>NC_046319.1:5773706-7009716 GCF_009819535.1 Lacerta agilis | reverse complement strand
TAATTTAAAAAAATAAAAAAATAATTGACAACAACAACAACAACAAAAAAGAAAACTGCTGCACTTTGCAACAAAGTCACCACCTTATCTAGGGGTCCCCAAACTAAGGCCCGGGGGCCGGATGTGGCCCAATCGCCTTCTAAATCCAGCCCATGGCAGTTCAGGAATCGGTGTGTTTTACATGAGTAGAATGTGTCCTTTTATTTAAAATGCATCTCTGGGGTATTTGTGGGGCCTGCCTAGTGTTTTTACATGAGTAGAATGTGTCCTTTTATTTAAAATGCATCTCCAGGTTTATTTGTGGGGCATAGGAATTCGTTCACACACCCCCCCCCCCCGCAAAAAAAATAGTCCAGCCCACCACATGGTCTGAGGGACGGTGGACCGTCCCACGGCTGAAAAAGGTTGCTGACCCCTGTCCTAATCCACAGAAACAAAATAATTTTTAAAAAATCCTTCCAGTAGCACCTTAGAGACCAACTAAGTTTGTTCTTGGTATGAGCTTTCGTGCGCATGCACACTTCTTCAGATACACTGAAACAGAAGTCACCAGACCCGTATATATAAGTGAGAGAGTGACTTCTGTTTCAGTGTATCTGAAGAAGTGTGCATGCACACGAAAGCTCATACCAAGAACAAAATTTAGTTGGTCTCTAAGGTGCTAATGGAAGGAATTTTTTTTATTTTTTATTTTGTTTTGACTACAGCAAACCAACACGGCTACCTACCTGTAACTGGAACCAACAGAAACAGTTCATTAAAGGAACGAACAAAGGAAATCAAGCCCGCATAAATTGGCCAAGCAGTCACCTAATTAATCAAAAATCAAAAGTCGAGAGGCTGAGCTATGGACTTGATCCAGGGGAGTCCCTGCAAGGAGTTGCTGATATACTGTGACCTTTGCTGCTTGTTAGGGTTATAATCTAAACAGATTGCAGGGGGGGGGTATATTGGCGGCAGCAGCGGTGAAGCAGCTATCTTTGGAAGAGCAGGGGTGCTAGAACTTCTGCTCAGCGTAGGGAAGGTCCTAGGTTCAGCCGCCACTCCAGCTACCCTCGAAGGACGACTCGGAGGGACCCCCGCTTGAAAACGCAGTCAGTTCTTTAGAAGCATCTGCTGGGGACAGTTTAGGAGTGAGAGTGGCTGTATCCAAACTTTAGGTGTTTAACTGAATGTGGGAAGGGCCTACTAACTCCGCAGCCAGCACCCGCATGCAGAAGGACCCAGGTTCGATTTCCGGCATCTTCAGTAGGGCTGGGAATTTCCCTTGCTTGAAAACCCTGGAGAGCTGCTGCTAAGTCTGATTGGACAACACTGAGCGCGATGGGCCAGGGGTCAGACCATGGGCGTACCCAAGAGGGGGCAGGAGGGGGCACCTGCCCCCCCCCAGAAGCAAAAAATAATAATAATTAAATGGTTATCGGCAGCCTAAAAGGAAAAAAAAAGCTGTCCTAAAAACCTCAACTACCGGTCTTTCTCCCCCCTCCCAAAATTTAAATAACATTGAGCTCTGCCGACCGGCAGCCGGCCACTGTGTGTGTGTGTGTGTGTGTGTTGCGCTGGCTGATCGTTGCAAAGGAGCTTTGGAAACAGTTCCCTTGCATGGTGAGTTGCGATGGCTGAGGATCCTAGGAAACTGAGTTTTTCAGCCATTTGGGGGCTTTCTGTTTGGGGGGGGGATTTTTCTCTTGTTTGAAGCTGTTTTTTGTTTGCTGTTTACATAATATGGTCAGTAATCTAAAAACGAACTGAACCCCTAAAAAACGGGGCATTCCTCATCCCCAAAAAAGGTCAACAACTTTGAGCTGAACCCCAAAAAACGGGGGTAGATCACTGCTGAAAGTAGATCACAGTCTCTTGGGAGTTGGCCACCCCTGGTATAAGACATGTAACTAGAATAAAATGTAAAAAAAATTCAAGCAAATATTATAATAACTACCGTAATAAAGCACTGCTATAATTATATATAATTTTCCTAAAATTTTGGTTTCATTCGCCTTTCCGTGCTGAAATGTCACAACCTGAACGACCATGGCTTGCCCCCCCCCCCGTAGTTTTGATCCTGGGTACGCCCCTGGGTCAGACTCAGCCCAACGCCGCTTTCAGAGGACACCAGGAATGGGACATTGAGGAACGGCACCCCCCTCCCTCAAGTCCCCCAGCTGGGGAGCAATTGCAAGTCAAGGCGGCTGAAGAACCAACTGCAAGGTTCAGCTTGAGTCCCGGAGTTTATTCTTATCCCGTCTCTCTTTGTCCAACAGGCTTGGCCTGTCGTCTATTTAAATCCCTTTCAAAATGCCTTGGCTCTCACCCCAGAATAACTCGCATAGTCTCCCTCCCCCTTTGTTCGTGCTCCCTCTTGTTTTTTTTCCGACTGGGAAGGTGACACTTCCTAGGAGAACATCAGAGGAGCCTTGCTGTGGATCAGGCCACTGGCCCATCCTGTTCTCACAGTCGCCAGCCAGATTTCCCAAAGGGAAACCTGCAGGCAGGGCACAAGAGCCCTCTCTCCTCTGTGGTTTCCAGCAATTGGGATTACTGCCTCTGACCATGGAGGCAGAACATCAACAGTTGTGGCCAATTGCCATCCATAGCCCTCTCCTTCTCCGTGCCTCTTTTAAAGCCATCCAAGCTGGGATGGCAATGCAGGGCAAGTTCTGTGCTTCCTTTTCCCTGCCCTGAATGTTCCAACATTCAGCTTCATCGGATGTCCAACAGCTCTATCCTGCAGTTTCCAATATTCCTATGTTGTTGTTCCAGTCGTGTCAGACTCTTCGTGACCCCATGGACCAGAGCATGCCAGGCACGCCTATCTTTCACTGCCTCCCCCAGTTTGGCCAAACTCATGCCAGTCGCTTCGAGAACACTGTCCAACCATCTCATCCTCTGTCGTCCCCTTCTCCTTGTGCCCTCCATCTTTCCCAACATCAGGGTCTTTTATAGGGGAGTCTTCTCTTCTCATGAGGTAGCCAAAGTACTGGAGCCTCAACTTCAGGAACTGCCCTTCCAGTGAGCACTCAGGGCTGATTTCTTTAAGGGTGGATAAGTTTGATCTTTTGCAGTCCATGGGACTCTCGAGAGTCCTCCTCCAGCACCCTAATTCAAAAGCATCAATTCTTCGGCGATCAGCTGTCTTTATGGTCCAGCTCTCACTTCCGTACATTACTACTGGGAAAACCATAGCTTTAACTATACGACCTTTGTCGGCAAGGTGATGTCTCTGCTTTTTAAGATGCTGTCTAGGTTTGTCATTGCTTTCCTCCCAAGAAGCAGGCGTATTTTAATTTCGTGACTGCTATCACCATCTGCAGTGATCATGGAGCCCAAGAAAGTAAAATCTCTCACTGCCTCCATTTCTTCCCCTTCTGTTTGCCAGGAGGTGATGGGACCAGTGGCCATGATCTTAGTTTTTTTTAATGTTGAGCTTCAGACCATATTTTGCGCTCTCCTCTTTCACCCTCATTAAAAGGTTCTTTAATTCCTATAATCTTCTTTAAATGCACAGTCTAAGGCAGGCGTGGCCAAACTTGGCCCTCCAGCTGTTTTGGGAATACAATTCCCATCATCCCTGACCACTGGTCCTGTTAGCTAGGGATGATGGGAGTTGTAGTCCCAAAACATCTGGAGGGCCATGTTTGGCCATGCCTGGTCTAAGGGCTCACCCACACACAAAAAGCAGGGGTCCAAGTGGTTTTCTCCATGCCCCACTGCTTCCTGGTACCAAATCAGCAAAGGTCAATCCAGAGAAACCCCAAATTGCCGCTTGCTCCACTTGAGCGCTATAGATCGGTTTCCCCCAGAAGGGAGCAGCAGTGTGGATAAGCCCAGTTTGCTGGGGTGCAACTGAATCTCACCTGGAAAAGAGCTTCTGTGGAAGGAGCCTTGCCCTGTCCACCTGGAGCACTCCATGGCTTCCTTTCATCTCTTCTGAATTGCTCCTTCCATCCTGGTGTTGAGTGCTTAGTTTAGATCCAGCTCCATCGCAGGATATCTAGGATAGCTTGCTAGGCCTTTAAAGCCCTGCGAATTAACATCCAACTAGGGAGGAATCCAGAACAAAGGCGATGCGAGTGAGAAGCAGCTGCCAGGAAAGATATTCACTGTACTCCAAAAGACGTCAGATTGAACTTTTATTTCTGTTACAAAAAATCCCCAACCCTGAACATTTGTTTTCTTTCCGAGCATGTGCCAGGGCAGGGGGTGGGGGGTGCCTTTACACCAGATTTGTCTTCCTCAAAACAGCATTGACAAATACTCCCTAAAAGTTGTTAACTCATCAGTGCACACACAAGTACTTTCTTGTGAGAGCCAGTGTGGTGTAGTGGTTAAGAGTGGTAGACTCGTAATCTGGTGAACCGGGTTTGCATCTCCGCTCCTCCTCATGCAGCTGCTGGGTGACCTTGGGCTAGTCACACTTCTCTGAAGTCTCTCAGCCCCACTCACCTCACAGAGTGTTTGTTGTGGGGGGAGGAAGGGAAAGGAGAATGTTAGCCGCTTTGAGACTCCTTCGGATAGTGAAAAGCAGGGTATCAAATCCAAACTCTTCTTCCTTACAAAAAGGATCGTGCAATCTTTGGGTTAGCAAAGATGCAGGCTGTAAAATCTCCCTTTTGGACAGATTCATTGAGTTCACTTGGTTTTTCTTGCAACTGGGAGTCATGGGCCCGATGGCTCTTTGCTTCGCTTGTTTCAGGAAGCAGGAAGAGGAAAGAAAAAGGGGTGGGGCAAAGCCTGCTGAGAGCCTGCTAAGCCACACCCTCACTAGCAACTTGAGCTCAGGGCTCAGGTTAACCCTTTCCTGCATGCAAATGTGAGTCAGTAACTGTATATTACAACAGTGCCCCCTCTCACTGGCCCTGCTCTGTGGTCTCCTCAAATGCTTTGGCCTGAATGGAATAGGTAATATTTGTTGGATATTCCATTCCACCTTTTGTTGCAGACATGGGAATGTTGCATGTCTGTTTACATTCCAGCACAGACTGCTGGGTTCCGCTCTGTGTATTGCTTTTGTTTTTGAGTCTCTCCGAGAAGACATGTTTCTTTGTTCTGATTTATGTAAAATAAATCTGTAGTTTTAGTATGTATCCACAGCCTCAGCCTCTTCTGTTGTGCAGTTTACTCTGCTATATATCGTGTGCTCAAGTCAGCTAGCTTGAGTCGCTGTTTTACGTCGGAGCCAGAGGTCGGTGAATCTCCGCAGCGTGGAGGCTGAGAGGGAGACGATCCAGCTGGGGCCAAGCCAGCTGGCCTTTCGACCCCCGGATGCTGACAATATTGCTCCACCCACTTTCCCCTCTAACCTCACCCACCACTGGAACTTACACATGGCTTTTGTTAGCCAGAATGCTGCAGTCGGAAGCAGCATCCAGGCAGAAATAGCTGCCACCAAAAATAAGCTCAACAACTTTTGTGTCCGGATTTTCACTTTTTGAAATATGGCAACCCTAGAGTTGGCCAACCACTGGAGATATTCCCATTTCGCTGGAAAAGGGTGGTGAAACAAGGTGGGAGCAGTTGGCAGCATAGCTGTCAAGTTTCGGATTTGAAAATAAGGGATCAGCAGCCTCACCTATCCCGGGGACAGTCACATGGCAGTGGTGGGTGGAGCCAGAAGCAAAAGTGGGCGGCACTGGTGTGAATGCGCGCAGTAGGCTTACTGTATTTTGGAAACGCTGCCCGTGGGCTACGACGCCTGTAAGCGCGGGAAATGGCTCCTGCTTGCTTTGAGGCTGCAAGGAGGCGAGGTCTTCCCAGTCCCTGGCCAGCAGGGGGAGGGAGAGGAGCTGCCTCCTTTGAAAAAACGGGGAATTAAAGGGATATAAAAAATAAGGGATAGCAGCGGGAAACTGCTTGAAATAAGGGAGATTCCCAGGGAAAACGGGATACTTGACAGCACTGGTTGGCAGTTACAGAAAGAGAGAGAGAGAGAGCAAATCAGACAACTTGGAGGAGTTAAATTCAACAATCCTTCTCAGTTACTTTGGTTTTTGTTTGTCACTTTTGTTTAGAGACAACAGGGAGCAGTCCTCCCCACCCTAGATATCCACCGTCCATTATGGACTGGCATTATACCTAAACTTGAAATGTAAACATTACCTTTCATGGCCTTCCATTTCGCTTTTTCTACATCTTCACGGTTGTTTGGGTTTTTCCATCATGCAGCACCAGAATTAAGTTCATAGCGAAGCTTTTTATATGTGTCTTGTTTGATATCATGTATTTATTTATGTATTTGCTTTGTTATAAGAATTGGGGGGGGGGGGGAAGGCGATGCCAGGGCATGTCCAGTTTTACCATTTCAGGCATGAACAGAGAGGGGTAACTGGACTGGATATGATGCCCAATTCTCCAGTTCCCAGAATCCTCCTCTTCGACGCCATGATCTACTGGCACAGCTTTCAAACATCTTCCTCTTCATTCCATTTGCAAATCACACCTCAGGAATTTATCACCTATCACCCCTCAGGAAGGAAATTCTCAGCAGGGCTGTCAATCTACTCCTTTGATGAGCTAGCAGCTATTGTCTCGCATAGGAAGATAAGGGGAAGAACATTTGACACCCCTCCACATGAAAAGGACACCCATTATTTCCATGAACTATCCAATTTCCGTGTAAGACCCTTGTTTTCACACCTTCCAGCCACCATTGGATTGTATGGGAATAGGAGGGTATAAATATTAAGGGTTTCCCATTTATCGGGGCCCTTTCCTTTTTCTTAGAAGGCAGGGACCCTACAGCTGTAGTTTTTTTTCCTGTGTCTAAATAAAGGATCAGTATTGTTTTGCCTGATCAACTTGTTGGTCTCTGTCATTTTCCCGACCGGAGCTTTGAACCTAGAATCAACTATTGAGTCTCCGTATCGCCACAGACTTCCATATGAAGCAGTGGCATTTCAGATAATTCTTATAACAGCTTATCTGAAAGAAGCCCATCTATCTATCTATCTATCTATCTATCTATCTATCTATCTATCTATATCTCAGACATGCTGGATGTCAACTCCCATAGGGTTCCCAATGGCCAGCGGTCAACTGGTCAGGCATGGGGAGAGCGGGAGTCCCCATGGGCAAAGACAGACTGAGGAAGGGCTGGAGAAATAGGAGGCTCTGTTTCGGGGACTGAGAAGGACCCCCCTTTCTGAAAGCCTGGGCTCCAACTCTCCCATGTAGTTTGGGAGGGGAGGGAGGGGGAAAGAGTGTGGGGCAGAAGCACATCCAAAACAGCAGCTGCTGCCACCTTCATCATCCAGTTTCACCCTGTGCAACTAAGACAGCTGCAAGCAAGGACAAAGACACGGTATTGTGGGTGTCACCTTCAGCCCCCTTCCCCCTTGTCTAAGTATCTCTCTGCTCCTGGCCTCAGGCAAGGAGATGCTCTGGGGCAGAGTAAAAAGCTAAAAATATAAACACAAAGACTGTCAGGGCGGGGTCAGCTGAAAGGTCTCTCTCTCCCAAGCAGACAGGGCCCCAACATCTTGTATAAACAGAGGAAAACTGCCCCACAGCGTGGACGTTGAGAAATCTTGCTCTAGCGCGTGCCCTACTTGAAGTACCACCTTTTTTAAAAAATAAATAAATCTTTATTACAATCTTATAATTACAATACTTTTCATACATCAAAATCATACAGTAAATTACATCGCATTGTAATTCTTCCTTACCCAAATTTCTTTCTTTATCCCAACACCAAAATCCCCTCCCCACACCCCTCTGACTTCCCTCCGTCACCAATTTGACTTCCAGTGTGGTGTAGTGGTTAAGAGTGGTAGACTCGTAATCTGGTGAACCAAGTTCGCGTCTCCGCTCCTCCACATGCAGCTGCTGGGTGACCTTGGGCTAGTCACACTTCTCTGAAGTCTCTCAGCCCCACTCACCTCACAGAGTGTTTGTTGTGGGGGAGGAAGGGAGAAGGAGAATGTTAGCCGCTTTGAGACTCCTTTGGGTAGTGAAAAGTGGGATATCAAATCCAAACTCTTCTTCTTCTTCTTCTTCTTCTTCTTCTTCTTCTTCTTCTTCTTCTTCTTCTTCTTCTTCTTCTTCTTCTTCTTCTTCTTCCACAGAAAAAGAACATTGTAAACTTACTCTTGCATTCCAGATTTCCCTTTATATTAATTTATATATTGATTCACCTAATTCATTTCTAAATTTTCTATCTTATTTACTTCCTATCTCTTAATCAAGGCATGATAGTATATTAGTTATCCCTTACACACCTGTGTGCGGAAAACACATTTGCTCTGATGGAGTGCTCAAGAGCGGTTTCCCCCGGAGAGCAGGGCTTTCAGCGTGGCTGCCCCTGTTCTGTGGAGCACCATTCCTGTCGAGATAACAACAGACACTTTCCGGGAGCAGTTTTTGTCCCCACAGGCCTTTCCAGCTGGTGAAATGGGTCCCCACCGTGGCTGTCTACTTATCGGGGTTTTCGTCTTGTCTTCAATGTGTTTGCTGTCGTTTTAACTGTTTTTGATTCTCTTGTGCATAAACACCTCGAGATGGTAGCTTAGAAGGAAATTGACAAGAATGCTAACAAACAACAACAACAACAACAACAACAACAACAACAACAATGTCACGAAGAGTCGGACACGACTGAATGACTGAACCACAACAACAACATTGTTGTTGTTGTGGTTCAGTCATTCAGTCGTGTCCGACTCTTCGTGACCCCATGGACCAGAGCACGCCAGGCACGCCTATCCTTCACTGCCTCCCGCAGTTTGACCAAACTCATGTTAGTAGCTTCGAGAACACTGTCCAACCATCTCATCCTCTGTCGCCCCCCTTCTCCTTGTGCCCTCCATCTTTCCCAACATCAGGGTCTTTTCCAGGGAGTCTTCTCTTCTCATGAGGTGGCCAAAGTACTGGAGCCTCAGCTTCAGGATCTGTCCTACTAGTGAGCACTCAGGGCTGATTTCTTTGAGAATGGATAGGTTTGATCTTCTTGCAGTCCATGGGACTCTCAAGAGTCTCCTCCAGCACCATAATTCAAAAGCATCAATTCTACGGCGATCAGCCTTCTTTATGGTCCAGCTCTCACTTCCATACATCACTACTGGGAAAACCATAGCTTTAACTATACGGACCTTTGTCGGCAAGGTGACGTCTCTGCTTTTTAAGATGCTGTCTAGGTTTGTCATTGCTTTTCTCCCAAGAAGCAGGCGTCTTCTAATTTCGTGACTGCTGTCACCATCTGCAGTGATCATGGAATTGCGTTTTTACACACATACACTCACCAGTCTTTGCCAGTCTGGTGCCCTCCAGCCATTTTGGACTACAACTCCCATCGTATAGCTGCACCAGGGATTCATAGTTCCAAACAGCTGGAGGCCCCCGAGTTTGTTGAAGGCTGATATGCACACAGAGACACAAAATGCATCCCTGCCGGCTGTTAATTCTGCTTGGTGTGCCATTTAACACACACACACACACTTCTGCTGCCCCTCCAGCCGCACATCCAGGAAAAACTGACACACGCAGGTGTCCAGCTATTATTCAGCCACCGAGCAGGACTTGCGTCGACATCTTAAATGGAGAAACTGTCAGGGCGCCCAGCATGCCTCTAACCTTGGAGGCCTCTGTCCGGCTCACATGTCACCGCATGACAATGAGCTGTTATTTAAGAAGAGAGAAAGGAGATGGGGTGGGGAGGGGGTTGGAGAGAGAAAGGGGGACTAACTCACCTGCCACAGCCAAAAGTGGAGATGGGTTTATTTTTAATCTTGGGATGGGCTCTATTTATTGTCTCCGCAGCCGGAGTGCAGGGGCCACCAGCTGAAAGATTCCTCTTGGAACGAGACTGTGGGCTGCACAGTTTGGTCTGAGACATGGTGAGTAAGAGGATCAGAGAGGGGATATTTGGGGTAGAGGACAGAGGGCAGAGGATGGAATGGGAAAAGGTCCCAGAAAACAAGTAGTATTGGGAAAGCAGGCTGGTTTTTGATCTCAGATGAAGAAGAACAGGTGAATCTGGGCAATGCATCAAGGATGTTCAAGGCTAGATTCACAGCACATTCCTTTACATGACTCCAGTGAATTCAGTGGGGCTTACTTCCAGGTAAGTGGGGGTAAGGACCGCAGCTTACATGAATCAGTGGGAGCTGATTTAGAATCAGAAGAGGCTGAGAAGTTTTACAGCGGCTCGTGTTTGTTCTCTGAGGTTTTGGAAGCATGCAAATTATCCCGCAAGTTAGTGGGAACGCAGGTTCTTTAACTGGCTCGTTTGTATACTTGAAATATTCCTTGCTTGAACCTTCACCCAAAGATTCCAGGGCAGTGAACAACAAAGTGTGAATATCATTAAACGCACGTGATGTATAGATATAATTTAAATCCGGTAAATGATTATAAAGAAAAGACAAGCCCTCTTCCCATAAAAGATTAAAAAAGAAGAGTCCACCTACAATCTCAAATGTGTCTCCTATGAAAGGTGTGTCTCCTATGAAAGGGCCACCTGCTCTGCATCATGCAAAAGGTTCCCAGGTGAGCCTGGCGTCTCCAGGTAAAGCTGGGAGACTTCCCTGCCTGAAATCCCGGAGAGCTGCTGCCAGTCAGTGTAGACAAGACTGGGTGGGATGGACCAGTGGTCAGACTCAGTCTAAGACAGCATCTTCTGTATGCTCCCCACCCAGCCACATCCAAATAAGCTGAATGGTTTGGGGTTCAGGACAGAACAGAAGGAAAGTCCTTCATATAATTCAGAGTGAGGCTGCGGAATTGACTCCTTCCGCAAGTTGTGGTTCCGGCAACGAACTTTGGGGACAAAGGCTACCCAAGAGGATTTGGCCATTTCCCCAGGTGCCCAGCTCGAAAACAGTGCCAGCCTCAGTCCCCAGCATGCCCACATGCAACTGAGAAAGACCCTGGCCTGAGATTTTTGGGGACGATGACCTGAAACTCCTGCCAATTGATGTAGGCAGCACTGCGCTAGATAGACCCAGGGTCCAATTCTTCACGAGGCTACTCCCCGTGTTGCTGCAGAGAATACTGGGGTGGACTGACCTCAAAGGCAGATTTATTTATGGGGTGGGGGTGTCATGCTCCGAAGTCAGAAAAAGGCTTCCAAGGTAGCTTATAAAAGGCTCGTCGTATAAAATGATGCAACACAAACGCTAAAGAAGAGAAGGAAATGAGCAACCTCGCGTTCCATATCCTTTCTTTGTCTGTTTGTTAGTTAAGCAAACGTTGCCCTCCAGTGAAGTCCACAGACTAGTGGTTCTAAAAACCTTTACTTAGGAATTTTCCAAGGTTCACACTCACCTGTAAAGCCAGCTGAGATGAACCAGCAGAGGAGGCTCCCAGAGAGCGTTGCCCCTCACTTGGCGGATGCAGTGAAGCTGTCAGTATACGGTGTGGTTTTATATTTAAGTGAAATATTTATTTGTTGTGTTTTAGAAGTCGTTCCTCGGGGCTCATTCACACTTAACTGTGCTTTTGCCTGGAGTTTTCCCTGCAAAAACCCACCTTTTAAAGCGGAAACGCAACAAACAGTAATTCGGGTTTTCTGCAGGTTGCTGTTTGCTCCAACTCAGCAGGAAAGAGCGGGTTTTCAGGGAGAAAGCTCAGTCCAAGAAAGAGCAGTCGGACATGGAGTTTTAAATTGTGGACGATGCCTGGAAAACACAAAGTCAAGTGGGAATAAGCCCTCCCTCTGGGATTGTGTGAATAATGAAGAGTGGGGTACAAACAATTGCCTCTTGTTTGATGGCCTCTTTTAACAGAATCATATAATTGTGGAGCAGGTAGGCACCCCAAGGGTCATCTAGTCCAACCCCCCCTGCCATGCAGGAATCACAACGAAAGAATCCCCGACAGACCTCTGCTTTAAAAACTCCAATAAAGGAGAGTCCGCCACTTTCAGGATGTTGGACGTATATAGGTAAATGTTTATTGGTTAATGTTTTAATAGGATTGGTCTGTTCTGTATTTTAGCAATTATTTATTTTTAATCGTTCCATATTTTAACAGTGTGGTGCAATTGGTTTTTGTGTTTGCTAAATTGCCTAGAAGCCACCTGGGCATCGAGCAGCATCAGCGTAAATAATCAATTAATAATAGTAATAATAATGACCCTGGGAGTCCCTTCCCAACTCTACAATTCTGTGATTCTGTGGGATAATATAAATAAATGATAAAATCTGCTGGCTTTTTAGCTGTGCAGACGGAGCACCCTCCTTTCGCTTCCCACCTCTGCTGCAGCCCTGAAGCAGCTCCGAGGCTTAAGGGGGCACCCGTGAATAACGATTGTCCCCCTTGCATCTCTCCAAGTCTCCCAAGAAAGCCAAGAAGCGGTCCGAAGGCGCCAACTCCAATGTCTTTTCCATGTTTGAGCAGGCTCAGATCCAGGAGTTCAAGGAGGTACGAGAAATATGTAAAATAACCAAGCAAATGCTAGAAATCACCCCAGAAATGGTCTTACTAAACATCTTCCAAGACAATAATGCTCATGTACACCACAAAGAACTCATAACCCACCTACTGTCAGCAGCCAGAAACATCATAACCAGACACTGGAGAGACCTGTCAGGAGTAAGCATGGACCAATGGTACCAAACAGTATGGGAAACAGCCTTACTAGAAAAATTAACCAATAAGCTGAAACTGACACGGGGGCAAATAGAAGAAGACTTCTCCTTTATCACACACACAGCCCAACAAGACAATGACAAAAATCTACCAACAGCATACAAATCAATATGGCTAACCTGACCCAAAACACACACACACACCCCACTCACACATGAAAACAAAGACCACCACAGCCAACCACAAATGAACAAGCATAGCCAAAGCCAACCCCAACCTCTCACCGCCAAAGGAACACAAGCGAACAGCAGAGAACCTGCACAAGTAACGCTGACACCAAACCCTACATATATTAAATAAATAGAAACATCATCACCTGACTCCACCCATCTTTCCCCCTCTTCACCTCTTTCACCCTTTTCTTCCTAATGTCTCATGAAATGAAAATGATTTGTAAAAATATTACAGGGGGAAAATATGAGTGAGAGACATTGCAAATACTTTTGCAATGTCTCTCACTCATGCCTTGGTCCAGTATACCCGAAGGAGCGTCTCCACCCCCATCGTTCTGCCGGGACACTGAGGTCCAGCGCCGAGGGCCTTCTGGCGGTTCCCTCACTGCGAGAAGCAAAGCTACAGGGAACCAGGCAGAGGTCCTTCTCGGTAGTGGCACCTGCCCTGTGGAACGCCCTCCCACCAGATGTCAAAGAGGAAACCTACTACCAGACTTTTAGGAGACATCTGAAAGCAGCCCTGTTTAGGGAAGCTTTTAATGTTTAATAGATTATTGTATTTTAACATTCTGTTGGAAGCCGCCCAGAGTGGCTGGGGAAACCCAGCCAGAAGGGCGGGGTATAAATAATAATAATAATAATAATAATAATAATAATAATAATAATAATAATAATAATAATAATTAAAGTCAAGAAAATCTTTAATAAAAATACATTTAAAAAAAACAGCCCAAGACGACAGGCAGGGGCGGGGGGAGGGACGGCCTTTTGGTGGAGAGTTGCACCCAACATCTTCCTAAATCATTCTGAGAAAGCAGCCCATGCTGTGCACTGAGCCGAGGAGGCAGCTCCACATTCAAATCTCACTCTCCACAAGCTCCGCTCTGAAAGAGACTCTGGCTTCTCTCTCAGTCTCCATTCCACACCTGCAATAAAAGCAGCAGCTCCCTTTGCAGGCGTTCCTTTGCTATGCCAAATCAGCCGCCCGCAGGGAGCCTTGGTGTCTTGAGGGCAGGCCAGGCCCAGGGCCGTCTTAAGCATATCCGGCGCCGTGGTGCGAAGATCCCTCCAGCACCCGCCCCCCCCCCCATTTACCAGAATTGTCAACCTTTTTTCAGGCGGGGGGGGGGGGACCCCCAAAGATGCTGACCATTTTTAGGAAAGGTTCCCCACGGGGGTGCATAACGTGCAACGTGCATGTCCAAATGGCAAGAAGGGGTGCGTGCAGGGAGGGGGGGGGAGAAGAATACTTCTAGAGCCGTTCCTCTCCTGGCCTCCCCACAACTCTCACGCAGAACCCTCCAAGCTCCTCCCCGCCTCGCCTGTTGCTTCCCAGTTGCGGCGGCGGCCGCGCAAAGACGGAGCGGGGAGATGGATCTTCCCCCTGGTTGCTGGCCACAGGCTCAACCTGACTGCTCAACCATAGTGCCTGGCTGGGGGAGGGCAAGGAGGGAGGGAGGGAGGCTGCCAAGGCAGCCAGCGACGGAGGCGCTACTCTTGCTCGCTCTCTGCAGCCAGCCAGCCAGCAGAGTCCGGCGCTCAAGCACAAGGGAGGCACAGCAGAGCATGCAATCGGGATCCCAGAAGGTTATGGATTTGCCGGGTCCTGCGCCTCCTCATATGCATAGCCAAGATCCCGATCGCACACTTTTCTGCACCTCGTGTTTGTGCACTGGGTGCGGCTGGCTGGCTGCTTGGGGGTGCGGCGTGCGTCCCGGGAGGGCGCGGGGCATGCCGGGGAGGGGGCAGCCACAATGGCACGCTTTCCCAAAAGGAGGCTCCGGGTACAGCACGGCATGGCGGAGGCGGACGAGGGCGGCGAGCTGATGGTGGGAGGTGCCGCGTCCAGCCTCCGCCTCTTCTCCGGCGCCCTCCAGGACGTGTCGCCGTGGTTCCCCGCACCACTAGCCTCTATGGTTAAGACGGCCCTGGCCCAGGCCAATTCTTCTGCTTATTTATTTTAAGCACAGAATTGCACGCCAAGTCCTGGGTTAGTCCACATTCTCAGAGACTAAAGGTCCCAGAAACCAATTAAAAGGGGCTTAAATGGGAAGCCCGGTCTCAGCCATGGAACCTGTTCACAATACCAGAGCTTAAATGCTGGAATACAAGACTCCTGCCAATTTCAGCGCATGGCAAAACACCAGCAGGTGGTGGCATACTCTGGGCTGACTTTCTCTCCGCCCCCCGCCCCCCCCCCCCCCGTTCTACTTTTGTTCGGTTCTGCAGAACAGATGTCTGGGTTTGCTCCCAGGTGGACCCTGGGAGCCTGTGGGGAGTGGGAGGGGAGGCATTGAAGTGGGGAGGGGAACCCAATCTGGTTCCCAATTTGCAGTGACCACATTCCCGCAGCATTTTGCAATGCGTTTGTTTTAAAGCCCCCCGTGAAAATTCACCAGCATTTTAGTGTGAATTTCTCCTAACGCACACATTTGCAGATGTAATTTCCCCTAATAATGATGCCAATAATGCTTCTCAGGAAAGCAATTTCTGCATCTAGCCTGACATTTCAGTGTGGCCAGATAACACAACTGTGCCCTGATACCCCCCCCCCCCATTTAGGCCTTCACCATCATGGATCAGAACCGCGATGGGTTCATCGACAAAGCAGACCTGAGAGATACGTTTGCCGCATTAGGTAAGCAAAGAAACCCTATAAATCACCCAAAAGCTTGTAAGCAGAGGCAGGACAAACCTTACATTTTTTATGGTTTTGTATCTAGTCTGTTCTGCCTGCTTTTAAAACTGCCTCTAGTGTTTTTATTTATTACGATGATGTTTTATCCATAACTGTACTACAGAGGATTTGTCTGTTTTGCTTTTCTTTACCCACGGGTGGCGCTGTGGGTTAAACCACAGAGCCTAGGGCTTGCTGATCAGAAGGTCGGCGGTTCGAATCCCCGCGACGGGGTGAGCTCCTGTTGCTCGGTCCCTGCTCCTGCCAACCTAGCAGTTTGAAAGCACGTCAAGTAGATAAATAGGTACCACTCCGGCGGGAAGGTAATCAGTGTTTCCGTGCGCTGCTCTGATTCGCCAGAAGCGGCTTAGTCATGCTGGCCACATGACCCGGAAGCTGTACGCCGGCTCCCTCGGCCAGTAAAGCGAGATGAGCGCCGCAACCCCAGAGTCGGACACGACTGGACCTAACGGTCAGGGGTCCCTTTACCTTTACCTACCTTTGTATAGCAACCTGGTATCTTTGTAAAAAAAGGGAAAAAAAGGTGGTGTGGGAGAGGTTGCATTCAACGCTAGTCCTATGCAGAGTAGACCCACTGAAATTAATGAACCTGAGTTAGGTCCCATCTGCACTGTATACATTTAAAGCAGTATCAAACCACTTTAAAGAGACTACAATTCCCAGACAGTGGGTGCCTCTTCCTAGGCAACTATGGGAATTGTAGTTCTGGCAGGGGGATAGGGTGCCCTCCTAACCACTCTCAGCACCCTGTTTGAAGTGTTGTTATTCTGCTTTAAATGCATAGAGAAGATGGGGCCTCTTGGGTTCATTAATTTCATTGGGTCTGCTCTGAATAGGACTCAATTTGGATTTAAAAAAACACACTAAAGAGCAGCCTAGAAGCATTTTTAATAAATAAATAGACATACATACAGCATGCATGAATTTTTTTCAGTAAAAAGGCCTATTTCAAGTGCCAACATTTCCTCTCCTCTCACCACCCAGGTAAAATTCTGTGCCAGGTCCACCAACTTAAATTCAGAATGTCGATTCCCACTAAGTCTGAAAAACCAACCATGCAGAAATCCCGAATCATTTGATGTTCAAAGATCTGGGATCTTTCTAAAAGTTCAGCAGGACTTGTGACCCGTCAAGCCCAAACCAGTCTGCATTCATTCATTCATTCATTCATTCATTCATATCTCACCTTTTCCTCCAAGGAACTCAGTGTGGATCTCCTCCTGCTCATTTAATCTCCACGAGAAGCCTGTGAGGGAGGTGAGACTGGGAGGCAGAAACTGGCGGCCCAAGGCCAGTTCCAATGGGCTTCATGGATTTGAACGCTTGTTGGAACCCTAGACCCAGTGTGGTGTAGTGGTTAAGAGCGGTAGTCTTGTAATCTGGTGAACTGGGTTCGCTTCCCCGCTCCTCCACATGCAGCTGCTGTGTGACCTTGGGCTAGTCACACTTCTCTGAAGTCTCTCAGCCCCACTCACCTCACAGAGTGTTTGTTGTGGGGGAGGAAGGGAAAGGAGAATGTTAGCTGCTTTGAGACTCCTTTGGGTAGTGATAAAGTGGGATATCAAATCCAGACTCTTCTTCTTCTTCTTTCTTCTTCTTCTTTCTTCTTCTTCTTTCTTCTTCTTCTTTCTTCTTCTTCTTCTTCCTTCTTCTTCTTCTTCTTCTTCTTCTTCTTCTTCTTCTTCTTCTTCTTCTAGATCCCAGTCCAACATTCTAACCACTACCGTACACCACACTGCCTCTCATGAGACTTGTAAACTATTTATAGTGGCCTGCTGTGTGCCCGGCAACCCTAATTTTTGCAGTTCCAGGTAGCCAAACAGCCCTCTGGTGGCCCACCGGGTGCAGTTGGTCGGTTGCCAACGGTTTGGAGGTGGGCCTCTCAATCTGGTCCAGCCAACACGGTGCTCTCTTTTCGAACCAAAATGGCCGTCACCCACGGCTTTCGGCTCTGCTGACTGGGGCTGGTGGAAGTTATAATCCCCCAGAAGGCACTAAGCTCCTGTTGCACCACAGGCTTAACGTGATGATTCTAACGAAGATGTTCGATATTTGAACGGATGGTTGACAAATGTCCCCCTAGAGTTCTTCTACTCTGTCGTGTTTCCCTCCTTCCTCAGGACGCTTGAATGTGAAGAATGAAGAACTGGATGACATGGTCAAGGAAGCTCCTGGGCCTATTAATTTCACAGTGTTCCTGACCATGTTTGGAGAAAAACTTAAAGGTGAGATTGGAGAAGGGGGTAGAAGGTTCCCCCCCACCAATGCCACAAGCAAGGATCACCTTCTGGGAAGAGGTTCTAGGCATCGCCTCACTGCCTGCTCCAACCACCTTGCCACACACATAGAATCATAGAGTTGGAAGGGACCCCAAGGGTCATCTAGTCCAACCCCCCAGCAATGGTGAGAACAGGGCAGCCTCCCATAAGCATTTCACTTCCCAGGTCTCTTTTCTTTGACTTTCAGGTGCGGATCCAGAAGAGACTATTCTGAACGCTTTCAAAGTGTTCGATCCGGACGGCAAAGGCCTGAAGGCGAACTAGTAAGTATCTGTGGAACTCCCTCCCACTTGGAGGCAGGGATGGCCCACCAGTTTGGATGGCTTTGAAGGAGGGCCGGACAATTTCACGGAGGAAAAGGCTACTAGCCATGATGCCTATGCTCTGTATCCACAGTCAGAGCAGTTAATCTTCTGAATACCAGTTGCTGGGAGCCACAGGAAGGGAGAATTGCTCCTGTGCTTGCATCCTGTTTGTGGGTTTCCCACTGGGGCATCTGGCTGGCCACTGCGAGAACAGGATGCTGGACAAAATGATGTTGGTGCTGATTTCGGAAGCTTCCCAGTGAATCCTTTGATTATGAGATGCGAGGGGCACGTGTCTCTCGGGCCCTTCAGTTAAACAGCTGCAGCCTCTGCTCCTCTCAAAGCTTTCCTCGTCGAGGGATGGAAGGAGCCGGGGCTCATTTTGCTCTGGGGTTTTCCTTGCTCGTGGTCGTCCATCTGTCCCCTGCTTTGTATTGCAGCATTAAGGAGATGCTGATGACGCAAGGAGAACGGTTTTCGAAGGAGGAGGTAAGAGGAGGCCTTGGGGACTGGCAGCCATTGAATGGGCTAAGTGGGAGGGCAGGAGCTCAGAAACAGAAGAGGAACAGCTTGGCATTCAGGGCCTGGCTTCTGCAGGTAGAGCTGGGGGAAGCTGCTGTGCTGGACCTTGGATCCCTGCTGTCCATCACTGTGCGCAACACTGAGACCAACGCTCAGTGTGGTGTAGTGGTTAAGAGCGGTAGACTCATAATCTGGTGAACCGGGTTCGTGTCTCCGCTCCTCCACATGCAGCTGCTGGGTGACCTTGGGCTAGTCACCCTTCTCTGAAGTCTCTCAGCCCCACTCACCTCACAGAGTGTTTGTTGGTGGGGGAGGAAGGGAAAGGAGAATGTGAGCCGCTTTGAGACTCATTTGGGTAGTGAAAAGCGGGATATCAAATCCAAATTCCTCTTCTTCTTCTTCTGCCTCCTATGCTCCTAGAATCATCAAATTGTAGAGCTGAAAGGTACCCTGAGGCTCATCTAGTCAAGCCAGGGGTGTACATAGACTGCCTTGTGCCTTTGGTAAGGAGCCGTATCAGTGCCCCTGCCCCTTGCGTTCCTCTGCCAAGGTGCCCAGAGGAGCCTGTGTTCCTTGCCTGGCCACCCAAAGCAGTGCAGGAACAAGCAGGTGGATTCAATATCCACTCCAAGCCAGAGTGAAGTGCAATTTTTGCACCCCCTTGGGCCAACCAGGCCATTCCCTGCCTAGTCCAACCTCCTGCAATGCAATAATCTCAACTAAAGTATCCCTAACCGATGGCCACCCAACCTCTGCTTAAAAACACTAATATATACAAATGAAGAACAATAATTTCAAGTAGCTCCAGTGATAATTGGTATCAAATATTTGAAAGATGGCCAAAAAGACCTGGCAAACTTTATATGGCAGGGGGGAAAGGCAAGGATCAAGCACGAAATTATGATAAGTCCTAAAGAAATTGGCGGCTTTGGAGTTCCGGATTTAGTAAAATATTATGAAGCAGCGAGTTGGATCTGGCGGAGAGATTGGATGACGCTTAAAAATTTTGGAATTGGAAGGGTGGCATGGCTATCTATTTTACGAGAAAATAAAGTTGCACAGTAGATTTACAAATCATCTGGTGGGAGTCCGTTCTACTGTCAAACAGCTCTTATTGTCAGAAAGTTCTTCTCTTCTTGTAACTTAAAGCTGTTGGTCCGGAGCAGGAGAAAACAGGCTTGCTTCTTCTTCCATGTGACAGCCCCTCAGATATTTGGAGATGGCTGGTTGAGGAGTCTCAACCTCCTCTTTTCCAGGCTAAACATCCCCAACCCCCTCAACCGTTCCTCATAAGACCCTTGAACATCTTGGTCGCTCTCCTCCGCACACCTTCCAGCTTACTTAATTCCACCCTGCATCAAGAACGTTGAGGACTAGCACCTCACTTTATTTTTAGGGACAGGAGGCCACATCTGAGCAGCAGAGCACATGCTTTGCTAGCGAAGGATCTTGGGATCAATTCCCAGCCACTCCAGGTAGGCTAGGAAAGTCCCCTGCCTGAGACCCTGGAGAATTCCTGCCTGAAAGTGTGGACAATCCTTAGCTAAATGGACCATGGGTTCCCTCTCTGCTTCCCCCCAGGGAACCCTGGGAACTATAGTATTGTGAGAGCAAGCAAGAAGTCCCTAGCTGACTCTGTGCTCTCTTCTCAGCAGCCTCGTCAGTATGGAACAAGATGCTGGGCTAGGTGCAGCCCACTGGCCTGATCCAGCAGGCTCTTCATATATTCATATTCAATATTTTTGGATTAGTAATGTTGCTTTTCTTAGTATTTTTACAGTTACCCCCACCCCCAGGACTAATGTTAAGGATAATAAGACTCCCTGTCTAAACACATTGACAACACAGAAGGACTTACTTCCGAGGAAACAGGCATGGGGTTGCCCTGCTGCTAATCGACTGGCAATGCATTCCTATGCATGTCTACGGAGATATAGGGCCCATTGATTCCAGTGCATGTTATTCCCGGGTAACTGCACATAGAAGAGGAAGAAGAAGAGTTTGGATTTGATATCCCGCTTTATCACTACCCGAAGGAGTCTCAAAGCGGCTAACATTCTCCTTTCCCTTCCTCCCCCACAACAAACACTCTGTGAGGTGAGTGGGGCTGAGAGACTTCAGAGAAGTGTGACTAGCCCAAGGTCACCCAGCAGCTGCATGTGGAGGAGTGGAGACATGAACCCGGTTCACCAGATTACGAGTCTACCGCTCTTAACCACTACACCACACTGGCTCTAGTTTGCAGACTAGAGCTTGGGTTGATTAAGAGTGCAATCCTCTATGCCAGTGTTTTTCAACCTTTTTTGGGCAAAGGCACACTTGTTTCATGAAAAAAATCACGAGGCACACCACCATTAGAAAATGTTAAAAAATGTTTAAAAATTTAACTCTGTGCCTATATTGACTATATATAAAGTAATTTTTCAATTTTTCCCACGGCACACCAGGCAACATCTCGCGGCACACTAGTGTGCCGCGGAACAGTGGTTGAAAAACACTGCTCTATGCACACATGGTTGGGTGTAAGTCTCACTGAGCACCCATCTTACGATGCTTGCTTAAAGGTAAAGGTGAAGGTAACCCTGACCATTAGGTCCAGTCGCGGACGATTCTGGGGTTGCGTGCTCATCTCGCTCTATAGGCCGAGGGAGCCGGCGTTTGTCCGCAGACGGCTTCCGGGTCATGTGGCCAGCATGACAGAGCCACTTCTGGCGAACCAGAGCAGCACACGGAAATGCCGTTTACCTTCCCACTGGAGTGATACCTATTTATCTACTTGCACTTGACGTGCTTTCAAACTGCTAGGTGGGCAGGAGCAGGGACTGAACTATGGGAGCTCACCCCATCATGGGGATTCGAACTGCCGGCCTTCCGATCGGCAAGCACTAGGCTCTGTGGTTTAGACCACAGTGCTTGCTTACTTCTAAATAAATCATTCTAAGCAATTAGAAGACTGCAATTGTAGCTATAACCGGCACAACGTTGGATAAAATGTCCCTCCAGAGAACTTTTCCCTGCCTGCTTCTTTCCTGCAGATAGACCAAATGTTCGCAGCTTTCCCTCCCGACGTGACCGGCAACCTGGACTATAAGAACCTCGTCCATATCATCACTCACGGAGAGGAAAAAGATTGAAGGCTGGGAGAGTACCCTTCCTACAGTGCCTGGAACAGCACACAATGGGGCTTCCTTCTCCTCACAGCTCCGGTTGTTCCTCCCTGTGCAAACTGGGATGTTCACAGGCTTCCTGATAGTTCTCGTCTTCTTGGTGTTCCCAGTCCCTTGTCCGTCCTCTTTGTGTGAAAGAATTCATTCGTGACTTGAGAAACATTTCTAAAATTGTATTTGTGTTGAATTATTCCTCGAGTCCACATGTTCCTACTTGAATAACAGTTGGCTTGGTAAAACCTGGGAGGGGAGAATGAATTCATGCAGGAGCCAGCACCCAAGCTGGAAACAGGCACATATCCCACTTCTGACACCACTGCTCCATCAATGCTGGAGAACCATTCCATGGAACAGCTACAGTTACAGGGAACTGAGTTAGACAAGGTGTTGCATCAGTCCTGGAGCGTTTATACTCCCCTCCACCCATGCTGGCCCATCATTCCCTGGGAGAACTGGGAGGGTTCTGGTCCACAACACATGTCTTCCTCATCTCAAGGAGGACTCAGGGAAGGGAGACCTCAAACTGCCACATGGGAATGATAGCTTTAGGTCTGGGCTTTCACCAGTGTCTTGGGGCTTAGGGTGGTTCCTCCAGGGGGACATTTTCCCACACGGGTTGGGGGCTGTCTCCCCCAATGCAATAGGGCCAGCACTCATGGGAGCAGGCCCCATCTGGTTAGTTATAGGAAGCTGGTGGGATGGGGTGGGACCAGTCTGGGCTCACCAGTTGGTTCATGGCATCATTTCTCCCAAACCACACCTGCGTGTCCATCAGCTGATAGCTCCCCACCCGTGCCTTAATGTCACAGGTGTCCTGAAACTTGTTTTGTTTCTCAGTTGGGCCAAGTGCCAAGAAAGGCACAGTACTAACACAGTCCTAGCTGGTTTGCAACACTCAGAATCAGATTGTTGGACAGTGCTGCCCTCCGGTGTTCTTACGGGAGCATTTCACTCAAGGATGGGGAAGGCCAGGCTCCCGCCAAACACACACACACACACACACACACACACACACACACACACACGAGACAGCAGCCACTCTTAATGGACAGCAAGGAACAGGTATTTGTTCAAGGTCCAGAAGCCATGATTCCAAGGTACATGAGGAGTGAGGCAAGAGGCTCGTAACCGAATGGAAACTACGAAGATGTCCAAACGGTTGGTGGGTCCCTCCGGCCAAGCTTTGAAAAGTGAAACAGGGCAAGCTTCTGGGACTCTCTCCCCCTAAGGCTCCGCTCCACACACACTCTGCCTGGGTGGGGACACCCAATGTTCCCTACAAAGGGGGTGCCTGGTTCTCAGCAACAAGACTTTGTCCTTCCCTCCTGCCTCCTGCCTCCAAGGAGCCCCTGTTTTTGGACTACAGATCCCACCTTACCAACCACTGGCCATGCTCGCTAGGGCTTCTGGAAGCTGTGAGTCCAACAACATCTGGAGGGCCACAGCTGTTCCCCATCCTTGCTTCAGCAAGAGCAGTGCTTCCCAAACTCTCTGGCTGGTTTTGGACTACAACTCCCATCATACCTAGCTGGTCAGGGGTGGTGGGAGCTGTAGTCCAAAAACAGCTGGAGAACCAAGTTTGGGAAACAATGAGATAGAGATTGCTTGGGAGACTTACCCTGCACCTACACTGCAGGGAGCTGGGGGGGGGGGTCCATAACTACTGTTTCAGAAGGCTTTAGTGTGGTGGTATGATTTGGCCCTCCTCCCTTGGTTCATGGGGGCCACCTGCCTGGCTTTCTCGACTTGGTCACAGACTCTGAGCTTGGCTCAGGGTAACCTGGTCTTCAGCCCCACAGTGCTTTGTTGACACATGCCATCTTTCACCCCCTCCAGATCTAGCTATAGTACCTGTGGTCTGGAATCCAGAACCACCCATGTTATGATCCCATGAACCCAGCATTCGGAGGGGCGGAGATTCCCCGTTGGGGAGCGCACCACCTTCCACCTGCGTAGGAGGGACAGCTGGTAGATGCTGCGGGCTTAAGGCAGGAAGTGGGGATGGAGTCAGGCAGGAAGTAGAGACAGGAGACCTGTGTTCCTCTAGATCAGGGGTCAGCAACCTTTTTCAGCTGAGGGCCTGTCCACTGTCCCTCAGACCATGTGGTGGGCCGGACTATATTTTTTTTTGGGGGGGGGTGGAATTAATGAATTCCTATGCCCCACAAATAACCCAGAGATGCATTTTAAATAAAAGCACACATTCTACTCATGTAAAAAAACCAGGCAGGCCCCATGAAGAAGAAGAAGAAGAAGAAGAAGAAGAAGAAGAAGAAGAAGAAGAAGAAGAAGAAGAAGAAGAAGAAGAGGAGGAGGAGGAGGAGGAGGAGGAGGAGGAGGAGGAGGAGGAGGAGGAGGAGTTTGCATTTGATATCCTGCTTTATCACTACCCTAGGGAGTCTCAAAGCGGCTAACATTCTCCTTCTCCCTTCCTCCCCCACAACAAACACTCTGTGGGGTGAGTGGGGCTGAGAGACTTCAAAGAAGTGTGACTAGCCCAAGGTCACCCAGCAGCTGCATGTGGAGGAGCGGAGACGCGAACTCGGTTCCCCAGATTACGAGTCTACCGCTCTTAACCACTACACCACACTGGCTCTCAAATAACCCAGAGATGCATTTTAAATAAAGGACACATTCTACTCAAGTAAAAACACGCTGATTCCCGGACTGTCCGCGGGCCAGATTTAGAAGGTGCTTAGGCTGCCTACCTCTGGTCTAGATGTATCATGCCTGACCATTCACCCCATTGGCCTGAACTGTTGGGAGTTGGGGCGTCCACCAACATTTGGAGGGTCACAGGTTCCCTGTCTCTCCCTAAGGTTACCTGTACATTTCCCCTCTGAGTGCTGCCAGGATCTTCCCTTTGTCTAGCCCAGCCCCATCCTGGTCCTCCTAGCTTTACTACTGTCATTGGAAAGAACAAAGAGATGCTCGGATAGATGCCTGGGTTTCCCCTGGCTATAATGGACCCAGCCAATCTCCTGGTTGTGCAAAAGCCAAGCATTAAAAAGAAAGAAAAATCAATGTGCATTGCAGGCATATCAAGGTCAAGGTGGACAACTCTGTTCACGTATTTCTAGAGGGGGAAACTCTCCCGCCCCTCCGGCTGCTGAGTTCACTCAAATGTGCGGCAGCACATCTTCCTTAAAGCAGACTTTGTGTAAAGGATTTTTTTTTTAAACCGCTTTAAAGAAATGTGTGGGTGCACATGTGGTCCTGCCCCTATGCTGCAAACAGAAGCAGACAGATGTCCACCACCATACTCAGCCAGTAGATGGATGGAGAGAAATACTGGACAATACATTTTTTTTTAAAGTAAAACATTCCAAAGCTTAGAACATTGCAGAGACTGTAGAAATGCAAAAGGCAAATCGTGTCCTTTATTAATAACCTTTTATGTTAAACAAAAGAGAGTCCATTTTGGGACTCCATCCCATTTTGTATTTTTTAAAAAATATATATATATACTGGTATATATACATATGTAGTCTATGGAACTGGGCTGAGAATCCCTAGGCTTCCTGGCCGGGGTGCCTGCCTGCCTCCTCTTAGGGTACGGTGGAGTACTTCTTCTTTTCTCGGCTGGCCTCCAGTCTGTCCGCCGAGCTCTTAACCGATTTCTCTTTCTCCCCCTCCAGGTTCGCCAAGATCATTGCCCGCAGGGTGCTGTGGTCCAGAGGACCCTCCACTGTTGGGAAATTCAAGGGGTTTCAGATTAGGGGTGGAACCCGCAATATTAGGCTTGGTTTTTAATTACAGCTTTAATTTGAGCTTGGCCACCTGCTCCTCCCCACCCTCCGCCCAGGCTCAAGGTTGCTTCAGATGACCAGTAAGACCCTTCGTTCCCTTGCTCAGCTCATCATAAACTTGGGTCTTCCATGGAAAACTATTAGGGAAAGATCAGGAAACGATCTGCTGGTTGGGCAACCTCTTAGCTTGCATTTCAGTTCCCCCTTTGCTAAAAGGGACTGGTGGCAACAGGAGATGTTCTGGTGTTCAGCAGCATCAGTCCCTGTCCATGGAGACTATCCCTACCTTACCAGATTCTGGGATGGCCACACAAGGCTTCTGGAAGGCTGCGGGATGTCACACGAACCTCCCAGAGCCCAGTAAACAAACTGGAGGGCTTAAAAACTCTTTGAGTGACGGGAAACCCCAGCAAGGAAAGAGCTTTGTAAGCCCTCCTCCTTGCTCATGGGGTTCTGGGACGGCCACATGAGATCTTGGGTGGCCCCTTCCCACTGTCCCTTCTCCCCCCACCAAGCATTTCTTTGCTTGGTTGCACTGGTCGATGATCTCCGGCGGGCTAAGGACAAAGGTGAAAGCTGTTTCCTGGTTCTGCTGGATCTCTCAGTGGCCTTCCTTAACATCCTTCCAGACCATCTAGAGGAGCTGGGAGCTGGGCACACTGTTAAACAGTGGTTCTGCTCCTTCCTCCTGGGCCGTGTCCAGAAAGTGGCGATGGAGGATGAGTGTTGAGGCCCCTGGGCTCTCACTTGTGGGGTGCCTCAGGGTTCCATCCTCTCCCCCATGCTTTTCAACATCTATATGCAGCCTCTGGGAGAGATCATCAGGGGGTTTGGGCTGGGTGTTCATCAGTATGCGGATGATACCCAGCTCTACTTCTCTTTCAAATCAGAATCAGTGAAGGCAGTGAAGGTCCTGTGTGAGTGTCTGGAGCCAGTTGGAGGATGGATGGCGGCTAACAGATTGCGGTTGAATCCTGACAAGACAGGGTACTGTTTTGGGGGGACAGGTAGCGGGTGGGTGTGGAGGACTCCCTGGTCCTGAATGGGGTAACTGTGCCCCTGAAGGACCAGGTGCGCAGCCTGGGAGTCTTTTTGGACTCACAGCTTCCATGGAGGCGCACGTTAATTCTGTATCCAGGGCAGCTGTCTACCAGCTCCATTTGGCATGCCAGCTGAGACCCTACCTGCCTGCAGACTGTCTCACCAGAGTGGTGCATCTCCACCCCCATCGTTCAGCCCGGACACTGAGGTCCAGCTCCGAGGGCCTTCTGGCACTTCCCTCCCTGCGAGAAGTGAGGTTACAGGGAACCAGGCAGAGGGCTTTCTTGGTGGCGGCACCCGCCCTGTGGAACACCCTCCCATCAGATGTCAAGGAAATAAACAACTACCTGACTTTTAGAAGACAACTGAAGGCAGCCCTGTTTAGGGAAGTTTTAAATGTTTGATTCTATTTTTAATATTCTGTTGGGAGCCACCCAGAGTGGCTGGGGAAACCCAGCCAGGTGGGCGGGGTATAAATAATAAATTATTATTATCGATAATAATAATAATAATAATAATAATAATAATAATAATAATAATAATAATAATAATAATAATTTATTTGTACCCCGCCCATCTGACTGGGTCTCCCCAGCCACTCTGGGCGGCTTCCATCAAACATTAAAATACATTTAAAATATCACAGTTTAAAAACTTCCCTAAACAGGGCTGCCTTCAGGTTTTTTCTGAATGTCAGGTAGCTGTTTATTCCCTTGACTTCTGATGGGAGGGCGTTCCACAGGGCAGGCGCCACTACCGAGAAGGCCCTCTGCCTGGTTCCCTGTAGTTCTGCTTCTCGCAGTGAGGGAACCGACAGAAGGCCCTCGGCGCTGGATCTCAGTGTCCGGGCTGAATGATGGGGGTGGAGACGCTCCTTCAGGTATACAGGACTGAGGCCGTTTAGGGCTTTAAAGGTCAGCACCAACACTTTGAATTGTGCTCGGAAACGTACTGGGAGCCAATGAAGATCTCTCAGGTCCCGGCGGCCACTCCCAGTCACCAGTCTAGCTGCCGCATTCTGGATTAATTGCAGTTTCCGGGTCACCTTCAAAGGTAGCCCCACATAGAGCGCATTGCAGTAGTCCAAGCGGGAGATAACCACAGCATGTACCACTCTGGCGAGACAGTCTGCGGGCAGGTAGGGTCTCAGCCTGTGTACCAGATGGAGCTGGTAGACAGCCGCCCTGGACACAGAATTAATCTGTGCCTCCATGGACAGCTGTGAGTCCAAAATGACTCCCAGGCTGCGCACCTGGTCCTTCAGGGGCACAGTTACCCCATTCAAGGCCAGGGAGTCCCCCACACCCACCCGCCCCCTATCCCCCCAAAACAATCGTTGTTGTTGTTTGTTTTCCCACCCCACCCCCTGCAGAGCTGCAATTGCACAAGTAAATCACATGTAAGCTGTAGGCAGAGTCGTAGCTATGGAGGGACCTAGCCAGGTTTTTTGCCCCAAGTGAAGCCTCCAGAGGGGCACGATTGAGGCTGCCAGCCTCTCTCTCTCTCTCTCTCTCTCTCTCGCTGTGTGTGTGTGTGTGTGTGTGTGTGTGTGTGTGTGTGTGTACCCAAATGTGTGGGGTGGTGGTGGTACCAAACTGGGTCTTCGATCCAGGTGAAATAAAGCCTCGTTTCACCCCTGGCTGCAGACCTGCTGCATATATTGAGAGCACCTAGAAACGTTTTGCCTCACCGTCCTCTGCATCAGAGCCTCAGTTACTTACAGGGCTCCACTGTCTCCGCGAAGGGATCGACGCTGAGAGAAGGCGGCGTGATCTTAATGGCCTCCAGTTTCTTCAGGAAGGCGGAGCCGCCCAAAAAGGGGTTCAGCATGGGGACCGAGTCCAGCTCCCCCTCCAGCTCCTTGTAACGTAGGAAAGCTTCAATCAGCAAGAGGTCGTTGCTTTTCTTCTCCACGATGCCTGCAGGGAGGAGACAAGTGGCGCAGTTCAGGAGCAGTGGCGTATTGGCTGGAGGTCACCGGGGGTCAAAGACCCCTTGCTGTTTCTGTGTGAATGTTCAGGGTAGCAGGAGAGGATATATTGCTTATTAATATCCTTCCTAACCTGTGCTAGCATGTTCCTTAACGTAGCAGAGTTACATTCCCCCTTTTTACATGCACAGGTTGCAGGCTCGTGTGAGCCTCTCACTATTATGCAATTCAATCTGTCTCAGATTGAATTGTACGTTCCTGGTAAATTCCCTCTTAAAATAATAAAGACACGACAATCTAATTCAAAGTCAGTAAAAAAGTTTACTCACATCAGTTCACAGTTGGGTCCCTGAAGGCAGACTTAGTTACAAATATGTACATGTGAATCTACCCCATATGGGGGAATGATCCCAGTGCTACTGCTAATCTTAAATGTTAATCTGTTCCTTTAAATGTTAGCCTGCCTGCAAGTATTTAACTTGGAGATACTTTGAGTCCTCATTAGCTGTATTGGAAGGATGGGAGTCTGAGGCACTGTGAATAGCTGAGTTATGTTTTCTTTCTTTGTTCTGATTTGATGGTGAGTACATGATTTTTTATTGTATAATTGAATTTTTATTGTATAATATTGTATAATAATTTATATCTGTAGTGAAGTTGATGGTTTGTATTGTTGTTACCAAAGAAAAGTCCAGACCTTGAAGAAACCGTTGGTGAAACAGGAAGTTTGAATTACAGGTGGGTAGCCGTGTTGGTCTGCCATAGTCAAAACAAAATCGAAAATTCTTTCTAGTAGCACCTTAGAGACCAACTGAGTTTGTTCCTGGTATGAGCTTTCGTGTGCATGCACACTTCTTCAGATACAAGGAAGTTTGAAGCTAGCCACCCGTCGGGAGAACACACACATGTTGGAGGGATTCTGAATAACCTTCCCCAACATTGTGAGCATGGACCTACGCGTCTGATAGACATTTGCTATACCATCTTCATCATTATATTGAACATTATATGGCACTTTGTATTTTTGCACTTTGTAATTGCACTTTGTACTAGCACTTTGATGATTTAAAGCATATATAGGTTTGCCTCTGATGAAATATTTATAAATGCCCTTTGCATTATGATATTGTCAGTTTGGTTTCATATTTATGCAATTGTTCCAGTGATATACACGGTTTTGTATTTTTTCTGAGACTGCTAGCTGAGAGCTAGCAGAGCAGTCCTAGCTAAAAGCTGGTCAAATGAAGAAGGAAGTGAAAAGGGGGGGGGGTGAGGGTGCTGCATGACTCGTCCTTTTGTTACCAGGACAGATTAGGTCACATGCAAAAGGAACGATGCTCCAGCCAGGAGGAACAGGAAGCTTCGACTGGCTGGACCAAACATTCCCTCGCATGTCTTCTCTAGCATTACAAGGAATGTTGTACTTGACTGCTTCTCATGGATCACATTCCACAGTTTCCACAATCACCAGTGTCCTGGAGCTACAGAATCTGCATGCAAGGGGGTCTTTTTAGCCGCTGTCCTTCCCAAAGCTAAGCATGAAGGAGCACTGAAAATCACAAGTTGCTTCAGTTTCAAGAGAATGGCATGCAAGCTCCGTTTTGTACAACGGAACTTCACAGAAAACACGGCTGAAGTCGCCCGCAAATCATTTTGTGCACAGGAAAAAGCAGATCTGCATTGCTTCTTGCCATTGCTTCTTGCAATGCATCCACTATTATGATTATACCGTATTGGCCCGAATATAAGCCGCACCCGAATATAAGCCACACATTTAAAATTGGAGGGGGGGAGAGAAAAAATACCTGAATATAAGCTGCTCCCTTCTTCGCTGCTCCTGGCTGCATACCGTAAGGTCGCAAATATAAGCCGCACTTTTACCTTTTCGCGGTCGGAATTTGGGGGGGAAGTGAGGCCAATACGGTAACTGTAAGATTACTTAACATGCATTTAACTTAACACACATTTAGCTTGTGCCATTTCAACCAGGCTGCTTGAAGGCAGCGGGCTGAAATCCCACAAGTTAAATTCAAGCAAGGCAGAGAGCTTAAAAGCTCTTTTTGGGATGGGTCCAAAAAAACCCTTTTAAGCTCTCCACCTTACCCGGGAAGCAAGGCCCTCTCCGAGTGCCAGGTCTGGGATGTTCCCGACAGCCCCGCAAGATCTTGCGAGAGCATCCTGGGACCTCCAGAAACAGCATGCAGAGAGCTCCTTGCTCCCCAAGCAAGGCAGAGAGCTTCAAACATCTTGCTAGACTAAAACTCCCATCATCCCCAGCCACGGGCCATGCTGGCTGCTGGAGCTACTGGGCAATGGATTCCAAAAAATGTGGAACGTTCTTGCCTAATGGAGATTTCCAGGGATATGGGCATAGCTCAGCGGCAGAGTGCCTCCCTTGCAGGCAGGCAGGCCCAGGTTCAAATCCCAGCGGCATCTCCAGGGAAAGATCCTCTGCCTGAGACCCTGCAGGGGTGTTGCCAGCCCCGTGGTGCTTTTTGGTGTCTGGTGTGCATCTGGGTCCACTGCAGAAGCAACCCAAGAGATGGGCCCGGTCTAGGGCCCCGTCACTCACTGAAATACTGCATCAGGTTCTGATCTGTGATCTCCCCCGTCTCGCCCAGGTGCTCCCTGATCTTGGTGGCATCGCAGCCGGTTTGCTTGAACAGGAAGTCCACCGCCTGCTTCAGCTGGTCCAGGATCTTGCTGCTCTCTTTAAACTTGTACTCGTACAGGTTGGCATCTTCCGTGGTCTTCTGCAGCTTTTCCTGCGGGCCAAAGGAGAGGTGGTCAGGGCTAGCTGCGATTGGGCGCAGCAGGGATAGCCACGTTCAAATATATCAAAGGATGTCATATAGAGGAGGGAGAAAGGTTGCTTTCTGCTGCTCCGGAGAAGCGGACACCGGAGCAATGGATTCAAACTACGAGAAAGAAGATTCCACCTAAACATTAGGAAGAACTTCCTGACAGTGAGAGCTGTTTGACAGTGGAATTTGCTGCCAAGGAGTGTGGTGGAGTCTCCTTCTTTGGAGGTCTTTAAGCGGAGGCTTGACAGCCATCTGTCAGGAATGCTTTGGTGGTGTTTCCTGCTTGGCAGGGGGTTGGACTGGATGGCCCTTGTGGTCTCTTCCAACTCTATGATTCTATGATTCTAGGAGTCGCCGACGTGGTGCTCCCCAGAGGTCGTGGGTACTCCAGCTTCCATCACTCCATAGCACTGGCCATGCAAACTGCAGCCAATGGGAGCGGGGAATCCAACAACACCAGAAGCGCCACATCAGGCCAATGGCCAGATTCTAGCACAACATCCTGTTCTCACAGGGGGCCGGCAAGATGCCTGTAAGAAACCCACAAGCAGGATCTGAATGCAACCACACTTTCCCTGCCCCTGAAGTTGCCAGCAACCGGCTTCCAGAAGCATTTCTGCCTCTGATTTTGGAGGCAGAGCAGAGCCATCACAGCTGGTAGCCACTGATAGACATGAATTTGTCCAATCCCCTTTTAAAGTCAACCGAGTTGATGGTGGCCCTAGCTGTCTCCCGTGCAAGGAGTGAGCACCATAATTTAATCATGCACAGCACACAGAAGTGCTTTTGTTTTGTCTGCCCGGAAACTTCCAACATTCAGCTTTATTGGACATCCACAAGTTCTTTTTTAAAAAGAATAAATTTACTTATTTGGTTTTTCAGCTTAAAATCTCACAGCCATATATTGAACGCAGATCATGAAAACAAGATTCCAAGGAATCTCCCGGACTTCCCTCCTCCCCTTTGTGGGTGCTGTTGTTAATCATTTCTCCCTGCATCTTTTATGATGATCCAAATCTTTTAAATCTCCATTGTGTCCAGAATTCACCATTAAACTACAAGTGATATTCCAGTCCTATTAACCATTTTATCTGTTTACAATGGTCTTAAATATAGGTTATAAATCTTCTCCAAGTCATCCAAAAGTTCTAGTGTTTATGAGAGAGGGAAAATGTTATGCCAGGCAAAATGTTATGAAGTCTATCATGTCCCCTCTTACCTTTCCCCTAAACTAGAAACACAAGAAACTGACTTTAAACTGAGTCAGACTATTGGGTCCATCTACCGGTAGTTCAGTCTTGCCTGTGCTCAGGGCTGGATTTAGGTTTGGTGAGGCCCTAAGCTACTGAAGGTAATTGTTGTTGTTTAGTCGTTTAGTCGTGTCCGACTCTTCGTGACCCCATGGACCAGAGCACGCCAGGCACTCCTGTCTTCCACTGCCTCCCGCAGTTTGGTCAAACTCATGTTGGTAGCTTCAAGAACACTGAAGGTAATGGGACCCTTTATACGTCCAGCTGTCCTTTGTCAACAACCAATTGTCGCTTTCTGTGTTGAATATATGCTATATGGTAATTTATGGATCTAACAGGTATCTAAAGTCATTTGTACATGCTGCCATGCAACCAGTCCATGCAGAATGTAGGCACCCTATATATAGAAAGGAGCAAACCAGTGATATTTGAGGAAGCAGGCAAGCAGGTGGGGCCCATTACTTACATCATAGGAGCCTACACACCACAAAACTTTGTTGCTGTATGTAGGTTTTATTTTATTTGCTTTTATCTTCTATTTTGGAAATGTACATCCAGATTTTTTCCCCTTTATATTTTTTTTGGGGGCCCCCAAGAGAGTGGGGCCCTAAGCTATAGCCATAGCAGTCAACTTTTTCCTTATTCCGAATAGGATTCCTCACAAGAAAAGGGAAAAGTTGACAGCTATGGCTATAGCTTGTTTCAAAAGGTAAAGGACCCCTGACAGTTAAGTCCAGTCGTGAACGACTCTGGGGCAGCAGTGCTCATCTCGCTTTACTGGCCAAGGGAGCCGGCATTTGTCTGCAGACAGCTTCCGGGTCATGTGGCCAGCATGAATAAGCCGCTTCTGGTGAACCAGAGCAGTGCACGGAAACGCCATTTACCTTCCCGCCAGAGTGGTACCTATTTATCTACTTGCACTTTGACATGCTTTCGAACTGCTAGGTTGGCAGGAGCTGGGACTGAACAACGGGAGCTCACCCCGTTGCGGGGATTCGAACCGCCGACCTTCTGATCAGCAAGCCCTAGGCTCAGTGGTTTAGACCACAGCGCCACCCGCGTCCCAATAATATAAGCTTGTTTAGCTTATACGTAAATCTGGCACTGCCTGTGCTGACTGGCAGCAGCTCTCAACCCCTACCGGGAGATGCCACTAGGGATTGAACCCGTGACATGCTGCCTCTGAGCTAGGGGACTCGAAAGTCCCAAATGTTGCAGCCTTTCCCCACAGCGACGGGACCCCCCCAGGTCAGCCCCGCATGTAGATGTTCCCCATTTACCTCTAATTCTTTCATGTTGCCGTGAACGATTTCTTCCGCCTTCTTGTGCTCAGATTTCAGCTTGCTGATTTCATTCTACAGAACACAGAAGTGCACAAAGGGGCTCAGGCAGAGAGTGGGCAACCTTTCCCCCCAAAAATTGCGAGGGCCGTATTTTCTCCTTGGTATGTTTCCGGGGGCAAAAGTGGGTGGAGCAAAATATGTAGCCCCTCCCTTTATCCTGTAGGCTACATTCCAGCCGTGCTAGATTTCCAGAAGTAGGGTGGAATCTAGGCACATATTAAAAACAGTGCTTTCTTAAGAAAACGTTTTGAAAAATATATTGAATTTGCCGCAGCTCACCATCGCCACCTAGTGTCACATTTGTATAATGCACCTTACAACACACGTTTTATTTGCAGCTGTATAGCTGAGTCCTCGATCTTACTTTGTCTGAAAGATCACATAAAATGTGAAAATTAATAGGTGAAGGAAAATTGGAATTAAGTGCCACCTGAGGGCAATGCTAGTCTTGAAAGAAGAAACCTTCTGTTGCACGCAGGGGCCCAAAAGAGTTGGTGCCCCCTGCCTAGGCTGTATAATTATTAAGGACTGTAGGTCCATTAATTTCCATGGGTATTAATGATAATATAGCATAGCTGTGATTAATCAGAATAAAATATTTTACTCCTCTGCATGCTTATAGTTTTTATTTATTTGTTTGTTTTATTTTTCCCTTCCATCCTTCGAATGAATATGTATAAGCAAATGGAAATAACAAGATAAAATATTTTAATGGATGGATTAATCAGAGAATTCTGTTTTTGTTCCCGTAGCTGTCAATGTTGCAGGCTCCTTTTTAGAAGGAATCTGACATGCATTCTAGGGTTTGTGGGTGGGTGTTGGTGAAAGCATTTTCAGAGTGTACATCGTGTGGTTTGGTCGCACTCCCAACCAAAAGAGTAGTTGGTGGTGGTGGAGGAGAGGTTTAACTAGTAATAATAATAATAATAATAATAATAATAATATTTATTATTTGTACCCCACCCATCTGGCTGGATTTCCCCAGCCACTCTGGGCGGCTTCCAACAAAAATCAAATACATTAAAATATCACACATTAAAAATACAAGGGGAGGAAGAAAGAGGAGACAGCATAGAGGAAGAGACGGGAGAGTGAGGAAATATTAGAGCAGAGGAGCAGGGGAAAAGATCTTTAAGAAGATTATTTGATAACTTAACTGCAATATTTTAAACATTACTAGTAATTGATAATTAAAATTTAAGAGTTTGGTCTAATTTGTATTTGTGTGAATAAAATTGATCAATTAAAATATAATCTCATGTAATGTGAATGGGTTAAATTTTAAAAAAGAAATAAGGTGGAACATGTGCTGAAAAAGAAAAACTGGGATGTGATCTGTCTGCAGGAGATGCACATAGCAAAAAAACAATCTCCACCATATTAGCCATCTTGCAGTCTCTTCATTGGCTACATGGTGGCAGCAATGAGACAATTTTAGCTACTGAAATGCTTCTCTTTCTGTCACACACATTCTTTATTATAATTTATTATTATTATTATTATTATTATTATTATTATTATTATTATTGCTGCTGCTGCTGCAAGTAATTTGTCAATCACCTCCCAACCCACCATCCCAAGGCAATTTACACATAAAATAGTTAAAAACACAAAAAAGTACATTTAAAACATTGTTTCCCCAATTTACCGTATTTTTCGCTCCATAAGATGCACCTGAACATAAGGCGCACCTAGTTTTTAGAGGAGGAAAGGGGGAAAGCCCTGTTTTTTTGAGCATCAGCTCAAAATGGTGCAGCTTTTTTTGCAAAGGGAAAAGCCCTGATTTTTTGAGGATCAGCTGAAAGTGGTGCAGCTTTTTTTTGCAAAGAGGAAAAGCCCCGTTTTTATGGGGTCCAACTCACAGTTCTGCAGCTTCTAGTCCTACAGCCATTTCTACAGTTTCCAGACAGATAATCTAATCAGCCAGTCACATGTCGCTGGGGAAACAAACAGCCTCCCTCTGCATTCAACAATGGAGGCCTGGGCAAGGGGGCCTTATCTCTCTCCCCATCACTTGCTGAACAGCTGTTCAGCGGCTTCCTTTCAACACCCCCTTCTCTCTTTGTAAAAAAAGAGCACAATCTGCTTTTGGCCCCTAGGCAATTCGGCTCCAGGGACCATACATTTGCTCCGTAAGATGCACAAACATTTTCCCTTACTTTTTAGGAGGAAAAAAGTGCGTCTTATGGAGCGAAAAATACGGTAGGTCTCCAGCTGTTTTTAGACTACAACTCCCATTATCCCTGACCTGCTGCCCTAGGGATAATGGGAGTTGTAGTCCAAAAACAACTGGCGACCCAAGTTCTGGGAAACACTGGCTTAAAGCAAAACGAAAACCCTAACAAGTGGAGACTTGTAGACCCATTTATCCAGCTGGGAAAACCTGTTGGAACAAAAATGTCCTTGACTGCTTCTGGGAAGTGCAAGGATGAAGGCCGTCTCTTAAGCAACCTGGTTCTGAGCTGCGCAGGGCCTTAGACGGCAGTACCAGCACCTTGAATGTGGCCTGGTAGCAAACCGGCAGCCGGTGGCAGATCCCCCAAGCAATGTGTTGCATGCCGGCGGGCGTTTGACTGCCACGTTCTGCGCCAGCTGCAGCCTCCAGATCCAGGCCAAGGGCATTGCAGCACTGTGTGGTTACCAGGGCATGGACAACTACGGCCAAGCTATTTCCATCCAGGAGTCATGACTGCTCGTTCAAAACACAGCCCACTTGCAGCAGGATCAGCAGCCCAGAGCCCAGCCTGGGGAGCCAGGGCCAGAAGACCAGGGACAAGTGAGGGGCAAGGAAGGGGGGGGGGAGGGCGGAGAGGAGACCTGGATGTCTTCGATCCGCTTCTGCAGCCTCTCCATGTCATTGTTCAGCTCGGTGACATAGCTGAAGTAGGCAAAGTTCTTCTCCTCCTTCTCAATGAATTCCTCCACCAGCAGGTCAATGTCCCCGTTTTCCGTCAGCTTCAGCAGTCGCATGTAGGCAACCTCGTAACTCTCAAAGCTCTCCCCCTTGCTCTTGGCTCGCTTCTTGGCCTTGAGAGCTGGAAGGGATTCAAGGGGGAGGGTTCATTAAATTGTCTCTTGCCACCTCATTCTCCGAGGGGTGCAAGGCTCCAGGGGGTTCCACTTACCCAGGGTTCTGTCAGGAATCCAGGTTCCCAGGTTGGTAACACAGCAAGTGCAGATAATTAAAAAGGAGGATTTATTGCCAAGACGAACAGATAACTCCAGATGGCTCTAACAAAGCCTCTGGCATCATTACTCAAGATGACCCTTCTGAAGATTCCTTCCGGGATCTACAGAAGATATTGAACCTACGACTCTTATGTCTCTTGTTTTGCTTCCTGTCTAACAGCCTTCCCATTCACCGACTCTTCGGACTGAGTGGATCAACTCCACCCTCTCTCTCCCTGGTCTGAAAGGCTGACCGTGAGACTGTTCGCGCCTTTTTGTGCTTCCTGCGAGCTTTGGCTGTGTTCTAGCCTGCTCTCAGCTACTGCCTTATCAGCTCACCTGTCAAGGTCAGGAAAAGCTGCAGTCTGCAGCTGCCGGCCCTCCCCTGCCTAACACCTAAGTCTCCCTGTTCCTGGCTGCTTTCTGTGGTTGACTGCAAACCTTTGCTTGGAGCTGGCTCACTCCTGACAGGTTCGTATTTCCTTGCAGAATGTGGGACAGCAGAGAGTATGGTGATAGATGGTTTATTTACACGTATACACAACCTGAGCCTATGCTAGAGGGGTTCATAGCATTAACACCCCAAGAAGGTCCTGCTTCTCCCATAGCCACAGCCCTGGATTCATACAGAAATCAAGCATGGCTCTCACTCTCTGGCTTCTGCCTTTGTTGGCTCAGATCACACACACTCTTTGTCTTGGTCTTTCTCACCTTCCAGGTGAAGGAGGGGGCCCACCCATTTGCCCTCCGGCACAAAGCTACTTCCTTCGTTATACAAAGGAGCATACTTAGGTGGTTCTTATGCCTTTTGCCTGGCTTAATCAACAGCAGAATCCTCCATTTGATTTTGACCCCTGCTGGATCCAGGACCCCAAGAATTGCAGGAGACTTGGGCATCAAGCCGGCTAACTCGCTCCCACGGACTCACAACCCTCATGGAAAAAACATCAGTTGCTCAACCCACTAAAGGCAGCAATAAAGAGCTGAAATTAAAAGTCATGGAAGCTGCGGTGTCAAGCAACCAAGCAGGCCGGGATATGAGCCAGTTTCGTGACTGCACAGTGACTAAATTCCGCCCACAGGATCTGTCCTCTAGCTTCCAGCAGCAAGTGTGTTCTGCTTCACACATTCAGCTGCCAGCGGCCCAAAGGCTGAGCAACTGGTTAAAATGTACAAAACAACAGACCCTAACAGCACAAACTTTGAAATCGATTCTTTTCTTAAATACAGGAGTATCTTCAGCGGACTTTAAATCATAACTTTAAAGCATAAATTTAAAGCATATTGTTGTAAGAATTCTAAGATATAAAGTAAATGTTTATAAATGTACAAGGTAAACACAAGTATATAAACCAGGTGTATACACAAGTATATAAACCAGGGAGCCGACAGCTTTTCCAGGCCATGTGGCCAGCATGACTAAGCCGCTTCTGGCGAACCAGAGCAGCGCATGGAAACACCGTTTACCTTCCCGCTGAAGCGGTACCTAGTTATCTACTTGCACTTTGACGTGCTTTCAAACTGCTAGGTTGGCAGGAGCAGGGACCAAACAACGGGAGCTCACCCCGTCGCGGGGATTCGAACCGCCGACCTTCTGATCGGCAAGCCCTAGGCTCTGTGGTTTAACCCACAGCGCCACCCGCGTCCCATGCACATATATAAGAACGCTCAATTTTTGGGTGGGAATTTGGGTCATGGACTTGTGTCCTGGGTCTTTGAAGGACCTAGCAAAAAGATGGTTCCTTCCGCATGCTGACATGAACGCGTGGTACCTTCTTCCTTTTTGGCCTGCTCCTCAAATTCAGAGCGGTCCACCAGTTTGATAAGCATGAAGGCCTTTAGCTTGGTCTCATGGTTGTAAATCCGCTCCAGCTCCCGAAACTCAATGTTGAACTGCGCAATGTCCTTGCAGCGCCGCTCCTTCATCGCGGAGATCCTGGCAAGGGCCTCCACCCTAGAAGCAGGCAGAAGTGGTGGTGAAGAGTAAATCATAAAATCATAGAGTTGGAAGGGGTCCCCAAGGGTCATCTAGTCCAGCCCCCATGCAATACAGGAAAATTCATGTTCAGAAATAGGACAGGAACACGAGGGATGCTGCCTTTTACAGTCACACTACTGACCCATCTGGTTCAGTGTTGTCTACATGACTGGTAGCATCTCTACAGTGTTTCTGGTGGGGGGGGCGGATCACAGCCCTTCCCAGAGGGGCTGACAGGATTTGAACCTGGGACCGGCTGCTCTCACCTTTGCTCGTAGGCTTGCATCGACTGCTCAATAGACAAGTCCATCGTCTTCCTCTGCTGCTCTAGCTGTTTGTGAAGCCGGGAGTAGATGGTATCGAAGACAGACTTCTGGCACTGGAGGTTCTCTATCTCCTCGCGGAGTTTGGCATTGGTGGTCAGGACGGTGTCAAAATAAACCGTGACCTGGAAGGAGCAAAATTAGGAAGGGTCCCGCACAGTCCTAAACTGCAAAACCTTCTTCCTACAAAGAGGTGCTGAACACCATCGGGTGTTGTTTTTTATACAGGTAGGTATCCGTGTTGGTCTGCCATAGTCAAAACAAAATAAAAAATAAAAAAATTCCTTCCAATAGCACCTTAGAGACCAACTAAGTTTGTTCTTGGTATGAGCTTTCATGTGCATGCACACTTCTTCAGATACACTGAAACAGAAGTCACCAGACCCTTATATATTTGTTGATGTTCAGTCGTTCAGTCGTGTCCGACTCTTCGTGACCCCATGGACCACCAGAGCACGCCAGGCACCCCCTATCCTCCACTGCCTCCCACAGTTTGGCCAAACTCATGCTAGTTGCTTTGTCCAACCATCTCATCCTCTGTCGTCCCCTTCTCCTTGTGCCCTCCATCTTTCCCAACATCAGGGTCTTTTCCAGGGAGTCTTCTCTTCTCATGAGGTGGCCAAAGTATTGGAGCCTCAACTTCAGGATCTGTCCTTATATATAGTGAGATATATATATATATATCTTGTGTGTGTGTGTGTGTGTGTGTGTGTACACACACATACATATATATAGTGATTATATATATATATATATATATATATATATATATGTATGTATGTATGTATGTATGTATGTATCACTATATATAAGGGTCTGGTGACTTCTGTTTCAGTGTATCTGAAGAAGTGTGTATGCACAAGAAAGCTCATATCAAAAACAAACTTAGTTGGTCTCTAAGGTGCTACTGGAAGGATTTTTTGTTTTTTGTTTTTTAATATGTTTACTTTGGCTGGAATTCGAGGGCACATCCCAGGCAGTCAAAAGTACTCCAGGAACGGCCGCAATAAGAAATCAAGCCAAACAAAAGTTAAAAGATGAATGGAAATCCTATGAGGATTACATGGTAAAATATTGCTCAAAAACTAATATACTACCATGCCTTGATTAAGAGATATGAAGTAAATAAGACAGGAAATTTAGAAATGAATTAGGTGAGTCAATATATAAATTAATGTAAAGGGAAACCTGGAATGCAAGAGTAAGTTTACAACGTGTTTTTTTTTTTGTGGAAGTCAAATTGGTGACGGAGGGAAGTCAGAGGGGTGCGGGGAGGGGATTGTGGTGGTGGGATAAAGAAAGAAATTTGGGTAAGGAAGAAATTACAATGTGATGTAATTTACTGTATGGTTTTGATGTATGAAAAGTATTGTAATAATTAAAAGTACACTGCAGGGGAATATCTATTATATCTACAATGTACACTGCAGGGGAATATCTATTATATCATTTATCTCATTAAAAAAAAATACTCCAGGAAGATGTGAACCAGAGGTAGCGAGGGTTGTGGCCTGCAGAGAGGGGGTGTGGCTTGGGGAGAGACATGAGGGCCAGAGAGGACCCTGGAGGGCCACATTTGACCACTGGGTCTGAAGTTCCCCATCCCTCCCACCCAGTTGTCAGTTTTTCTCCCCACTCTCAGCATCCTGTGCCATTGAGATCTTCTGGGGGTATTGTGCAACATTTTCTCCTCCTTGGGATGCCCCCCCTTAAAAATAAATAAATGGGTCCTTTTACAAAAGTTGGGATCCCCCAAGTCTGCTGGTCCCTCTCTCTTGTGTGTGTGTGGGGTGTGTGTGTGTGTGTGTGTGTGTTGGGTGTGTGTGTGTGTTGCAGGATGCTCCCCTGAAGCTTGGGAGCAGAATATAAATAGTTCATGCTGCTTTTAACTGGGTTTATAATGTTTGTTTTTCGCAGGGAGTGAGATTATTTCATTGCCACCTCCCCGAGGAGGCAGACTCTGGTTCTCAGCAGAGGCAGAAGGTGTGGGACTCAGGAGGGGGTCCTGGACCAGCGGAGGTGGGGGTAGGGGGGGGGCCCACAGCTCACGTGGTTGAGTCGGTTGTCCAAGAGCTGGACCTGCTTCTGCAGCCACCTGCCGTCATACTCCTGCCTCATTTTGATCACAAGCATTTTCTGTTTCTTAATCTTGTTCTCCAGTTCCGTTATCTGAAACAAAAGACATAAAGAGATCCATCAAGACTTTTATATGAGCAGATTGGGACCACTTTACCCGCGAGGTCACTTCACCCCATAGAAATCCACTTTTTGGTGCCTTCCCCCCCAACATTTCTGTTTAGACAAGTCTATTTCTGTTTAGACATGTGAAATGTTGCTGCTGCTGTTCCGATCTGTTTTTTTAAATGGGAGTTGGAGTCCAGCAATGTCTTGGGGGGGCTCCAGCCCCCCCTTTTTGGACTATGCTGACTGACAGCAGCTCTTCGGAGTTTCAGGCAAAAGCCTTTCCCAGTCATACCTGGAGATGCAGGAAAGTGAACCTGGCACCTTTTGCAAGCAATGCATGCTCCTGAGGTACGAACCTTCCCCCAACAAATTTAGTAAGGTTCTAGTCCTCATGCTTTTGAATAAAGGGCTGAATTAAAGAGGTAGACAGGAAACTGTCTTATCCCATGTGAGAGCATTGGTCTTAGTACTGTGTACACTGACTGGGAGCAGCTATCTAGGGTTTTGGATCAGGTCTAACTGGGGAGGCCAGGGGTTAAACCTGGGTATTGCCAACGCTGACTGGCAACAGCTGTCCAGAGTTCTTGACAGGCGCCTTTCTCTGCCATACCTGGAGTTTGAACCTGGGCCCTTTTCCAAGCAAAGCATAGGCTCCACCTTTGAGCTATGATCTTCCCCTTAAAAATAAAGTAAGATTCTAGTCCTCATGGTTGGACATTGGCCTCAGTAGTGCGTACACTGACTGGCAGCAGCATTAAAATGCAAGGCAGATGCTCTTCCACTGACCTATGACTCCCGTTGCTTTTTAACTCTACAAAGAGATTTTTTTGTTTCTGCCTAAGGTCCATTCTATGCCTGTAAAGGTAAAGGGACCCCTGACCATTAGGTCCAGTCACGGATGACTCTGGGGTTGCAGCGCTCATCTCGGTTTACTGTCCAAGGGAGCCGGCATACAGCTTCCAGGTCATGTGGCCAGCAAGACTAAACCACTTCTGGCAAACCAGAGCAGCACACGGAAACGCCGTTTACCTTCCCGCCGGAGTGGTACCTATTTATCTACTTGCAATTTGACATGCTTTCAAACTGCTAGGTTGGCAGGAGCAGGGTCTAAACCATGGGAGCTCACCCAGTCGCGGGGATTCGAACCGCCGACCTTCTGATCGGCAAGCCCTAGGCTCTGTGGTTTAGACCACAGCGCCACCCGCGCCCCTATATTCTATGCCTGTAACAGCAGCACAAATATCAGAATTAAGCAAACACTAAACAGGGAGGGGTAGCTAAGTTGGTAGAGCATGAGACTGTCAGGGTTGAGGGTTCAAGCCCCGCGTTGCGCAAGAGATTTGTGCATTGCAGGGGGTAGGACTAGATGGCCCTTGTGGTCCCTTACAGCTCGACAATCCTATGATTCTACGACTCTAGGCTTTCTGCTTGCAGCAAACTAGAAAGCCAAAAACACAAGCCGATCAGCAGTCTCACCTATCCCGGGGACAGTCACATGTCAGTGGTGGGCGGAGCAGCAATGTAAACTCCAAGCGGGCTCGGGCTCGGAGCGGAGCAAAGAGGAGGGCAGCCGTGTGCTCCGCGCGATGGAGCCCCATCGTCTTCTTGTCTGATCCCATCAAAACAGGACAGGAAGCAGAAGCTGCTCAAAGGCAGCCAGGCTCCGCTCACCAGCTAAGCCTATTGGCCGGCTGAGGGGCTCGGCGGCAACGGATAGGGGCTGATGCAGGGGGAGGAATACACCCCCCTGTAAGCGCGGGAAACGGCTCCCACTTGCTTTGAGGGCTGAGGCTTTTCTCTCCAAGTAGGCGAGATCTTCCCACCCAGTCCCTGGCCAGCAGGGGAGGAGCTGCTTCCATTAAAAACGGGAAATTTAAGGGAAATAAAAAATAAGGGAGAGCAGCGGGAAACTGCTTGAAATAAGGGAGAATCCTGGGGAAAACGGGATACTTGACAGCACTGGTGTGTGCACCAGACTTCACACCCCTCCCGACATTTCCCACAATGCACCTTGTCATCCAGTTCAGAGATCAAGGCCTTGGTGGCTCTGATGAGGGCGTCATACTCGTCTTTGGTCTGCAAAAGGAATTTAAGCTCCATGCAGTTTCGGTCGTCGATGAAAAGGTTCCGAGGCGACTTGGTGATACTCAGAAGTAAATTGATCTCGTCGTGCTCTTGTTTCAAGGCGTGGATTTGCCTCCTGCGGCAGAGGAGGGGAAGGGGTTAAGAGTGTGCATCCATCCTTACATCGAACACTGCGCAAGACGCACCGATGGAGGCTCGCAGCCGAGCTGTGCGTTTGGTGATACTTCTCCGCACAACGGGACACGTGTGCAAGGGGGGGTGGGGTTCACCCACATGGCTTTAAAAGGAGATGGGGTTGGTGGATCCATAAAAAGTGGCAGCCAACGGCCATCAAGGAACAAAAGCAGAGCCTCCATGGACAGGAACAGTGCGCCTCAAATACTGGACGCTGGAACCTATCATCTTCATGCCAGTGGGCATCCGAAAGAGGGAGTCTGGTCCGGAAAAGGGGTCTGGGGCTGGTCATACTGATCTGAGTCAAGGTGGCAATATGTACCACGGACCTTCCTTCAGCCCCAAACAGAATGGGTGCAGAATGATGGTTAAGGAATGCACACTATGGTGAAAGAGGGAGGCTTCAGTTCCCAAGGAGTTGTCGGGGGAAACAAGCCAGCACTGTGTTGAGATTGCTTTTTCTTTATGATTTGTTTCAAACGCCTTCTTAACGTTTCCGTAGTTTTTCTGTAGGAGAGATTTTTATTTTTATTTTTTGTCAATGGCGCATCTGCAGTGATCGTTAAAGCTTCTGGAGGAAACCGTGATTTAAGTCCACGTCCTTCATCAGATGGGAGCCAGGACAGGTGGGGGTCAGGGGCAAAAAAAAAAAAACGGATTTGGCACCTTTGCCTTTGAAAAGCAAAGGCTATACTCCTGGGGATAGTTCCAAAGGCCAAACAGGGAGACCCGGGGTCGCATTTGGCCCCTGTGCCTGAGCTCCCCCACCTCTGGTCCCTGTGACCGTCCCTTCATGTCCCCGTCCCCCCCAGAAAACTCTGCCCTACTTACTCCTGCTGGAACAACTGCCGTTGAGTCTTGATCCCAAAAGACTTCCTATTCTCCACCATGATCCGAAACTGTTGCTGCAGCTTCCTTAGCTCGATCTCTGCCATCACCTCTTTCTCCTTCTCAGTGTAGTCAGAGCTCTCGCTCCTAGAGCGGGATTGTTTCCGGCGCTGCGGATCAGGGCAGATCAGGAGGGAAGAGAAAAAGAAGAAGAAGAAGAAGAAGAAGAAGAAGAAGAAGAAGAAGAGTTTGGATTTGTTATCCCGCTTTATCACTACCCGAAGGAGTCTCAAAGCGGCTCACATTCTCCTTTCCCTTCCTCCCCCACAACAAACACTCTGTGAGGTGAGTGGGGCTGAGAGACTTCAAAGAAGTGTGACTAGCCCAAGGTCACCCAGCAGCTGCCTGTGGAGGAGCGGAGACGCGAACCCGGTTCACCAGATTACGAGTCTACCTCTATTAACCACTACACCACACTGGAGTGGTGCCTGTTTTAAACTCAAAAGGCTCAACCTCCCTTCTTGTGGTTCCTATATATCAGGCATGTCCAACAGGTAGATTGTGATCTACCGGTAGATCACTGGACATCTGCAGTAGATCACTGGTAGATCATTGGCTCCCCCCCCCCCCGGAGAAGCTGAATAACTGTGCCCCCCCTAAAAAAAGCTTAACATTTCACCTCCTCCCTGAAAAAACTCAACAACTTTGACCTGAACCCCCCAAAAGGAGGTAGATCACTGCCAGTTTTTAACTCTGTAAGTAGATCACAGTCTCTTGGGAGTTGGCCACCCCTGCTATATATTTCCCACCAGCAAAAGTCATTTGATGAGGCTGAGGCATAGCAGGTGCCCTACCTTATTGGGAATCCCACAAGTGTGTTCCCCCCCCCCCCAGCTTCCAAAATCCCAACACATAAAGAGAGCATCTTCCTATTTGGGTGGACAACAACAGTGGAGACGCCAGTGGAGAACTCAGGGTGGGGTGGAAGGAAACAAAACCACCTTTTTCTGAAGTCAGAGTGGGAGACCAGCTGACATCCTTTGGAAGAGAGTTTCAGAGCTCTGGAGCTACGACAAAAAAGGCCCTGCATCTCACAGCAACCAATCCATTTCATGGCTGTCAACTTTTCCCTTTTCTTGCGAGGAATTCTATTCGGAATAAGGGAATTTCCCTTTTAAAAAGGGGGGAAAGTTGACAGCTATGATCCATTTAAGAGTTGGAACCTGAAGTTGACTGATTTGAAATTGTGCGCAGGGATGTCAGGCACGTAACCACAGCTCAGACCAGCAATTATGAGTAAAAAAAAAACCAAACACACATGTGGAAACGGCCTCGGGGGACGGACGGGACTGGTACCAATGTCATCTTTTCAATATAGTGTAAGACGTTGGTGACAACCTGGGCCCGTGAAATTCCAGACAAGATGCCTTCAAGGGTCACCCCACATGAAACAATTTACAGCAGTCTAAGAGTTACCAAGGTAGATCCAGTAGCCATTTTAGTCGACGCCTTCATTCTCTCTCCCGTTGACGTCAATCTCCTCCGTCAAGCGAGACGAAGGTAATGTGTTTCTTGAAGCACGACCCGTGCCCTGAAAAGAACAGCAAATGTACATTCGCAAGGAAGACCCCATCAGCAATTGCTCCATCGTACTGGCAGATTTGGTCCTTGCCCCCTTTTCCTCTGCTTCCCGTAAGGCGAAATCACCCCAGATGGCTCTCCCTGCTTCACGGGAGAACATTTTCCTGATGTCATCACAGAGCTTGTTCTCCTTCTCCTTCTATAACGAGGGGGTGAAACAGATGGCTGTGCTTTGTCCAACCCATTCAGGACTTGGGTTTCCATAGAAATGACAAGAGAGCACGTACTGATGGGGGCACAAACGTTCTTCTCGCCATTTCTATGGAAACCGACCCATTCCAAGTGGGTCAGTCTAAGACATTTTGTTAGGTCTCAGCATGAAGGGGTTGCAAGGTTGACTAACGTTTGCCAAGCCCAGAATTTGGGAGCGGGTGAGGGTGGGGGGGATGTCCGTCTTACACCTGAACTCATCAGGTACTGCCCACACACTTCCAAGCACCATTGGAGTCTCATGGCAGTGTAGTGCAGTGGTTAGAGTGTTGGGCTAGGATCTGGGAGAAACCAGGGTTCGAATCCCCCCACTGAGCCATGAAGCTCACTTGATGATCAGCAGGGGGCGGGGGGAGTCAGTCCCTGCCTCTCAGTTTAACCTACCTCACAGAGTTGATGTGGGGATTAAATGAGGAGGGGGAGAAGAATGGCAGATGAAGTTGATGGATTGTCCCCCCCAAAAAGGGCTAAAATGACCGGAAGAACCAGAAATCAGGAAAACCAAAATTTTAATTAGGAATGGGGGGAAATTTCTAATTTATCCTAAAAAAACAACAACATTGTGAACAGCTAAAATCCACCTGGCCTAGGGGGCGAGGCCCAGACTCACCAGCCCTAATGAAGAGGCTCCTCATGAAGCTGGAGGAACATCGCCCGGCTAACGTTTTATTGATTTATTGATTTAATATGCTGTAAACCGCTTTGAGATTTTTATTAAAAAATACAAAGCGGCATAGAAATAAATAAGTAAGTAATTAAATAAGTAAGTAAATATCATTAGTAGGATTGGAATAACACTCGTAGTTTAATGGTGAATTTTGGACATAATGGATATGGAAAAGATTTGGATTATCATAAAAGATGCAGGAGGAAATGATTAACAATAGGACCCACAAAGGTGAGGAGGGAAGTCCAGGAGATTCTTTGGAATCTTGTCTTTATGTTGTATGTTGGATATGTGATTGTAAAACTTTAATCTGAAAAAACCATATAAATAAATAAATAATTTTTTTAAAAAATGAGGAGGAGAACCATGTATGCCACCTTGAGCTCCTGGAAGAAAAAAGTGGGATATAAATGCAATAAATTAATATTTTTTAAAAAATGTGTCTCCCATTTCAACTGCACTGACCCCTTGGATCCACCCTCCCTCCTGCTGCTCTTTTCTTTTTTTGGCAGCATATAAACTGTAAACTCCTGGGGGCAGGGACCTTAGTTACGCTGCTTTTGAAAGAACCATGAATATCGATCGCATAAATAAATACGGGAATAATTAGGATTGATGGGAAAAGAGGGATCAGATTGATTGACAACAATTATTCGGACAAGATACAAGGAGAGAAGGAAGGGAAATAACGGAGCCTGGGCTAAGTGGAAGCCTCACTTTCCTCCGGGCACCAGCCGCAGCGCTGCCTCCCTTCTTCTGCGGGACAGGATCTCGCAAGCGCCTTCTTCTAAACCGCCGCGCAACTTGCGCGACGGCGGACTCCTCTGCCTTCCTTTCAGAGAGGCCGGCCAACGAAAGGGGAAATTGCTGCTCTTCCAAAGGGCAGGAAATGAGGCCAGCGTCGGCGTCCCCTGCTTTCGCCCGCCTCCCCCTCCGCTTGCAGCAGAGGAGCCTCGCTTACTAGAACGCGGCCCGCGGAGAGTTCCGCGCACAATGCGGAATCCGATTGTGAGCGGGCAGCTTCTGATTGGCTGAAGCGCGGGCGTTCCGCGGGGTGGGCGCTCCTCACCAGATTACCCGATTTCTCATTCCGGACCGAGCTTGATCTGACCCATGGCTCAGCACCAGAAACTAGGATTTAACCCCCCAATCCCAGAAAATGCGCAGCTCCGAGGCACTGTAGGCAGACACCCTACCACTGAGCTATGACCTGGCAATTTACAATGACATTTACAATTACCTGGCTGGGTGTTTTTGCACATTTTTGGTTTTGTGAAAAACAAGGTGCATTAGTAGCTGTCTGCGTGCATGCCCTGCTGGTATTTTATTGGTGCAAGAGAATCGACAGATTAGAAAGCAGTGAGTCCTCCAAAAAGAAGATTGTCTCCTTGTATGAACAGTGAGAGCTGGACCATAAAGAAGGCTGATCGCCGAAGAATTGATGCTTTTGAATTATGGTGCTGGAGGAGACTCTTGAGAGTCCCATGGACTGCAAAAAGATCAAACCTATCCATTCTTAAAGAAACCAGCCCGGAGTGCTCACTAGAAGGACAGATCCTGAAGTTGAGGCTCCAGTACTTTGGCCACCTCATGAGAAGAGAAGACTCCCTAGAAAAGACCCTGATATTGGGAAAGATGGAGGGCACAAGGAGAAGGGGACGACAGAGGATGAGATGGTTGGACAGTGTTCTCGAAGCTACTAACATGAGTTTGGCCAAACTGCGAGAGGCAGTGAAGGATAGGCGTGCCTGGCGTGCTCTGGTCCATGGGGTCACGAAGAGTCGGACACGACTGAACGACTGAACAACAACAACATGAACAGGAAAAGACAGAAGTTGGTCCCCATACACAAATGCAAGCATGTGCAGGTTTGGTCTGCCGTACTCCCATCTAATATCAAGGCATGGATGAACAGTCAAATAATGCTCAAATGTGGGCAAGCCCTGAATCAACCTTCCCAAGCAGATGGGCCAGCTGAGGATGGAGGGAACTGCCGTGCAAAACATCCAGAAAGCGCCATCTAAATAAAAAGAGGCAAGAGACTGAACTACAAACTAGGAAGTCCCCAGTTTGTCAGGCGTCTTTGCTGCAAACTCACTAGGACCCATCTACAATATGGGGCTAATAATAATACCGGTCTGTCATACAGGGCCGTGCTAGGGGCTACACGATAATGTGAATATGTAGGCTAAATTGTTATAGGGGTACATGTCCCTTGGCACTGTGGTTTAAACCACTGTGCTGCTTGGACTTGCCAATTGGAAGGTCGGCGGTTCGAGGCCCCACAACAGGGTGAGCTCCCGTTGTTCGGTCCCTGCTCCTGCCAACCTAGCAATTCGAAAGCATGCAGTGCAAGTAGATAAATAGGTACCACTCAGGCGGGAAGGTAAACGGCATTTCTGTGCACTGCTCTGGCTTTGCCAGAAGCGGCTTAGTCATGCTGGCCACATGACCCAGAAAAACTCTCTGCGGAAGCAGACAAACACCAGCTCCCTCGGCCTGTAAAGTGAGATGAGCACCACAACCCCAGAGTCGTTTGCAACAGGGTCCCTTTACCTTTACTTTTATTAGGATGAGAGTCAGGTTCGTATGAAATATCTTCTCCCATTTATAGCAATTTACATTTTATTTTGCAATTACAGCATCTAAGAAGAGCCTTACCCCCCTGCTATTCTGCATATACTTGCAGTGCACTGTCCATCCCGGTGTGTGTGTGTGTGTGTGTGTGCGCAAACAACAGTCCTTTGTGCCGCCCTTCTATGACCCCATTCTCCATTGTTTGCCGGCACTGGACAAAACAGTCAATGGACTTGTCGGGAAAGGAAATGATGCGGTCTAGTGTCTCTTCATGTTTCTCACTTACAGAAAACATTTGCTTGGGCCACAGAAAAGGGCTTCTCTTTGCTTTCCATCTCGAACAGTGCAGAACTGTCAGGCTTTGCTGGGAAGTGATGTGACTTCATCGCTTCAGCACTCCTCCTCGGGATGCTTCTCAGCGAAACCACCACCACTGTGAATGAGCAGTTTGGGGTGTGTGTGTGTGTGTGTGTGTGTTGTGTGTCTCAAAGAAGCATCTGGATCCAAAAGGGCTGGGAGGGGGTTGCCTTGCCTTTTAATGCAAGCAGAAGACACTGAATCCTGGGAGATTCAGGACAGACGAAAAGAAGCAAATCTTCTGTTCTGGTCGCCTCACCTCAAACAGGGTATGATATTCTGTGATTAGCTGATTTGCTGCAGTGACTGCCCAAAGCACATCTAATCGGTATGTGGATGCCACAAAGAAAGAGAAAACGAGAAGCAGCTCCAAACCCACATCAAACCTCAGTGTGGATGAGCCTTATTGTTGTGAAGATATGCTTGGAAATGGGAGGACAATGAAGCCTCAGAGGTCCGAGAGATTAGGGAATCAGAGGCTGTGCAGAGATCTTGCCTGGACTTTCCACAGCTCTGCATTCACATTCCTTCTGTTCCTATTACAACAGCCCTGTAAGTCAGGTCAGTATTATTGCACCCATATTGCAGATGCTGCAGTAAAGACAAAGAGACTGAGGTTCCCGCAAGACCATTGGGGCTGCAGTTCTATACACACCCACCAGGGAGAGTTCCTATTCAGTTCTGTTCAATGGGTCTGGGTTGGAGGCAGGAGAAATTGTCTCCCTTTATCCCGTCTGAGACTGCAGGCTTTTGCTCGCAGTTAATTTCTGCACTGATAGGGACGCGGGTGGTGCTGTGGTCTAAACCACAGAGCCTAGGGCTTTCTGATCAGAAGGTTGGCAGTTCGAATCCCCACGATGGTGAGCTCCCGTTGCTCGGTCCCTGCTCCTGCCAACCTAGCAGTTTGAAAGCATGTCAAAGTGCAAGTAGATAAATAGGTACCACTATGGCAGGAAGGTAAACAGCATTTCTGTGCGCTGCTCTGGTTCGCCAGAAGTGGCTTAGTCATGCTGGCCACATGACCTGGAAGCTGTACGCCGGCTCCCTCGGCCAATAAAGTGAGATGAGCGCCGCAACCCCAGAGTTGTCCGCGACTGGACCCAATGGTCAGGGGTCCCTTTACCTTTACCTAATTTCTGCACCGATAGCTTTCCCTCTGCAGGTTCTGCTCATGCCTCGTTCTAATAAAGTGCCCATAGCCCAGTGTTTTCATTTCAGCTCCTAGCCGCAATTGCTTTTGTTCCTTCCAGCTTGCAGAGAGCCATTTCAGATGTTGTCTTGTCTTTTTTCCTCTTGGTACCAAAGTTCTCTCACTGTTCCAGCTGGCTTGTTCCCTTGTTAATGGGCACAATTGCTCCCAGTCCCCACAATGGAGGATGCTTGGCTTCCTTTCTAGAACTGAATTGCTGCACGGTGCCTTTGTGGCTCCAGTCTAGCACAGCTGGAGGTGGCGGGGTAACACAACTGAGAAAGGACTCTCTGCTTTTTATACAACTCCGCTGCAGCCACTGATATTGCAGAAGAGGCAAGTTGCTTACGAAATGAAACTGGGAGGTGGCTTGCCTCTTCAGCACGTGTTGGGAGCTCAAAAGAAAACCGAAGGTCACCAGCATTTCCTCCTATTATTTTTACCACAATCTTGGGGTCCGCCTGCCTCAACCAGTTTGATGTGCGGAACTGGCACTGTTACATGTGCCACATAATATTTGCTCCTCATCTTTTTTATTTTTTCAGTTTAGTAGCACCCACACTTTGGAACTCACTGCCTGTTGACATCAGGCAGGTTCCCTGGCTGTACTCTTTTCAGCACCTGCTGAAATCATTATTGTAGAACATTGATGTGTGTTTTAATCGTGTGTCTTTTTAAATTTACCACTGATTTTACATTTTTTGAATGTTTCAAAGTGGTCATTTTTAACTGTTTTTACTGATATTGTGCTTGTCTTATTCTTTTTGCAAAACATTTTGACCTTTTTTTTACAGTGTAAGCATACTAAGAAATAAAATAATTTTTAAAAAATCTCTGGGGACCTGGATTATGGTTTAGCAGCCACTGATTTAGGAGCTACGCTGGTGTAAAGAAGAAAAAGGATCAGGAATAGCGTGGCAGATTCATACTCCTTCATCCTGTCAAAAGACAGAAGATGTGTTTAAAAAATGATTAAGTTTGGGGCTTCTTATGCAGAAGGATTAAGCCTTGAGTCACTTGGGCTAAATATGGAACTGTCAAAAAGTTTTATTCTTTTTTCTGAAGGCATCTTCCCTCAAATACACGTCTGCTGCGGCTTGACATAATGCAGGGAGGAAGATTTGCAAGGGAGAATCACTGCATAGGAGCTGAGTGTTAAGCCTTCCAATGTCTGCTGGTTCTCTTCTGCAAATAGAACAGCTTTTGCATTTTCCCCAAAAGCTGTGGGGAAACTGTAGGGAGAGAAGAAAACATGCCACAGTGGCATGGGGTGGCTGCGTCTGCAAAGGAAAAATAATTGCAGGAGCAAGGAGGAGCGATCATGAGATTTGTGCCACAGAGACAGATTTGCTTGCCAAAATCTTATATGGAGGTTAGCTTATCTTCAGTGTCCTGTGGCACAGTTGGTCAGTGGGTCTACCTGTTAAGGTGGGTGGTTTGAGCCCACCCAGAGAGACAGCTGTGGGCAGGACTCCTGCATGGCAGGAGGTTGGACTAGATGACCCCTTGCACTTCTTGAGAGCCAGTGTGGTGTAGTGGTTAAGAGCGGTAGACTCGCGTAATCTGGGGAACCGGGTTCGTGTCTCCACTCCTCCACATGCAGCTACTAGGTGACCTTGGGCTAGTCACACTTCTCTGAAGTCTCTCAGCCCCACTCACCTCACAGAGTGTTTGTTGTGGGGGAGGAAGGGAAAGGAGAATGTTAGCCGCTTTGAGACTCCTTCGGGTAGTGAAAAGCGGGATATCAAATCCAAACTCTTCTTCTTCTTCTTCTTCTTCTTCTTCTTCTTCTTCTCCTCCTTCTTCTTCTCCTTCTTCTTCATGAGGACCTGGGTTTTATGCAATACATGGGTGGCGCTGTGGTCTAAACCACAGAGCCTCTTGGGCTTGCCGATCAGAAGGTTGGCAGTTCGAATCCCTGCGACGGGGTGAGCTCCCATTGTTCGGACCCAGCTCCTGCCAACCTAGCAGTTTGAAAGCACGTGCAAGTAGATAAATAGGTACCACTCTGGCGGGAAGGTAAACAGCGTTTCCGTGCGCTGCTCTGGTTCGCCAGAAGCGGCTTAGTCATGATGGCCACATGACACTGGAAAGCTGCGGACAAACGCCAGCTCCCTCGGCCAGTAAAGCGAGATGAGCACTGCAACCCCAGAATCATTTGCAACAGGACTTAACTGTCAGGGATCCCTTTACCCTTACCTAAGGCCAATTAAAAAGTCAATGAAAACAAATTCTAAATAAGTGCATCTTTAGCATGTGACAAAACCTTACATGGTGAAGGTGCTAGACAGACTTTTTGTGAGAAAGTAATTTTCCTAAAAGCTGTCAGTTCAACACACACACACACATGAGGACCGGGTGTTAAAAAAGAGGAGCAGGTGAAAGTCCTTAGACCTCCATAGCTGAAACATGGGGGGCACCATATTTCACAGGAACATAGCACTGAAATTTCAGGGCCCGATAAGTGAAGATAGGGAGTGAAAAAATATTAACATCACAATGGTTAGACCAGTGTTTTTCAACCTTTTTTGGGCAAAGGCACACTTGTTTCATGAAAAAAATCACGAGGCACACCACCATTAGAAAATCTTAAAAAAAATTAACTCTGTGCCTATATTGACTATATATAAAGTAATTTTTCAATTTTTCCCACGGCACACCAGGCAACATCTCGCGGCACACTAGTGTGCCGCGGAACAGTGGTTGAAAAACACTGGGTTAGACAAATTACATGGATACATTAAAAAACCCAAACATGACATTGCAGTGGGTTGGACTAGATGACCCTTGGGTCCCTTCCAACTCTAAGATTCTACGATTCTATGAAATAGCTGCCTGCTCCTGATATCAGAAAACACAGTGCCTGGAACAGCAGTTATTGAATGCCTGAGGGGGTTTTTTGGAGGGGGGACGTGACAACAGGGAAATAACCACAGGCAGTCTAAAATGCCCAGCCTACACGTAAATCCCCCATGTGGGTGTGTTTTGGCCTGGGGTTTAAAGGTAAAGGGTAAAGGGACCCCTGACCATTAGGTCCAGTCGCGGACAACTCTGGGGTTGCAGCGCTCATCTCGCGTTACTGGCCAAGGGAGCTGGGGTACAGCTTCCAGGTCATGTGGCCAGCATGACTAAGCCGCTTCTGGCAAACCAGAGCAGCGCACGGAAATGCCGTTTACCTTCCCGCCAGAGCGGTACCTATTTATCTACTTGCACTTTGACGTGCTTTCTAACTGCTAGGTTGGCAGGAGCAGGGGCTGAGCAACGGGAGCTCACCCTGTCGCGGGGATTCGAACCGCCAACCTTCTGATCGGCAAGCCCTAGGCTCTGTGGTTTAACCCACAGCACTACCCACATCCCTGGGGTTTAAGTGGGCGCATAAAGCTTCAAGGTTTAGTTTATTTTTTGGCCAAGGGTCAGAAAGGATAGACACAAAGGAGTAGTAGGCAACTGTGGGCATGGGGGCTGCCCACAATATTAATTATTATTCTTGATTCTTAATTTATTGATTTAATGGAATCAATTTCCAGATGATCTGGGGGTAATTCATGGGGGTCACTGATGGGGAAATGGAGCCGTTTTGGAGTGGGATCCATTGGGAAATCACTTAGAGGTAAACCGAATGAAGAGAAAATGGTCTGGGGTCCGGCAAATAAAATAATAATAATAATAATAATAATAATAATAATAATAATTCATTATTATTTATACCCCGCCCATCTGGCTGGGTTTCCCCAGCCACTCTGGGTGGCTTCCAACAGAATGTTAAAATACAACGATTCATCAAACATTAAAAGCTTCCCTAAACAGGGCTGCCTTCAGATGTCTTCTAAAAGTCAGATAGTTGTTTATTTCCTTGACATTTGATGGGAGGGCGTTCCACAGGCAGGGTGCCACTACCAAGAAGGCCCTCTGCCTGGTTCCCTGTAACCTCACTTCTCGCAATGAGGGAACTGCCAGAAGGCCCTCGGCGCTGGATCTCTGTGTCCGGGCTGAATGATGGGGATGGAGACGTTCCTTTAGGTATACTGGGCCGAGGGATTTATCTGGGGTGATTCGGAAAGGCAAAGAACCCGGCCTCCCTTTTGTTCCCTTGGCTTCCAATTCTGCACATTTTCCTCCTGCCAGGCACACAGCAGGGATTGTTCCCAAATTGTTTGGGGAGTTGGGAACGCACTAAGGCAGGAACCCTATTGCTATCAGAACTCTGGGGTCCATTCCAACTCCCTGCTTATTTAACTTATACGCAGAATTCATCATGCGAAAGGCTGGACTGGATGAATCCCAACCTCAGATATGCTGATGATACTACCTTGATGGCAGAAAGTGAGGAGGAATTAAAGAACCTTTTAATGAGGGTGAAAGAGGAGAGCGCAAAATATGGTCTGAAGCTCAACATCAAAAAAACTAAGATCATGGCCACTGGTCCCATCACCTCCTGGCAAATAGAAGGGGAAGAAATGGAGGCAGTGAGAGATTTCACTTTCTTGGGTTCCATGATCACTGCAGATGGTGACAGCAGTCACGAAATTAGAAGACGCCTGCTTCTTGGGAGAAAAGCAATGACAAACCTAGACAGCATCTTAAAAAGCAAAGACATCACCTTGCTGGCAAAGGTCCGTATAGTTAAAGGTATGGTTTTCCCAGTAGTAATGTACGGAAGTGAGAGCTGGACCATCAAGAAGGCTGATCGCCGAAGAATTGATGCTTTTGAATTATGGTGCTGGAGGAGACTCTTGAGAGTCCCATGGACTGCAAGAAGTTCAAACCTATCCATTCTCAAAGAAATCAGCCCTGGAAGGGCAGGTCCTGAAGTTGAGGCTCCAGTACTTTGGCCACCTCATGAGAAGAGAAGACTCCCTGGAAAAGACCCTGATGTTGGGAAAGATGGAGGGCACAAGGAGAAGGGGACGGCAGAGGATGAGATGGTTGGACAGTGTTCTCGAAGCGACTAGCATGAGTTTGGCCAAACTGCGAGAGGCAGTGAAGGATAGGCGTGCCTGGCGTGCTCTGGTCCATGGGGTCACGAAGAGTCGGACACGACTGAACGACTGAACAACAACCAACTCTATAATTCTATGATTCTGTGATTGTCCTACACCCGTAATTTTGACACAGTCAGTTTTGTATACACACAGGACCAACTTCCCCCCTCCCCTGGGCTGATCATGATGCCCCGTGGACCACTGAAAACATGGTTAGTCAGCCTGGGTACATCTGGACACACACACACACACATTTGTTCTGTTGAGGGGGACCCTGCGAGCATCATTGAGGCAGGATCCCGAGAGCATCATTCTAGGGTTGCCATATTTCAAGAAGTAAAAACCAGGACACCCCAAAAGTTGTTGAGCTTTTCTTAGGAAACTCCCAAGATGTTCAGCTTTTAAGAAGAAAACCCAAATGTTGTTGAGCTACAAGAATTCTTAAACTGCAATAATTTTTGAGTTTTGGAGATTTTTCTCCAGGACATTTCCCCTTTTTGCGAAAAATAATCCAGGGCGCCATTTTCGAGGGCGAATTCCAAGACGTGTCTGGGACAAACAGGACGTATGGTAGTCCTACCATTGCCCCGCAAAGGCAAAATCACTGGGGCTCCCCCCCCCCCGCAGATTAGGAAAAGAGATATAGGCTTAAGGACCTCCCAACCAGTGCCGGATTTACGTATAAGCTATAGCTTAGGGCCCCACTCTTTTGCCCCCCCCCAAAAAAAATTAAAGGAGAAAACTGGATATACATTTCCAAAATTGTTATAAAAATTAGGTTCAACCCCAGAAGGGAGTCCACGAACCCGGGGGAGAGCCTTAGTAGGGCTCCCCTCCTCTCAAGAGCACTTATGAATAAATAGAGACGATACAGAATCTCCCAAAGCAAGGCGATAGCCCTTTATTAGAAACTGCTGCAGCAGGGTGTCTTGCAAGCAAAAGACCTCCAACAAAGGCGCGCAAGCTCCTATATAGACTTTTGAAATTGCCCCCCTCCAGCTCAAGACCACCCCTCCATACATTAGAATTACACCACAAATTGGGAGGGTCTGGTAGCAGTGATCTGAGCATCTTGGACCCTGCCCCCATGTCTCCTCTTGCCCTCCACCAAAAACCCATCAAGTGAAACAAAAGATATTTACATTTCCCTATTTCCCAGCCAAGTTAATCACACCCTTTTGTCTGGCACTCAGGTATCAGGATGCCAGAGATTATCACTCAGGCAGAGGGCTGCTGAGTAGCTGGAGGGGCAACCCCCCTTTTGTTTCCTGAGACAAAGAAATACTTGGTCAGTTGGGAGTCAAAAATGGAGTGAGGCCTGTCTTCCTGTGCTGTTTTCCAGACATGTGGCCTTATTTGTTTTGGTACATTAATAACAATTATTATATATAAATTAAATACCTTAAAATTCTTACAACAAAATATGATAAAAAAAACAAATAAAATAAAATCTACATACAGCAACAGTGTTTTGTGTTGTGTAGGCTCCTATTTTGTTATGTGCAAATGGCTTTAGATACCTATTAGGTCCATAAATTACCATATAGCATATATTCAGCACACAAAAAAACAGTGACAATTTGTTGTTGACAAAGGACGGCTGGACATATAAAGGGCCCCATTACCTCATCAGACCTAAATCCGGCCCTGTTCCCAACCCTATAGTGCATAGAACACCAATGTCTCACAAGAAATGTAACTGATCTGTAGAAAACACAACCTGAAGGGAAAAAACCAGTGCATGTGCTTTTGTAAACAAGGAAAACCTTTAATAAGAATTATTTCTAAAAAGAAAGAAATGAAATGATACATGGCAGAGGGAGCTGCGATATATATCGTCAGTATTGTCTACAGTGCCTGGAAGCTGCTCAGAGTTCTCTGCCAAACCTACCTGGAGATGCTGCTGGAGACTGAATCTTGGACCTTCCTCATGCAAGACAGGTGCTATAGATTCACTGCCAGTCTCCTATTATTAGAAGTCAGGGCCACCCTACGAAATGTGTCTCTTGCAACCTTTGAGCAGAGAGCACAAACAAGGCTTCCCTTCGAGATCTGTTTCGACTCCCCCTCAGTTTCCCCTAGCCGCTAGATTTTCAGCTTTGAAAAAAACCACACAGACAAAGATCAAGAGCCTTTTCTATTTCTAACCCCTTTCCCCACCACCCCAGTTCCTGCTCTCGATGGGGAACAGAATGGCCTGGTTCATCCACCACATATGCCAGCAGGATGGAAGCTCTGCTTGGCGGTGGATCTTTAGCCACCAGGATCCTCACATTCCCACTGTCCTTTGTGCCTGGCCTTGTTGAGGCCAAGGATTTTTTTAAAAAAGCTCGCCCGTGGGGCCGCTGTTCTCCAAATATTGTCAATGGTGAGGAAGACATGCTCTCTGTGCTCCACAATTGTTCAGGGAGGGGGAGTCCTTCTGTACATGCTCAGAGGCATCTCTCTCTCTCTCTCTCTCTCTCTCTCTCTCTCTCTCTCTCTCTCTCTCTCTCTCTCCTTATCCTTTTATTTTTTTAAGAAGAATGGCAGAGGTGGGTGTTCTTCAATGGAACCCCCAGTCTGGACCTTGTTTAGAAATTGATTCTTTCCACCACAAGAATGAGTTTCAAAGATTTACTGCAGAACAATCGTAAATACTAGTTACAGTAATAGAAATGTTGCAAAATAACCAAGTAACACATTTCAAACAAGTAATGAGGTTCCATCCTTTACGCAGTTCCTCTCTATGGTCCCAGAGGGAGAGCCTAAGCTTGTTCATCATTTCAGAATGGCTATCACTAGCCATTGCCAAACAAGCACAGTCTGGCTTTTCAAGTTTCAGCTTCCTGCTGGGAGAACTCTGCTGCAATTCATGTTTCCAGTGATGAGTCATCAGGTAGCTCATCTCATTGAAATGGAAAAATACCTGCCTTCTCTGACGCTTTTGCCAGAGTGGAACCTCTTGCTTTACAGCATTTTAAACACAATGCATTCAATGATAGTGTGCTGGCCCCAAGGGTTTGTCCATGAAGCGAGGTCCAAGTCCAGTCCTGGGTCTAGGGGTCCAAAGGAGGTCAATCCGGCGGGGAGCAAGGCAGGGAGCAGGTCAAGGTCCAAGGCAGGTTCAGGCACAAGGTTGCAGGTTGAGCACATGCTTGCAACTAAGTTGCTCACGCAACTTGGGCTGGGTCTGGCTGGCTTTTATCTGGCCCTATGCTTAGGGCGGTCCCGATCCTCCGGAGACTCGCCTCTCCTCCGGGCCTGGAGGCGAGCACTCCTCCTGCAGACACTTAACTCCCTTCGCCTCTCTGCCCTGAGCCTCTGTAGCTCAGGAGAGGCTGGTGGGTTACTGGACCCAGGGGATGCCTCAGCTTCCTCTGAAGAGGCTGGGAGTGGAGCACCTGCAGGCAATGGGTCCTCCCTCCCATCAGGAGCCAGAGCAGACTCTGCTGATGCCTGCACCTGGGGATCCAGCACAGGTGGGGATCCTTCAGGCTCAAGCCCTGGCCCCGGCTCAGCTGGTTCTGGAGGCGGGGAATCCTGTGCAGGCTGGGATCCCTCAGGTTCAGCATCAGAGTCTGACTCCCAGGCCATCACACCATCCCCCCTCCCAGGCCTCCCCCTCAACCGAGGGGCCGGACCAGGCTTGCTGGGGTAAGCTGCATGGAAATCACGGAGGCAGGCAGGTGCGTGGACGTTTCCCGCTGGTTCCCATGAACGATCCTCAGGCCCATACCCCTTCCAGTCGATGAGGTATTGGAGCTTCCCCCTGCGGTATCGTGAGTCGAGAATGCGCTCCACCTCGTACTCAGGCTCCCCCTCAACCAAAACTGGCTGCGGTCGTGGATTGTCCGGGTGGAACTCGTCGGGCGGGGCGACTGGACTAAGTAGGGACCGGTGGAATACTGGGTGAACCTTGAGCGATGGAGGTAACTGGAGGCGAAACGCCACCGGCGACACCTGCGCAGTGATGGTGAATGGGCCGGCAAACCGTGCATCCAGCTTTCGTGAGGGCCGAGAAGGATGCAGGTGACGGGTAGAGAGCCACACCCGATCGCCAACATGGAGTTCTGGCCCCTCCTGACGATGTCGGTCAGCCTGGGCCTTGTATGCGTCCTTGGCCTGGCGCAGTTGCTCCATCAATAATTGTTGCTGGAACTGAAGCTCCTGAAGCCAGTCTGTCACTGCGGGGACCGCGGAAGCTGGCAGCACGTCCGGGAACAAACGTGGATGGTAGCCGTAGGAGGCCTGGAACGGGGTCTGCTGGGTGGAGGCGTTCACTGCATTGTTGTAGGCGAACTCCGCCAATGGCAAGTGATCGACCCAGTCATCCTGCTGAAAGCTGCAGTAACACCGGAGGTACTGCTCCAGCACCGCATTTGCCCTTTCCGTCTGGCCATCGGTCTGCGGGTGGTGGGCCGAAGATAGACAGACCTCCGTCCCAAGGGTCTGGTGCAGGGCTCGCCAGAAGTGGGATGTGAACTGGACGCCGCGGTCAGAAACCACACGCTCGGGCAGGCCATGCAGGCGGAAGATGTGCTGCAAGTACAGCTGAGCCGTTTCCTTAGCTGTGGGTATGGACGGGCAGGGGGCACAGTGCACCATCTTAGTGAAATGGTCCGTGAAAACCAGGAGGCAGGTACAGTGACGAGATGGGGGCAAGTCCACCACAAAGTCCAGCGAGACCGTGTGCCAGGGACGCGGTGGGACTGGTAATGGCTGGAGCAGACCGGGGGGTCGCCCGGTAGGACCCTTGGCCCGCCGGCAGACGTCGCAACCAGCAACATAGCGTGCCACATCAGCCTTCAGGCGGGGCCACCAGAACTCCCGGCTTACCAGATGGGTGGTTCGGTACCGCCCAAAGTGCCCTGCTGCTGGGGCATCGTGGGACATCTGGAGAACCTCAGCCCGCAATGGTCCTGGTGGGATGTATAGACGACCCTGGTGCAGCAGTAGGCCCTGGTGCAGGGCCAGCCCCGGATATCGAGAGCATGACCCGTCAGACAGTTCCCGGAGCCGTTCCTGTGCCCAAGCATCGACCCGTTGCTGTTCTCGCACCCGAGCCTGCAGCGGCTTGGCCTCCTGAGTGGCCAGGAATGCGGCTGGTGGTAAGATAGTCGTCGGTACTGCCTGCTGTACAGTGTCTGCGACGTCCTCAGGTTTCCGGGACAGGGCATCCGCTTTCCGGTTTTGGGAGCTAGGGATGTAGCGGATCCGGAACTGGAACCGGGAGAAAAACAGCGCCCACCGGATCTGCCTTTGGTTCAACTTGCGGGTGGTCTGGAGGTACTCCAGATTCCGGTGGTCCGTTCTCACTTCCACCGGGTGTCGTGCCCCCTCCAGATGATGGCGCCAGACCTCAAAGGCCACCTTGATGGCCAGTAGTTCCCGCTCCCACACGGTATAGTTACGCTCCGCCGGAAGGAGCTGCCGGGAGTAGTAAGCGCAGGGTAACAGTGGCGCATCGGGTCCGTGTTGCTGAGACAGGATGGCACCGAGAGCCGTACTGGAGGCATCAGTCTCCACCACGAAGGGACGAGAGGGATCAGGGTGCTGTAAAATCGGCGCCCTCTGGAAACAGGCTTTCAACCCCTGAAATGCCACTTCAGCCTCCTCATCCCAGGAGAAGGGCGTCTTGGGGCGCAGCAGTCGGGTTAATGGGGTGGTGCGATGAGCATAATCTGCAATGAAGGTCCGGTAATAGTTGGCGAACCCTAGGAACCGCTGTAAGTCCTTGCGGTTCCGGGGCGCTGCCCACTCTCGAACCGCAGCCACCTTCCCAGGGTCCATCTGCACCCCGTCAGGGGAGAGTCGGTGTCCAAGGAAGTCCACTGACCGCTGGTGGAACTCGCACTTGCTGAGCTTGGCGTACAGGCGGTGCTCCCGCAAGCGCTGCAACACGGACCGAACATGACTCTCGTGACGGGCTGGGTCACGGGAATAAATCAGAATATCATCTAGGTACACCACCACGTATTTGTCTAGCAAGTCCTGGAACACGTGGTTGATGTACCGTTGAAACACGGCGGGCGCGTTGCATAATCCGAACGGCATAACCAGGTATTCAAACTGCCCATACCGGGTCCCGAATGCAGTCTTCCACTCGTCCCCAGCACGGATCCGAATCAAGTTGTAGGCCCCTCGGAGGTCCAGTTTGGTGAACATCTGCGCCCCCTGCACCCGCTCCAGCAATTCTGCAATAAGGGGCAAGGGGTACCGGTCTGGGATGGTGATCTTATTCAGGGCCCGGTAGTCATGGCAGAGGCGAAGCTCCCCACACTTCTTCTTAACGAAGAGTACAGGAGCGGCAGTGGGTGAGGTAGAGGGTCTAATGAACCCACGTTCCAGGTTCTTGCGAAGGAAGTCCTGCAAGGCTTCACGCTCTGGCTCCGAAAGAGAATATAGGCGGCTCACAGGCAGGGGCGCCCCAGGCTGTAGGTCTATGCCGCAGTCGAAGGACCGATGAGGCGGCAGCTTGTCTGCTCCCTGTTCCTCGAACACGTCTAAATAGTCCTGGTACACGGCAGGGAGCGTTGACACAGCCTGCCCCATGGGGGCAGCTGCTACTAACTCGGACTGAGCACGGGAACCCGGGTCTGGGAAGCGTACAGTCCGATTGACCCAGTCGATCTGAACATTGTGTGACTCCAGCCAGTCCATCCCAAGCACCAGGGGAAACCGGGGCATGGTGGCAATGTCCAGGGTTCGCACCTCCCGGTGCTGCTGGTAGCACAGGACCAAGGGCTGGGTCTCCCGAGTAACAGCGCCCGAGCGTAGGAGCCGTCCGTCAATTGCCTCCACCTGTACTGGTTCCGGCTTGTTCTGAAGCGGCACCTGATGCTGAGTGGCGAAGGCAGAGTCCATATAGGAGCGGGTTGCCCCCGAATCCACCAGAGCGTGGGTGAGAATCCAGGGCCCACCGGGGGGGTATAGACGCACCGGTATCATGAGGTGTTGCAATTCCACTGGTGAGGGCCCATCATGCGATGCTTGGGTCCCCAGGTAGCCTGGGCCATCGGCTACTGGGGTTGGCAGTTTTCCCTGCGGCTGGCGTTTCTCAGGGCAGGTTCGGGCGTAGTGTCCACTCCCACCGCAGTAGAGACACAGGTTCCCCTCCCGACGCCGAGTCTTTTCCGAGGGGGAGAGGCGAGGCCGCGCTGCCCCGAGCTGCATCGGCTCCTCCAATGACTCAGCTCTGGCCACGGAACTGCAGGGAAGCACCGGCGCCGGGAGCCTGGAGTGCCGGCGGCCCCGGGCCTGGCGACGGTCCTCCAACCGATCGTCTATCTGCAGACTCCGTTGGATGAGGGCATCCAGTGTGGCAGGGCGATCCAACGTGGCCAGCTGATCCAGTATCTCGTCTGAAAGTCCCTCGAGATACTGGTCCCGCAGGGCAGAGTCGTTCCAGGTCAAGTCCTGCGCCAGCAGCCGAAATTCCGTGGCGTAGGTGGCCACTGTGGACTTGCCCTGTTTCAACCGCCGAATTGCCCGATTGGCTTGACTCCCCTTCTGAGGGTTGGCGAACGTGGTTTCCAGATGATTGCAAAACCCCGTATAGTCTGTCAGCAAGGGGGAGTCTTGCCGGAGCAGCGGCAACGCCCACTTGGCCGCCTGGTCCTTCAGCAAGCTGATCAGGAAGTGCACCTTGGTGCGGTCGTCAGGGAAATCCCGAGCTCGCCCCTGAATATACAGCTTGGCCTGGGCGAGAAACATGGGAAAGCTGGCTGGGGACCCATCAAATTTCTCTGGCAGGGCCACTGGGTACTTGCCAGGAGCTGGGGCGGCGGCCCCAGGAGCCGGTAGGGCATCCAAACGCTGCTGAAGCGCCGTAACCGCATTGCTTAGCTGCTGCACGGTGTGGGTCAAGGCCTGGTTCTCCTGGGCCAATGCCACTAGCGCAGCCGCCTGGTCAGCCATGGCTACTAGTTCCTCCCGAACGCACCCCAGCGAAGGGGGAGTGCGGGTGTGGCGTGAGCAAACTGTGCTGGCCCCAAGGGTTTGTCCATGAAGCGAGGTCCAAGTCCAGTCCTGGGTCTAGGGGTCCAAAGGAGGTCAATCCGGCGGGGAGCAAGGCAGGGAGCAGGTCAAGGTCCAAGGCAGGTTCAGGCACAAGGTTGCAGGTTGAGCACATGCTTGCAACTAAGTTGCTCACGCAACTTGGGCTGGGTCTGGCTGGCTTTTATCTGGCCCTATGCTTAGGGCGGTCCCGATCCTCCGGAGACTCGCCTCTCCTCCGGGCCTGGAGGCGAGCACTCCTCCTGCAGACACTTAACTCCCTTCGCCTCTCTGCCCTGAGCCTCTGTAGCTCAGGAGAGGCTGGTGGGTTACTGGACCCAGGGGATGCCTCAGCTTCCTCTGAAGAGGCTGGGAGTGGAGCACCTGCAGGCAATGGGTCCTCCCTCCCATCAGGAGCCAGAGCAGACTCTGCTGATGCCTGCACCTGGGGATCCAGCACAGGTGGGGATCCTTCAGGCTCAAGCCCTGGCCCCGGCTCAGCTGGTTCTGGAGGCGGGGAATCCTGTGCAGGCTGGGATCCCTCAGGTTCAGCATCAGAGTCTGACTCCCAGGCCATCACAGATAGGGTCATATGTACATTGAATTTATAACTTTAACAGGAGGCATTCTTTGGGGATGGGGAAAGAGCATGGGGATGGGGTTGTTCTGGGATCAGCCAACATATCACACCTTTTTTTAAGGTCTCTTAGGCAGGGGTGTAGTAGCGTGGGTTGCTGTCACCCAGGGCGGGGCAAGTGTTGGACTCGGCAGCAATCAGTCCCTTTGCTGGCCAGCGTCTAACCAAGGGAGCCTCTCCTTGCAAACTAGCCCCAACCTGGGAGCAGAGATAAGGCAGAGAAACGCGAAGCCAGGAGTGCCGCTATGTCGCCTTGCCCTCCTGTACCCGCAGCTAGGCACTCTGGGCAGCACACCTGACAACAGCAGTGCTTTCCTGCCTTCTTCTTCTTCTTCCTCCATCCCTCTTCGGTAGGTGGCAGCGGTGGCACCCCCTGGCTTCCTCCCAGGCAGCCCAGGTGTCCTTTTGCTGGCCAGAAGGAGAAGGAAACATTGCCCCAGCCCCAAAGACCTGGCCCGGCTCTGGCCTCGACGAGGGAGCCTGTTGTGGGGGCACCTGGTTGCAGCACCCGTTAGAAACTTGCACCTGGGGCCACGGCCCCCCTGTCCCGTCCCCCCACGCTACACAACTGCTGCTGGTGATGGACTGAAATACAGTTCAAGGAAGATTCCTATGGGGTGGGCTGGAAGAAGCACACGCTGGTTACGAATGAGTCACTCTGCCATTAGCACTTGGAGAGGCGGAAACTTCCTTGTGAGTGCGCTCCTTCCCCCTGGTGCAGCTTCACTTTTATGCTTGTTCACTCGCTCAGTCTCTCTCATTCCGCTTGGTGTTTTTGGAGCAGGTTATCTGCTCCGATAATGTCTCCTTGGCCGTCTGTGTTCCCAACAGCCCCTTGGTGGGTTCTTGATGTTCCAGTAAGATTCCACGATTTGTCTCAATTCATCAGCTTCATAAGAGGTGTAGCGTTGCTGGAAGGGGAGAGGGATTTGTGACTTAATGTTCACTGAAATGACACACTCACTCTCTCTCTCTCTCTCTCTCTCTCTCTCTCTCTCTCTCTCTCTGTGTCTGTGTGTTTGTGTGTGTGTGTTCATCTTCAGCCTTCACCAACCTGGTGCACTCGAGATGCTTTGGACCACAACAACTCCCATCAGATCCAGCCAGCTGTGCTTAGCAAATGCTGATGTTATATATAAATTTTATTTTGCAATTAGCTGATTTGCTGCAATGGCTGCCCAAACCACATCTAATCAAGGCCTGCATAGCTCTCAAGAGATGCTTGAGTTGGAGTTTTGTTTGACTGGTGTTTTTTTAGACAGAAGTTTAAAAAAGACTTTTGATCTCTTTCAGTCTGTCTCAAACAGGCTACCATTTTTAAAGTGCTTTTTGCTTTCCCTTATCCGGGTGTTGGTTCACGAGGGCCTATAGTCTAGCTGAGCGTCTCAGATTTCTCTAACATTTTTTTTATTTTAATGACCTCATGCTGGCACTGTTTGCCCATCTGGTCTCATATCCTCTGAAATAAAGTCTGGGCACTTGGTGAGGTCTTCCTGTTGGCCTTTTGAAATCATGTTTTCAAGAGTCTACAACTTGTTCTCTGCATCTGAATTTCCAACCTGAATTCCAGAGCTGCCTGTTCTTGTTTCCAAACTACATGGAATTATTTAACCATAGACTCAGGAGGGACACTAGAGGTTATCTAGTTGCCTTGTTCTTCAGTACAGGCTTTCCAGGGCAAGAGTCTAGCAACTGCAGCATCCCCTAGGAAACTTGCAAGCAGGATTTGAACACAAGAGGCCTCTCCCCTCCTGCGGTTTCCAGGTATTATTGCCTCTGGCCATAGAAGCAGAGCAGAGCCATCCTGGCTAGTAGCCATCGATAGCCCCCTCCTCCACGAATTTGTCCAATCCTCTTTTAAAGCTGTCCAAGTTGGTGGCCATCACTGCTTCCTGTGTGTTCCAGAGTTTAACTATATCCTTTATATTGATGGATCTGGGACCCACTGTTATTTCAAATTGTCCCTATTATTATTATTATTATTATTACTACTACTACTACTTCTGCACATTACTCCCAGTAGTAATGTACGGAAGTGAGAGCTGGACCATAAAGAAGGCTGATCGCCGAAGAATTGATGCTTTTGAATTATGGTGCTGGAGGAGTCTCTTGAGAGTCCCATGGATTGCAAGATCAAACCTATCCATTCTGAAGGAAATCAGCCCCGAGTGCTCACTGGAAGGACAGATCCTGAAGCTGAGGCTCCAATACTTTGGTCACCTCATGAGAAGAGAAGACTCCCTAGAAAAGACTCTGATGTTGGGAAAGATGGAGGGCACAAGGAGAAGGGGACGACAAAGGATAAGATGGTTGGAAAGTGTTCTCGAAGCTACTAACATGAGTTTGGCCAAACTGCGAGAGGCAGTGAAGGATAGGCGTGCCTGGCGTGCTCTGGTCCATGGGGTCACGAAGAGTTGGACACGACTGAACGACTGAACTACTACTACTACTACTACGTACTAGTGTTACTATTTCTCACCTTTGCAGAAACGTGGGTCTAAACCACAGAGCCTAGGGCTTACCGATCAGAAGGTCGGTGGTTCGAATCTCCACGACGGGGTGAGCTCCTGTTGCTCCGTCACAGCTCCTGCCAACCTAGCAGTTTGAAAGCACGTCCAAGTGCAAGTAATTCAAATTTTATTGCGGCTATAAGCCCATAAAAACATAAAATATGTAATATATGACATAAAGTTACAGCAAACCATAGACCCTGGAGTCATAGGGAAACAAACCACAGCACAAATACAAGTTTTAAAATTGCAACCAGGGAGCAGAAAACAAAAAAATTAGTGGTCGTGTAGTTGGCCACAGCGCCTTTTTTGAGATATGACAGAGTTTAGAAACCTTGCCACCTGCAAGGTTGTATAGGAGTCATTGTCTTGCAAGTGCAAGTAGATAAATAGGTACCACTCCAGCGGGAAGGTAAACGGGGTTTCCATGCGCTGCTCTGGTTCACCAGAAGCGGCTTAGTCATGCTGGCCACATGACCTGGAAGCTGTACGCTGGCTCCCTCGGCCAATAAAGCGAGATGAGCTCTGCAACCTAGTCCGTGACTGGACCTAACATTCAGGGGTCCCTTTACCTTTTAGTAGTGCTACTCTTTCTCACCTTTGCAGAGAGTGCCGTCACGCCAAGTGGCACTTGTGGGCTGGACCCAGGCATTTTGCCGGTTCCCAGAGGAACTGTGGGGGAGCAAAGGAAGCACAGGTCGTTGCCAAGCAAAGGATGCAACCCACCAGCCTCCCAGATGTATTTTGAGAGGCATCCTCCGGTTGCTTAGCAACCACAGGCAGCATGCTAGACAGCCACACGCCCTCCAGGCAAAGGAGCAGGGTGTGTGTGGGTGGGTGTGTGGGTGTGGGTGTGTAGGATGGGGGGGGGGCAGAAGGTGACATGGTCAGATTTTTTGAAGGGGGGCTGGGGTAGGCAGAATGAGACAAGTGGGGTGGAAGAGGCTCAGCCTGGTAAGTATAGGTTGGGGAAGAGGAAATCCTCAGTCCCAATAACAGGGTCTCAGCTACAATTGCTATACTGTAATTATTCCCTACCAAACACTTACTGGGACAATTGCGTGACATTTAGTACTTTGGTACATTTCGTTCATTTTGGGGAAAAGCAGCCGCAAATGTAATTCCGCCCCCTCCCCTCCCAATTATAAGGGAAGGGGAAACTTGAGGCCCCCTGAGTAGTTTACTGAAGGCTCTGGGGCGGTGGGGGGACAGTGGGGGGCAGGGGAGAGAGAGAAGTACATTTTTTAAAAATGCACGGTAAATTTGGGAACAGACCCAACTCCCGTTTTCTTGCTCTAACGCAGCCTTTTCAAGGAAAGCAGCAGCCGTCACCCAAAAAAAGAGTGCTCTGTTATATTTAGCTCCCAAGGATTTATGTAACATCTCTGACGCACATTGCTTTAAAATTTACAAGCTGTGCTCGCCCTGTTCTCTACCCAGGCCTCAAATGCGCAACCTCAAATTTGCTTTGATCAGCCTGACGGCCACAGAGCGCTTTGACTACCAAGACTCTTCCAACAATTACCCCACTATTCTCTCTGGATTTCAGTTCATGTGTCCCTTTTTCAAGGGGAAAAGAAGAAGAAGAAGAAGATCTTACATACTTGGGCTTTTAAAAACAGAAACATCGCAAGCTCTGCTGAGCCACTGGCTGAACATTCTGTGATGTCAGGGGGAAAGCATTCTTATCAGCTGAGGAACCATCATTGGGGACTGAGAAAACACTGATGGGTTCACTTTGGCAGGAGGAACGTAGAACATCAGGAATTGCCTTATTCATCCACCTAGCCCAACACTGTTGACACGGACTGGCAGCAGCTCTCCAGGATTTCAGACAGGAGTCTTTTCCAGCCTTACCTGGAGAAGCCGCTGGGGGTTAAATTTGGGGCTTTCTGCATGCAAACCAGGTGCTCTGCTGATGAGCTAGGGGCCTTCCTCCACCTGAAACCACCCTACCAGGCCTTGCATGCTCAGTTGGGGGAGAAACCTACTGTTAATTTCGGCAGCATGTGGGACATCCTAGGGCAGGGGTCAGCAGACTTTTTCAGCAGGGGGCCGGTCCACTGTCCCTCAGATCTTGTGGGGGGCCGGACTATATTTTGGAGGGGGGGAAATGAACGAATTCCTATGCCTCACAAATAACCCAGAGATGCATTTTAAATAAAAGGACACATTCTACTCATGTAAAAACACGCTGATTCCTGGACTGTCCATGGGCCGGATTTAGAAGGCGATTGGGCTGGATCTGGCCTCCGGGCCTTAGTTTGCCTACCCATGGTTTAGATCTAAGAGGCAACAATCTGCAAGGCCCTTTTAGGGGGAAGAGGATGCCCTCTGCTTTGGAGAATAGTCTGCTAGTTCAGAGCCGGTGAGCCCCATCATTATATATATTTAGGTGTCTGCTAGAAACCAGGTTACAGTGGTACCTCGGGTTACAAACGCCTCAGGTTACAGACGCTTCAGGTTACAGACTCTGCTAACCCAGAAATAGTACCTCGGGTTAAGAACTTTGCTTCAGGATGAGAATGGAAATCGTGCGGCAGCAGCGGGAGACCCCATTAGCTAAAGTGGTACCTCAGGTTAAGGACGGGGGGGGGGGGGAGAACAAATTCCTACGCCCCACAAATAACCCAGAGATGCATTTTAAATAAAAGGACACATTCTACTCAAGTAAAAACACACTGATTCCCGGACCATCCGCGGGCTGGATTTAGAAGGCGATTGGGCCGCATCCGGCCCCCGGGCCTTAGTTTGGGGACCCCTGTCCTAGGGGCAAAAAAACAGCATGGTAAAGTGTTCTAGGGCAGAGGTTTTCAACCTTTTTGAGTCCACGGCTCCCTTAACCAACTACATTCTTTCTGCGGCACCCCTGTGGGGCTCAGGAGCCCAGTTAGGTCACCCCTTACCTGCAGAGCTGGCAGCCTCTCACCCTTTTTCGAACACCCTCCCATGTGGAGGGTTCCCTGGACCCTGCCTGAGCATTTCACTAGAGTAGCAGCTGAGCCCCTCTATCAGAGGTAGCCAGTGCGGTGCCCTCCAGAGGTTGTGGGCTACAACTCCCATTACTCTTGACTATTAGCCATGCTTGGTTGCGCTTATGGGAGTTGTAGTATATCAACATTTGGAGGGCACCATATTCGCATAAGGCAGGTGTAAGTGATGCCAAGCTTTCTTTATTAACATGAAATGCAGCAAGCCCAGATGTCTGTCGTGTAGTTAGTGGCTGGAATGATGTCAAGTTGTAGCATTGCTTCAAAGAAAAAGATGAGGGAGCTGTTTGGTCCCTAGGTGGGGCCCTGGAATGAGAGCTGTTAAGTTGTGGGTGGACACAGCAGACGACACAGTGATTTCCAAGCAGCTCTTGTTTATTCTCAGGCTGGAACAGAAGTGAGCTGAAGGGCTCAGCAGCCTGCTAATATAGAACTCAGCTACAAAGCAACAGTAACAACTTTCTGTAGTTACCCAATCCCTGAACGTCACTTTCAATCCCTCATTTGCATGTGCGGACCTGAGTGAAAACTGCAGCAGAATGAACTATATACACACACCCCTAGTGGCCTAGGGTGAGAACTTCAATACATAACAAGAGCCAAGTGGCAAAGGACCAGGGGACCCCTAGGAAGAGGGGGGGTCCCCCCTACTTGGCCACAAAGCTCACTGGTGTGGCCATAGGCCACTCACTGCCTCTGAGCCTAAGCTACCTCACAGGGTTGTCGTGATAATGAAATGAGGAGGGAGAGAACCACGTACATGGCCTTGTGCTCCTTGGAGAAACAGGTGGCGATGTAAATGCAGAAAAACAAAACCAATCACTCAATTAAAATGTATTTTAAAAGACAGGGGAGGAAGAGAAATTACGCCTGATTGGAAGTCTCCTTCTTTGGAGGTCTTTAAGCAGAGGGATGCTTTGATGGTGTTTCCTGCTTGGCAGGGGGTTGGACTGGATGGCCCTTGTGGTCTCTTCCAACTCTATGATTCTATGATATTACAGGGAGACCATGTGGCATGACAACTATTGGGGGAGAGATGCACTCTGCATGTGCTCAGAGGTGCTCTTCTCTCTTGGTGTCTGGAAGGAAGCACATAATGAAAAGCCTCCCACAAAGATGAACGGCTCCGTTCTGGAACCCACCCCCCCCCCCAAAAAAATACCCCCAGTATGTTGTTTAGGAAAGCTCTCAAAAAGAAAAATGAAAAAAGACAGTCATTTTTATTAAAGTCCAGCTGATATGAAAATACTCGCCCCAATTACTCATCACGCATGGCTGCTGCAGAACGTTTAATCTTCATTAGCTGGGTGGCTTTCCAAGACCTTGTTTGGCAGAAGCCTCTGCGCTTCTATCAAGAGGGCCACTGAATCATTAGCCAGGAAGCAAGGAGGGCCTCTTTAGATGCAGTGACAAGTGCCAGGCAATTGGTACCCAACTGGAAAGGAGAGGGGGGAGGAGAGGGCCCTCCTTGCTAAGGGGGCTGAGAACTGCAAGGGGGGTGGGGTGGGCAGGGGAACACGACTGACAGTTTCCATGATTCTTGAGGGAAAGTTATGTGCTTTCAATGCATGCTGCAGATCTGCCTGCAGTGAGACCTCCAGGTATAGGGGGGGTGTATAAATTCAACAAATGATAACAATAATAACCCCTGAGCAATTAAAGAAAGCCATTGCTGCAAGCTTCCCAATTCCTTCTTCTCTGGATTATATGGAACTTCCATTCTCTCTCTCCCTCTCCCTCTCTCAGAACGTAAGAGCTGGCTAGATCAGGCCAAAGGGGACCCATCTAGTCCAGCATCCTGTTTTCACAATGGCCCGCCACCAGATGCCTATTTTGGAGAGCCTGCAAACAGGACACAAGAGCCCTCTGCCCTCTTGTGGTTTCCTGCAACGGAGATTCAGAAGCATTGCTGCCTCTGGAACGGGGAGAACGATACAGTACATCAGTTCCCCGGCTGCTACAAGGAACTTACAGAGACAGCCCAAATTTGGCCCTCTGAGTCGGGGAGCAAGGGATGGGAGAGGCTTACTCCCAAGTAAGTGGGACCACTCCCAAGTAAGTGGGACAGCAGTCACGAAATTAGAAGACGCCTGCTTCTTGGGAGAAAAGCAATGACAAACCTAGACAGCATCTTAAAAAGCAAAGACATCACCTTGCCGACAAAGGTCCGTATAGTTAAAGCTATGGTTTTCCCAGTAGTAATGTACGGAAGTGAGAGTTGGACCATCAAGAAGGCTGATCGCCGAAGAATTGATGCTTTTGAATTATGGTGCTGGAGGAGACTCTTGAGAGTCCCATGGACTGCAAGAAGATCAAACTTATCCATTCTCAAAGAAATCAGCCCTGAGTGCTCACTAGAAGGACAGATCCTGAAGTTGAGGCTCCAGTACTTTGGCCACCTCATGAGAAGAGAAGACTCCCTTGAAATGACCCTGATGTTGGGAAAGATGGAGGGCACAAGGAGAAGGGGACGACAGAGGATGAGATGGTTGGACAGTGTTCTCGAAGCGACTGGCATGAGTTTGGCCAAACTGCGAGAGGCAGTGAAGGATAGGCGTGCCTGGCGTGCTCTGGTCCATGGGGTCACGAAGAGTCGGACACGACTGAACGCCTGAACAACAACAACAACAAAGTGGGACCAGATCACTCTGCTTTCAAACCCAGGAGTGGAGAACTTGTCACTTGCTCCTCAACTTCCATCAGCCCTGGCCAGTTCAGTCAATGATGTGGGTGGAGTATTCCAGCAACATCTGGAGGGCACCAGCTTGCCCCCTCAGGCCTGACTGAATTAATTTTTTACCGTTTTTGTAATCTCAAGTGGTCCCCTCCGCTCACACCATTTTGCCCTCTCAGCAACCCTGAGATTTAGGCTCAGGAGAACCGGCCCTGGTGAGATTCGCGGCTGAGTTGGGATTTGTGTCTGTACCTCTCCAGTCACAGGCCAGGCCAGCAAATGCTGTCTGTCTCTGTAAGCTCCTTGGGGCAGGGTTCTGGCGTATGTTCTTCTTTGTATCAATGGGGTTGTAAGAAAGATGCGAGAGAATCGAGTCAAGATCACTAGGCAACGACCACCACTGCTAACAGGAAGGGATTTCCCCCCCCCCTCTGTTTTTATGTAAAGCAAAATAAAAACAGCTCCCTAAAGGTGAATGTAAGAAGAGTCCTGCTGGATCAGTCCAACCAGATGCCTTTGAGAAGCCCACAAGCAAGACCTGAGTGCAAAAAGTGCTCTCCCCCATTTATAGCTTCCAGAAACTGACATACTACCTCTGATCTTGGTGGGTAGCGTCCAGCCATCATAGCCAGTAGCCACTGATAGCTGCCTACCTGAATTTGTGCCATCCGAGTTGGTGGTCATCAGTATATCCTGTGGCAGAGAGTTCCACAGTTTAACTATTTGCTGTGTGAGGAAGTACTTTCTTTTACCTGTCCCCTGCTCTCCTAACATTCAGGGCAGACAAAAGGTGGAGGGAGAGACCATGCCGTCAGGGGAGGGAATGGAAGAAGCCCTGCAGAAGGCAATTCAAATGGGGGAGGTGGCAGAAGCTGCAACAGAGGCACAGGGTGGGGTGTGTGTGTTGCTCCTGCTCCTTTAATAGTACACCTGCTGAAATTCCCTCTACTGCCAAACTATTAAAGGCATGGGAGCCTCCTGGCCTCTTTTGCCTCCAAAAGAGGCAGATATGCAAACCTGGAAACAGCTATTATATTTGTGAGTGGGCACCTTTTTAAAAAATTAAAATTAGAACAACACCATTCCTGTGCCTTCAACCTCAGCTTGACACACAGAATCTTCGTTTTCCTTGCCAGTGAAAGAAAGGGAAATAATTTGCTATTGCCATGCCACTGTAAAAAGCACATGATGCGGGGAAGGGCGGGTGAACTAAGAAACCTGGCAACAAGGACACTTTGCAAACTCGGAGCACTGCGGAGATTTCTTTTTCTGGGTTCCCTCTTTGCTCCCTTGCAGACTCCCACACCAGAGGAAGGCATAGGCTTCCCATTGGGCGTCAGTCAGATCAGGAATGGCAGATGAGCTTCCCAGAGGACATCTGACCTGCCAATAAATAATCTTCTCCTGCAATGCACAGTCATAGGAATGTTGATAATACTCCAAGCCTGCATTTTGCAATGGAGCAATATTCGGGGAAGGGTAGTAGAGCATCCGTTTTGCATACAGAAGGTGGGTTCAGGCCCTGATATCGCCAGGTTGGGCCACGAAATGCTTTTGTCCCAAAACAAAGAAAGAGTATTGGGCTAAATGGATTTGCCATAAAGCAGCATCCTATGTCCTTACATTCCTAACATTGTAACCCAACAGACATACAGAGGAATGCTCACATGCGGATAGAATGATATATGAGGATGCATTAAGGTAAAGGGACCCCTGACCATTAAGTCCAGTCGCGGACAACTCTGGGGTTGCGGCGCTCATCTCACTTTACTGGCCGAGGGAGCCGGTGTTTGTCCGCAGCTTCCGGGTCATGTGGCCAGCATGACTAAGCCGCTTCTGGTGAACCAGAGCAGCGCACGGAAACGCCATTTACCTTCCCGCCAGAGCGGTACCTATTTATCTACTTGCATTTTGACATGCTTTCGAACTGCTAGGTTGGCAGGAGCAGGGACCAAGCAACGGGAGCTCACCCTGTCGCGGGGATTCGAACCGCCGACCTTCAGTTTAAGAAAGATACTGACAAGCTGGAACGTGTCCAGAAGAGGGCAACCAAAATGGTCAAAGGCCTGGAAACAATGCCTTATGAGGAACGGCTTAGGGAGCTGGGTATGTTTAGCCTGGAGAAGAGAAGGTTAAGGGATGATATGATAGCCATGTTCAAATATATAAAAGGATGTCATATAGAGGAGGGTGAAAGGTTGTTTTCTGCTGCTCCAGAGAAGCGGACACGGAGCAATGGATTCAAACTACAAGAAAGAAGATTCCACCTAAACATTAGGAAGAACTTCCTGACAGTGAGAGCTGTTCGACAGTGGAATTTGCTACCAAGGAGTGTGGTGGAGTCTCCTTCTTTGGAGGTCTTTAAGCAGAGGCTTGACAGCCATCTGTCAGGAATGCTTTGATGGTGTTTCCTGCTTGGAAGGGGGTTGGACTGGATGGCCCTTGTGGTCTCTTCCAACTCTATGATTCTATGATTCTGATCGGCAAGCCCTAGGCTCTGTGGTTTAGACCACAGCACCACCCGCGTCGCAAGGGGGTGCGTTATTGGGCCACAAACCCCTCCCCAACACCTCTTCCTTTTGGCCAGGTAGCGGTTGCATCAGAAAAGCAGCAGGCATAGAGGTCTGCACCCCCTGCAATTCAACCAGGCTGCAATGGTCTTCTAAACCCCCAAACCGTTGGCAGGACCCTCTGCAACATGCAGGAGTTTTGTGGGAGAGTTGCCGGGAATCCTCAAGCGGATAAACCTGGAGAGCATTGCTGCACAGGACTGGAAGATCCTAGGGAGGCCATGATAGTGTGGCGGAGTAGCTAGAGCATTGGGCTACGCCCTTTGAGGCTCGGGTTCAAATCCCTGCTCAGCTACGACGCTTGAACTTGAGTCAGTCTCTGCCTCCCTCTCCCTGTCTAGCCTACCTCACAAGATTGTTATGAGGTTCAAGGGAGGGAAGGAACCAACAAACGCTGCTTTGAGCTTCTTGAAGGAAAAATGAAATAGAAATGTGATTTGATGCTGTCTGATAAGAGTCCGTGCCCCACTGCTGGGCTTTAAAAATCCTTGTATGCTAGAAACCCCAGCAGTGGGGGGGGAAACGCTTTTCTTTTTATGAACAAGATTATTCCCCACCTCCGCAAGACAGATCGTCTCATCTTTTGTGGACTTGCCACTGGAGGTTTAGCACGGGAGTGCGACCTGCAGGTTGCAAGACCTGTATAAGACCAGCAAGGTGGGATATGGCCGGGGAAGGGTAGCCCCACCCTGCACCAGGTGTACTCTCTCTGCAGACATGCACACACCTTGCACCTGGCTGACAGTGGCAATTAAGTACAGGTGCACCTGCTTGCCCAGGAATGTCCTCCCGGGCCAGCCCTTCAAAAAAAAAAAAGCATTCTGTTGCATAAGGGGCCAGATCCTGCCTGGGTGTTCCTTGCGCTCAGAGCACATTGGGTGTTTCTCGTTCTGCTGGCCATACCAGTCTTTAGGTTCAGCTGCAGGTATCTGAGTTGCCTCGTTTCTGCAGAAACATGCCTGGGTGCAACCTGAGCTGTCATTCCTTGGCTCCAAGTTGTGGTTCTTATAAAGCATCATGTTATGACTGCAAACTGGCTATGCAGGTGATACTCTTTCATTGGGGAAGTCGCTGCTGATGGGATCTGTAGTCCAAAGCAAACCGAGGGAACCAGGCTGAGAGAGGCTGGTGGAAATAGATAGTTACACCAATGGATCAACATAGCGGCCTGCTGCGTTTTTGGGTTCTCCTGGGGCTGGCAGGATGTGAGCTTCTGCACCTTGGTGTTTAACCAGTGCACTGCTGGAGGATGCTCAGCAATGCCAACAGGAGGTGCAGCATTTCAGCAGATGGATCTTTTTTTCGAAACCTGATCCTTGCAGCTGCCTTGGGTGTCAAAGGAGCGGTTTCTCATTCCAAAGGTCTGCGGCTGCCAAACCACAACAGTAATTGCTCCTATTGCTGCAATTTGCCTTATCATGCAGAGTTGTGCTTTCGGAGGAACCCTCGCGGGTTATGTAAGCAGGAAGACATCGGCCAACTCCATCGCATTACAGTATTTATTCTTTTGTTTATCCACTCCTCAGCAAGTACCTTCAGCCAGTGTGGTGTAGTGGTTAAGAGCAGTAGACTCATAATCTGGTGAACCGGGTTCGCGTCTCCGCTCCTCCACATGCAGCTGCTGGGTGACCTTGGGCTAGTCACACTTCTCTGAAGTCTCTCAGCCCCACTCACCTCACAGAGTGTTTGTTGTGGGGGAGGAAGGGAAAGGAGAATGTTAGCTGCTTTGAGACACCTTTCGGGTAGTGAAAAGCGGGATATCAAATCCAAACTCCTCTTCTTCTCTCCCCGCATTTCCTGCTCAAACTGACAGGTTCTTCCATCCCTAATCCAGAGGCTTCCTTCCCACAGGGAACTTTAGAACTACCTATCTCTTTTCTTTTGCAATGCACTCTGGGCATGCCCAGAGGCTGCCTGTTGTGGTGCCACGCATGGCTCTTTACTGGCTGCAGCGTCGTTTTTATTGCAAGGCACTCATGGTATGCTCAGAGTCTCCCTGCCCTGGGACCAGGCAAAGCAAGTTTGATTTATTGAACGAGTTTTTTTTTTTTTAAAGGCATTTCAGTCCTCCATTCTATCTGCTCCCTGTTATACCAATTAATTCCACTGGGGTCATTATAGTATCTTTAGGTAAAGGTAAAGGGACCCCTGACCATTAGCTCCAGTCGTGTCCGACTCTGGGGTTGCGGCGCTCATCTCGCTCTATAGGCCGAGGGAGCCTGCGTTTGTCCGCAGACAGCTTCCAGGTCATGTGGCCAGCATGACAAAGCTGCTTCTGGCGAACCAGAGCAGCGCACGGAAACACCGTTTACGTTCCCGCCGGAGTGGTACCTATTTATCTACTTGCACTTGACATGCTTTCAAACTGCTAGGTGGGCAGGAGCAGGGACCGAACAACTGGAGCTCACCCCGTCACGGGGATTCGAACCGCCGACCTTCCAATCGGCAAGCCCTAGGCTCTGTGGTTTAACCCACAGCGCCACCTGGGTCCACTTAAAGCTAGGTTTTGTTAAAGGGAAACGAACGCAATCGAAGTATCTCAAATCTGCCGAACTGCTACCATAAACAGTTGGATAATATGGTTCTTGGTGCGAAAAGTTTATGGTGATTGCAACATATTAAGCTGATCAAAGTTTTGGGATTTTGAAAATCTGGAATAATAATAATAATAATAATAATAATAATAATAATAAATGCTTTGGCAGAAGCAGGCCCTCTCCAACTGTGTTTGGGGAAAGAGGGGAAAGAGTGAAAACTAGAAAAATGGGAAGATCTCATTCAAAGAAGCCTCATACTTTGCACAAGAAGCTGGCCAACCTGCTGAAGGCAGCTGAGCCAGCGAGAACGGCAGATGGGACCTTGCTAATCTCTCTTCTTCTCTTTCTTTTCATTGGAAAAAACAACAACAACAACAACCCTTTCCATTTCTTTGTTCAATGAAACTGGTCCTGGAAAATACATTTTACTTGCAGCCGCGCAAGAAGCTTGCCATGGCGTTTTCCCCTCCCCTCCGAGTATTGAAACAGATTAAAAAAAATAAAACAGAATACGAATGTTAGCTGGTGGGTTCCTAAGGCTTCCTGGTGACCTACATGCAGCAGAGGAAAAGGAAATTACAGGAGTGGGAATAGGCTGCGCGGGGGGGGGGGGGGGGGCAGGAAGTACACAGGATTAGTCCCCCATATTGGCTGGTTCTGAAATAAGCAGGGGGTGGGGGGGATTGCTCCTTAGCAGCCAGCGTATTTCTTTCCATTGGGTAGCTGCTGAAGCATGAGGGTGACTCCAAGCCTGCCAACGCAGCCGTGAATGAGAAGAGGAAAAATGGAAGGGCAAGGCTTGTGCTACGTTCAGGGAAGAGGATGGCCTGGCCAGGGGAGATAGGCTTTGGCAGCCAGAATGACCAAGGGGGTGGATGGAGTGACTTCCCTACGAGGAAAGGGTGCAGCATTGGGGGGTTTTAGGTTTAGAGAAAAGGTGAGGAAGAGGTGACATGATAGAAGATGGTAAAATTATGCCTGGCATGGAAAGTGTCACTGGACTTTTCACATAAACGTGTCACTGGACTTTTCACGTAAATGGCCCTTATTTTATCTCCAGAAAAACTTGGCTGGAGACTGGCGACTCTGATATCCTACCACTAGATAAGAAGACCAAAGTCTATTAACTGAAGAAGATTAGGGGAGTTACCACCTTTTGTGCAAGACACCATTCCAGGGGTCAGCAACCTTTTTCAGCCGTGAGCCGGTCCACCGTCCCTCAGACCATGTGGTGGGCCGGACTATATTGGGGGGGGGATGAACGAATTCCTATGCCCCACAAATAACCCAAAGATGCATTTTAAATAAAAGCACTCAACTGATCCATCGGTTAAGATCTTGAAATTTGCTGATGACACAACAGTTATTGGGCTTATCCAGGAGGACGATGAATCTGTGTATAGGAGAGAAGTAGACCATCTTGTTTCGTGGTGCACCGAAAATAATTTGGTACTAAATACCCAAAAGACAGTAGAAATGGTAATTGATTTCAGAAGGCACTCTTCCGTTCTGCCACCACTTTCCATTCTTGGTAACATGGTTGTAGTAGTAGAGTCCTTTAAGTTCCTGGGCTCTATAATTTCTTATAACCTAAATTGGTCAAGCAAGATCAATAGTATTATTAAAAAGGTCCACCAGAGGCCTTTTTAATTTAAATTGTCCCAGGAAGTGTTGATCCAATTCTACAGAGGCATCATTGAAACTGTTCTCTGTAATTCTATAACAGCTTGGTACGGTACATCCTCCAAGAGAGACAAGAAAAGGCTCCAACGAGCTCTAAGAATTGCAGAAAGGGTAATTGGTGTTAGCTTGCCTTCAATAGAGACAATTTATGCTACCCGAGTTAGGAAGAGAGCAGAGAAAATTGTAGCAGATCCTTTACATCCCGGTCATCATCTGCTTGATTTACTTCCATCTGGACGTCGCTACAGGACTTCATATACAAAATCGGCCAGGCACAAGAATAGTTTTTTCCCTTGTGCCATTAAATTGTTAAATTCATAGTTGTATAGCTTAAGGGGAGGTAAAATATGGGTGGGGTTTCTTTGCTTCTTTGTATTGTGAGAGGAACAGTGTCTGTATGTTTACATTGCAATGTAGCCGAAACAAATTCCAAGTATGTTGGAAAATGTACTTGGCCAATAATAAATTATTCCTATTCCTATTCCTATTATTTCTACTCATGTAAAAACACCAGGCAGGCCCCACAAATAACCCAGAGATGCACATTCTACTCATGTAAAAACACGCTGATTCCCAGACCGTCCATGGGCTGGATTGAGAAGGCGATTGGGCCAGATGCGGCCCATGGACCTTAGGTTGCCTACCCCTGCACCATTCCATATTGTTTTGGCAATTCCTGCATTTAACTGGAATGTTTAACAGGTTGCACAGGGCTGAACCCGGGTTTTGCTGTTGGCTAAACTCGGCAAGGTGTTGCCTCCAGTCATGGGCCCACCTGATCTTCGTTTACACAACTGCCAAATTCACACCTTGCCTTTTTATGCTTGCACTTAAAACATCTCAGGTGAATTCTTCAAGGTGCATTCAAAGGATCACTCCACCATGAAGGAAGGACACCTTCGTCCAATTCACACACGTTCCCGAACGGCTTAGTTGCCGAACCAATCGACTTCCAAACGACACAAACCCACAAGTAAGTGTTCCAGTTTGCAAACATTTCTCGGAAGCTGAACATCCGGTGTGGCTTCCTATTGAGTGCAGGAAGCTCCTTCAGCCAATCGGAAGCTGTGCCTTGATTTTCAAACGGTTTTGGGAGTCGAATGGACTCCCGGAATGGGTTAAGTTTGAGAACCAAGGTATCACTGTACAGTAAAAGGAATAAGTGTAATCAATACAAATGCATGCAGAGATAGAAAAAATAAAGTGAAGATACAATGGGGAGGAAAACCTGAAAGCAACTGAGAATACAGTTGACAAAGGAGGAAAATTCTGTAACACAGTACAGCCAGGGGATGAAGGTGGAGCTGTGGTCTAAACCCCTGAGCCTCTTGGGCTCATCTGTCGCAAGGTCTGCAGTTTGAATCCACGCAACGGGGTCAGCTCCCATTGCTCTGTCCCAAACTAACTACAGTAAAGAGGGGGCTATTTGTTTATTTGGATTTTTGTTGCATTACGTGTATACTGCTTAGAGACGATTGTAATTAAGCGGCGTATAAATGGTTGGAATAAGAAAATAATTTCTTGCATGCCACTTTTCTCCAGACTCAGAATGACTCACAAAATTACAACAAAACATTAGAGCCACAAGTGCACCCTGATCTTCAGCACTGGGGGTGAGGTGGGGTGGGGTCTCTTTCAGCCCGAGGGGTTTATTTCCTAGTGGGCCACATTGCCATACCCTCCAACATTTCTCCAATGAAAACAGAGACATCCCAATATTTCTCCGGTGAAAATAGGGACATCCTAAAGAAAAGTGGGACATTCCGGGATCAAATCAGAAACCGCGATGGCTTCTGTAAATCTGGAACTGTCCTTGGAAAATTGGGACATTTGGATGGTATGCATTGCCCATATTGCCCAGGGAGCGATGATTGTGAGCCTTACCTTTGTGCAATAAGCTTTAATCCTGCTGTGCAAAAGTTAGAGGTTTCAACACATGCATGTGCACATCTTACTGCAGTCCCAAGGTCATATTCCAGCCATGAAAAGCAACACAGGAGGATTCTGACCAGGGCTGGGCTGAGAGGTGGCCTGGGGAAAAATTCTGAAGGCTACATTCAGCTGCCAGTCCTGGGGTGCCAGTGCCACATCCATTTCCTGCAAAGAACCTGGTGCCCCCCAGTCTTGTTGGACTACAACTCCCATCAGCCCTAGCCAGCTGATAGGAGTTGTAGTAGAACCACATCTGGAAAGAGCTGCCCTACAGCATCTGGCTGGCTGGCTATAGCTAAAGACAGGGAAGGTGGGCCTGACAGTTTCGAGGTAAAAAGGAGCTAAGCCTTTGCTGAAATCCAGTTGACTGGGTAGCAGCATCTTGCTACCGTATTTTTCGATCCATAAGGCGCACCGGACCATAGGGCGCACCTCGTTTTTAGAGGAGGAAACAAGAAAAACAAATATTTTTCTGGTTTTCCTCCTCTAAAAGCCTTGGCTTTTTTGAGGATCAGCTAAAAGTTTTGCAGCTTTTTTTGCAAAGGGAAAAGCCCTGCTTTTTTGAGGATCAGCTAAAAGTTTTGCAGCTTTTTTTGCAAAGAGAAAAACCCTGTTTTTTTAGGATCAGCTTAAAGTTTTGCAGCTTTTTTTGCAAAGAGGGAAAAGCAAAGCTCTTTTTGCAAAGGGGGAAAAGCAAAGAGGAAAAGCCCCATTTTTATGGGGTTCAACTCACATTTCTGCAGCTTCTAAAGGAAAGGGAGCCTTTTCTACAGTTTCCAGACAGATAATCTAATCAGCCAGTCCCATGTCACCGGGGAAACAAACAACCTCCCTTTGCAGCACATTCAACAATGCAGGCCAGGGCAAGGGGGCAGGGCTGAAAGGGAGCCGGGGACTCTTATCTCTCTCCCAATCTCTTGCTGATGAGCTGCTGAGGGGGTCCTTTCAACACCCCCTTTTCTCTTTGTAAAATAAAAAGCATGATCCTCTTTTGGCCCCTGGGCAATTCAGCTCCAGGGACCACCATTCACTCCATAAGACGCACAGATATTTCCCTTTACTTTTTAGGAGGAAAAAAGTGCGTCTTATGGAGCGAAAAATACAGTAATTCTTGTCTGAAGTTGGTGCCAGTAGGAAGGTCACCAACTACTGGATACGCGTCACCTTGAGCCGCCCAGAATCTTAATGCAACTTCCCTCTGAAATGAGTGAACTAGATGCTGACTCAAAGAGAAGACTGCAGCAGGCTGAATCATCGGGGAATTTCCCCAGAGGGGACGCCTTCCCTTCAAAGGAAGAGCCAGTTAATGGATAGGAGCTGACAAGAACATCCTTGCCAGGGCAAGTGGCAGGCCTGCTGGAAGCAGAGGTTCTGCCAGGTCTTTAAAAGAGGCTTTGGGGTGCCATGGCACAGGCTCGAGTCTCCTGAGCCACTCCTCAATAAACCCAAACTGGAAAGGCTTACAATCTGTAGGGATCAATCTGGTGGGGGGGGGGCAGCTGGGAGAGATGCAGGATCAGGGCTGGATTATTACCTCTAGAGGCGCTGACAATATTACGGTGTCCCAAATATGTAGTTCATAATAAAAGCAGTACTAAACCTTAAAATAATACAATGCGGATTTATTTCAACACATGACAGAATCAGATTCCCTCGCATAATTTCGATCTATGTTAATAGGACACCCACTGGTTTAGGTTGGGATAAGTACCGGTAATAAGAAGAGAATTGAAAAATGAGGGAAGAGTTCTTATTTTTCTTCAGTGGTTTCTTCTTCTTCTTCCAAATATCAAATTATTTTTATTTTATTTTGCGGTCCAGAATTGCCTTGATCTTGTATATTGGGGGCACCACAATTTTCTCAGTTCTTAGGGCCTTTAAAGGCCTTGATCCACCCCTGCACAACTGAGAAAGGAACGCTGTGTCACTTCCTGTCTTCCTGTCTTCTCAGTTGTGTGCTGAAGCGTCACCAGACTGAAAGCACGTGAAAGTGCTGTCATGCTTCTGAGGCTCCTTTGAACGTCAGAGAGAAAGGAAGCACACATTTTCCCTGTCTTTTCCAAATGCAAAGTATTAGCTTTTTAATTATTATTATTATTTTTTGAAGAGTCGACTATTCTCGTTGGTCAAAGGTGCCTCCAGAACTTGGCATCTTTTTTCAGTGTGATATTATGTAGGAGCATTCTATTAAATCATTTGGTCTTTGGGCAGTGAAATGCAAACTTGGGAAATATTTCTGTTGGCAACAGGCAGCAGCTCCATCTTAATCTAGACAGCAAATTCCTTAAACTGGGGGACAAGGAAAGAGTCTGGAGCCTTATCACAGAGGAAGAGGACGTTGTAGGGCCATCTATTCATTTCATTTCATTTCATTTCATTTCATTTCATTTCTTTAAAAACATTTCTTACCCGTTCTTAATTGCACAGGGATTTCAGAGTGGGTTGCAACTAAGAGATTTAAATTATCAACACAATTAGTAAAAAAACAGGCAAGTAAGTTTCACAACCAGCGAAAGGCACTTTCAGACAACCTGTTGATTCATCCTGATTTGTTAGTGGGGAGGGCTAGATGACATTGCATCAAAGCCAGTGTCACCTCACACTTTCATGCCCATTTCCTTGTTGCAAAAAGTCGTGACTTTTGGGGAAGTGGGTTTGTTTTGCAAGTCCTCCCAGTCTACTGAAATTGTGAGACCTGAACCCCATGTGAAAATAGTGACACCCTGGAAGCAACCTAAAAGGTCTGAATTCCAAGAAGAAGAAGAAGAAGAAGAAGAAGAAAAAGAAGAAGAAGAAGAAGAAGAAGAAGAAGAAGAAGAAGAAGAAGAAGAAGAAGAAGAAGAAGAAGAAGAAGAAGAAGAGTTTGGATTTGATATCCCGCTTTATCACTACCCGAAGGATTCTCAAAGCGGCTAACATTCTCCTTCCCCTTCCTCCCCTACAACAAACACTCTGTGAGGTGAGTGGGGCTGAGAGACTTCAGAGAAGTGTGACTAGCTCAAGGTCACCCAGCAGCTGCATGTGGAAGAGCGGAGACGCGAACCCGGTTCCCCAGATAACGAGTCTACCGCTCTTAACCACTACACCACACTGGCTCTCCAACATCAGGTTCCACTAAATGCCTGAGCGAATAAGCCGGTCTTGGGCTGGCCATCTACTGCTTCAAGGACTAGGCTCCAACTGTATCTCAGAGGGGTGGGGATTCCAAAATGGGGGCTCCCTTTCCACTGCCAGATGCAGGGAATCCAGAGCTGAACGGCTGCACAACCTCTGTGGAAGGTCACTTCCCCTCTTAGGTCATTGGTTTCACCGTTGAGCTGCTCACCAAGCAGTTTCTCCTAATGTTCAGTCAAAAACCTACCCTCCTGTAACTTACGCCTCTGAGAGTGAATCTTGCCCTCTGGGGCAACAAAGAACAAGGCTTTGCCCGCTTCTGCATGACATCCTTTCCTGGGCTATCAAACCCCTTCCCAGGGTAACTATGCCAACGTTCCTTCCATCTTTCCTTACAGGCAGGGGCGTAGCAAGGTAAATTGGTACCCGGGGCAAAAAAAAATTTGTTACCCCCACCCCCGAGGCATGGGAAGGTCAGGTGGTCTCCGGTGCGGAAAATTTCTTGTCGACCCCCCCCATTGATCCCCCCCCCGCAAAAATGGTTTTAAGTTATTTCATATTTTCTTACAAAGGAATAATAACAAGTAATAACAAAAAAACTTTTTTTTATATCCCGCCCTCCCCGGCCGAAGTCGGGCTCAGGGTGGCTAACATCAGATACATAACATTGGTATAAAATCAAATAATAATTAAATTACCTCCTAAAAACATCTCAAAATCAAATTAAAGTCTAATTAGATGGCTTTCCACAGGGTTAGGGTTGGGAACAGTAAGTGTTCCACTGAACTGAAATTTCAGCCTTCGCGGCATAGGAAAACAGCCGAGTGAACAGCTATTTTGGTGGAGGAGGGTCAATATATTAACCGATATGCATGAAATTTCATATATAGCTATATAATCCCTAGTATAGTAAGATAAGACATTTTCAAAAACAATTTTAAAAAAATCCAAAAAAAAATTTCCATTCCTCTCCCCCCCCCCCAAATAATTGTTCCTAGATAATTTGTCACCCCCTCCATTATGGAACATGGGCAGCCCGCCCCCCTTGCTACGCCCCTGCTTACAGGACTTGTTTTCAATATGTCTGACCACCTTTGTTGGCCTTCCAGCTTGTCTACGTTCTTCTTACAATCTAGTGTCTGGAACAGGGCGCAGAATAAAGTGGAACTATTACTTCTTCCTATTATTATGTTGCAATGTTGTGGTCATGCTGAGACAGCTGAGTCACACCATACGTGGAAGATTCTGTTTTGAAGGTCATGCATATAGGTGAAAATCATGTCTAGCCCATTTACCTTTTCCTTCGCTGGCCAGAGAGGGAAGCCTCCCCCATGTCTTTGCTGCCTCCTGCATGATGCAAGCTAACAGTGCATCAGCATTATTATTATTATTATTATTATTATTATTATTATTATTAATAATAATAATAATACCCTGCCCTCTCCGGCCAGAACCGAGCTCAGGGCGGCTAACACCAATAAAATTACAATAAAACGTAAAAGAAAAAGAAAAAACACGCTCCATAAGACACACTTTTTTCCTCCTAAAAATTAAGGGGAAATATCTGTGCATCTTATGGAGCGAATGGTCGTCCCTGGAGCCAAATTGCCCAGGGGCCAAAAGCAGATCGTGCTTTTTATTTTACAAAGAGAAAAAGGGGTGTTGAAAGGAAGAGATCGGGAGAGAGATAAGAGTCCCGTCTCCCTTTCAGCCCGGCCCTCCTTTGTTGAATGTGCTGCAGAGGGAGGTTGTTTGTTTCCCCAGCAACATGTGACTGGCTGATTAGATTATCTGTCTGGAAACTAGAAATGGCTCCCTTTCCTTCAGAAGCTGCAGAAATGTGAGTTGAACCTCATAAAAATGGGGCTTTTCCTCTTTGCTTTTCCCCCTTTGCAAAAGGAGCTTTGCTTTTCCCCCTTTGCAAAAAAGCTGCAAAACTTTTAGCTGATCCTCAAAAAAAAAAAAAAAACCCCAGGGCTTTGCAAAACTTTTAGCTTATCCTCAAAAAAACAGGGCTTTTAGAGGAGGAAAACCAGAAAAATATTTTTTTTCTTGTTTCCTCCTCTAAAAACGAGGTACACCCTATGGTCCGGTGTACCCTATGGAGCGAAAAATACGGTAATTAAAATACGGGTTAAAATACAATTTAAACTGCAGCCTCATTTTAGTTGTTGTTGTTTAGTCGTTTAGTCGTGTCTGACTCTACATGACCCCATGGACCTCATTTTAGTAAAGGTAAAGGTAAAGGTACCCCTGACCATTAGGTCCAGTCGTGTCCGACTCTGGGGTTGCGGCGCTCATCTCGCGTTACTGGCTGAGGGAGCCGGCGTACAGCTTCCGGGTCATGTGGCCAGCATGACTAAGCCGCTTCTGGCAGAGCAGCGCACGGAAACGCCGTTTACCTTCCCACCGGAGCGGTACCTATTTATCTACTTGCACTTTAGACGTGCTTTCAAACTGCTAGGTGGGCAAGAGCTGGGACCAAGCAACGGGAGCTCACCCCATCGCGGGGATTCGAACCGCCGACCTTCTGATACAGGTTAAAATACAATTTAAACTGCAGCCTCATTTTAGTCGTTGTTGTTTAGTCGTTTAGACATGTCCAACTCTACGTGACCCCATGGACCTCATTTTAGTAGTAGCCCATAAATCAAAACCACAAGGGGAGGGAAACATGAGGGTCAGACTGAGTCCAAACAAAAGGCCAGGTGGAACAGCTCCGTCTCGCAGGCCCTGCAGAAAGATGTCAAATCCCGCAGGGCCCTGGTCTCTTGTGGCAGAGCATTCCACCAAGTCGGGGCCAGTACTGAAAAGGCCCTGGCCCTCGTTGAGACCAATCTAACCACCTTGTGGCTTGGGACCTCCAAAGTGTTGTTATTTGTGGACCTTAAGGTCCTCTGCAGGGCATACCAGGAGAGGCAGTCCTGTAGGTAGGAGGATCAGCTGGAATCCTATTAGGCCATTATGTCACCTGACCCCTGTCAAACTGGTAAGCTGCAATACTACCCTCTGGCCACTCAAAGTGGTGGCACCAAAGTGCAACAGACAGCAGGTCAGCCTCTCCCCTCTGACCCCTGCCATGGAGCTACCGTATTTTTCACTCCATAAGACGCACTTTTTTCCTCCTAAAAAGTAAGGGGAAATATCTGTGCGTCTTATGGAGCGAATGGTGGTCCCTGGAGCTGAATTGCCCAGGGTCCAAAAGAGGATCATGCTTTTTATTTTACAAAGAGAAAAGGGGGTGTTGAAAGGACCCCGCTGAGCAGCTGAGCAGCTGAGCAGCAAGAGATCGGGAGAGAGATAAGAGTCCCCGGCTCCCTTTCAGCCCTGCCCTCCTTTGTTGAATGTGCTGCAGAGGGAGGCTGTTTGTTTCCCCAGCAACATGTGACTGGCTGATTAGATTATCTGTCTGGAAACTGTAGAAAAGGCTTCCTTTCCTTTAGAAGCTGCAGAAATGTGAATTGAACCCCATAAAAACAGAGCTTTTCCTCTTTGCTTTTCCCCCTTTGCAAAAGGAGCTTTGCTTTTCTCCCTTTGCAAAAAAACTGCAAAACTTTTAGCTGATCGTCAAAAAACCAGGGCTTTTCCCTTTGCAAAAAAGCTGCAAAGCTTTTAGCTGATCCTAAAAAAAAGGCTTTTAGAGGAAAACCAGAAAAATATTTTTTCCCCTTGTTTCCTCCTCTAAAAACGAGGTGCGCCCTATGGTCCGGTGCGCCCTATGGAGCGAAAAATACGGCACATAAAATGGACCGTGCACCTACATAAGGTGCCTGGGTCTCCTTTGCCAGATTCTCTGCTTAAGAACCCTGAAGCCTTCAATAATTTTTCGATCCGTCTTGGAATACATTAATCCCATTGCAAAAGCGACTTAACCTTTCATTTAAAATATGCATGCATATAGATATCAATACAGCAATTGTGATGACACTCACAAAAAAAATGGAACCTTGTCATCTATTATAACCAAGCTAATTTACAACTATAAATCATTTACTTAAGAAGAAGTAGAAAACAGCCACAGTCTAAGAAGTCAGCAACCTCACAAGAGCAGAAACAATATCCAAGGCGGAGGAAGATATGAAAGGGAAACTTAAACAAATACAGGCATTTCTACACCGGGGTCTATTTGTGGAATTCTTAGAGGATAATATAATATACACCAGGCAGGCCCCACAAATAACCCAGAGATGCATTTTAAATAAAAGCACACATTCTAGCCAGTGTGGTGTAGTGGTTAGGAGCGGTAGACTCGTAATCAGGTGAACCGGGTTCGCGTCTCCGCTCCTCCACATGCAGCTGCTGGGTGACCTTGGGCTAGTCACACTTCTCTGAAGTCTCTCAGCCCCACTCACCTCACAGAGTGTTTGTTGTGGGGGAGGAAGGGAAAGGAGAATGTTAGCTGCTTTGAGACTCCTTTGGGTAGTGATAAAGCGGGATATCAAATCCAAACTCTTCTTCTTTTTCTTCTTCTTCTACTCATGTAAAAACATGCTGATTCCCGGGCCGTCCGTGGGCCGCATTTAGAAGGCGATTGGGCCACACCTGGCCCCCGGGCCTTAGTTTGGGGACCCCTGGGTTAGAGTGTTGAACTAGGACCTGGAAGAGCAGGGTTCAAATCCCCCACTTGGCCATGAAACTCACTTGGTGAATCTTGAGCCAGCCACTGCCTCTCAGTCTAACCTACCTCACAGGGTTGTTGCGGGAGTTAAATGAGATAGGGAGGTAGAACCATGTATGCTTACCTTGAGTTACTTGGAGGAAAAGCGTGGGATATAAACGCAATAAATTATTTAGCCAAACTATAATTCAGAGCTTGGAAAATGTCAAGAGGGAGGAAGTACCCACTACATGGGGCGTGCAAGCTTAGTTTTGCCACGTACAGCAAGTGTAAGGGATTGTCCCAGAATTTACCTTCAAGAATCACATCACCGCTCTAAACAGGAAGAATGTGGGGCAATTAAACTGAAACGACTAAAGGCCTGGTTGGTGCTTTGTTGATGCGACAAAAAAAACAACAACAAGCAAACCAAAGAGCTGCCTTCACTAAAGTAACATTAATTCTGTAAGAAATGTATCCTTGAAGCCTACATTTTAACAACCGGCGTTCACAAGCAAAATGCTATTATTGCTTAAGAATCATGACTGCAATTTTATTACTGCAGTGTCTACAAAATAAAAAATTAAAATCCCACGTGGAGCTGGCCGTGTAGAAGGAAGCATTGCAGCAGGGGAGAAAACACGCGAGCTAACTTGGGGGGTCCGGCTATCAAGTCAAAAGAGGGGGTGCGTTTGTGGTTTTTTAACCACGGTGCAATGCAAACACATTAAAAAAGCTGGGTTGAAAGTTCTTTTGGGGGAGGTGAAGAGATCCCGACAGTGGAAGAATGGCAGATGAAGCTGATGGACTTTATGGAACTCGCCGAACTGACCGCGAGAATCCGAGACCAGAGGGAGGAGAAGGTGTACCAGGAATGGAAGAACTTTAAAGATTATTTAAATAAGTGTGTAAAATTGAATATTTGAGCAGAATTAGCTAGATGAATTGGCTTTAGCTAGTTGATATTAGATAAAATTGTGCATAAGAAGTACTGTTATGAACAATTTAATTGTTTAAGAATTTTAGGATGTGTAGTTTAAGTGATGAATTATATGTGATTAATTGCCCCAAAGATTTTAAGAAGTTTGGTTAATGTTTATGGGAAAAAGATACAAAGTTACCAAAGTATATTGATATTGAATGCAGCCGAGTGTGCGGGGGAGGTCCCTGGTTAAAGAAGATCGAAACTAGAAAGAGATAAGGATTAATGTATGTTCATGTTTATTTAGGTAGGTATAAGTTTTCTTTTGTTTATTGTGTTTCTCTGTTTAATTGTTTATTATGTTTTCTTTTTATGTGTATTTGTGTATGTGTATTGTTTTTCTTTCCTTATGCTGAAAAATAAAATTTTTATATATATATATAAAAAAAGAAAGTTCTTTTGGGGAAATGACTTTAAGAAACAAACAACCCAATTCCATCGGGCGTGCAAGATCCCTGTTGGGAGACCCTGACGTGGCGTACCTTCCCACATAGGACTGTTTGTTGTCTATTTTGTAAAGCTCTTCTTGCTCGGCTGGTGCAATTTGGAACTCTTTGAGGCCCAGCCTGCTTCAGGACCTTTTGCGGTTCCAGAAAGTGTCATTACCTGTAGGTTGCCTGCGGCAGCAGTGGTTACCTAAGCGGCAGGTCTCCTACATCTTGCTTGCTCTGACTCTCCCTTCCTGACTTGCTTCAAGGTGAGCTGACACTGCAGATTCCTCCGACTCAAGCTTGAACTCTTAACTTGCAAGTTCCACCAGTTATAATGAGGTGTTATGGTTTATGGTTATTAATTATATAACTGCCAGGGTAAAAGATCCAGTTGGCGTGTACATTAAGAAGGCATTTGCCCTGGGGGAAAAGAGAGGCAGAGCTGGCTTCACGTCAATTAAAAACAACAACACCGCTACCCTAACTATTAAAGGAGCAATAAGTATGCTAATTAAACGACGTTCAGCCAAAGATTAAAACCAAAAGTAGTTAAACATTGCACATCTTTTCTCCCTGCCAATGGAATTATAAATATTATCACCACTTAGCTGATTTAAATTGCTTTGGGTTTTCCTTGGCTTCGCCCTGACTGATTTCTGCAGAATCTAGAAGAAAAACAATGAATATTAAAACATATCCAATTGTGGGCCTTTTTGAAAGAACACAAGTATGTATTGGACAAAAAGCTTACTGTATAGCAAATTCATTCTCTGTGTGCTAATCCTTAGGCAGCCAAAATGGCGCTACAGGGACAAAAGCAGGGAGTATCAGCAGCTTCAGGGGAACCCCAAGGTTTGCATAAAAACAAAAACTTAAGAGGAGGTGGGGAAACACCACAACAGCCATATAAGGACGTGGGGTGCTCAGAACCCACAGAATGTTGAGCACCTATGGGGCCGGGGAGAAATATAGGGGTGAGGAGAAATGGAATGGAGTATCGGAAAGAATACGTGGCTGAAACAAAAGCGATTCATAATTTACACTATATAATGCCTCTCCCACATTCCATCCAAGATTTACAGATATACTGCCTCTGCTCCAGCAAAATTGGCAAAAATGCATAAAGGTGACAACAAATGCTGGAAATGTAAAGACAATGTTGGAACTTTCTACCACATGTGGTGGGAATGTAAAAAAGTTAAAAATTATTGGAATGAAATATATAATGACATGAAAAAGATATTAGGATACAACTTTGTTAAAAAACCAGAATCTTTATTATTAGGCATTACAGCTACAGGAATTAAAAAAGATGATATAAAACTTTTTCAATACATGGTAACAGCAGCCAGAATCCTAATGGCACAAAAATGGAAACAGGAAACACTGCCGACGAAAGAGGAATGGATTTTGAAAATGTTGGATTATGCGGAGTTAGATAAAATGACAGGGAGAGTTAGAGAACAGCGAGATCAGAAATTTATTGAGGATTGGAAAAAAATTGTAAATTATTTGAAGAAATATACACAATTGAATACGTTAGTAGGATTACAGGAAGCTTTGTAGTAAAAAATAAATATTATTGTATGATGAAATAAGCAATGATTATGTCAGTTATGAATATTAAAGCAATAATATATGGAATAAATATAAAAACAAAGAAAGAATATTGTGGAAACCATATGGAAGCCTTGAGGGAAGTCCGGGCCCAGAGAGGCCAAAATACAGAATGTTCAACATGTAATGAATTGTAAATGTATTGTATATCTGTAAAACTGAATAAAAAGATTATGAAAAAAAAAAGATATACAGCCTCTGAACACAGATGCTTGATTTAGCTATCATGGCTAATAGGTATCCAAAGGCCTATAACCTCCATTAATTTGTCTTTTAAAGATATCTAAGCTTGTGGAAGCAAATTCCATCAATTAATTTTGGATTATGTGTCTCACTTCCCCCCCCCCCATCCTGAATCAATTGCATCAGGTGTTTCTGAATTCTGGTATTTCTTTCTGAAACGGATTCATGACGGTGAAATGCCCTTTTGTCCATTTCCTCCAGATCATACATTGTTTTATAAAGCCCTAGCACTCCTCTCTGCTTTCAGTTATCCTTGTTCTAAGCTGAACCCTTTCCATCCAAAGACCACAGCTGAGGGTCTGTGCAGTCCAATTAATGTTGTTTCCCACCCCCAACCAGTTGTAGGAACAATAACGTTCTTTGCTAGATGCTGCGTGGTTTTTAATTGTCTTTTTATTCTTCTTTTATTTCGTATATTGTATTCCATCTTTATTGTATTAGTTAATCCCACGGGATTCTATTGGATTCAAATTGCAAACGTTCTTCACAGAGCACCTGAAAAATGCGGACCACCTGCTCCGTGGAAAAAACCTTTGCAGGGTTTCATCCATGCCAGGGCTCAGCCCCTGGCATTTGACATCAGTGTCAGGACTCAGGCCTAAATAAACACCATTCTGGGGCACAGTACAAACTTGTAACATGGGTTCCTGCCTACACCACAATCCCATGAGTGGGAGTTATGATTTCCATTGCACAAAGTACCACAAGAACAAAGAATATTGTGGTACCTTGAAAACATTTATTATGGCACAAGCTTTTCTGAACCACTTTATCAGTGGTGCATGAATACACACACACACACACACAAACCTTGGTTGTTGAACGCTTCAGAAGTTGAATGTTTCGGCTTTTGAATGCCGACAATCCAGAAATAGCGTGCCTCGGACGCCTTTCGACTTATGAGGTGTGTTTTTCCATTTTTTCAATGAATTTTGCCAATTGCCCATTGCGCCTCGGTAGTCAAATGTTTCGGAAGTTGAACAGTCTTCCGCATACAGAGAGAGTATATGTAAATCCATATCTTTCTATATACATAAAAATGTAAGGCTGTCATCACGCCCTGCAGTTTCCATGGCTGCCAATAGGTGCTCACAGCAATTGCAGTGTGACAAACAGCAAACAGGCAGGCGAGCAAGGAAGCAGCACAGGTGGCAGGTGAGCTGTTTAATGGGAGAGGTGTTGTTTAAACACACCTGCTTACACACACACAGTCATGGCTTGGGGGACGGGAGATTATGAACTGTGAGGTCAGAGTGCAACACAATGCAGAAAATACAGGCTCATTGCCTGTACTTTTCTGCATGTACCCCCCCCAACCATGTTCCTACATGCCCACAACTAAGGACAAGACTTCATGCTTCTGCTGAAGTAGAATGTAGTCCACAAAAGCTTATGCCATAATAAGCATTAGTTTTTCAGGTGCCACAAGACTTTCTCTTGTAATATCTATTTTAAATCTGAAATTACAATATGGCCCACACTGTGGTTTGTCAACCATGCCCCCCGCAAAATGCCCCACTCTTTTTTGCTATATTTAATTAATTTGATATGAAGAGTCCTCTAAAGCTTGCTAGTAAAAATAACACAAAAATGCAATTTTTTTTAGCAGAAATTGCTTGCAAAAATGTTTGCCTTAATCAAAAACGCAAATCGCTGCAAAATGTGGAGAACTGGAAAAATGTGGAAAACTGGAAAAATGAGAACCCGGAAGAAGAACTGCCAGAGCCTTCCATCCCTACTGGGACATTCTGCTTGGAAACGTGTTGATCTAACATTGAGCTGTGGTTCAAGTTGGGTTTTTCAAATAAAATTCATTTAATAAAATAAGTGAAAGTTCACACACTTTCCCCGAAAGTAACTCCCCCCCCCATGCAACATTCCACAGGAAAAGTTCTCAGAAAGAATTGTAGAAGACTTGTGGAAGCCCTACATTTACTGTATATATAAGCTTTTGTGCTTTGTATTGCTGTAGGTTTGTGGGTAGGAACCTCCTAAACCCCAAAAAATCAATAAATGGTAGGATTTTGATTATTTGGGATATGAATAAAAATGCAAGCTGCAGAACTGTCACAGGTAAGGGATCCCTGGGCCGGCTTATGCAAACCAACAGAAGCTTTTTTTAATTTTGCAATTAATTTATTAAATGACAGGTGGTGGGGCTTTAGCTTTTGATCCAGTTTATTGTAGCTGAGTTTATTGTAGCTGAGCAGAGCTTATCCCAAGAGCACGAGAGGCAATTCAAAGGATGAGTGTCTCTGAGCATGTACAAATTGCCCTCACTTCAACACTGTGTAGGTGTATAGTAGCTCAGTTGTTTAGAGCATGGTGTTGGTAATACCAAAGTCGCAGGTTCGATCCCCGTAAGAGAAAACTGCATATTCCTGCATTGCAGAGAGTTGGACTAGATGACGCTCAGGGTCCCTTCCAACTCTATGAAACTCCCGTATGAAGAAAGGTTACAACTCCTGTATAATTAAACATCTGGAGCTGGGAGAGGGGAAGTGAAGCTTTATGGCCCCAATTTCCACACACCAAAGTGTCTTGAACCCTCATTTTAGAAATTAAAGCTCCGCTCGCATATAAGCAAGTGTCACATCGTGCCCCAAGAGCCGTCTGCGCTGGCTTAATGTGAAAGGCTTAGAAAATAAACAACAGAACTCTGCGCATGTTCAAGGGTGCTCTATCCCCCACCACATTCTAAGGCTGAAAGCACTTAAGTGACCGCTTTCCCCCTCTCTGTCTCTCTTTTTGGGGCGGGAGGGAGATTTCCTTTCTTCTCTTTAGCCCCCAAATGCCCTTCAGCCTTTGAAGGGAAGAAAGGAAGAACGAGCGAAGAACCGCCTCTCACTCATTCCCCCCCCCCCCGCGCGCGCACCGGTCCCGGCTTTCTTTCGGCGGAAGGATTTGAGCGCGCGAGCGAGAGAAACGAGATTCTGCGAGAGGCAGCGCGCGCAAACGGCCCAGCAGTCCGAAGGGAAGCGCTGCTGCTGCTGCTGCTGCTGCTGCGCGGGGCTCCCTTCCTCAATCTTCCCGCCCTTTGCCCGGAAAGAAGTCCCCGGCCGCAGTTTCCTCTCGTATCCCTGCGCGCCCGAAGGAGGCGGCTCCTTGTGAGGGGAGGGGGGAAAGAGCGGCCATTTTGTTCGCCCGCCGACGCTGTTTGCGGCATCCTCTCCTCCTCCTCCTCCGGAACGAGCGACCGAGCGAGCTGGGTTGGGGGGCGGGAAAGCGAGAGAGGGAGGAAGGGGGCGCGCGGGTAGGCATCAAGGAGAAGGAAGGAGCCAGCTCGGCAGCGGGGGGAAGAGCGGCGCGGGTCGACCCGGCGGGCTCCGGCTTCGCTCCCTCGCCCCGGCCGCTGAGAGGCGATGGCGGATATTGACAAGCTCAACATCGACAGCATCATCCAACGGCTGCTGGAGGGTGAGCGAGGAGGGCGCCTTGAGGGAACTGAGCGGCGGTGTGTGTGTGGGGGGGGGGGAATAGGGATGTACAATGAGGCTGGATTAAGGGGGGGGAGGGCGACGCGTGAGGCGGCTTCCTTGGGGGGGGGGCTTCTGCCTCCCTCTGGGGTCGCTGCCGAGGTTTGGGGAAGGGGCGGCAAACCATTAAGAGGGGAGGGGTTGCCCACAGTTTTTTGGGGGGGGGAGGAAGAAGAGGAGGAGCAGCAGCGCGGGGGAAGGGAGGCCGTTTTATTTTATTTATTATTATCCCAGTTACGAAACAAAAAAAAAAACAAAACCCCAACTGACTATAGCTCTCCACATGACGGCTATCGGTAATATTCGCAAATAGTGATAAACGAAGCATAATAGCGTGGCTTGTGTGCGCGCGCGTGCCGCCGTTCGCCGCCTTTTCGCTTCTCGTTTCGGGCACTTTTTGGGGCGCTTCTTCCTTCCTCCCGTATCTTGGGAGGGTGCAATTGGTGGTGGGGGGGAGACACGCGTTGTTGTGTTTTGGGGAGATGGTCGCTTACGAGACCCGAAGTTGTGGAGGCCAAGGGAAGGGGTTTTTTCTAGGGTGTCTTTGGGGGGGCTGTAGTATGTTCTCGGGGGGCCCCCCACCAAAAAAAAAATGAGGGACGTTTCTGGAGAGGGGGGGTTGTACTGGTGGACGGGCGTGCATATTTAGATTTAGGTATGCGTGTGACTTTATTCATTTACAGTACATACTGCATCTAAATGCTGCTGCTGTTTCTCTTGCCACAAAAAAGAAAGAAAGAAGAAGACAGGAGAGACTGGTAGGAAGGAGGATGCTGTAATGGTTTTGTGTGTATACTAAATATTTTGAATATGGGGTGCATGGATTATTTGAGAGAGGACTCTTAACAATACAGAGGGGTGTGTGTGTTTGAATATGGGATATATGGATACACAAAGGTCAAAGTGGTATAGAGAGGATTCCCCCCCCCCCCAAAAAAAACCCGTATAACTCTTTTTTTGCGAGAGTGAAGGTGTTGCTTGAGAAGAGTAGGGGTTTTGGAGGCCCTTGACAGGCTCCATTTGGGGGGAGATGAGTATTTGGAGTGGAATTGGGGTTGGGCTCCCAATATTTATTTGCATTGGTGTTTCTGTAGGGAGGGGGCAGGTGGGTTGGGGTGGGTTGCAGAGGAGCAGTGAGATTGAGGAGCATTATTGGGAACCAAATTTGGGGTTGCGTGCCTGTGAAAAAGTTTCCATAAGGTGGAGGGATCCAGTAAGGGGATGCTGTTGAGGGCAGGGTGGGGAGAAGCTGCTGAACCCAATTAGGAATGGTTTTTTATTGCAGTGGGCTCATTTTTTTTTTAAAGTGCCCCTTTGTGGTTCTGTGTGGAGGTGAGGTTAAGAGTTTCAGCTAGAGGAAAGGGAAGTAAAGTACTGTAGTAATTGTTGTGGGTGGGGGAAGACTATGTGGAGGATGGTAAGAGGCCCCCTCACATATGCATAGAACACACCAGGGTATCTGAAATCCCATAGCTCTCCGCTCATCTCAGTTCTGACTTTGTCTTTGGACTCTCCTGAGTTGCTTTGGCAGGGAAGGAGGCAAGACTAAAGGGTCTGCATCCAAGATGGAGGGTCTGGAGGTGCTTTGTTTGTGCCTCAGTGATCTATCTTCAGATTACAACAGTCTCTTCCTCAGTTCTTGTACACTGTGTGTGTCTGTGTGTGCATACACACACAAACAAACATATAACTTAAAAATAGGTGGGAGTGCACACAATTCTTACACTGATACATTAGATGTGCATGCAGTGTTTTATTCTGATGTTTTTCTTAGGGTAAGTACATAAGTAGTAGGTTGGCCGTTTTTCATTGTTTTGCCCTCTGCTTAGCAAAGTGGAGTCTTACTTATGTAGTAAGAGAAATCAGATTGTTGGTTTAGTTTCCCTCCCGATGCTGCATGACTGCTGGCCTGGGGAATCATGAGGGCATTAAAACGTTGCTCACCCTCCTATGCCAGTCTGTTGTGGCCATTATTGTGGCAAGGGTGAAGCTTGCAAACAAATTAAAAATTTAATCCTTGTAGCAACATGAACATTTGAGTGCCCTAAAGATATGATTGTGGGCCACATGGATGTCTGCTCATTTGAACATTTTCATCTCTGACCTTGGTGCTGGGGTTGTTTATGATATGCCATGTTCCCTAAATCTTAGATAGTGCGTGTTTTGATTTCTAGGTTTAGTTAAACGTGCTTATAAATCTTGGCTGAGGTGAAGCGTTGTGAAGTAGCTGATGACAAATTATCCTTGTAGCAGCAAGCAATATCACATTTATTTAGCTAGGGAGGGAGGCTGCACTAATCTAGCTTTGTCTGAGTCTATCCAGGACTTATACTTGAAGAGTTCAATCAGGGAATTAACTTTTCATTTGATGCAAAGTAATCTGCAGCAATGTGGTCTGAGCTAAATATAAGGGATATGTCTTGCTGCTGTAGTCTCTCGCCTCACTTCATCGTCCCTTCCAGTTTTTAAAGATAAAGATTTATTTTAGCATAGCTATGGAAAGGGATAGGATTTGTGAATGTAGGATATTTGGGATTGGATAAAATAGAACTAGAGAGATTGCTTCTGTTGGTTTGGTGTTAGTCCTTTTTTCACCACCTTCATTTAATTAAAAATATAATTTATCATGTCTCCATCTCATCAATGAGCTTAAATTTAAGATGCCAACAATATTGATTTAGTGTAGATTGATTTCTCAGTAATTTCAGTGTTAAATTTCTTGCTACATGAACTTTGAAAAGTTGGTGTAGACGTAACTCTAGGAGCCAAGTAGGGCATATCAACATTTGTTAGAAGATAATATAAATTGTATGGCAATTTAATGCCAAATTTGTATTAATAAAATGTTAAATCATTTAGTAACGGAGAGAATTTTTGAAACATTTCCACTTGGAATTTATACTTTAAAGTAGCTCATATGCTTTTGCAGATAACAGCACTGGTTCCTGTGTTGGCTAGCTCAGCCCCAATGAAAGTGAGACTTCAAAGAGGTTAATGTTGTAAGACATATTTGGTTGGTTTGTGTATTGGATAGTGCTGTTTCTTAATTGTATATTTATACCCAGCTCTTCCTCAAAAAGCTTGGGTTACTTTGCATGTGCTCTCCCAATCTTTTTCCTCACTGTTAATTGGTGAGAATTGTGTAATTGTTCAAGGTCTAAAAAGAACTCCTCCTTGACTAATAATTTACACAATCAACAAGGAAGTAAGTTTAAAATTGCCAGAGAAATTGCTGTCGCAAAAGGTAAGAGACAATAGTAAGATCATAGAATCATAGAGTTGGAAGAGATCCCGAGGGTCATCTAGTCCAACCTTCTGCAATGCAGGAAACTCAGCTAAAGCATCCATGACAAATGGCTACCCAGCCTCTTCTTTGGACCCTCCAAAGAAGGAGAGTCCACAACCCTCCTGAGGGCGTCCTTTCCATTGTCAGACACCTCTAACTGTTAAAGTTCTTCCTGGTGTTTCAAAATCTCCTTTGTTGTAACTTGAAGCCATTGGTTTGAGTCCTACCCTCCAGAGCAAGAGAAAACAAGCATGCTCTATCTTCCATGTGACAGCCTGTGAGATATTTGAAGATGGCATTCATATCTCCTCTCATTCTCATCTTTTCCAGGCTAAACATGCCCAGCTCCTTCAATCATTCCTCATAAGGCTTGGTATCCATATCCTTGATCATCTTGGTAGCCCTCCTCTGCATACGTTCCAGCTTGTCAACATCCTCCTTAAATTGTGGTGCCCAGAACCAGACACTATACTTCTGTTGATACAGCCTAGAATATCATTAGATTTTTAAAGTACAGTGGTACCCCGCTAGACGAATGCCTCGCAAGACGAAAAACTCGCTAGACGAAGGCATTCGTCTAGCGGAAGGCTGCCCCGCAAGACGAAAAAGTCTATGGGGCTGCCTCGCAAGACGAAAAATTTTCGTCTTTTTTTTTTTCGTTTTGCGGAGCGCGGCTGTCATTGCCGCTCCGCAAGACGAAAAACCCGCTAGACGAAAATTTTCGCAGAACGAATTATTTTCGTCTAGCGGGGCACCACTGTATTATTTTGTTGCTGCTGCATCACACTGTTGACTCATGTTAAGTTCATGGTCTCCTTTTCACATGTACTGCTAGTAAGCCCGATGTCCCCCGTCTTGTATTGGTGCATCTGGTTCTTCCTGCCTAAGTGCAGAACCTTACATTTGTCACTATTGAATTTCATTTTGTTAGTTTGGTCCCAGTTCTCCAATCTGTAAAGGTCATCTTGAATCCCAATTCTGTCTTCAGCTGCATTAGCTACCCTTCCCAGTTTGGTGTCATCTGCAAATTGGATGAGCATGCCCTCAGTTCCTTCTTCAAAATCATTTATAAAGACATTAAAAATGGACCCAGGACAGAACACTGTGGCACCCCACTTGTCACTTTTTTCCAGGATGATGAGAAACTATTAATGAGCACTGTTTGGGTTTGGTCAGTCAACCAGCTACAAATCTACCTAACAGTTACCTCGTTTAACCAACATTTTACCAGCTTCCTTACAAGAATACAGTGGGAAACTTTGTCAGAAGTCTTCCTGAAATCAAGATAAACGTATGTCCACAGCATTCCCCTGATGCACCAAACCTGCAATTTTATTAAAAAAAAAAGGAAATGAGATTCGTCTGGCATGACATGTTTTAGTAATCACAGCATCTTTTTTTAAGTGCTCACAGACCAACTGTTGAACTATCTGTTCTGGGTCCTTTCCTGGTATCAAGGTCAAGCTGACTGGTCTGTAGCTACCTAGGTCTTCTTTTTGAAGAAGGGGACAACATTTGCCCACCTGCCATCTGTAGGGAACTCACCTGTTCTCCAGAAATTGTCAAGTATTATAGACAGAGGCTGTGAGATTACATCTGCAAGCTCCTTTGGTACCCTTGGTTGCAGTCTATCAGGCCCTGGAAATCAACACTTGTATGCTACTGCTACTACAGTTTGGCATGGATGTAGAGGAAAACCATAGTTTCATGCTGCAGCAGGAGTGGCCCTTAAGATGTTGTTGAATTATAGGTTTCATAATCCCTGGCCATTGCACTGTCCAAACCCTTGATGCACGCAGTGAACACTGATGCAGTGAAGCTGGTTTACAACATGAATGCTTATTTTAGAATAGTAAAGTTACTTTAGAATACTACAGAAAGCAAAAAGTTGTAGAGAAGGAGTGAATTCAGGTATCAACTCTTGTACAATGTTATGTAATGATTATATAATGGCCACTAGTGATAGTTGTGGGAGATGACATTAAGGTATCAGCTGAGCTCATAAATATGGTGTCTCTTCTCTTTCTGCAAGTAGCCTTATTCTGTAACTGCTCATTTACAGGTTAGATCAGCATGACTTCCATCACAGCATCTTTTTTGTGGGGTTCCCTGCCTTGGAAGGTCTGCCTCTCTTCTGCCATTAAGTAAACAACTCCATTTCTGAAAACGTTTTTTCCCCCCTTCAGACCATAGGTGATGGTGGTTTGATGTTCATACATAGCAACAATACAACAGCTTTTAGGGTATTCATAGAAAAAACACATTTCTATGATGGTTCACATAGCTACAATAGCCTCTTATGAGATATACTGTTCAACGATCCCTTGCAAATAGTTGAGCCCTAGCTATTTTGTTCTTACAGATCAGATTTATGATGACACTTTAAATCTCTGGATACAGGATATTCAGGGAGTGGGAATTTATTTACACAAAGCAAAGTTTGACAGAACACTGTTGCTCCTTGCTTGGACCAAGAGCAAATCCCTTAATTTGTTAATATTGAAGGAATGTCTTTTTACAAGAGGTTCATACACTACTGACAAACTACACCTAGATATATTTTTTCAGATCTAGTTCTAACTTGAAATTTTCAACAAGTATGTGTAAATGTCAAATATGAAAGTAGCAAGGGCTGCAGTGTTACAGCAATTTTAATTGGTTAGATTAATTAACAAGATATAATTGACAAAATATGATTAATTGAGAAGCATTTTTTAAGCATTTGAGAATTCTGAACAGACAAATCACGTTGCAAAATATATAGTAGATTAGCTGTAAGTACCTGCTAGAGCTGGGCGATAATGTAGTACCGGTATGTTTTCTGAAACTGGTATGACATTCAGATTGTGATACTGGTTTCAGACTTTGAGCTGGCAATAGTTGCTTTCAATAGTTCATGAAATCAACAAAAATGTCTGAAATTTCAGTGCTTGAAACATTGATGCTATCTTTGCAACATGTCAAATTCTGCATGCTTTCTAGAGGTAATCTCTTCTCATTTTAAGTCATACCACTTTCAGAGATCTTGGTCATACTTCTTATTTATTGGGTGATTAAAGTAGCAAGTTGGAACCTGGCTTGTAGACTATGTTGTCCAGCTTCTCCTTGAGGACATCTAGTAAGGGAGAGTTTATAGGAAATGACTAGAATTCCAAATGTCATTAAATGCAGATTGCTGTTCGAGGATACATTCCTTTTCATCCATGCCTGGCCAAAGTTCTCTGCTTGTGGGGGTGATGAGAATATAAGCTGAGGCAGTGGCAGAAGCTTCTGTTTCACAAACGCTGCTGAATAGTTTTGCCTACAGGCCTTTGGTTCCTTCTTTTAAGAGCATTACTAAAATACAAGCATATCGTTTCTAAAATGCTTGATCTGTTTTCTGTCTTTAGAAGCTTTTAACATGGTAACACCCTTCAGTTAACTGTTTAAAAGCATATAATGTCATTTCTATAAACTGTTGCTGATGGACACTTTGATTTGAGGCTGCTTACTTATAGTTTGGAAGGAGAGCTTGGGGAAATTGCTCTATTGCTCAATAGCATCATGCATAATCACACTGCAGAGATGGGGAAATATATCAATAGGTTTATGCCTCATTACTTGTGCTAAGTATTTTAATTGCACCCTCAATATATAGTAGTACTGATAATGTCATCAATGAATGCTAACAACTGATGGGGAAATAAAATTGAAACATGTATTTGCTCATGTCACAACCATTGCCCTGCAATTATTCTGCTGGTAATTGCAACTCCTTCCTGATACTAAACTTCAAAGTAAATCGTCTTAAACTACCGCCTTTGAGCTTTTCAAAGCTTTGGTGCAAGTACTTTAAACTGCTTGTTCTGCTTCCTGTATAACATCAGTGCACAGGTGATGTCTAGATTGAAATAGGTCAATAGAATATGTTGCACTGAAAACAACACATGCATCATTGGGGAAAGCTCTGGGAAGGCTTAGTTAGTTGCACTGTTCAAACATGAGGTAGCATGTCTGACTGGTGTGAGAGGAACATTTTTGCCATCGAGTTTAACTCTTACTGGGTTTGGTGTATATCATACTCTGGCTTAGTTTGGGACCCATGCAGTTTTCAAATTCCTCTTGGTTTTGAATTAAGATATTCAACTTTTGCACCTCTTCTCTTCCATGTAAGTAAGAATAGTGGGACTGCAGGTTATATGGGGGTTTTGTTCCTGGGGGTTGCACGCAAAGGCAAAATTTTGCGGGGCTATCCGAGATCCTATGAAATCTCAGACAGGCTTGCAAGAACCTCCAGAGCCCAGTAAGCATAACTAATGGTGATAACTTGGAATCCTTTGCTTTGTCAACTGACAGCAACTTGGAAGTTCTATGCAGGCAGTGTCTGAAATTCCCCAGGTGTGTTTTGCAGCTGGTGCAGGTCCAATTGTAACCACATGGAGATCTTTAGATGCCTGTTTGGCAATGGATATCTCCATCTGGCTGACCCCTCCTGCTTGCTTAAGCAGGTAAGCAGAAGAGCTTATTCAATTTATAGCCTGCCTTTTCCTCCAAGGAGTACATGGTTCTCCCCCTTCTCAGTTATTCCCTACAACAACCTTATGAGGTAGGTTAAGAGGCTGTGATTGGCCCAAGGGCATCTAGTGATCTTCATGACTGAGTAGGGATTTGAATCCTGATCTCTCAGTTCCTAGAAAGGAGAATGTTAGCTGCTTTGAGACTCCTTCAGGTAGTGATAAAGCGGGATATCAAATCCAAACTCTTCTTCTTCTAGTCGGACACGCTAACGGCAACACCACACTGACTTCCTAGAGAGTACTTCTATGGGGCAGCTATATAAATTAAGTAGGTAAATAAAAATGGGGAAAGCAGAATATCACTTGGAGAAGGATCTGAAATATTTTCCTTGAAGCTTGAATTTGTTGTATTCTAGATAGTTTTATTTGATGTTTTAATGCATTGTAAACAACTTGCTTTTAAAAAAATATAAAGCGGTAGAGAAATGAAATGAGTAATGTCATCTCAAAAAAGGGCACCTAGACATTCCTTTGTAGTGATCATAACTTAGATTTAAGGTGCCATTGGGCAATTAGCTTACATATCTGAGTTTCTAACACTGTTGCAGGTTAAACTGAAATAGGACCATAAATGGGTACTGCTATTTAAAACATATTCTCCTCTGAATTTTTTTCTAAACTGCGTAATCTTGTCAGCTCATCTGAAGGAGCAGTGCCTTAAATCCATGATTAATCCACGTGACTATTTTGAGTAATATACATGTTTGGGAGAGGATGGAGTTGGAATAAGCAGAGTTGCACTAGATCAGTTGTGCTTCCTGGGAAAATAAATACCACTGGTGTAGAATCTGTTTCATATTGTTGTCCTTAAATTATAATTCTTGTATCTGTATCCTAAATGTTTCACCAGCATAAAATACATTGGTGCAGCCTATATATGAAGCATTTGTTTCCTGGACCACTAGAATTTAGGAACAACACATATTTTAATAGGCAGTGTTTTCATTATTTGCGTGCTAATTCCAGCAGTGGGCAAACTTCCCTCAGCTTGAATCAAAATCTGCTTGGTAATCATGAGCCTTCTCTGTAAGAGCTCAGAAGAGATTTCAAGACCCAAAATTGGTCATTTCCAATTAATGTAAAAAATCTGTTTTATGTGTTTAATGATGATTGATTTGAAACTCGGTAGATTTCATTTGCTAAACATGACCATCCTTTTTTTTCTTTCACAGTAAGAGGGTCAAAACCCGGTAAAAATGTGCAACTTCAAGAGAACGAAATAAGAGGATTATGCTTGAAATCTCGAGAAATCTTTCTCAGTCAACCCATTCTGTTAGAACTTGAAGCACCGCTTAAAATATGTGGTAAGCATTGAGATTTGTTGGCTCCAACTATCCTTTTTTAATTAACTGATGATGATGTGGCACAACTTCTTAGGTGGCAATTTCACCATCTCTGAAGATGGCAAATCCATTAAAATATTGCTGTCAAAATACTCTTATCATCCTATGCAAATCATGCTACTTGAGGACAAAACTAGAATTGATTTGAATAGAATTCTGAAGGGAAACTTCTTCACGTAGACAGAATAAAGAGGACACAAATCCCAGAATGAGGAAGTTTTCTCCATCAGCCCAGTGGAGATTTGATTTTAGGTTATGGATACAGGCACGACTGATTTGCCTGGGGGTTATGTTCCTGATCCCTGCACGCATTGGTGGAGCATGCATAAGCCCGCTTCACCACATTATTCGACCGCCCTTTTACAGCCCCTTTTCCAACCACTTCCTCATTGCTGTGACGCACATGGGCGCGCATCAGTTGGTTGTTGCCTGTACCTGTATCAGTGTTAGCAATATCCATAACCATTTGTATACTAAAAAGTGGTGGCCCATTTTTCTTCATCATTGCATGATTCTGTAAGGTGGAGCAGAAGGCATTGCTTTTCACAAGAAGTCATAAGTTGTGTTAGATACTGCTTAATGCAAAAGATTTAAGATTAAGCTGGACTTGCTTAGTCAGAATTAAAAACAAGTGAAATTTTCACTTCAAGCCAGCTTCAATTTTTAGGGCTTTGCTGTGCTTCTAACCTCACAGATCACAAATAATAGTCTGAAGGTTTGTACTTTGGAGAAAATAGTGGCACAGTCCATTGAACATCTCTTGCAAAAACAGCAATGAATGGAATAGGAATTGCTAATTGGAGGAAACTTACCGTTACATATGCTTAATTTTCTTAATGTTGTGTAACAGTTCTTATTCTTTAAAGTGATTATATTAGCATGCATTTGCTTTAATGAGCCAAACTCTCAAACCATATAAATGCCATTTTGTTTTGTTTTAAGGTGACATCCATGGACAATACTATGATTTACTTCGACTCTTTGAATATGGAGGTTTCCCACCAGAAAGCAACTATCTATTTCTTGGTGACTATGTTGATAGAGGGAAACAATCTTTAGAAACAATTTGTCTTTTACTGGCCTACAAGATAAAATACCCAGAGAATTTTTTCCTCCTTAGAGGGAACCATGAATGTGCCAGCATTAATAGAATTTATGGCTTCTACGATGAATGTAAGTACTTCTGGTGCTGTCTTTTGAGACTTGGGAAATTGATTCATAGTGTAAACGGCACTATTTTTACTATAAAATAGCCTCTGGGTTTGGAGTGAGTTGCTTATTAATGACAATACTGACTTGCCTAGTTAAGAGACTTTTCTATCATTTCGGCAGGTGAAATATAACCTTGTTCTTCCTTCAGAAGAGAAAGGTGCAACTACAGTGCGGTCTTCACCAAGTCACTGCTCTGACAGCCTCCACTTAAGTGCTAAATTAAGCTTATATTTATAATGTTAACTTTTTCAGTTTGAGTTTGCAAGTACAAAGTTGAACCCATTCCTCCTTGAGTGGGCACTAAGAAGCCTCTGGGTGGTGTTGTCTTATTCCAGTTGCTGGACTGGATGTGAACTCCTCCCCTTCCTTGAAGGACAGTTCATTATCTGCCTTGCTTGAAGATAGGACATACCGGTACCTTGTTACTGCTCTTCTAGTCGTTTAATAATCATTTGATTGGTTAAAAGCAAGCCTGATTGAATTGCATGCCTCTGCATGGCGGTTAAGTACAATAGGGATGCTCCGTGCTATGACACAATGTGCAATCTCTATGTTTCCTTTTGTTGCACTTTCTGGAATTGACTATAAATTCAGTTTCTGGTTGTTCCAATTGGTGATATAAACCTAGGGTTTGAAAAATATGCCTGCTTGGTTTCAGGACTTTACGAATCAGATAGTCTGCTTTTCCTATAGCCTCTGTCACTTGCTTGTCGTTAGTAAGCAGTGTGCCATTGAGCCCACTGGTTTAAAAATGTGTTGAATCACATAATTTATATCAATAAATAAACACTGCACTTTTCAGATACATTTGTACTAAAAGTGGTTTACAAAAAACAGTAAAAACATAATACAGGGGTCAGCAAACTTTTTCAGCAAGGAGCCAGTCCACTGTCCCTCAGACCTAGTGGGGGCTGGACTATATTTTTTTGGGGGGGTGTGTGTGTGAACGAATTCCTATGCCCCACAAATAACCCAGAGATGCATTTTAAATAAAAGCACACATTCTACTCATGTAAAAACACTGATTCCTGGACCATCCGCAGGCCAGATTTAGAAGGCGATTGGGCCGTCCCTTAGTTTGCCTACCCATGACGTAATACTTCAGTAACTGCCTACAGCAAACCTACTACAAACTTTGTGGTTCATACTAATTGAGGTGGGAGGAGATCCACCTTTTCAGCAGCTTCAGATTAACAGTGCACAATTATTCTCCCCAGTGATTTTATAGTAACAAATGACGCTAATGATGGCATTTGCCATAAGACTTGCAAAGTATGCTCATATTTCTCTGTTTAACGACTTATTTAATGGATGCAAAACAATTGAGCACCTGCTTTGCATACAGAAGGTCCCCAGGTTTTATTCCCCAACATCTCCACTTAGGGCTGGGAGAGAAGAACCCTGTCTGAAACCCTAAAGTGCTGCTGCCAGTCAGTGTAGATAATACTGAATTAGATAGGGTCTAACTTGGTATAAGGCAGCTTCCTTTGTTCTGATTTGTCTGGGACTGCCTGCTCACTGATATCTGTAATCCCAGGAAGAATTGTTAATAAAGCAGAACGTGTGATTAAAAACACGGCCAAAAGATCCCTTTCACATTACAGCTTTATATTATGGAAACGTCTGCAGTTCCGTCTTGGTGGTTTGAACTCCCTGTCCTTTTAATGGCTTAACTCTCCGGATGCTCCGGTGTATTTTTGTATCCTGTAGGCTAAATGCAGCATTCACACTTACCCGGTAGATTCTCCTCATACTCCCCACCCCTTCATTCAGTGAACTTCATACTTAGGTTTGTAATGGTTTCAGCATAATTTGTTGGTTAGGCTTGCTTGGAAGCAAATTGCAGAAACTGTCATGAGTGTGATAAGAGGATTTGCACTTGATGCTGTCACCGTTTGACAGCATCCTAGGCAGCATGTGCTTCAGTAAAACAAGGGCAATGTTCAAATCGGTCTAGGATATGGGAGCCTAAATTCCAGGTCAAGACTAAGGGTCAGTTATCAGTGGTGAAGGTGCAGTGAGGGATCATTGGCAAGCTCATGGCTTATTTTTGTCTTGGGAGTCTCTAAACGCTAGAACAGTTATTAGAATAGCATCTGTGTGTGAAAAGGGCTGGTGTGATGACTGCAAGAGTCCTGCTTGACTCTACTAAAGATTCATCTAATTAAGCATCTAACGATCCTACAGGTAGAATATGAAAGCGGTCTACCTTTCCCACTGTTGTCCCTCCAAACTTGTATTCAGGGCTGCACTACCTCTGAACACAGGTGACGTTTGTCATCAGGGGTTTTAGCTGTTTGGTAGCTGCCATGAATTTGTGTCACAAGCTTATTTAAAGCCACCCAAGCCAGTGACCACACTGTGGCTTGTGGAATGAGCTCCATACATTAATTATGTGCCTGTGTGAAGTAGTACGTTTCTGTGGTCTGTCCTGAGCTTCTTGCCAGTTTACTTCTTGAGCAGGTATTATGACAGAAGGAGGGGAAATCCTCAAGGGTTTGTGATACCCCTGTGTTTGGGTTTTAGCAGGTATGGAGAACAGTTCCTCTCTGCCAACACAGACTAGGACCTTAATGTTCCATCACGTAAACAATGATTAAGCAGATCAAAGATACTAAAATGTAAATGCACGTCTCCTTGTCCTCCCTATTCTTCTGCCACTGTTATTTTGCAAGTTAGTTCATGTACTGAAATATCTCCCTAGGTAAAAGAAGATACAACATAAAGCTGTGGAAAACCTTTACAGACTGCTTTAATTGTTTACCAATTGCAGCCATTGTGGATGAGAAAATATTCTGCTGTCATGGAGGTAATTTGATATATGATTTACAAAGTGATACTTGCTTATGCCTTACTACTGACCATCTTGGGTAAGTCAGCATGTAGGACTCAGGACCATGCAGTGGGGTGGCAGCTTGGTACACTTGCCCTGGGCCTTAGAGGATTAAGCTGGCCAGAGGGCCTTGCCAGGCACCAACTTCCTTTTTTTGTTTGAGTTTATAACCCTATTCTAACAAGACTCCTGCCCCAGGCCTCAGGCAAGCTCTGTGCAGGCCTGGAGCCACTTTCTCTTTTTTGCAGAGCACTGCATTTATTTCTTCATCTGTCTAAAGCACAGGTTGAGCACACTGCAAAATTTCACAGCTAATGTCAATTGAGATAATGTTTCTAACAGGTTTTTGGTGTAACAATGTATTGAAGAATGTTTGTCCAAGCAGCCTATTTGTACCCTTGTTTGCATAGGGGAACACCTGCAAATTACTTTGACCGAGTGTGATATAGGAAGGAGGTATTATATACCAGAGTTGGTCTGAATATAGTTACCTCCCCCATACCATTTGAACTGCAGTCATGACAATGAATCACCAGAACAACGAATTTGGTGACGGGAAGTAATCCTGGATACATTTGGTGACTCCCCCATTAAGAGTGAGGTGACTATAGGGATGTGGGTGCTCCAGCTTACGTGTTACTGTAGTGATGGCTGTAGTGATGGGGCTAATGGATAATCTGAGGCAGAATGAGAAGTAGACCTTTACTGAAAAGGCCTAATTTTGTAACAGCCGGAACTCTTCCACTGAAATATGATGCTATAAATGCATGCTATCTGCTTGTGGGTAATTGCATACTTGTAGGTAATTGTAGGTTATTTGGACAGTTCCCAGTGCCATGTTATAAAAATACTTGTGTTATACTAACCTAGCATCTCCTGATCCATTTTTTATTTAAATATTTAGCCTTGCCATTCCTGAACTATAAGCAACTGCAGTATGCTTACACAGGCAAAAACACCAGGGTTGCAATACTAGACATTGAATTGGGAGGCTATAGCTGAACAGATGTGAGGACAAATATTTATGACCTTGCAGAAAAGACAGGTCATACCTCTTTAATTTGAGGCAGCTGCTTTAAACGAATAAAATGTCCTACTTTTGAGCAGCTTAGATACAGTATAGTGACTGTGATGGGCAGCTTGCTCTGGAGATGGCTGGTGTGATGGGAAGGATTAAGCCTGTAGCCTTCCTTGCTCCTTCACAGCCTACTGGAAAAGAGATTGATTTTTTTTAGCACTGAGTTCTATCTTGAAGGTTATTATTATTATTTTGCCAATCAACCTTATGCTGTATAACCCCTCCAAGCCAAATTCCAATCTATAATGGGGTGGAAAAATGTCCCAAACAAAGCTGTGTGTGGTGTTGAAAAAGGGACACTGAAATCCATTTTCTTGGATCAGTTCTTGTTTGAAAAACCATGGGACATTTTTCTTACTCCAGTACGTTAACATTAATTGCAACAAAAAGTACCCTATCACAAAAATTAATAGACTACTTGAGATTTTATATATATGCAGAAAGAAAACTAAATTGTATGTTACTGAAATTTGGGAGCATTGTTAATCATTGTGCAGATGACAGTATCCTAGTTTATGAAGATCCCATTGTAAGTCTAGTGTGAATTGTGAAGTGAAAAGTGCATCCATTTGTCTCACAAACTGTCATGGTAACTGGTTGTAAGATCCTACATGGGAATATTGTAAAGACATTTTACCTCTTTAGGTAAAAAAAAGGAAAGCATGGAAAATGTACATTGTACATGGAACACTCACTCTCACACATACATAATATTCACCACCTTGATATATTTTATGATATGGCATTATAGAAATATTTTTATTAAATAAATATACGGAAGGAGTTTTGGCTCTGTGCTTGTGTAAGAAAAAACACTATCCCTACAGTACAGGCACCTTCCCACTTACACAGGGCTGTGTTTCTGGGTACCCATGCATATACTTGAAATCATGTGTAGTGGGAAGCACCCATCTAAAAAGCCAAATTCCACTACAGCCGCCCTCTCCAAACCTCCTTTCTCAAACTTCAACTCTCCATAGGCATCAAAGGTTGGTGCAAAGGCTCTTGGAATTGCTAGCCGTTTTGCCGTTCTTTTTTATCTGTTTTTGCCCATTTCACAACTTTTTGCAGTTTAGATCAATTTATTTATTTATTTCCCAGCACCACACATATGCACGTGAGTCAAACATGCATTAAGTGAGGAGATGCCTGTACCGTGTTGCCTTAGGTACCTGTTTTCACCATGGTGATTCTGTGAAGGAGTTTGTTCCTCTTCCTGTTAAATTTTCTCATCTATGACCTCTTTAAATACCCTTGATCTGACACTTTTCTCCTTCCTTCAGATTTTTATATTCAGGGATAAACTTCCCCTACAGACCGCCACTCTAGCACAGCTGTGATCTTTTAGTGCCAAGTACTCCAGCTACCCTGTCTTGGGTCTGAGGCGTGTGGATGCCTATACAGGTGTCCTATTCATAGGCATTTCCCCCTATGACTCTTTAGTCTTTTTAAAGTACAGCCATTCATATATGTGTAATTCATATATCCTGTAATTCGCTTTGAGAACCTGAACCACTTGTCCCATCATCTGTAAGGCATACCAAATCAGATGCTTCCACCTAACTGGCTCTGCAGGTGGAACATGTTTTATTTTGTCTCTACGGCTGCTTCTTTCCAGCATCATTTATCCACATAAGTGTCACGACCACTGACACTTCTTGCACAGTACCTAGACAGCATGTGACGTCTACAGCATCCACACCATTCGTGCAAGGCACCATGGGGCCCCACACCAATCACAAATTCCTATGTTCCTAATCAGCTCTGCCGCTACCAGTCTCCTTGCCTCACAGTAGCATGTCCTTGGCATGAGAGGATAGTTCATACCATAAATGGGACATACCTGAGGAATAATTTTGGGTTGCACTGGATAGCTTCCTCAAAATAAGCATAGATGAGGTTGCAGTTGGAATGAAGATACTGTCACTGCACAGTGCGTGCATTTGCCGAGTGCCCAGTATGTGAACAAAATGCAAAGCGGCTGCATCTTAATCCCCTGCAGGCTTATCGCCAGACCTCCAATCAATGGAACAAATCCGACGAATTATGCGGCCTACTGATGTGCCAGATCAAGGCCTCCTTTGTGATCTGCTGTGGTCTGACCCTGACAAAGATGTCCTGGGATGGGGAGAAAATGACAGAGGAGTTTCTTTCACATTTGGAGCCGAAGTGGTTGCAAAGTTCCTTCATAAACATGATTTGGATCTTATATGCAGAGCTCATCAGGTAAAGACCAAATGCTAAGAGTTGATCCTGGGGAAGGAGCCACCAGCTCCTGGGCCCCAGTGGAGACCCCTTGGTCCACCATGCAAGAAACTTGTCAGTCTCTCCTCTCCCCCCCCCCCCAGTTCACTTGCCTCAGAATGATGCTTGCTTTACGAATTCCTGGCCTTGCTGATCTAGCCTTATCTCTAAATTGCAGAAAGACATGAAACAAGCAGCTTGTGAGGTTAACATGGTTTTGTAGCTAGAAGAATGAATGGGCCCTGGAGGCCTGGATTCATAGGCTCAGCCATAGAACTTCCTGCATAGACCACTGTGCCGCTGTTCTTCAGTGTCCCATGGTAAAAGATTTAGATAAATGCTAATAACTAGAATGGGGTGGGGAGCAGGTGAGATTGGGAGTGGTTGACACTAAGACCATGTCGTGATGACATGGCGCAGCTGTGGTGAGATTTGAACCAGGGACCTCTGAGATCAAGACTTGGGTTAGCCACAACACCAAAGTGATTCTGCTGCACTAGAAGGAGGAAGAAGGATTATAAAAAGGTTAGGAGTATTAAAATTATTGCTGTTGTGTGATATCCCCCCTTATAATTAATTGAATTGTCTTTGCTTTAAAGGTGGTTGAGGATGGATATGAGTTCTTTGCAAAAAGGCAACTGGTAACTCTGTTTTCTGCCCCAAATTACTGTGGGGAGTTTGACAATGCGGGTGCCATGATGAGTGTGGATGAGACTCTAATGTGTTCCTTCCAGGTACAGTATATTTTTAGGGTTTGGGTGCCTCATTTCCCCCAATAATGTTGCTGTTCTCACTTTAAAGCTGGTTTTCCTTAAATTAAACTAGAATCGTAAGCGCTAGCTATTTGAAAATGCGTTCCATTTCCTTTAATCTGTGCTGAGGCACAGGCTTGCCATAAAATTAGTAGGACAGCTGTAATCTGTTCCACCTTGAATTGGATTGTCCAAAGAGTCATGGCTCTTCCCTGCTGCCTAATGCTGGTGATCTGAGAGGAGGCATCGAAAATTGCAAGCAGCGGGAGGGAAAGCAGGGTGACATTTATATCCAAGGTGCTGCTGTTGACTTAGCCCTAAATGGATTAGGCCAGAGGTCCCAGGAGCACCTGTTACTGAATGAGCCTTTCCCATCCCGTGCATTGAGATTCTGGTGGCAACCTGCTTAGCTACTCTCTTAAGTGAAGAAATGCTCTTTTCCTCTTGGAGCAAGGCTGTTTTGGCAATAGAATCAGCATGGACATTCCTGAAGACCCTTCTATTCCCTCTTCCCTTTGGGAGTGCAGGGAGTCGTCTTTTCCTACACTGCAACATTTCAGCAAGGTGAGGCTGTTTTAAGATTATTGCCCTGAAAAATAATTATTTTTCTGTGTGCCAAGACCCTGAATGAATGATTTTACAGCTCTAAGCCACTTAGCCATGCCCATTGAGTGGAAATCACAAAATTATGGGTGTAGAATATATATATAGCCAGCTCTTGGTAGCCTCCTTGTTGTGCTCTCATCTCTGTTCAGCTGCATACAGTGCTTCCATGCTAAGAAAGAACGTTGTCATTCCAGATTTTGAAACCTGCCGAGAAGAAGAAGCCCAATGCTAGCCGGCCTGTAACGCCACCCAGGGGTATGATCACAAAACAAGCAAAGAAATAATCACTCTTGGCCCTGACTAGTTGGGACTTGTACTATAGTATATAATCATTTTTAAAAAACGGTAACTTGTATCTGTCAGCTTGCTAAGACTAGATTAATGTGTTTGTGGGGTTTTGTTTTTGTTTTTTCATTTTGATGGATGGCGTTTGCTGGTTGTAACAGCAAATGAGACTTTCTCCCTTCTCAAGAAAAGTTTTTTTTAAAATTCTTACGTTCATTTGAAGAGAGAAAAAACGCTTTCCCCTCCTTATTGTTCCGGCTGTATACTTCACAGCAACTTATCCTGTCATTCCGGGTAATTGTACAATTGACTCCTTGAACCTGTACAGACCAGGTGGTGTGTGATGCCTGCTTTTCATTTAGGACCTAAAGAGGCACTAGTGTGCTACAAAACTGATTACTGTCGAATTACATATTGTTTATACAAACCACTGTGAATGTCTTTTATTTTGTTGTTTTAAAGGGATTGCTTTTTTCTTGTCATGTATACTAGTTACGTTGCTGTCAGCATTTTGAATCCACCCCATAACCTTTGCCAGCTTCCCTGGTATGATGTATATTTTAATTCAAGCACACTTCCCTCCCCTATACTTCAAAATGACAATTAAAGCCATTATTTTAAAGGTTTGTGTCTCTTTTTGTGAAACCAAAGTGCATAGAGAAACTTGTTGGCAAAGCTCATAGGGATGCATTGGCAGTATCTAAGTCAGGTTTTTTCCTCTGCAGGAAGGACGACTTGAACTAGCAGAGAGTAATGCTGTGATCAGCTGGGATGCAGGATTAAAGCCTTTTGCTACTTCCCCTATATTCAATGTCGAAGCTTGCTACTGTGCTATTTTAGCCAGTTCAGAAAGCTGTAACGTGTGGAGAGCTGTTCAGAGACTTGCCTGAGAATTAGAATTCCTTTTAGGGTTTGTTTGTTTGCAGCTGAAGACTTATTCCACAAAGTTTAAAAAACAACCAGCTACAACAGTGAACACTGTTCACCTGTTTCTATGAATATAACACAGTATCCTGTGGTGTTTTTTTTTAATTAAAAAAACCTAATCTTTTTGAACAGATGACAGTGTACAATACAATGTGGTAAAATGCTTATTAAATGAATAACTTGTTAAATCTTCTCAGTGTCAATTTTATCAGTATTGCATGTGTGCAGGGTAGAATGCAACTTTGGGGAGAAAAAAAAAAGGTTTCACAAAGAAGCTTGAGCCTACCATGCTCCAAGAGAGTAGATTTCAACTGGGTATCTTCTGGGATAAGCATATATCAGCTTTGCAGCAGCTGGTCACCTTGCAGGCAAGGCTAGATCATAAGGAACTGTACCTAAAGAGTGCCTGTTTCAGAGTGTACTTGGGTTGGATGTGCACAAGATTTAAGAGGCCTCTCTGGGGTCTTAACTGCCCAGCAGATATGCAGGACTTTAACAGGAAGCAAGCAGACTGCATGGATTGTCAAAGAAGGCTGTCTTGCCCAGGGGACCAATAGTTGTACAGTTTGTTTCGTGCAGTGGAAAAGGAAGGAACCAAAACGTACTGCAGACCAGGGCCCTTTTGTTAACACACTTCAAGATGCAGTGCAACAAACAGAAGTGGCAAAGGGCATGAAGAGCTTGTGCCATCAGCTCTTGAGTAGGTCATGCCTCAGAAGAAACTGCAAATATGCCCTGTATATTCTAAACTCTCTAATTCACTTCAGTTGCATAGGTCAAAAGCGGTGAGGGGAGGAATGATGTAGCAGGAGAAAGGAGCCTAACCAGTGTAACTGTTGGGTTGAGATTCCTTGCTCTCTCTCCCCCCCCCCCCCCATGCTGAAATAAGTGCTTGCATGCTTGGCATTGCAGCTCTGTGTTCTCCAGCCTTTCTAGTTTACTGCTGGGTCTTGAGACAGTCAAATCCCTAGTTTCTCCTGAATGGGATGGATGGAGAGAGACAACTTTTCCCCAGGCCTTCAAATCTCCAGGAAATGTTATATCTATAAAATAGTTAATACACATCTAGTTTTTTCAAATCCCCCATTTTCATGAGCTGGCATGGTTGAGAGGAGTCCCAGCAGGGTCTCCTAAGGTTGGCACAAGGGCACAATAGGAGCTGGAAATTTTGTTGCCTGAGGCAGAGCAACAACTTTTGTCACATCAAAGTGCATCGTATCCATGCCCAGTCAAGTTTTGGCACCCAAAGCAGAAAAGCCTCATTCTTCCCATAATAAATAATGATTTGCTGTCCTTTCATTACACCCAAAATAAGTTGTCTCAGGTGGCCATCTCAATCTCCCTAATGGTGTGGCCAGCCCTAAGGCCAGTGAACTGAAAACACCTGTGTGAATAGTGTGTTCAGACCTGCCTCTGTCTGAACTGCCAAAGAGGGAACTGCAAGTCTACACAATTAAATTGAAGATAGATCTGGAGTTGGAAAAATTATTACACCATTTGGAAAAGGCAAATTTCTTCACAGCCGACATGCATGCGTATACAAGTCCACATTGTGTAACCACAATAGTCTTTGAAAAAGCATGCAGATGTCATGCTGGGTGGGCTCTTAAGATTGGTTCATACACACAGCTTGTCATAAGCTAGAAGTAGGTACCCAGACCTAGCCTTGCTCTGAGGCCTTGTATGATAGCAGATAGATCCAACCTATGAAGAAAACCCACCAATGTGCTACGCAAATTCTAATAGGAGTGGCTGACGAAACCCAGCCAGATGAATTATTATTATTATTATACAAAACGTGGACGTTGTCAAATGGCAATAGGGGTATTGGCAGGGGGGGGGAGTCTTAGTGGATTGTTTCTACTTTACCCCAACCTGTTGAGCCTGTGCATGTTCGCAGTTTGCTCCCTCTTGAAAAACCTTTCAGTTACAGTAATTCATATTAATCTCATTAGTCAACAAAGGATGATGCCTGGAATGGTTTCTTTTGGGGCTGGTCCAAAATACAGCTGCTGGGAGCAAAGGACAAGATTGCACCCCCTATTCCATGTGACTGAACAAAATTTTATTTATACCCCACCCATCTGGCTGGGTTCCCCCAGCCATTCTGGGCAGATTCCAGCACATATAAAAACAATAAAATGTCAAACATTTAAAACTTCTGGATACAGGGCTGCCTTCAGATACAGTATCTTCTAAAGTTGTCTAGTTCTTTATCTCGACATCTGGTGAGAGGGTGTTCCACAGGGAGGGCGCCACTACCAAGAGGGCCCTCATATCTGGACCTGTGTCCTGGCTGAACAATTGGGATGCTCCTTCATGTATTCTGGGCCGAGGTCAGCACCAAGACTTTGAGTTGTGCTCGGAAACATACTGAGTGTTAAAATGGTCCCAGTGGCTATTCCCAGTCTTGCAGCCACATTCTGGATTAATAGTAGTTTCCGAATCATCTTCAAAGGTAGCCCTGAGCAGGAGATAACCAGAGCGTGCACCACTCTGGCGAGACAGTCTGCAGACAGGTAGGGTCTCAGTTGGCATACCAGATGTAGCTGGTAGACAGCTGCCCTGGACACAGAATTCACCTGTGCCTCCATGGACAACTGAGTTCAAAATGTCTCCTAGGCTGCACACCTGGTCCTTCAGGGGCACAGTTACCCAATTCAAGACCACACCTGCCTTCCCTCTGTCCTCCAAAAACTACTGTCTTGTCAGGATTCAGCCTCAATCTGTTAGCCACCATTCATCCTCCAGCCAGCACCAGACACACACAGGACATTCACTGCTTTCACTGCTTTCAATTTAAAGGAGAGTGGGAGCTTGGGTATCATATACAGGTGAAACTCAAAAAATTAGAATATTGTGGAAAGGTTCATTTATTTCAGTAATTCAACTTAAAAGGTGAAACTAATATATGAGATAGACTCATGACATGCAAAGCGAGATATGTCAAACCTTTATTTGTTATAATTGTGATTATTATGGCGTACAGCTGATGAGAATTCCAAATTAACAATTTCAACTTTGGGGTTTTCATCACCTGTACGCCATAATCATCACAATTATAACAAATAAAGGCTTGACATATCTCACTTTGCAGGTCATGAGTCTATCTCATATATTTAAACTCCAGTAGCTAATGAAAACAATTGCTTACATAAATGGACTTTTCCACGATATTCTAATTTTTCGAGTTGCACCTGTACATATTGGTGAATATCCAGCCCCCCCCCCATCTCTCCCAGCGGCTTCATATAAAAAGCATGGAGGAGAGGACAGAGCCCTGAGACACCCCATAAGTGAGTGCCTAGGGGTCCGAACGCTTACCTCAACTGATCCATCGGTTAAGATCTTGAAATTTGCTGATGACACAACAGTTATTGGGCTTATCCAGGAGGACGATGAATCTGTGTATAGGAGGGAAGTAGACCATCTTGTTTCGTGGTGCACCGAAAATAATTTGGTACTAAATACCTAAAAGACAGTAGAAATGGTAATTGATTTCAGAAGGCACTCTTCCGTTCTGCCACCACTTTCCATTCTTGGTAACATGGTTGTAGCAGTAGAGTCCTTTAAGTTCCTGGGCTCTATAATTTCTTATAACTTAAATTGGTCAAACAACATCAATAGTATTATTAAAAAGGTCCACCAGAGGCTGTATTTCCTGCGTCAACTAAGGAAATTTAAATTGTCCCAGGAAGTGTTGTTCCAATTCTACAGAGGCATAATTGAAACTGTTATAACAGCTTGGTACGGTACAGCCTCCAAGAGAGACAAGAAAAGGCTCCAACGAGCTGTAAGAATTGCAGAAAGGGTAATTGGTGTTAGCTTGCCTTCAATAGAGACAATTTATGCTACCCGAGTTAGGAAGAGAGCAGAGAGAATTGTAGCAGATCCTTTACATCCCGGTCATCATCTGCTTGATTTACTTCCATCTGGACGTCGCTACAGGAGTTCATATACAAAATCGGCCAGGCACAAGAATAGTTTTTTCCCTTGTGCCATTAAATTGTTAAATTCATAGTTGTATAGCTGAAGGGGGGGGGTAAATTATGGGTGGGGTTTCCTTGCTTCTTTGTATTGTGAGAGGAACAGTGTCTGTATGTTTACATTGCAATGTAGCTGAAACAAATTCCAAGTATGTTGGAAAATGTACTTGGCCAATAATAAATTATTCCTATTCCTATTCCTATCTCTGAACACCACTTTCTGGACACAGCCCAGGAGGAAGGAGTGGAACCACGGCATAACAGTGCCCCAACTCCTTTAGACAGTCCAGACGGATACCATGCTGTTAAATCTCTGAGGCTGATGGGAGACCAACCCCCAGCACACCTGAGGCTGGGCAGAAAGCCAGCTTGCCTGTGCAGGGCAGGATATGTAGCATGCACAGCCTCTCTGACAGCTTGCTGCTACCCATCAGCACTTGAGGCAGCTGCCTCACACTACCCAATGGTAGGACTGGTCCTACAAAGGACGATGGAAGGAATGAGGGAGGCGTGGCAGGCTGAACCTCAGGCAATTAACAGATCATAAAGCGTTAGCTTGCATAAACCTAACATGTTCTGAAAAGGGGTTGCTATGATGCAAGCTCAAGCTGCATGATAAAAATAATCAGCATTTCCACCTGCAATAAGTGAGCGATGACAATACTTTCTCATCTTGCATGTTAGCAGGGACTGCTACCGGGGCGCAGCCACTCCGCACGCTTGCAAAAAGAAAAAGTAAAAAAACCAAAACCAAAACGGGCCATCAGGTAACGGGACAGCGAGAGATGAAACTGCCGCTGACCACAATATCCTCTCCTTTCCGCGCCTCCAAAATTCCTCACGCGATTGAGACACAAGGAGGAGGGCGGCGACGACGTTTTTGCAAGCCGAGCAAAAGGAACGAAGGAAGAAAGGAAGGAAAGGAAAGGAAAGGAAATTTCCTGTGCAAAACAGGAACTTGAGCTGGAGGCGGGGTGTAGGCTACTGCGCACACACCCACGCCTGGATTGGACCAACCCCCAACTCTCACCCAACCTGGGATCAAATATCTAAATTCCTGCAAACTTTACTTTCCTGGAAAAGCCCAAGAGACAGAATAGGAGAGGTTCCGGGGCGGGCAGGAGTCGCTTTAGAGTTTTATCCACAGTTTATTTATTTATTGCCCCCAGATGGTCCTCCTCCTCCTCCAAGCCGCTGCAATCCTGGCCGCCGGGACTTGGGCTGCATCTGCGCTCCTCCCTCCTCGTTCTCTCTTTTCATTATGAAAATAAATTCCACTTTATGCACCAATGAGTAGCAGGAAGGCGGAGAAAGAGGCGGCGGCATCAGTAGCAGCCTCGGCATCAGCAGCTGTGCAGCGTCCGGTCTGGGTAGGCTGGCGGTTCTGGGTCAGCTCCCTGCTGCAGCCAGACACGGTACTGGGGGTGGTCTTTGGGGGGGGGGGGAGCGGGAGGCAGGAGAGGGGAGCGAGCGGGCAGGGGAGGGGGGCTCCCAAGCAGCACTGCCCCGCCTCTTGGGGTGGCAAACTGGAAACATGAACCTGAGGCTCCGGGCATCCCAGGGAGGAAGCGTGCGCAGCCCCCCAGCCCCGATCCCCAACTCTGCACGGAAGGGGAGCAAGGAAAAAGTCTCTTTCCCTCTATTCCCCCCTCGAGGAACTGCCTTGGGTGGGGGCGAAGGGGTGCGGGGATGGTCCCTCCCCGTTCTTTGTGATAGGTCCCAGAGGCCTCGCCTTCGGGTTTTTTGGGGGGCCGCTGGGGGTAATTTTCTGGCCTTGTGGGCTCCTGGGATTTGGTGGAGTCAGGAGGGGGCGAGGGGTTGTTGGGTCAAAGGAGCAACAGCAAGGAGCAAAAACGAGACAAATAAACGGGTGGTCTTAAAGGGGAATGGGTGGGTCCGAGCCAAACCCAGGGTTCATAAAAACAATATTTTAAAATAATTGCTCACATATCTCAGCCTTCCCTTGGGGAGCTTTGGGTGGTCTACAGTGGTTTCACTAAAAGGGTTTGAATATGTTACCTAAAAATTAGGAGTGGGAAATGTGTTGCCTGGGCCTTAAGGGAGCAAGGCTGCTGTGTCTCCAGTTACCCAAATTGTGTGTGTGGGATGTGTCTTTTTATATATAGAATCATAGGATTGTAGAGCTGGAAGGAACCCAAAGAGTCATCTAGCCCATCCTCCTGCAAAACATGTTTTTAAACCCTTTCCCCCAGCCTGCGCAAACTTCACCTGATACATGAGGGCAACCAAAATGGTCAAAGGCCTGGAAACGATGCCTTATGAGGAACGGCTTAGGGAGCTGGGTATGTTTATCCTGGAGAAGAGAAGGTTAAGGGGTGATATGATAGCCATTATCAAATATATAAAAGGATGTCATATAGAGGAGGGTGAAAGGTTGTTTTCTGCTGCTCCAGAGAAGCGGACACGGGGCAATGGATTCAAACTACAAGAAAGAAGATTCCACCTAAACATTAGGAAGAACTTCCTGACAGTGAGAGCTGTTCGGCAGTGGAATTTGCTGCCAAGGAGTGTGGTGGAGTCTCCTTCTTTGGAGGTCTTTAAGCAGAGGCTTGACAGCCACCTGTCAGGAATGCTTTGATGGTGTTTCCTGCTTGGCAGGGGGTTGGACTGGATGGCCCTTGTGGTCTCTTCCAACTCTATGATTCTATGAGGAGTTAAAATGTGTAATCGGCTCTTGGCTATTTTGCCTTTCTAGCTCATTGGATTCTTGGCAGTCTTCTTCTCTCTTTTTTAAGTGTATTTAAAATTGCATCTACCCATAGCACCAGCATTTTCTAGGGGTGGTGTAGGGTTCAGGAGTGGTGCGGTGCCAGCCCGGAGCACGTGAGGAAGCCTGGAGTGTGAATGTGTGAATCGTAGAGTTGGAAGTGACCCTGAATAATCATCCAGTCCAACCCCTACAACACAGGAATCCTGGACTTCTTGGTGTTGTTGGCTCATTGGTCCTAGACAAGAGACCCAGTTTGCAATAATACTCAGGTAGCAAAAGTCCTGATGGGAGCTGGAGGGAACTCGTGCGCAGGGCAACCGATTCTCCACTCCTGATCAACTGTCCAGGTCAGCAGCCTGTGTTTAAAAGAGCTTTCGGGATAAGGTAATCAGCGATCACTAGCCATGATGGCTCTGGGCTGCTGAGGGTGGCATGACACCTCTGGATATCACTTGCTGGGGGACAAAGTGAGGCAGGGACTGCTGTGTTTGTCTCCTACCTGCAGGTTTCCCAGGGTTGGCCACTGTGAGAACAGGAGGCTGTTGATATTTAATGATAGCAACCAATGCTGACAACTGGTGGGTGGGTGGGGGCTCAGGGGGTGAATGTGGCCCCCTCGGCCTCTCTATCTGGCCCTCGGGACAGTCTCCCTCACTTGCCCTTAAGAGCCCTGAACCATGACAATGTCTATTGTTTGCTTGCCTTGGTCACTTCTTGACCTTTGCCTGGTTGGAAAATGGAAAGGTGAGAGTCACATCCACTGCCCTGCAGGGTCTTTTGCCTCTGCCCCCCCCCCGACCACCACCACTGGCATGTGGCCCCCCCAGAAAGTTTCCCACAAGGCAGTGCAGCCCTCAGCCTGGAGGATCTCCCCTTCCCCTGCCTGACCTGTTGCCTGCTCTTCCTCAAAAGAGCAGCTAACAACTAATGCAAAAGAGAAAAATAAAAATAGCATGAGCGATATAACCTTACAAGTAATTAGTTGTAATTAAAAGATAACTAGCCAGGTCCAAAGCAGTTGGCAGCACTATGAAGCAAAGCCGCGAAGACCCCTCATTATGGCCCTCGGGGACAATCCAGCAAAGACTTATCAGGACTAGATCCCCGCCCCTTTTGATCTGATCCTGCAGGGCTCCTCTGAAATATTTATTGCTCGGGCCTTGAGCAAAGGTGCTGCTGTCTGATGCGATGGGAAAATAGCCAGCAAGTCGTCATGAGCGCAATGCAACCTCAGCAGCCCTCCAGAAAGTTAAATTCACGAGACCGCTCTCTGTTCCTGTGAGGTTTTTGTTGGTTTGTGTGTGTGTTTTGAGTCTCAGACATAGAGCATGATTCACATTGCGCTCTTTCAACGGCTCTTCTGCCGTTTTCCATGCTGGGCTCTTTAAGCAAGACGGGCAGGATATAAATGAGGTGACCGGAGGAAAAGGAGAGCGTGAGGAGGACCTGGAAGGCACAGCAGAAATCAAATGGGAGCAAACAAGGGAGTCCAAAGTGTTTCAGGCCTTGCTGGTCCTTCTGCCAGTGTGGTGTAGTGGTTAAGAGTGGTAGACTTGTAATCTGGGAAACCGAGTTCGTGTCTCCACTTCTCCACAAGCAGCTGCTGGGTGACCTTGGGCTAGTCACACTTCTCTGAAGTCTCTCAGCCCCACTCACCTCACAGAGTGTTTGTTGTGGGGGAGGAAGGGAAAGGAGAATGTGAGCCGCTTTGAGACTCCTTCGGGTAGTGAAAAGCGGGATATCAAATCCAAACTCTTCTTCTCTTCTTCTTCTGCCGCAGCCTTTCTCAACCTTGGTTCCACGGATGTTGTTGGACTACAACTCCCATCGTCCCTGACCACTAGTCTTGCTAGCTAGGGTTGATGGGAGTTGTAGGCCAGAAACATCTGGGGACCCAAGGTTGAGAACCACTGTAAATTCAGAGGAAAGCAGAGCCAACATTCTGATTTCCAGCCAGGCATCTACGGTATTCTAACTTGTTTGCCCAAAGTGACCAGTAAAGGTAGCAAAAGGGGGTGGGGGGGGGGAGGAAGGCACCTTGGGCTGTGTTCAGTTGCCATTAAGGGTGGCACACTGGGAAAGGCACAGGTCTGTTCCACTTGCAGGAAACTCCAGCATGCAGAACCCCAGTTGAAAGGCATGTCTGCTCCTGTTCTGTTCAATGGGGCTTACATATGAAGACCCCTCTGGGCATCTTGGCCATGTGTAGGGCAGGCGAGATTTCTTTGCTGCTCTCAGTGACTTGGTTTTGCGTTGTCCGTCCTCCTCCTCTCCTCCCCACCCAGATACAAAATTAATTGCTAGGTAAATCGTAACTACACGAGGTTTGCTTATCAATATTGAACACACAAAATAAATTATAAATGCCTTCTTAATTTGCTTTAAAAGTATTTCTCTTTTGGAGCTTTAAAAGCCATAGAAGAGAAGTTCAGACAGCACATTCATGCATTCCCTCTCTCTCTCTCTCTCTCTCTCTCTCTCCTCTCTCTCTCTCTCTCTCTCATTTTTGGGTCAATTAAAATGCAGCCCAAAGCCATTGCTGCCGCCATGCTGGCAAGAGATTTGCGGCACTCAACGTCTACCCAAAGTGGCGGGGGAGTGTGTGACCATTTTGTATGATGGTAGATCCCGACTCCAGTCATTCTTGTCTGGGGCCAATGGGAGTTGGAGACTAGCAGCACCTGGAGGGCCACAAATTCCCCATCCCGTGTTTGTGTGTGTTTTCAGCCTTAAATAGGGCTGGGGAACTTGTGGCTCTCCGGGTGCTGTTAGACTCCCAACTCCCATCGGAGTGAGGAAGAAAGTTTTCGAGGGCCCTCCAATGTTTATGCAAGTCTCACTGTGTTTGGAGGTAAATACGGCTAGATGCTTAAGGCGACGGTTGTGACATCTCTGTGTGATGCAATTTTGTTCAGTTTTAAATTTAGTGCAGTTGATGTTAGAGGTCACGGTTAAGGTGTGGTACCTGTCATCATGACGGTAACTCATGTCCTGGGTTTTGACATTCAGACTGAGGTGTGCTTGGTCTTGTTATTCAGCTCATCGGTAAATATGGGTGTGAGTAAAAATAAAATAAAAAGTCGCTATGTAGCAAATTACATGGAAATGCCAAGTCTAAAGGGGATCAAACTGGTTTTTTGCCCTCCTCGTAGCTTTTTAAACGACTCTTTCTACTAAGTTTATAAACAAATAATAACATATTTCGTGGAAATAGCATTGTAACTGTAGTTCATAAATCATAAAACAATAGTATGCCAGTTGTGTGGACAATGGCATATAAAATCTGCTAGTAAGGTAAAGGTAAAGGGACCCCTGACCATTAGGTCCAGTCGTGGACGACTCTGGGGTTGCGGCGCTCATCTCGCGTTACTGGCCGAGGGAGCCGGCGTACAGCTTCCGGGTCATGTGGCCAGCATGACTAAACCGCTACTGGCAAACCAGAGCAGCGCACGGAAACGCCGTGTGCCTTCCCGCTGGAGTGGTACCTATTTATCTACTTGCACTTTGATATGCTTTCGAACTGCTAGGTGGGCAGGAGCAGGGACCAAACAATGGGAGCTCACCCCGTGGCGGGGATTCGAACCGCCGACCTTCTGATTGGCAAGCCCTAGGCTCTGTGGTTTAGACCACAGCGCTACCGATGTCCCTAACAAAATCCGCTAGTAACCCACTCTAAATTGCTACAATACAGAGGGAAAACATATGGATGGAGCGTAGCTATATAATTATTACATTCAATTATAAAAAACACGTGTTGTCTGGACTTCTAAAGTAACCTTGAAAAGTCATTCAGTTTCTCCAATAAAATGGTGTCCCAAATCTTTTTAAACCATTTTGAAATGGTTGGTTATCTGTAAAGCTTTCCATTATGTGGCAATACAGATAAGATCAATATAGGGACTGGCCCTGCTGTTAGGTAGGGTGAGGCAGTTGCCTCAGGCAGCAGATTTGGCGGGACGGGATAGGAAATGGTGTTGGAGGACAGAGCTGTGGGTGTTGTGTGGCCTGTCGTCCATTCTCCAAACTGCTTTGCTGTCTTTAGTTGCAGTAGAGGACACACTCCTGCCACCAGAACCAAAGTGAGATTCAACAGCCTATCAGTTGTCATCTGTGCACAGAACTGGGATTGCCAAATAACTTTTTCCTAGATGCCTGTCCCCTTAAAAAATAAAATGAAAGCACTTAAACTTGAATATGTGTAAGCTGTGAGTTACCTGTACTCTGGTGAGATGCTAAGGTGTGTTAAGTAGCTCATCACATCCTTTGTACAATGGCAGTAAAAAAAAAAAAGAACAAAGAATTCCCCCAGCGCTACTAGCCTTCTGAGATAGCATTTCACTTAAATCAAATCAAATGCTATCTCACAAGGCTAGTAGCTGGCAAAGGCACATTTTATCAGAAAGTGTCTGAAGTCAGAAGTGGATGTGTTGACTCCTGGAATTTGCATTCTGACTGAGTGTTCCTTTTCTGCAAAGTCAGGACATTTGAGTGGAGAATCTTTAACCAGGCAAAATTCTTCCTTGGGGCTTTAATGAGAGATGGGTGGAGGGAGATATTTATAGGGCCAGGAGTGTGTAGAGTAGCAGAAAAGGGACGGAACAGGAAAGCTGGCCGCTTAATCATGCCTCACCACTCCCAAAAGAATGCAAAGTGCCTGTGCAAACTTAAATGTTTTGTTGCAAATATAGAAATGATGTCTGCCGTTTAAAGAGAACTGCGTCTCAGTGCCGTGGGGGAAGTTTGACTAGGTGACCTGTGTGTCCCCTAAGCCGGCTGTGCGGAGGCTAACTGTGAATGAGCTGGTTCAAGGTGCCTTCTCTCTTCTTGGAGTGGGGGGGGGGGGCGTCTTTATTCCCCCCCTCCCCAATCTAACATGGAATGGAAAGCCCTTCAAATACAGGGCTGTCAACTGGTCTCCTGGGATTTGTTTCCAAACCTGAGGAGGTCAGCGGCTGCAATGAGCCAACGGATTTCTGAGCAGCTGCCCCTGTCATGCCGCCCACCCATCACAAGGATTCTGGGCAGTGGGACCTAGGGAAGCAAGCAGGACCAGTGCATGACAGCATGCCCCCAGTGCCAAGTTACTCTTTGGGTCCAGTATCGGCACCCGCCATGATTTTGCAGGGGAGTCTGTCCCTTTTGGGATTTCTAGCTTGCTGGTCTCCAATGTACAGAGCAATAGCCACACCTGGCATGCCCTTCTATCCTTCCTATAGAGCAGTGTTTCCCAAACTTGGCTCTCCAGCTGCTTTTGGACTACGATTCCCATCATCCTCGGTCCAGTATACCTGAAGGAGCTTCTCCACCCCCATCGTTCTGCCCAGACACTGAGGTCCAGTGCCAAGGGCCTTCTGGCGGTTCCCTCGCTGCAAGAAGTGAGGTTACAGGGAACCAGGCAGAGGGCCTTCTCGGTAGTGGCACCCGCCCTGTGGAACGCCCTCCCACTGGATGTCAAAGAGAAAAACAACTACCAGACCTTTAGGAGACATCTGAAGGCAGCCCTGTTTAGGGAAGCTTTTAATGTTTGATGGACTATTGTATTTTAATATTTTGTTGGAAGCCGCCCAGAGTGGCTGGGGAAACCCAGCCAGATGGGTGGGGTATAAATAATATATTATGGTTGTTGTTGTTGTTGTTGTTATTGTTATCATCATCATCATCCCTATCCCTGACCCTGCAGCTAGGGATGATGGGAGTTGTAGTCCAGAAACAGCCAAGTTTGGGAAACACTGCTACAGAGCTTATATCCAGAGCTACCTATGCCCCACTGGTTCTTTCTGTTCCACCACGTTTCTGTGATGCTCACTGCATCTATGTTTTCCTCTAAGACCCGGCACCCCAGTTCTCCCATCTTCACTTGGAGGCTTATAAACCCTTGGATACCATCTGCCTCTTAAATTTGTGCTCCTTCGGCATCCCGGAATTGCTGGAGAGCCAGTGTGGTGTGGTGGTTAAGAGCGGTAGACTCGTAATCTGGTGAACTGGGTTCGCATCTCTGCTCCTGCACATGCAGCTGCTGGGTGACCTTGGGCTAGTCACACTTCTCTGACGTCTCTCAGCCCCACTCACCTCACAGAGTGTTTGTTGTGGGGGAGGAAGGGAAAGGAGAATGTGAGCCGCCTTGAGACTCCTTTGGGTAGTGATAAAGCGGGATATCAAATCCAAACTCTTCTTCTTCTTCTTCTTCTTCTTCTTCTTCTTCTTCTTCTTCTTCTTCTCTCGTGCCGCTGCACTCACAGCACCTAGTTTTCCACCACCCACATTTCTATTTTCATCTATTTGATCATCTACGTCCCAGGGGAGTGGGGGGAGATTTGTTTGAACCGGAGCCTTCTCAGCTCCTGTTGTTGGATTTCCCTTTAAGGTGGCACAGTATTCTCTTTTTTTTTTGGTTATTGTTTCTTAGATGCCTCCCAAACCTATGACAGTTGAAGAGCACTCCATTCTCTGCCAGTGCCTGGAGCTTTGTTCTGATGGGTCAGTTTGCTCTAACCAATGCGCTACAGTAGCTCAGAACAAAGCACTCGGGTTTGAGCCAGCTGACAGCCCTGGAACTCAGCCCTTTATTATTATTATTTTTATAAGAATTTATTAAATTTTAACAATAAAACACACACAAAATACAAATACAACAAAACACTACAAAACTACAAAAAATAACATAAAAAGCAAAACACGAAAAAGCAAAAATCTTAACAAACAAACACCTATTTAACTATCCTTATAATATTCATAACATTGTTTTGGGACCTCCTCACATCCTCTCTTCTGCGTTCATTTCTAATCTTCTTTAGTAATTTTATAACATTGTAAACTCATCGTTCTCATCTAATTTTAATCATTATAAACAATACTCATCATTTTACTCTAATCTCAATCCTAATAAAAATAAACATAACATATTTCTATCTACTTCTTATATCCCATCTTAATCAAACTTCTGACATTACTGTAGCCTTATATGTCCTCTGATTTTAATTTCAAATGTCTATCTTTTCACGTCGTTTCAAATAATCTTTAAATTTCTTCCAATCCTCCTGCACCGTTTCTTCCCTCTGGTCTCGGAGTTTCGCGGTCAGTTCTGCGAGTTCCATGTATTCAATCAACTTCATCTGCCAATCTTCCACTGTTGGTAATTCTTCAGTTTTCCAGTTTTTAGCTATTAAAATCCTAGCAGCTGTTGTGGCATACATAAAGAATGTTCTATCTTTGTTGGAGATTTCATGAAACTCAGCCCTTTAGAACTTCAGTAGTACAAAGCGTGGGGGGGGGAGTTACTTTCCTTTCCCTCCGACCCCCAAAGTACCCACCCACCTGAACCCCATACTGCTCCCGGAGGCTTCCCTTGTGGGGCGAGGAGACACACCGCAACACTTCGTTTTGATTCCTCTTCTTCTTTCCCTGTTTCCAACCCATTGATAGTGAGCAGACGTCTGGCAGAGTGTGTCGTGACCCCTCACTTTGGGGCCTGCCTGAAAGCCCCCCCACGGCGGTTATTTTATGAAATGCTTCTCTGGGTCTGCACGAGGGGGCTGCACCCATTGTTGGCCTTCCTTCCTTAAAGCAGATCCATCGAAATGAATGGACATTGGCTCCATTAATTTCAGCCAGTCTATTCGGAACAAAAACCGGTTGGGTGCAATCCTTGGTGGGCACAAAGACTTTTGTGGCGGCATTTCTTCAAAAATAAAATAAAATAGGGTTGTGTTTAATGTGGACATAGTTCTTCACGAGGTTTAAAAAAAACTGAATTATTTTTTTGAACAAGCACAGCTCCTCATAGAATACGCTGCGTTTTTATTTTTGTTTTGCAACGTAACCTTGAAGCGTACCCGAGAACAGACCGCTGAATTTTCTGGCAACTTGCTCTGCTTCTTCTAAAATACGTTTGAGAAAAACCCCAAAACAGGATGGGGTGTGTGGTTGGCTTCTGTTTACTGTCCGGTTACCTCCTCGAAGCAAGTTGATAGTCATCCTGCCCTGATAGACCTCCTTGCCAAAGTTGCTCTGTGTCCTTGAGTGTTTCAGCAACCTTGACTGTGTGTCACAGAAAGGCACCTTGTGTTAACAGGTTCACTTCTAAGTAGTATCAACAGGTGCTAGATTTGTCTACACTGCAGCCGACCCATTGCACTCTGGGGCGGATTGGACAGGTATCGGACTCCCCAACCTCATTCATTCATAAAATGTTCCCGTCCAAGTTGTCTTGACTTTCAAATGGTTTTGTGTAAGATTCCTACCCGCTCCTCCCCCCCCCCCCCAATCACTCGGGGCAAGTGGCTGTTAACTTGGCGAGATATGGCGATAGCTTGTGTACCCATAACAAACATGCTGAGGGATTGCGGAGTGGGGTTTTAAATGACTGGATGTTGACTGTAACCAACGTTAGTGTGCTTCTCCCTCACTCTGTCCAACCCCCCACCCCATAGCGAGAGTTAGCTAGGCAGGAAGCAGTGCGGGCGGTCCTGCATCCGTCTGCATTGCAACAGCATACCTCTTATGCAAAATACCAAACGAGGCCGGAAACTTTGGTTCTCTCGGCTGTGTCTCACCGCTTTGCTGATGCTTCCAACCCCCGGGTTTTCCCTGCCTGCAGTTGTGTTTTCTCCCCACTGCTGCTAGTGAAAGCAGAGGCTGTGCATGGACAAAGAGAGAGCAGCAGTCAGTAAGAGGTAAGAGCAAAGGCATGCTAAGCTAAGTGGGGGATCAGGGATGGACGCTGGCATTCTAGCTGGATGCCCAGCATGGAGGAAGTGGAGAGAGGAAAGTTTCCTTCTCTCTCTCCTAATGCTAGAACTTGTGGACGTCCAACGGAGCTCGGGGTCAGAGGCGTAGGAAGGTCAGGTGGTACCCGGTGCGGAAAATTTCTTGTCAACCCCCCCCCCCAATTGATTCCTCCCCTGCAAAAATGGTTTTACGTTATTTCATATTTTCTTACAAAGGAATAATAGCAAGTAATAATAATAATAATAATAATCTTTTATTTATATCCCGCCCTCCCCGGCCGAAGTCGGGCTCAGGGTGGCTAACGTCAGATACATAACATTGGTGTAAAATCAAACAATAATTAAATTACCTCCTAAAAACATCTCAAGATCAAATTAAAGTCTAATTAGATGGCTTTCCACAGGGTTAGGGTTGGTTGTTTCCTGCCTGGCAGGGGGTTGGACTGGATGGCCCTTGTGGTCTCTTCCAAATCGATGATTCTATGAACAGTAAGTGCTCCACTGAACTGAAATTTCAGCCTTCGCGACATAGGAAAACAGCCGAGTGAACAGCTATTTTGGTGGAGGAGGGTCAAGATATTAACCGATATGCATGAAATTTCATATATAGCTATATCATCCCTAGTATAGTACGATAAGACCTTTGGAGCAGGCATTTAAAAATAAAAAGTTTTTTTATGAACCGCCCTAGTAGGGCAGTAATTGTTCCTTGATTATTTGTCACCCCCTCTGTTATGGAAAATGGGGTGGTCCACCCCCTGCGCCCACCCCTTGCTTACGACCATGCTAGGGGTTGGAAGTTTTGGTGGAACTCGCTGTCGCAGGAGGCAGTCATGGCCACCAACCTGGGTGCCTTTGAAAGAGGATTAGACAGTTCATGGAAGGAGAGGGCTCTCGATGGCTGTGATCAATGGCTACTCTGGAGAAAGCAACGCTTTTGAATGCCAGTCATCGGAAACTGCAGGAGGGGAAAGTCCTGCCTTTGTGTTCTTTGAGAGTTTCCCACAGGGTGAGAACACGATGCTGGATTCAGGGGGCCACTGGCCTGATCCAGCAGGGCTGTTGTTATGCTCGTATATTCTTATGAATATATATTCTGCATTCATCTTCATAATTAGAGAGGATAAAAGAAGTGGAGATGTGGAATTTGATGTTTATTTGATAAGAATAAGATTTAGGATTTAAGATATGTGGATTATAATTGTAAGACTAAGATTAAATGCAAGAAAGTAGATTTAACAATGTTACAAAGTTACTAAAGAAGATCAGAAAATGAACGCAAAAGAGAGGATGTGAGGAAGTCCCAAGTTTAAGATTATAAAGAGGATAAGGATGAGTAAATAATTGTTTTGTTTGTGTGTATTTTGTGTGGTTTTTGTAGTGTATGTATTTGTGTTTTGTGTATTTCTGTTATTAAAATCCAATAAATTCTTTTGAAGAAAAAAAAACATAATTATACAGCGGTGCCTTGGTTTTTGAGCATCTCGGAAGCCGAACGTTTTGGTTTCCGAACGCCGAAAACCCGGAAGTCATTGCTTCCATTTTCAAACACTTTCCGGAAGTCGGAACAGCTTCCGCTGCGTGTTTTTTCAGTTTTGTCAATTGACTTTGCCGAATGCCCTTTACCCCTTGTTGTTGAACATTTTGGGAGTCGAATGGTCTTCCGGAACAGATTACGTTCGGCAACCGAGGTACCGCTGTAATTTATTTAGCAGAGATTTATCACATTTTGGACCCCAACCTTTTTCTGAAATGTCCAGTGCAGGGAACATCATCATCATCATCATCATCATCAATAATAATTTATTATTTGTACCCCACCCATCTGGCTGGGTTTCCCCAGCGACTCTGGGCGGCTTCCAACCAAAGATTAAAAATACATTAAAACATCAGTCGTTAAAAACTTCCCTAAACATAGTTTAAGGAAGCTTTCTGTGTTTAAGATAGACCATTGACCCACTTAGTTCAGTATTGTCTACACTGACTGGCAGCAGCTCTCCAGAGTTTTAGGCCCTACCTGGTGATGCTGCCAGTGGGGAATGAAACGGGGACCTTCTGCATCCCAAGCCGGTGCTCTATCACGAAGTTGTGCAACGGCTCTCTAAGCTAGGATAATACCCTCGTTGGGAACTAAGGGGGTGGCTTCCCTAAGGTTTGAGACTCAGCTGAGAATTTTTCTTAGGGTTTCTCAGCTCACAGACGACAAGAACGTAAGACAAGTCATACTGGATCGAACCAAAGGTCCATCTTTTGTCCAACATCCTGGTTCCACAGGTGCTCAGCTGATTGCCTCTGGGAGGTGTTTACAAGCAGAGCAGTAGCCTCTTGGTGCCTGGCATTCAGAGGTATACTTCCTCTGCAGCTGGAGGTTCCATTGAGCTGTCATGACTCATAGCAGCTGCTGGACTTCTTTCTCCGTGGATCTGTAGAATCTTCCAGTGTGGTGTAGTGGTTAAGAGTGGTAGACTTGTAATCTGGTGAACCGGGTTCGCTTCCCCGCTCTTCCACATGCAGCTGCTGGGTGACCTTGGGCCAGTCACACTTCTTTGAAGTCTCTCAGCCCCACTCACCTCACAGAGTGTTTGTTGTGGGGGAGGAAGGGAAAGGAGAATGTGAGCCACTTTGAGACTCCTTCGGGTAGTGAAAAGCAGGATATCAAATCCAAACTCCTCCTCCTCCTCTTCTTCTTCTTCTTCTTCTTCTTCTTCTTCTTCTTCTTCTTCTTCTTCTTCTAACTGTTGTGTGAAGTAGCCCATCCTTTTGTCTGCCCCGAATCTCCTTCTATTCAGCTTCATTGGATGGTGTCTTTTGGCTCTGGTATTATGAGACAAGAGGGAAAATCTGCTTTCTCCACAGCACGTACACATTTCTAGAAGCCTTGGTCATGTCGTCTCCCCCTATGTCTTACTTTATATTAACAGTATGAAAGCTCATAGCAAGAACAAACTTAGTTGGTCTCTAAGGTGCTACTGGAAGGATTTTTTTTATTTTGATTTGATAATAATAATAATAATAATAATAATAATAATAATTTATTATTTCTACCCCACCCATCTGGCTGGGTTTCCCCAGCTACTCTGGGCAGCTTCCAAAAGAAGGTTAAAAAGCTGTGCTTTCTTTCCAACCACCTGGAACCAAATCAAACACAGGTGTACTTTTAATTGTAGAATTTACACGTAAGTAAATCTACAATTTACACATAAGTAAATCACGCGGGTGGCGCTGTGGGTTAAACCACAGAGCCTAGGGGTTGCCGATCAGAAGGTCGGCGGTTTGAATCCCTGTGATGGGGTGAGCTCCCGTTGCTCATTCCCAGCTCCTGCCCACCTAGCAGTTCAAAAGCACGTCAAAGTGCAAGTAGATAAATAGGGACCGCTCTAGTGGGGAGGTAAATGGCCTTTCCGTGCGCTGCTCTGGTTCACCAGAAGCGGCTTAGTCATGCTGGCCACATGACCCAGAAAAAAAGTCTGCAGACAAACGCCAGCTCCCTTGGCCTATAGAGTGAGATGAGCACCGCAACCCCAGAGTCGTCCGCGACTGGACCTAATGGTTAGGGGTACCTTTACCTTTAAATCTACAACATGACCCCTTTAGGACACCGTCACCTGAAATTTCAGCCACTTAACCGTTTATATATTCATTTATTTATATTTTTTGTCCATCAAGTTTTCTTTCAAAAAGCAGCTTGGAATAAAAAATAAAAAATCCCCCCCATGGCCAACTGAATCCTTTTTATGTGGGGCATGCTTTTTTTAGCTCAGTCAATGTAACTTGTCGGGTTGAAATAAAAAGAATCCCAACAAATCTGCTTCCCTGACCAGTTCCAAGTGGCCATACAGAGTCCTTGTTCCAAAAACCAGAAACAACAGCTTGCCACAAAAACAGTCCCCCTGAATTTCCTTACTGCTTTTCCAGTTCGGTTTTGTCTTGTTTTTTTTACCTCAGCCAATGGAATATACTTGGTCACTGAGGTATTTATTTATTTATTTATTTATTTATTTTTTTACTGAGTTCACTGAATTTCCATCCTGCCTTTCCTCCCAAAGGAAAACCCCTTTGCCATAAGGTCCCAAAGGTGGAGCACAACAATTGGAAATGCAGGCAACTCCACACTTCTGCGTGTTAAGAGTCATGTGCAACCGCAGACACACGTGCCGTTTTCGACGGCCAACATGGGACGGGGGTAGACCGGACCGGAAGGGACTTGCACACGTCCTGCTGATGCACACAGCAACCGGGAACGGAGCCCTGCGGGAACGGAGCGGGGATTCCCCTGTACAACATTAAAAACATGACAATCACATTGTCATTGAAGCAAATGACAATCGCAAGAATAGGGGCGAGTCCTAAAAAATATACGGGAATAGCTCAGAGATATTGCGGGCTTGGTTCCAGACTCCAGCAATAAAGCAGGTATATAATAATAATAATAATAATAATAATAATAATAATAATAATAATAATAATAATAAATTAATAAATAAATAAATAAATAAATAAATAATTTATTGTTATACCCCACCCATCTGGCTGGGTTTCCCCAGCCACTCTGGGTGGCTTCCAACAAAGATTAAAATACATTAAAAAGTGATGGATCCCATGAATGGTTTTACGAAACAAATGGATCCAGAGAAGCAGAATTTTCTGGTGCACTGAACCCAGGGGGTGGAACATGATGTCCTACAGATGTTATTGGCCTATTTCCCATGACACCTGGGGCGCATGGAAGTTTCAGTCCAGCAACATCTGGAGGACCACAGGTTCCCTGTCCACCCAGACCAGGGCCATTCCATTGTCACAGGTGGGACACTTTGACCATGTTTTTTGGTATTCACACATGTATAACAATGTAAATATACATAAAAATTAACAACCAAAATTTAAACTATGTTCTTAATAAGATACTGAACATTTTACTAATGTTTTATTATTTTATGGATATTTTTGACAATTTTATTAAATGTTAAAAGTGTTGTCATGGGTGGGACAAAAAAAGGACATGGAGCTTGAGATAAGTTTGATTTATGGAAAAACTCTGTGAGTTGGGAGGTGACCAATGATAAACTCAGCATATCTGTTTAAATCAATGTTTATTGGTTACAACTATGCAATCAGGAATTAAGTTCAAGAAATTTAACGATACAAAATTAAGGAAAAAATGCTGTCACGGGTGGGACAATCATCAGAAAACTTTTAACTTGAACATTTCTGTGAAGACTACATGGGTGGACTTTTGAAAAGAAGGTCCATAAAATAAACTTCTTTTGTCTTTAGCTTTTAAAAAAATGGTTAGACTGCACGTTTGGAATCTTCCTCACCAAAGTCGTGCTCATCTAGCATTCTTATCAGGCTCATTTTTCACGGAATGGCCCACCAGCCTCCTGCTTCCGTAAGTGCCCGGTTAGTTGCCTCCAGGAAGTCTACAAATAGGGCCTGAACCCAAACTGCTCTTTGTCCCTGATGCCTGATAGTCAACAACATTGCTTGGGGTAGTAAATTGTCCCGCAGAACCATCCGTCTAAGGCTCTTTGCTCCATTCTAACCAGTCAGGTGAGAGTGATTCAAGAAGGACGGAGAGCAGATCCTTGTTGATCTTGCTTATCTGGCCAGTGTGAACATTAGCAAACCATGTAATCTGTTAAAAGAAGTCCAGGATATGATCAACGGGGCACATTCTGAGTTGGTCTGCAAAGGAGTTGTTTGCTGCCTCTTAAATCGATGCTTTACGATGCAGCGCAATGCTATCTCTGCCTGCTCAGAAGTAAATCCTGTTGGATTTGGAGAGGCATACTTCACAGGACGTGAGGTTAGGACCTTGGCCTTAGCCTTTCGCACTGCAGCCTTTCAGGCTGTGCAGGAGGAATCCTTCACTTCCCCTGCGATGCCCCACTGAGAGCATGGCATGATTTTTACGTGGGGGGCCTTTTCCAGATTGCGACACTGTGGCCCTCTGACAGCCGGCCTCGTGTCATAGCAAAAAGCCTCAGCTGTTGGCCGGGGAAAGTCCCTGGTTTCAATGGTCTCGAATGCAAAGTCACAAGCTTTTGCCCTGAAATGAAAATGAAGTCACAGGAGTGGGAGAGCAAAACATGTTTTGCCTGCAGAAGGTACCAGGCTCGACCCCTGGAGTCAGTCAGGGTTGCCATCATGAAGCTAGATGAATCCATGATCTGGCTTGGTATCAAGATCTGTCAACTGCTGTTACCCAGGCACGGTATCCATTTTCTGGGGAGAGGATTGGTGTGCCCAAGTCCTGGTTGTGGACTTCGTGGCAACATCTGGTTGGCTGCTGTGGCAAGCCAGATACTGGATTAGAAGATGGCCCTTTGGTGGGATCCAGCAGCCTGACTATTCTGATATACCAATAATAATAATAATAATAATATTAATAGCCCTGGTACCCAAGATCCTTTTAAATGGAGATGCCAGGAATTAAACATGAGACTTTCTTCAAGGTGCTCTACTCTTGAGCCCATGTCCCCTTCCTCTGATTTATTTTATCCCATCCACCACTGCGGCCTTAAAGGCTAGGAACTTCTTTTACAGGGGAGGGGAATTCTTAGGATGCTAAATGTTGCCCTTGTGTGGTGGAATTGCAAAAGACACGCATGATAAATGGTCTCCACCAGGAGCAACTGCGCACAGAGGACAGGTAACAAAACATAGGGCATTGGGGGCAGGGGGTTGGTCCTAGGAACACCCCTGCTTAACCCAACAGTGGTTCTGAATCTACCTTTTCAACCATGAGGCCTAGGAACTTGCTGGTTGCTTTTTAAATGCAGCTTACTCCAAGGGTGCTTCAGATATTGCCAAACTCTGAATGGGGAAGTAGGTATCATCCCACACACACAATCCAGACCATTTTTAAAAATAGCCTTGTACTGTGAGATCACAGGGTTGTTTCTTCTTCTTCTTCTTCTTCTTCTTCTTCTTCTTCTTCTTCTTCTTCTTCTTCTTCTTTCTTTTGTATTGTCATTCCTTGGAGGAAGTTCAGCTGTAGTGATGCTCTCAAGCTTCTTTCACTCCACAGTGTGTTTCTACAGGGTGATGCCCATTTGAGCTGCCACCATGTCCATGTACTTGAAGCATTTCACCGTGGTGGGGGATGACCCTGCTCAGTGGAACAATGACTACAGGAAATGGGAGGAAGAGGAGATGGAAGAGGAGGCGAAGACCCCTGAAACTGCCGTCAAAATCGACTCTTCCCCCAGGACCCCTACCTTCCGGGAGGTGATGAAGAAGTTGTTCCAGTCACACAAATTTCAGGTACGTGGCAAGCACCTGCTCTTATGTGAATGGAAACATTGGTGGCCCAGAGACCTCAGTGTTGTATTGAGTGCCCAGCTTTGAAGGGAAAGAAGACGGAGGCCTCTAGGGTTAAATTGCTGACCCACGAATAACCAGCCATTGCCACCAGCAGGAGCAATTGAACACCCAGTCAACTTGGGTTCTCCAAATACTTCGCGGACTTTCCTTGTAATCACAATTTATTTTTTTATTTTTGTAGTGCAGTTGTTCTTGGGGTGTCTTTTCCTCAAAGGCACTACAATAAGGTTACCAGATTTTTTTTCAATGAATCCGGGGACACTAGAAATAAATAAATAAGTGCTACACGTTCGGGACATTGATGCTGCAGCGGTGGCGGTGGCAGAGGGGTGGCCGCCGCCTTGACCTCAACCGCCACGTTTCCCATTCCTCCGAGGCTTCTATCTCCTTTCTCCATGAGCCTAGGCAGCCCCCGAGTTGTTGGTTCTTTGGTGGTGGTGGGGAAGTGGTGCGCAGTGGGTCAGGCATGGAAGGCGGAGGAGGGCCAAGAGCGACGGCGGCGAGACTCAGCCTCCCTTCCTGTAAGGTTCTCGGTTAGTTGCTCATGAGTAAGCAGCCAGGACTCTGCTGTTTCCTTTAATGATTTTATTGTGCAAACTATGTACAGTTGCAGAGCTAAAAAGTTGAAGTCTGTATCAAGCGGTGTCAGAATCCGGGAATGGCCCCTTCCGGTTCTGACCCCAACGAAAGAGTTTTGGTATACGAAAACCCCACCTTCCATCCTTTCGTTTCACCCCACGACACCTTTGGGGCGACGGAAATTGCGTTCCCCTTGTATCGCCCTCGGGACTGGGGAGTGTTGGGTCTCCCTTGCATCCCCAGAGCCTCTACTCCCTTTCCCTTGTGAACTCTGCTCTTTTTGCTACCAGAGGAGGTGCTGCTGGCAAGGTGGGACTGGGGCTCTGTGTAGCATCCGGAGAGCCCTTCCACCACCTTGCGTTGCATCGGGGACAGTTCCCTGACACTTCCCATCAGAGCAGCCCCAATCCCATTCCTACTTGTGTGCAAGCAGGAGGGGGCGGGGATCCCTCAGCTGGGAAGGGAGGCTTCCTGTTGCCTAACTGAGAGATCCCTGCCCCCTCCTGCTTGAACGCAAGTAGGAGTTGGGAGGCTGCTCCGATAGGCAGCATAAGGCCTCCTTTCACAGCTTAGTTGCTGGGGTCAGGGAAGGTAGAGGCAGCACGGAAGTTGCATTCTTAGAGCCCCTGCGCCACCAGTGTGGTGTAGAGAGCCAGTGTGGTGTAGTGGTTAAGAGCGGTAGACTCGTAATCTGGGGAACCGGGTTCGCGTCTCCGCTCCTCCACATGCAGCTGCTGGGTGACCTTGGGCTAGTCACACTTCTCTGAAGTCTCTCAGCCCCACTCACCTCACAGAGTGTTTGTTGTGGGGGAGGAAGGGAGAAGGACAATGTTAGCCGCTTTGAGACTCCTTCGGGTAGTGAAAAGCGGGATATCAAATCCAAACTCTTCTTCTTCTTCTTCTTCACCATCACATGGGGATTTCCGAGCAGCTCCTGAAGCCAGCCAGAGCCAACTGCTCTGGGCTGCTGAGACTGCCACTGCTGCGTTTCCTGGGGACATTAGATGAAATCCGGGGACATTCCAGGGATGGAATTTGTCCAGGGACTTATTCGCAAATCCAGGGTCTGTCCCCGGGAAATGGGGACATCTGGTAACCGTACACTACAAGCATGTTTGGAGCAGCAATAAAACACACTTTTCCCATATCACGTTTTCTTACAGGATGAGACTGGACTTCAAAGTTTAAAAGGGCACAGGCCCAGGGGGGCGCAAAAATTCTGCCTCTCCACTCTGGCTAGGAGCTTGCCCAACCCGTTCCACCACCCAGGCTGTTTCTCTGGGTGGCAGCAAGGTGGGCAGGCTCCTCTGGGTGCTCCAGCAGAGCTCCTTGCCCTGGGCATAAGGGATTGGGGGGGCACTGGTACAGCTCCTTGCCAATGGCGCAAGGAAGCCTAGGTATGCCTCTGCCAGGGAATGAATGCTGTTCCTCAAACCAAATCTGAGATGCGTTATCCCAAATGGAGAACAGTAACAGTAAACTTGCACCCCAGCTCTAATCAATTCCGTGTGGTTTTAAAGAGGAGTCTCAACTTTCCCGCCGGGTGCACTAGGCTGAAAGACAGTGAGCTGCCCAAGGCCAAGTCATTCTCTGGGTCTCCTTGGTGCACAGCCTAATGGTCTACACACCACCACACTTGAGCCGCAGCTTTTGCCTCATTCTCCTTATCCCAGCTGCCGCCTTTCTTCCATGGCTGATGAACACCAAGCCTTGACTTTTGCAATCTTCTGCTTGGCTTCAAAGGTTTGCATATTTATTCTGGTCTTGGTTCTCTTCCTCTCCCAGATCTTAGTTGTCGGCCTGGTTATTTTGGATGCCATACTGGTCCTCGGGGAACTGCTTATGGACTTGAAAATCATCCACCCTGACAAACACGAGATTGCACCCAAGGTAAAGGCAATACGGGAGGAATCTGCCTATAAATCATGGCTGGTGTAGCCAGTGTATTGCAATTCTGTGAGGTGTAGAATCCAGCTTCGTCAGAACCTTAACTTCTCATTTTTAGTTACAGGTGGGTAGCCGTGTTGGTCTGCCATAGTCAAAACAAAATAAAAAATTCTTTCCAGTAGCACCTTAGAGACCAACTAAGTTTGTTCTTGGTATGAGCTTTCGTGTGCATGCACGCGAAAGCTCACACCAAGAACAAACTTAGTTGGTCTCTAAGGTGCTACTGGAAAGAATTTTCTATTCTCATTTTTAAAGTAAGCCAGTTGCTAGACCTGTAGAGATGCATATATGTACTTGAAGAGATATGTGTGGTGCCCTTTCTCTGTGAAGCAAATATGGGAAGGTGTGTATGTACGTGTGACCCACCCATCCCATAGTTTGCTACAGAAGATTTTTCTTTGGTTGCGTTGTGGCGTTTGGTCTACTAACATTCACATTTACTAAGAAGGAAGCCAAATACAGGTTGGAGCCAAGTAGAAATGTATGACCCTGAAATATACCGAATAACGCTATATAAAGATAAAAACCTGACCTGTATAATAAATGAAACATTAAAAAACAGAATCTTAGATCTCAAGGGAGGCCAGAAGGCGTTGTGTAAGTTGAACAGCCTTCACTGCGAATTTAGCTGCTTTAGATGTTGCAGGACCTGTCTGAACTAGACAACGGATATTTAATCTTATCCATAGCAATGAGGGTAGCAAGCTATGCTAAATATTTCTCTGAATCTTTATGCCTAGGTTTTTTTGTACCATTCGGAGTATAGCACATAGCGTGTGAAGTTCTCAAGGGGTGTGTGTAAAAATGCAAAAAGGGCTGATCTCTGGGGGTTTTCTTGAATCTCCCTTCCAGAAAATTAAGACCTTATAGCGTGAAAAGGCAGGGCTGTGAATGCTTTGTGGCATTTAGTTCCAGTAGGTATTTCTCATCCCCGTGGTACAATCTAAAGCTGGGGAAAGTATTTGAAACTCTGGGTGAAGCAATAGCACCGCTGTGCTGTTCTGCAAACAGATCTTGGTGCAGTGCTGTAAATATTACATCGGCCAGGTTGGATTTCAGCAGCAAAAGGACCACTGGATAAAGCCAGTCATACCTTGGTTTTTGAACAGATTAGTTCCCAAACATTTTGGCTCCCGAACGCTACAAACCTGGAAGTGACTGTTCCGGTTTGCGAACTATTTTTGGAAGCCAAAAGATTTAGTGTCAGGAGTATAATGTATTCCTGGACACAGCAGAGTTAACTGCAGACTTTTTCTGGAAGCTTCTGGCTGTTGTGTAATTAACTGGACAGCACAACGCAGGAACTCAGCAACTCCTTGGATAACTATATACAGTATTTATTGAAGCAACTAGTATCCATAAGTTACTATGTACAGACTTTACAAATAAAAGAAACAAAACATAAAATCTTTCCTCACTCTCTCTCTTACACTGACCACTTACACCACACCAACCTAACACTAACCACTAACACACAAGCTCTCACACAGAGCTCACTCTTTAGGAACTCATTGACCAATCACAGGTCGTTGCTAAGGGTCTAGAGAGAGAGCAATCTGGGCTTTCTACCAACTGCTAATTGCTTGAAGATAGACAGCTGCATTTCTGCACGTAGGCAATTTGCAATCTCTAACAAAAACCACATTATTTAACCAATCTCTCTGTTGCGAGGTATAGGTACGCTTTTATAAAAGCCAGATTTAATGCTTTTCCATCAAATGTTTTGGGTAATAGACTTTCCAATGGCCAAATCTCCCTCCTTTGCGACTATAACAGCGGTTCCATAGAATCCTTACAACATATATTTTCTTGCTGTCCAATTCATTCGGCAGCTCGGTCAAAATTTTTGTTTCCACTTTTGAAGAAAACCCATGATGGAACCCAGGATGCTAAATTAATTTACTTATTAAATGACGAGGAACCGAATAGATCCTATACGGTCGCTAGGTTTTTGATTAATGTGCTATCTACAAAGAAGAGGAATGGTTCTCTGCTCATTTGTGACAATGTAGAAAATAACTAACTTAAAACTCATTCAGTTGGACTACTCAGATGGAAGGGTGTAAACGGGTTATTTTAAAATTGGTTTTGTACCGTATCGTTTAAATTTGTTAAATTGTTTTATTTTGTGTGTATTATGATGAATGTGTTTTTGCTATGTGATATGGGCCAAATGGCCGAAATCAACTACCTACCTAGCCAATCAGAAGCTGTGCTTTGATTTCTGAACGTTTTGGAAGTCGACCGGACTTCCGGAACGGATCCATTCGACTTCCAAGGTACGACTGTATATCCTCAGTCAAAATCTACTGCCTGCTCTCCAGGTGTTGTTAAAAGTGTATTAACTTTTGCCTTTCCCTCTTTGCACCCTGCCAGGTGTTCCACTACCTGAGCCTTAGCATCCTAACCCTCTTTCTGGTGGAAATTTTCTTCAAACTCTTTGTCTACCGGCTGGAGTTCTTCCATCACAAGTTTGAGGTCCTGGACGCCGTCGTTGTCATCCTCTCATTCGTTCTCGACATTGTTCTTATATTCCGGGAGCATGAGTTTGAAGCACTTGGATTACTGATCCTTCTTAGACTGTGGAGAGTGGCCAGGATTATAAATGGTAAATCTTGAGGAATAGAAGGATTTTTGGTATGGAACCATTCACAGTGCACAGGCACTAATACTCATGCAGGAATTTCTTGAAGAAAGCCATTGTTTGCTGTCCCAAGTTATTGCCTGAAAAACAAACTTGCAGCCAGACTTCTTCTTCATCGTTTTATTATTTGGCCACAGACCCATTAAAATAGAACAGTTGACAATTTAAAACATTCACTTGCAATATGAAGCAAATGACTAAAACATATATTATGCATTACATAGTACAAAGATAAAATTTGAGATACAAATTGCAGTTAGGATCAGTTAGGACCATTGAGTAGAGAACAAGAACTTGGCCATTATCTCTGTTATCATCTTGTTTGTATCAGCCGAGAAATACCCAGAGTTCAGTTCCAGTGTCCTTCCAAGGCTTTTCCTTATTTTGGAGCGGGGAATAATCTCTCGTGACCCTTCTCTATGAAGATTACATTCAAAAAAGACTTGACCCAAAGTTTTGACTACTTCCTATCTCCACAAGGACACAAACAGTCCTCACATGGGATGCCTCCTTATGCTGTAGAAGGGAGGTGGTTAAACCTGGCCCTAGAAAAGGCCTGGAGATACTTAGTCAAAACTATCTAGATATGTGGCATATCTAGAAAACGCATGTTAAACTAAAAAAAAATACTGGAGAGCAAATTCTATGGGCACATGAGAAAGAATATTGGCAATCAATATCCTTGACCCACTGTTCTAAAGTAGATTGTATAGCAGAATTTTATTGTGGGCAGAGGAAGTCCAGACTTCTGAATCATTCAAATCCCCTCTTCCTGGTATCCTTGACCTCTCTTCCCAGACCTCCGAGCCCTTCCTAACAGGAGTGCACAGTGCTCATGGCTTTGTCCCCCCCCCCCCACACACAGTGCCTTCTTTTCACCCTTTCTGCCGCCTCAATCTCCGTTCTTCCCTTGGGTCTGCTGTTTCCACATGTGACTTAGCCCAGAACACTTGGCAATACCAGTCTGCTTGCAAACCAGCAAACTGGACCTGCAGCTGGAGGGCCTTGATTCAGCTCCAGCTGCTTCCTCTCCAGCCTCCATCTCCTCTTTCCGGCGAGAGGAACACCCTAGAGGGCAGTTGTGAGGATAACCGCTGTAAAGAGCTCGTGAAGGTGATCCCTGGGTCTCAGCCAATAGGGCCTGGCTAACTTTCTTGTCCTCTGCATCCATTCCCCAAGGAATCATCTTGTCGGTGAAAACACGGTCTGAGCAGCAGATGTCCAAGCTGAAGCAAGCCAACCTGCAACTCAGCCTAAAGGTCCAGGAGATGGAAACTAGCTGTGCAGAGAAGGTAAGGCCATATTTTCAGTGGCTGAAGCTCTGATCCAGCTGCATGTAACTGAGTCAGCTTGAAATTAAGTCACAGCAGCAAAGGCACAGGACAGGGAGCAGTTTTAGCAGCCCCACACCCGACCTCATATTTGATGCCAGGCACATGGCGGGCGAATGTGGCTTAGGGAAAACAGATGCATGCGACAAGTTAGGACATGCACCATGCCATTAGGCCCATGGGCTGGAGGTTCCCCATCACTGATGTATGCCTTTCGAGAGGTGAGAACATCAAGAGCCCCTCTTAAGCTGATGCTCCCCCCGCCATCTCTCAAGTTTGGCTTCTGCGCTCCAGGCTCCCTTAACAGACTAAACAGGCATTTGGGTTCACGATGGTTAAGTGCTCTTGAACAAATCACCATATTTTAAGAAGTGGAGAGTCAGGTGAATCTTGCAATGAGCTCTCACTGACTAGAGCAAGTAGAGGGACCCCGTGGCGCTCAAGATGTTGCTGGACCAGAGCTGCCATCACCCCTGGCTGTTGGCCACCCTACTGAGAAACTGGTGCCCTCCAGAGTCTTGGGCTCCCAAGGTCCCATCCCTGGAGTTGAGAGAGGGCAGCTAGCACATGGACCTAATGCATGTTCACGGTGTCTGCCTTTTGTGGGGGTTTCATGGGGTAGCCAGTGAGAATCCACTGGGGCAGAATAAACTGGCTGCCTCTTTGTGCTGCAGAGGATTAGTGGGTGATGCAAGCAATCAAAGGCTGTATGTAATTTGTTCTCCATTACAACGCACAAGCTCAAAAGATCTGCAAGTTATTCTTAGGCTGTGAATTTATGCTGAGTGTTCACCTAGGTTGGTTTTCCATTTAGCCTTCTGAAAAGCTGTTTGAGAGGCTGGTACAAAGTGATAAAGTTTTGACATTTTTTTCATCCTTGCTTCTTCCCCTGCCCTGCCCCGCACCTCAAAGCTGGGGGAATGTCCTCTAGTTCCTCATAAACAGCCTCCCAAACTGACCTCAGAATTACTCTTCTCCAACAGGAGCTGGAAATCGAAAGGCTTAATGCTGTGTTGAAGCAACATGGACTTGTCGGCCAGTCCAGATAAGGTGCCATCCCAGGGCCCAACGGAGCCAGTGCCGCCACTGAGAAGCTAATTTTGTTTCCATACTGTGCCATTTTGAACATACTCTTTTGTACATTTCCTTCCTTTCCTAGAACAATATTCTATCCCTATTGCTTGTTAAGACTCAAGCGTTGGAAAAAAAAATGTATCCACAAACCTGAAAACCAATTATTACAATCTTTAATTGTACAGCTGTACAGTTTTTAAAAAATAGCAAAAATAATTTAATAAACATCAGATCTGTGAAACTGGTTGGCATTGATTAGCTTCACAAAACTGCAAGTACCTAAAGAGGAAGGAGGACGGATGGCAGGTGAGTCAGTGGCCTTTTCCCCAAATGCCCCCCAAATTCCTGAGTGTGCCTGACAGAGCAATTCCTTTAGTCTAATAAGTGAAATAATAAAATAAAATAAAAGCAATGTCTTACAATAAGCTCTTCCTACTTGCAGGACCGTGGAAATGAATATAGGAACATGCAGGGCTTTGGAGAGTTAGTAGTTCTGAAGAATGGAAAACATGGGGGAAATAAATTCAGAATACATACCAGGGTGTGTACTGCAATCCAAGTGTGTGTGTTGTGGGGGGGGGGCAGTAGTGGTGGGAACTGGAGCTTCCCAGGAGAGGAGGAAGCAAAGTATAGATATCTTGATTCATGGCTCCTTCCTTTACAATTCCCTGCAAAGTTGGTGACTGCCCACGTATTACAAAAGGAGGGGAGGAATGGCTTTGTCCAGGAGGTAGGCACGGCACAGGAGTTGAGCTGTACTCCACAAAACTTCCACTGTAGCACATGATGGAAGCTGCATTTGCTGGACCCCTCTCTCTCACTGCTAAACAGGAGAGTTGCTGCTGTTGTTTCCTCTAGTCCAGGCATAGGCAACCTTCGGCTCTCCAGATGTTTTGGCCTACAACTCCCATGATCCCTAGCTAACAGGACCAGTGGTCAGGGATGATGGGAATTGTAGTCCAAAACATCTGGAGAGCCGAAGGTTGCCTATGCCTGCTCTAGTCTAACCCTGCCCTGGTTTATTTGGGGCTCCTTTCTTCACACTCTCCTTTTCAGACATGCAGCCAGTCAATATTTTGGAGGGATCAGCTCATCTTTGTGCAGTGTTCTTTGACCCCAGTGGAAGAGTGGTTTGAAACATGGTTCTCTCTCGCTTTGAGAAAAGGAAGGAAGAAGAAGCAGTTCACGCTGCGACTAAACAAATGGGAAGAAAAAGTCGAAGGGCAAGTTGGCTTCGATGGTTGGTCGTGCTTTGTAACCCGGCTCAGCAGGTGCAGAGACGTCGACAAAAGTGGCAGAGCTGAAGATCGGGATTGTTTGTTCGCTTCCTGAGTCGACCTGCAAGAGACAGGCAGATGCATTCCACACTCTGGCTCCGCTTAGGACAGGCCAAAGAAAAGTTTCGCTTCACAGAATGAATCATGCAGAACAGGTCAAATGCTGAGCTCCAAAATAAAAGAGGTTGTTGTGTTAGTGTTAGCTGGCAGAATTGATATGATAAGGAGCCAAGGTCAGGAGAGCTTTAAGTTCAGGACTGTGCATGTTTAGAGCACCAACTCAGTACAAAAACATTTCCTTTCCAGCTATTGTGGGGTTTAGCAGCAGCTATTTTCAGAACTGAAAGAAAGACACAACAGGGATGCTGGAGATATGAAATGCAAGAAACACAGGGCTCCTGCTGAAAATGGCAACTCTGCATCCTTGTTAATATATAGTACAATCTATCCTGAGTCCTGATGTCATTATACTGCATGCCCCAACGCCACACCACTGGCTGCTCTGAGGGTACGTGGGCACGGGCACCAGCGGGCAAAGCAAGCTGTACCACGGGGAGAGGGGGGGCAGTGGTTGCTTTCAGCAGCAGTCCCGTGCTGCTTGTTCAATCACATTTATTCTCCTACTTTACCAACATAAAAGCTCAAGGCACCTAATGAAAGAAACATGCAATGCAAAGAGGCCCAAACAGGCTAGTGGAAGAGTCTCTCCCATGCTGGCTTCTGGGGTGCAAGGGTGGGGAGGTGGCAGCTGGGGAAAAGAGGCCGATGGGAAGGACCTCTCTCTTTCCTTTTTCCATTCCACCCATATTTATGAGAGTTCCTTCCTCCCTCTTTCCACTTTAGCCACAAGGAACTTGCAGGGTTCCAGCCACCGCCACAGCTAAAAAGGACAGCTGCTTAGCAGGTCCTCCTACAGAACCCCAGGAGTCCATAAAGCTTCCTTCCAAGCATGTTAGGGGGACCACTTCAATGCCACCTTTAGAGCGGAAGCGTGAACAGAACCATCAACGTGCCAAGATTTCCCTGTGAGTGGGAAAAGCCAGTTTCATTAACCAGACATCTGTCTCATATACAGACATGGAACCTGGCAAATGTGAAAGCCAATTTAGTTAAAAATACATGCGAGGAGCCACTATGCTGCCTTCTATCACAGGAGATCACCACCCACCTGGGGCAAGGCGGCTGTCATTACCGTTGCCGTGAGACTCACGATTTTCGCCTGGGGGTTAACTAAGGAGCCATATTTAGTCCATTTCACTTCCAGTTGAAATGACACAGGAATTTCGCAGGTGCTCTGAAAAAGGAGACAAACGTTTTGCTAGCTGCAAGATAACATTGGCAAAGAAAGGAGAGAACTTCAGGCTCGTTCCAACTGCCCGAAATGGATCTCCATCCCCACTTACGCTACTGAAGACCCTCCTGGATTGCAGCTGTTACATTTCCCCAGATGAAGACGGAACTTATAATGTATTTGAGTCAGGTGAAGAAGACATTAAGAGGGCCAAAAGTAGTAAAATTACCACATGGCTACCCATACTGACTTAGGGCAGGGTGGGCATACTCTTACCGGTTCGCTGACGTTGTTAGAAATTTGCACCCAGTCTAGTTCATTCTGGGGCAGAGAATCTCCAAAAGAGGCCACGTAGTCTGGGAAGTTTTGGCCCTTTAGCATACTCAGAAGTGCTGGGGCCAAGAGCCTGCAGTCCGCATCTTTGGTAATTCTTTCAGAAAAGAAATTTCTGTGTCAACAGTGCTGGATGGCAACCAATTAATGAACCACTCTTCAAGAGCAGCACATAAAGGCTACTTGTGGAGCATTCTAACCACGCCATTCCCATCTTTCGCTATTCTACTCAATGGGCCGACGCTACTGGCAATGTAAGGCGGGGTTATATATTTGGGGGTGGAGGGGGGAAAGAGAAAGAAAACCAATAAATCACTTACACCATTCACATTCCTCCATTTTGTCTACCTGACTCAAAAGGTGAGTTTAATTTATTTCAAAGAAGTTAGCAGAAATGCAAAGAGGGGGTCTGGGGTCAGCAAACTGGCAATTGCCCTAACAGGGGAAATGCAACATTGGCTAGCAACTCAGTTTTGCCAGAATGCCACTTTGAGCAGGGGGTGGCAAGTGCCCACCCCACTGGCCAGGGCTGACCAAAGACATTTTGGCACCTGAAGCGAACCACAAAATAGCTCCCCCCCTACAACACACCAGGGAAGATGGGGTAATTGAAGATCTATACCAGGAACAAGAGGCTGCTGAAGATGTGGCGTTTTTTTGGGGGGGGGGGGTTGCTGATGAGGAGGTAGCGGATCTGGTCACCAAAGAGCGTGCAGCTGTTGCTGCGACTGCAACAGCAGCAGCGGGCAATGCATTCCTCGGCTACTCAATCTGCTGCCCTTGTGGTACCAGCTGTGGCGTTCACCCACACTTCGGATTGGCATAGAAGGTGTTAAAAGGGAATAACCAGTAAGAACCTTGAGGGGGCGGAGTTATGTGGGCTATATAAACCCCTCCCGGGGAAGGAAGAGAGTTCTTAGTTCTTTGGTCTGGGGTTCGTTGGGTTTTTGGTTCTTTAGTCTTGTCTTTAGTCTTTAGGCTTGTCTTTGCCTAGGGGGCTTGTTGTGGGTATTGAGAGCCTGGTAGAAGGGTGGCAAGGGAAGGAGTAGGAGCAGGGGTGGGAGAATTCGTTGGGCACTGTTGTTAACAAGAACACAACCAAGAAAGTACTGTTTATTCAGAAACCACATGCTTATGTACTAAACTTCAAATAAAACAGTTTTGTTCCAATATTCTCCTTGCCTGAACTGAGTGAAGTAAATACCAGACAAACTGGTTGGTGGCAGCGGTTAATTAATAAAGTGGTGAGTGCAGGTATCAACGGACCGTTAAACGTCTGGGGGACCTGTGCAGGTGGAGCGGACCGCCACAAGTGGTGGCTCAGCGGTGGGATCAAAAAGTCCAGTGACTGGAAAGAGAGGAGCAATACACCTGGAAGGGGGGAGAGGATAAATCTGGAAAGGATATTATCCCGTCCTAGGGTGTAATTGTGGAGACTCTTGATCACCGTGAGGCTGAGAAAGAATTAAGAACTGGTGATCTCAAAAGTTATTCTGGCAGAAAGGTTTAAGTTGTGGTCGGGGCAAAGTACGCTGGAAAAGGTTAGAGAAAGAACCTTAGGCGTGACTTTGAGACCATAGTCTTGGAGAACCTAGCCCAGAAAACAGACAGAGAAAAACGTTCTTTTCTTTAATAGACTGTTTGAACTCCTATTTTTAAGAAAATGCCACCCAAAAAGACTAAGAACCCGGTGAGGGAATCACCTATAGAAAGTGCTGAAGAGGAAAATGGGGACCTGCAAGGGGAACCAGGCTCTATTGAAACCACACCTGCGGGAGAGAGTCCTAAAATCTCTGAGAGTTTTGAAAAGTGGAAACTAGAGCAGGAATATAAATTGAGAGAGATGGAAATTAAATTAAAAGCTGAGCAGGAAAGGAAAAAATTAGAAGCAGAGAAAGAGGAGCGAATGAGGGAAAAAGAAATACAGTTTCAATTGGAGATGAGGAGATTGGAAGTGACTGCAATAAAAAAGCAGAATAACAGTAACAATACCAATGGGCAAACACTTGTGAAAATAGAGTTAACACGTTTCCCAGAATATAAAGATAGATACCCCACAAGCATTGCAGCAGCTGCACGGTTAGGAGATGAAATTAATGAAATCCGAGACTATGTGTATGATGGACCCAGATATGGGGGGAGGAATTGGGAGAACCATAAAAATAAAACTGAACAAAATCGAGGAAAATTTACCTCAGACTCCAACAAGGGAAATTACTCCTCAGAGAAGGGGCCCAATGAAAAGACATCCCTACAATCAGGGAGTGCTGAGGGAAAAGTTAATGAACCCAACAAGACAGATCCTCCTGAAATCTTTTGTGGGAAATGTGGGAAAAGGGAACATCGGAGGGATGAATGTTGGCAAGGAAAAGAGAAAATAAAAAGTCCCACAACTACAAAGAAAACATTTTGTGTCCAGGCTGCAGAGCAGGGCCCAACTGACTCGGTTGTCGTGGCAACCAACTGGAATACAGTTGAGCAGGGGCCTAAGGAGGTAGCTGAGGCCAAGGTGCTACATTGTTATACCATCCTATATGATGAACACTTATTACAAAGTGCTGGGGAAAACATTTGGGTAGAGGGAAACAAATACCGTGGGCTGAAGGATACTGGCTCACAAATCACAATCCTTCACCCCGATATAGTAAAATCGGAGGCCATCATTCCCGGGAAGACTATAAGAATAAAGGGAATTTCCAAACAACCTGAGGTACTACCGATGGCAAAAGTTAAAATTGGATATCAGAGTTGGTCAGGGCAGTGGGAAGTAGCGATCTCTGAAGAGATTCCCACCACAGTTCTTATTGGTTGGGATTTAGTAGAACATGTGCGAAGTGCTTTTATAGTCACCAGAGCACAAGGGAAGTTATTGTTGCCCAGGCCTGAACAAAGTGATACAGTTGCTGAAACCACTAAGGAAGGAGAGCAGCTGGGGGGAAGAGTGTCTATGGAAACAAGAGACGCTACATTATTTCCCCTGACTAATAGTCAAGCCTCAAACTTTGTGGAAAAACAAAAGGAGGATTTAGAGTTAAAACCCTATTTTGAGGCGGCAGAGATAAATAAAACCTTAACTCCTGAGAGTCCAGAACAATTTAAGTTGGACCAAGGTTTATTATATAGAGAAATTCTTATCAACCCAGCAAGGGGTGGTGGTGAGATACAACCACGATTGGTGGTTCCAACTGAATATAGGGGCAAGATCCTGCAAAACACACACAACAGTGTGTTTAGTGCACCCATGGGGATTAATAGCACAAAATACCTGACATTCAGGATGGACGATGAAATGCGTAGTGTCCAACTGAATGCATCAAAGTCAGTCAAGTCGCTAAACCTTCAACCCAATCTAGACTATAGTAGTCATGTTGTTAAAAAAGCCTGTGAAATTGGTAAAGGAGGGTATACCTGCAATGTGATCAGTGACCTATCTGTGAGATCAGTTAGAACAACTAGTCATATTTATGATAAACCATTCAGCAATTGGAAATATAGAAAGAAAAACGTCCTGGAAGTTATAGCTGGCATGGAGTCCCATCAACTTTCTATGAAAGTGAAAGTGTTTCCTACACTAGAGATTGTGTGGTGGGAAGATGGGTACCCTGCTGCTTATGCAACACAAATAAATGTCCAAGATAAACGTGGTTACACAGCATTAATGTGGCCACCACAGCAAAGACATAAAAAAGTAGTCTTCAAATGGCTCAAAGTGGGAACTGTTAAATCAATACAGAGCAAAGGTGGACTGACAGCAAAGGAGATTGCTATGAGCAATAAGCAATCGGAGCTTTTTAGCCTACTTTCATTAAGTGATCACGCTGGTATAGAAAGCTTCAGCAAGCTGATTAAAAAAGAAGCTATCCATAAACTTATGAAAACAGTTCCCAGTACATTTAAAAGCCAGACAACCAGTTCGTATGCAGCTGTTGGTGACATGGAGAGGTGGGGAAATAAAACCATTAACCTCAAAGGTAGAAGCCATTTCTACGTAGCCTACCCCAACCTCGAAAAGAAAAGTGCGAGCATTTCTGGGATTAGTGGGATATTACAGAAGATTTATCCCAAATTTTAGTGACATAGCAGCACCAGTATCCAACCTAACAAGGAAAAAAAAAAAAAAAAGGCTGACCATGTGAAGTGGACGCCGGACTGTCAGCAGTCTTTTGACAGTTTGAAAAATGCTTTGACAACAGGACCGATTTTGGCAGCACCAGACTACAGGCAAGAGTTTACGGTGTTTACGGATGCATCCAACGTAGGAATCGGGGCCTTCCTATGTCAGCCGGGGCCGGAAGGAAACCACCATCCTATCGCTTACATCAGCAAGAAACTGTTACCGAGGGAGAAGCACTTATCTGCAATTGAGAAAGAGTGCCTGGCAATAGTATGGGCTCTACAGAAACTAAAACCGTACCTCTGGGGCCGAGCCTTTGCCCTAAGCACAGACCATTCTCCATTGATTTGGCTTCGAACTATGAAAGGCAACAGTAAGTTAATGCGCTGGGCTTTGTTACTACAGGATTTTAATTTCACCATCAAAAGCGTAAAAGGTTCCCTTAACATCGTCGCCGATGCCCTATCCAGGAGACCGGAAATTGAAGAAGAAGAGTGAACTACTGGAAATAACCTTAGTAAAAGTGTATATATGTTGTTTTGGGGGGTGGACACCCATGAATAATGAGGTATGTTCATGTATTGCAACTGACAGTTGATCAGGAGGTCACTTGGCAAAGTGTACCCTCCTGAATCAAACTTTCTAAAGGGGGGAGGTATGTGGCGTTCACCCACACTTCGGATTGGCATAGAAGGTGTTAAAAGGGAATAACCAGTAAGAACCTTGAGGGGGCGGAGTTATGTGGGCTATATAAACCCCTCCCGGGGAAGGAAGAGAGTTCTTAGTTCTTTGGTCTGGGGTTCGTTGGGTTTTTGGTTCTTTAGTCTTGTCTTTAGTCTTTAGGCTTGTCTTTGCCTAGGGGGCTTGTTGTGGGTATTGAGAGGTTGGAAGAAGGGTGGCAAGGGAAGGAGTAGGAACAGGGTTGGGAGAATTTGTTGGGCACTGTTGTTAACAAGAACACAACCAAGAAAGTACTGTTTATTCAGAAACCACATGCTTATGTACTAAACTTCAAATAAAACAGTTTTGTTCCAATATTCTCCTTGACTGAACTGAGTGAAGTAAATACCAGACAAACTGGTTGGTGGCAGCGGTTAATAAATAAAGTGGTGAGTGCAGGTATCAACGGACCGTTAAACGTCTGGGGGACCTGTGCAGGTGGAGCGAACCGCCACACCAGCCACCTGAGGCATTTGCTTTGCCTTGCCTCATGGGGCCTGCCGGGCCTGTCCCTGGTGTGCTGGAAATCAGCTTGACCGCCACCACATCTGAAATCATTGCAGGAGAGATCCCTCTCTTTCTTTTAGCAATGCCCAAGCAAAGGGTATTGGAAGGGACACAGCAGGAGGAGGGAGTAGTGTGTGTGTGTGTGTGTGTGTGTGTGTGTGTGTGTGTGTAGCAATTGCATTAGACCATGTTTGCTGAAGCAATGTCCAAAATTCAAGATGGAGGCACCCAAGGGGCATGAAACACTGCCACTCTGCTAAGTGAGATGCCAGCATTTTCCTTGCAACCCAACACTGTGATAAGCATGGAAGTAAGAATAGGAATGGGATGCGGGTAGCGCTGTGGTCTAAACCACTGAGCCTTGGGTCGGCGATTCGAATCCCCGCGATGGGGTGAGCTCCCGTTGCTCGGTCGCAGCTCCTGCCTACCTTGCAGTTCGAAAGCACCCCAAAAAGTGCAATTAGATTAATAGGTACCGCTCCGGCGGGAGTGTAAATGGTGTTTCCGTATGCTGCTCTGGTTTCAGAAGCGGCTTAGTCATGCTGGCCACATGACCCAGAAAAAAAGTCTGCGGACAAACGCCGGCTCCCTCAGCCTGTAAAGCGAGATGAGCGCCGCAACCCCAGAGTCGTTTGCAACTGGACTTAACTGTCAGGGGTCCCTTTACCTTTTAAGAATAGGAAATGGCATATGGCATGTCTAAGTTCAAGACTGGTTTCAGCCCTTACCGTAGTTGGCATCCAGACAGCATACTGTACCCAAACAATACTGGGGTTCTGACTCCTTCCACAGCTAAGCAATCCTGAGCAGACGTGCTCTTCATGAGGGTTAGCTGGCCAGCTTCATTTGTGCTCTGAACAATTCCAGATGTAAATTTAGAGTCAAGGGGAAACTGCACAACATGTAGAATCTCTGAACTGCCTTGTCACACCTTGTCAGAGCATTATTACTTGCTCCAGGTGGTAGCCATTCTTTGATCCTGGAACTTTCTGTGCACAAAGCATGTGCCCTGCTATTGAGCCACTGACTGCCCCTTCCCCTAAAAGCCAGGTGCAAGAATGCAGAGGTGTCAGGATAATCCCCTCCATCCCTCTACACCCACGCTGGACAGCGAGCCCAAGCCCCACCGTGCTCCAGCTTCACTAAACAGCTCGCCCAAACCCAAGCATCACCCACAGAATGATGGGGGGCGGGGGGAGTAGACGTGGCTTCTTCCAGCTCAGTGAGTTCAGAAAAGCAAAACAGGAAAAACCAAAAGAAAAACCCTGGGCCATTATCCCAGTAAAACTCCAAAAACCAAAACAGCCAAGATAGTTGGCAGTGCTCTGTTGCATGTGCTGGAGTAAGACGGTTAATTCTGTGCTGACTGTCTGGCACCAGTTTCCAGGAGAAAATTTAGAAATTGCTAATTTCATAGTACTATTTCCCATATGGGAAAACAGTTCAGGATTGAACAACTTAAAAATTTCTCAGAGAAATAATCCAGAACTGATTCAACTTGGGGTCAAGCCCCAGCCTTGAAAGAAATGAGCACTATGAAATGTAACTTTTTCCCAGGCAAGGACTGCAGAGCTGTAATAAGTCATGAAAAAAGGATATCCAGCAGTCCGAAATCCAGCTTTTATTGGTAGGCCAACAATATAACCAGGGCTTCCGCTGAGACGAACAGGTTGAGTTTCTTGCTATGTGCGGAGGGGACATAAAATACAATACCACTTAATTCTCCATTAACCATTTGTGGCAAATCAGCTAATATACAAATCTCCTTCAGGATTATAGATAAACTGAATTACTGTTTTCCAAGCAGTAAACCATTTGAATAATTGAGCTCATGTTATTATTAAACTGTTGCTTCAGGTACATGCAGAAGACACATAGGTACAAACCAGTTTCAGAACCTATGCTTTGAAGAAAAACAGGAACACACTGAGCAACTGAAATCCTTGTTTTTTTAAGACAGCTGTTCCCCTCCCTGCCATCAGCTCTAAAATATTGTTACAAACCAGCTTCCCACCAAGTTATTAAAAATATTTTGGGAAGCTGCAGCCCAAAGGTTTATCCGCCAAGACTGGAAAAAGTCAGAGCATCTGTCAATAGAGGCTTGGTTAATAAGAATCTGGGACATTGCTTGCCTGATTAAACCAACATGATTAAATTAACGAATTTAATAAGGGCCAAAGAAGGAAGATATAAAGAAAACGGATTTGTTGAGAAGTGGAGTTTATTTATTAGATACTGGGAAAAGTGTAAGATGTAATCAAAACCTATACACAATGTTGGGTGAAATACAGACTGAGCTATTATAAAGTTTGTTAAGTTCTGTAAGATAAAAAAACTAGAATAATCATATGATCATCAGGACTAACATATTAGGAGGTGATTATGGATGTTTAGACAAATTAATGTGCAAAATTAACCATGCATAGAGGAGACAGAGATTGGTTATTGTATGGTACGAATGCTGCAACAGTAATAGAATTTGTGTTATATTGTAATATCGTCTAAACTTTTTAAATTTTTGTTTTGTTAAGTCTTTTTGGATCTCAAAAATAATAATTTGGGAAATTACCTGAATGAAACGGATCTCAAAGGACTGCAATACAAAATGTGCCATCATGTTAATGGTCCCCAGGATCAAAGATACACCTGCACTGGCAATTTCACCTGCCTCTGTGAAGGTAATAAGGTAACTTGCCTGAAAAACAAAGAACGTTTTGCATCTTTACTAACAGGAAGGCCCACAACTCTTTATCATTTACTAAGGGCTGCCACCTCTGCCCACTTCACTTGCCAACCCTGCCAATACCCCAAACCAGGCCCCCACTCCCCTTACAGCTTACCCAAATCACTCTCCCCCCCCCCACGTCATACTGCCCACCTCACACTGACACCACCATTTAGGAGGGTGGGGAGAAGGGAAACAAAGGGCAACAACAGGAGACCAGGACACTTGCTGGGGAGCTGCCGCAACCTGTCCTGACGGCCTCGGTCCAGTATACCTGAAGGAGCGTCTCCACCCCCATCGTTCTGCCCGGACACTGAGGTCCAGCACCGAGGGCCTTCTGGCGGTTCCCTCGCTACGAGAAGCCAAGTTACAGGGAACCAGGCAGAGGGCCTTCTCGGTAGTGGCACCCGCCCTGTGGAACACCCTCCCACCAGATGTCAAAGAGAAAACCAACTACCAGACTTTTAGGAGACATCTGAAAGCAGCCCTGTTTAGGGAAGCTTTTAATGTTTAATAGATTATTGTATTTTAACATTCTGTTGGAAGCCGCCCAGAGTGGCTGGGGAAACCCAGCCAGATGGGCGGGGTATAAATATTAAGTTATTACTATTAGTATTAGTAGTATTAGTATTATTATTGCCTGGAGTCCCCTCCTGCCTCCATGTCCTTCTTCCCCAGCCTCCAATGCTGCTGAAGCCAAAAAGGTGGTGTCAGTGTGAGGTGGGGAGCTCCACCAGCCTGTCACGGCTGTTCCTCCGCAGCTTGCCTGGACTGCCCACCTGTTTGCTAGCCTGCCCATGCCTCTCTCCTCTTCACTCTCTAATGCTGCTGTTCTGTTGTCATGCTGCAGTTTGCAGCACCATCTTTCAGCAGCTACACAAACTGCAGTATGGCAACATCCTTAACATTTTTATTATATGTAACAAGGTAAGATATCCGAGATGGGAAACCATTTTTCAGACTAAGGGCCACGCTGCCATCTGGGCAACCTTCCAGGGGAAGGCACATGCCACCAGTTGGTAGGGCCAGAGACACAAGAGAGCAAAGCAACAAATACAAATGTTACTATTGTTCAGCAGGGTAGTTTCTCTCCGCTCCATCCAGGAAATCAAGAGGCCAAAGACACATTCCAGTCAGGAAAAACACACAAGGGTATGAAGTAGGGCTGGTAAGAGGTGTGGCCTGTGTAGAGTACCCAGGGCCACATAGAGAGGCCTGGAGGGCTACTTTTGGCCCTCAAGCTTGAGACTGCCCATCCGATTTATATAGTGCCCTGGGCATACATTTCACCTCATCATGTAACAGAAGCAAAATACGGGTCCTTGTCCCATACAATCCAAATATTGATGTGTTGTGGGGAACCCAGAGGGAGAAAGATGGCTGCTTGCTGAAATTTCTGCTTTATATTCTAAACTGTTGTATTATTGTGATGTTGATTTTATGTACTGTTTTGTTTTTGTGCTACTATTTTATAGTTGCAAGAAGTACTGAATTCTTGTTTGAAAAGATGAGGGATAGGTGGTGTTTTTTTTTAGAAAACAAAGTAGGGCAGGGTAACAAGGGATGAAAACCAAGCAAACTCAGTTCCACGTGGTTATTAGGCTTTTTCCACAGCTGAGTTGAAAGTGCTTCACCATGAGGTAGGATTTTAGAATGAGCTTGATGGTTTATATTATGTTTTTAACTGTTACTATTGTTCATCCGTTATTGTTTTCAGCTGCCTTGGGCATAATCCAGTGGGAAAATGCAGCATGAATGAATGAAGGCACTGTCTGAGTTTCCTGGAAGAACTCTCCAGAGCAGCCTTAGCAGAGCCTGCTCTAGACTTAACAGAAAGTCCTTTGGTTTCTGATCCTTTGAGCAAAATGGGTCCAGCAGAACCAGCTCTTCATGCCTGCTGGCAAAGTATCTGCTATTTTATGTTCATAACTGCAAATCTAGAAGACAGGGGGAGTTAAGCAGCAATATTTCAATGCAAGTCGGAAGGGTTAACCAAAAGGTAAGGAAGAGAACAGACCACCTGACTGCATGACCCAGCTTTTTATTTTAATGAAGTTTGTTTACAGTTCTACATGTCACCTGGTTTCCAGAATGGAGTACAAACCCCTTCTCCTATCTTTTCAAGAAATGCTGAGTTTTTAATATTATTATTAAAGATTTTCTTGATTTACAAAGGTGTGTGCAATGTCTCTCTCGTATTTTTTCCATGTAACATTTTTACAAATCAGTTTTGGTTGTTGAGACATTAGGGAGAGAAGGGGGAAAGGAGGTGGGTGGGATGGGGGAATGGGTGAGGTGAGGTGACGATGTTTCTATTTTCCTTAATATATGTAGGGTTTGGTGTCAACATTGATTGTGTAGGTTCTCTGTTGTTCGCTTGTGTTTCTTTGGCGGTGAGAGAGGTTGGGGTTGGCGTAGGGTGCGATTGTTCATTTGTGGTTGGCTGTGGTGATCTTTGGTTTCCTGTGTGAGTGGGGTTGGTGGGTGTTTTGGATCAGGTTAGCCATATTGATTTGTATGCTGTCAGTGGATTTTTGTCATTGTCTTGTTGGGCTGTGTGTGTGATGAAGGGGAGCCATACCGGGGTGAAGGTGTCTTCTTCTGTTTGTCCCCGTGTCAGTTTCAGGTTACTGGTTAGTTTTTCTAGTAGGGCTGTTTCCCATACTACCTTTTTTTTGCTACCACATTTGGAACTTCAATGAACAGTCTATTTCAACTTGCAGTACCATTGGTCCACGTTTATTCCTGACAGGTCTTTCCAGTGTCTGGTTATGATATTTCTGGCTGCTGAAAAAAATGGTAACTGCACACTTACCTCCAGGACCACGTTACTGCATGACTGACCATTCAATATGGGGAGAATCAGAGCATCAGTGTTCTTCAAACGCGTGCGCAGCCCCTCCGGGCTCTGCACGGTTATGGACTGGATGGTGATGTTCACCTGTAAAAATACAATGAAGCAGCCTCAACAAAAACAGCTGGCTGCAATCTTGCGCACAAACCAGGCAAAGAGAACTTGGCACATTCACTAAGCTTCTCAGGGCTTTATCAAGGGGAAGAGCCGTCTCCCATTAGGGGTCTGCCCCTGAAAAGTGAAGCCATGGAGGACTGGTGGGGGTGTTTCAGAAGATATTCTCAACTCACACAAGAGCTGGAAAGTGAGGCCCAGCAAGAGGAGCTTCGTGGTTGAGGTGGGGGGGGGGCACACTCCAAAAGACTCCCCAGTACCCTCTGAAAAGCACAACGTTTCCGTGGCTGAGAAACGGACGTGCAGAGCTTCCGTGGGAGAAAGCTTGGAAAGCTCTGATGTACAGGAAGGAAAGAAAACAAATCCAAAAAATGCTGAGGGGGACAAAAACACATGCACATCCTTCGGAACATTTAGAGGAGTAAGTAGAGCAGTGAAGGCTTGAGCACCTTTTAAGCCAGAGCTCCCTGACCCTTCCCTTGGAAAAGGATAGGGACGACGACGAGGAAGAGGCTTGGATGTCACTACCTGAAGCTACGCTCCTCCTCTCTGTGATGGCCCTCCTCTTCAGAAAAATCAGCATGGGGAGATAGTAATCATCATTTTATGAAGGCGCTCAGGGCACTTTTAAACAGCAACCCTCCCGGCAACCCAGCATACACTTTGCTAGCACCTTCCTCCAAAAAAGGCCAGGAGTAGGTGTTAGATGCAATTGTGAAAAGGAAAGTGGGGCAGCGTTTGTTGAGGAGAGGGCCTGGTGGCTCCAGGTTTTTGGCCCAGCCGACCAACAATTGTAGACCCCTCACCATTGGTATGGCGGCTGACTCAGAGCCCCACTTAATTGGAAGGTCAATTCAGAGGCAATTAAGCCTTGATTGTAGCATCAATGTAGTATGAGACTGTATCAAATACAAAGTGCCCACATATAAACAGCAAATCTCTCAAACAGAATAAAGAGACACTTACCACGAGTCTTGACTCTGGTGCCTAGCGAGAATAATAAAGAAGAAGCATTTTAGACACAGCTGGATTAGCTTTTGCAAAAGTGACAAGTGATTAAGCCTCCATCCCAGAATCCTCCACTAATAAATTACAATTCTTGTTAGAGAACTAGGGGTCCTGTAAATGTAAGTTATAGCTGCCGCTACAAATGGTCCTTACTTTTATTTCTGAATAAAAAGCAAATACATGTGCAATCCTAATTTCTTACCCCACCCTTCAGTTTGTTACATACAAAATCCCAGCCTCTGGCTGGTTCCCAAAATAATCACCTACAGCCAAAACACTAGAACTGGTGTAGAACTGCATGCTGAGGCCTGGCAGGGTGGTGCATGCATCTCCCGTGATCATCGTGTTGCATTTCACTGCCTGGTTCACAAGAAACCCTGGAGAAACCACAAAATACAAGAGAAGTGCCAAAAATTTATTTTCAGGCTACTAATAAATCCAACCGCACTTCAGGGGTCAAACCAAACCGCTAAAACGTTTTGCCAGCGGACAGGGACCTTTTTGTTTAGACAAACTGGCCTGTAAGTATGTTACGATGGGCACAGAGATTCAGTAATTGCTCTCCTGGTTTTGCTGAGGTTTAACCTGTCTTGCTTTTATGCTTTTTACTTGACATTTTATTGCAATTTAATTGCACTTGATTATACTGCAGAATAACAACAGCAGCAGCAACACTTAGAAATGACATTACTAAGCAGTATGATGTATTAGTAGTGGTAATAATGATATTATTTGTTGTGAAACAACCTGTGATCTTCGGACGAAGGGCAGTATACAAATTTAATAAATAATAAATATTTGTTACTACCTTGAGCGCCATCTGGTGGAAAAGCAGATTACATATTTACAAAAGTAAGCAATATTTGTTGTTGTTCAGATAAAGCCCAAACAGCAGGGTAGAAAGAGCCAGGAAAGGACGGCACATAATCTCTGACCTGCAGGGTTACCGTGGGTACACCAGGCGAGGAAGAGAGGAGCAGGGAGCCTTAGAAACCCATCTGATGTCTGTATGGGATCGTTATACTGTCAACAGAAAAGACAGGAGGTTTTATTCTGAACTATAACCACCTCCCTTCACGGCTGGTAATGCTAAGAACCTTGGGACATTAAGGATATGGTGCCTGAGTTTGCTTGCTTTCCCTTTTCCCTCCACATCCCTTTTCCTCAGATGCTGTGTCTTTTTAGACTGTAAGCCTAAAAAGGAACTGTGCTATTTCCATTGATATGTAAGCCACTCTGAAAGTCTGGCTAAAGAGCTTTCTTTGAATAAATAATTAACAAAATGGGTGTACACATGTACCTCCCCACTTTACCTTGTACTTGCTGGTACTGTTTGTACTTGTAGCCTGCCGGGTGTCCAACTCATCCACCAGTGCAAGGTTGCTTTCAATACCAAAGGTATCGTCGCCAAATTCTTGAAGCAGCCTATCAAAATTGTGTATAGTAGGTATTTCTGGGGCTTGGAACGATAAGGCAGCTTTGTCTGGGGGTGGGTAGAGAAGAAAAAGCGCTTCAATGTAGTACATTTAACTGAATTTAGGAGGTTATTTTTACTGAACTTTTGGGACTCATGGAAGTTCTTCCCAAGTCTGGGATCGTACAGGGAAAATGCCACCACATATTGGGGCAACAAGGTTGCAAACAGGGTAGAGACTGCTTTAAGAGCATGTGTGAATGGCCATTGAGACCATGCTATGGGCCAACCCATAAGGTGAAGAAATTTGTCTACCCCTGTAGAGAAATAGCAAAGCCAAGTTTGTAATCCTTGGTTCAGACCACAGTGTATTCTGGGAATTGTAGAAATGTATGCATGCTGGGAAAGAACTAAATGTAACCTCTTTCTGGAATGTGAAACTGTTCTCTGCTAATTGGGGAGGTGTCTTTATTGTTTTATGGTTCTGCCATGGGAGTGTTAAGTAACACCTGACTTATGGGTTTGTCCAGCTGAGGTCAGTTGAGAGTTATCAGGCTGATCCTGGGAAGAAGTGGGGAGGATGGTTATTAAACAATTTACAGCTGTCTGCATTTCTTGACATCAAAAGACTAATGGAGATGGGTCTTCTATTGGTCAATTCACCAATTAAAGGTTTATGCTAATTGGTCCATTCTGTGCAACCCCTCGTGGATAAATAGGTATAACTGACCTTGTACTGTAATGTAAAATCGCTCTAAGCATGGCTCCTTAGTGACCTCGCTTTCAGCCATCATGGTTCCTGGACTTCTTGACCACTGCCTGCTTAGAGATGTCATGTCCTTGCCAGTATAGGAGAAGGACTCATGCTTCTCAAGTGCTAAGTTGTGAGTATGTTATCTAGCTAGTGATACTAAGTACCTTTGTTATTTTATTGCTTTGTAACCTGCTGTTTGAGAACTGTATTATCTTGTTTTAGTTTAAAGTTCATTTAATAAATACTTAAAATGGCATGTTGTTTGTGTTCTGTTTCCCTTAAGACTGGCTGAGCTAAACCAGTACCTTGCTGCTTGGACACTCTACTGAAATAAGATCCTTGCTTGTGTGCATCTGAATTAATTGTGCAGTCTGGAAAGGATAGGAGTCCCTTTTTCCCTATGCCCAGGGCTGGCAATTGGACAGACTAAAAGGGTGGTGGCAGCTTACCGAGAATTGATTCTATTGAGGGGTTTCTCCACCGCTCCTAGCAACCCAGGGGAGACGCTGACTGGTGGATCCAAGAGGTCTCAGAGAGGGTGAGGGAGGGTGGAATACCCCTACAACCCCTATCAGAGGCACTGAGTTACACCCAACATTGGGGGGGGGGGTGTCGTGCGTGCATGATGTCACATGCGTGCCACCCAACCCAGCCAGGCTGACTTGGCCCGCCATCCCCCAACTGCCCACTGCCTTACCTTTTGTTCACTGCCATGAGACTGAGGCTGCCTCAGCAAGACCACCTCCCCCCCCTTCGCCAAGGCGCTTTAGCGAGGAAGGCGCCTTAGTGATAATGAAAAGGACGCACCAGGGCGAAGACACTTCGCCCCACCACGTCCCTGGCAGAGATCACTAGCACACCTTTCCCAGATGGCGCCCTTGCGATCATCAAAAGGATGTGCCAGGGCGAAGCGCCTCCCTGGCGGAGATCACCAGCATGCCTTTGAGGAAGGCGCTGCTCTGGTGATCGTCAAAGGAACACACCGGCATGAAGGCCCCCTCAACACTGAGGAGGCCCAAGACACCTTGGCCCCCAGGAGCTGGTGCGCCTGATCCCTATAAATGTACAGAGAGCAGGAATAGTGATGTCCAGGAGACACGTTAACAGGGGCTGGAAGACTAGAGCAGAAACGAATGGAAATACATTCAGGTGTATTTGGCTGCTTTTAGCTTTTGTTACCAACTTCAAGTCTTCAGGATGGGGCGATATTTAGATGTCAGTTATAACTGAAATCAAATAAATTTATGTTGGATATCACCCTACAGAATGGGGGTGGGGCCTGTGGCTTTCCAAACAGCTGCTAGACACTAAGCTCCAGCCAGCATGGCCAAGAGTCATGAAAGCTGAAGTCCAGAAGCATCTGGAGGACTAGTTTCCCAACTCTGCTATAAATCCCTCGAAAGGAAATCAACTGTATTAATGAAATCCTTATTTTATTATTTAAAATATTTTTTGATTAAAAAAATTTTTTTTATTAATTTTTCAACAACAAAAAAACACAACAACAAACACTTTAAAAATATTTTTAAGCCCCCCTTCATTTACATACTGAAGACAGTATGCAAGAAGCTAGAAATATTGGGGGGGGGGTGCTTTTCGGTAAGTAGTTTACCACTTTCTGTATGGTACTTTTGAAGGATTTTATCTGGAAAGGCAGGATATAATAAAATCATTGGGATAAATTATAGAGGCAAAAATATAAAAAAGTAAAATAACATTGCCATAATACACAGAGGCAACTAAATACAAACAGAGCAGACTAAGAGCCAACTACTGTATACACAGTAAAGAAGTTTTGACACACTGCGACAAAATGACTGTATTGCTGGCAAAGGAATTCCACAGAGAAAATATGAAGTTGGAGATTAGTGAGTGGCACATTGTATGTCTCCCTTTCATCCTCTCTCCACTGTGTGTGTGTGTGCGCGTGCACACACACACACACACACAGGCCAGGCTTCTTCTTTCTCTCTTCATCTCAACCCTCAACACAAGTCTTTTGAAGAATCAGCCAAATAAGAGGTTCATGCCCGACTTGGCTCTACTTACTGTTGGTGGACTGAATACAGAAAATGCTGGGGTTGACCTTGTCGGCTAATTGAAAGATCCTCTCTGGAGGATGCGCTGTTGGATCTATTGAATAGAGAGCTTCTTGCTGCCTGCAGAGATGCCTGTCACCTCTGCAGGGGAAACAAACATAAGAATTAAAGCTAAAAGACCAAACAAACCTTTCACATAAGACATCCTTATAACACAGGGCAGGAGCAGCCCAGGGAATGGCTTTGGCACTTGATATGACACTGCAGCAACCACGTGCTATTATAGCTCACCACCCAAGCCCCAGACACTAAAACCAAGGCATATGAATGATGAAGATAATTTATTAAAATGATTCTGGGGAAAAGGTCTAAAACAGCTGGAGACCCTTACTGATGTCATGGAACAATATCAAATCATACAAAGGAGTTTAACAAGGAATATTAGATACTGCTCAATAGATTTTCAAGCTGCAACCTTCCTTTGGAGTGATATTATCTGTATATATATATATATATATATATATATATATATATATATAGCCCTATGAAAATAAAACGGTTAAAAGTAATGAATGGTTTCCTGTATGAGACAAAGGAAAGCTTTCTATTTACTAGAGGTGTAAATGCACGGCACCTCTAAACAGCAGCAGAAGCCAAACTGGAACAAACTGTAGGGACCTTAATTGTCTCTGTGGAGAATTTCTGATCCCCCTTTTTCTGCCACCCAAAAGGCAGATGTGTGAAGGCAGAGCAGAGGCGGTTTCACCCCAGTGTCTCACGGGGCCCGGGCCAATGCAACTTGTTCCTCCCTCCACATTTCAATATTGCGATGTATCACTATATTGAGATGTTTGGCTGGTGATACATTGCAATGTTGAAAAGCTGGCATCGCCCAGCCCTACTCTGCTGAGGGCCAGATTCAAATCCTGGCTCAGTCACATAGGCTAGCCTTGAGTGAATCTCTTGTCTCACCTGATACATGTGATTACTGCTATGACCAATGAGAACGGAGCTGAGCCTCTGAAGAGTTTAACAGAAACAGTGAGAGCACATTATAGATCAGCTCCCCTGCAGCAGCTTCACCTGCCACCTCTATAGTTTGTTTTAAGCTTATGTTTCTGATTTTTCCTTAGTTCTAATTTGTATTTATTGTTAGTAAGTGATTATCGGTAAGAAGAATGTCAGTGCAAGGACGTGTTTGCGTACAATGCCTGACATTTTAGCAGCACTGTCCAGAAGGAACAGCACAGAACATAAACACACGTGATATGCCTCTCTACTGGCAAGGCCACATTTCTTTTCATAACAGAGAATTCATCTAAAATTCAATACACTTTTGCTTTGCTGTCTCTAAGAGCTCTGAAAGTACCTGAAGGTGGGTGGCAATCAGCAATGTGGGCCAGAACAATGGCAAGCATCAATCCCAGTGATGGGGGTGATTCATTTCCCACAGAGCTGGAAATAAGTCCTCACAGTGAGATTGGGCTGATGTATGGAGAAGGGAATAGTTTGATAAGGGTGGCCTTTTGTCCCCAGAATTCACAGTTATTTCAAGCAATCTTCTTTTTTTAAAAAAAAGTGAACAAAACCTGTGTTTCAAGCCCTGAATGTTGCAATAAAAAAACTTGCTGGGCATATTTGTATTCAACAAAAATGCCACCAACCAGCCTGGCCTTATTTGGTTGTCTCATTCACAACATACAAAAATACCAGAGGCATAAACAGCTGTTAAGAGGAAAGCAGCTAGATTGCCTAGAGAAAGAAAACCAGAGCAAAGCTCCCCATGCATAATATGTGGTGCTTTAATAAGACAGAGCGGGGGCAGCACCGGGGGGGGGGGCATGAATAGCACATGTTGTATACATAAATGCATCCTTACAAAAGATCCCTCGATGGGTAGAGAATTATCCTTCCGGTACGGAGATATGAAAAGCATTGCAACACTTCTTTTTAATTAGTTCTGGGATATCAAAGCCAGGAATTTTGTGCCGGACTTTGTGCAATTGATCACATAGCAGAAATGCACATCTCGGCATATTCAGAGAACGTCATCTTACATTTGACACTTTAGAATGAGTTTGTGGCTTTAACACCTGCAAGGCTAGCTTGAAAAACTCTGGGTAATGGTCAGCAACATCCTAGAAGTCAGAAAAGGGGTTGAGAGGGCAAGATAGTTCCTTTCTTGGCTAGTAGAAGTTTGGCAACATTAACGTATGTGAGCAAACTCAGCTCTATTTGCTCAGTTTCTAAAATTCTAATAGCCTAGAATGCCTTCTTGCAAAAAAAATAAATGGCTTTTCCTTTTCAACACAGCCCTGTTAATAAATACCCCAGGAAAAAAACTTTCTTCTTATTTAAATATAATTTAAATATTTTTTACTCTGCTCTTTAGCTGAAAAAGGCCTCCAAAGATTTTTTTAAAGACAATGAGAAAAATATTTCAGCCCAACAGATATACAAAATCCTTAATGTATTTTCTGTCTCAAGCACCATTTCTTAATATCTAAAGTAAAATAAAAGAATTTTAGCTGAATACTATTAAAATAAAAGTTCCTGAATGGAAGGTGGTGGTGGCGGCGGCGGGGGGGGGGGGGGTGTCAATTCAAACATGCAGCTTCTTACTCTTATGGGGCTATACCACCTCAGAATACTCAGAGGGACACATCTCTATTTCAAAACCACTCTGTGTATGGAACGCTCATCCATCAGAGAGACTGATGCGCTGACCTTTCACATTCATGCACATTCTGATGTGGGGAAGCTTCCAGAGAAATTACCTCACCCCAAGTATTTTGGGGTGGTACAATCCTACAAGCCATGTTCATAGCTGCATATTTGAACCAGCTCTTCTTTCCATTCTGATCAGAAGCTGCACTGCACTGGGGTTACAGACTGGTTTTTAGACAGACACATGCCTATAGATATTCTGAGGTTGTACTGCAGCACAGACCCTTCTTGAACTCATGAAACTGTTCAAAGATGCATCTTTATATTTCAAGCCATGATGCATGTGTAAGCACTTACGTGACAACAGGAACTGAACACATAGTGAAGAGGCTGAAATCCGCAGCAGTGCATATGGGGTCACAGCAACAATTTACATCACACTGGTCCACCAGGAGGTCACAGACACACAACTCAGCCACTGAAAACAAACAGGTTTTGACAAATAGTACTGAATGTTAAACCTGGGGTGGGGGGGCGGCAAGGAAGTCCCTCTTCCAGGCACAATACTGGATATGGCCCAACTTATTTCTTCTATTATATACTGAGCCACCTAACCAGAAGGTTTAAAGGACTTGCTTTCATGCATAATAATAATAATAATAATAATTTATTTGTACCCCGCCCATCTGGCTGGGTTTCCCCAGCCACTCTTGGAGACTTCCAATAAAGATTAAAAATACATTAAAATGTCACACATTAAAAACTTCCCTAAACAGGACTGTCTTCAGATGTCTTCTAAATGTCAGGTAGTTGTTTATGTCTTTGACATCTGATGGGAGGGCGTTCCACAGGGCAGGCACCACTACTGAGAAGGCCCTCGGTGCTGGACCTCAGTATCCAGGCAGAACGACGGGGTTGGAGACGCTCCTTCAGGTATACTGGGCCGAGGCCGTTTAGGTCTTTAAAGGTCAGCACCAACACTTTGAATTGTGCTCGGAAACGTACTGGAAGCCAATGTATGTCTTTAAGGTCTCGGTGGGCGCTCCCAGTCAACAGTCTAGCTGCTGCATTCTGGATTAGTTGTAGTTTCCGGGTCACCTTCAAATGTAGCCCCACATAGAGCGGACTGCAGTAGTCCAAGTGGGAGATAACTAGAGCATGCACCACTCTGGTGAAACAGTCTGCAGACAGGTGGGGTCTCAGCCTGCGTACCAGATGGAGCTGGTAGACAGCAGCCCTGGACACAGAACTGACCTGTGACTCCATGGACAGCTTTGAGTCCAAAATGACTCCCAGGCTGCGCACCTCTGCATAGTCTCTCAAAGGCTTCTTCTCCATATTCATGCAGCTTACTGTGTGCATTTTAATACTAGTAATTTGTGTTTATATGAACATACAACAAGGGGGCAGAAATACTGAAATGGGGTACTGAAAGAGGGTCACTCTCACGGTAATAGGGTTGCATCAAACCCAGTCATACTCAGAACAGACCCACTGAAATAAATGAACTTGACCTAATTATGACTTAGCTGGCTGCATCACCGTTGTTTTAAAGATTTTTAATGCTTTTGTTTTCCAATGGGCTTGCTTTTTGGTATCTAATTTTAAAACAGCTCTGCATAATCTGCTGTGCTGCTCATCCGCACTGAGAGGAGCCCTCCGGAGCAAACCAAAGGTCCACCTGGTTCTTCATCCTTCCATCCATCGCAGAGAGCAGCCAGCTGCATGGACCTGCAAGAGTTACCTGCTGCCACATGTCCCTCCAACACCTAACAAAATGCAGAGCGATGAACTTGTGCAATACTAGTGTATAAGAACATCAGAACTGCACCACTGACGGGGCAGCATCCTACTTTGAACAGCGACTACGACGGAGGCCTCCAGGCAATGGGCAATTAGAGACGTCCCTCTGTCGAGCCTGCGCTGTGGTTCCAAGGTAGACTTCCCCTGTATCTGGAGGCTCCATTTAACCGCCATGCCTACCGCTCCTTCCCTTTTCTACCCTCCCCACATCGCTCATCTTCAAGAAATGGCGGGGATAGGGGCTCACCGTCGGTCACAGGCGCGGGCCACGGACCAGGTCGGGGCGTCGTTCCGGGGTCCGGCAGCTCCGAAGGGACGGGCACCTTCGCCGCGTCGGTCGGACTGGGCTCGCTGCTGGCGGGGCCCGGGTCGGAAGTCCACGCAGGGCTGCTGGCGGGGCCCGGACTAGAGGAGGCCTGGCTGGGACTAGGAGTCGGGTAAGGCGGGGTACCCGCTGTCGGCCCCCCCGACGTGGCCTCATCCCAACCGGTCGGGGGCTCCGAGGTGGCGGGGCTCGTGGGCGCGGCCGTGGACGACGACAACGGCAGTAGAAGGCAGGCCGCGAGGAGCCTCGGAAAGAACCGCAGCGGCGACCCGCGGCCCATCCCGCCTCCCCGTGAGGCCGCCGCGGCCTAGGCAACGGCGGACGCCCGCCGGGCGGTAACTATGGAGACGGCGCAAGGCACGACGGGAGCCTCGCCAAATCCCGGCTGCAGACTTGAAGCCGCCGCCGGCTCTTGCAATAACTTCGTGGCGAACAGCGCCGCCCCCGAGGCATCATGGGAATGATATACAAGTATGGCGCTGTTGCTATGGCAACGGCCTTGAGGCCCAATAGTAGGCCCAATTGCAGGTCCAATTGCCAACAGCGAGTTTTCCAGGCTGAAAAGGGATGGCGGGTTGCACGCCAGTTGCTTTGCTCAAATTGCCACCTTGCTCCCCTTTTGCAAGAGCGGAAGCAGGCCATGCCATGCCACACACTGGACCAGCTTTGGCCCAAGTGCTTCCAGCCGTTGACCTTGACCCTAAGCACCCCATTACATGCAGTTAGCTTGAACTTTAATTTTCCAATCCAGCCACTCTGCTCTTACCTTCAGAATGTTATTCCTGATGCTTAGCTGGAATCTCCTTTTGTGTTAGCCTACTTGAAGCCAATGGTTCAGGTCCTTGCCTCCAGGGCAGGAGAAAACAAGCTTACTACATATTCCATGGGGCAGCACTTTGGGTATTTGAAGATGACTATCATATCTCATTCTCCTCTTCTCGAGGCTAAACATACCCAACTCCTTCAACCGTTCCAATAAGGTTTGGCTTCCAGACTCTTGATCATCTTCTTGGTCACCCTCCTGTGCACCCGTTCCAGCTTGCCAATATCCTTACATTGTGGTGCCCAGAACTGGGCACAGTATTCCAGATGTTGTCTAACCAAGGCAGAAGAGAGTGGTACAATTACTTCCCTTGACCTTGATGCAGCCTAGAATAGCATTAGATTTTTGTGATGCTGCATCACACTGTTGACTCATGTTAAGCTTGTGGTCTATTAATGTTGACTTGACCCTTAAATCCTTTTTACATGTACTTCTGGCAAGCTAGGTGTCCCCCATCTTATATTGGTATATCTGGTTCTTCCTGCCTAAGTGCAGAACCTTACAACTGTCCCTATGGAAATTCATTTTGTCAGTTTGAGCCCAGTTCTCCAATTTGTTAAGGCCATTTTGAATCCCGATTCTGTCTTCTGCAGCATTAACTACCCTTCCCAGTTTGGTGTCATTTGCAAAGTTGATGTGCACCCTCTCACTTCCTTCGTCCAAGTCGTTTATAAATATATTGAACAACAGGCCCAGGACAGAGCCCAGCGGCACCCCACTTGTCACTTTCCCCCAGGATGACGAGGAACCATTAGTGAGCACTTTGTTTTAAATCAGTCAACCAGTTACAAATCCACCTGTTACCCTATCCAGCCCCACATTTCACCAGCTTTTTTCCACAAGCATATCATGTGGGACTTTGTCAAAAGCCTTACTGAAATCCAGATAAACTATGTCCACAGCATTCCCCTGGTGCACCAAGCCTATAATTCTATCAAAAAGGGAAATGAGATCCGTCTGGCATGACATATCTTTGAGAAACCCAAGCTGGGTCTTAGCAATCAAAGCATCCTTTTCTAAGTGCTGACAGACTGTTGAATTATCTGTTCTAGGATCTTTCCTGGTCCTAGAACCAGGAAAGCTCACCGGTTAGTAGTTGCCTGGGTCTTTTCCCCCCTTATTGAAGATGGGGGAAACATTTGCCTGCCTCCAGCCTGTAGGGACCTCACCTGTTCTCCAAGGATTCTCAGAGATTATAGACAGAGGCTCTGGGATTACACCCACAAACTCCTTTAGTAGTCTTGGGTGCAACTCATAAGGTCCTGGAGATATGAATTCATTTAAAGTAGCTAGGTATTCCCTTACTACCTCTTTTCCTATCATTCTCTGTCTGATGCCGACGGTGTGTGGGAAATGTGAGTTTCTACATACTGAGCATATAGAAACTTCTTTTTATGATTATGTATCAAATTCATTATACCCCTGCAGATGGTTTCCTTCCTGCTCCACCTCACCGATCAAGTTTTTTCCCATTACAGTGGTACCTTGGTTTACAACCATAATCCGTTCTGGAGGTCCGGTTGTAAACCAAAACAGGTTATAACCCAAGGTGTGCTTTCACTAATGGGGCCTCCCCCCCAAAATGGGTTGTAATTTTAAAAAATGGGTTGTAATCCAAAAAAAGGGACACGCACTTCCAGGTTTGACGTGGTTGTAATCCAAAACTGTTGTAATCCAAAGCGGTTGCAAACCAAGATACCACTGTATAAATGCTCAGCCACTTCAGTATCTGAGCAGCAGAGGGCGCGCTGGAGTATGTTTTGTTCATTCACAGGAGACTTTGAATAACATCTAAATAGCAAAACTTCCAGTTTATAGTTAATTCTGTTTGCGTGAGAGTATAATATTTTCCAGAAGTCCCAAGCTGGCAGAGGACAGCAGTGTGAGCTGATTATTACTCATACTGCCCATTGCCAATGTGACTCACACCTGACCTAACCCAAGGATTGCTTTCTCCGTTTAAACTGTTGGCTACTTTCTGATACCACAGCCAACATCATCATGTATCTAACAGTTCTTGTAGACTTTTAACAAATTTCACACACAAACACACATTCTGCCTGTTCCATGAATACAAATGTGTTGCTGAGATTGTTAAAAAGCAGAGCTTTCCACACTGTGTGTCGTGACATGTTAGTGCAGGGGTCGGCAAGGTTTACCTTGCCTGGACCGGTTCACCCCAGCGGAGATCCCTCCGTTGGCTGGATCGTGCGCACGCAATTTCCAGAGTCTGCATCGACGCGATTTTTGGCATCTGCGCATGTGCGGTTTTCAGCAGCACAGAAGCGAGTCCCCATGCTGCGCCAGTTTAGCGCAGCGCGCGGGGACCCCCCAAGCAGGCAGCTCAGGGCCAATTAAACGACCGCTGTTGTGGGCCAATTAAACGACCCCTGTTGGTTGCTTGTGGCCAATAGGCCTTAGGTTGCCGACCCCTGCATTAGCGTGTCGGCTGCAATGTGTACGTGTGTCATGCAAACAGTCCCTGTGCTCCTCCTGGGACTGGAAAGGGTTTAGTTCAACCTCTGGTTTGTTAGTAAAACTGAATTACTGTGTGGCGAAATGGTAAAGCAAAGGTAAAGGACCTCTGGATGGTTAAATCCAGTCAAAGGCGACCATGGGGTTGCTTTCAGACTGAGGGAGCCGGCGTTCGTCCACAGACAGCTTTCTGCGTCATGTGGCCAGCATGACTAAACCGCTTCTGGCACAACCTAACACCGTGACAGAAGCCAGAGTGCATGGAAACACCGTTTACCTTCCCACCGCAGCAGTACCTATTTCTCTACTTGCACTGTGTGCTTTTGAACTGCTAGGTTGGCAGTAGCTGGGACAGAGCAACGGGAGCTCACCCCGTCGTGCAGATTCAAACTGCTGACCTTCCAATCAGCAAGCCCAAGAGGCTAAGTGGTTTACACGTCTAAAAAGTGTGTCACAAACATGAAAAGTTTGGAAAGCTCTGTTATAAAGCATTCTTGGCGAGAGGGAAAATGGAAACTGAAATGAACTGGCAACCCTGAGTCTTTCTAAAGCCACCCCACTCGTCAAAAGGAGTGCAAGATAATTGCACCTAAGCAATGGCAACCACAGAAGACTGATCGCCGAAGAATTGATGCTTTTGAATTATGGTGCTGGAGGAGACTCTTGAGTCCCATGGACTGCAAAAAGATCAAACTTATCCATCCTTAAAGAAATCAGCCCTGAGTGGTCACTGGAAGGGCAGATCCTGAAGTTGAGGCTCCAGTACTTTGGCCACCTCATGAGAAGAGAAGACTCCCTGGAAAAGACCCTGATGTCGGGAAAGATGGAGGGCACAAGGAGAAGGGGACGACAGAGGATGAGATGGTTGGACAGTGTTCTCGAAGCAACTGGCATGAGTTTGGTCAAACTGCGGGAGGCAGTGAAGGATAGGGGTGCTTGGCGTGCTCTGGTCCATGGGGTCACAAAGAGTCGGACACGACTGAACAACTGAACAACAACAACAACGGCAACCACAGTGATCAAGGGAATGAAGCAATTCCCCCTACAAGGACAGCTTGCAGCATTTTGAAATATTTTAGTTTAGAGAAAAGGTGAGCAAGAGGTGATATAGTTCAGGGATATAAAATGATAGTTTTTTTCTTCTTCTCCTCTCATAACACTAGAACTTGAATAGGCCAGAGATTGTTACCGTAACTTTTTTGCATCCTGAGAGGCGCCTTTTCTTCTATTAACAATCTTCAAGGGGCTGCCCATGGGCAAGGAAGGGGCCAGAGGTAGAAATGGACAAAGCAGCAACTGGGAAGTTTACCACTGTAAAGTAATCTAGTTTCAACGCAAACACACACCTCTATTCTCTATCCAGGCAAGCAGGAAGCATTATCAAATTTCAAGGACGCACTCCAGCTTGGCAAAAATGCTCAAGGAAACTGCAAAGCATATCTGGCGAAGGGTGTGACCTGGGGAAAGAGGGTGTTGTCTAGGGAGTGCCCCAAGGGCCAGATAGAGCACCCTGGAGAGAAACATGTGGCCCCTGGGTCTCAGGGTCCCCAGCCCTGATATACACTATAAGCTCCTAGGGGCAGGGTCCTGTCCCACTTCTTCTGCAAAGTGCACGTGCACTGATGACAAATGTATACACAAATTGTGATGTTCCCTTGAAAAACAAACTAGTCTAAAATGTTCTTTAAAAGTCCCAAATTGACACCAGCAGGAGATCAAAGTTCATCTCCTTGGTGACTGTGCGTGAGCTGAATCCTCCCCACTCAAAGTCCACATGCCCTTTCTACCCGATCAATTTAAATTGCAAAACAAAATAAAGTCTTGCTGGGGATTTAACTCAAATGAGCCATGCAGAGTAAGAAAAGTGATATTATTTTTTTAAGATTCCTAGCAGCTGCACAGTAGCCCCTTGGGAAATCAGAAGGGGACCTGACATTGAGCACAACCCCCGACTCCTTGGGATTTGGGTTTAAAAAACAGAACCTGCCATGCCAGCGAAATACTTTGCAAAGAAGAATCAAACCTCTGCCAAAGCTTATACCATTTTTTATTTAATTAAAATAGAACGTTTGGTGCAAAACAAGCTTATTCATGACAGCTATAACTAGCTTGTATGTGTGCCTGTGAGATTAAAACAAAGTACTCATCTCAAGTAAGATGAAAACTGTACTCATTTCCCCTCTAGCGCTTAGGATCCTTCACTGTATGGTTTTACCTAGATTAATTTCCATGGACAATTATTCACAATTTTAGCTCCTACGAAAGTCACAGGCAAAATGTTGGCAATTGAAAAGGCAAGGAAATTTTGCAATAGCACCATGCTGATAATGTCTTCCATTATCTCCCCCAAACATTCTCCTTCAATTAATGAACAAATAAATTGTTAAAGTTTGCTCAGAAGAGTCTGCATGAGGTTGACAAATAGAGTGGGAGGCCTCCTGATTCCTAAACTGTCTATGTCCCTTTGATCTCTGTGCTGAGCTGCCCTTTGAAGTCAAACTGATCTGCATTAAGTTGCATCCTCTTTCACTTCTACATCTCCTCTCAAGTTTTCTCTGAATCTCAAGCGGCAATGTCATCTTGGAGAACAAAGGGGCAAGCAGGGCTTCTTTGCTTCTCCAATCAATTCCCTATCAAGAATGTACTCCCCTAAGATTTCATTCTGAACGCCTTCCAACAAAAGGTGTGCTCAAAGCAAAGATGAATTTCACTAAAGGTAACTTAATTCTGTTGGATACAAACTCTAGATTTCATTCAAAAGATTGTCAAAGGAGAGAGAAAATTCAGTGAAATTCTCTTGGGCTCAGTGACGGTGGTGCGGAAGCTGGCCCACCAGCTCCCCCAGGCCCTTGGACAAGACTGAACTGCAGCTATTCCAGAAGTGTCACCAGCCACCATTGCTCAATTAGATATCTAAGCTACTGAAATGAACAGGGCCTACAGTTTAAGGGTGCAGAGAGGACTGCGCTCAGGCAGCTGCAATCTTACACGCACTTGCGGGAGAGTAAACCTCACTGTGGGGCTTATTCCAGACTAAACCCTCCTAGGCGGCTTCCCCCCCGCCCCCCGCACTTCTGCAGCCGTCTGAAAGATTTCAAGTGTCTGGACAACCCGTCCAGGGAAGGAAGGAGGGATCTGGTTGTGGGTCTGGGAATCTGCGAACACTTCCTCCACGCCCTCCCCCTCCACGCCGTGACGCCGCCGCCGTTGTCCTTTTGTGACCTTGCAGTGAAGCTCGCAGGAGCGTCTTTCTGCGGGGATTTGCATGGCGGCACCTCGGAAGAGGCGTCACAATAGTCCTCTCACTAGAAAACAAAGGAAACGAATAACGAAAAAGTGAAGGCCCCAGCAGGGGGAGGGTCTGTCTCCGAGGGGGCCACGCGCGACGGCCTCGGAGCTGCCACCCGGCCCTCTGCCGTTCCGTCCCCTTTTGCTTCGACAAGACAGAGAGCGGAAAGCGAAGCCACCAAGGAAGAGCCGCACATGGTCTTGTAAGGCCAAGAACTACAATTCCCGGCAATGCCGCGCTCCCCCGTCGCCGGCCGACGAGTAGCGGAACAGCCTCCTTGGGGGAGCGCGCTGCATGCCGGGAGTCGCAGTCCAGGCTCCGAACGGTAGGACGCCACAACGTCCGTTCCCCATCCCTCCCGCGCAAGCGCACTTACGCGCAGCTGACCTTCACGAGCGCCGAACGGAGAGAGGGGCGGGGGAGCGCGGTAGGGAGGGGGAGCTATGCAAATGAGGGCAAGCCGCGCAGCCAATCGCGGGGCTCGGCTGGCGCCGGAGGCCCGGATGTGAGGGAGCTCAGAGGGGTTTTCCCCCCCCTCCGCCCCGCCTCTCTTTCTCCTCGCCGGCGAAGAGGCGGGACTGACCTCGCGCGTCTCCCTCCCTTTCCCCCCTCCCTCCCTCCCTCCCTCCCTCCCTTTCTATCTCCTTGAGGAGCCGCCGGCGGAACGCGGGCCCGTAGCACGCGACGGGGCGGAAGATGGCGGTTGGAGAGCCCGGCTGCCGGACGCGGGAGAGACGCCGCCGGCTGTGAAGGGGGAGAGGACGAGGAGGACGAGGAGCAGCAGCAGGAGGAGAAAGAGAGGGGCAAGGGGAGCCGCCGCTGGAGACGGAGGAACAAGAAGGGAGGCCAAGAGCGGCTGAGGGCAGAGCCCAGCCCCCGACCTCGGGGGCCGCCTCGCGCCGAGGCGCCTCAGCCCCCGCCTGAGGTGGGGGTCTAGAGCCCCTCCGGGAGGGGAGGCCGGCACTTGTTTCTGTCATTTTGGGGCGAGAAAGAGGGGCTGCTACTGAAGAGAAAGAGGGGCTGGGAACGGGGGTCGTCGCTCTGTGCGCTCTGAGGGGCGCCGGGCATCCCCCTCCCTCAGGGGGGCCTCGAGGAGGAGGAGGGGGGGCCAGCGGCAGTTGAACCCCCTCCCTCGTCGGAAGGGAGGCACTTAACTGAGGAGCACTTGGCGGGAGTCGAAGCCGTCTCTTTTGGGGGGGGGGCTGAGCGCCCCCACCTCAGAGCCCCATTCTGGGCTGTGAACCCTCGCTCTGAACAGGGGCTCCTTTTAGTGGGGGGGGCTGACTCCCCCTCTCCGCTCCCGTTGTTTTTTTATTGTAGATCTGAAGCGAGCCTCGTGGTCAGGAGCAGGGGGTGGGGTCCTTGACCCCTGGCCTTTAGGCTAGGGCCTTATTCCGAGGAGGAGCTGGAACCCGTTGAACTCCCTCCGGTGAACTTTGACGCACTTGGAGGGCCTTGGGAAATGTGCACCAGGAGAAGAAGGGGTCCTGTTTAGGAGGAGCGCAGGTCACGGGGACCTAAGCGTGCTCACAGGAAGGAAAAACCTGCCTGAGCTTAGAGCCGTCTTGAAACTTAAGGCATTGCTTCTGTCTTTATCTCTCATTTGGGTGGGAAGGATAGGTACAGTAATGTAGTTCGTATAGAGGCTCCTTCTAGAGAGAGAGAGACATAAGAGCTGAGTTTTCTTTTTGGAGAGGGTGGGTAAAAGTAGTGGATAAGGAAGTCAACAGGAGACTGAATATAGGTATAGAACATCTATATACAGTATATCAATATCTACACACACACACACACACACACAAAGGAAGGCTCTGTTTCAAGGTTGAAATAACCTTTTGTTAGAGAAGAGTTCAAACAAGGGGCCCCCACTTTTGGAGGGGTCCCCACTGGGAACCCTGGGTCTTGGGGTGGCCCTAGTTCAGAGCGGACTACGTTGGCTCCGGTGGCACATCTGCCCACAATTTCCCTCGTTGCAGGCGGTCGGCTGCTGGGCTCCCCACACCATGTTCTCGGTCCTCTCCTATGGCAGACTGGTAGCCCGGGCAGTCCTAGGTGGCCTTTCTCAAACAGACACTCGAGATTACAGCCTGGTGACTGCCAGCTGTGGCTTTGGCAAGGACTTCCGCAAGGGCATCTTGAAGAAAGGCATGTGCTACGGGGATGACGCCTGCTTTGTGGCCCGGCACCGATCTGCAGATGTTCTAGGTGAGTGATGTCTGAGGCTGGTCTTTGTGTTTGTCTGACTTGCCTGTCTTCCTCCTCATGTTTGATTGAATGTTCTAAAATAGCACCCCTGGGTAGTATTTGAAAAGGCCTTATAATTGCATATCTGCAGGCTGCCGTCTCAGAGCAAAGTGTGCCGGGGAGACAGTGAAGTAGATTCCATGATTGTGGGGGGCTCCAGAACTGATCTTGCCCAGTCTAGGTTCCTTTGTGGGTTGGTGTGTTGCTTTGCTCATCAGGACCTGTCCCTAATAGCTCCCCTGCAGTTCCAAGGTGGCTGCTGTGGTGTTTTTTTTTTTTTAAAAAAAGCGTTTTAGGTTTCCCCATCTTTTTAAATAGCTTGAACTTAAACTCTTGCGGTGTCCCTCCCCCCTTCCAACCCTGCAAATGAAACAAGCTGTTGGGAGCAAACACTTCCTGCCTTTAGCGCACCTTGTGTCCTTGTCAGGTGAAAAGCAAAGTGACATTGAAAGCGGTTTCAGATGTCAAGCTTCACTCCCCACACCCACTTTACTGTGGTTTCAGAGCTCCCTGCAGATCTTCAGTGCAGTGCAGCTGTGCTGTGTCAGATGTCACAGGAGCAAAAGGGGGAAACCTCCTGAGTGCAGGCCCTTTGTGGGGGATGCGGCTTCTCAAATGCCCTTTCGCTTGCTGAGCAGCAGCAACATGAATGTAGATTGCTAAACACTCCTTGGTGTATTGTTTATTTAGAGTTGAAGGTTGCTCTTGTATCTAAACATATTGTGTTAGTGAAACTTAGTGTAGCCATGGTAGCTTCATGTCTGTTGTAATGAGTGATTTTTTTTTTAATGTTAGTTGGCTTTCATACAATGTTTTGAATAGTACATTTAAAAGAATCCTGTCAGGTGCCCATGCTGTAGTTCTGGATACGGAGGACAAAGAAAAATATATCAACCTTGGTCATGCAGCACAGTTCATCATTGTTCTTAGGCCATAACCCACAATGCAGTGTGGCTGTTCAAGTGTCTTATCTAGCATATGATCCATGTTGAAGGGAAGGTCAGTAGAGTTCTTCCTTTCTGTCAGTAGAATTACTTGCACTGTGAATGGAAAGGGAGTGACTGATGGATTTCTATCAAATGAAAGAGTGATTGGAGTCACCTTGGTTCTACATTGCTCTTTAATAGTATAGCTGGGCATTTCCCCCCTCTGGCCTTTATTTTAGTTGGATTGCAGTGAATTGTATGGCAGGGTTTGGTGATGTTATGTCATTATGTTGCAGTAGTCCTATGTAAGCAGCCTTGTAGTGTCACTGAAGTGATGCAGGGATTAAATCCTTATTATTTTCATTTTTAAATACTTTGTTTCCTGTACTTGATTACTGTTATAGCAAGCAGGTTTTATTTTATGTATTGCATTTATATCCCAAGCAAAATAAAAAAATAAAAAAATTCCTTCCAGTAGCACCTTAGAGACCAACTAAGTTTGTTCTTGGTATGAGCTTTCATGTGCATGCACACTTCTTCAGATACACTGAAACAGAAGTCACCAGACCCTTATATATAGTAAGAGAGTGGGGAGGGGTGGTGGGAATGGGTGATTGGCTGATAGGCGTGGAAAACCTGTTGACGACTGTTAACAACTGCAATTGGTCTTACAGGAAAAAGCAATGGGTGAGATGGCTAAAGATAGCTTTGTCATGTATAATGAGATAAGAATCCGATGTCTTTGTTCAGACCAGGTCTCTCCATGGTTTTAAGTTTGGTAATTAGTTGCAATTCAGCAACTTCTCTTTCCAGTCTATATTTGAAATTCCTTTGTAGTAAGACAGCTACTTTGAGATCTTGTATTGATTTATATCCCACTTTTCCTCCAAAGAGTTCAATGTGTCATACAATGTCTCCATTGTAATTTCCCCCCAATGCTTCAGAAAGTGATTTTTGTGGCTTAGTACTGTGTTCTTTGGATGACTGTTCTAACAGCCCCCCTATTAATTTTGATTTAGGTATTTATGCCCTCTCTTTAGTCAGTTAAGACTGACTCCTAAAGCAGCTTACAGTTGAAATCCACCACACATTTGTGCGTGTGTGTGCGCGCGCTCACACAGATGGGTTCCGTCTCTTCTGGCCCATGATAATACACTCCAGGTTCCAGGCTCTTCCCTGGAGAAGGAGCTATAGGTGAACTCAGGCTTGACAAAGATATTATTAGCCTCTTGCTGTCATTTTTCTATTGGTTCCTTAGCCCAATCCACAGTAGATAAAATAAAATTCTCTTTTTGCTCTTAGTTCTCCATTTTGAAATCTTTATTTAAATGATACTTTTAGTAGCCTATATAATTGAATATTTTGCCCTTCTTTCCCTCTGTGTGACCTGCATGTTTGCTAAACATGTTAGCTTTTCTCTGCTTGGTGTCCTGTGCTCTGCCTGCATCTTTTGTTCTAAATTTCAAATGTCTTCAAACACTTATGCAGCTTCACTGTTCTGGATTATCTTAATTTTATACAACCTATAAAATAAAATGCAGAAGAGCTTGGCACAATTGGATTTTTTTATATAAATAACAATGTAGAATGTCTTTAGCCAAAGAATGAGTTTTAAATGTGTTTCACTTTCCATTCAGTCCAGATTAGCTTTATATATTACTCATTTGCAGATATAAGCATGCCAAGATCTCTGCCTTCAGTTTTGAGAGTCTTTGTGGGTTGGATGTGGGTGCGGAGTAGCCACATGAGCTGCTCCCATCCAGTGGGGGGGAAATTGCAAGAGCACTTGGAATCTGCCCAACTTCCAAGTCCCTGTTTGACCACAGTTAAAAAAACACCCCTACACATGGCCTTTTTCTGTTGTGCAGTTACTAGGTCTGAAGATCAGTGCTGCTGAATCAGACCAAAGACCTGTCTCTTTCTGCTCATGATTCCCAGCAGTTGGTATTCAGAGACATACTGCATCTGATACTGGAGCTATTATGACCAATAGCCACATCCTTTGCAGCTCAGTGGTTACTGCTGCTGTCCTGTGCAATGGGGCTTAAGGCATTCATAGTACTGCGCTATATCAGCTGTGAGCCAGGAAGACCTCAGTTCAAATCTCACCTTATGAGATCATCTTAGCAAGTGGATTAAGGCAAAATATTCGCCCAGCTTCAGGCACTCTCCTGCATTGTGGGAATGGTAATAATGGCCTTTCTTGTAAAAGGAAAGAGGTTGTCAGCAGTTGACATTCTGCTGAAATTCCTACATTAACAGAGAAGTTATGAAGATTACTAAGAAGTGCTTTGAACACTTGCAGTACACTATCTTTATAAATTCTTTATAAATTCTGGAACCACACGGCGACTTCCTGCAGATTCCAGTGCCTTTGCTGCCTTAAGTGAGAAGGTTTGGTGCCAGCTGTAGGTGATTGTACCTGTACATATTCTGGCCTTTCACCTGTAAAACTGCTTCGCTAGCTTTCCTTTCATGACAGTATTGTAAAAGATCCTCCATAGGAGCTCAGGAGAGATCAGGGTCTGTGGTGATGAAAATTTTAACTCTGAAAGGCTTACATAAAAAGAGCATAAAACATTATTTTGGTGCAGAAGTTGGAAGGATTGTCCTTATTCCTTTCCTTAGTACCTTCTTTGGGAAATCAGTCGACAGCAGTTTACAATGAAGCAAAAGCCACACTGAGAACATGCATCAAGCATGTTTACACATATAGGGATAATTTGGATTGTTTATTCTTCAATTAGATTATCATAGTAACTTCATAAGGAGTACATTGCTACAGTGAGGAAAGGGCTTGGGAGATTGAAGCGAGGATCACAGGAAGCTTTCTGCAGATGCCCGTGTTTCCAAGCTGTTTTCTGCAACCACAAGGAAAATGTGTGAGTTTAAAAATAATAACACTGAAACTGGAGCCTTGCAGGTTTGTCAGAACACCAGGTCCTGGGTTTCTGTGCAATTTGGGCAGAGTTAACAGAGTACAGACAGGCACACACTGCTTGGGTTTTCCTCTTTGGCTCTTACACTGTTGACAAATCCTAGGCTGGGCGTTTTATGAGAAATGACATTCCAAACCTTTTAATCATTTTAATAAGCCCCAAAACAGTACAGTTGAAAAGCAATAGATAAATATGAAAAGATGAAAGACATTTCAAATATTTCTTGGAAGATCATAGCATAAATATGAAAAGATGAAAGACATTTCAAATATTTCTTGGAAGATCATAGCATTGTAAAGTTAAGATCATCTAGCCCAACCCCACACAATACAGGAATCTCAGCTAGATCATACATGGTAGAACCTCTGCTTTAAAATCTCCAAGCGTTGGTCAGCAATAAAAGACACTGTGTCATTGAAGTTAACTCTTTATTCAGAGGAGCCAAAACAGCGCAGGCCGAGTAATCCCAGCAACTGACCAGTAAATCTTGCCCCAATGAGGCAGTTGTGAGGACTACAAGTCTCCACCTTCCCATCACTTTCTAAGGCTTCTCTTTTCCAGGGTTTTTCCCAAGCAGTTGCAAACTACACACAACCAATCTCTCCTCTGCATTTTTCATTTCTCTGCATATTCTAGGAGATCAGGGGGAGGGTTGCTGGCTGCAGTAGGAAGGCTTGTTACCTCTTCTGCTTCCTCTTTCTCCTCCCAGACTGCTCCTTCTTCTCCCTGTGTCCACTCATTGTTGTCCCACCACAGCTTCCCTGTCTCTGAGCCTTCTTCCCCTGGGGATACCCTTTGGGTTTCCCCAGCCTGTACTTCCCACCACTCCTCGGCATCCAGCCAGTCCATAACACCAAGGAAGGAGAGTCCACCACCTCTTGTGGGAGTGTGTTCCCCTGTCAAACTGCTCTTGCCGTCAGAAAGGGCTTCCTGATGTTTGGTCGGAATCTCCTTTCTTGTAACTACGCTCCGGAGCAGGGGAAAACAAGATTGAATGCAGTCAAGTTTGCAGTCATGGCTACTCAGAAGTAAGCCTCATTAAACTAAATGGCGCTTACTCTCAAGTAACTGAGTATAGGACTGCAGGCTCAGAAGCATTCCAAACTCCTGGCTGATAGATAGCCACTGCTGCACCCACAGCCTTCTTCCTTGCACTGGAAAGGTGGGGGTGGGAAAAATGCAGTTTTGCTGCATCAGCCCTCAGGCTGACATAGCAAAGAGGTATTTGCCATCATGTGGATGGCAGGAGGGTGAGCGCATCCTGGATCCTGTGTCAGCCCAGCTGCAGCCTCACGACATACTGTTTTGCCTATTGCTGGCAGGGATACTGCTAGCAGTAACTTCCAGCCACCTACCTTTTGGGCTTGTGCATTGGGATGTTGCTCACCAGCAGAGCTCCCCTGCCCCACCCAAAACAGGGATTGAAATTGTTCTGTCAGTCTCTCAGTATGAATGATGCTGAGGTTCTTATTAATTTCATCCCACCTCAAAGCATGCATCAGTCTTAATTCTTCTTATAACTGAAATCTCCTCCTTGGAAAGACAGCTCCTCCAAAGCATAATCAAAACAACTCTGCTTAGTGGAAAAAAATATTCACCAGTGTAAGCCTAGTTTAGGCTGAAGGACAGTCTGTGAAAATGGTAGGTGATGAGCTAAGGGATTATTTTGTTAGCATAAAAAGAGGCTTGCATCCAGGGATCTCATTTGAACCATGCTATTGCATAATTATTCTGCTTTGAGAATGCTGGATGGGTAGACAGAGTAAAGGCACACACAAGGAACTAAAGCAGAATGTCCCAAGGTGGCCACTTCAGGAGGGAAGAATGCAGGCACTGGGCGTTTTGCAATATTACTTGCATTTTTAGTAAAAAATTATTTTGGCATAGTCAGGTTTTCTAGTATCCTAAGATTTAACACATACAAGTAAATGTCTTTAGTTGAAGAAGAAGAAGAGTTTGGATTTGATATCCCGCTTTATCACTACCCGAAGGAGTCTCAAAGCAGCTAACATTCTCCAGTGTGTTGTAGTGGTTAAGAGCGGTAGACTCGTTATCTGGGGAACCGGATTCGCGTCTCCGCTCCTCCACATGCAGCTGCTGGGTGACCTTGGGCTAGTCACACTTCTCTGAAGTCTCTCAGCCCCACTCACCTCACAGAGTGTTTGTTGTGGGGGAGGAAGGGAAAGGAGAATGTTAGCCGCTTTGAGACTCCTTTGGGTAGTGAAAAGTGGGATATCAAATCCAAACTCTTCTTCTTCTTCTTCTTCCCCACAACAAACACTCTGTGAGGTGAGTGGGGCTGAGAGACTTCAAAGAAGTGTGACTAGCCCAAGGTCACCCAGCAGCTGCATGTGGAGGAGCAGGGAAGCGAACCCAGTTCACCAGATTACGAGTCTGCCGCTCTTAACCACTACACCACACTGGCTCCCAGTTTGTGTGGAGGGCAACACACAGGTGTTTTGGTCTCTGATCACTGACAGGTGAAGGAATGCTTGTAACTGCCTGCTTGTAACTGTTTTTGGCCAAAGTTGTGGTTTGTTATTGGCCAAAATAAAACTGCATCTTTTAGAATAGTTTGTGTAAGTGGGAAAGTAAAACTTGGATCTCATCCTCTGGAGTTTGAATAAGTGGTTGTACCAGAAATGCCCTGCTTGCTGCCAGCACAGCATACACCTGCCCTCCCCTTTAGCCTACAAAGAAGTTCACTGCTACCTCATCAGCTACCATTTGCTTTCGTGCTTGCTTGCCTTGAGTATGTAAGTGATGCTTGCATAGCATATAACCAGGCAGTAACTCTGGGGACTGTCCTCCCTATAGCGGAAGAACTGTGTAACTACTGCTTGCCAATGCTGATGAGAGGATGTCTTTCTGCCCTCTCCAAGGAAGCAGAGAATCAGAGTGGTTAAGAGTTATGGTAAAGAACTGACTAACAGAAACAAAGGTTAATTTAGTATGTTCAGTAATATACAAATAAACTAAATTTTGTAAACTGCTTTGAGGGATTTCTTTCTCTTTTTTACAACCAAATGGTGTATAAATTTTATGAAATAAATTGGGTTAACCTATCCAGCCGTGTCCTTAAATCCCATGCTTCAGATATTTGAGAATTTTTTTTTATGGCCATGAGTTTCCATTAGTTTTTAATCAAACTAGTTTTTTAGTGCAAGAGGGAAAATGTATTGATACAGCCAGGGAATTTATACAGACACGGTTCCTGTGGAACTGTCCTTGGTTAGTTCTGATGAAATGATGCCACTGCTGGTGATTTCAACACAGTGAATAAAGCTAGGTCTGTTGCCCAATTACGGAAATCTTAGTTGATTAATGGATTGAATTTGCCTAAGTGTAAAATGAAGAGTTCTGACATAAGTATGCTTTGTTTTTAGATGCACAGGCATAATCTTTGATAAGACATGTTCTTTCCTACATAAGAGAGAAGGAGCTGGAATGCTTCTTTTAAGATGGAGTTTGCCCTCTGTAGGTTTTTTCCTCCCTCCAATACTTAACAGTTAACCATGAAGCAGGTCTTTAATTTTTAAATCAGGTGAATCATTTAGTTGATCAAAAGTTTTTTTTAAATTGATCTTTAACTGTAAACTAAGCATTTTGGCCCTACCCAACCCCCAAATTCTCTTTGATGCCCAGTTCTGAAAACAGGAAAGATGTAGGTCTCTTTTCTATGATATCCAAAGGGAACTTTATTGTATTAATTAGTTACAATTTTTATAGCCTGCTTTTCATTGAATGTCCTCAATCCCAGAGTGGGAAACAAATTAATAAAAGTAAACAGGAGAAAAATATTATTATTATTTAAAATAATATACAAAAATTACAAAATCATATAAACAAGACCAATAAACAACTAAACAATTTTATCATAAGGTAAACAAGCAAAATTACAGCAACACAACTTAATGTTTCCAATGTAACAAAGTACAGGCCTCAGGGGTGACCTTGAACATGGGAAGTTATAGAAGACTTGAACAGTTGGAGAAGTAGGAGTTGCCTTTTTCAACATGTGTGAAGGCACTTCTTTTACAGAGTGTTGTGGCTGAGTTGGTGACCTGTAAAGACTGCAGGTTGGGATTCCTGGTCTCCCAGCTGACTGTCTCTGCAGAATACACTGTTCAACACTTTCTGACTGTTGATGCTGAGAGTGACTTGTTGGGTTTCAGAACTGAAGAGTCTGAGGGTGATGGAGTTCTAGGATGCTTGTCCAGACTAGTTGTGGAAGACTGATCAAATGTTATGCAGTATTTAGAGGAAGGGGAAGTTGATGAGGCAACCACAAGGCATACATACAAGGTTCCTTAAATATGTTTTCTTTACCTAATGTGCTGGCACGATTGCAATCTCCAGAGGCTTATTGCACAGGCACACTTTTAATTTACTTGTAGTTGTGTGTTTCTGCTCCTTGTATGCCTTTACCAATCAGATCCCATTGTGTTTAAGCTGCAAGACCTACAGTGAACTTGCCCACGTTCTGTCAAATGATCCTTTCATACCTAATGTAGGCATGTAAGAAAATTACAGATCCCCACCCCAAACCAATTAATCAGATGGGGACTTTGATTTTTTTTAAAACCACTAATAGAGAAATCAAATGGTTAATCTAATATTAACTTTTAACATATTTTTAGAGCATTGGTTCCCAAATGGTGATCTGTGGACTCCAGGGGGCCATCGTAACTGACCCAGGAGGTCTGTGGCACCATTCACATAACAAAAACTACCATAGAGATACCAACATTTTCAAAAGCAGAGGGGCCATGACTTGTTTTTTAAAAAACAGGGTGTAGTATAGGCAACCCCTGATTTCTGTGGGGGTTGCGTTCCAGGTCATGTGTGCACAATGGTGAAGCACATATAAGCCCACCCGTTACGCCCCCTTTTTATAAGATTTCCGGGTTTGCAGCAAAGCGTACACACGTGGTCATGCATGCTTTGAACGCTCCAAACGGTCATTGCCAGTACTTTGCTAATTGGGAACCATGGGTTTAGAAGATTCATGTGCATTTCCTAAAGAAGAAAGGAAGGGTGTTCTTTGGTATTCAGGGTTATGGTATCCAAGTTGTGCTTTGTATTACTTGTAGTGTTACAAAGGGGGGGGGTTCATAATGCTTGCCTTCTGGTGTTGCATTGTGTAGATTTTTTTAAAAAAAATACAAATCCTAAAAAAAATGGTTCTAAAAGGTTATGGACTATTTTGGGGAGAAATCTGATTAATGCTGATAGTCTGTTCAGAGTCTGGCGGTAACATGCTGACAGATTACATAGTTCATGCCAAGGTCAGCTCTAAACCCTCCATCTCCAGTTCAGCTGGCATCCTAAGTGAAGGACATTTTACAGATTAGCACGTTTTTCTTCATGCACTAAGTTTTCAATTCTAGGATAGAGGTTTGCAGCCTTGGGGAGCTGAGATAGCTCAGTAGGTAGAGCATGAGACTCTTAATCTCAGAGTCATAGGTTCATACCACACGTTGGGTAAAAAGATTCCTGCATTGCAGGGGTTTGGGCTAGGTGACCCTCAGGGGCCCTTCCAACCATACAATTCTGTGATTTTGTTTAGCAGATTTATCTTCCTTTGGCTCACTTCCTGATAGTTGAGAAAGTGACTCACACTGCATCCTGAATCATTTAACATGAGCTTCATACATTCCATAAATACCAAATGTTGATACTTACAGGCTGAAGAGAGTTTCTGAACCAAATAAGTTGAATATTATTAGAGATGCTTGGGGGGGGGCTGTAGATACTCAGCAGTACCTCTGAAAATATTTCTTACTCTTATTTGACCATGGCAAAATTCTCAGGAGTTTTGCTTTTGCTAAACGACTTTGCCTCTTATTACTTTACCCTCCAAACCCTTCTGCAACTGCAGAACTGCTGCAGAAAGTTTTCGGCAAAGGGCCATTCTTGACCTTGATGCCTGATGGTGTTGGATAGCAATGTTTGAGAGAAATGGGCTCCACACCATTCTGGGAGCCTAAAGCTGAACTAGCTTATCAGCCAACCACTTTCTCCTGGTAAATGTGTAGAACTGCACTATTCTGCTCTCCTGCATACCATGTTTTCCCGAAAATAAGACACTGTCTTTTATTTATTTTTCCTCAAGAAGACACACTATTTCTTATTTTGGGGGGATGTCTTATTTTTATTATGTCAGTTGCTGCCCATTTTCTTAACCGCTCCGCGTCGGTACGCTGCATAGCCAGGCCTATCACTATGTCTTATTTTCGGGGTATGGCTTATATTGCACAAATGCTTAGAAATCCTGCTACAGCTTATTTTATGCGTATGTCTTATTTTCGGGGAAACATGGTATGTTCCTGATTATGTGGCTGGCACATGTTTGATATCTTAAATACAGTTAGCATCTCCTCAAGCTCAAAATCAGCTGAATTCATGACTAAAACTCTATCACTGCAGCCCCTCACAGTTAGCCTGTCTAACCTGTTTCCCTTTTGCTTACATTTTGGTGCTGAAACTGGTTAAGATGAATTGAGGTACTCATCTTCAAGAAATATAGGTGACCACCAGCTCTTAAATGATTCTGTTCAGAGGTAATCGTATCTATGCCCTGAGTTTCTTAATGCATCCAAAGGGGCACAACCACTTTTGGTTAAAACTGCCGGTATCACAGTTCCGTTATGCAAACCTAGGGTGATGCTTCACATGAGGATGTGGGCCCATTTAGAGATGAGGAAACTACTCCTGAATAATACCAGAAAGGAAGTAAAGGTGACTGTCCTTGGTCCTGTTGACTTCTGCATAACTTCCCCCTCCCCCATCTGTCTTAAGCTAGTTGCACAATAAGCCCTTATTTTGGGCTTTCAGCAATCAGAAGTGATTATATACCTCTGTGCTTTCTGCATGGCATATTGAATTAGGAAAGTGATTAGTTTAGAAAGTCTTCTTTAGAAATATTAGCAGATATGGAGAATAATTAAACCTCACCAGCTTTGCATGTTTAACGTAAATTTCATCTTCATTAATGCTGAGGAAATTATTCATAATACGTGTTATGTATATATTCTTTTTTAGGGGTTGCAGATGGTGTTGGAGGCTGGCGGGACTATGGTGTTGACCCTTCTCAGTTCTCAGGGACTCTCATGCGCACTTGTGAACGCTTGGTCAAGGAAGGACGGTTTATACCAAGCAATCCTGTGGGGATTCTCACCACGAGCTACTGTGAGCTGCTGCAGAACAAAGTACCTTTGCTTGGTAAGCGTAAACGGTCTCTCCTCTTTCTCACATCAGTCCACTGGGGTGTATTCTTAGCCAGACATACCTATAGTGCTGTCCAGTAGTTAAGCCGGGGAGTCCTTCAGTTATCACCTCCTGACAGGAACTCCTTGTTTGGCCTAGGTCAGGAGTGGGGAACCAGTGACCCTCCAGATGTTATTGCACTACAGCTTCCACCAGCCCCAGCCAGCATATCCAATTCTCAGGGATTATGAGAGTGGTAGTACAAGAACAAGTGCAGGGCATCACATTGGGTACCCCTGGCCAAGGCAAGCCGTCTTGTAAGACTCTCACGGATGATCTTTGACACATGCCGTCTTCCAACAAATGCTTCCAAAAAAAATAAATGGTGGCTTTTGGCCACAAAGGGGAAGTGACCCTGGTTTGGTACCACATTAAATAAGCGAGCAAACAAAAACACTTTGATGTCATTCCTGCTCTTTCAGAACTGGTTGCTGATGCAGGCAGATATATGTTTATTTAGGAAAATAAACTGCAAACACTTTCAGTTTGAAGCCCCTTTGCTTCTCCTTTGTATCTGAGCCCTTCTTTTTGCAGGATGATGCCTCACTTGTGCTTTGTTGCTCCTACCTTTTATTTTTGGTTGTCTAAAAGCAACATGGAGTTGCCATTATTGGTTTCAGATTTAACTTCCCCACTGGGAATATATTCCAGCTGGGTGTCAGTTTAGGAGAAGTCTAGTGGTGGATATTTGCAGTATGTGTTTAACTTTAAACACCTGCTGAAAACTTTTCTATTTCTCCAGGCTTAAGGAGGCAATTCAGAATACATCTTTCCACAATGGTTAATTCATGTCTATTTTTAACTTTTCTTGCTTTTCTTGTATTTTTTATTTGTTTTTGTTGCAAACTGCTTTGATATTTATTTATTGAGATCGTGGCCTATAAATATTTTTATAAATTAAATAAGTTAAAAAATAAAATTGCTGTTTACATTTTACGTTCATGCCACTCTCTTTGAACTCATGAGAGCAAGCGAGTCTCGCAACAGAACATTGCAGTGTGGTACGTGCCAGTTCACTGTTCCTGCCAGCCAATCAGCCAGGTCTTCCAGATAACCCAATTGCCCCACTCTCCACTCTTGCCCCCCAAGACACTGTGATCGTTGAGCACATCCAGTCCTCATTCAGCAGGGTTTTTTTTGGGGGGGGGGAGGCTGTTGCCCCATAGGAAGTTTCTCCTAAATATTATTTGTACTTCTGGACACCTTGGAAGATCCCTATGGCATGCTGACACTTCTTTTTTGTTCCTCAATAGCCCCATTTCACCCACAGCCCTGTGAGCACTTAAGGGGGTGAGTTTGATATTAGAGGGAGTGATGTTGGGGGGCCTTGAAGGAGCAGGATTTTGCTGTGTTGAGAACCAGCCACTCTAATGGAAACGGACAACCTTTAGCACACTAAGTGCAAGTTACTTTTTGCACCGCACATGCTTCTCACCTGACCTTAGCTGCTCTGCCAAGAGGTCTCTGTAAGTATGTAAGCTAAATTTAGCTAGCCTCTGCTGAGCTCAGGAAGAGTCATCCCTTTTTCATTACACACCTAAGGAATAGCCATTGGCTGCAGCATTTCCCCTTCAGTTCAGACGTTGCTGGAACTGCTTAAATGAGCTCTAATTTCAACTTACATTGTGACTAGTTTTGTGGAAAAGTCCTGACTTAACTGAATGCTGCCAAGGTGGCCTCATGCTGTGAGTGCCTGTCCCATTCATCTTGACCTTCTCAGTTCACAAGAGCACATGTGCTCCATGTTTGGCACTTGAATTTCTACTTGCAGTGCATTTCTGATCAGCTTGACTCCTTATCCGAAACTTTAGATTTTCTTCCTCCTTTTAACTGCTGTAAATTTCCCCCTTATCTTGAATGCTTTGTTAAGCATTCCTTGTTAGGAAAGCCAATATAAGAGCCAATGTGTCAGTTGCTCACATGTTCCTGGTATTTAATGGACAAGTGATGAGATAGTAGAGTACATGTTTGCCTAGTGCTGTTAACCGCTGTCCAACCTCCTCAGCACTTCTTTGGGGGTTCTTTTGAAATGAATGCATGTTACATGTCTACCTCCACAAATCTTGGTTGAAGAAAGTGCTTAGAGCGGGCAAGAATCCAAATAGCTGCTTATTAAGTTTCAGAATGGTGGCATTGCTTTTAGAGGTCTGATGTGCTACCTTTAAGAAGAGCTGTGCTGACTTACCAAGAGAACAGCACTGGAAGTCTGTTTCTGCTAATTAGAAATAGCTTCTCACAGTAGTTGGAAAACAATAGAAATTCTGTTCAGCTCATTTCCATGTAGTGTATCTCTCTCAAGTTCTTGTCCTTGCTGGACCAAACACAGCAGCCAGTGGACCCCACTTAAAATAAAAGCAGCTGCATTTATATGTCATTATCTAAAAAAATATTTAATTTTATTTCCAGGGAGCAGCACAGCTTGCATTGTAGTTCTGGATCGAACAAGTCATCGTTTACATACAGCAAACTTGGGGGACTCAGGCTTTTTGGTTGTCAGAGGTGGAGAGGTAGTACACCGATCTGATGAACAACAGCACTACTTCAACACTCCATTCCAGCTGTCAATAGCACCACCTGAAGCTGAAGGGGTCGTCTTCAGTGACAGGTGAGATTTTTAAGCGTGAGTGGTCAGATCTAAATTCCCCAGAACGATTATGTTGGGTGCATCCCCAGTGAATTGTGAGGGGAAGCTGTGCTCACACCCTATTGTCCCGGAATGTGTAACTCCCTTTTTCCAAACAAAGGAGAATTATGGGAAATGGTCTTTTTCTGTTCAGGGGTTTTATGGTTGCCCTGAAGGGGCTTTTCTCCTCTCACTAGCCTGGCTTCACTCATTACAGTGGTCATTAGAGGGAAAGGTGTCTCCTCCTTGCATGAGGCTGTGCAAGGGTTATGTATGGAGTATTCCTCGTCTCTCTGATATTTGCATGTTACAAAACTCCACTTTACAAAACAGAGCTTTGGCATAAAGATGGTTAGGGTGTGGTGTTAGGTGCCTTTTATGCATCCAGGTCCCTGCTTCAGTTTGACTTTCATGTGTGGCCACATTTGCCAGGGCCTCAAATGTCACATTTTAAAATTTCCCTCCTCCTGACTTGTTTGCCAAGGAATGCTACTGTTTTATGTGTTGCCGTTGGAAATATTTTTTTGGCTATAAGAGTGAATTTAGCTTAAGAGTGAATCAAGTTGCTCTTCCAAGTTGAATTCCTGGAATGGGTGCTAAAAGTTTGTTCTTTGTGGCTGCTTTGCACTTGCAGCAGGATTCGAATGGAGATGTGGAAAAAGCCTTGTCCTGCTGAGTGCATTCACTTGTGTCCAAAATAGCTCTGTGTTCACCCAGCATGCAAATGCTGTCATGCTGTCCTGTTCATTTGGGAACCTCCTTCTCACTCTTGGAATTTGGATTGGGAATCTGCTAATTTTGCATACTCTGGCAGTGAGGTAGCAAATGCTTGAAGAACAGAGAGGGAAGCATGTGACTGCAGCTTGTATTTCAATACGGTTAAAAGCTTCCAGCCGTGTGCTGTGCCCAATCAAAATCAGCAAAACTCCCATTTGGCAGAACACCAAGGTCCACGATGGGAGTGTTGGAAAAGCACATTCTGTTCAATGGGAACTAGCGTCTTAAAAAGGGTACCTTAGCAAAGGACTTGAAGCAAGATTACTCCCTTCCCACCGGCACTGCACAGCAAGGCCTTTGTTACTCCACAGGTCAAAGCAGGAGTCACTCAAAAGCACTAGTGCAGGGGAGAGTTCATGGGATCTATCCTATGCTGCCCTACTGTGTAAGGTTCCTTTTATCTCTTCAAACTGTCTGTCACGAGAGTCCCAATCTGTTGTGTCTAACGAGCAGCTTTTCAGCAGTGCAAACTCTTTGCTCGTGAAATGAAAGCTTGTGTAATAGTGATTTAAGAAAGCAAAGCCAGCTAAATGGGGTTGCCCCACTAGTGCTTAAACATTATCACAGTAGCTATGTCAGGTAAGCTGAATGTAGTGTTCTCCCCATTTTACAGATTAACTAAACTCTGACCTGGGAGCCATTCAAATATATGTCGCTATTTGTGATCATTGTTTTCACAGCCCAGATGCTGCGGACAGTACTACGTTTGATGTCCAGCTAGGAGACATCATTCTGACAGCCACAGATGGGCTTTTTGACAACATGCCTGACTACATGATCCTACAGGAGCTTAAGAAGCTAAAGGTAAACAGTATGCACAGAGTTGGGTGAAATGTTTAAAAAGAGATGAGTTCATGTAACTATTTGCATATTATGTTAGTCTACTTGACCCAGAGTTTTTTAAGCAAGGTAGACTAAAGTTGCTTCTGGGGCCCCTCCAACATTAGAGGCCCTGAAGCTTAAGCTTCATTAGTTTTCTAGCAGATCTGCCCCTGGCTACACCATTTGGGTAGGAAATAAGCTGAATTTTGAATGCATGAGAGTTAAATACAATGTCCTGCACTTATGCATTATCAATTCACGTGTGATCGTGTATATGCATGACGCTGGGAAATAATTAAATCTTTTAATTTAAACACGGAAATGGTGGGAGAGAAGGAGAGCCCTCGTTGCTCATGTTTAGACCCTCCCTGGAGCCTTAAGAGGACATCAGTGGGGGCAGAGGAAGCCTCGAAGAGAGGCACAGTGGAACTGACACAGGGTAGAGCAGCAGCCACTTTTCCATACATCCTCCAGCCTCCTGCTGGCCCCAGAGCTTCAACTCCAGAAATTTTGATCTGGATTGGGGAGACAGTGGGGAAGCGAGCTGGAGTGCAGGAAGAAATGGAGGCTATTTAGAAGGTGCTCCCCACTTTTTGCAGTTTCTGTTAATCAGAAAGGATATGTTTCAGAAAGTTTGATTCCTGAAAATGTTTTAATATTGTAACTTCCCAGACACTCCCAAAATCTTCTAAAAGTAGTTGCTAAAAATGACTCATTTGAAATTGGAGTACAGCAGTATCTCGGGTTGCGAACACCTCAGGTTACAAACTCTGCTAACTAGTAGTACCTCAGGTTACAAAGTTTGCCCCAGGATGAGAATGGAAATCGTGCAGCGGCAGCAGGAGGCCCCATTAGCAAAAGCGCGCCGCAGGTTAATAACTGTTTCTGGTTAAGAATGGACCTCTGGAACGAATTAAGTTTGTAACCCCAGGTACCACAGTAAAGGGGAAATCTCCTGAGTTGAGTTAGACTGGTGAGGTGGAGGAGGCTCCTCCTTTTCAGCCACACTCTCCCCGCACCTCAAAGGGCCTGTTTGACCCCAGCCTGGTTTGAGTTTGGTCTTCTCCATTGGCCATGTCTGCTAAGGAAGACAGGCTGTGCCAAACGGGTCTCCAAGGGAAGTTGTTTCTTTCTCCCCCTCCTTTTCCAAAGTACAGTTCCAATTGTAGTGGCTTTCTTTGCTTATCTGAGTCCTCCGGTGCTGATGGGAGGGAAGGGTTAGGAATGCATTTGCAGGATATAACATGCTATTGCCCTTGTGGATGGGTGGGTTCACGTCGTATTGAGTGCCACCCACAGGCAACCTTAAATTTGGCTGCTGTAGTATGCCCTACAGATAGGGTTCCCAGCATTAATCCCTATGGAGTCAGAACTGCAACTTCTGTTGAAATTGTCAGTGATGACTTTCTCTTACTAAGCTCAGCATTTCAAAGGAATTAAGATTGAGGAAAGCAAATTTGGGAAGAAATTATTAATCAATCTTGAATTCTGCTGTTTGGTTTTGGTTGTGTGTCGTCGTCCCCCCCCCCCCCCCGTTTAGCCACAGTGGACGCTCGGGTTGCAAACGCGATCCGTGCAGCAGGCGCGTTCGTAACCCGCAGCAGCGCGTCTGGACGTGACGCAATTCGGTGCATGCACAAAGTGCAGTTTTGTGTTTTTGCGCATGCGCGAGCACCAAAACCCAGAAGTAACCTGTTCCGGTACTTCCGGGTTAGGCACATCTCTAACCCAAAAACGCACAACCCGGGGTATGACTGTATTTCTTGGTGTTTGCCTGTGCAGTAAGGAGTCAGATAAAAACTGAGTAAAAGTCAGAAGCTGAGTTGAAGTCAAGGACAAGCTGCGATTTCCAGCCAGCCAGATACCAATACCCTCAAATACTGAAGGCAGAGGGCTTCAGATATGCTGTTTAAGTCAAGTGCAGCTTCCCAAAATTTGTGCTGCTGTGGAGAGTAGGAAGATGTATTTCCATACATAGCATACTTAAATATATTTGTCTTTAACCCAAAACAGATCCCTTTGGGTTAGCCACTGTTAATATGTAAGCTGGAATAAGGGAGTAAACAATATTCTTATATTATGTGCACTTATTTGTGGCATATGAAATGTGTAACCTTGGTAAAAATAACATTATTCTGTCTCCCATACAATTGATTCAGAATTCAAATTATGAAAGTATACAACAGACAGCAAGAAGTATTGCCGAGCAAGCTCATGAACTGGCGTATGACCCAAATTACATGTCTCCCTTTGCACAGTTTGCTTGTGATAATGGATTGAATGTAAGAGGTAAGTTTTACCATTTTCTTGTGGGAAGTTTAACAATGACTCTGCGGGCTAGCATTTGTTCCAAATTCTGAACTGGCAAGCAGACTTTGTACTAGAATGAGAGTGGCTAGTAATTGGGGTGGTGTTTTACAAAGAGTGAGGCGACCTGTTCCCAGGTTTGCTTCTGATTTGCTGTATAATTTTGGTTTTCATCATCCAAGCCACTTTGCATACTTACAAACCTGATTATTTTCCATAACTACTGCATATAAGCCAGCTATATTAGAGTCCAGGGAAAAAATGGTTTTTAAATTTTCCGGCACGATTCAGTGAAGTATGTTCAAGGCAAGCACAAACATTTCTATTTAGAGCACTATCTCTTAGATTTCCCTGGATAGCAACAAGGGCACCTGTTGGAACTCTTGGCTCTTAGCTTATGGTACTGAGTGTATCTGGAATATGGAAGGTGGTGGACTCTCCTTTGTTGGAGGTTTTAAAGCAGAGGTTAGATGGCCACCTGTCTTGGATGCTTTAGTTGAGATTCCTGCATTGCAGAGGGTTGGACTAGATAAACCTCTATGATTCTGTCTGCCAGACATAAGTGTTGGGTTTGCTGGAAAGTGCTTGCCCTCTGCTCTGCTTTGTGACCTGCTTTTAATGGCAGTTTCTTGGCCATTTTCTCCCAGTGAAAATATGTGAATGTCTTGCTTTGCAGGTGGAAAACCAGATGACATCACCGTCCTCCTTTCAATAGTAGCTGAATATACAGACTGACAGCATAAACTTTTGACAACTGACTTGAGTGTTTCCTGCCGTTCCCAACTTCACATGGACTGTTTCCTGCTGGCAGGATGCCTTTCTCTGCAGCTGATCTCAGTGGCTCTTACATGTTACGTCCATTGCCTGTTTTCAAATGCAGTCGAGGTCTCTGTCATGAACCACTACTGGAGTACACTGGGGTGCATCTGCCAGCAAGAAATGAAGAATTTCAATACTTGAAGCTTGTCTTTTCAAACTTTAGTAGTAATTACTTCATAGTGGGGAGGGGGGTGCGTGATAATCATGGTTATTTCTCTGAAAGAAATAAGTAGAATTGGCTATTCATAATTCAGAACTAGATGCGCAGTTTGACACTGATAGAAAACCTCCATGAGGACAAACAAAATTGTTTTGTTAGAAAAAAAGCCCATTTTTCATTGGAGAGGTCACAAATCATTCTGTAACTAGCATAGCTTGTTAAAATTATAGTTGAGATTTGTGTCGATAAGAATTCTCTGGAGGCTTCCAAGTGTAGTGAGCCTCAAGATATATATGGTTTAGCGCAGGAGTTTTGTCTGTTACTAATTTGAAACACAAGATTAGTTTGTGAAAAGTATTGTGTGTCTATGAGAGAGAGTGTGTGTGTATATGTGTGAAGGTGCCTGTTATCATGCAGATGGAAATTTGGCATATCATTTATTTGCAAGGAGCCCTGTCCTGGCTGGATCTTTCTTTTAGAGAAACAGATTTTCTAAAGATATTTTAGTTGCACTAAAGTCTGAAGAAGCCAGGGTGTTGAGAGTTTGGAATGGCATGCTGCCTGAGCATGAATCATCTGATCTTGCTTTGTATGCCATAGGTAGCTAAGAATGATAGAGGCATTAAAGTGGATAGTCTTCTGTTTTGGGTTTGAGGAACTTGATGGTGTTTCCATGTACGTACTTCTGCTTGTGCTCCCACAGCAATTGAACTTGCACACATGCAAAATGCTGAATGAGCAGCATTTACATTTTAGTAGCTTGGTGTACAGGATTTCCAGAATGAACTTTAATGATGTTTACAGGTATCTAATAGCCATTTTGCAATATAGCATTTCCTTTCATTTACATCCATTCAATCTAGTTTATTCTTCAGTAGCTGCAATCTCCTCCCTCCTTTTTTAAGCTCTTGTAAAAACCAATAGCTATAAAGATATATATTGGTCAGTTTTTCATAACTTTTTTGCTAGTAGAAAAGTACTTAGAAATGAAAAGCCATGTTTTATATAGCAGTTGGGTAATGTGGATGTTTAGATTCTGAGCTTGGCCAGTAAAGCAACCTTTTTAAGATGAAAGGGGTTTTTTTTACTGCCAGGTTTGTTGTGTTAAAACTGTAAGATTGAGGTTACCTCAGCCCGTTTTAAATATTTTTTGTGGTTGTACTGTATATTTGCATAATTACGTCAAGCTTTTATTTATAATTATGTGACATGTACCATGTACATGTCACTATTTCAATGCATCCTACTTTTTAGCAGGCATTTCATTTACCATGAGAATGGGCAGAATCATTTGGAAGCTGTTTAAATTACTTTTTGTGAAATTGGCATCTTGATTTTTCTTAAAACATTTTTTTTCTTTTCTTTTTTGTCAGAATGCCTTAACCACTTAACTTGACAAAATGATTTTTTTTTCCAGAATGGATACAGGGTGGAATAAAATGAAATAAAGAAAAACATAGTGCTATAATTCAGAAATGTGGCAAATGATAACTTTGCACAAATCATTTCAATCCCTTTTGCTACTTTAGCTGAACAAGTTATAAGTATCAATATTCAATTAGAAGGAATGTATTAATGCTGCAGTTCCAGACTTCTTTCCTGCTTAGCCAGAGGAGCAGTTATCATTTCATTTGGACTTTCTTTGCATTTTAAATCACCAGTATTTGCTATTGTTTATTAGCACAAGCCCTGATTAGTGATTGACTGGCCTCACCCTTTTGGCCTTGGCCCTGACTTGGTGCCTCCATAGAGCAGGACAGTTTCCCTGCTTCATATTCTCTCTTCCTGCCTTTCTGCAACTACAAAGGATGACCCATCAATTAAACAAATGTGGAAAAGAAGGTGCTTCTTATGCCCAGATGGTCATGGCCTGGAGCCTTTTGCCACTGTTCTTGGATCTTGTTCTGAGTAGCAGAACTGTAACATCTGTTGGGATTGCTGGCCTTGCTTTGCTTAGAACAGTTTTTAGTCAAGCAGTATGTATAAAGCCATTTGTCTCTTCCAATGTTTTTTATGATGATCAAATTGAGTTTTTAAACTTTCAGATACTAAGTTCCCCCTTCCCCTCTCCAGACGCCAAAGACCAGTACAGTTTATAGCTTTTTGCCATCTGTTTTTAGAGCAATACTGTATTATAAAGAATTAATATTTCTATTTCATGCTTGTCTTTTTTCCATTTTAAGATGTGCACTCAAACATATCTGAACCTAATTTCTTCCTATGAACTTAAGCTGTTTGCGCACAAATATCTTTTACAAAAGAAAAAGGCAGGACTCGTGTACTTGTGAAAATAACATTTACCAATCCTCAAAGCAGTAGTGTTTCCTAGGAACTTGTTTAGTGTTTTGGTTTGGCACAGAGAAGACATTCCATTTTGTGTTTTCTTAAATCTGAAATACATGGGTGGAGCCTGGGGAGATCTTACCTGCAGAATTGCTTTATAAAGAATCTGAAAGAAATAACTTGGCAAAGCATCAACCTGCTTCACTCAGTAATGCAGTTGTGCTGCAGGGCTTGCTTTACGGGAATGCCTGTAATTGCGTTACTGAGTTTGTTGATATGAAGGGCTAGGCTAATGTGAAATACCCATATTAATGAAGGAAACTTAAGTCCATGGCTTTCCCTCAATTTGCTATTTCCACAACAAGTGGGGAAAAACCTTGAAAATTGGGACCAGATTGGATATAGACAAAACTGTCCATAGTAAAAGCAAGCAAAGATGAGGACACTGTGAATGGAATTACTCTTTGTAATGGATTGCTTTTCCATGGGAAGCCAGGCTAAATGTAGACATTGACTTTTTCTTTTATTTGACAAAGCTGATATGATGAGGATGCCTTCTTGTTAAATGAGACTATCATTACCTGTGCTTACCTAAAAGGCAATTATGTGAATTGGATGTTTGAAGTATATAATTTGTGCAAGAATAGTATCTGTAAATACATTTTAATGAACTGTAAAGATATTTAATAAATAAAGTATTTATACAATAAGCATGTGTGCTTGGGCACAGGGTCTTCTGCCTCACCATCCCCACTACTACTCCCTGTTGCTACTCAGCTTCCCCCCCACTTCATTCTAGGGGAACTTAGTCTTCAGGTCATCTGAACAAGGTTAATAATATTTTATGTTGTTTCATAATACCATGATCTGTATTGTTTAATAGCATATGACTTCAGTTTTATTGCTTAAGGGGAAGAATTTATTTCATACTGCCCAAGTAGGAAATATGTGCAAAACAATAATAGTTGAATTTTCTATTATTGCATGCATGCATGCATGTGTACAGACATCAAACAACTGTCTCTCAAATCCTGCAGTAATATGGGCAAATGCAGAAGTCAAAACAGAAAATATTGACAAACAATCCATAAGGAATTCCTCTTGCATAAGTTCAACCACAATAAAATGGAATTTCATTATAACACATTTGTGTCCTTGTACAAGTTCTGCTCATTTTGGGGCTTGTGAAGGACACGTTGCAGATGGTTATGCAGCTGGTGATTTCTTAAGGGGAGATGCAAGGGGAGACACTGAGCAATAAGCACTGTTAGAAAAACCTTACATAATGGGGAATTTGATTAAGAACCAAATATTTTTACTGCAAAAAGCAGAAACAGTTTGAGGGTTTGGGGCATGTAGTAAACAAATATGCTAGAGAATTGACCTGAATTTGCTACTTGAACTAGTTGGACTGTTTTGCAGTGCAGTGAAATTTCAACAACAGTTCAGTTCCCATTGTCATGCACTGTGGGAGTTGAAAGAAAGTGGATCTTAAAGAAAAGCAGACTATGGAGCCGTGTGACTAGTTGCTCTTTGTTAGGTTGCTGTGGGTAACTGCCTGTTACCAGGGCTGAAACGGCCAAAATGCATTCTGACTTCACTGTTCTGAAAGGAATATTACTGTGACACAACACATGCTTATAAAATGAGGAAGACTTCTAAGGCATTCAAATTTACTGGCATAATATACTATGCACACTTCAACACTACTGAGATGTTTTTCTAATAGACTTTGAGTTAAAACCAGTTTATTACTACATAGTTAATCTTGCACAATTTAGTTTAGAAGGAGCAGGAGAATGAAACTGCATGTATGCCACTTTTGCATCTAGTCATTTGTCTTAAGTTCTCCTGTGTCATAATACAATCAAACATCAACATTAATGCAATATGTATGTGTGCTAACTGGTTTTGGTTCACTCTAATATGCTTGGCTTAACTGAGAAGTAAATCTCATAAAATTATAGTTGTGACAACTTGAAGAAAAACACATCCAAAAGCTTCTAGTTTTTTTAAAGTATGTTCAATGCATGCATGACCATGCGAACATACATTGTCACAACCCAGAAGTGGCTGGAAAAGGGGAACGTAACCCCCGTGCAAAACTGTCATTGCCTGCATTATGAAACAGTGGACTACAGAGTATACAAAAACACCTGAAATGAGCAGAAGCTCAGCTTGCCTGAACGCTGAACATACACACATTCCTTGGCGACCATTGGAGTTGGCAGATTGACACTTTGTCACTACTAAAAAGTTGGGGAGAGTTGTTCATTGCCAAAATCTTCTGTGTCACTTGCTGTTGCCAAACTGTGGAATACATGAGTTATATCTTGTTCCTTGGATGAAACTGCCCCAAAGAATAGGGAATGGAACTAGAAAAGGCAATAAAGGTTAACTGCAATGCATCAGCCAAAATCCTTGAAATACTGCACATATACATTAGGGCCAAATGAGATGTGATGGCAGCAGAGCAAGGTATTAAAACTATTTGCAGCCGAATCTCTAAAGTGGGAAGAGTGGCATGTCTTTAATGTACAGCAGGAGCTGGCAACAAGTTAAACCCTTAATATGCCTGAAATTCTTTCTATATAACTTACTCATTTCATCCAGCTGTATGGGAGAGAGAGACTTCTGTAAACTATTTGCTTATTTTTCTCTTCCATCCACATCCCTTCTCCCCTTTATGTTGTCTTTATGTTGGTGGGCCTGAGCAGAATTGTCTTTCCATCAGTCTTATGTAAGCCCCTCTAGGAATAGTGGGGTTAAAATGCTTTAAATGATAGACTTTTTCTTGTGGTGAGATTCCACAACTAGAAATAATATCCACTGGAATAAATAAGGGTGGTTTTTTGGGGCGGGCGGGGCAGGAGGGTCCAGCTCTCCCACTCAGCCTCAATTTATCAGCCTGCACTCTAGAGAAGTACCATATTTGGTTGCTCTTCTGTCATGTTCGTTTTAGCATTAATGTATACAAATTTTGACCAAGATCCAAAAAGCTACAAGAAGTTCCATGTGTCTGGGCATCCTTTTACTCTTCCTTTGCCAGGCAGCCCCCCATACCACATGCTATTATGCTGCCTTTAAAAAACAAATGTGACGTATGTATATGGTTGGGGTCTGTTTGCAGGAGCAGTTGACTCCCACTGCGTCCATGAAATATCTAAAAGTACCCTTTTCAATCCTAACCTTTTCTCTGCTACCAAAATGGCTGGGTGTAGGAAGGGTCTGCTGAATTCCAAGAAGGCCTAAATTATTTTTCCTCAATGTAAACAAAAAAGTTAAGCAACTTAAGGCTTATGGAATAGATAATCTTTCATTATAAACTACAGTTGCTCTTGGGAGGGACAAAATACTGTTTCATGCAGTAATCAATAGGCCCTCTACTATTCAGCTGTTGATCCTACATACCCTGCGTATTTTGCAAAGTGGTTTGTGCATCTGTTTTCTATAGGCTTGGCACCTCTTGGGATATCATTGCCAAATTCTGCACCAGGGTTTTTGAACTGTGGGCAGCTGTCTTCCATCAATGCTGGAATGCTGGGTGCCACTTGATTCATGATGGTGAACCAAAATGTCACTTTGGTGTGACTTACCCCATTTTGGGGCATAGGTCTGGTCACTTTTCAAAATATAATTGCCAAATTCATTATGACTGTTTCCCAGGTGGGGGCATAAGTCTTTGGTGACATTTAAATGCTGGACACCATTTTGAATCAAGATGATGGACCAAAACATGACCTCACCTGATTTTGGGGGTGAAAACACAAATTACACTTTCCATTTAAAAATCACAATGTTTTGGGGTTTCTAAAAATTCCCAGGCAGCAACAGGCACTGCCTGCTAGCAATGGAATGAATACTTTTGCATAGGGTGGAACACTTCTGAATGGAGCACTACAAACATAACAAATTACCAATTTAATCCCAACAGAAATGTTTTCTTTTTTGGGAGTGTCAAGCTCACTTCACTTTTACAAACCATTTCTATATGTCTTCAGCTTTTACCTTATAATCCGGATCAAGTGACACTGCTTCTTCCTCCGTAATGGTGAAGCCATTTGCTGTAGCTGTGGCTGTTTCTGTCTTGCTAGTATTTCTGCTGGAGATTATGGGGTCTTTATTGCTTCTCTTTAGTGCAGGGTTCCTAAAATGCCACAGAATTGAAAGTGTTATGTGCCTTTCCATTCCAGCAAAACTCTTACTGCACAGCTACTCTGCAGCATTTGTGACTAGGACCTTTGTCAAGGTGGATCTCATACTTTTCTTGTCAGGCCTCTCCCACTGCTGCCTATTTTTTGCAGCAGTGGAGGGTATCCTTAATGTGATTATATGTACCCTTCTCTGGAGCAGGAGGCTGGTATGATTTGATAGCTGTTCCCTCACTTTCAAGGGAGGGGATAGATTATTTACAGTCCAGCGACATTTTGTCTTAAGGAAGGAAGCAGGTACTTGCTCGTCACCATGTGTAGAGAACAAGCTACAAAGTGGTCACAGGTATGGTTCCTTATGTCAAATACGACAGAAAAGGCACCACTGGCAATGAAGAGGCTGGGAGCTTTGGAAAACAAGCAGCTACTGGCATAGAGCTAATGATACTCTGTTCGCAAAGCTAGGTATCTGTGGTAACATTTTGCCCACTTTCCTACATGTGTCAGTCCTAGTTAATTTGCTTTAGAGCAGCTTACCACAAGGACAGCAATGATAATTAGAAATAGAATTGAAATAAAGTTTCTGGGCACAGCTATGCCTACCAACTTTCCCCACTCCAATCTAAGCTCTATGGCAGGGGTGGAAAAGCTGTGACCCTCCAGGAGTTGCTGGACTACAGCTCCCAACATCACTTCCTCCCATGAAGGCTGGGGGGAATTGGAAGTCCAGCAACATCTGCAGGGCCATGGGTTCCAGGCTCCCGCTCTATGGGGTGTTGCCAAAGCTTGTAAGTCAGGTTCTCTTGTACACCCACTGAACAATTACAATTACTAAATTATCAGGTGATAATGCTAACCTCCTTTGAAAGAGGACACAGAAACAACCCATTTGAGGACAGCAATGAGTGACATGGAAACAGTTTTTTGGTGGTTCAAAGACAGAAGACATACAGAAGTTTCCATGGACTCTGTGGGTAGGGCTGGGAAACATCACAGTCTGAGCTTGGAGAACCCTGTCAATCATTATAGATAAATACAGAGCCAGGTGAACCAGTTGACTCGCTAGAAGGCAGCTTCCTATGTTCTTAAATGTATATACCGGTATGTTGTGTACATTAGCTAGGAATACATAAGCACATAGGAATGGGTGCCCACGTACTTCCCCCCCCCTTAGACTTCAATTCAATCGTGAAGGATTTCAAGTGCCCCCCCCTCAGGATTTGGGATTCTATTCAGCATGTGAACAAAACCTGAGAAATGTACAATAGCCTACAAATGTTGCTTTGACAACTGACAAGGGCAATTAGTGCATTATTTATTTCAACTTGTATGCTGCTTCATATAAATATGCCCAAAGCAGCTTACAATACAACAAATATGCAAATCAGCACATCATTGCAGTAACCTGCAAACACTAGGTCATATCAATACATAATATGACAACCCATATTATTCACTCTGATAGTTTATTTTACAATGATTTGAAATGTTATACAGTATTAGCATTAAAATGTATTAGTTAATATCAATCAAACATAATAAGCATTCCAATACAGCCACATAGTAACAATAATAAAACCAACACAACATCACAACATCCACTGCATGGCAGTACTATACCAACTGGTTCCAGTTACAGGTACTGGTGTAAAACTTGTGACTAACAACAGAAATTAACAGACAAAAAACTATTTCCTCCAAAATAATTCTGTCCTTCAAACTTGAAATGGTTCCATAATTTCCCCTAACTAGCACCCAGTTTCCATGGCTCAGCAAATCTTAACTGTGAGCAAATGCAAAAGCACAATTTGTATCCTCTTCTGAATTTAAAGAGACCTCACCTGGCTTCATCTGAAGGCCAAATGACTCATTACTTTCCATGCCTCTTTGCATCATAACCAGCAGAATTTATTTTAAAGAATATGTTTTGCATCAGTTGGAGGAGCTGATAATCCATCCAATTAGAGAAGGTGCAGGGGAGAGTTCAACCCTTTCTACCTAGGCTGAGGAAAATCCCTCAGCTATAGCTAGTATTTGCTTTGGGGGGGAGGACACACCATTGGTGCCCAAGGGGAATTCCCCTCCCACCACAATGCAACTGCCAGCTTTAGAATTGGGATTTTCCTCAGGACCACAGCAGAGGAGGAATTCCTCCTTCACACCTACTCTGATTCTGTGGGTTATCAGTCCCTCCAATTGATGGAAATGATTTATTTATTTTAAACCCTCTACCAAAGACTAATGTAACATCAACTGTAGTTTGGTCTTGAAGTCTAGCATTTTGCAAGCATTAAGTTATTTAAAAATCAGTTACCTTTTCTGGCATTGCGAAAGCAAAGGTGATTCATGAGACTGTGTCCTGCCTTCAGTATCTGCCAAGGTAGCCAAAACGAAACTGGCTTCTATGAGCATATCCTCAATGCTGAAAACAACTGGCCTATATATGTAAGAATAAGGTTGAGCTGAGAGCTACAGGCACATATAAGAATAGGTTGCGTATCCATACATCTATACAGAAAAGTGATGTGGCTACTGATGCTGCCCTCTGCTCTTAAAAAGAGTTACTAAAATATTATTTGGCTTCATCTTGTAGCATTACAGAACACAGTTAATACCCCCCCCCCAAAAAAAAACCCCAACAACCAATGAGCTTAAGCACTCTTAGCTGTGTGTTAGATTCTGGGACGTGTTTATGTTGCCATATGATGAGCAATTTATATTCCATAACTTCAATATAAATTTGGTTGAGCATTTACATGTGAAATGCATGTTCACTGCTAGTTTAACAAGTTTAAGTAATCTTAATTACAAGAGTAGCATTTATGGAAGTTCAAAGGAAAGCTGATACTAAAATGCTATATACCAAAGTACCCATCAACCTACTTTCCAGAAACATCAAGATGAATAGAGACTGGAGCAGTGATGGCTTCTGCAAATGTCAGAAGTCCCTAAGTGCAAGTGAAAGATGTCAGTTAGCTCAAATATGACACACTATGCAACGCGGGTGGCGCTGTGGTCTAAACCACTGAGCCCATGGCTTGCTGATCAGAAGGTTCGAATCCCCGCAATGGAGTGAGCTCCCATTGCTCGGTCCCAACTCCTGCCAACCTAGCAGTTCGAAAGCACGTCAAAGTGCAAGTAGATAAATAGGTACTGCTCCGACGGGAAGGTAAACGGCGTTTCCGTGTGCTGCTCTGGTTTCGCCATAAGCGGCTTAGTCATGCTAGCCACATGACCCGGAAGCTGTACGCTGGCTCCCTCGGCCAGTAAAGCGAGATGAGCGCCGCAACCCCAGAGTCGTCCGCGACTGGACCTAATGGTCAGGGGTCCCTTTACCTTTACCTTTATGAAGCATTAGCTTCTTGTTTTACATTTGTGTTACAATCTATTACGTATAGGACAACTAGCTATTATTTTATTACTTGACCATGGGCAACTTGGAGGCTTCCAACTGACCAATGACAGCAATAGGATGTTAGATTACTAGGATGCTTGATCTGATCCAGAAGGACTGTTATGTCTACTGCGCTTAGAGAAGCCAGTGTTTGACAGTAATTTCCCCATTATTTCACCACCCCCAATGCCCTTCAGCAAACCACCTAAACAAGACTTTGAAGCAGGTGCTTATGGAAGAGCATAACTGTGTAATACATCAAGGAAATATAATTAGCAATATTACCCTTAGCTCTTTAAGGCAAAATGTGACTTCAGTGTCTACTCCAACCTGAAAGTATTCAAATTCTTCTGGATTGATATGTATCTCAGTGTGCATTGCCTTTGCAAAATCTGTTCAAAATCGTGACAATGGCAGAAATTAAAAACAATGAAGCCCCAACCATAACAAATGTATTCAAGCCTTTGAAAATTGAACATTAATCATTTTTAGCGAATATTCGTTCTGATCCAATGTAAGAGAGACATCCAGATACTGGTTGACCTCCTCCTCCTGTTCCCCACCTCCATGGCAGAGCCATGTGATGTGACTTTGAAGACCTAGGCTGGCTCAGCAGGCTTTGCCCCATGACTGAACCATAACAGTGAGTAAAGACACTGAAGGAAAAAATGTTAAAGAAACAGAAAATGGGAGCCTCCTTTGAGAAGACCTGGCACAGATGGGTGATCATAACAGAAGTCATTATGTGACCATTTTTACACAGCAAAGCAACCTAAAGGAAGGTTGGAGCTGGATGCCTCCCTCATCCTGGACCAGACACAACATTTGCAGAAAGTGACCAATGTTTCATTCTCTGTCCAGTGAGAGGGAAGCATCCAGTTATGGGACTTAACCAATCCTACCTCCTCTTGCAAGAAGGCTGAAGGCAGCTGTTAGTTAAGGGCAGCACCTTTTTTTCTAGGAAAAAAGGTGCCAGAACTGTCCCATCAGTGCTCCTCCCTCCCTCGCGTACCCCACTGCACGGCCTGCAAGCCCTTCCGCAGTGGGCTGTTGCTGTGCTCACATTTTTCTTGTCTTCAAGCAGGTGGCACTGATTGTAACAATGATTTCCAGAGTAGCCACCCTGTTCACCTGCAGCACCACATGTTTTTGGTGGCAGAGGCTGTGAACCATGGCAGAAATGGCCACCACAAACAAGCCTCTGCCCACAGAAAGCATCCAACTGAAGACACACTGAGGAAACTATCGGAGGGTGAGGAGGAGGATTACCTTTTTCTCCCTTGAAAAGTACCATACATAGAAAGTCTCTCTTCCAACTTCCTCCTTGAGCTCTTTCTCATTACCACTTTCAGATATTTTCAAAGCTCAAATTAATTATACTTCCAGTATTTACCCAAATCCTTTGGAAAAGCAAAGTGTGTACACTGGTGTACTTTCTTTCGGGGGGGGGGGATTGAGAAATAGCCAGACAGAGGGGATAGCAACCATGCCATTTACCGGTACTCCAAATGTGCCTACGGATCTAAAAATGTTGACAAACCCCAGATAGATAATACATTTATGCCAGCCAGGCAGATATTTCAAAATGGACTCCTTTTTTAGTATATGTGAGCAGAAATAATAGGTTATAACTTAGCTGAAACAGCCTAATGTGGGGGGTGTTGATATATTCCAGGGGTGTCCAACCAGTAGATTGTGATCTACCAATAGATCCCTGGCTGATCCTGGTAGATAGTGGGATCCTTATCATGTACAAAAAGTTATGGGGGGAGCTTAAAAAACTGTGCAATCCAATGACAATGGGTAGATCACTGCCATTTTTTTTAATACTGGGAGTAGATCACAGTCTCTTCAGATACAGGTAGGTAGCCGTGTTGGTTTGCCATAGTCAAAACAAAAATAAATAAATAAATAAATATCCTTCCAGTAGCACCTTAGAGGCCAACTAAGTTTGTTCATACCAAGAACAAACTTAGTTGGTCTCTAAGGTGCTACTGGAAGGATTTTTTAATTTTTTATTTTGTTTAGTCTCTTCAGAGTTGGACATGCCTGATATCAATTTCTGGCATTAATTGACTTCTAGTACTTACTTATTGCTTATAAGTAAACAAGAACACAGAATGCAATCACAACTTCACAGATCCTTACTGGATTTTTAAAAAGTTACCCTTCTGTTATTCTGGAATGTTATAAAATTCTGATGGTTACATTAAAAAATACCAACATATTTCTTTGCCATGATTGCTAAATAATAATTTTAGGTCATATAATGTACAACATACTTTTCCTGATATAACATTATTGTATTCTGAACATTCTTAATTATCACTTTATTGACTTATTTCTTAGCCATACAATGAAAGTTCAATTCTTACCCATTTCCTCGTCAGTGTAAGTCTTGAAACAAACTTTTACTGGAGTTACAGCTACAGTTACTTCATATTGACAGGTTGGAAAATGAATCAGTATATCAGACAGCTGCCTGAGAAGTTTAAAAGGGTAATAGTTTTTCATATTACAAATAGCTCTCTATGCTTTTCATGAGTAGTAAAAATTGGCAGCTCAGTCTCACTTAATCCATAGCATATTGCTATTCCTTTTATCTAACTTTGGCTAATTTATTTCCTTGTTCAATCTGTTCTCTTGAGATTGGGGAATCATCACAATAGTGTCTAAGGGAGGAATGGAGAATATGAGGGCCTCCAGATATTGTTTGTTTGTTTGTTTTAAAGATTGTGAAACTCCCTTTAACAGGAGGCTAGGCTGCAGGCAAATACAGGCATTTGACCATTAACTGACTATTATGGAAGGGTCTTCTGTGGTTGGGCGTTGTACTTTTTGTGTATGGGTGCTTTTAAATAGTTTTAAGTGCTTTCAGTACTTTTTAAAAAGAGGGTTACTCAGTGCTTTTTTCTGGAAGAAATGCCACAACAACAAAAAGAGATGCTGAAACTGCATACCCTTGAGTACCCCCTGAAAAAAGCACTGGGGCTACTTATGGATTAGTTTAAATATATATATTTATTGTGTATTTTAGTTGTATCGGTTTTATTTTATGCTTTGAGCTGCCTTGGGTCCTGCACTGAGAGAAAGGCGCTATATATAGAGAGGGGGGGGGGAAGTGCTTTGTGTCTGTCTGTTTGCTCATTCTCTATGAACACAAGTCAACTCTTGAGACAGCATCACCTGATGTGGCATAAGAGTTTCTGAGATGAAGGTAGCACTCTTTGTCAATGTTTGGATGCTAGCTGCCATTTTGAATCAAGATGGCAGACCAAAACGTGACTTGGGTTGACTTCATCTGAATTTTGGTGTGACTGGTCCAAACTCACAAACTGCACCATCCATTTTTAAAATCGCAACATCATTTAGTTTTTTAAAATACTTGGGCAGCACCAGGCACTCATCACTAGTAATATATTTTAAAATTAGGTGTGCTGGTAATATGTTAACTCTATTACCTTGATTGAATCTTCATTGCATTGGGGCACAAATGCTTTGCAAACACAGCTTGCAAAGGTTCACATTCTTGAAATGCTAAGTTATGAGTTTTCACAACACCTGAGGAGAGAGGATAAGGATGGAAATGAGCAAGCCTGCATATTAGCACTGTAAATCTCCAACAGTTTTGACTTCACCCCTGAAGGCACACTCTTCCACTGGATGCCAACCAATAGTGCCCTCTGGTGGGCACTGAATGCTCAACATCTTTTTAATAAAAAGTACTGTATGTGTAAGGTTCTCTTTGGAGTTAAGAAACAGAGTATTACTTTGACTAGGCCATTTTGTTACATACTGTATCCTTAACAACAATTATTAATGCAATAACGGAAGCACATCATTTTTTTTCTACAATGTGGAAAAGATTCACCTGTATTTTTCTGTCTATAAGATGCCCCCTATTTGGGGGGACTCCGATTTAAGAAAATGGAAAGAAATCTATCAGTGTATAAGATGCCCCCAAATTTTGGACATTATTTTTTAGGAAAAAACCTAGTCTTATACACAGAAAAATACAGTATTTCCAGAGGTTCAGCCATTTTAGTCTGTTAAGTAAAACATTTTACAGCTAAAATGTTTTAAGGCTGCTAATGAATTTATTTTGGCCTGAGCTTTGATGGACTTGAGTACACATATTTTTTATTATGTACTTTATTAATTTATTTGTGCTGGAACCTGAAAACTTATTCTGGGGATATCAGTTGTTGTTTTGGAAAGTTCCAGGTCTAAGAAATGCAAGTCCAAAGTTTGTAAGCAAACAGAACTAAGTTGTGTTATTGTTTGGATCCTGGCCTAGAATTAAATTTTTTTTAAACCTGCCTTTCAGCCCATAAGACTTAAAACATAATGTGCCAACTACTGACCTACCATGTTTGCAGAAAAGCTGAAAAACAACATGGCAGTCATTAAAGTTTGCATAGATGTTGCATTTCTCTATGTTCCTTTCCACTGTGTTTAAGCACCGAAATATAGGCAGGACAGCCTGAGAATTTTTTTAAAAGAAAGAATTAATGCAGAGATCAGAGCAAAACTAGCCCTTAAAAAACAAGCTTATATATGGTAAAAAGTTTGGATACTAGCATTTAAATAAACAGGATTAAATAAAAGTTAATTACTGTATATTCTGGCGTATAAGACTACTTTTTAATCCAGGAAAATCTTCTCAAAAGTCGGGGGTCGTCTTATACGCCGGGGGTGGAGAATCTGCGGTCTAGTATATCTCAAACTCTATATCTTAACTGGAAAAGTTGGGGGTCGTCTTATACGTCCAGTCGTCTTATACGCCAGAAAATACGGTAGGTAGTACACAAGGAAGACCTAAATGGGCGTGCTAGTTTTGGATAGCAATATTTGTTATTATTGTGTACTAATAATGTTGGGAAACAAAATACATTTTTAAAACATTCTAGCAGCTTCAATAGAAACAATTTATTACTGGAAGAAAAACTACACATAGTTCAAAAACTATTTTTAGTGGAAAGTTGTGTTTTGTCAAATCCCACCAACACATCACAATACAGCAAATAGAACTGTGGTTTTGTGGTATAAAATACTATAGATTTTCTCATCTATAGAGACTTACCTTTATTACTAATTTGTATGCAAGGTGTGTCTGATTTTTATTCAAACCCAATTCAGGCATATTTCTACAGGAATAGTGCTGAAAGAACATGGATGAAAAAAAGATACAGGCATAGGCTGACTGAGAAGAATTCACTGACCTGAGGGAAAGCTATGAATAGACAAAATCAGCATGAAATTACAACTTGAAATCACAAACAAAACGTTTATCATACGGCAGTATTTACGGTATAAGGTGGTGTCTATGTGTCCACCGTGTATTTTTATAGTAGTGTCCAAAAAATGTATTTCTTGCATAGATTGGTTCATTGTTAGGTTGATGATGGGGTGAAAGTCATTGAATGTCTGGTGGAAGGTGTCTCTAAGGTGCTACTGGAAGGAATTTTTTATTATTATTATTTTGTTTTGACTATGGCAGATCAACACGGCTACCTACATGTAACTAAAGTTTTCTAGACACTGTGCAGATACTGAATTTGATGTTAAAGAGGACCCTTTTCATCTGTAGATCTTTGTAGCTATGTGTATATATATATGTGATATGTGTACGTTTGCACTTAATATTAATTTTAAACATTAATATTTAATTAATATTTATTATCATTATTAGTATATGTATATGCAATTTGTATATGTAGATAATAAACACCATGCTTTTAACCTTGCTACCCCTTACACCTGGAATTTACTGAGACAACAGGTGTGTGATGCCGCTTCTCATACTTCAAATCTCTACTCAAACCCATCTTTTGTCTTTGTACCCTACATAGCAATCCTCCTGGAATTCCTCCTGGCTATTGCTATTCCTAGGATGCCTTGGCAGGAGGATCCCTAGCTCTAAACATGTTTCAAAATATGCTATATTTTTTTGGGGGGGGGGGAATTTTATTGTTGTATTCCATTGTACCGCATTGTGTTGTATTTTCTCAGTTTAATTTGTTATATATACACATTGCATTTCCTATTTTGTAAACTATTGTGTAAAACTGTCTTAAGTGTTCCATATTCATTTTTCTAAATTTTGAATGTGTACTTACTCCTTTTTCAGTAGGATCAAACCAAAATTCATCACTGATACGTGCTATGGCATGTATGGCCCTTCCAAATACTGTAGAGGAGATTTTGAAAAAGGCATTAGTGTTGTCACATTTCAATATGCAATGTGATCTTATATGTGTTGGTTCAGAAGTAAACCCAACTGGGTACCGTAAGTGGGCATGCTGACTTGCTGGGAATAAGTCACCTTGAGCAAAACAGGACTTACTTCTGAACAGACCATTAGCTATATAAGAAACCCAAAATAAATCAGGGTCACTAAGAGAAAGCACCTGAATCAGAAACAAACAAAAAGGAGAAACACAGAGATTAAGACCCAACTAATGCTATTATGGAGTGGAATGAGTGAGAAACACTCATTTTCCCATTAGAACTCTTAATGAAAGCATTCAGCCTGTTCACTTTAATTCCCAGCATGTGCATCCTTTATAAGCTTGCCCTACCATACTCTACAGTAAAGCCAGGAAACTGAAATATTGGCGTCAACGATTGATGCGATAATTAAAGGCTGGAATTTTGATTGCAAGTTCAAGAATAGGAGGTAGCTTTTAGCTTGGATCGTTTAATTTGGAGCAGAAAGATGTGACTACCTGCATCCAATATTTAAACAGGCTCCAGGACCTTCTTCTGCAGCCCCATTTTTAAAATTCAAAATGGAAGTTTAATTACCACTTCACAGCAGGGCATCCATCTCATAATTTGTACTGATTTGTTAGTCCCTGCGACACGACTGAGGTCATTCGTGTCTATTTACTTAATTTCTCGCCACTACTACCCTATCATTCAAAGCTTTAATTGACATGGCTCAAGATGCTCTTACAAATGCATCAGTGTGATTAACTCTGGGCTCAACCTGATATATTGCAATAAATGTTATACTATGTATCCAAAATATAGTAACATGGCAATATATGCATGTTATGTATATGTGTTTGTGTGTTGGTTAGTTGTTGGCATCCAGCTGTTTTTGCAGCACTTTTAGCATCACTGAAGTGACCTTCCCAGGGAGGGGAGTCCCTAAATCGCCAAGGACATGAGACAGTATATAAAATATGTATTTTAACACCAATGGCTTGATGCTAGTACAGTAGATGTCGGCCTCTGCCTATGTTCTGAACATACGTGCAAGTAAAATTCAGCACCAGCGACAAATGCCACACAATAGGCAATGCAAAAAAATAGCATATATTGAAAAGAAATACTGTAGTAAGGGCAAATTACTATCTGGTTGTATTTCAGTCCCTTCTTTCTACTCAGGGGCTCTATGGCAGGCATACAACTCCGCAAATTTTAAGAAAATATTTAACACTGTAACTGATCCAGTATGAGGCTATTTGAAATTTAACTTTTTGTAAACCAGAGATGCGCTCTAAAAATTTACAGAACCAAACTACTACATAAATGAAAAGTGCCTCAAAGGGATTCTGGCTTATGCGCCTGTTATTCTCTGCCTGCCTTGTGCGGTTTTTAATATATTGGACTTTACATTTCAGGAGCGGTATTATTCATAATTGCCTCAGCTGGAAACTCTACTCCCATTTTAGGGCGGGGGTGGGGGAACTCGGCCTAGCTAAACTTTTATTTTATTTTATTTTTATTTTTCGCATCTCTAAGCAGCTGAAGGATTCCAAAAGCGGAAACGTGGGAGAATAGCGTGGGATTTAATGGACACTGTTTCTGCGGCGTCTCGTGCGGCACGCGGGATAAGGATAAGAGTCTGAGGGACCCAAAATGATGACTATTGTTAACGTTCGCAATTTCTGTCACCATCCGGGGCGGCGCTACCTCGAACACCCGCAGCCCCGAGGCCGCACTTCATGGCGAGGCGGCGGCGACCGCAAAAAGGGGAGCAAAAGCACATTTCCCGCCTCGCCTCCCTCAGCGGCGGCAGCCACACGACCAGCCCGCAAAAAAGGCGGGAAAACCACTCTGAGGGAAGACAGAGCCAGAAAAAACGGGGAAGGCGTAGAGGTCACGAGGTGGGCGACGGCCATCTCACTTCCGGCTCTCATTCCGACGACGACGCAGTTGGAGGAATAGCTGCCCACTCCGCCTCTTACATGGTGCCCTCCGGGCCACCTGCTGCTTTCTCATTGTCAGGTGCGCAACCGGGAACCGAAAGTGTCTATCGGTCCTCTTTGCGGAACCTGCCTCCCTTTGGCCTCGCCAGCGCCCGGATGTAGGACCTCCCGCCTTCTCTTTCTTTTCCCCCGCCCACCCCTGCCCTTTTTTGATTTGGAAACGAATGGACCCCGCCTCTTCGGTTCTGACTGGCAGGGGCCTCCGCAAACCGTCCTGGGCCTTTGCTTGTGGTTTTTTTTTTTGCGTGTGTGATTTTTATTGTCCCGCCTCTGCTTCCGTAGGCCTAACTTCCGGCTTGGCACACCGGAAGCGGTGGGAGGCAGGAGGCAGGAAGGCACTGCAGGAGCGGCACGGAGAGCCCCCAAGATGGTGAGTTGCCCTGGGAGGGCGAGGCAGAGGCCGAAGAGGCAGAGGCTCCTGGAGCCCCTCAGCTCAGCACTGTCTCTTCCTCTTCCCTCGGTGACTGGGGGACGGAGCTGTCCGTCTTCATGGCCTCCTGCCTCGGCCTGGCGCCCCTCGAGGTGTTGCTGTGCTCACGGCTGCCCTCCTCCTTACCGGCCGGGCTGGTGAGAGGCGGAGCCCGGCAGTGCACGGAGGGCCGCGGGTGAGGGGCAGCTGCTGGGCTGCCAACAGCTAGGCCGGCTGCCCTCTGGGCCCACCGGACGCTGCTGGGCACCCGGCTCCCAACAGCCGCAGCCAGCGTGGTCGGGGGTGAATTTTGCTTGATGCTATTTAACATCAGAGTATATTTAACTTCGTTAAATGGTTCCTGCCATGTTGAACGCCCAGGATTCCCAGGCTGGCCTCTCGCCCACCGGGCGCTGATCGGCATCGGGGTGGTGCCTTCAGACCTTACGTTGGGTTCAGGGGTGTTTTTTTTGGGGGGGGGGGTTTCTTAAATAACAAAGCGTCTGTTGGTCCTCAAAAGACGGACAACGTTTTTCCTGTGGCATGATCATTGCCCTGCTACTGTTAGGAGGATTGCTGAAGATCCTGGAGAACTAAGGATTAACTCAGCCCGGATAACTTCACTCCCAGTCAGAACACTCCCTCTGTCTTTATTCCTACAGTTCTTGTTTTGCTTGTATAGCACTATTATTAGTGTGGTGGCACTTTTTAGTGGAGCAAAAGTGGGAGGGAGTGAAGGATATTTCGCTGCGCCCCCCCAAAAAAGAGTTTACTTTCTAAATTACAAGTCTCGTTGTTTTCAGTGGAGCTTACTCTGCTTACGTACGGAGTACGGCCGAATTTTATACATGAGAAATACATCTGAAATTCAGTGATATATGCAAAATGGTTTGAGAAAATGACAGTGTTGTGATATTATCTCAGTGAGTTTGCTTGTCAAAGGCAATTTCCAAATACATTTTGCAGCCAGTAAGCTTCCCTGAAGATTTGCTGAGTTTCTTCTGATTTTGTCCTGCTTTAAATTAACAAGTTTTTATTCCCTTCCTGCAATACTCACAATAACTTTTCTCTCATAATTATGCTTGGCTAACCCCCTTAGATGCATTACAAATCCATGAACTGAGCCATCTTGTGCTGTGTGTCAGTATAACATGAAACTTACTGATGGGGATAGTCAGGAACCAGGGGTGGGGAGGCAGGGTGAGAATAAATGACAGTGCTTGCTGGTACAAGGAGTTTTATCCCTGGTAGAAATTGCTTGTTTCCAGACAAGCAGCTTGATCCCCCGCCCCGCTTATTGCACTGAAACAGCCATGGGAGCATCTTGTGAAAGTAAACAGAGCTGGACAGCTCCTGTAGTGCTCAGATGCAGGTCTCTGTGTCTGCAAAGGTTCTTGGGGGGTGGGAGTAGGAATTTCAACTCCTTGAGAGCACTGGCTTTCACTTCAGCCTCTCTGGCTGCAATTATATGCTTGAAAACCTTGTAGCAATGCCTGATGAAATCTCTGTGACCCAAAAGGTTGGCTGAATAAGATTTTCAGTAGTTAGGAAAGGGACTTCAGCTTCCTCCACAACTCTTTCCCCCTGCCCATGGTTAGCAAAACCAGAATAAATTATGTAGAAACAGTAAGTTTTGGCTATGATAAGGTGTAATGTGTCAGTAAATGAATTTGAAATCACTCAAGAGAAATCATTTAGTTCTGCATAATTTGTACAGGTTGCAAAATTTGTCATGATGCAGTGTACAGAGCCATGTTCATAAGAGCTTTTCTGAAGTGGGACCAGAAGCCAGAGCCTCAAAGCATTTGAGGGGAAGGGCTCTCTTTACACTATTGGAGGCTCTGAGCCTCCCTGATGTGCAGCATTGGATACAGCCCTTTATATCACTGATCAAATAGCATCAACCTCTAACCCAACTGGATCTACTATAGCAATATGGCAAGAAAGAGGATTTTGTGAATAAAAACTTGGTTCTTAAGAAAGCATAATCCTCATTGTAAAATAAAATGAAGTGGGTATATGGAGAGTCATTCATGAGCTAATACCAAAAATCCTGCAACCGATTTATACTGCTGTGACACCCATTTCTCTGTATTTGTTCAATACATATAAGGGTTAGCTCCTTTTCACATCACCAAGCATATAGAGCTCTCCCTTCCACAGAAGTGAATGGGTGAAGCCAATATGGGCAGTGGACTCCTGAGTTGCATATTGGAACTCCTACATCTGCATGGTGAATTGTGTTGCATGTAAAAGGCCTTAGTGGAGAACCTGTGGCATTCCTGTTATGATTGAACTCCAGCTCCCATCTGTCCCAGCCAGCATGGCCAATGCTCAGGGATGATGGGAGGTGGAATCCAACATATGCACGGAGGGTCACAGGTTCCATGGTGACTGCAAGAGCTTAGATCTGTTCAGGGAAGACTAAGAAAACCCTTCCATGAATGTAAGGATGGGGACCTTTTTCAGGCAGAGGGTCACATTCTCTCATAGGGAACACAGTCCAGTGGGCACATTGTAAGTGGTGGGTGGGGCAAGAGGCAAATGTGGGTAGACTTACCTTTATACAGTAGGCTGTTTTCCAGCCATGAAAATGTAGGAGGTTTCTGCACCTGCCCACATCTCTTCATTCTCCACTCTGGCAAACAAGGGGCATCTTCACAATTCAGGGACACATTTCAACCAGGCAAAAGCAAACAAAGAGGACATGAAGCAGAACCATTGAAGGAGTGGTGGCATGATATTTCCCACCCCTGCTTTATGGAATCACTTGCATAAATCATTTTTTTTTTAACATTTCCTTTCCTAACATTCAAATTAAGTTGATGATTTGCCTATTAATTTGGCTTGAGATGTTTCCTTTTCTGTTGCATCCTTTTTATTTAACATTGTTCATGTCTCACCCTGTTTTTTTCCATTCCCCGCTCCCCGCCCCCTGTCTGCAATCAACTTCTTCATCCAAATAAGGCTGGGCACAGAGTAAGTTTGTTCATCTTGGCCTGTTGCTAACGTTGTTGGTGGTAGGTGACAACCCACTTAGTGGCTATTAAAATGCATAAATTTATACAGATTCAAGAGCAAAGTCTTGCTAGCTGCAGATGATGCTGCAACTGCAGTTTTGGGGTGTGGTCAAACTCTTGCATCATGGTGCTTCATTGTGATGACCTTGTAAACCACTGTCTCAGTTTAGAGGACCCTATCAGCTGTTTCTAAGTGAGAAGATCGATAATGGCAGACAAGTGCTTCGCTGCTGACTGCAGCAACGGGGGAGTTTGGGGTGTGCTCTGCAACACAGTATGAGGATGAGACCCTGTAGGCTTGGCCAGCACTACATGGGAGTTCTGCGCATACTTTGGCAAAAGTAAGTTGGCATTCTCATTGCCAGGGACCGGGGTTTGGAGCTTGATGCACTGGTGAGCTTAAGCTGATAAGCATTTTGTGGCTGTAGTTAAGTGTCCTCAGCTCCTTTTGCCAATATCAGGGGTAGTGTAATGCTTTGTATTACCACTGCCTGTCTGTCTTATGACACGCCCCATGTACCTGCATCTGACTTGTGCAAGGCATCGTGTGCTGTCGCTGCACCAAAGCAATAGCCCAGAGCCTGGAAGTTTTACTACAGAATTGTCTGTTTGAGTGCTGGAAAATATATACCGGTATATATATTTAGGGGCAAGATGACACTCTCATCTTGAGACAGGGGTGCCAACGTGAATAAAATATTGGGGGAGCAGGTGAGCCCTGCTCTGCATAATGGATCACAAGACATGGCACACACAAACCATTTGAATGTCAGTGCCCATCAACTTTGGGAGGGGCCCAGACCCCTCCAGTATTTTATTAGGGAGTTGGTGCCTTTGTCTTGAGATAGCAGTGGAATTACTTGGATGGGTGAAGTCCTCACTTTTCAAGGAGGAAAAACTGTGGTTGCCATGATTGGCAACTTCAGTGGAACCAAAACATTTTAAAACAGTCTTAATATCCAAGTGTCACAGGATTTGGAAGGAGTTACAAAGTGCAATAAGAATGCAGTAATCCCGCTGAAATTCAATGGGGCTGCCTTCGTTTTAGGGAAACATTATCACTTCGTAAGTGAAGGAATCATGGACAAGATTGGGAACTCTGAAAGTTTCGTGACATGTTGCTGGAGACTTAAATGTGCTGTCTTTCCTTTTACTCCTTTATAAGTTGGTTTTAGTGTTGGGAGACCTTCATATCCCGCACCGCTGCAACAGCCTGCCAGCTAAATTCAAGAAACTGCTGGTTCCTGGAAAAATTCAACACATTCTCTGCACTGGAAACCTCTGCACAAAGGAGAGCTATGACTACCTCAAGACCTTGGCTGGTGATGTTCATGTTGTTAGAGGGGATTTTGATGAGGTAACTCAACTGCTGGGTGGGGAAAGATGGTAGATTTCTGTTTGTGTTGTGCTGTTCTTTTTTAGTTTAATTTCAAAACTATTGACCTTGCACGTGTGTTTGATATCATGTAGATTCTCTTGGGGAAGTGGGAATACATGTATTTTTGCTTAGCATGTCTGACAATAGTACCCTTTAGTCCCCCAATTAACATGCTGCCATGCTGTTCTTCTTAAGAATACAAAATGGCATTTTTCTTTAGAATTGACAAAACAGAAAGGGGGAACAGACTCTTGGTGCATATGTGATTTTTGTGCTGTCACTTTTATCCTAGAACTTGAATTATCCTGAACAGAAAGTTGTAACTGTCGGACAGTTTAAGATTGGACTGATCCATGGCCATCAAGTTATTCCGTGGGGTGACATGGCCAGCCTGGCGTTACTTCAAAGGCAGTTTGACGTGGACATCCTAATTTCAGGGCACACACACAAATTTGAGGCATTTGAACATGAAAATAAATTCTATATCAACCCTGGATCAGCAACAGGAGCCTATAGTGCTTTGGAAAAGTGAGTTGCTATATACCACAATGTGCTTGTCACTGCTAACTACAGTTAGTTGACTGAAGTACTCATGGCTGCTTGTTCTTGGCTTTGAAGCTGGATTATTGCATAAATTTATTGTAAATTTGGGTGCAGGAAACATTCCTGAATCTAGTCTTAGAATTTCTTTGCAGTTTGGAATATTGTTTTGATATCAAAGCACATAAGGGACTATGTGCAGTTGAAGATTTCCCAAAATTTTGATCGCTTTTAAAGTCTTAACCAATAAATAAAATAATAAAATAGTTTGTTGGTATTTCAGCAGGAGTACCAAGTTGGTTAGTATTTTGCTTGATGCAACTTAAGAGGTGTTTGGTGCTAGAGGATAAAGCAGGAGATATTAGAACTGTCTACTGAATGATATTTCCTGACCAGGGCTGCAGAAATGTCAGCTGATATGTCAAGTGGTTATTTGAGGATGCTAGTGGGATTCCCTTAAGACCATCTAGTACAGGGACCGTAAACCTGTGGGCCCTCCACTTTACATCATCCCTGACCATTGGGGGTGCTGGTTGGCACTGACAGGGGTCCAACAAACAGCTGGAGGGCCATGGGGTCACCATCCCCCAGTGAGTTCAGTGGGACTTTCTCTTAAACAAAGGGTCAGAGGATTGGTAACTTTAGCTTTCAAAGGACTTACTCAGTTCAGATGCACTCATTAAAATAACACTCACATTTTTTTTTCTACAGCAACATCATTCCTTCATTTGTGCTGATGGACATCCAAGCTTCCACTGTTGTTACTTACGTTTATCAGCTGATTGGTGATGACGTGAAAGTAGAAAGGATTGAATACAAGAAATCTTAAAGCAAATTGCTCTACTTGGCTTTTCTCTGTGGGTTTCTTTTTTTTGGGGGGGGGGGGACGGGACAATATGCACTCAAGAGTCCGCAGTGTTTCCAATATTGTTAACTTAGGAAATGAGTCCTCTTCCCCTACCGTAGACAGCAAAGTTTTACAGCACTTGACTTACTAAAAGTCTGCCTGGGCTTAACTCTTTTCTTTTGCCTAAAAATTCTTCATGTCTGTAAATACCGTTCAAAGTGCACAGCAAAATTCTGTCTGTTCATATGAACTATTCCCAGTATTGTAATAAACACTTGTTTAACTTTAATTTGATTAAGCTAACATTATTTATAAAAATATATAAATCAAGAAACAAAACCCCAAAATAAATACAAGTCTTTTGTTTTACTAATTACACTGCTTTAGTGTAGGAATACCAAACGAGTTTACTATGTCATAGTGTAACACTATGATTCAGTAAGAAACAACTTCTAGAAGATAAAAAAGGTGTTGCTTGTTTTTCTAGTGGTAATGACAAGGCTTCTATGCCAGCTCACTGAAATACCTCTGGAAGAGGAAAAAGGCAGCATTTATACCAAGTGTCCAGAAATTCTTTGGTTACTGAATCCGAATTTCCAGACTGACGGTTTTGTTTACTGTAATGTATTCAAAATAGGGCCTAACAAGTTTCAGCCAAAACTACTGGACCTTGTTCAGTTCTAAGCTCCTTTGGGAGGAAGGTTGGGATACAAATTTAATAAATAAATATAGAATCACAGAGTTGGAAGGGAACACCCTGCAATGCAGGAATCACAGCCAAAGAATCCCTAACAGGTGACCCGTTCCACTGTTGAATGGCTCTGACCCTCAAAAACTTATTTTTAATGTTTAGTCTGAATATCCTTTCTTGTAATTTGAATCCATTAGTTTGGGTCCCAGGAGTCACTTCAGGAAAGTTAATGGTGGGGTTGGGTTTTGTGTGGGGTTGTGTCCCCCCCCCCCAAGTTTTATCAGCTTCACAAGATATGTTGTCCAGTGGAAGAGGAGTTCTAGATTATCTTAAAATACTCTCTTATTTAGGGCTGCTGCATCATCCATCCTATACATGTACACACAGTGATTAGCAGAAAACATCTCAATATATTTGCAAAAAATTAAAAAATGCATATTGACCCAAGAGGAACGTGTTTTCCTATACCTGTAGGGGTCTTTTTTGGTGGGGTGGGGGGAAAGTTACAAATTGGCATACCAAGTACTAAAATGTGATTTCTGCAAGAGATATGTTTACAGACAGCAATGCAGAGTTTGGTGCATCGGTTGCACAATCCACTTGATATGTACCACATGATAGAATGGGACTTGGTTTTGGTAAATTGCTCTGAAGGTGGAATATTTATTATCCACTCTATTTTTACCCAACAAATCGTATGGAACAAGATGTGTATGGTAGTGGGGGAGAGCAGGATTAGCTCCTCCTACCACAAAATGTGCTGCTCTGGTTCGCCAGAAGTGGCTTAGTCATGCTGGCCACATGACCCGGAAGCTGTACACTGGCTCCCTCGGCCAATAAAGCGAGATGAGCACTGCAACCCCCGAGTTGTCCGCGACTGGACCTTACTGTCAGGGGTTCCTTTACCTTTACCAAAATGAAACTTGACAATTTTTTCACAGGTTTTTGTACCAATCTTTTAATTCTGTCAGAATGCATCTCTTATAACTTCAATAATGGAAAGCACTCTGTGTTTACAACTCTTCACACCTCTCATTTATGATGTAGTCTATAATCTGACATCTATTCTGCAAAGCAGCTGAAGAGTTAATTTGGTTAGGTCCACAGGTTATGAGAAACTCAACTGCATCTTTGTCTGTTTTGTCCAAAAAGGGTGAACTTGATATACCTATATAGCATTATCCCAGTTCCCCATCCCAAATCAATGAGAAAAAACATAAATGGCAATCAGCCAGCTGTTGTAGAAGAAACAATTCACCAGATGTTTGCAGAACTGCAACAAGACCCCAAATAATCTCCCTGAGACCATTTTGGGCCAGTGGGTGGCTGAAGGGAGCCCAAAGAAACATCTGGAGGCTGCTCTGGTTTGTTGAAAGGTTGGGGAAACGATTTTGGAACAATTGACAATTGCAAACACCTGCTCCTTGTGAAAACTTTTCTTATTTGCATAAGTTGACAATGGAAACATCTTCAGAGAATTATCTTTTTTTATCAGTTGGCATTGCAAAAACTAGCTCCAGAGAAATGTGTTTTTTGGATCAGATGACATGAGAAATACTCTGCTGCTTTAGAGAACTGTCTCTTTTGGATCAGTCAGTATTGCAACCATCTCCTTCAGACAGCTGTCTTTTTTTGGATTTGTGGACATCAGAAACATCTGCCCCTTCAGACAACTGTATTCTTTGCATCAATTGGCATCAGAAAATCAGCTCTTTTGTAGAACTGTCTTCTTTGGATCAGTTGATATCACAAATACTTGGCTCATGGAGCACAGCCAGAAGACCTATCGTTCTTCCAGGAGCTCATCGTGGAGGAGTTTGCTTCTTGAGAAAACGGTCTTTTTTGGATCAGTTGGATCTTCTCAGACATCTGTTCCTTCAGAGAGCATCTTTTTTGGAGCAGTTGACTTTGGAAACCTCTGCTCCTTCAGAGAACTGTCTTCTTTGGATCAGTTGACATTGCAAACACCTCCTTTGGAGAGCGTCCCTTTTTTGGATTGGTTCACTTTGCAAACATCAGCTCCTTTAGACAAATGCCTTTTTTGGATTCAGTCTCTTACTGTTAAATACAAAAAACTCAAGAGAGTGGAAGAGATGGTAAAGGTGAGAAAGAACTCTTGTTACATGCTGAAAATATAGAAGGCTGGGTGAAAAGCCATTTGGGTTTAAGTACGAGTTCTGAATGGATTTGGTGCAAGAACTCAGACAGTTAAGTTGATAATAGGCTGTAGCTAGGGAGACACAGCCTGTGTGATCAAATCTGCAAAATGTGCTTTAAAATTTGACTCTGTATTTTAAGGCCTGGAAAGGGGTTTGTTGTTTAAGTATAAATTTCAAGCCCAATTGTTTCAATAGCTCATACGTATTGCACAGTGGGTACAAGCTGTCTTAAGATGTACCGGTCGTCAGAATTTGAGACGAAGGGGTAATGGGGATCTTTAAAAATTGGCACAGGGCCATAGCTGTCAACCCTCCCTGCTGTTTCCCAGTGCTATAATAAAGGAATTTCCCGCAAAAAGAGGGAAAGGTTGACAGCTATGCACAGGGCCCATAAAGGAGAGCAGGGCATCTGGCAAAGACACAGCATTCTCCATAAAGAACACATTTTTGCAGTTTTGCCTAATATGGAGAGGTTAAGTTTTGGTGAGCTTTCACACAAAGGGTTATAAAATTGGCTTGGGAGACAACAGTTCAAATCCCCACTCGACCATATGCAACTCACAGGGTGGCCTTGGGCAGTAGCTCACTCTCAGCCTGAGCAACTCACAGGGTTGCTGTGGCGGTTAAACAAGGGAGAGGGAACGATGGAAGAGCTCCTCGGATTGAAATAAAGGTGGGGGGCATAAATGTAACGAACAACAACCGCCCAAACGGCCACTTCCGCCCACCGCTCTCCCGCCCTTTCCGCTTGCAGTGCCTCTCTCAAGATGGCGCCCACGAGCGTCGTCGTCGTCGTCTCGTCCCGCGCCGCCGCCAAGATGGCGGCGCTTCCGCCCTTCCTTCCCCTCCCAATCCATTTTCGCCTCTCCTAAGATGGCGGCGGCGGCAGCGGAGGAACGTGCGTGGCTGCTGGTGGAGGCCAGCTGGCGGCGGGCGGAGAGTTTTTAGCTTTTCAGGAGCCATAGAGCATGTGCAAAGGGCGCCGCGACCACTCTCTCCGACTTCTCCCCCCCCCCACTAGTCCATGAAGGTTGCTCTTTTGGAAGGGCTCTGTAGAGCCTCCATGGCTCAGCACAGTCTATGCGTTTGGGATGGCAGGAGTTCAGGAACGAGCAGCGCTGCGGCCCAATCCTCCGGATCTGGGTCCAGAGCAGGCATAGGCAAACTCGGCCCTCCAGCTGTTTTGGGACTACAATTCCCATCATCCCTGACCACTGGTCCTGTTAGCTAGGGTTGATGGGAGTTGTAGTTCCAAAACATCTGGAGGGCCGAGTTTGCCTGGTCCAGAAGTACTCTGCCCAGAGGCACCTCCTGCTCCTCCCGGGGTGGATCGTGCCACTCATAAGGGGCTTAAAGAAGAGGGAAGAGTCAAGTTTAGCCTTGTCTTTCTCTGCACACATGTCCCCATGCTGCTACCATCCTGACTCTTCACAGCCTACTTCCCCACTGCACCAAATCCCCAATTTTTGAGGAAAATGCACTTGGATCCAGTTCCTGTCTTGCTCTTTTCCCTGACCTTTCCTCTTAGAATAATAGTCCTGCTGGATGAGGCCAAAGGGGACCCATCCAGGCTAGCGTCCTTTTCTCACAGCGGACAGCCAGCTGTGTGTGGGAAGCCTGCAAACTCACCATGGAGGCGCAGAGCATATCCATTGCAGCCAGTAGCCATTGATAGCCCTCTCCTCCATGAATTGATCCAATTCTTTTTTAATGCCAGCCAAGTTGGTGGCTTCTTGAACTTCTTGAGGGTTTGCAAAGGCAACAGGATCAGGAGCTTTGAACTCACCTGGGAGCCAGTGGGCAGAGAGGAAAGTGAGTCCCCCGGGGGGCTCCTGTGCTTCCTATGGTGTCTCTCCTTGCCATGGCATCAAACAGGCAGGTGAAGATCAAAAGGAGAAGGGGCAAGCCTGAGTTTTTTTTGCTCCTACCAGGCCTGTCTAGATAGTGGATGACAAATGTCAGTTGCCATCTTCTTTAAGCAGTTTATAGGATTGTGTTTTAATGTTGTAAGTCACCCTGGGACCTTCAACTGAAGGGCAGGTAGTCCTAAAATTGTAGAGTTGGGTGGTACCCCCCCAAGGCTCATCTAGTCCAATCCCCTACCATGCAGGAATTAATAACCAATCCATTTCCAAGGAAGGCCAAGTTGCCATGAAGCTGCTCAAATCCAGACCAGCTTACTGGGTCGTCTGTTTAAATGCAAACAGGCAGGATAGGTTCTCTTTTTCTGTCACATGTTCTGTTATTTTTATTGTTACACTAAGAAACTCAAGGTGCCATGCGCAGTTCTCCTTCTCCATCTTATCCTCACAACAACCCTGTGAGGTAGGTTAGCCTGAGACCAGCTCCTAAGGTCACCAAATGCGTTTAATGGCCAAATGGGAATTTGAGCCCTGGTATCTCCTAGGTTCCTAGCCTGACACTTTAACCACTACACCACACTGCCTCTCTAGATACAAGCAACCACCAAGAAACATTCTGTGGGGAAAGTTGTGTTTGCTGAAACACAGATACAACCCTGGATCAGTTGATGCAACCTCATCCCAGGCTCCTGACATGGAAGGAAGTCTCACCTGCAAAATGGGAATGACCCAGAGAACGCATAACATTATTTAACTGTTTGCTCTGTCTTTATTCTGCCCTTCCTCCTCAATGCTAAAAACTATGCTATGGAAAACTAATAAAATTAGTGTGCCTTCTAGCAAACAGAAACTCCATGTGGAGGCTGGGAGCCTCAGGCTCCTAGCTTGAAAATGGTTGCAGTGTGGTTTGAAGTACAAGGCACATGGACCAGCAGAGCAGAACTTGCAGCCCCTTGTGAATCCTCAAATTCATTTTTGGAGGGTTGGGGAACCTTCCTGAGAAGATTTGGGTGGCACATATGGGCAGGAGGGCTGCTGGCACTGCTTGGAATTCAACCCTAAGCTGTTTCAATTGTGTGTGTGTATTTTAAAAATGCCTTCCCTGTTTATTTGAAGCCTTCCTGGCAGACAGCCCTTTCATTGCAAAGCCCTGGCAGTCTTTCCCATTTCCCTTTTCTGTTTCGTTCTCACCTTTGCCCCACGGCGACAGGCAGTCAGCAAAGCCTGAAAGAAGTCAGCTTTGTCCCTTTCTGCAGTCTCTTCCCCCCACCCCGTGTTGCCCTCTCCCTCAGGATCCTGACCAGCTCTGACGCTGTGTGTCCCATGAGGACACAGAGAGAGAGTCCCCTGCTTCACACCCAGCCCTCTCTGGGAGGAAAGGCTACAGCTCAGAGGCAGAGAACAGTCTTTTGCACACATGGGCATCTCCAAGGGCCGCTGCTGCCAGTCAGTGTGGACAATACAGAGCTAGAGAGACCAATGGCCTGACTTGATATGGTGCAGCTGTTGTAAGAATATTAAGGTCTTATATATATAATAATTGTTCATAAGTGTACCAAGCAAACGTACATGATTGTATGGGCCACATGTCTGAAGCAGCACCATTCTGACTCCCAGCTGACCAAGTATTTCTCTGCAAGGAGAGAAGACAATAGGAAAAGCTTCCCAATTCTCTTTGGGACTTACACCTCCCTGTAAATACAGTCTGGCAAGTATCTGTTAAGCTGAGCGCACTATCAGTATGCGTAAGAGATTCAGGAGCTAAGTACCGGTACCATCTCAAAAGAATGGGGCTACCCAGGAAAGGCAATCAGATAAGGCATTATCATATAAACTGGCAGGCAGGAGAAAAACAACCTGTTGGAGACCTCCTTTTTCTGTGATGTAGGTATGATGATACGGGTGGCGCTGTGGGTTAAACCACAGAGCCTAGGGCTTGCTGATCAGAAGGCCGGCGGTTCGAATCCCCGCAACAGGGTGAGCTCCCGTTGCTCGGTCCCTGCTCCTGCCCGCCTAGCAGTTCGAAAGCACATCAAAGTGCAAGTAGATAAATAGGTACCGCTCCAGCAGGAAGGTATACAGCGTTTTCGTGCGCTGCTCTGGTTCACCAGAAGCGGCTTTGTCATGCTGGCCACATGATCCAGCAGCTGTACGCTGGCTCCCTCGGCCAGTAACGCGAGATGAGCGCCGCAACACCAGAGTCGGACACGATTGGACCTAATGGTCAGGGGTCCCTTTACCTTTACCTTTAGGTATGATGTATCTGGGGGGGGGTGTCTTGCGTTACACCCCTTCTGTGACATTTGTATCATGTTTCTGGGGGTGGTCTTTTACTCCAGCGTGGGAAATTTAAATTTCTATATAAGGGGAGGCGCTCCTTTGTTCTAGGTCTTTTCCTAGAACTCTCCTGTGTGGGGGGCAAACACTCTGTTGCAACAGCCTTAATAAAGATCAAGCTTACCAGCTGCTTTGGTTCTAAATATTCTCTGGTTGGCCTCTGTTATATTCTCCTACCCGCAAAGCGCTCTTGTGTACCCCATAAGAGAAAAGGGCAGATTTTGTTTATAGCACAGCTTCTAATGTTGCAGCTGCTTGGGATGCACTGTGAATTTTACTGGGTGTTGAGTTTACCGCATCAGCTCTGTCGTTTGCAGGGGCAAAGATGGGGCAACTATTTTCTCATTTCCTGAAGTCTCCCTCCCCCCCCCCATTCCACCAACTTCAATGGGAGGGGAAATAACTCCAGTCTCAGACCTGTTACTACACCAGGCCCACATGGGTTTCCGCTCTGTTCTTGGGGAGTATTCTGCCACACGTACGGGAGGGGTTTCATACAGTGTAAATTGTGTTCTGCCAACACAGCTACACCACCAGAACAGAACTCGTGCTTCTTCCTGTGGCCCCTTAGTTAGCAGATCTTTTTTTAATTTTTTTTAATTTTTGTATTGGTTTTTACAAGAACAAATTCAAAATAATAAAAAGAAAAAAACTTTTACCATATCCATATATGAGATTCTCTGAATCTCGTGACTTTCCCCTGCACGGGTCCTTAAAATCATTTTTCTAAAACTACGTATCATTACGTTCTCCACAGTTTTTGTTTCTCTAAATTATCCATATTTTTTTCATTTCTTTACAAGTTATCTTTACAGTTCAGCTAACGCTTTTATTTGTTTATAATGGTCTCCTAAATAAATTATAAATTTCCCCCTTTCTTTTTTTAAAGTCATAATCTTCTGGATTCCTGAGTCTCCCAGTCAGTTTGGCCATTTCAGCATAGTCCAGCAGTTGGGCTTGCCATTCATCCTTGGTCGGAACTTGTTGATTTTTTCCATCTTTGGGCTAGTAGCATCCTTGCCAGTTAAAGGTAAAGGTAAAGGGACCCCTGACCATTAGGTCCAGTTGTGTCCGACTCTGAGGTTGCGGCCCTCATCTCGCTTTATTGGCCGAGGGAGCCGACGTACAGCTTCTGAGTCATGTGGCCAGCAGGACTAAGGCGCTTCTGGCAAAACCTGAGCAGCACACGGAAACGCTGTTTACCTTCCCGCCAGAGTGGTACCTATTTATCTACTTGCACTTTTGATGTGTTTTCGAACTGCTAGGTGGGCAGGAGCTGGGACCGAGCAATGGGAGCTCACCCCGTCGCGGGGATTCGAACCGCCGACCTTCTGATCAGCAAGCCCTAGGCTCTGTGGTTTAACCCACAGCGCCACCCGCGTCCCATTGCCAGTTAGCAGATCTTTAATGCAGGATTGTGCCCTGCGAGGTATATTTCTGTCTGTGCATCAATGCATACTTGATTCATTCCCTTTTGGCGAGGCAAGGATTTGCACCCTCCTCTATACTGAGCCCAGGTGCGGTATGTGGAAACTTCTGGCAGCTGGCATGAGCAGGGTGCATATTCACTCGGCAACATGCAAAGCGTCTGTGGAACGGAATAGGTGGCAAACGCTGCACTGTTTCCTAATCTATCAACGTTTCTTTCTTTTCTTAATCAATTAGCTATAAAACGCTCCTTTGCATCTGGGCACAGGAGTGTTGTGAAAGCAGCGTGGGGGGCGGGGAGAGAAGGGAGACTCATAAACGCTCCAATAATTGGTTTTTAAGGTCCCCCCCCCTTTCCCTCCTTTCTTCTTGGTGAATTCTCAATTTCCCTATAAAAGAGGAAATTCATTTCCAGACACTAATGTAATGTCACTGTGCAGGGTACTCAGCATGGATGATGTATAGGGGGACACGGCATTGAGAGGACTATTTAATGATGCATAGAATTAAATCCTGCCCTCCTCAGCTGAGCCTTGTGCCTCCCTCCTTGTTCCCAGGCTCCTAGGGTATCATGGGATGTGAAGGCAGGGATTTGTATTGTCTGTACTGTGGAACAGCAGTGCCCACCTGGTCCCATCCTGACCTTCTCTTATGTCTCTGGCGCTCACTGGTGCTATCAGAGTTCTTCCTATTCCGTCTGCTGTGTCTTCCGAGGGAACCTTTCAAAACCCCAAGTATTTGGACACACAGCATGCAAGCAACTAAACTGAAACCCTCTGGATTATATCCTGGACTGTCCTTGCTGCCTGGCACCGTGATCCACTCTTGACCTGCAGTACACGTGAAAAGGATCTGGGAGGGTTTAGAGGGCCACAAACTAACCAGGAACTGGGAGTGCATTGTGGCAGCTAAGAAGGTTGATGCAAGTCTAGGCTGCACTGATGGAAGTCGTATAGTGTCCAAAACGTGAGAAGGAATGGTACCTAAGCTCTGCTTTGGCTTGGCCAGGTGTACGGGCTGTCCAGTACTGGGCCACACAGTTTAAAGGGGGATATGGACAAAGTGGGACATGCCCACAGGAAACACAGATACAGTAAGGGGCCTGGAGACCCTAAAGTCCGATGAGCAAAGATGGAAGGAATTGGGCATGTTTCACCTGCAGCCATTACGCTGGAGTGAATTCATTTCCTGTCGCTCCAGTTAGCATGGGCATGAAATTGCAAGAGAGAGGAATTTGTATAAAAATTCTGATTTCAGTGGCGGGGGGGGGGGGGGCGCTGCCTTAGAAGGTGTTAAAGCTTTGGTAGAGGTTGTTAAGCACAGTCTGGGTGGCCACCAACCCCAGGTGCTTTAGTATCGGATGTCATGCACCCAGGAAGGGCTTGGACCACATGAGCCTCAAGGGCTTCTGAAGATGTCCCTGGAGGAGCAGACGGCGGCCGCTAGGTCTCATGCCAACAAGCTATCGGAAGTTCTCAGCCCTCAGTAGTGTCTGTCTTGTGCAGGGGTTGGCAAAATTTACCTCGCCTGGGTTGGTTCACTCCGGCGGAGATCCCTCTGTGGGTCGGATTGCTCGCTCGCTCGCGATTTCTGGTGTCTGCGTCTGCACAGACGCGATTTCTGGCGCCACGGAAGCGAGTCCCCACGCCGCACTGCGCCGGTTTAGCACAGCGCATGGGGACTCACCAAATGGGCTGCTCAGTTCGGCAGCGGCTCATGGGCCGGTTAACGACCCCGCGGGCCGCTTGTGGCCCATGGGCCTTAGGTTGCCAACCCCTGGTCTTGTGCCTTTCAGCCCCAGAGATGCCCAGGCCCCAGCAGGAAGGGCCAAGTAGCACCCAGGATAGAGGAGAGGAGAGATGATGGTTGGCCTTTCCCTGGGGAGGATGCAGGATCCAGGGGGGTTCAGATCCCAGCCCCCACAGGACTCCTCCCTGTGCTCCGACTGAACCCTTCTATGGTGGCAATAAATTTCCCTGTGTGTATTATTTGTTTCTTGTTGACACCCTCTCTGAGTGCTTCGGGTGTTTGTAGGGACTGTGATTATAGGGTGCTGGGGCCTTCACAGTGGCATGTGCATTTGCTTGCATTGTTACCCTTGGGCACACACTGTGTGTGTGTGTTCACCCATGGCTGGCCATGCTATGGGTGGGTGGTGCTGCTGGTGTTCCTCTGGATGCCATGTGCTCTAGATGATGTATGGCTCCTCCAACAGGGTAACTGCCCTTTCTAGCCACTTCTGAATGGGGTTTGGATGCAGAGCTTCTAAATCCAGCCTATCGCTTGTGGTGTGTAAATTATGCCACTTCCTATGCTTTTGATGGTTCTGTCCATTTCATCGATCATCGCAAGTGGCTATTTGTCAACGGGTGGCAGTAGCAGAGAGGGTGCGGCAAACCCATGCAAAATCGTTTCATGCTAATGGGGGGGGGGAATCCTCCCACATCATTTTCATGATGTGACACTCAAATTCTGGAGAGACCTTCCAAATCAGTCACCAATTTCCAAAATGCTGGGGTATCATGTCCCTCCAATGCCAATTCCAACCACATTTGCTTAATAATGAACCTTGCCTTTTATCAACTGTTTATCAATTATATTTTGGAAAGGGGACAGGAATTCTTGTTAGAGAGCCCCTGAGTGAAACTCATAGAATTGTAGAGTTGGGAGGCACCTTGTTGTTGTTGTTGTTGTTGTTGTTGTTGTTGTTGTTGTTGTTGTGTCGTTTGGTCATATCCGACTCTTCGTGACCCCATGGACCAGAGCACGCCAGGCACTCCTGTCTTCCACTGCCTCCCGCAGTTTGGTCAGACTCATGTTGGTAGCTTCGAGAACACTGTCCAACCATCTCGTCGTCTGTCATCCCCTTCTCCTTGTGCCCTCTATCTTTCCCAACATCAGGGTCTTTTCCAGGGAGTCTTCTCTTCTCATGAGGTGGCCAAATTATTGGAGCCTCAGCTTCAGAATCTGTCCTTCAGGGCTAATTCCCTTCAGAATGGATAGGTTTGATCTTCTTGCAGTCCATGGGACTCTCAAGAGTCTCCTCCAGCACCATAATTCAAAAGCATCAATTCTTCAGCGATCAGCCTTCTTTATGGTCCAGCTCTCACTTCTATTCCAACCCCCTACAATGAAGGAATCTAAACTAGAGCATACATGGCAGATGGGCATCCAACCTCCAAGGAAGGAGAGTCCGCCACCTCTCGTCTGAGTCTGTTCCACTGCTGAACAGCGCTTGCTTGTCAGAAAGGTCTTCCTGGTGTTTAATCAGAATCTCGTTTCTTGCAACTTCAATCCATTGGCTTGGGTCCTAGTCTCCAGAGCAGGAGCAAATAAACTTGCTCCATCTTCCATGTGGCAGCCCTTTAGATATTTGAAGATGGCTATTGTATCTCCTCCCAGTCTAAACATCTCCAACTCCCTCGACTGTTCCTCACAAGGCTTGGTCTGCAGGCCCTTGATCATCTTGGTCGCCGTCCCCTGCACACATTCCAGCTTGTCAATATCCTTCTTCAATTGTGATGCCCCGAAATAGACACAGTACAGTGGTACCTCGGGTTACATACGCTTCAGGTTACATATGCTTCATACTTTGGGGAGTATTTCTAATAAGTAAGTAAATGCAGCCAGTTTAAAATGCACAGATTGTCACAGCAACCTAGCTTGCTACAGGCATTTTCCCTCTTAGATTGCCGGAGCGCTAATAAGTGAGGAACACTTACTCATAGAATCATAGAGTTGGAAGAGACCACAAGGGCCATCCAGTCCAACCCCCTGCCAAGCAGGAAACACCATCAAAGCATTCCTGACAGATGGCCGTCAAGCCTCTGCTTAAAGACCTCCAAAGAAGGAGACTCCACCACACTCCTTGGCAGCAAATTCCACTGCCGAACAGCTCTTACTGTCAGGAAGTTCTTCCTAATGTTTAGGTGGAATCTTCTTTCTTGTAGTTTGAATCCATTGCTCCGTGTCCGCTTCTCTGGAGCAGCAGAAAACAACCTTTCACCCTCCTCTATATGACATCCTTTTATATATTTGAACATGGCTATCATATCGCCCCTTAACCTATTCTTCTCCAGGCTAAACATACCCAGCTCCCTAAGCCGTTCCTCATAAGGCATTCAGGTTACATACTCCGCTAACCCAGAAATAATGCTTCAGGTTAAGAACTTTGCTTCAGGATAAGAACAGAAATCGTGCTCTGGCAGCAGGAGGTCCCATTAGCTAAAGTGGTGCTTCAGGTTAAGAACAGTTTCAGGTTAAGAACGGACCTCCGGAACGAATTAAGTACGTAACCAGAAGTACCACTGTATACTTCATTTCCCCACTCCATGTCAGACACTTAAGGAAAGCTGAGTCACATATATTTGTAGAAAACTCGAATGTTCTAAACTGGCAAATTGTCAGCCATTAGTGAAAGATGTGACTTGCTTAGTCAATGATGCTATAGCTGCCTCTCTGAAACATTTATCAGCTGAAAGGAATCGACGGCCAAGTCAGTGTGTTGTTACGGACACACACACACACACACACACACACCCTTTTAAAAAACCACATTGCAATCTTTAACCCACCAAGAAAGTGCCTTTGAACCTGGGGGGAGACTTCACTTTGGAAAACCCTAACCGTTAGGCAACTTCATCTTAGTGTTTATCAGGGAGGTAATGGTTAACTAAGGCCTGTTGCTGCTGAGTCACAGAGCATAATTCATCAACCCAGATCTCTTCACCTGTCAAGACCTACCATATAAACATTAATACCGTCCAGAAGATAATAAAAGAACTGCTTAAATTCATCCGAAGCCCCACTGTCATCGAGTAACTGGGTGGGTGGGATTGGTGCTCCGGGGGCAAATGCCCCTTTGTCTGGGACCTGAGGGGCACTCTCCCTCCCCACCCGCAGGAATGATGGGAATGGGTGTGCGATGAAGAATGGCAGGCCTGCTGCTGCAGTTCGATAACAAACCCGCTACGCACACAGTAGCTGCCTATCTACCTGTGCATGCATTCTCAACTCATTCAGATACAGCCTCGTGTTCCGGAACAAACACAAACCGGCTTTTAAAAATTCCGCAGCGCTTCCTTTCTGAGAGCCAGTGTGGTGTAGTGGTTAAGAGCGGTAGACTCGTAATCTGGGGAACCGGGTTCGCGTCCCCGCTCCTCCACATGCAGCTGCTGGGTGACCTTGGGCTAGTCACACTTCTCTGAAGTCTCTCAGCCCCACTCACCTCACAGAGTGTTTGTTGTGGGGGAGGAGGGGAAAGGAGAATGTTAGCCGCTTTGAGACTCCTTCGGGTAGTGAAAAGCGGGATATCAAATCCAAACTCCTCTTCTTCTTCTTCTTTCCTTTCGTTAACATTGCTGCCCCCCGCCTCTCACCCAAACACCCCGAGATTCCAGTTTGAATATCTGGGCAAGTCCTTTCCCTCACACACCTGAAGGGAATTAAGAGTAACCTCATGTATTCTGATGCCAAAGGAAAGCAACACAGGAGCACAGGACACTTTGTCAAAACACCAAAATGGCACCCCAGAATTTCAAGAAACTGTTTCTCAAAGACTAAGTGGTTTTGAGCCTTGTCACTCTATGGCTTCCAAATGGCCTGTGCCTTTCCTCTAAGATTGAGAGAGTAATACCTAGCAATTTACCATTGCCTTGGCATAACTTAGGATGCCAGGGCTGTGGGAGGGGTGTCTTACAGCTTCCAGTAAGATGCCACAGAAGAGAAGACCCTGTCAGCCTGATGATTTCACCACAGAAATTCAGGTCACGCAAAGGAAGGGAGGGAGGAACAGCAGCTCATTTGCCTGCAGTAGTGGGGGGACGGGACGGGACAGGACCGCTACCCTGCCAGCCCAGCTGGGCAGCGCCACCCAGGTGCTGATCAGTAGCTGCTCATTGGCACTTTGTAGACTCAACCTTTGCCTACAATGTTCGATTACAAACCCTGTGGGCAAAAAGCAATGCTGCCCAAAGTCATTGTGACATCAGGTGATTGGCATCTAGCTGGCCTGCCCATTTGTCAAACTTGGTCCATGGGGTGGGGGAGAGAACAATCTGCCCCACCACCTGAATCCAGTCCCCCCAACCTCGACCTACTGAGGTCAGCACAGGCAGGTGACCAACAAGATCTTTCTTTCTTTTAAAAAAAAATTATTTTAAATCTTTATTGAAAATTATAACATTCATACATTAAAAACAAAAGACAACAAAACAGACATCACAAAAAACCTAAACATAAAAATAAATATCAAACATAAAAAATACACCAAAGAAAGAAAATTATAACCAAAACAAGTCATGCATATTCATTCATTCTATTAATAACATATCAATATTCACTACTTAAATAAATAAATAAATCATAACCAATCAAAATTAATCATAAATCATAATACCTGATTGTAAACTGTTAATCCTGTCAATTTCTTAGGCTTCCGCTTGCCCTCCTCTCAGGTTGCTAATTAAGTTATTCGATATTGCATTCCTCAGCCACTTAACCAAACTTCTTGTAGATTTATTAACCTCTTGTCTTTCCTTCCCCTTATTACCGATACAGAAAATTAGAAATGGATCCAAGTTTTTATATTAGGGCTCTGTTTTAGGGGCAACAAGATTTTTCTTTTAATGTTGATAAAAATACAAACACTTCATGCCACTTTTTGGCTCTAACAAGACCTTCACAGTGTTTTATATATTTTTTTAAACCAAACAAACCGTCAGATAACAAAAATCACAAAAAAGAGAGACACAATTTGATCTCCCTTTTCTCCTTTATTGAAGAACAACAAAATATTTTAATGTCATCATCAGACTAAAGGTGTTGGTGGCCCATCTAAGAGGAATCTTGGGCCTGGGCAGGCAGAGGTTGCCAAGGCGACTGGGGTGTTTGAAAGAGAGGTGACAGGAGAAGAGTGCCTTTAGCAAGGTGTGTTGGGAAGAAGGGGAGAAGAAAGACAGAGATCCATCTTGGGCAGGCTGGCTGAAGGCTGTGTGGGAGAGATACCTTTGACTGCAGCACTCCATTGCTGTGGGTAAGAATCCCTGCTTGAGATGACCGTGTTGTCAGATCTGGACTCCCTCCATGCAGACTGAAGGTGTAAATATGTGAATAAATCCTATTTCTTAAAGCTACAGTGGTCTCCACTGTGTCTTCGATTCTCCAAAGCAGCACAGACCTTGGGGGAGTGGCTTGGACCCCTCTGGAAGCTTGCTATCACTGGACAGAGACTGTGGGTGGTGCCCAACATTTGTGACAATATTAAATCCCATTTCCATTTTCTAATCTAAAGCATTAGTGAACTTTCCCAGTTAGATATCAGCTGCAAATTTGAGGCACTCTGTGTTTGAAGATGTTAAAAGCAAAATATTCCTGTATTATTATATTATAATAATAACTAGTGGTTTAAACCCGTTAAAATAACGGGCGCTAGAACATTTCTGACACAAAACCCAAGGTCCTGAAGTGCAGGGAGCAGGGCAAACCATGCGCTCCCTACACGGCGTTAAGATTCCTGAGGGAGAAATGACAGCGTGTTTCCTTTTATTGTTCCTGTAGAACAGGTTTCCTTCTGGATGTGTGGGGCTCCCAGCCCCTTTCGGAGTGTGGGGCAGTGGGTGGGGAAGCAAGGGGGGTGAGGCGGCGGCGGAGGCGGCGGCGGAGGCGGCGGCATCATCTCCCGGGAGGCTTCTCCTCCTCCTTCTGTCCAGCAGCGAGAGCGGCAGCGTGGCCTCCCTTCTCGGCCTCCCTTCAGCCTCTGGAGCGCCAGCGTTCCATTTCAACCGCCGCTTCAACTGCCGCCGCTGCTCCCGGCCCGATCTCTCTGCTCCAATCCCTGTGTCCGTGGGGCACATGCTCAGTAGCGCAAACCCAGAGACACAGGGACTGGATGCAGAGACACTTGCGTTTTATATATATAGATGATGATGATGATGATGATGATGATGATGATAATAATAATAATTTAAAAATATTTATACCCCACCCATCTGGCTGAGTTTCCCCAGCCACTCTGGGTGGCTCCCAATCAAGTGTTAAAAACAACACAGCATTAAATATAAAAAACTTTCCTATTCCACAAGTCTATGATTCTATGAACCACCAGGGCAAGACAGAAGCTTGTGCCCACCCACCCAGTCTATGCTGATGCGGAGCCACCGCTGAGCACTTTTGGGGAAAGGAACGCCAACCAGCTACAAAATAAATAAGAAATAAATAAATGTGAAATGCTTCTCTGCCTATCAAGATGAGGGTAATAAAGCTGCGTTCATACACTCTTACGGTCTCCTGGCATGATGGACACATCATGCAGACAATATAAAATACAGTAATAGCAGAGGAGATCTGGCACGTTCAGAATAGCACATAGAATTTGCATGGGCTGACAGAAGATATGGCAAACAGACAACAGACTTTTTTCCCTGATGGCTAATGACCGAGGAATACAAATGGCAGCACGGAAAATGAAGGTTAAGCAATGCAACTACCATTTCATGATCCACGGGGGGGACGGGACATAACTAAAACTTTTACTTCATTGTACAAATCAGATGTTATCGCAGAACATAAAGAGCGTGATTGAAGCTGATGGTGAGCTCACAGATGTCGCAGGAATGTCCATCATTTGGGGAATATGCTGGTTAATTCTGTGCCATGAGACTGAGGATGATACAACCACGGTGAGCATCATTTTTGGTCTCTACACTGTGGTCTGTTTTACAGCTTACTGGAATTTGGTGCAGCCCTTTTTATTTAAATGAGACCCTCCAAATATAATTGGTTGCTGCTGCTGCTGCTGTTGCTGCAGCCCCTGGAAAGCTAAGCAGAGCTATTTATTTAAAACGTTTCTCCCCACCATTTAGCTAAAAATGATCCCAATGTGGCTTACAAAAATTTGTTAAAACAATTCCTTCCAGTAGCACCTTAGAGGCCAACTAAGGAGGAGGAGGAGGAGTTTGGATTTGATATCCTGCTTTATCACTACCCGAAGGAGTCTCAAAGCGGCTCACATTCTCCTTTCCCTTCCTCCCCCCCAACAAACACTCTGTGAGGTGAGTGGGGCTGAGAGACTTCAGAGAAGTGTGACTAGCCCAAGGTCACCCAGCAGCTGCATGTGGAGGAGCGGGGACGCGAACCCGGTTCACCAGATTACAAGTCTACCGCTCTTAACCACTACATCACACTGGCAGTCATTAGGAGTTTGGGGGAAAGGCACCATCAGCATGCTGACGACACTTAGCTCTGTTTCCACGTAACATCAGAGGCCATGCAAGACCTGGATCAGTGCCTGGGCTGAGTGGTGAGATGGGAGAAGGGAAATAAATTGAGCCTGAATCCCCGCCAGACAGCAGCACTCTGGGTGGGTTATTCCCATGTCAGAGAAAGAGGTCAATTGCCTGCCTGAGATGGGGTTGCCCATCCCCTGGAGGAGCAGGCAAGCTTCTGGAGTTGGCTCTGTCGTTGGAGGGAGAGGTAGCCTCCATGCTTGGTATCACAACCATTCCTGGGCTGGGAGACCTTGCTCAGGCATTTGTAAATTCAAGATTAGATTACTGTAATAGGTGCCATGTGGGGCTTCCCTTTTGCTTGATCCAGAAAATGCAGCCAGGGCACAACATGTTCATTGTATTTACAGCAATTTATTGTAAATTGCTTAGAGGTTTTGTTACAATCAAGTGGTACAGAAATTTTGCTTTATTTCAAAAAAATGAAATAAAATACAGAGCTATTCTGCATTTCGTAGCACAGTCCCCGCCCCCTTCCCCGGCCAAGAGCTCTGGTGATTTTGCCAAAAGTACCCTGGTCCGTGTTGTGCTGTGTTATGTCACCTCACCTCATCTGCTGTCATTTCTCTCGTCCTTTCTGTCCTGCAGACTTCACACTTATTATATTTACCAGAATGGAGTGGTCCACCAGCTGGTGACAGCTGCAAAATAGTAGCTTGAGGGCAGATGCTCAAATGGTGGAGCCTAGCACAGACTGCGCCCCTGAGTCACACACCTCCACATACCAGAACGAAGCTACATGCGATTTGCTGAGGATCTGGGGCACCAGACACCTAACTGGCACCAGCTTCTTCTGGTTTCTAGAGGGAATCAGAAATCCTTTACTGATTCAGCAGATCTGGCAGCAACCCAGCAGCAGATCCTGATGGACTTTTACCCCTCCTCACTAGGGGTGTACGTAGAGGTTGATCAGGTTGGCCCCCCCATCAAGGACACAGAAATTGTGCATCTCCACTCTGGCTCAGAGTGGCTAGGAGCTTACCTGCCTGTCTGTGAGCTCCGTCCCCAGGCTGTTCTTCCACTGCTCTGGGCAGCCCACATCTCCTTGCCAAGGGCATACTTGAACCTCAGCAGAGCATGAGACTCTTCATTCCAGGGTCATAGGTTTGAGCCCTACGTTGGGTGAAAGATCCCCCTTCCAACTCTACAAATTCTAGGTACGTGTGCCTGCTCCTCGCCCTTCCACTGAAACAAACTCTTGCTCCAAGTGGGGATTTTTCACCAGACCTTCTGTAGGGTACCTGCCCCCACCTGAACAAGTTTACAGGATGAGGCCCCAGGAACCAACAAATCCTCTTTGCAAAGGGCCGCAGTGTGATGGCAGAGTGTCTGCTTTTCCTGAAAAGGGTCCACTCCCTGGTGGCATTTCCAGGCAGGGCTGGGGGGTGACTGGTGCCTGGAAACCCAGGGGGAGCCATTGCTGCCAGCCAGTGAGGTGGCTCCCTATGTTATGCAAGGGCACAAGTAGGCGTCCCACCGTAACAGGCACTCCCTGCTGCGCCAGCCTGACATGGGCTGGCCGTCAGTGGGGGCCACAGCTGGGCCTAGCAGTCCAGGGCAGGTGATGTGGACCCAGGAAGGAGATCTCCTGGCTAGGTCAGTCCAGGCCTTGCTTTGCTTTCCTTCCCTCCTGCCTGGTTTCTTTCACAACAGCTCCTGAGCAGTTCTTTTTAACTCTTAAAAGCACTCAGCCATGACCCCCCCTGCTTTCTCTCCCCCTCCAAAACCCCAGGCAGCCAATCCAGCGCCGCTTCGCTTGCCGAGGCAGAGCTGCGAGGGGGCTGTGTGGATAAAACCAGCTTGGCATGCCTCTTTTCCTGGGGACAAAACGGCCGGAGAAGCCGCCCAGGACCAGTAGCTTCTTTTCCTGGCTGGCCCGGGCGGAGGCGAGCAGGTAAAGGGTCCTCCTAGGGTGCTAGAGGCAGGAGACCTGCGCGGGGGTCGGGTGGAGAGGTGCCCGGGCCACGCAGCTTCCCAGGAACCTTCGCAAATCCTAGGGTCGTCGAGAAATGGGTAGGGGGGACTCTTCCAAGAACCCTCGGCCCTCCTAGCCTTGGGTGCTTCTGAGGTTCTGCTCACGGAAGCACGAGCGTCCAAGTCAGGGCCAGCAGGTGCCCCGAAAAGTGCCCTCTGCCGGTTTTGCTGGGGCGCCCCCCCCCCACCTTTCCTCAGGCCGCTTTCGCTTTCTCTCCCCCAGCAGCAAGAGCAGGGCTTCGGATCTCTCCAGGAAAAGGACCCGGCGGCCTCTCGCCCGCCCCCCGACGAGCCGGCCAAGCCATGCCCCATAACTCCATCCGCTCAGGTAAGCTTTCCCGTGGCGGTGGGGGCAGGGACCAGGGTGGGAGGGAGTGGGGGAGTCACTCGCCTACTCCCAACCTGTACGGCGGATGAGAGAAGAGCTTTTCCCCCGGCTGTGTGCCTTCCACTCCCAACTGGCGCCCCAACTGCCGCTGCCCCCTCCAGCCGGGCTGCCGGCTCCGGCCTGCCGGTCTCTTCCAGCCCCCAGCCCCCTCGCCCCACGCGCGTTGGGGAAGGAGGTCCGGGAGGGCCACACCGCGGACGGCAAGACAGGGCATTCCCGGCCCGCCTGCGCGGAAGTTGCGCGCGCCCAAGGCCAGCCCGGGCGCCCTCCTGCCGCGGCGAGCCAGGCTTGCGGGGAGGACCCACCCGAGGGGGGCTGGTGGGTCATCGGGCCGAGCCCCATGGCGAGCAGCCCGAGCGAGTCGCTGGGCTCTCTCACCCGCCTCGCCAAGCGGGGCGCAAGACTCCGCCTCTGCGCCGGCCTTGGTCCGCTTGCGGAGGGAGGCAAACGCGTCCTCTGTGGCCGGAGATGGGGTCGCTCCTGACCGACTCGCCCCACCCAGGGGCACCGGAGAAAACCTCCTCCAGCCCCCGCCCCACAAAACACACAAGCTTGGAGTGAAGTGCTCGCCTGCTGTTCAAACTCTCCTGGGGCTCCCACGTAGCAACCTCCAGATCCCCTGGTTTTTTTGGGGGGGGGGGTGAAAAGCAGCCGCTCCTTTATTCCATGTGGGGCTGAGCCCCGGGGCGAAGAGGGAGCTGGGCTGCTACAAGAAGCGCACCTCCTTCTTCTCACCCTAGCAAAGTTTCGACGTGCGGGAGACGTGGATCGGGATCGGCGGGGTCTGGCGCGCCCCGCACACACCTCTGAGCGCGCGGGGAGAGTCACAGCCCGCCCACCTGGCCAGCGCGGGGCCCCTTTTCCAAGTTGTCCAGACATTTGCGGTGTTGGAGGCAGAAAGGCCACCCCGAGGCCTTTGCCGGCTGAAAGTCAGCTCTGTGGCTCCCTGGCCAACCAAGTGGGGCCAACGCAGTATTTTCGTTTCATCCAGAGCCAATATTCAACTGGGCCCCCCTTAACGGAGAGGCAGGTGCCCATGGGCGTAGGCAAGGTGGGGCAGGGGGGTAGCTGCCCCCCTAAATGAAGTAAACCAATAAATATCCTTAACTAACTGAGGTTCTGCCCCCTAACATGAAGCCTGCCCCCCCCCACCACATAAATCCTGGCTACGCCCATGCAGGTGCCTGAGATCTCCACTGGTCATCAGTTTCCGTATTATTTGCATTTTCTTCTTCTCGGGGTAAACTTAAAGAGAGCAACCGTGAGATTTCTCAGGAGGCAGAGCGCCGGAGAATTGCCAGCGGCGGGTTGGAAAGAGAAGGGAAAATTCAGTTCCCATTAGAGTGAAATTTGGATGTGGGGTATTGCCGCTTCTGCTGCACGGTTGGCCATTATTATTATTATTATTATTATTATTATTATTATTATTATTATTTGTTGTTGTTGTTGTTGTTTTGTTGTTTTGTTGTTGTTATTCCCCACCAGTTGTGCAACCATTTAGGCTTTTAGATGTCAAAATTTCCCTTCTTTCCCAGCGCTGCAAAAACTCTCAGGGTTGCCACAATACGGCAACTCACTGTAGCATTGGGCCGCCCAGCTAATTCAATGTCCGTTGCCTGCTGAGCAACTTCCTTAAAGAAGTTCATATTCGAGTGAATGCTGGGCCTAACATTACGTTTAAGAAAAAGCAGGTGCAAACGAGTCCAGCTTGCCACGTGTCGGCCTCTTCGGATTGAGGCGCGTCTGATCCCCTGGGTCAGGTCTCCTGCCGCCCGCCAGCAGCCCTTCCAGACTGGATCGCGGGTGTGTGTGTGTGTCCGGATCCCATCTACTCGGCTGCTTCGGGCCACGTGCGCTCGCCGGTGCCTCTTTCGAATCCGAAGCAAGTCCCGCTTCGCCCCGGGAGGCTTCTGGGCGGGCTGAGGCCCCCTCCCTCCCGTGGGGAGAAGCAGGGAGACCGGCGGCGGCGGCTGCGAAGGGATCGGAGGGACGCTACCTCCGGCCCGCCACGTCGGTTTTGCAGTCCCAGGCTGCCTTCTCGTCGACCATCGCTCCGTCCCGCCCCACTTCCCTTCTCTTTCAAGGGCTTCCTTTTTTCCTTTCCCCCGAACAAGGAGGGCCCCTCGAGGCGTCCGCTTCCATCTCCACAATTTCGTCTCACAATTTCAGCGGCCGTTTTCTTGGAGACGTAAAAGCACATGAAAAGCCTGCATCCTGGATCCGACCAGAGGCCCATCGAGTCCAGCATCGTGATCTTACAGAGGCCGACCGGGTGCCTGTGGCGGAAACCCGCCGGCAGGATTCGACCACAAGCGCCCTCTCCCTTGCTGCGGTTTCCAGCAGCTGGCATTCAGAAGCATTGCTGCCTCCAATTGTAGCCGCAGAGCCGAGCCACCGTGGCCCTCGACGGCCCTCTCACCCAAACGATCTCGTCCCACTCGGAATATTTCTGCATGAAGGAAACGCTCAGGCGGGGCCCTTTTGCAGACCTAGTTTGGCCACAGCGGAAGTAGAATTGGATGGCGATCAATTCAACGTACATATAACAAGAGCATCTGAATGGTCCCCGCTGCCCACGTCGAAGTCTTGGGGCGCCTCTGAAGACTTATTGCTGGAGTTCTTATGGCGCATTTCTTCGCCATACATTCCCAAGCGCTCCTTCTGCCCAAGGCACAAACGGGGCATTTGGACAGGATTCTCGCTGGGGCATCCCGACAACCCCAACATCTCTTCAAAGACCCCGGCAACCCTCTTGCAGAGGAGACGGATCCGTCCCCCCGGGATTCGGTTCTTTGGCTCGACTCGGCCGCTCCCATGTCCAAGGGGCGGGAAGGCGCAAAGCTTTTATTTTGGATTGGTCTCGTCGTGTTTCTCTCGCGGGGCTCGCGAGCAGCTTGAATGAAAAGGTGCCCGGTCACGTTCCCGTCTTCCTCTGAGGCAACCTCTTCACCCAAAATTGACAAAATAGATAAAAGAGCCGACATAAAATGGGGAGGCTGCGTCCCCCTCTTGCCTCGACAGCGACCACCTTCGGGCTCCTGTCTGCCGCCCTTCGGGTTCTGACAAGATTCGGCTTTTCCAGAACCTTTGGTGACATAGGTGCCAACTCCCTGGGGCCCCTGGGTGCTCGAGCACCCACAAAATTCCCCATGAAGGGACCGGGCACCCACAGATTTCTGTGCCAGGGCACCCATGGTCCCAGGCACCGACGGTCGCGGGGCACTCCTGTTTGGTATTGACCGGGCGCTGGAGCGAATTTGCTTTTCTGACTTTTAAGACGGAGTCGAACACGTCTTGATTCCATCCCCTGTGGGAATAAGGAGGGAGAAAAGGCCCTCAGAAGTTCGTGGCGCCAGATCCACTGCCTTTTTTTTTTTTTAACTGACTGGCGAAGAGGGAATGTGAGCGAAGCTTGTCAAAAAGCAACAGGCGCGGCTACTGCGCTCGAAGGAACAGAGAACGGAACCGGAGCTCCACAGGGAGATACTGCGGACGGAGTAAGACCTGGCAGCTTCTGGGAGGCGTGTACACACGTACAGGATGACCCGCTGGTTTGCAGCCCAGAGGGCAACGGGGCCAGACTGTTGGCTTTGGCCAGGTTTTGCGGCTTCGGCAGTTTGCGCATCTCGGCAGCGGAGTTGGTTGCTCTTCTCTCGCCAGCTGTTTGCCCCCGACTGCTGCTCCATGGAAATGGCTTGCTTGCAGCCAGCGTGGCGGGAGACGGGGTGGAGCACATGTGCCATTAAGAACCAACTCCTAGGGGCTGAGGTCCCTTCTCCCTCCCAATAAAATATTTGAGGGGGGTCGCCCCCCCATGTTGATGGGCACTGCCATTCAAATGGTGTACATGTGCCACGTCTTGTGATCAATTATGCCGGTTTGGGGTCTGGGGGCGCAGCCGGGCCGAGGAAATCTGATCTGGAAGTCCGTCACGAGGAGGAAAAACCAAGTGAGAAGCGATCGGGCTTGATCAAACTTCTTTTCCTCTCTGCTGTTTCCGGATCTTCTGAGACCCCGCGAAATTTGCTGCGTTTCGCGCGGTGATAGAGCAGAGAAAGTAACATGCTAGGAGGAAGGCGGGGAGAGAGAACTCCGGGACCTCCAGTTCGCAGCTTGAGAGGCCGGCGAGGCCAAATTCCTACCTAGCGCTGCGCGCTTCCAGACGAGCCTTTGAATGTCCTTCATGCAGGTTTGCGTCTAGATGGAAGCCGATTGCAAGAGTCCGGCAGCCTGCACAACCCGGCTGCGGGAGCGCAGCTGAGGCACCCGGGGGAGCCCTTGTTGTCCGGGGGCTGGAAGCGGCGGCGGTGTCCCTCCAGGCCGGAGGATTTTTGCCGAGCATTTCCCTTTCGGGAGCCATTTCATGCCCGCATCCTTCTCAGTTGGCTCGCTGACTTAAGAAACCTCATTCGAGGAAGAAATTAATTAACACTGCAATTAGCTATTTGATTGGTAGGAAACGGCAGCCTTCCCTTCCAAGTGCAGGTGTGCAGGGGCTGGTTGAAAACCTGTAAGGAAACCTGACTCTCCCCATCCTCCGCCAGCCCAGGGATACCGCGGGCGCTGCTCTGAAAGTTAACTTTTTACAGTTCTGCTGGGTTGTTGTTGTTGTTCAGTCATTCAGTCGTGTCTGACTCTTCGTGACCCCATGGACCAGAGCACGCCAGGCACCCCTATCCTCCACTGCCTCCCGCAGTTTGGCCAAACTCATGTTAGTAGCTTCGAGAACACGGTCCAACCATCTCATCCTCTGTCGTCCCCTTCTCCTTGTGCCCTCCATCTTTCCCAACATCAGGGTCTTTTCTAGGGAGTCTTCTCTTCTCATGAGGTGGCCAAAGTACTGGAGCCTCAACTTCAGGATCTGTCCTTCTCGTGAGCACTCAGGGCCGATTTCCTTCAGAATGGATAGGTTTGATCTTTTTGCAGTCCATGGGACTCTCAAGAGTCTCCTCCAGCACCATAATTCAAAAGCATCAATTCTTCCGCGATCAGCCTTCTTGATGGTCCAGCTCTCACTTCCGTACATTACTACTGGGAAAACCATAGCTTTAACTATACGGACCTTTGTCGGCAAGGTGATGTCTTTGCTTTTTAAGATTCTGCTGGGTTAGGCTAGTGCAACGAGCAATCAGGGGAAATCACGTACCCCGGGGGTGCTAACGTGGTGAAGAGAAACATTCCAAAATATTTTTTTGGGGGGGGACAATAAAGCCCACACAATTCTGTCGTGTGCGCAGACCCCACCAAGTGCAAGACCCCTCTACGAGTCCCCTTACTGCTGCTATTTTCAAGAGCACCCAGAAATGCAATTCTTCAGGCGGCGGGGGTGGGACGGGAGGTTCTCCTATTTGTACCCAAAGCGCCGCAGTCTTTGTGCTCTTTGCAGCCCCATCCATGGTGCTGAAGCGGATGCGATCCTCACTGTCCTTTCCAACCGTGCAATTCTATGATTCTATGAACTATTGTCCACGCTGACTGCCTGGGCAGACGGGAATTGGGACCATGGCAACACCTGGTGTGATTCTGCGTTATCTGTTCTCCTTTGCCCTGTTGGGTCAGCTTCCACCGAGACCAACTAATAACACGGAATAAGTGCACCACTAACGCACTATTCTTGTGTCAAAAACATGTTGCAGAAAATATCTACTACAGTAAAATACCAGCCTCTGGAAGGGCCCTCAGTTTCCATGTCATGTCTTCTTCTCTGGTCGAAACAAAATAGAAAATTCTTTCCAGTAGCACCTTAGAGACAAACTGAGTTTGTTCTTGGTATGAGCTTTCGTGTGCATGCACACTTCTTCAGATACACTGAAACAGAAGTCACCAGATCCTTAAATATTCTTCTCTGGTGATCACTTGTAGCCGAGTAAGATTGTATTCCATAAACGCGGTTTTAACAGTGAGTCCGTAAGTGACTGTGGAGGCCAATTCTGGATCCTCGCACCCTTCCACAGTGGGGACATAGGTTTCCGGGCGGGAGTTAGTCACGGTGAGGCTTTGCCAAGCGTGCCTTCCTCTTAGCACGTTTCTCCCTTTTGTCCTGAGTTCGAGCGTCTTCAAAGCCCGGGAAGTGTTTGCCCAGCTTTGGGAAGGAGGTGCGATGCTCTGACAGGATCCCGGACTCCCACCTGGGCGGCAGCACCTCAGTAGGTGGGTGGGCAAGGGAGTGTCAAACAGCTAACCCGCCCTCACTGCCCAGCCTTGTTGGCACCAGGCCACCCCCCCATGTGCTGGTCCCTCCCCCTGCTTGTTGTTGAGTACTGGCACCTTTTTCTTTAAAAAATGCGCTGCTTGTTGTTGTTGTTGTTGTTGTTGTTGTTGTTGTTGTTTAGTGGTTTGGTCGTGTCCGACTCTTCGTGACCCCATGGACCAGAGCACTCCAGGCACTCCTGTCTTCCACTGCCTCCCGCAGTTTGGTCAAACTCATGTTGGTACCGGTAGCTTCGAGAACACTGTCCAACCATCTCATCCTCTGTCGTCCCCTTCTCCTTGTGCCCTCCATCTTTCCCAACATCAGGGTCTTTTCCAGGGAGTCTTCTCTTCTCATGAGGTGGCCAAAGTACCGGAGCCTCAACTTCAGGATCTGTCCTTCCAGTGAGCACTCAGGGCTGATTTCTTTAAGGATGGATAAGTTTGATCTTTGTGCAGTCCATGGGACTCTCAAGAGTCTCCTCCAGCACCATAATTTTTACATGAGTAGGAATGTGTGCTATTTAAAATGCATCTCTGGGTTATTTGTGGGGCATAGGAATTTGTTCACCCCCCCAAAAAAAATATAGTCCAGCCCCCCCCCATGGTCTGAAGGACAGTGGACCGGCCCCCTGCTGAAAACGTTTGCTGACCCCTGATCCAACCATTTGCCCCAACGCAAATCCCCTTCCCTTGCCAACTGCTATAACAGGGCTTATTTCCTTTTTTGCCTTCTCATACTGCTTGTATGAGAACGCAAATACCAATTCCAGCTTATCTCTATAAGCTTTTAGGATGAGGTTGCACAGGCTTCTATAACAATTATGATACCCAAGGATGCTTAGGCAGACTTGGGTTATCTTCTCCCTGGTTTATGTTTCCCTCTCAACAAATAAATCACCCTCAGACTGTTTAAGTAAATAAATTGTTAGATTTACTCACATCCGAAGTCTTGGCAGGATTCAACAGATGCAATGATGAAAATCAGTGATGCAAATCAGACAAGCAATAATCATTGAAAGTTATAGTCCAAAATGGAGTGTGCTCTCTGGACGAGAGTTTACAGACATCCTATCCCATTGTGGGTAAGAAAAAGTGTGTGCAGTGACAGGAAGAATTAAATATTTTGTTTCTATTGTTCTCCTTCCTGCCACACAAGTTTAGAGGATATAATAATAATAATAATAATAATAATAATAATAATAATAATAATAATAATATATTTTATTGTACTCCCCCTCCCCGGCTGGAGCCAGGCTCAGGGCGGCTAACATCATAAAACTAGTTGCAGGTAGGTACCCGTGTTGGTCTGCCATAGTCGAAAGAAAATTAAAAAAATTCCTTCCAGTAGCACCTTATTTTTCCCCCCCAAATTAAATTTTTATTAGTTTTAACAAAATATAACATACACATAACAAAAACATATACAAACAAACAAACAATGAAAACAATAATAAAAAAATAAAAACTTGAATCTTAATACAACTATCTCATGTTAGCCGCTTTGAGACTCCTTCGGGTAGTGAAAAGCGGGATATCAAATCCAAACTCTTCTTCTTCTTCTTCTTCTTCTTCTTCTTCTTATTCTTCTTCTTCTTCTTCTTCTTCTCATTTTCTTATCGTTGTGGGTTGACTTCCTCATGTCCTCTCTCCCTGCGTTCCTTGTATATCAACTTTAGTAATTTCTTTACATTGCTAAAATCATCTTTTTATTAATTAACCTTAACATCTCTTCTTATCTAATATCCTTATCAATTATTCAAACAGTTATATACCTTAAATCTATCTTCTGAATCTACAGCCTAACATATCTTTCAGCTTGCTTCTAATCTTTAATCTTACAACGATCTTTTAAATACATTTTAAATTTCTCCCAATCTTCTTCCACCGCTTCTTCCCTCTGGTCACGAAGTTTCCCGGTCAGTTCAGCAAGCTCCATATAGTCCATCATTTTCACCTGCCATTCTTCTATGGTTGGTAACTCCTCTGTCTTCCACAGTAGCACCTTAGAGACCAACTAAGTTTGTTCTTGGTATGAGCTTTCGTGTGCATGCATGCATGCACACGAAAGCTCATACCAAGAACAAACTTAGTTGGTCTCTAAGGTGCTACTGGAAGGATTTTTTTTATCATAAAGCTAACACAGTATACAAAGAACAAAAGAATATAAAAACAGGCAATCAATTAATTAAAATACATCTTAAAATTAGTTCAGAGCAAATTAAAATCTGGACAGATGGCAGTCCACGGGTAAAATGGAGAGTGGATAATATTACCCAGGGCCAACTGTTATCACTGGTCTTATTTAAAGGACCTGTGAGCGGGCTAGGAGACTTCTTTAATGCTTGTTATTATACAGAAAGAAAAGAATCAGACTGAACCCCGACCAAAGGGCTGGTGGAACAGCTCCGTCTTGCAGGCCCTGCGGAAAGATGTCAAATCCTGAAGGGCCCTGGGCTCTTCTGTGAGAGAGCGTTCCACCAGGCCGGGGCCACGGCCGAAAAGGCCCTGGCTCTGGTCAAGGACAGTCTAACCTCCCTGGGGCCTGGGATCTTCAGGGATCTCCCTGGGACCTATGACATCATAGAGTCCCCTGTCTGTGACTATCTAGCAGCCACACCTTTCTGATTTGGCTGCACATCCCTCTCACAAAAAACAAGGCCTGTGAATAATTATTTAAGGCATTGTATAATAATAATAATAATAATAATAATAATAATAATAATAATAATAATAATAATAATAATATATTTTTATTATTATTATTAATACTCCGCCAATCTGGCTGGGATTCCCCAGCCACACTGGGTGGCTCCCAACAGAGTATTAATAATAATAATAAAGTGATCAAACATCAAATATTAAAAACTTCCCTAAACAGGGCTGCCTTCAGATATCTTCTAAAAGTCAGATAGTTGTTTATTTCCTTGACTTCTGATGGGAGGGCGTTCCACAGGGCGGGCACCACTACACTATATGTTTAGCCTGGAGAAGGCTGAGGAGGGGTCAGAAACCTTAGACCAGGGGTCGGCAAAATTTTTCAGCCAGGGGGCCCAGTCCACTGTCCCTCAGACCTTGTGGGGGGCCGGACTATATTTTGGAGGGGGGAAAATGGGACGATGCGCGAGATGTGAAAGGGCTCCGGAGAGGGGCTGCTTTAAATTGCTGTGTCTTGCGAGTGGCAGGGGCTGGCGGAGGGACGATGAGTGGTGTGCGAAAGGGCTCTGGAGAGGGGCTGGTACTAACAAAGCCCAGCCCCCTTCCTCCTCTAGGCAGGGCAGGGAGAAGCCAGGAGGAGGGAGGGAGGAGGCGCCGCCGTGGTGTGTGTGTGTGGGGGGGGGGGAAATGGCGCAGCCCAAACAATCAGAATCAGATCCACGCGGCGATTCCCAGACCGTCCACGGGCCGGATCCAGAAGGCAATTGGGCTGGATCTGGCCCCTGGGCTTTAGTTTGCCGACCCATGCCTTAGACCTAGGGATCAAATGTGCCTCTCCAGACCTCTTTGTTGTTGGAGAACAGTAGATATACTGCAGTGGTGTGCAGAGAAAAAACCAGATAAGGCTGCTGATTGTAAGGGTAAAGGAAAGTTTTGGTTTGGTACTCACAGCAAACAAAGCTATCCTAAGTCTTGGCTGGAGGGAAGTGGCAGAGCACTTTCGCTTGTCTGTCTGGATGGAGGAGTCTGTGGGTGCAGAAAGCTCTATTTTTGCATGACTGGCACGTAGCCTACTGTATAAGGGACACCTGCTACCCTGCTCAGTTTTGCCTCTAAGTCCCACCCCATCACTGGTATGGTTGCCCCTGCAGGAATATGACCCATGGGCTAAAAGGGGGTTAATCTTAAGGTGTTTGGGATGGAAGAGGGCAAAGGCTTCCTCCCTGCTGCTCCAGAGGGCAGGAGTAGAGATTATAGGAGTGCAGGAGGTTAGATTTTGTTTGAACATTAGGAGAAATCTCTTGATAACAAAGTGCAGTTTGATCCTGACACCAATCAACCGAGAGGGGTAGTGATGGACTCTCTCTCCATGGAGAGGCTGGGCTGTCATTTATTAAGAACATAGGAAGACCCTTGCTGGTTCAGGCCACTCATCCTGCTCTAATACCTGAAGGAGCATCTCCACCCCCATTGTTCTGCCCGGACAATGAGGTCCAGCGCCGAGGGCCTTCTGGCGGATCCCTCGCTGCGAGAAGCCAAGTTACAGGGAACCAGGCAGAGGGCCTTCTCGGTAGTGGCACCCGCCCTGTGGAACGCCCTCCCACCAGATGTCAAAGAGAAAAACAACTCCCAGACTTTTAGAAGACATCTGAAGGCAGCCCTGTTTAGGGAAGCTTTTAATGTTTAATAGACTATTGTATTTTAATATTCTGTTGGAAGCTGCCCAGAGTGTCTGGGGAAACCCAGCCCAATGGTCATTGTATAAATAATAATAATAATAATAATAATAATAATAATAATAGTGAATTATCATCATCATTATCATTGTGGCCAACCGTATGTCTGTGGGTGACCTACAACCAGGACTCTCCCTTTCTGCAGCTTCCAGAAATGGGTATTCAGAGGCACTTCTGCCTCTGACTTGGAGGGCACTAGTAGCCATTGATATCCCAGTGTGGTGTAGTGGTTAAGAGCGGTAGACTCGTAATCTGGGGAACTGGGTTCGTGTCTCCACTCCTCCACATGCAGCTGCTGGGTGACCTTGGGCTAGTCACACTTCTCTGAAGTCTCTCAGCCCCACTCACCTCACAGAGTGTTTGTTGTGGGGGAGGAAGGGAAAGGAGAATGTTAGCCGCTTTGAGACTCCTTTGCGTAGTGAAAAGCGGGGTATCAAATCCAAACTCTTCTTCTTCTTCTCTTCCCTCTCCTCCTCCATGAATCTGTCTAATTCTCTTTTGAAGCCGTTCAAGTTGGGGGGATTTTCTGGGGTGTGTGTGTGAATTTCATAGTTTAACTATGTGCTGTGTAAATGAGTACATTTTATAAACTTCAGCCATGTCACCTAGCTTACTGACCTTTTCTCTAAGCTAAAAAGTCCCAAATGCTGCAACCTTTCACAGAGGGGAGTCGCTCCACCCCCTTCATTGTTTCGCTTGCCCTTTTCCGAATGTTATTGGGGAGTCTCTATCTCTGGATTTATTTCCTTGAGCAAGCGGTTGTTGTGGCTGGACGCCCTCCCTGGCTCCATGATTTAGGGTAACATTTCAGATAGATAAATAATTTCGCAAGCGGCATTGGCAAATCCTTTCGGTTTTCAAGAAGAGAATTGGGGTCTATAATCTGCCCTTTGGACTGCATTACTTCCGCAGCACGATCCAAATCGTTACAACAACAAGCACCAGGAAGTATTTTCAAGAGATGTTGGCAGACATCTCTTTAGGTAGAAGGACAAATTTCTTGAGTCTTTAGTTCAACATATTATGAAGTGGGAGACATATTAATAAGCTGAAAACCCACCTTTCAAAAAAAAAAAAAGTAAAGCATTTGGAAACAGTTTTTCCCCCTCTCTTGCTCTCTTTTTCTTTTTTACCTTCTTTCCTTCTTTCCTCCATAATTGTTATTGCCCTCTGCATGATTGCTCTGGCCTCATATTCCATCTCCCCTCAGAGGCATTCGCAATTCTGTCGTTATTCTTGTATTAGTGCTGAGCCCATTACAGCTAATTTGTTCACCCTAATCTCTATTTATTTTTCCCTAGTTGATATTAGATTTGCCTCTCTATTGCGCTCTCCTGATTCTTTCCCTTTTGGTCTTTCTAATGGGTTTCTCTGTTAATGGTACCCAACCTTCCTTCCTTCCTTCCTGCTTCCAACCCCGCAAATCCTCCCATTAACTCCTTGATGCCCTCCTTCTGCTCAGACCCCTGATAGGTGGCTTTTCGCAGTTTTGCCGCTCAGGCTCGAGAAATTACCTGTAGCTCTAAGCAAAGCCCAAAAGCACTCGGACAATTGTGATTTGATGAGAAAAAGAGTCTCATTGGCAGCATCTGTGCTCTTCTACCCCTGCTGGGCTACGTTCAGGACCCTCTCCAGGCAACGCTTCCTTTGTGCAATGAGGCGGTTACTCCTTTTCTTCAGAGGATCCAGACCTCCTTCCTCCTGGCAACACGTCTGTTGTGGAGATGTTGCATTCCCCAAGGATTTAAAATAGGCTGCAGTGCACCATAGAAACATGATTTGCCCTCGATAGGTACGGTATCCAGGAGCAGGTATCAAGGAAACCTATTGGCTCATGTCAGTAACCACACAAGCTCCATTTGAGGATTGCTAAAAAATAAAAACAAAACTTGTTGTTGTTGTTCAGTCATTCAGTCGTGTCCGACTCTTCGTGACCCCATGGACCAGAGCACGCCAGGCACTCCTGTCTTCCACTGCCTCCCGCAGTTTGGCCAAACTCATGTTAGTAGCTTTGAGAACACTGTCCAACCATCTCATCCTCTGTCGTCCCCTTCTCCTTGTGCCCTCCATCTTTCCCAACATCAGGGTCTTTTCCAGGGAGTCTTCTCTTCTCATGAGGTGGCCAAAGTACTGGAGCTTCAACTTCAGGATCTGTCCTTCTAGTGAGCACTCAGTGCCGATTTCCTTGAGAATGGATAGGTTTGATCTTTTTGCAGTCCATGGGACTCTCAAGAGTCTCCTCCAGCACCATAATTCAAAAGCATCAATTCTTCAGCGATCAGCCTTCTTGATGGTCCAGCTCTCACTTCCATACATTACTACTGGGAAAACCATAGCTTTAACTATACGGACCTACAAAACTTCCATATGAGAAATATTGCATTCCACCATCTGAGCTTTTTTTTGGTTTACCATATTGCCCCTACTTAGGTCACCCCATTGGCATGATAATATGTGGGGCAGGACTTTGGAGAATCTTGAACTTTTGGTATGATATGAATGCATTGATCAAATATCTGAGTAATACCCCTCCCCACTCTCTCACTATATATGAGGGTCTGGTGACTTCTGTTTCAGTGTATTTGAAGAAGTGTGCATGCAGACGAAAGCTCATACCAAGAACAAACTTAGTTGGTCTCTAAGGTGCTACTGGAAGGAATTTTTTTATTTTTTTATTTTGTTTTGACTATAGCAGACCAACACGGCTACCTACCTGTAACTCAAATATCTGAGTAAGCCTTGCAATCCGTAAAGGTAAAGGTAAAGGGACCCCTGACCATTAGGTCCAGTTGCGAACGACTCTGGGGTTGCGGTGCTCATCTCGCTTTACTGGCTGAGGGAGCTGGCGTACAGCTTCTGGGTCATGTGACCAGAATGACCAAGCCACTTCTGGCGAACCAGAGCAGCGCGTGGAAACGCTGTTTACCTTCCCGCCGGAGCAGTACCTATTTATCTACTTGCACTTTGACGTGCTTTTGAATGGCTAGGTTGGCAGGAGCAGGGACCGAGCAACAGGAGCTCACCCCGTTGCGGGGATTCAAACCGCCGACCTTCTGATCAGCAAGCCCTAGGCTCTGGCTTAACTCCAGTAGTTACCAGTAACAACATGCTGAGACAGGGAAGGCAAGCAGCCCCACACCTCCCAAAAAAACAAATGCACAGGTATATCCCAGGAGAAGAAGGCACTGGGAAGAGATTTTAGTTTGCTACTTAGATTCAAGTGTCTAAGGCTGACACGCTGCCTGTACAGGGTTTTTAAAAATTCCCTCTTTTCACTATAGTGTTCTGAAATCAGGTGATGAGTTTGTTCCAACGGAAATGGAGGCAAAATGCAGCCATAAAGAAACAGAAGGGAAATACTGGGCATGTTCAGGGGATACCTGAGTTTTGCAGAAGTACAGAAAAACTTTTTTCAAAAATTAAGGAGGTGCCTCCCCCCCCCCCCCCGTTCCTGGCGCCCGGTGCTCAGTAACCACCAATTGCTGAGTGTTAGTTAGAAAATAAATCATGGGGAGGGGAATGGCCTGCAGGAAGAGCAGGTACTCTGAATGCAGCCACTCTGGCAAGGTGGGCATTTTGTGGCTCTAGTTTCAATCCTGTTGCTTGCCACATTATCTTTTAGAATAGAGCAGTTGGGAGTGTGACTGGACAGAAATAAGTTCAGCTACCAGGAAGCGAGAGAGAGGGAGGGAGGGAGGGAGAGAGAGCTGGACTCTATTGCTTCCTGGTTGCCATACATCAGGAAAATTCCTGACAAGTCCTGATTTTCAGGTGCAAAAATGATGTGGGGTGGGGGAAAATTTTGCTGAATTAACAAAATGTAAGGGAAAACTCAGACATGGGTGGTGCTGTGGGTTAAAGCACAGAGCCTAGGGGTTGCCGATCAGAAGGTTGGCAGTTCGAATCCCCGTGACAGGGTGAGCTCCCGTTGCTCGGTCCCAGCTCCTGCCAGCCTAGCAGTTCGAAAGCACGTCAAAGTGCAAGTAGATAAATAGGTACCGCTCCGGTGGGAAGGTAAACAGCGTTTCTGTACGTTGCTCTGGTTTGCCAGAAGCGGCTTAGTCATGCTGGCCACATGACCCGGAAGCTGTAGGCCGGCTCCCTCGGCCAGTAAAGCGAGATGAGCGCCGCAACCCCAGAGTCGTCCACTACTGGACCTAACGGTCAGGGGTCCCTTTACCTTTACCTGATGTATGTGAATGCGACGGAAAAAGCAGTGGAAAGAGCTGCAAAAAAGCTTTAAATCATTATTTTGGGGACAGGTTTCCCCAGAAAAGCTGAACAATTTTGGTAGGTTCCTACAGAAAGAAAGAAAGAAAGAAAGAAAGAAAGAAAGAAAGAAAGAACCAATTTTGAAATAGGGCAACCCTATGGTTGTGCATTCTGGGGCGGGGGCAGGATCTCAGGCTTCCGTTCCCTCTGTGTGATGCTTGGAACTGGCCTTGTAGGCCGGCCATGTCCTCCTGCCAGAGGTGGCTGCATTTGCCTGGAATCTAAGCTGTGCCTCGGATGCGTCAGCTTTAACTCTTGGCCGCGTTCCCTGGGAGTGGGGAAGGGAACCGAGAGGCCAGAGGTCAAGAATGTTAAACGTCTCTTGACTAGGACTAGCTGTACCTGCGAAACACAAGCCTGGTGATGCCATTGCTCATGATTATTATTCAAGGGTGAAAGATACTCGGAGTCCAGTGTGACTTTCATGCTCTTTATTCAGCTCATGGTAGTGAGGAATGTAGTTCTCCCAAAACGTTTGCTTTATATACACTATTTACACAATGGGCCCCATGTGATTGGCTAATTCCGGGATACTCCTGTATGCCAATCGGAGTGCGGATTCACTTCCACCTGGAGCTGGATTGGGTGGCTCCTGCAGACCAATCAGACTGCTGCAATCTCAATCCTATTGTTCTGGGACCAATCAGACTGCTGCAATCTCAATCCTATTGTTCTAGGACCAATCAGACTGCTGCAGTTTGGATCCTATTCAACTCAGTACATAACAAGGGGAACAAAAATGGCCGGGAGAACAACCTCTTGGACTGTGGCTGGCGGCAGCAATGGCAGAAGGGAGGGTCGGGAGGTGGGCTGGAGCCCCCTGGAGAAGGGGAGGGGTATGCCCTGCCCTGCTGGCATCACAGTCAACTCCGGAAACAGGCTCATTCACCTCCCCACTCCACCTTTGGGGAACCTCTTTACTATTTTCTCAAGTCACCTGGCAGCTCATCCCCAGCGGAGTGACGTTCAGAAGTTGAGCCTGTCAATCAATCATCCTTCGATGCTGAGAGTCAGACTGTATGCGAGATGAAAGGTCTGGGACTGGAACCAAACTTACTTCTGAGCCCCAGACCAGACATACACAAGAATAGGGGTTTCTTAACTATTTGCTCCTGCATCATGGCCCTAATCCAGCTCCCAGCGGTTATTCCCCCCAACGGGTAATTGAAGCTTTGAGGGACAGGCATTTGAACTAGAGCTATGGCATGGGGGGGGGCACGGGGTCAGATTCCCTGCACTATTACTTTCCAGGGTGGTGTTTTGTAGAATAAACAGATGTTGGAAGGATTTATAACACGGCTGGCCTGGGATGCTTTGCTGGATAATTTAATTTTAAATTTTTTAATTTTTGGTACTAAGATTTTTATTAAAGTTTTTCACATAGGATAACAAGGATATTTTATTCAGTAATTAACCTTCTTCTTTATCACTTGTGTGAGAATGCAAATATCTATTTCAGCAGAGTTAAAAATCACCATCCGTGTGCAGCTGATCTCTAGGCGCTATTAGGACAAAGTTGCATAAGCTTCTACAGAGGTAGATTTAGGAGAGCCAGCGTGGTGTAGTGGTTAAGAGCAGTAGACTCGTAATCTGGTGAACCGGGTTCGTGTCTCCGCTCCTCCACATGCAGCTGCTGGGTGACCTTGGGCTAGTCACACTTCTTTGAAGTCTTTCAGCCCCACTCACCTCACAGAGTGTTTGTTGTGGGGGAGGAAGGGAGAAGGAGAATGTTAGCCACTTTGAGACTCCTTCGGGTAGTGAAAAGCGGGATATCAAATCCAAACTCCTCCTCCTCCTCCTCCTCCTCCTCTTCTTCTTCTTCTTCTTCTTCTTCTTCTTCTTCTTCTTCTTCTTCTTCTTCTTCTGCAACTGCCTCTGTTCTGTCACACTGGGCACAGAGCTTCAGGGGCGCCACAAGGGAGGCCACAACTATGATGTGGCCTCCTCTGTGGAAGACAAGAGGCAGAGTCCACACAGGGCGCAGCTGAAATTTGAGACCCCAAGGCCCGCCTCTGTCTTCTAGAACCATTATGATAGCCAAGGATGCTTTAGATTATCTTCTCCCAGTTTTATGTTTCCCTCTTAACAAGGAAATCACTCTCAGACTGTTTAGTAAACAAGGAAATGCAAGGTTTACCGGTACTCACACCAAAACTCTTGCCAGAATTCATGTGATACAGATTCTAGAGATACAGACACAGGCAATAACCCTTAAATGTTGCAAATATGGAGGTTCAAAATGGATATTCTGCTCTGGAGAAGAGCAAAGAAGGTAGGAAAAAGAGTGTGTAGTGACAGGAAGGAAGAGATAGGGATTCATGTATTTTTAATCTTTTGTTGGAAGCCTCGCAGAGTGGCTGGGAAAACCCAGTCAGATGGGCGGGGTATAAGTTAAGTAAGTAGGTAAGTAGGTTTTCCTCCTCTAAAAGCCCTGTTTTTTTGAGGATCAGCTAAAAGTTTAGCAACTTTTTTTGCAAAGGGAAAAACCCTGTTTTTTTGAGGATCAGCTAAATGTTTTGCAGCTTTTTTGCAAAGGGAAAAGCCCTGGTTTTTTGAGGATCAGCTAAAAGTTTTGCAGCTTTTTTTGCAAAGGGGAAAAAGCACAGCTCCTTTTGCAAGGGGGGGAAAAGCAAAGAGGAAAAGCCCTGTTTTTATGGGGTTCAACTCACATTTCTGCAGCTTCTAAAGGAAAGGGAGCCTTTTCCACAGTTTCCAGACAGATAATCTAATCAGTCAGTCACATGTAGCTGGGGAAACAAACAACCTCCCTCTGCAGCACATTCAACAAAGGAGGGCGGGGCAAGAGGGCGGCGCTGAAAGGGAGCCGGGACTCTTATCTCTCTCCCGATCTCTTGCTGATCGGCTGCTCAGTGGGGTCCTTTCAACACCCCCTTTTCTCTTTGTAAAATAAAAAGCATGATCCTCTTTTGGCCCCTGGGTGATTCAGCTCCAGGGACCACCATTCGCTCCATAAGATATTTCCCCTTACTTTTTAGGAGGAAAAAAGTGCATCTTATGGAGCGAAAAATACGGTAAGTATTATTATTATTACCCAGTGCTTTTTCTTCAGGGGGTACTCAAGGATACGCAGTACTGTCACCTCTTTTTTGTTGTTCTTAAAAAGTGTTAACACTTTCTGTAACAAATTCATGGTGAGTACTGGCACCTATTTTTATAGAAAAAAAGCACTGGATTAACCCATTGTGTTTTTCCCGTCACCAGGTTTGGGGGTACAATAGTAATTGTTGGTGTTGGTGTTGCTGTACTTATACCCCGCTTATCTGAGTGGGGTATAACTATTACGACTGATTGCCCCAGTCAGACATCATGGAGTCCCCTCAATACAGGTTCTGAAACTCTGTGGCGCCATTGCCCCCGTTTGCAACTGTCTAGCAATCATGCAATCCCACACACAAACCGCTGCCCCACAAAAGGTGGGTGCTTTTGTCCTCTACCTGCAGCTCGTCCCCAAACAATGGCAACTCTAGGTGGCATCTAACTTTCCTCTTCTTTCCCCCCCAAGGCTGAGAAATTACTCAGCACCCTCTCCACCACCCACAACTATTGGGGTGGTGGAGTAATGCACCCCAAGGAGAGGAATAGAAACCCTTCGCACTCCAATTAGCAGAGCCCCACGCTCCATCTAGAACCTATCGTTAACAAAAATATCAGCAGCGGCTGCAGCACAGAGTTCCGAACTGAAACCATCTCTCCCCATCCCTCTCGGGACTGGGTTTGTGTCGTAGCAGGACACGGAGGATTGAACCAGCTGGGCGGGGCCTTTGTGAATGGCCGGCCCCTGCCAGAAGTAGTGAGGCAGCGCATTGTAGACCTGGCACACCAGGGCGTGCGGCCCTGCGACATCTCCCGACAGCTGCGGGTCAGTCACGGTTGTGTCAGCAAAATCCTTGGCAGGTAAGCATGAAGGTGGCCACTCAGGGCTGTGCAGAGCTGGGGTGAGTAATGACCGTGCCGGAAGACAGATTGGCCTCTTGCTCAGAGAATCCGACGAGGCATCAAGAAGGAGCTCTAGACAAGGAGGCTGAGAGCAAATCTTTCCTTTGGCCATTTTCAAAGGCACCATCCTGGGAGCATTCCAGAGGTCAGGGGTGGCTAGCTGGAGGGCTGTGGGCTCCATGGAACAATTCGCCATGCCCCTGATCGCCCAAACAAATTTTAATCATATTGTGGCAAAAGTTTTTGCTTGGTTTCTCCTGCAATTTTATTGTGTTGCTGTTTCACGAGCATTCCAGGCTTGCCCATTTCCCCTCTCAAGGAAGGAGATCTTTCAGAAAGCTCATTTCACACGTGCTCAAAATCTTTGGATACCCTTATCAACCACATTGTGGAGCCTGACCATGACTGTTCAGCCCTTAGAGTGGTGTTGTCGATGCAGCAGACATTGATGTCCAAACAAAGAACTGTGGCTTAACCCTGGTTTACTAACCACGATCTTAGGCCACCTCCAAATGAGCTTCTGTCGTTTCAGCTAAACAATGGTTTAGCAAGCTGGGAATGTTAAGTGACTAAGTGCTGTAGTATTGGGGCTGTGTAAATATAGAACGGGATGCGGGTGGCACTGTGGGTTAAACCACAGAGCCTAGCGCTTGCCGATCAGAAGGTCGGCGGTTCGAATCCCCGTGACAGGGTGATCTCCCGTTGCTCGGTCCCAGCTCCTGCCCACCTAGCAGTTCGAAAGCACATCAAAGTGCAAGTTTCCATGCGCTGCTCTTTTTCGCCAGAAGCAGCTTTGTCATGCCAGCCACATGACCCGGAAGCTGTACACTGGCTCCCTTGGCCAGTAATGCCAGATGAGTGCCACAACCCCAGAGTCGTCCGCGACTAGACCTAATGGTCAGGGGTCCCTTTACCTTTAAATATAGAACACCATGTAATCCTCTTATTGTGTTTTCTTCAAGTGGAAGGGTCCCCTTTTGCCTGAAGAAACACCCTGTGCTTGAAGTGTAAGAAAGAGAACTCTGCTATATACTGTGGGTTTTCCTGGTTGCCTACTGTGCAATTGCTTAACTCAAGTGCTTGAAAGTACAGTGGTGCTGTCTTCGGGTTACAGACGCTTCAGGTTACAGACTCCGCTAACCCAGAAATAACGCTTCAGGTTAAGAACTTTGCTTCAGGCTAAGAACAGAAATTGTGCTCTGGTGGCGCAGCGGCAGCGGGAGGCCCCATTAACTAAAGTGGTGCTTCTGGTTAAGAACAGTTTCAGGTTAAGAACGGAACTCCAGAACAAATTAATTTCTTAACCCGAGGTACCGCTGTATTCACCTTCCTGCATGGATGTCTGAGCTAGTGAAGTGGGATGGAGCTGCCAGTTATGTGAGGCTGCCTCTGAAAAGTGCTCAGAAAGTTCAACTGGCTCCAAGAGCTGCAGCCAGACTGTTGATGGGGGCTGGTTATAGGGAACAGCTCCACTGACTACCAACCTGTTTCTGGGCACAATTCAAAATGCTGGTTATGAACCTATAAAGCCCTACGTGGTTTAGGCCCAAGCTGTCTGAAAGGCCCTGTTCCCTCATACAAAGCTCCCTGAGCCCTGAGTTTTTTGCGGGGAGGCTTCTCGGTCCCATCACCTTCTTGGAGGGCCTTCTTGGTGGCTGCTCCCAGACTCTGGATCTCCCTCCCTGGAGAAGCCAGTCTGGCTCCCTCCTTGCTGTCCTTCTGCCAGCAAATGAAGACTTTCTTGTTCCAACAGGGTTTTGGGAACTGACTGTTTTTAGGCAAAGTGCCAGGGCCGTGATGTTTTCAATAGTAACAATCTGTATGTTTTAAGGTACTGTGTTTGTGTGTGTGTGTGCTATCAATGTTTTATTTTTAAACCCCCCCCATGTTTCTCTTTTAACTGTAAACTGTTTTGAAAAAGGTGGGATGTAAATTAATAGAATAATCCTAATCCTAAAAATAAATAATTAGATGTGAGAAAGCTGCTGTCTGGGTCAATGCAGTTTTTTTTTATTATTATTCCGCAAGGAACCCATTTTGAAATTTCCACTCTCAGCAGGAGCCCATCTCCATGTATGCAGCTACATTTCAGCTGGAGGGGTGATAAAACTCTAGGCAACGCCAAGAACATTTCTTGTTGTGAGTGTGGTAATCCTATTACTTTGTCTATTGGAGTAGGTACTACGAGACTGGCAGTATACGGCCAGGGGTGATCGGGGGCTCCAAGCCCAAGGTGGCAACCCCCAAGGTGGTGGAGAAGATTGGGGATTACAAGCGGCAGAACCCCACCATGTTTGCTTGGGAAATCCGGGACCGGCTGTTGGCAGAGGGCGTCTGTGACAACGACACTGTTCCCAGTGTCAGCTCCATCAACAGGTGAGAGCACTGACCACATTCCATTGTGGCGATGGTAACCTGGTTTTATGGGGCCACTGTGGGAATGTTTAGGAGTGTGGATGAGTATATATTATTTTATATATATCATCCCAGCTTGTGTGAGCAAGCTCCAAACTTAGCAGAGTTACATTCCCTTCTAAAACACAGCAGAAAACAGTTGCATAGGCTTGCTAAAGCCTCTATAAGAAATATATATTCCTGGTATATTCCCCTTCTTCCCTCTTAAAAGCAAAGACACAATACAGTACTGATTATTAGATATAATAGAGTTTACTTACAGTCATCCGTGAGTCACAATACAGGCTCAAAGAGGCAGATAAGCTTAGATAAATATATTTACATGTGGTGAAGCTGATTCCATAGGGGAACAGGCTTCACCTCTGCTTCTCTCAGCTGCAAGCTGAGAGAGAGCATCCTGCTTGGCAAGGCAAAAATGGGGAGTCTTCTTTGGGTTCTTGTTCCCAGGTAAGACCACACCTACTTCTGGTTCCTGTAACTCAGTCCAGGTAAACAGGAAGTTAAGCCTGGAGGACTGAGTTACCTTCATGTCCACTCTAGCAGTGTTGGGTTTGGCTGCTCTGTGTTTACATCCCACAGCCACTTGGCGCCTAGCTTATATATCTGAGCTTCTAAACACTGGCCAGGACCAGCTTCTGATCTCAGCAATGCTGCGAGCAGACACCAGGACCGTGCGTTCTTCCACAGACACCCTCTCCCAGCTCGTCTTCTTTTCTCTCCAGGATCATTCGCACAAAGGTTCAGCAGCCGTTCAACCTCCCGATGGAGAACTGCATGGTGCCTAAAACATTGAGCCCTGGCCATAACCTCAGTAAGTGCTCCTTGGATGGCTCCCGCCTGGTCTGCACCCACTGGCTCCACTCTCTGGGTTCAACTGAATCCCCTAGCTAGTTGGTGTGGGAATGTTGTGGATAGTAGGAAAGTATATATTGATTAAATATTACCCTTCCTTACTCACGCTAGTGAGTCAGTTGCAGAGTACATTCCTCAGTATATAGCAGGAAGCTAGATGGTAGAATCATCTGAATCTCTTGACTTCAGCAATCCAATCTGGCTTGTCCAGATTGGGCTTGTTCCTGGTAAACCCCCTTTGTTCCCTCTTAAAAGGAATAATGACACAACAGTCTTTTCTTAAAAGTAATGACGATAAGTTTACTTACATTCAGTTCACAGTAGGTTCCCTGAAGGCAGGCTTTAGCTTGGAGGTACCGAATAGAGAGTGGGTTCATCCCATGTAGGGAAATGAGCCCATGTGCTGCTGGCTGAGAGCCAGCATACAGCAAAATACATCAAGATGGAATAAAACGAGGAAGAAGGGAAGATGGCTGCATGACCAGCCCTTTCATGGGGTCTCACAGGGTCACGCCCATTTACCTGGTCACACGCAGGGGGAGGATGCTGTAGACCAGGGGTCAGCAATCTTTTTCAGCCGTGGGCCGGTCCACTGTCCCTCAGACCATGTGGTGGGCCGGACTATATTTTGAAAAATAATAATAATGAACAAATTCCTATGCCCCACAAATAACCCAGAGATGCATTTTAAATAAAAGCACACATTCTGCTCATGGAAAAACACGCTGATGCTCAGACTGTCTGCGGGCCGGATTGAGAAGGCGATTGGGCCGGATCCAGCCCCCGGCCCATAGGTTGCCTACCCCTGCTGTTGACAGGTGTGACAGGAAGTCCTCCTGGCTGGAGTAACATCCCGCTGTGTGTCCACTCTGGGCAAGCAGGCAGTGTTGTACTTGACTGCTTATGTTACACCCCACAGTTGGTAAGAGAGAGAGAGATAGATAGAGAGAGAGAGAGAGAGAGAGAGAGAGAGAGAGAGAGAGAGAGAGAGAGAGAGAGAGAGAGTCTCCTGCCAGGGCTGGGAGAAACCCCAGCCTGGAATCTTAGAGAGCCACTGCTAGCCCAAGTGCCGACAAACACTGAGCCCGATGGCCCAGTGGTCAGACCCAGGAAAAGTCCGCTTCCGATGTTCTGTCACTTGTCAACCCTCCCATGGAGTCCAGTGTTGCTGCAGCGAAGGAGTGCAGGCTTTGAAGATCAGAGAATATTGGGCTGCAGGAAATGCCAACTGCAGGGAGACCAAGAGAGCCCTTGAGCCTGCAAGGGACAAGGCACGTGTGGGCAGGCAGGCATTAAACCAACTGGAGGCCCTGGGCTAGGAGACCTTGGGAAGCCCAAACTTAATAGCATCTGATCATGAGAAATAGAACCTCATTCTGTTCTTTACTGTTCCTAAGCAACTGGGCCTAGATAGTAAAATCTGCCTGGTTTTTTTTACAAAAGATTTTTGGCAAGAGGTCGAGGCCTCCGTAGATTATGAGGCCCTGGGCTGCAGCCTGTTCAGCCCATATGTACATCCGGCACTGCCTGCAGGTATTTGGTTACCTGTCGACATACACCTTTTTTAAAAACCGTGAAATGCAAGGTTTCGTATAAACCAGAAGTGCACAAGACAGCAGGTGACAACCAGCAGCACAAGTCTGTCGCTTCAAGCCAGGCAAAGATCGCGAACCCCTTGAGCTTCCTTTCCGCCCCTTTTCCTGCCCAGTCTCCCATAACTGCAGTAGCAAATCTTATTTTTAATAGAACTCTCTTGCACAAGAGCAGTTCTGCACAAAAGAACTGTTTTCAGAATAAAAGTATTGTGAAGGCGACTTCAACAACCGGTGGAAAGGGGCTGGCAGCATCCTTTCCTTTGGGCTTTGGCCCCCCCCCCCCATTTTACTTTGGAGGCGATTCTGCTGTATTATTAAAATTGCATTGAATAATAATAATAATAATAATAATAATAATAATAATAGGAGTAGGGGGTGTGGCGAATGGTGGCACCCAGCAAAACAAATGTGTGTCCACAATCAGGTGCCGTGTGGTTTTCTTTGAGATTTTCTTCCCTTATAGGGTTATGCATGGATCAGGAAAATCTTCATATAGGGCGGGGGATGGGGGGGAGTGCAGTTTGCCAACTGGATACAGAGGAGGTCATGGGGATGCTGTAAAAATGAAAATAGAGACACAAGCAGCTTCAAATACACATTAAACTCCACTGTGGATGAGCCCTAAGCTTTGAAGGTTCTTAATTGTTTTTTTGGGGGTCGGGTGCGGTGGGGAGGGAGACATGTACAGTAATTGTAATTTTTGTAAACAGCCCTACTGATGTTGTTTGTTTGTTAAAGTGATGCCCCACCCTTCCTCCTGAAGAGTGGTAGAAACATCTGATAGCTAGCTTGGAATCTCTGCCGTTGTTCCATGGAAACAAAGTGAAGCTGCGTCCTTCTTCTTCGGTCCTAGCTGGAGGGGAGCATTCCCAAACTAGGCCCCCCCTTGCCCCTTGCCATGGGGGCGAGTTCCCCGCTTGGCCAGTCCTCCTAACTGCTCTTCACCTCCGCAATCCAGTGTGACCTGGAAGAGGGGTGGGGGGTGTTTTCCTGGGAGGGCCTGCTGACATTTCCCAGCTGACCCCTCTGCTGTGTCTCCTCCAGTCCCCAGTTCAGCTGTGACTCCTCCTGAGTCGCCCCAGTCGGACTCTCTGGGCTCTTCCACCTACTCCATCAACGGCCTTCTAGGGATCGGTTCCCCCAGCAGCGACCACAAGAGAAAAATCCAGGACAGTAAGTGACACTGGGCTGGGGGTGTGTGGCAGGGTCTGGGCACCCCTGTTGCTGACATTAGTTTCTCCAGGTTGTGAGTGTAGGTTCAGAAGTGCTGTGGTTGAAGAGGGGACTCTTACACAGTCACTTGTTACTGTTGGAGATTCATTCCCCGTGTGCAGTCATGGGATTATTGTCAATCACATGACTGGGTATGTGTTTTGATTCTACAGGAATAGGATGTGACGAAGACAGGATGTTTGTCTTACTGTGTTTCCTGAAGTGGGACTATTGTCCTTTGTTCTTTCTCTTTGCTGTCCGATGCTAGAGGGAGGGAGCCATTTTGAAGTGCTCTGTGTGTGTTTATATGTAAATAAAGTAGATTAGCCAAGATGCTGAGTTGCTGAGTTCTGTTATGCAACTGCGCAAACCTCTGCGGATCCCTAAGTGTGCTGATGTCTTCTGGCAGCAGTCGCTGTGATGTTCGGGCTAAAGAATGCTTTTGAAGCTCCTGAACGATCACCCAGGAGGGAGGGAACATGCCAGTCGGGCATGTGTCTCTGCCAGGGTTCTACTTGTGAGTAGGACATACTGACAGTTTCGTGCCAAAAAGCACGGAAACCGCAAGCTAAGCCTCTGTCCTGACTTCTGTTTGGTTCTAAGTTTGCTCCGTAACCAGCAATGGTGTTCTGCAGTCTCACATTGTGCCTGCTTAACTTGCCCACTTGCCCACGATACCTCTGCGGCACATTACGTTGTGGGAGGGGGGAATGCTCCTGTAAGCCAAGCAAAGTTTCATTCAGTCGCTCAGGTGGACTAGATTTCATTTGGCTAGGGCAATCGTATGAGTGGAATATTAGCAAAATAGCAACAAATCTCTCCTTTGCCCTTTGCATGGCTCAAACTCGCCACCTTAAACTTCCCACAGGTGAAAGTAGATGGTGGCTCACGGAACCATATCAAGGGGTGGCTGCAAAGTCAAATTTCTTTGCTACCATTACTGCAAAAAAAGAAGTAGTTTTTTTTAAAAGGGAAGATTTTACGAAATGAACATTATAGGGGTAGGTGGGGGGTTTGGGGAAGAGGGAGGGAGCCCCAAAGCCCCTTAAGGGAGGGAAAGAATCCCCCCTCCCCAGATTGTCCTGTCCTGATTGGTCCACCGAGTCATGAGATGTGCCAGAAATGGTGGGTGCAACTGTTTGAAAACTCTATTCACCAGACAACCGCAAGGGGTTGTGCAGGGGGTGAGGTGCAAGGGGGTTTGGCAAGGTCTAAGGGGTGTTGGGGGTTGGGGGAAGGGGTTGCGGAGTGGAACGAGGAGGGGCACAGCCCTGGGGGCATGTGCGCACATGCGCACATGGATCTATATTTGCGTATATGACACGGAGCAGTTGCAAGAGACCCATTTACCGAAATGATGCTTGCCATCCCTGAGAGACCCACACCTGCCCCATTGCATCCAGGAGGGCTGAGCAGGGAGAGAGCATGGAACAAAACCACATCCTGTGAATGCGCGGAAATGCCGTGGGCTGGGGGGGGGGGGGAGAGAGAGAGAGAGAGCAGGTGGGCCGGGCAGAGGCTTGTCCAAGTCAGGCTGATTGCGGCTTCCCTCAGCAGGTGACCAGGAGAGCTGCCAGCTCAGCACAGACTCTCAAGGCAGCAGCACCCCCCACAAGCACCTGCGCAGCGAGGCGTATGGGCAGCACCTGCTGGAGTGCCCTTTCGAGAGACAGCACTTCCCAGAGGCTTACGCTTCCCCTAGCCATGCCAAGGGAGAACAGGTGTGTGCTGGAGCCAAAGGCCACCACGGCAGCCTTGAGGTGGGAGGAGGGGTTGGGGGGGCTGGAACTCAGTGGTAGACGTACGTTTTAGATACGATAGGTTCCAGGATCCATCCCTGGCACCTCTAATGTTGATGCACCAGTGGTCCAACTTATAATAAGGTGACTCCCTAACCGGCAGGGGGGGGCATGGATGGAGGTGGGGGAGAAGCTACAAGGCTGAGTTAGAGGTAAAGGAAAAGGTAAAGGGACCCCTGACCATTAGGTCCAGTCGCGGACGACTCTGGGATTGCGGCACTCATCTCGCGTTACTGGCCGAGGGAGCCGGCGTACAACTCCTGGGTCATGTGGCCAGCATGACTAAGCCGCTTCTGGCAAACCAGAGCAGCGCACGGAAACGCAATTTACCTTCCCGCCAGAGCAGTACCTATTTATCTACGTGCACTTTGTGCTTTCAAACTGCTAGGTTGCCAGGAGCAGGGACCGAGCAACGGGAGCTCACCCGACCCCATTGCGGGGATTCGAACCGCCGACCTTCTGATCGGCAAACCCTAGGCTTTGTGGTTTAACCCACAGCACCACCTGCGTCACCTGAGATTTGATGGATATATTCATAGAATCATAGAGTTAGAAGGGTCCAACCCCCTGCAATGCAGGGATCTCAACTACGCAGGAATTCCATTATATTGTGAAGGAATTCAGGGCTCATTGACACCGAAGGGACCTAAGGAACAAGTAGGGAGTCCTGTGTGGGGGAAAAACCAGGGGGCCATGGAGGACTGTGCTCAGATCCCCATGAGGCCCTGATCTCCTGCTGCCCCCACCCCTTTCTCAGGCAGGTATCTATGCTGTGCCCCTGCTCAACACATCCATGGACGATGGGAAATCTATGCTCACGCCTTCGAACCCATCGCTGAGTCGTAACCTGGCGGCCCACCAGACATACTCTGCTGTGACAGGTAAGGGCTGCCCATTCAGGGACGTCTGGGCACCCAACATGAGCGTGCCTGTGGGTGCTCCAGGTCCCACACCAGCTCTGAAGGAGAGGCAGCGCAGGGTGTGTCCTGTGCATATTTGCTGCAAGTTGGTCACACAAGGGCCCAGGGGCATACCCAGGATCAAAACTAGGGGGGGGGGGGGCAAGCCATGGTCGTTCAGGTTCAAAAACAAAAACAGCTTCAAAAAACAGAAAAACTCCCCCCCAAAAAACAGAAAGCCCCAAATGGCTGAAAAACTCAGTTTCCCAGGATCCTCAGTCCTCGCAAAGGAACTACTCACCATGCAAGGGAACTCAGTTTGCCAAGCTCCCTTGCAACAATGAATCTTGGCAATGATGAATTTGCCCCCTGACACTGCCCAAGTCTCAGCCTGCATCCCCATTTGACCAAGCAGGGTGCAGGCTAGGATCCGGTCTCTGATAGGCACGCCAGCTCTTTGTCGGCATGAGGGAGGGGGAAACAGCCGGGGCAACACACACACACACACACACACACAGTGGCCAACTGCCTCGGCAAGAGCGGAAGAGCTCAATTGTTATTGAGATTTTGGGAGGGGGAGAAAGACCAGTCTTGAGCTTTTTTTTTCCCTTTTAGGCTGCCAATAACCATTTAATTATTTTTTTTGCTTCTGGGCGGGGGGCAACTGCCCCCCCCGGCCCCCTGGGTACGCCCATGCAAGGGCCTGCGGGGTGTGGAGAGGTCTTTTTCAAAGCCTTAGCCTGGAGAGGTGAAATGCGGGGTAGCACATCAGGCCAGTGGGTTTTGGCTGGTGCTTCAGGAGGCAGACACAGACACACTGAGGTTCAATGCAGTTTGTAGATCCCTGAGCACCTAAGCTGCTCAGGGTGTTTCCTGGCATGTCTGTTGATTCTGGTTCCCTCTGTCCCTCTCTCTCCCTCCCCCCTCTCTCTTAGGGCGCGAAGTGGTTGGCTCCACCCTTCCGGGCTACCCTCCCCACATCCCAACTGGCGGGCAGGGAAGCTATAGCTCATCCGCAATTGCCGGCATGGTGGCAGGTAAGAAGCTCCCTGGGAAAAGCTTCAGGGGAGGAGGAGGCGGAAGGGATGGGACTCAGGTGTCCTGGTGCTTAGGAACAGCCAGCCCTGGGATCCCCTACGGCTAAAATTATGGTAGGGTGGGGTGAGGTGGCAGAGCATCTGCTTGAATCTCTTAGGCTGGTTGTTCAAGTTTATTCACAGTCACCAACCTAGGCTCAGGGTGCCGTTTTTGGTGCATAAAGACATACGGGGTCACACAGCTGAATAAATGGGTCTATACCACAATGTGTCTATATCACTTGTTGCGGTTTTGGTTCTGCTTTTGTGTTTCTAACTTTTGAAATTATTTTAGGTGTAAATTGCCTTGAGATGGTGGTTTAGAATGTGCTTAATAAATTAATTGTATGTTATGTTAATTAATTGGATGTTATGTTTTGCTTTGTATTATTTACCACTGAGTTATTGGGAATATAGGAAGGCATTAATTGAATGCATTTTGTGGTTTTTTAGGAAGAATTTAACATGTAATCTTTTAACATTGCTATTCTTTGGTTATCGTTTTTATTATTATTCAATGTTCTTTTTTCTTTCATATAGATGTAATAAAGTAAATAAATAAATTTAAAATAATAATAACAATAATAATATGCAGCTTGGGAGCACGATACATGAAAGATCATCTGGTCCCTTGTATGCCAAACCAATCGCTGCACTCTGTGCAATGTAGGAATCAGGCCTTTCTTGTGGTGGCCTCTCTGCCCAAGGGGATTCCCTCCCCTTTGAACATTAGAAAGGTGCTGCCTCTGTTCTCCTTTAGGGGCAGGCTGAAAATATTCTTCTTCCAACAGTTCTTGAATACCGAGTTGTATTGAAATTGTTTTAAATGTGTTTTATCGCATGTTGCTTGCTGCCCTGGGCTCCTTTAGGAGGAAGGGCAGGTTATAAATTGAATAAGAGAAAATAAAACAAAAGACAAGACTTCAAACAGAATAGAAACAGTCTTAAAACAAAAACAAAAAAACCCCTCAGTTTTAAAGAGTAACTGCAGCTGGTCCAATTAACTACGAACCCCCAAAGTTGGGGTCCTCTGCAAACATGTGGCAAAGTTTTGCAGGGTTTTTTTTGCAGCAAAAACCCAGCATTTTGCAGCGCCTCACAAACTGAGTAAAAGAACGCTGCCCCCCCAAAAAAACCACACGAAAATGGTACAAGGGCAAGAACTCAGGTCACAGAAGTAAAATAATACTAGATAGTAGTTCAAATGATACAATTGTTTCAAATAATCTCTTCTGTAGATGGATTTATTTATAGAAGTTTATACGTCAGATGAAGTATATACACCAGGACAGGGCCCCGTTTCGAAAATTCTTCGTCAGCTGGAATAAGTTAAATATATATTCATTAGAGACCCTCGACGCGGGTGGTGCTGTGGGTTAAACCACAGAGCCTAGGGCTTGCTGATCAGAAGGTCAGTGGTTCGAATCCCCGCAACGGGGTGAGCGCCCGCTGCTCGGTCCCTGCTCCTGCCCACCTAGCAGTTCGAAAGCATGTGAAAGTAGATAAATAGGTATCGCTCTGGCGGGAAGGTAAACGGTGTTTCCATGCGCTGCTCTGGTTCGCCAGAAGCGGCTTTGTCATGCTGGCCACATGACCCGGAAGCTGTACGCCGGCTCCCTCGGCCAGTAACGCGAGATGAGCGCCGCAACCCCAGAGTCGTCCGCGACTGGACCTAATGGTCAGGGGTCCCTTTACCTGTTTAAGCATATTGAATTATCATACAAACATATCTGCATCGCCGTCTGAAAAAAAAAAACCCCTGCAAAACTTTGGTACAGATTCTAAATTATGGGGTTCGTACTTAATTTGCCTACCTTGGCTAAAAGCACAGAGCCGACTAGCCTTCCCCCAACAGAGCAATACACGGAGATGCTGAAAATTCCTGGGCAAAAAAGTTACACTTCTCTTGGCGCTGCCCACTTCCAAGGGGAGGGCAGTCCGCAGAGAGCAGCTTTTTCTGGTATCCCACCCCCCCAATTATGCATTCTCCACGACACAGAGAGAAAACAAGATACAGGCAGGTGATCCCAGCTGCAACAGCCGTGCGGGGCAATGGCAGTGAGGATGCCCATGGCTGGCTATGCCCCTCCCACCCACTTTGCCCGCAGTCTCAGGCTTTGCCACCTCCCCAGATTGCAGGGGTCTTTCCATCCCCACTGAGACACATCATACAGTCCCCAAACACCTGGAGTTACGCAGCACAGCATCTCTCCTTCCAGAGCAGCCAGGAAGAATCCCCCCCCACAACCCATAAGCCTGAGGCTACCCTGCCCCATGGTCTGCCCCCTTAAAGGGCCAGCTTCTGTTGGGTGCTCCTTCCCTCAGTTGCCATTAGGCTGCCTCTGCCCAGTGAGACCACTCCTCCCGCGGCCCCGCCTTCCTCCCTTTCCTTGTTTCTTTGGGTTATTTCAAGCTCATTTTCCCACTCTGCTTTCCTTATAAGAAACCATGTTGCAAAATACAATATTAGGCTCACTCAAATAAAAGTCCTGAGAATGCACAGCAGCATTAAAAACCAGAACACATAAAAACAGCAATCACTCATAAAACACTTTCCAGGATGAAAACGTTTTTGAACGCTGTTTGAAAACAAGAAGCAGAGGAGCTGGGTTTCCCAAAGGAGAAAATTCCGAAGGAGAAAATTCCGCCGCAGCTGTGGCACCACCACCGAGATGGCCTTGTAGCTGGCAGCCCCTTTGCAAAAGTGGCCTAGAGCGCAAGGCTTCTGAGGCCAACTTGATGCAGACCCTCCAAGTGTCCCTATTTTCCAGGGACATCCCTGATTTAGAGAAGCCATCCCGGTTTCTGATTTGATCATGGAATGTCCCACTTTTCCTTAAAAGGTAAAGGGACCCCGACCATTAGGTCCATTCATATCCGACTCTGGGGTTGCGGCGCTCATCTCGCTTTACTGGCCGAGGGAGCCGGCGTACAGCTTCCGGGTCATGTGGCCAGCATGACTAAGCCGCTTCTGGCGAACCAGAGCAGCGCACGGAAACGCCGTTTACCTTCCCACTGGAGTGGTACCTATTTATCTACTTGCACTTTTTGACGTGCTTTCGAACTGCTAGGTGGGCAGGAGCTGGGACCGAGCAACGGGAGATCACCCCGTCGCGGGGATTCGAACCGCCAACCTTCTGATCAGCAAGCCCTAGGCACTGTGGTTTAACCCACAGCGCCACCCGGGTCCTTTTCCTTAGAATGTCCCTATTTTCATTGGGGAAATGTATGCAACCCCATAGCCATCTGAAGGCAATCCTGTATAGGGAAGTGTTTTTAAATGTTTTATTATGTTTCTATATACATGTTGGAAGCTGCCCAGAGTGGCTGGGGCAACCCAGTAAGATGTGTGGTGTATAAACAGTAAAATTATCATTATGGAATGGGACGTCCCTATTTTCATCAGAGAAATGTTGGAGGGTATGCTTGACGGCTGGAGTAAGTTCAACAGGGCAAAAGTTCTCCTCCACGAAACCTGATCCCAGCCATTAATGTGTTTTAAAAATGAGCTCAGAAACGATTTGGCCCCTCCTCCAACTGGCAAGGTGTAAGAGGATCTGACTTTTTGTGGCCACTTTGCAGCCTCTAAGGGGCAAATCCTGTGCATGTTTACTCAGAAGTAAGCGCAACTCTGTCCAGGGGTGCTCGCTCCCTAGTAAGCATGTTTTGGTTGCCAGCGTAAGCTGCGCATGAACTTTGCAAGCCTCGAATTCTGCTGTCAGGAGGAAGGCCTTGCCCGTCGAGGCGGGAGAAGCTGGCAAGCTGGTTCCCTTTGGCTTGGCGGACGTGCTGAGCTGGTGTGTCCCTGGGTTACCTTGGAGATGTGGTTAATGCGGCGTTGAGAATACAGAATCTTCTCCCTAGCGCGCTCCCTCCCCTCAAGCGTGAAATGAGATTGGTCAGGAGAAGAAAGGAGAGATTGGGGGCTGTTTTTACACTGCTTGTAATGAGAGCACTCAATCAAATGCCCCTTGAAATCTTGTTCCCCTCCCTCGCAGTCAGGCTCCAGCCCCACCCCACCCCCCCTCACCAACACCAGCATCCAAATGGCTTGAGAACCTGCTCTAACCGACACCCCCCTGTGTGCGCATACACACACACACACACACACACCCCTGAAGACAACCTGAATACAAATACAAAGACACCTCTTATCGGCTAAACCCTACACGGGATTTGGGGTTTAAGCATACAACCCTACCTTGCAGGGTCATTGATAAGGACCACCAAGATTAGTGTATTCGGAGTACAGTACTTGGAGGAAATACCAGAAAAAGAATTATGCATGGAATTAAACATTGCACTTATATGATCAATCTGTGCAGACATTTCCGCCTTCCAGATGGAACAATCTCCCCCCCCCCATGCTCCCCCCACTCTTCTGGGACTCCAGAGAAGATTTGAGGGAGGTGTGGGGTGGGGGGAGAAGAAGGGGGAAGCCCCATTGTGGAAACGGGAGTCCTGTTGCTGGCCTCTGTAGTACACTGGGTTAAGGCCACATCACACTTTAGAGTGTTGAAACAGCAGGCCCTCCAAGTGTCCCTATTTTCCAGGGATGTCCCCAATTTAGAGAAGCCACCCCAAGTTTCTGATTTGATCCAAGAATGTCCCGCTTTTCCTTAGGACGTCCCTATTTTCATCCGAGAAATGTTGGAGGGTATGGAGTTATCTCACTCCTGAGCCAGCTGAAGGCAGCCCTGTATAGAGAAGTGGTTTGTTTTTTTTTTCAAATAAAAATGTTTAATGCTGTATTATGTTTTTATATATGTTAGAAGCTGCCCAGAGTGGCTGGGGCAACCCAGTCAGATGGGTGGGGTATAAATAGTAAATTATTATTATGGAATAGGACGTCCCTATCTACATCGGAGAAAGGTTGGAGGATATAAAACATTCAATCTTTCCTCCCAGGGAATTCTGCAAATTGTAGTTCGGTGAGGGGAATAGGGGTCTCCTAACATCTCTCGGCACACTTTTTTTTTAACCTACATTCCCCAGAATGCTATTTATTTTTGGAGGGGGGGAGAGCCATGACTGTTAAAGTGATATAATACTGCTTTAAGGTTTGGATGTGGCCAAAAATAGCATTCAGACTTCTGTGGATTATTACTTATCTGTCAGGAGGAGCCCCTCCCCCCCTCCCCCACCTTGGTGGAAGATTGGGAGTGAGAATATAAACTGCTAATAATGCTTGACTAAATGGAGCCGTGGTTTCCTTATGAGAACACTGATGTGGGTAACCGTTTCCTTTCCATTTACAGGTGTATATAGATAGAGCTCTGCATATCTAGAGGGTCCCCCAACTGTTCATATGCTGCTTCCTTCCTTTGGGGTTGCCCTCCGGTTTCACTTGGGAGCCAGTGTGGTGTAGTGGTTAAGAGCGGTAGACTCGTAATCTGGTGAACCGGGTTCGCTTCCCCGCTCCTCCACATGCAGCTGCTGGGTGACCTTGGGCTAGTCACACTTCTTTGAAGTCTCTCAGCCCCACTCACCTCACAGAGTGTTAGTTGTGGGGAAGGAAGGGAAAGGAGAATGTTAGCCGCTTTGAGACTCCTTTGGGTAGTGAAAAGCGGGATATCAAATCCAAACTCTTCTTCTTCTTCTTCTTCTTCTTCTTCTTCTTCTTCTTCTTCTTCTTCTTCTTCTTCTTCTTCTCTTCCAAACTGAGAGGGACCTATTATGAAATGTTGCAGCATACAGAGTTTAGGAAGGGGGGGTCAATCCTTTCACCTAGGAATGCATGCTCAGGGAAGGGGGATTTCAGGAGCAGAGAAGAGATTAACAACAACCTCCCCCCTTGTCTCTCACCCCACCATCTCCTGCTGGAGGGCTGCACCCTTTGAGCCTCTGCCTGGCTTCAGGTCTCCTTTGCTCAGCCTCTGCTCAACTGTCACCAGCAGCCTGTCAGCTCAGAGGTTCTTGCCAAGGCCGTTGGGCTTTTGGTTTTGTAAAAAACCTTTTCATAAACAGGCTTTGGTATTTCTGAATATATGAGGAGGCCCTCGAGTTTGAAGAAGCTCCTCCCTTAAATTTGGGTGCCCTCATTTCAGTTCCATCTTGAGAAGCACTAGAGCCTGAGTCCCCTCTGTGGGAAAGTTCAGGGAGAGGTTATATTGTTTATTAATATCCTTCCTAACTTTCAAAGGTTATATTGTTTATTAATATCCTTCCTAACTTGCATTAGCAAGTTCTATAACTTAGCAGAGTTTTACATTCCCCTTTTAAACGCACAGCAGATGGCTGGTTGCAGGCTTGTTTAAGCCTCTCAATATTAGATTCCTGGTAAGTTCCCTTACATCCCTCTTAAAAGAATAAACATGCCACAACCTTGAGTAAAGTATATAAAAGTTTACTCACATCATCAGTTCACAGTTGGATCCCTGAAGGCAGACTTAGTTACAAATATGTACATGTGGATCTACCCCATATGGGGGGATAATCCCAGTGACTGCAGACTGGCAGTCACTGCAGCTCACACAATGAAAGGAAGGTGGAAAAGAGGAAGTGACAAAGAGAGAGGTGTGCTGCGTGCCTTGCCCTTTTGTTACCTGGGCAGGTAAGGTCACGCCCACCTCTAGTCACATGGAAAGGAAGTATGTCCCGGCCAGGAGGAAACAGGAAGCTTTCGACTGGCTGGACCAAACATTCCCCTGCATGTCCGCTCTAGGAAAACAAGGAATGTTGTACTTGATTGCTACTTGTGTATCACATCCCACACACTCTTAGAAGGCCGCAGGAGGAAGATGGCAATGATGATGGCGACAACAACCAGGTTTGGCATCTTGATTTTTGTGGTGCGTGATGAAAACAACTTTGTAGCCTTAACACCACATCAACCCTGCATTTAGCTTTTGTGGAGGTGTCCCCACTTGCAGCCCCATCAGCGAGCCTCCCCCAGCTGCCTGACGCACGTCCCCTTCTCTTTGTCTCCAGCAGGGAGTGATTATTCTGGCGGTGCCTACAGCCACGGCCCTTACACCAGCTATGGAGAGCCCTGGCGATTCCCCAACTCTGGACTACTGGGTGAGTCTCCTCTTCTGGGGCTGCAAGGGCAGGTGGTTGTGGGTGGGGTGGGGACTGTCGCTTTCCCAGCTTGGCCTGGCAGGTCTCCTGGGACCTTGGGGGTCAAAGCTGAGGGTGTAGGGAGGTGAGGACTGTTTGTGGTGGTCTCCGACACAGAAAGGAGGAGCATTCAATCCTTGCAACTAGCCAGCAGCAAGGAGTCAAGTAGAACTGTTTACTTGTTGCACTTCTGCTGAGATTCCTGCATTGAAGGGGGTTGGACTAGATGACCCTTGGAACCCCCTTCCAAATCGAAGATTGCTCTTTGCAAGCTCCCAGCTCCAACATGCCCTTCTCGTGGCAGAGTTGTGAATGCAGTCACTGCCTGCCCCTCGGGAAGCTCCTGTGCTTTGAGTCCTCTCCATGATCAAGGGATATTTTTTAAAAAATATTATTATTATTATTATTATTATTATTATTATTATTATTATTACCCCACCCACCTGGCTGGGTTTCCCCAGTCACTCTGAGCGGTTCCCAGCAAAATATTCAGTAATTCATCAAATATTAAAAGCTTCCTTAAACAGGGCTGCCTTCAGATGTCTTCTAAAAGTCAGGTAGTTGTTTGTTTCTTTGACATCTGGTGGGAGGGCGTCACCACCGAGAAGGCCCTCTGCCTGGTTCCCTGTAACTTCACTTCACACAGGGAGGGAACCGCCAGAAGGCCCTCAGTGTCTGGGCAGAACGATGGGGGTGGAGACGCTCCTTCAGGTATACAGGGCCGAGGCCATTTAGGGCTTTAAAGGTCAGCACCAACACTTTGAATTGTGCTTGGAAAACATACTGGGAGCCAATGTAGGTCTTTCAGGACCAGTGTTATGTGGTCTCGGCGGCTGCCCCCAGTCACCAGTCTAGCTGCCGCATTCTGGATTAGAAGAGGCGCTGCCTCCAGTAGATTTGCAGGTACAAGATGGTGAGCCCTTGTGACTAAGGCTAAGAACAGTGATTATCTGATGAAAGAATTTGAACGGGATCCCCAATTTTTGGGGTGGGAGTTAAGACTTCCTTCCAACCCCATTTCCTCGCCACAAATGGACCACGCAGAGAGGTCTGCCTGAGACTCTCCTTTCCCAGAGGCCCACAGCTCTGCCCAAATATTTTGACACCCAAAGTGACCAAAGCCCTTGCTAGGGAGCTCCATCTCCGCTTCTGCAGCCAGTCACACACCTTGCACAGATGCGAGACGCCGGATAACTTTCTGCTTCTCTTACGGGAAGGAAGCCGTTTGACCAAAGTCCCCGTCCTGCACAGGAAGGAAGTATCCTGGCCCTGTCTCAGAATAGGGGGCAGGGAAGGCAATCATCCCCTGGGCTGTTTTGATGGCATCTTAACATGAACCCTGCTGAGGGGTGCAAAGGCTGCGGGTACGAGATGATTAATGTGTATTGAGCTGGAGTGAATGGTTAACCCGGGCAGGTTATTTGGTAATGGCCTCTCTCTCTCTCTCTCTCTCTCTCTCTCTCTCTCTCTCTCTCTCTCTTTCTCTCTCTCTCTCCAGAGAGAGCCAGTGTGGTGTAGTGGTTAAGAGTGGTAGACTCGTAATCTGGGGAACCGGGTTCGCGTCTCCACTCCTCCACATGCAGCTGCTGGGTGACCTTGGGCTAGTCACACTTCTTTGAAGTCTCTCAGCCCCACTCACCTCACAGAGTGTTTGTTGTGGGGGAGGAAGGGAAAAGGAGAATGTTAGCCGCTTTGAGACTCCTTCAGGTAGTGATAAAGCGGGATATCAAATCCAAACTCTTCTTCTTCTTCTTCTTCCAGGTTCCCCCTATTACTACAGCTCATCTTCACGGGGCCCTGTACCTCCCAACACCACCTACGACCACCTGTAGATGATGCAGTCCCTCTGGGAGCCAGGCCAGCTCTCCTGGGCCACTCTGTTTATAGCCCAGCGGCAACGAAGAGGGATGTGGACTGGTTCAATCTGCAGAGTGGGCAATGGCATCCACACAAGCAGCTGCAGCAGTTGCAAGCATGCAAGGCCATCCTGTTACCCACGAAGCTGGGAAGGAAGGAAGGAAGGAAGAGCGGGGGGTCGTTAATGTGCTTGCATCCCTGGACTCCAAAAGTGAGGACAGTCTAAACACCTTGAAATCGAGGAACTCAAACCAATGAAATCGAGAGACGCTTTACGAAGTCACTTTATAACAATGTTCTCTCTCTTGCACTAAGGTTCTTGTGCAAAGTGTGGGTCTTTGAAAGGACTGGACACTTGGAGAGGGGCAGAGAGAGTAGTTGGTAGAAGAGCAGGCTTGGGGCCAGGCCAGGGAGCTTGAACACCTGGGCTGCTTCTCCCCTCACCCTAGGGGATCCTGGCTGCAGTTGAAGTTGCTTGCTTGTGCAGGTCGCACCGTCCCTTATTTCTGGCTGTTCCTCTTTCGTTCTTGCCATGTTTGAACAGCAGGAATAGGAAGTGCAGCCCCACAGATAAGGACCCCAAGTGCAACTTTTGTGGGCAAAGGCAGAGGCGGCTGATTCAGTTACGGGTGGGGCAAGGACAGATGGGCTGAGCTTCTTTAGGTCAGAAGGAGTGGGGCACAACAAACAGCTGGTGGGAGCCGAGGAAATTTCCCAGTGGAGGATTCTCAGCCTGCAACTCCCAAGTTAAACCTCACAATTCCCGATTGCGTCCTCTCATGGTGGGCTCCTTCCCCCCTTGTCCTCTCTTACTGGCTTGCTCTAATACAGGGGCCAGATCCTGCCAGTAAACAGCTCTTGCTAACATTTGCAGACCTCAACTCATTTCAGTGTTGGCAGGGTGCCTGCAAGTTGCCAAGGCAAGATGTTGAGGGCCTTGTCCTTTTTGAGGGGTTGAGCTCTTCCTTGGCCTAGTGGAAACTGAAGCGGAGCTGCTGGTAGGTGTCGAGTTGCGCTGTGTGTCCACGTCTATATGCCTTTGTTTCATGCTGTATAGGTAAAGGGACCCCTGACCATTAGGTCCAGTCGTGTCCGACTCTGGGGTTGCGGCACTCATCTCACATTACTGGCTGAGAGAGCCAGCGTACAGCTTCTGGGTCATGTGGCCAGCATGACTAAGCCGCTTCTGGTGAACCAGAGCAGCGCACGGAAACGCCGTTTACCTTCCTGCTGGAGCGGTACCTATTTATCTACTTGTACTTGCTTTCGTGCTTTCGAACTGCTAGGTGGGCAGGAGCTGGGACCGAGCAACGGGAGCTCGGCCCGTCGCAGGGATTCGAACCGCCGACCTTCTGATCAGCAAGCCCTAGGCTCTGTGGTTCAACCCACAGCACCACCCGCGTCCTTCATGCTGTATACACAGTACTTTACACAAGCTGCACCCCTGGGAAATGGGCGTGGGTTTTCATCCTGCCTCCATCAGCACAGAACAGTCTCCTCCCCTGCATCCCTTTGAATAAAAGCAGTTTGTATTAATGACACGAAACCCTCGGCTCTGTAGGGATGTGTATAAATGCTAGGAGGGGATGTACCGGTATTTATATTATCTTTCTTTCCTTTTGTTGAGGAAGCAGCGTGCCATACCTTTGCCCCTTAAAAGGGAAGCTTTAATAGGTTAGTTTTAGCTTTTTAGTTTAACTTAATCCAGAATGCTTTAAGGTGGACTGGATTCTTCTGGTGTTTCCCCCTTTTCTCCCCTTAAAACAATAATCACACAAAGTCTTGTAAAAGTTTTAAAAAGAATAACATTCACTCACTCAGAATACTTGAAGAGTAACAGATACAGCGGCTTTGTTCAGGCAGGCTTAAAATGATAATCCAGCCAGCTACAAAGACATACTTTGCTGTTGTTGTTGTTCAGTCGTGTCCGACTCTTCGTGACCCCATGGACCAGAACACGCCAGGCACCCCTATCCTTCACTGCCTCTCGCAGTTTGGCCAAACTCATGTTAGTAGCTTCGAGAACACTATCCAACCATCTCATCCTCTGTCTTCCCCTTCTCCTTGTGCCCTCCATCTTTCCCAACATCAGGGTCTTTTCTAGGGAGTCTTCTCTTCTCATGAGGTGGCCAAAATACTGGAGCCTCAACTTCAGGATCTGTCCTTCCAGGGAGCACTCAGGGCTGATTTCTTTAAGGATGGATAAGTTTGATCTTTTTGCAGTCCACGGGACTCTCTTTAGTCTAGTTTAAAATTAGTCATGTTGCTGGAATGGAAGTGAGAGCAAAGAGCAAGCGCCCAGCCAGGTGAGATGTGACGTATGCATAGACCCTCCCCCTGGCCGGGCACCTGGGAGTGTCTCTCAGAGCCCCCTCTAGGAAATTTACAGGACTCTGAGCTTCAGCTCCTATCGGGTGCCTATCTAGCAAACATGCATTGATGGTTTCGCTGCACTGCAAATATCCCACGCAACCATTCTCAGGCAAAACAGACATGCACTTTTGTTAAGCCACCCAGAGTTCCATCCCAATTCGAAGGTTCTGGAAGGTTCTGGTAGACGCTTGGTCAGAATATCAGCAGTCATCTCTTTGGTGTGGCAATAAGCCAACTAGGAAACTTACAGGACTCTTGAGCTTCAGCTGTCCTGTCATGTGTCTATTTAGCAACCATGCATGGTTGGATGGCAATTTTAAGTATCCAACAGGCTCGTGGTCCTCAGCCTTCATTTTGGGGAGATGGAGGAAAAAAAGCCTTCTCTTTCCATCTGTCGGCAAAAGAAGATGGGGACCAGCTGAGGGAAGAACCACCACGCTCTGTGGTCGCATGTTCAAGTGACAGTTCAAAGAAACCCAGAAGGTAGCAGCTCCTTGGTGGAGTAGACATGGGTCAGCTGTACAGCAGATCAGTGTACAGCAGGGACTGGCCAGGATACAACCTCCAATCTCTGGTAGGTTTAACTCTCTTGCAATGCACCACTGGATAAGACTCCTGACCTGCCCTTTAAGAACTCTTCAGAGACTGTTGTTTGCAACTGGAGACCTTTTTGTCCCTAGCCCAGGTGTGGGGGAACATCTGGCATTCTGGATGTTGCTGAACTACAGCTCCCATCATTTGTGGCCATCAGCCATGTTTGCTGAGGCTCATGGGAGTTGTAGTCCAGCAACTTACGGAGGGACAAAAGTTCCCTACACCAGCTCTAGGATCCTGGGGTGGCATGGACATAGCCCCTATATCAAATAAAAAAGTAATTAACTGCGGTGCTGCCCCCCCCCCCAATAAATCCTGGCTATGCCCATGTGGGGCGGTGATAATGCAAAAGGTGTTCTGGTAAAAACTTCAAAGTATCTGCACTTTTTTTAAAAAAATGAAAAAAGCATGGGTTGTTGTTTTTTTTAGCCAGTGCTTTGTAAAACAAACTTGCAACTTCTGAAGATTCGGCTTTTTAAAGAAGCCGAAAGTGCTTTCAAAGGAAGTGAGTAAATGAACTTGTTTTTAAGACTGACACCCCCATTTGGCACTGTGGATTAGCAACCCCACTCTTGATCACAGAATCAAGGGCCCATCTAGTCCAATCCCCTGTAATGCAGGAATTTCAATGGGTCCCCCATCCAATTTGAAACCAGACCAGATCCTGCTTAGCTGTAGCAAATATGCTAGCGGTTTTTATCATGGTTGGTCATATCAGGTTTCTGCTGGGAATTGGAAGGATATCATCCCTGGGACCTAAGAATAAATTTTAAATGTCACAGCGGGAGAGCTGGAGTCTGTGAATTCTAGATGAGAAGGTGCTATCCATGCCACCCAGGTTTAGCTTGACCTTGTACACTCAGGTGGAGCCTCAGTGATAGATCGCATGTAGGCGGTCCCAGGTGGCATTTCCATTCAAGGTACTGCTCTGGAGAGCCACTGCAACAAGCCAGTGGAGACTGAACTGAGCTCGGTGGGCTGGTGATCTGACCTGGTTTCAAGCAGTTTGGAACCGCTGCTTTAATGCGCTTTGGAAGCCTCCAAGTCAGCAGCTGCCAAGGGAATCGGTTTCCCTGCGGGAAGCGCGACTGAGGCAGGAGGAGCTGCCGGGGTCGCCTGCGCCACTGGAATAAGGAAGAGTATGCGGCTGGCGGCCGCTGGGCCAAATCCGGCCGTTTGTGGACTAGAAACAGGCATCCTCCGCCAGGCATCCAAACTGCAGGCGGGAGAGAGGTCGTGATCGTGGCTTCCGTGAGGCTGCCCACAGAACCGGGCCGGTGGGCTAGTGGAAGGTACCGCGACCCGGGAGTCTGGGCAGGCGACGACCCCTCTCTTAGCCTTGCCGGGCGGCTCCCGGGGAAAAGAACTCGGAGGGAGCGGGGCGCGAAGGCGACCCCCCGGCGACCGAGAGCGGAAGAAGCCCTCGCGGCCGGGGAGAGGAACAATCGGAAATAAAACTTCATGGAGCAGAAAATCAAAGGCAGATTATACAGATGTGGCAATTTGAAGGATCATTGCCTCCGTCCTCGTTGCAACGGCGGCAGCTGGAATTGCCGCGCCGCCCGCCGAGGGCAGGAGGAAGAGGAGGAGGAGGAGAAGGCAGCGGAGCCTGCCGGACCAGGACTGTCCCCCGACGGCACTGGCGACTGCGCCCTGCGCTGGGCTTCCCGGGACTCGTCGGGGCAGCAGCTGCGCCCTGGGCGCACGGGCGCTCCAAGTGGCAGAGGCTCTACGGTGCCGCTGCCCTCTCTCTGTGCCCGGCGCGCCCGAGAAAAGCCCCTCGAGGAGGGCAGCCGCGGCTGCCTAGAAGGCGCTCCCTCCGCCAGGGTACTCTGCACAGGCTCAGAGAGCCTCTCTTCTGCTCTCCTGACTTGCTTTTTGTAGCCAATGGCTACCGAAGCGCCTGTCTTCTGTCGCGAACCCTTAAAGGAAACAGCGGGGTTTTGCTTCTTATAAGCGGCAGTCTGCGTTTCCGGGTTTTTGTGGCTGTTGGCGGGTCCGACTCCGGCCTGCTATTCTTTTGCTTTCTTTTCCTTGCCCTCGGGGGCCTGAAAGGTTCCTCCCTCCCTCCGGTCAAAGGAAAGGCCAGTTCCGCCTTCGTGAACCCTACAGCCCTTGCCAGGGAAACCAATCAATGCTGCTGCTACTTCGGATTCCACAAGTAACCAATCCGAGGCAGCGATCGGGGGTCCCTAAGCAGAGTCAGAACAACTCTTAGTGCCCCCCCTAGTCGCTCCCTCTCCTGCTGAGCCACTCCTCCTAACAGCCACCTCTTTGAGATGCCCCTCGTCCACCCACTCATAGTAGACTTTGATAGAACAGGGAGGGGGGCGCCACTCCTGCCCCCCATTGCAATGGTGATCCTGGAGCCAGCTAGCCAGCCACTTTGCCGCTGGAGGACTTACCTGTGCCTGCCCCCAACAGCAGCTGCTCTGGCCCCTCTGTGCCACACACAAGGGGTACAAGCACCAGGCCTCTTCCCCAAAGCGGGGGGGGGGGAGGGGAGGGGTATGATGGGGAAAGGGTCACCACCGCTCTCAACTGTTTGTGGTTGCTCCTAGGTTCAGGGCCTTCCGTTCTGGTAGGCAGTGCGGGTTGCAAAACAAAAGGCTCATTCGGCAGCTTGCATTGCATCCTCTAGCAGCTGGCCAGTGGACTTATTTCGGACATTCCAGAGGTTTCTGATTCCCATTGTGTGGAAGTGCTCGGAGACCCGCTGCGGCCAACCGGCTACACACTTTGAGGATAAAGTTGCTCGAACTTTTGGAGTGATCTCGACTCTGCACTTGTCACAGCAGCGATTGAAGAGTACCCAGTGCTGCCGTCGTGGATGTTTCGTGGGATCAGTTTCACCTCATGCAACCAGCTGGTGTAGGCAAGGTGCTGGCGGCAAGGTGACTGTGTGCCCCCTCACCCCTCCTGGTTTATTAAACCTTGCAGAGAGGGGCTGACTGGTTGGCTCCAGAGTGTGGCTAACCCTTCACTAGTCCCTACTGCATTAAAAGCAGCCGTAGTGTGACTGTGGCTAAAGAAACCGGCCCTGGACCATTTGGATGGGAGCAATTATCGACTAGCTGCAAACACCCAGTTTTCGGTGAAGGAGGTGGAGGGGGCCAGGGTGGGGCAGCTGCAAACATTCATGGAGGACACCAATTATTTAGATCCATTCCAATCTGGGTCCAGATCTGGCCACGGAACCAAGACAGCCTTGGTCCCCCTGATGAATGACTTCTGCAGAGAGTGGGACAAGAGGAGAGCGGCCTTGCTCCGATCCTACCTTCAGGGCAGAGTCCAGAGAGGAGCACTGGGATAGTGCCTTTTGGCCCCCTGGCAGCTCTGCTATGGGGCGCTGTGGGGGACTATTCACAGTTCTATTTGGTATCTACATAAAGTGAGGAGGAATTAAAGAACCTTTTAATGAGGGTGAAAGAGGAGAGCGCAAAATATGGTCTGAAGCTCAACATCAAAAAAACTAAGATCATGGCCACTGGTCCCATCACCTCCTGGCAAATAGAAGGGGAAGAAATGGAGGCAGTGAGAGATTTCACTTTCTTGGGTTCCATGATCACTGCAGATGGTGACAGCAGTCACGAAATTAGAAGACGCCTGCTTCTTGGGAGAAAAGCAATGACAAACCTAGACAGCATCTTAAAAAGCAAAGACATCACCTTGCCGACAAAGGTCCGTATAGTTAAAGCTATGGTTTTCCCAGTAGTAATGTACGGAAGTGAGAGCTGGACCATCAAGAAGGCTGATCGCCGAAGAATTGATGCTTTTGAATTATGGTGCTGGAGGAGACTCTTGAGAGTCCCATGGACTGCAAGAAGATCAAACCTATCCATTCTCAAAGAAATCAGTCCGGAGTGTTCACTAGAAGGACAGATCCTGAAGTTGAGACTCCAGTACTTTGGCCACCTCATGAGAAGAGAAGACTCCCAGGAAAAGACCCTGATGTTGGGAAAGGTGGAGGGCACAAGGAGAAGAGGACGACAGAGGATGAGATGGTTGGACAGTGTTCTCGAAGCGACTGGCATGAGTTTGGCCAAACTGCGAGAGGCAGTGAAGGATAGGCGTGCCTGGCGTGCTCTGGTCCATGGGGTCACGAAGAGTCGGACACGACTGAACGACTGAACAACAACACATAAAGCCACTGGGACCAGTTATAGCAGAATCTTAATCTGTTCTGTGAGTCCATTTGATTCCCAAAACGGTTCGGGAACCAAGGTGCGGCTTAACAATTGGCTGCAGGTGCTTCCTGCAGCCAATCGGAAGCTGTGGAAGCCACGCCGGACGTTCAGCTTCCAAAGAATGTTCAAAAACTGGGACAATCACTTCCGGTTTTCGATCGTTCGGGAATTGGAATATTCGGCTCCCAAGGTGTTCGGGAGCCGAGGTTCCACTGTATTAGGATTTTTGGGGTGAGAGGCCTTCAATTCTCCCCAGGCACCCTCCCCCTCTGGGGCAAAAGGGTCCCGGTAGCTGCTCCGCCTCCCCACCAACCCTCAACATCCAGGCTGAGTCCCTGCATATCTCCATTTATTGCACAAAGGTCACAGCTGCCCCAGTGGCAGCGATTGAGGCATGAGGGACGGGGACAGGGGTTAAGGCAGCAGAAGGCTGAGCCCCCCAAAGTAGAGCCCAGCAGCAGCAGGCAGGACACTTCCCTGAGTCTCTGCATTGAAGGCAGGTGATGTGGGCGATGCCCTGGAGAAGGTGCAGAGGCTGGCCTGGCCAGGACAGCACACCCCCCCCAACAGCCTCTGCCCATCTGTTTCTTGAGACGTGGCGCCACCTGGAGTCCAAATACTGCAAGCGCCGATTCGGAGAGCAGCGCTCCTCCTTTCGTACCTTGTGTCCACTTTGGGCTTCGAAGGCCGACACCCAAAGGGATGGGTGAGGGAAAGGGAGAAGGGCGTCCCATCCCTAGGGAGGGCGGCGGCAGCGGCGCTGGAAGGTGGGTGGGGGGCCCTCACAGCAAGTGCTTGTTGCGCCTGGGAATGATTTTGCGTACTGTCCGGCGCTCAGAAATGTTCCGCTTCACCTTGACCCCCGCAGGCGGCCCGTCCACGTTCAGGGAGGGGCTGGAGTGGGACTTCTGCAGGGACGAGCCGCCCTCCTCGGCCGGCAACTCGCCTGCCTCCCCCAGCCGGACCTCCCACTGCTCAAGGTCCTCCGTGTCTTCGCCGGCCAGCTTCACCTCCAGCAGCCTCACGTAGGTCTCGTAGCGGCGCTTCTGCACAAAAAAAGGGCAGGGCATCATGTGGGGGGGGGTGGGTGAGGAGGGGAAGGCCGCCTCTGGCTGGCAGCACCTGAGGGAGTCTACTAGGGCAGGCACCCCTGACACACTGGGACCAGGGAGAAGGTTCATCCTGTTAACGGAGGATTTCTCCCCAGCTTCTCTTTCAGAGCCAGTGTGGTGTAGTGGCTAAGAGCAGCAGACTCGTAATCTGGGGAACCGGGTTCGCGTCTCCACTCCTCCACATGCAGCTGCTGGGTGACCTTGGGCTAGTCACACTTCTCTGAAGTCTCTCAGCCCCACTCACCTCACAGAGTGTTTGTTGTGGGGGAGGAAGGGAAAGGAGAATGTTATCCGCTTTCAGACTCCTTCGGGTAGTGAAAAGCGGGATATCAAATCCAAACTCTTCTACCCAGGATTAAGGATGCAAAAGATGTCCATAGTTAATGTTTCGGTAGTCTAAAATCACGTAATTATCAAAGCTGTAGAGCTGGAAGACACCCCAAGAGAGTCATCTAGCTCAACCCTCTGCGATGCAGGAATCACAACTGGAGAATTTGACAGGTGGCCCTCCAAATCTCTGCTTAAAAGCCTCCAACAAAGGAGAGTCCACCACTTTTCGAGGGAGTCCGTTCCACTGTCAAAACAGCTCTTATGGTCGTGGTACATAACTGCATGCAAAAGTGGCAGGTTACTGCAGATTTTCCTTTCTTTTAAAGGAGCAGTAGTGAGATTTGTTGCTATAGAATCTGTGTTGCACTCATTGGGGAAGGTTGCAAAAGACCGCAGGACTGCGAGGAGACATTTGGGTAAGGAAAAGCTCAGAGCCGGCAGCCTGAGAGCAAACCAGCCAGCAAAGACCACAACAACATGCAAACTCTCCGTTCGTAAAAACCTTGTCCTGGAGAAGTTATGTATCACTTTTTACAAATTAGGTGTTCTGAAGAAGAAGAAGAAGAAGAAGAAGAAGAGGAGTTTGGATTTGATATCCCGCTTTATCACTACCTGAAGGAGTCTCAAAGCGGCTCACATTCTCCTTTCTCTTCCTCCCCCACAACAAACACTCTGTGAGGTGAGTGGGGCTGAGAGACTTCAAAGAAGTGTGACTAGCCCAAGGTCACCCAGCAGCTGCAATGTGGAGGAGGGGAGACGCGAACCCGGTTCCCCAGATTACGAGTCTACCGCTCTTAACCACTACACCACACTGGCTCTCTCTGACCATTCAAAGTGGCGAGGAGTACAGTGGGAGCATGCTCTGAAGGTCCCCCTACCCAAATAGCTGTCAACTTTTCCCTTTTCTTGCGAGGAATCCTATTCGGAGTAAGGGAATTTCCCTTAAAAAAAGGAAAAAGTTGACAGCTATGCCTTACCGCCCCCAGCAAAAGACAGGCCTGGTCCTTGCCCACCTCGTAGAGCAAATATTCCTTCTTGAGTTGATACTCTTCCAGGTCTCGGCCCCGGCCACGCTTGCTGGGCAGGTTCCGCTGGTGGTCCAAGAGGTCGTCTGACACCTGGTCCATCCAGGACTCATGGGAAAAGTGCTGGTCCTCCTGCAGCAAGAGGAACAGGTTGTTGCTCAGCCTTACCTGTGCCCAGGGGGTTGCAGCTAAGGGTTTGGGGCAACCCATAGGCTGCGCTCTGCTGCCCCACCCCAAATTCCCCCCACCCAGCCATTTCTGTGCATCAGCCGCAAAGCAGCCTGCCAAGGGAGCCCCAGGGCACACACCAGGGAGTTCTTGGAAGGTGCCGTCGGTAGAACTGGCCGGATGAACTTCCTCTGGGAGCCCACAGCTGCTGGGAAGGGTGGCGAGGAGAACATGGCAGCCACCAGGTTTATGCGGGCAACCCAGGAACTCATTTCTGCTGCGGTCCTAGGGAAACGGGAGAGGGCAGGGAGAGTTATATGAATGCACATTTTTTCCTTCCCCCCCTTTCCCTTTTAATCTTTATTATATTGCAAAGTAAATACATCAAAACGAAACCGTACATAAAGAATGATATCTAATAAAACAGAATGAAAGAAAAAGTAAAGAAGAAAAAGAAAAAATGCAAAGAAACGTAGACAGTAAAAGAATAAAGAAAAGTATATTTCAATACAATAAACAATATTTTACAAAATAATAATAGACTTCCATCACTCTCACAACAATTCCTTTCACCTTCCATATTTTATCTGTATTTCAGTGTTATTTTCATCTTTATATATAGATGCGTATATATGTATATTTCCCCTTTGCCATTCGCGAGGTCATTCTAGACACAGCCAACTTTTTTGCATTTGAACCTTGTCTTTCTAAATAGTCATTCAATCAATTCCATTCCTTCTTGACTGTATTCATTGGCTTTAGTCTTATTATATCCGTCAATTTGGTGGATTTACATAACCATTCCTCTTTGGTCGGTACCTGGTTACCCTTCCAGTACTTAGCCACCAGAATTCTCAGCACTGATGTCGCATACAGAAAAAAAATATCCTTTTTTCTTTTGGAATATTACTGTTCAATATTCCCAAAAGATATGTTTCTGGTCTTAGTAAAGTTCTTAGTAACTTGTTTATTTCTTCATGGATCATGTCCCAGAACTTTCTGATCTCTGGACACGTCCACCACATATGGTAGAAAGTTCCAACTGAATGCACGTTTCTAATCTAGCAGGCTTTCCTACTCCCAAGAGCCCCACTGGCACTTCCTTGGTGGTGGTGGCAGCAGCAGCAGAACTGTCTGGCATTGCTCCTGAGGAAGATGCAGAAGGAAGACAGTCGACGGGAGGCATCCGAGCAGGAGTCTGCACGCAGCAGGCACGAATTACTCCAGACAGCCCTCAAAGAGAGGGACAGCAGGGGAACCGGCAAAACCAGCAGGCGAGAGTTACACACACACCACCAAGTTTAGCTACGTTTCAAATTGCAATCCAGAAACAGAACTGTGGTTGTCAAATAATAAAATCCTATACAGTGGTTGGATGCGGGTGGCGCTGTGGTCTAAACCACAGAGCCTAGGGCTTGCCGAACAGAAGGTCGGCGGTTCGAATCCCTGTGACAGGGTGAGCTCCCGTTGTTTGGTCCCTGCTCCTGCCAACCTAGCAGTTTGAAAGCACGCCAAAGTGAAAGTAGATAAATAGGTACCGCTCCGGCGGGAAGGTAAACGGCGTTTCCGTGCGCTGCTCTGATTCGCCAGAAGCGGCTTAGTCATGCTGGCCACATGACCCGGAAGCTGTCTGCGGAGAAACACCGGCTCCCTCGGCCAGTAAAGTGAGATGAGCGCTGCAACACCAGAGTCGTCCGTGACTGGACTTAACGGCCAGGGGTCCCTTTACCTTTACCTTTATACAGTGGTACCTCTGGTTATGAACTTAATTTGTTCCAGAGATCCATTCTTAACCTGAAACTGTCCTTAACCTGAGGTACCACTTTAGCTGATGGGGCCTCCCACCACCAGATTTCTGTTCTCATCCTGGGACAAAGTTCTTAACCCGAGGTACTACTTCCGGGTTAGCGGAGTCTGTAACCCAAACTGTTTGTAACCCGAGGTGTATGTAACCCGAGGTACCGCTGTATGCAGCTGTATCCCAGGAGCCATCACATCCAAGCAGGCAGAGCTGGGCCTAGCAGGATTGGGTCCCCTATCTCTCCTCCACCTGCTAGAATTTGTTTACTGTTGGGCCTCTTCACCCGGTTAAACGGGAACGGCAGAAACCTCGACTCCCCAGGGCTGCCGACGAAGACTATAGTCAGCATTTTGATGGGCAATGTTAAGTGACAGGGACAGATTTTGAGGCACGCCAGAGACCAAAGCCTGTTTCTCCTTTTCGAATACACATTTAAAAAACTAAAACTGTTTGCTCTATGCTTGCTGATTAAGAATGTTGCTGCTGCGTCGCTAATACCGCAAGAACCGAAGTGACCCCGTCTTTCCGAACGTGATTTACTGCTTCCTGCCCAATGCCAGCCTTTGTCGCTTTTCTTCTTGGATCTGCGAAACTTACGAATTGCTCAGGTGAGGAGGAAGCGGCAGTGGCTTGGGGAGGCCTGCCTCCTTTGGACACCCAGCCATGCCAGGTGTGCAAAGACATCACCTTGCGCAAAGACATCACCTTGCCGACAAAGGTCCGTATAGTTAAAGCTATGGTTTTCCCAGTAGTAATGTACGGAAGTGAGAGCTGGACCATAAAGAAGGCTGATCGCCGAAGAATTGATGCTTTTGAATTATGGTGCTGGAGGAGACTCTTGAGAGTCCCATGGACTGCAAGAAGATCAAACCTATCCATTCTCAAAGAAATCAGGCCTGAGTGCTCACTAGAAGGACAGATCCTGAAGTTGAGGCTCCAGTACTTTGGCCACCTCATGAGAAGAGAAGACTCCCTAGAAAAGACCCTGATGTTGGGAAAGATGGAGGGCACAAGGAGAAGGGGACGACAGAGGATGAGATGGTTGGACAGTGTTCTCGAAGCAACTAACATGAGTTTGGCCAAACTGCGGGAAGCAGTGAAGGATAGGCGTGCCTGGCGTGCTCTGGTCCATGGGGTCACGAAGAGTCGGACACGACTGAACGACTGAACAACAACAACATGCCAGGTGTGCTTCTGCCTCAGAGGGAGCCAAAAGGAAATCCTGAGCTGAGGAGGTAGCCTGTGGCTCCCCGCAACAGAGCTCTGCAAATACTCACGGGGCTTGGAAGAGGAAGATGCGCCAGTCGGCCGTCTGCAACCGGAAGACGTGGGCCCGCTTGGTATACTTGCTGGCCTTCTCGGCCAAGGCGTGGTGCACTCCGATGGGCTCCTCTGAGGCAGAGGCGTCTGGCCGGCTCTCATCCTGCAAGAACAGCAGGAGCAAGCTGAACTGGGGGTGCGGTGGCCGAGCAGAGATTTTGCCTGAAGCAATAATCCCAAATAGATGAGCTGAGAGGCACCCGAGGCCGGCCGGCCAGCCAGGCTAGGAGGTCAGACCCAGGATAACATGCACGGAGCCAGGGGGTGGGGTCCTGGGTGAAACTGAGCCACCAGCTGGTGGGCCAGGGCAGAGGGTCCCACTCAGCCAGCCTGGGAAGAAGCCCCTGGTTAAAGAGACACACAATGGTCCCTCTAGCTCAGGACTCCCTAACCCAGATGAGCAGAGGCTCTCCAGGGTTTCAGGTGGAGGGCATTCCCAGCCCGGCTGTTTGGGACTGAACCTGGGACCTTCTGCATGGGCTCTCTACCTGCAACTGCGAAACCCCGGGGGTCAGCAGAAACGGTGGGTGGAAAGTAAAGAAGCCAGAAGAGGGAGAAGGGCCAAGCACTGCACAGCCAGCTGGGGAGGCAGCGCCGAATGAAAGGATGCCCGTCCCTCCCTTCCTCTCTATGCCACGGCCCCAAGAAATGCCTCACTGCCTCCTGGAGGACCCCTCTCTATTGGCTCTGCTGGGGTGCAGCAAAGCCCTGGTCTCCCACGGGGAGGGTGGCCTAGGAGAGCAAGTCCTTTGGTTTCCGCGGTGGTCTGGCCTGCTCCCGGTTACCTTGGAGAAGTAGAGAACCATTCCCTTCAGCACCGTATGAAACATCTTCCAGCCTCTCTTGCCCCAGGGCGCTGCAAAGGGGTGAGATGGGGAGCGGTCAATTGGGTCCTGCGCCTGCGCCTTGGTGCTCAAGGGCTGCCCACTGGGAGCTGCCCAGGAGGGGCTGCTGTCCCCAAAGGGCTGGAGGTTGCTGAGGACTCCTGTGGCACAGGAGAGCCCCAACCACTGCCCACCTCCACCCGGCTTGCCCACAGGCCTGGCATGCATGTGAGACAGCTGAAATCTCTCGCAGGCCCAGGTCCCCGTGGGCTGCTGCTCGTCGTGCCCCCTGGCCCAGCACTCACTCTTCTTGCCATCGGCCTCCGCGTGGACTTTGCGTGCCAGTAGGCCCTGCCGGTAGGTTTTCGCCTCGGGGTCGTGCGAAAGAGTCAGGAAAGGGTTGGCTTTCTTCTGGCCGGATGCTGAAGGGGAGAGCAGCATGGCGCCGGGTGCCTTCTCCTCCTCATCATCCCTGCAGCGGACAGAAGGAGAAAAAGAGGCTTCGTGGGGGTCTGTCTGAAAAGGCCTTCCGGAGGAACAGAGGACAGGATGAGCAACAACTCCTGATTCAGCCACTGCAGTAAACTCCTCCTTTTCCAAACGCTGACATGACTGCCAAGGGCGACCCCCCAAGGCACTGGGCTGCCGTCCCCTCCCAGCTGATCCAACTGGAAGCTGAATCTGATGTCAACATTGGAGATGGAGCAGCAGCACTCTCGCTTAGGGGAGCAGAGGGGAAAGGCATCTGTGGAACAGGACGACCAAAACACATTGCGGAGTTCCCCAAAATAGACCGGAGGCAATTGTATCTCATCCAGCAGAGCTTTACTGCTGCTGAAGGCAAATGAGCATAATGGTCACAAATCCAATACATTCAGGACTGGCACAGTCCGTAAAAAATCCAGTTGCAGCAGACTTAACTCAAACTTACAGTAACTTATAAGACTAAACCTTAACGCTATAGCATACAGAACAGAACAACACACCAGAACAAAGAGATAGGAAGAAGAAGAAGAAGAAGAAGAAGAAGAAGAAGAAGAAGAAGAAGAAGAAGAAGAAGAAGAAGAAGAAGAAGAAGAGTTTGGATTTGATATCCCGCTTTTCACTACCCGGAGTCTCAAAGCGGCTAACATTCTCCTTTCCCTTCCTCCCCCACAACAAACACTCTGTGAGGTGAGTGGGGCTGAGAGACTTCAGAGAAGTGTGACTAGCCCAAGGTCACCCAGCAGCTGTATGTGGAGAAGCGGAGACACGAACCCGGTTCCCCAGATTACGAGTCTACCAATCTTAAACACTACACAACACTGGCTCTCAGAAAGTAAGCTCTGGCTCCTTTTGGCCTTACAATTATAGTCAGCGTGACCTTGACAGAAAGATAACAGAACCAGTTTAAACCAGCTGTTCTCAGCTTCACAGAAGGAATAACCCAAACAAGAACCTTCTTCCTGTTTCTTTCACATAGAAAGAAACCTTCCAGAACCCTATTGATTTAAATAGAACAGGAAAGATCTCTACACATCAGATCAATACTTTCTGTACTAAGAAATGCAAACTGACAAGGCCATGGGGCTGACATGGCTCTGTCCTCCAACACTTCCCTGCAGTATCTGCCGCTTGATGCAGCCCCCTGCCTCTGCCTCACAGAAGGGCCAGTCCTGATGGCTGCCAGCCACTTACAAATTATTGTCCCATTAGCAGGTAAATGTGCACCTCTTCCTTTTGGGGACCTGGGCTCTGCTGCCAATCCCTATTCAGGATTTGGGGGACGGGGTGGTTAGGAGCCATCAACCCACTGGGAAATCAGGAGCCAGCCTGTTCTTCCCAACCACGCTTGATAACCATCAAGAAAAACAGCTTTCGGTTGTGCACCTTGAGTGCAGACGTCTGATTTTTTTATTTGATTTGACTCAATATTTGTATTCTACTTTCCCAGTAACAAATGCTGATCTCAAACGGCTCACAGTCATCATCACAACGGCAATAAAAGCAAGCAAGCATTGCAACTGCTATAATGTCAAACAACAAGAACAAATTCATTACAACAGTTAATACAACACAAATGTTTCGAGCCCTTCCACATTCATTAAAAACCTGACCTACTAGTAGAATGTCAGGGAGGAAGTTCCAGGCCTCTCTTGAGAGACTAGAGTGGGAAAGCTGGGCACTCCCAGCAGCCATCATGCCCAATGGTCAGGGGTGATGGTGGGAGTCGTAGCCAAGCAACTTCTGAGGACCACAGGTGTCTCCTACCTCTGCCCTGGACAACCCACACATTCAGACCACAGCAGGAGGCACAGACCTTTGTCCAGGTCCAGGAAGACAAAAGTGCTTCCTGCCATGTGCCTAGATTGCTGCTGCTGATCTTCCTGGTAGCACAGCACGTGCCAGGAGCACTGAGAGGTGGCTGAGGTCTGTTAGAGAAGCTTATCCTCAACTCCCTGGATAGCTCCATTGGCTAGAGCATGGTGCTGATAACACTGAGGTTGCAGGTTCAAGCCCCGTATGGGGCATTGCGGGTGGGTGGAATAGATGGTCCTCAAAGTCCCTTCCAACTTAATTCTTATGGGATGTAACATAAGCAGTCAAGTGCAACACTTCCTGTTTGCCCAGAGTGGACACACAGGGGGATGTTACTCCAGCCAGGAGGGCTTCCTGTCACACCTGGCCTGGAGCTTCCTCCCCCTGCATGTGACCAGGTAGATGAGCGTGACCCTGGGAGACCCTGTAAAAGGGTCAGACACGCAGCCATCTTACCCTTTGGACTCTTTGACTCTTGATGCTGTTCTCTTGATGCATTTTGCTGTCTGCTGGCTCTAAGCCAGCAGCACATGGGCTCAAATCCCTACATGGGATGAACCCACTCTCTTTTCTGTAACTCCAAGCTAAAGCCTGCCTTCAGGGAAACTAAAAGGTGAAGGTAAAGGATCTCTGACAGTTAAGTCCAGTCGTGAACAACTCTGGCGTTGTGGCACTCATCTGGCTTTACTGGCCGAGGGAGCCGACGTTTGTCCGCAGAAATTTTTTCCGGGTCATGTGGCCAGCATGACTAAGCCGCTTTTGGCAAAACCAGAGCAACGCACGGAAACGTTGTTTACCTTCCCGCCAGAGTGGTACCTATTTATCTACTTGCACTTTGACGTGCTTTCGAACTGCTGGGTTGGCAGGAGCAGGGACCCAGCAATGGGAGCTCACCCCGTTGCGGGGATTCGAACTGCCGACCTTCCGATCGGCAAACCCAATGCTAAGTGGTTTACACCACAGCGCCACCCACGTCCTACTGTGAATTGAATGTAAGTAAACTTCTTATCATTACTTTTAAAAGAAGACTGTTGTGTCTTTATTCTTTTCAAGAGGGATAAAAGGGGAATTCACCAGAATCAAACCCAATCTGGACAAGCCACTTTGGACTGCTTAAGTAAAGAGATTCAAACGAATCTACCAACTAGCTTCCTGCTATATACTGGGGAATGTGAGGAAGGATAATATTTAATCAATATATCCTCTCCTACTATCCACAACATTCCCACAAATCTATGGTCCCCGTGGTGGGAGAGACCGCAAAGGCAGATCAGGGCAGCTGCCACCAGCCTCAGCCTCCGTCCGTCACGTGAAGTCCTGGCTGCGAAGCACATTTGGGAGCAGACTGGCTGAAGATTATTTCCCAGTCGGTTTGTGGCCCCTCACTTCTCTCTCTCTCTCTTTGCCCCCAGGGCATTTGGGGCTGGAGGGTTCCATGCAGAGCAGCCATGGGCCTCTCTTCTGCCCACTCAGAAGGTCTGACACCCACCGCCCACCCCCCCAACGTCAAGTTGCCACCACCTTTACTTACGCAGCCCATTCCAGTTTCTCTTGGCGGATGGAATGATATAGCTCCTAGAGAGAGAGAGAGAGAGAGAGAGAGGGAGGGAGGGAGGGAGGGAGGGAGGGAGGGAGAGCCATCAGTCTATGGTTCCCTCTTCACATCCAAGCCCCACCCTGCCGCACGTCCCCCCAGGACCTGCCGCACCCCCAAGGAGGCAAAGGAGAAGCCAGATGGAACGGGCCTGGGCCTTAGGTGCCTCCTCTAGCAGAGCAAGTCTGTCAGGATTTCCCCTTCCCCTCCCAAACCAAGCGCCTGATCCCTTGGAGACAGAACCTCAAACAAAGCACGATGGCAGAGGTGCTCAGAGTCACGCTTTCGCCCTGACGAGACGGAACGCTTTAAAAGACATTTTCACGTCTTTAAAAAGAACGTGAACCCAGGAGCATCTGCTCTCCCCTTCTGTGTCCCAAGTTCCCAACATAATAATTTTTTTGTACGCGGCAATTCCCAAGAGGACGGCTGCCCGTCCCCCTGGCTGGCACCTCAAGTGGCAGAAGGCTGCCCACCTCCGTACAAAGAAGGCCGAAGCAAGGCTGCCCAGCCAAGCTAAGCCCCCAGTCTCTCCGCCCGCCCCCCCCCGCGCACTCATCTCTGGGTGAGACCAGGACGAGGGGAAAGGGCACCCTCTCCTTTGTACCTTCAGGTGCTCTTTGGGGAAGTTCCTGCCATCATCGTTCAGCCCGTCGAGGTTGGCGAGGAAATCCTGGCAGGTCATGCTCCGCCCGATATTCTGCATGCCACAAGCAGGGAAGGGAGGAAGGGTGCACATCAGGCCACAGGTAACGCAACGTCCGGATTGTGCTTCCCCCAAAGGCCTCCCTCCCGTTAGACCCATAAGCGTGAGGTGGGAGGGGCACCGATGCTCCTCTCCGCCTAGGGGCGAGCCCTCTTTCCATAGGGCCCCCTGCATACAAAAGCCACACACCCCATCCCCCATGGCCTTACCTGCCCATGCAGGTCAGTGTTGAGGAGCATGATGGCACAGGTGAGGGTGTGCACAGCATCTGCAGAGTGGGGTGGAGACCAAGGGGAAGGTCAGGGGAGGCCCACAGGCTCAAAGGACCCCGGCCCCCGCCTCCTGCTCCCAGAATGCCAGCAAACCCCCTTACTCAGAAAAGGGGCTTAAATAACTTTTTGTGAAAAAGCCAGAAGCTTTTTAAATTAGGAATTCCAGGTCCAGAAATACCAAAGGAGCAAAAAAGAATGTTTATGTAGGCTACGGCAGCTGCGCGAAATGTTATTAGCTCAAAGATCGAAAGTACCCACAAAAGAAGAATGGCTGACAGAGATGACGGACTATGCCGAAATGGCAAAAACGAAAGGGAAGACCAGAGATCGAGAGGATAATAAATTCAATAAAGAATGGCGGGATTTTGTAAGTTACTTAAAAGAACACTGCAAACAATTAAAAACATCGGCAGGATTCTAAAAAAACCCCACTCATAATGTAATGAGAACTACGGTGAGAATTGAGCGTTAAGAAAATATTATATTATATTATATTATATTATATTATATTACATTACATTACATTACATTACATTACATTGCATTACATTACATTACATTACATTATATTATATTATACATCACCCTGCCGACAAAGGTCCGTATAGTTAAAGCTATGGTTTTCCCAGTAGTAATGTACAGAAGTGAGAGCTGGACCATAAAGAAGGTTATCGCCGAAGAATTGATGCTTTTGAATTCTGATGCTGGAGGAGACTCTTGAGAATCCCATGGACTGCAAGAAGATCAAACCTATCCATCCTTAAAGAAATCAGCCCTGAGTGCTCACTAGAAGGACAGATCCTGAAGTTGAGGCTCCAGTACTTTGGCCACCTCATGAGAAGAGAAGACTCCCTAGAAAAGACCCTGATGTTGGGAAAGATGGAGGGCACAAGGAGAAGGGGACGACAGAGGACGAGATGGTTGGACAGTGTTCTCGAAGCTACTAACATGAGTTTGGCCAAACTGCGAGAGGCAGTGAAAGATAGGCGTGCCTGGCGTGCTCTGGTCCATGGGGTCACGAAGAGTCAGACACGACTGAACAACAACAACAACATTATATGATGCAGTTGGAAAATAATAACTATGGAAACCATGGAGGGGTGCAGGAAATTGCAGGGATTTAAAGAATCCTATTATGACTTATTTGTGACAATTGTTAAAGCTAAAAATGAATATATATATATATATATATATATATATATATATATAGCCATAAAACCTTCCAAGTGGAAAGTATCCTGTGCAGTTCAGGATACACATGGGCCACCTGAGACCGTTTGCACACTGACACCCAAACTGCATGAGAGAGGGGACAAGGGCTCCCTCCCTCCCTCCTTCATTTAAGCCCTGTCTGGGGCTGCAGGTGAAGAGCTGAGCTTGCTGGCTGCCTTACCTGGGCTGAAGCAGACCTCGGGGTTGCAGCTGTGATAGCGCTGGGAGAAATGCCGCAGGATCCGCTCCCGCTCCTGAGTCTCCCCGGTGAGCACAAACGCCTTCAGGAAGCACCTGCAAAGAGGAGGGGGAGAAGTGCATGAGGGGGGGCAGCCCTGGTCTGCCTCCTCCTCTGCCGGCTCCCAGTGTCAACTACATCACTCCACGAAGCTGGAAGGAAGTTGGGACCCCCCAATAAGCTTCTGCATCCTTCCCAAGGGTGGAGCTCAGCACACACAGGCGGCAATGGTCCAGGGACAGTAGGGAAGATAGGATTACACCTCCCCTGCCCAATTTCTCACCCATGTCCTTCAGCCAGAATCCTGTTCTCTCCCCTCCCCTCCTTCAAATTATCAAGGACCCCTGATGGGCGAGGCCTGTTTCTGCCCTCCTAGAATAGCCAAAACAGGAATTCCCCCCCTCCCACAAAGCTTCCTCTCTGCTTCACTTGGATGCTATATTTTAAGTGATCCTTTAAAAAAAAATTACTGCTCTCTCTCTTTTTCAATGTAAGTTTCTGGTTGTAACCTGCCAGGGGGCCCTTTTGAGGCTGATGCAAAGTGTGTGGAAACCTAGGGCAGCCCCCTGTCTTTCCCGCTGGGCTGTTCCCTGGGAGGCCAAGACCACCTCCTCCTCTGGTTTAGCGTACTTCCTAGGGTGGGAGACATGGCCACCCGCCTTCCCATTCAAGAGCAAGGTGATGGACACACACACACACACACACACACACACACACACACAACCCCACAGTAAGGGGCATCACCTCAGCGCTTGGTCCAGAGTCTGTCCGCTGAATTGGAAGAAAGAGAGGTAAGCTTCTCTCACCAGCCGGCTGAAATCGTTGCTGTGGACAAAGAAGAAGAAGAAGAAGAAGAAGAAGAAGAAGAAGAAGAAGAAGAAGAAGAAGAAGAAGAAGAAGAAGAGTTTGGATTTGATATCCCGCTTTATCACTACCCGAAGGAATCTCAAAGCGGCTAACATTCTCCTTTTCCCTTCCTCCCCCCACAACAAACACTCTGTGAGGTGAGTGGGGCTGAGAGACTTCAGAGAAGTGTGACTAGCCCAAGGTCACCCAGCAGCTGCATGTGGAGGAGTGGAGACACGAACCCGGTTCCCCAGATTACAAGTCTGCCGCTCCTAACCACTACACCAAACTGGCTCTCTACAAAGACACAGGAGAAGCTCAGGACCACCACCCCAAAGGCATTGGGGAGCAGCCTTGTGGGGAACTCACACACTACCACCGCTCCGGTTTCTCCAGCATCAGCTGCTGCCAACCCCCCGCCCAGCCTTTGGAGGGACTCCCAATTCTGCCCACAGGCTCCTCAACCCAGCCCTCAACCCAACAGGGTTGGCCAGGTGCAAAAAGGGGGCAGCCCCATTCCTGCACCTCCAGGAACAGTTGGGCAAGAAGGGGTTACAGCAGGTGGCAGGTATCTGCCCTTCTGCCACCCCAGGCACCAGGGAGCTGCTGACCACCACTTGCCCAGGCAAACCCACTCCAGTGTCAGGATGACTTTTCAGCCCAGAGAGGATGCCATCAGGAAGGTCTGGCTTGTTTAAAGTTCCTGCCCTCCTGCTCATTGCAAGAGCTTAAGAACATACTAAGAAGAGCTTGCTGGATCAGGCCAAGGAGGACCGGGTCCAGCACCCTGTTCTCACTGTGGCCAACCAGGTGCCCGTAGGAAGCCCACAAGCACAAGAGCAACTCTTCCCTCCTGTGGTTCCCGGCAAGAGGCATTCAGAAGCATTTTTGCCTTCAGCTGTGGAGGCAGAACCTAGCTAGCAGCCCTCTGTGGGATGTAAAACGCAGGAGCAGTCAAACACAACATTGCTAGAGTGGACACAAAAGGCATCTTAGTCCACCAGCCAGAACTTCCTGTTTATTCTGGGCTGGGGTGGACTTCCTCTATGTAACTGGAGATGGGTGTGGTCTCACCTGGGCAGGTTAACACAAAACCACAGGGACCAGACTCCATCTTTCTCTCTTTTGGACACCATTCTCAAAGGAACAACAATGCTAAGAGGGTCTCTTGGCTTCCAGCCAAGAGAGGACAAAGGGGGTGTTTTTCCCTTATGGAACAGTCTCCTGAGTAAATGTTACTTTTACTAAGTTTAAGACTGCTTCTGGGATCCAATTGTGAACAGATGATTTCTCGTGAGTAAACGTTTTATGCTTTTATAGAAGACCGTGTATTGTCTTATTTTGAGGGGGATTAATGGGGAAAATACCAGGACATTTACTACAGAGGTTTTAACAAACCTGAGCAAGCTATCTGCTGCGTGTGTGTTTAAAAAGGGGAATGAGAACTCGGCTAATTTCTGCGACTTGTAAACACAAGTTGGAATAGGATATCTTGAACAATATATCCTCTCCTGCATCCCAAAACATTCCCACACCCTCAATATCCCTCTCCTCCTCCATGAATTTGCCCGGTGCTCATTTAACAACCATCCAAGTTGCTGGCCCACGCCTGCCTCCTGTGGAAGTGAGTTCCACGGTTTAACCACGTGCCTCAAGAGGCCGCAGCCGTGTCCAGCTGGGAGAGCAAAAAAGAAAAAGGGAAAAGAGCCAAAATAAGCCAGCTGGGCAGGAAGGCGATCTGAGTCACACCACTCCAGCCGGGAGGAGGGCCGGGAGAGAAACCTCTGCCTCTGTTCCTGATCCAAGACCCCCCCCCCTTACTTCTTCCGGAGAAAAGAGGCCACCTGCGACCTCTTGAAGCCATCCAGGTGGTAGAGCCGCGTTGCCAGCCTCATCGCAGCGGCCTGGTCTGCAGGGGGGGCGCTGCCGTTGGCGTGGAGGATGCCGTTGGGCTCTGCCTGCTCCTTGGCGGGTGGCGTCTCCTCCCCTGAGTCGGTGCCCTTCCCAGAGGGTGGCTCTTCAGGGCGGCTGCAAGAGAGGAAAGTGAGAGGCCAGTTGCAAAGCGGGGAGCCTTCGGTGGGGAGGGGCAGCAGAAAAACACTGAAGCTGCTGCCCTTATAAAAGGTAAAGGGACCCCCCGACTATTAGGACGTCGTTACAGGACTCCAGGACTCCAGAGCCAGTGTGGTGTAGTGGTTAAGAGCGGTAGACTTGTAATCTGGTGAACCGGGTTCGCATCCCTGCTCCTCCACATGCAGCTGCTGGGTGACCTTGGGCTAGTCACACTTCTCTGAAGTCTCTCAGCCCCACTCACCTCACAGAGTGTTTGTTGTGGGGGAGGAAAGGAAAGGAGAATGTTAGCCGCTTTGAGACTCCTTCAGGTAGTGAAAAGCGGGATATCAAATCCAAACTCTTCTTCTTCTTCTTTTATACATAAAAATGTCTAGGCACAGGAACAGCTTTTTTCCTTGTGCCATCAAACTGTTGAATTTGTAGTTGTGGGTGGAAGGGAGGTCAGTTGGTGGTATGGGGGTCCTTCGCTGTTCTGTTGTATTGTGAGGGCAATAGTGTTTGTATGAGGTACGCTTTTCTTTACACTGCAATGTAGTCGAAGCAAAATCCCAAGTATGGTTGATACTTGGCCAATAAATTATTCCTAATTCCTAGGTCCAGTTGCGGACGACTCTGGGGTTGCGGCGCTCATCTCGATTTACTGGCCGAGGGAGCCGGCGTACAGCTTCCGGGTCATGTGGCCAGCGTGACTAAGCCGCTTCTGGCGAAACCAGAGCAGCGCCCAGAAACACCGTTTACCTTCCTGCCGGAGCGGTACCTATTTATTTACTTGCACTTTGACGTGCTTTCGAACTGCTAGGTGGGCAGGAGCAGAGACCGAGCAACGGGAGCTCACCCCGTTGAGGGATTCGAACCGCCGATCTTCTGATCGACAAGCCCTAGGCTCTGTGGTTTAACCCACAGCACCACCCGCGTCCCTTGCTGCCCTCATATTTGTGGCCAATTCACACGGTCCAGCGCAGGGTGTTGCCACTGGTGCTTTCAGGCTGAGACTGCCAGCAATCTATCTATACATCATTTTCATAACATATTCTTTCAATGCACTGCATGCGGTAAATGTATAGGACAAGAGCGAAGGAGTGTTGGAAATGTAAAGAAAGGGAAGGTAGTTTCCATCGCTTGTGGTGGACTTGTAAGGGGGTAAAAGCTTACTGGGAAATGATATATAATGAGTTAAAGAAAACGTATAAAAATACTTTCGTTAAAAAAACAGAAGCATTTTTTACTGGGTATAGTAGGTGAAGAGATACCAAAGGGAGATTTAAAAAAACTGTTTATGTATGCAACAACTGCAGCAAGAATTATTTTAGCTCAAAAATGGAAGCAACAAGAAGTCCCAATGAAAGGAGAGTGGCAGGTTAAGATGATTGACTTTGCGGAATCGGTGAAGCTGACGGGAAAAATCCGAAACCTGCACGATCAAGCTTTCCAAAAAGATTGGAGTAAATTTATACAATATTTGAAGGACCATTGCAAGCAATTAACAACACTAGCAGGGTTGTAAAAAGACTTGTAATGATAATTGCTCTTTCCCTGTTTATATTTATTTTAAAAATTGTGGTATTTTGAAGGAGCGAAACGTAAATTGGAAAATGCATAAATGCTTTGAGATAGAGGTTAACTTTGAAAACCATGAGGCGGGAGGGAGGGAGGGAAGTCGCAGGCTCCGAAGAGCTAAAGAAGTAAAATGGATAAGGGAGACGTGTCTGAATATTATGAAACGGAAAATTAATAATAATAAAAAGACACTGCCAGCAATCCAAAGCCAGGCTGGAAAGCAGGTGCCCCCCCCCCCCGGCCCGGCACGGAAAGAGGCCTGGTCTGAACTGACAGGAAGTCTTGAGGGAATGAGGTCCCTGGAACCAAAAGGGAGGTGGAGCCAGACCCTGAAGAGATGCTGCCAGTCAAAGTAGGCAACACTGAACAAGATGGACTTGGTAAAAGGCAACATAAGAAGAACCTGGATCGGGTCAATGCTAGTCCAGCAACCTCTTCTCACAGCGGCCGACCAGATGCCCATTACGCGAAACCTGCAAGCAGGAGCAGAGCACAAGAGCCCCGCCCCCTCCTGTGGTTTCCAGCAACTGGTATTCAGAAGCATGACTGATTCCATAACTGTCCTGGCTGGCAGCCAACAACAGCCCTCTCCCCCATGAAATTGTCTAGTCCTCTTTTAAAGCCATCCAAGTTGGTGGCCATCACTGCCTCCTGTGGCGGTGAGTTCCACAGTTTAACCAATGAAGAAGTACAACGGATGTCCCGAGATCCATCTGAAAAGGACAGCCGCTGACGCATCAGCCCCTTGCAAGTCTGGCTGCTGCTGGGGCGGGACCCCTGCAGTTGGCAGCGTACCTGCCTGGCAGTATCACACTCTCTCTGTGGGTCCTGTGTGTGGGCCAGCGGTGGGCTGCCCCTTTGCCCTTCTCCCCCTAGGATGGACAGAGCATCCGAGGGATGCATTTCCTTGCAGCGCTTCTGTGTCAGATGGGTGTTGTGAAACACAGGAGCAGTCAAGTACAACATCCCTAGAGTGGACATAAAAGGGGAACTCTAGGCCGGCCAGTCAGAACTTCCTGTTTCTCCTGGGCTAGGATAGACTTCCTCTGCATGTGACTGGAGCTGGGTGTGGCCTCACCTGTGCAGGTTAAACAAAATCAAAGAGGCCAGACGCCATCTCTCTTTTTGACTTCGCTCTCAAGCAAGCAACATCTTTTCAGCTAAAGATGCTCTCTTGGCTTCCAGCCAAGAGAGGAGAAGGAACTATCTCCCATATGGAATAGTCTCCAAGTACCGTATGTAACTTCACTAAGCTTAAGTCTGCCTTCTGGGATCCTTTTGTGAACAGATGTGTAAGTAAACTCTTTTTATACTTTAATAAGAACACTGTGTCGTTTTCTTATCTTCTAGGAGGGATTAAGGGGAAAATACCAGGACAGTATTATTATAGAGGTTTTAGCGAACCTGAGCAAGCATCCGCTGTGTGTGTTTAAAAGGGGGGATGTAAACTCTGCTGATATTATTGAACTTGTAAACACAAGTTGGAATAGGATATCTTAAACAATATATCCTCTCCTGCATCCCTGAACATTCCCACAGAGCCTTTCCTTTGCACAGAGAGCTGGAGCAGCACCGAAGGAAAGAGATCCTGAGAGCCACAAGCCACAAGGGCGGAGGACCCGGCAGAAGGAGGAAAGGAGGAAGCAACAGGCGAACAGAGGGCAGCTGAGGCTCCTCAAAGCTGCAAGCGCTCTGCCATGCCTCTGCAAAGGAACACCTCCCCACACATGGAGGCTGCTGCTGGCTTGCGCCTGCCCAGGCCCAGCCTCTAACCACACCAGGAGGATGTTGTGGGCGTCTAGCAGATGAACGGAGGCCAAAGGCCCCAGGAGACACCCAAGGGAACAAACTTACTGTACAGCCGGTGTCTCTTCTTCGTCCTCGCCATCCTCCTCTTCCAAGGTTTCATCTCCATCCACGACGGGCACCATCTCGAGACCCTCCGCTGAGCTCTCCAGCTTCCCTTCCACACCACCGCCGAGGGAGGCCGAGTGCAAATCTGCCGCAGCAAGTTCCTCCTGCAGGCAGGAAGTCCTTCTGGGCTCCTCCACCCATGCGCACGAAGGCAATGGGTGGCCACGGGATGGGGCTTGTGGCTTGTGCTCCTCCTGCCACCGGCTCTGCTCTGCAGCAGTAGCCGAGAGGACCCGGAAGCTGGAAGAAGCCCAGCTGGTCTCCGCAGGAGGCGGAGGCTCTGAGTCAGGGTGGCTCTGCAGAGGGTCTTGCAGCAAAGCAGTCACCAGGGAGGTGTTGCAGGTGGAAAACAGCAGGCCTTCCTGGGATGGCAAGTCAACGCCTGGGCGGAAAGGGAGGGAGGAATGGATGGGACAACAGGTTAATTATACCGTGACAAGGCTCTGCTCTGGTCCTCCATGGACCAGGGCTGGGGTCAGGTTGGATGGGTATTTGGTAGGGCTAGGCAATATACCGATATACAGTATTGTCCAAAACTGGTTCGAGGTCCCTATTGTGATATTGGTTTCAAAATTTTTGACCTGGCAATATATTGCAAATCATGATGTTTGTGTGTACGCTCTGCAAAAATCACGATGCGGGGGAAAACCGTGAAGCCAGCCAATGCATCTACATATTTCAGACATTGTGTTATATCAGTATAACGCAAGGATTAGCTGGTGATATATCACGAAGTTGAAAACCAGATATCGCTGAGCCCCTAGCATTGGGCCCATTTAGCGTGGGCTTCGAGGGTCCAACTATATTGGTGCTTTGGTTCTTAAATGCCTTGCTACTCAAACAACTTGGAAACCAAACACTGCAAACCTGGAAGTAAGTGTTCTGGTTTGCGAACTTTTTTCAGAAGCTGAACGTGCTCTGTTTTAAGTGCTACGCTTCCAATTTGAGTGTTACGCTGAGGTCTGACTGTTTTTGCTCTTTATTTTGTGTTTTGTGGCTCTTTTTTGGGGGGGTTGACTGTGTGGAACCCAGTTCAGCTACTGATTGATTGATTGTGTGACTGCAATACATTGTTTATTGCTTTCATTTTATGGATCAATGGTCTCGTTAGATAGTAAAATTCATGTTAAATTGCTGTTTTAGGGGTTGTTTTTAAAAGTCTGGACCGGATTAATCCATTTTACATTACTTTCTATGGGAAAGCGCGCCTTGGTTTTGGAACACTGTGGTTTTGGAACGGACTTCCAGAATGGATTAAGTTTGAGAAGCGAGGTACCACTGTAGTGGCTTAACGATTCAGGGGCTAAACAGAGAGGAGGAGGAGGAAGAGGAAGAAGAGTAGCCGTGTTGGTCTGCCATAGTCAAAACAAAAATAAAAAATAAAAAAAATCATTCCAGTAGCACCTTAGAGACCAAGTAAGTTTGTTCTTGGTATGAGCTTTCGTGTGCATGCATACTTCTTCAGATATACCCCTCCCCACTCTCTCACTATATATAAGGGTCTGGTGACTTCTGTTTCAGTGTATCTGAGAGCCAGTGTGGTGTGGTGGCTAAGAGCAGCAGACTCGTAATCTGGTGAACCGGGTTCGCGTCACCGCTCCTCCACATGCAGCTGCTGGGTGACCTTGGGCTAGTCACACTTCTCTGAAGTCTCTCAGCCCCACTCACCTCACAGAGTGTTTGTTGTGGGGGAGGAAGGGAGAAGGAGAATGTTAGCCGCTTTGAGACTCCTTCGGGTAGTGAAAAGCGGGATATCAAATCCAAACTCTTCTTCTTCTTCTTCTCGTACCAAGAACAAACTTAGTTGGTCTCTAAGGTGCTACTGGAAGGAATTTTTTTATTTTTTATTTTGTTGGAGATGCAATAGGGATAATGCTTCTCTAAAACATATGTTGTTTCATTGTCCTATATTGAAAATTTTTGGCAGAAGGTAACAGAACTGTACGGAACAACCTTACATTTACAGAGCAAAATATCCTCTTGAATATTTACAAAAGGACATTACGAGTGGACTCTCTGTGCCCTTACCGCAGCAAAAAGACTGATACTGATGAATTGGAAAAAATAAAAATGCGGCTCCCTTCTACAGTTGGATTGAAGATTTATACAAACTCGCAACGTATGAACAACTTGCATACAAATGCAGACTTGCCATGGACAAATTCAATGATATCTGGAATCCATTCTTACATATACTGTAATAGGTTAAGATCTGGTGAAGTACTATAACAACCTTGTAAAGTACCATATATACTTGAGTATAAGCCTAGTTTTTCAGCACATTTTTTGTGCTGAAAAAGCTGCCCTCGGCTTATACTTGAGTGAGGCGGGCGGTGGGGGCAGCGAGAAAGAAGCCCTTTCTCTCCGCTCGTGCCGCCACCCGCTCTCCCCAGTCAACCATTCCTTAAGAAGCGTACCAGAACAGCGGTTCTTTACTCTCCCCAGGCAGCTTGTTCCATTCCTGAACTGCTCGCATAAATGCAAACTTGGCAAAGGAGGAAGAGGAAGGAGCAGCCCAAAGGGCTGCTTTCGGGCTGCTCGTTCCTCCTCCTCCTCCACAGCGGCAAAGGTGAATCGGCTTATACTTGAGTCAATAAGCTTCCCCAGGTTTTTGTAGGAAAATTAGGTGCCTCGGTTTATATTTGGGTCGGCTTATACTCGGGTATATACGGTACATAGTTTGGGGTGTGTCCCCCCCTTATTTTCCCTTCTATACACATTCTGTTCCTCTTTTGCTCTCTTTTACGTCTCACAATGTTTAGTGCACATATAATTACGTACTTTTTGAACTTTCGATAAAGATATTTAAAATCTTTTTAAAATGTAAAAAGGGACGGGGGAGAGAAAAAGTGTGGGTGCAGGAGAGCGACCCTGCACAGTGAAGAAGCTAAAGAGAGCCTTATCATTTCTTGCAGCGGGAGTGAATTTCCATGTGTGCGCGTGTTTCTCTTAAGCCAAAGGCTTTTGGATCACAGAGTCTCTCTTCATCCAATTGCTGGGGCTGAATAAGCAGGCCAGAGGGCTCCACTTCATTTAATTTATTTTCATATGTTCCACACCACTTTTCACCGAAAGTCCGTAGCAGCATGACCTGCCTTTAAAACCTTCGAGACCAATTGAAACCAACAAAAACCGTAAAGAACAAGCAGACCGAGATTACCTGATCTCAAAGGTTATTGGGCAGATAAAGGGCAGCTGAGAAGTGAGCCAGCAGGCCTCTTAGGTGCGCGGGGGGTGGGTGGGGGTGGCAGTCACAAAGGAAAAGTCCAGATTTCTGGGAATAGCTGAACCTTTGGTGCTCTGGGAAAACTGGAGGAGATTGTCAGGGGAGACAGTGAGTGTAGTAACCTGATGCTCTTAAAAGATGGTCTGCAGCCCACAACAAGACTCACCTGGGGGAGTCATCCGGTGCAAATCACTGCTGCAGGGGCTGTGGTCCGACTGGTCTGGGGAGAAGCCTTGGACCTGGAAGGCAAAGGCAGAGGTCAGAGAAGGGCAGGGCAGCCCAGGCCTTGGAGAGCAGCTCTGGCCCCCACGCCCCACCCTGGGAAGACCCTGCCTGCCTATGGAGCCTCCTGCCAGTCCAGTCAATGGGCAATGTTTGCTAAGCACCTGCAGGGGGAGAGAATGGCAGCCTGCGAGCAGCTGGACCAGGGAGGGAGGGGAGCAAACGATGTGGGGGCTTCCGAGGGGGCCTTGCAGCCCATCCTGAAGCACATCTGCTTGTAGGGAAGGCCACCGCAGTGGAGGGAGGGTGGGCGACCCAGGCTGTGATAGGGAAGCAGCATCAGTACCACACTGGGCTGTCTTTGAAGGTGGGGAATTGTCAGGCACCCTTCCTGCAGCCAGCAGGTCTCCTTCGTTCCCAAGGCAGGCTACGCAGAGATCCAACATCAGTTGGCTGACCTTTCAAAGGCCAGGCTGAGCTCCGGGCTACGGCCGCCATTCCCTGCAGCCTGGCCCAGGGAAACAGCAGCAACACCGGGCTGGATGTTCGGGACTCACCTCCTTTGACGCGTCCGACAAGGCAGCAAGGGAATGAGGCAGCTCCCTCTCCTCCTCTTCCACAGGGCAGGCACTTTCCAGCTCCCCTTCCGTGATCAACAGGGGCGACAAGGAGCGGTAATGAGGCACGTAGCTTGGGTAAGGGCCTGGGGACGGGTCACCGCCAGGATCTGGCTCAGGCGCAGGCTCGGAGTCCGTGGCCGCAAGGCTCACTGCCACACTTGTCTGGCCCGGCAGGCCGTGGGCACAATCCCTAGAGGTCAGACCGCAGGTGGGGATTCCTTCCCCATCTTCCTTGAAGGCTTTTTGTTCCATATGGCCCAAGAGAGCTGGTCCTTCGGAGCTGGTGGTCCTTGGACTGGCGCAAAAGAGCGGGTTGTCGTAAAACAAGCATTCCACCTCCTCCTCTTCTTCCTCTTCCTCCTCCAGTGAGCCTTCATCCTCCTCCTCCTGCCTCTCTGAGTCTTCCTCCGGCTCCTCCCCACTATCGCTCTCCAGGAGCGAAGGCTCATAGGAGGTGGCCGAGTCCTGCGAGGGGGGCGTCCCCAGCGCCTTCTCAGGGCTAAGGGAGGAACTCCTAAGTGGCTCCTTCTGCCGGTCGATCTCCCCTTGCAGGTCCAGGACGCACAGCTGGGCTTGGAGGATGCTGGCCCAGAAGAGAGCATTTGTGGCATCGTTGCTGCTGTCGTCCAGGCTGTTGGGGTTTTCCGGTGGCTGCTGAGATGCTTCCCTCCTAGGCTGCACAATCTCCAGGCCCTCTGAAGCAGGGGAAGTTCCAGGGTGGAATTCCTCAGCACGGCTCTGGGCCAGCGGGGGAGAAGGCTTCACGGAGGGTGTTTCACCTCTGCTCCAGCCAGCGCCCTCCAAGCTTCCCTGGAGAAGGTCTATGTCTTCCAGGCCCAAGAATGGAAGGGGAGTCATGGTTTCAGTCTGGGGGGTTTCTAAAGGTGTCAGCAGGCCACCCGCCCCTCCTAAGCTGTCTCCAGTTTCACAGGTCACGTCTCTTACTCCTAAATCAGTCAGAAAGTCTATTAGGTCCGAAGGACTGGAGGATCCAGAAGGCTCCATTCTGGCGTTCACCATGAAAACGTCCAAAAAGGTCCAGTTAGGCTAAGCCCTCATCTTGTTTGTAAAGGGTTGAGCAATGCGGGCCTCCTGCGGGCAGGATCCATGCCTCTCCTGCTGGCGCTGGAAAAGAGAAAGCAAACGTTGATGTATCACAAAACAGGAGTCTTGGAGAGGGAAGCTGCTGCAAACAGAACCAGGCCGAAAGGTCACCTGGAAAGGGCCCTGTAGGTGTCACCAGGTTTAAATTGGGGGGTGCTTAAATTGTCCATCATTTCACTTTCAACATTATCAGCGGTCTCTCCGCACAGGTTCGTGGTGGGAAAGGACACTCTTCTCGTATCAATGGACCACAATTCACCGTGCTAGAAAGCATCGTTCCAGCTGGTGGAAGCCAATCCAAGGGGCTCAAATCTCACCCCACCAATCCATTGGCATGAAAACAGAAGATGTTGGAGGTGAAGTGCAGCCCCACAACCACAACAGCCCTAATAATCTTGGGCTAGAGGAGGAGAAACTGGTTGGTGGCAGTGGGGTGGGAGAGAGAGACTCACCAGCTCTGGGGGCTCCAATCGAGGCAGATCAGAGGATCAGCCTAGCCCAAAGGAATGTCTTTGCTGCCGAAAACACACTGTGAAGAGAAACTAGGTTTCTCTTCAGTATTTTAAGAATTTATATACCGTATCTCTGCCCAAAATTAGGTTGCTAATGGGGACTAGCTATACGGATCACATCCCAGCAGTTCTTAAATCACGGCACCAAGTGCAGATCCATTTCTGGGCACAATTCAGAGAGCTGGCGGATAACTATGGGGTCCTGGACGGCTAATCACTCTGGTGGTCCCTGGAGCTAATCACCTTTCATCCCAGCAGCCAGTCTCTAGGCCAAGCCTCCCTGGCGCACAACCTTAAGTGAGTGGGGAGCAAGGAGGGGGGCCTTTTGAGTCATGGGAAGGGGCTCACTATGGAAGACCCTCCTCAGGAAGGCTTGCCAAGCATCAGCTATGACATTTCAGGGCCAGGCTGGCAAGCACCTGTTTGTTTGCCCTGAAATTCCAGCAGGCAATGATAGCCAGCCTTGACTATTATGTAACCCATTCTTCTGAACTTTATGAGTTTGCTTAAATTTTGTCGTTTTTTGGTTTTCGGGTGTTTTGCGCACAGAAGCTGCCATTGTTGTTCTATTGCCTTCTGACTTGTAAAAGAGCAGTACTGGCGATTTCCAAAATAAACAACCCCCGCTTCCCCCAAGCTGATGCCCTCCCCAGTGTTTCGGACCACAACTCCCATCGCCCCCGGCCCCTATGATGCCCTTCTGGCCGTCCCCGGTAGGGCTTGTGTGCTCCAAAGCACACCTGGCGAGGCCCAGCTGGGTGAAGGCTGCAGGCCGACCCTGCGCGGTCAGCCTCCTTGTTCTTTAAGAAGGGCGGCGTCTCCTCCGATTGCGGAAGGGAGCACGTGGGAAAGGGGCCAGGGGCGCCGGGGAGGGAGGCAAGCAGGCAGGCAGGCATTCCCACCCAGGCGGGGAATCTGGACAACTCGACCCGCGGCGCAGGTGGCCTTCCCATTAGGAATGACCAGGCAGGTAGGCTGGCTGGCGCTTGGAAACCGGCTGCCCGAGGGGTGGGGTGGGGTGGGGACCCCGTTTCCAAGCTGCTCGGTTCCGGAAGCTGCTTTTGCAAAAGAAACTGGGCTCATCGAGTCCTCACCTCGGGCCTCCCAGGGCAGGAATAGTCTACCTGCGAGGAGCCTCCGCCCTCCAGCTGCCTCCACCCGGGCCGCGCTCGGGGGCGCCGCGGAGGCGGCAGCTTCTCCCCGGGCAAAGTCCCCCCTCCGTCGGGGCCGCCAGCCCGTGGCGTCTCCTTCCCTCGGCCAAGGCCGCTCCCAGCCCCGCGAAGGGAGCCCGCCCGGCCCGCTTCCCTTCCGGGGCCGTCCGATCCGAGCGGCCCCTTCCCTCCCACCGGCCCGCTCCGGCCAGAGCCCCGCGCACGGCCGCACTTACCCGACCGCGCGCCCGGCTCCGCTCCGCCTTTCCTGCTCGTCGGGCGGGACTGGCGACGGGAGCCCTCCCCGCCGAGCCAGGGCCAGAGCCGCAGCTGCATTGCCGGGCCTTCCTGCCTCCGAGAGGCTTCGTTGGCTTGTGCCGGCCGAGCTCGGCAGGGGCCCGGTTGCTCTCACCCCGCGGAGGCTTCGCAGCCCCCGACCCGAGGACACCTTTGCGCAGGATGGCGCGCCGAGGTTGGAGACGGGCCCTTTGCGCGAAGGAGCAAGCCCGGAGCAGGTGGCCTCTTGCGCCCGAACCGCCTCCGCGGGGCGGCTTTTGCCACGGCAGCAGCCCCCTCCACATCAGCAGGGCTCAAGGCAGCCTAGGAAGCCAGTCGGGATGCAACCCTTTCGCCTGGTCCACTGGGGGATCCCATCTCTAGCCCCCAGCCGCCCCCAGCCTGGCAACGTGGGGCAGGTTCTGGGCAGCTGTTTCAGCAAGGATCCCGGACAACAGTACAGGGTTTAGGGTGGTGTGGCCGGTCCCCACCCCTAGAGTGCCAAGTCGAGTGGGTGCATAATAATAATAATAATAATAATAATAATAATAATAATAATAATAATAATAATAATTTTTTCTCAATAATGTGAAGTTTCAGTTAGCTTCTTGAGAAGATCCATTAAAAAAAAGCAACTGTGCCAAAATGAATTATTGTGAAAACAAGAAATATTAGGAGAGGTTTTGCCAAATTTTGTTCTCATTCAGATGTTTTCCAGGTGGGCCTGTGGAGAGGGGCAGGGTGGGGATCACTCACCTCTGCGTTCATTGCCCGCTGGCACAGAACTAGATCCAGCTGAGTCCTTCAGGCTCCCTCACTATGGGGTGCCCCAGAAGCACTTTGCACCCTCTCTGTCACTGCACAACACCAGGCCAGCTCTGGGCAGTGGGAGGGATGTAGAACTGACCCTGCAACATCCCCTGGGAGGGGCAGAACGACCTGTCCTTCGGATCCCAAGGACAGTGGTCCCAGCTCCCTGCAGTGGGGCTCAGCTCCGGACCTCCCACCCCGCACCCCCCAGCTCTAGGTAACTCATGGGGAAGTTTCAACACAGACTTACCCAACAGCTGCCTGTTGCCCAGGGCTTGTGTCCATTTCCTGAGCAAGAAAGATGGGGCAAACTTGCTGCTTCCTGTTTGCCTGCAAGTCTAAGCTCACCGTCAGCACCCGTCTCAGGAAGTAACTGTCAAGAGTGCTCTTTTGGGGGCTGAGGGGAGCCTTCCTCCTTGCAGGGGCACAACAAAAAATCGCTGGCCCAAAGGATGTGCCTTTTCATCCTCTGCCAAGGTCACCCAGCGAGAAGAGGGCGCCCAGAGGGGAAGGCAAGCAACTGATTCATTGGTTGCCCTCCCCTCCCTGCAGTTGCACTGGGGAAAAACCGCCTCCAGGGTGCTCACAGACCTCCCTGCACTGGAAAAGAGCAGACTGAGTCATCCCAGAGAATCAACATGGGTACCATGCAGTGGCCAGCCACCCTCCCACCAGAGTCCCTGCTGCAGGTGGCCCAGGCCTCGCTGCCCTCAAGTGGTGCTGTGAGCCACCTGGGACCGTGGAAGTGATGGGGTGGGCAGCAGAAACATGCTCTGGCTTTAAGTTTTTGGTTGAAGTGGCCACATCCCTTGCAAGCATCTGCACTGAGAAGCCTTGGAACAACGAAAGGAACATAGGAAGCTGCCTTTATACTGAACCAAACCACTGGTCCATCCAGCTCAGTGTTGCCTGCACTAATTGGCAGCTGCTCTCCAGGGTTTCAGTCTTCCCTAGCCTTCCCTGGAGATGCCGCTGGAGAATGAACTTGAAACCTTTTGCCTGCAAGGCAGACGCTCTGCCAGTGATCTATATGGCCGTTCCCCTATTAAAACAGTCAGCATCCAAATTGCCTTTGTGGAAAGGGAGGGTCCTTGCTGGGCTGGTGCTGGGCCTCCCGAGGCCCCCACACAACCGGCTTAGCGTTAAGTCAAACCGCATCACACGCTCGGGGACAAAGTGCACAGGGCACTGATCACGTGACGGGCCGTGTTGCAGGTTTGTTTTTCTTCCCCGGCTAGCAGCCTTGGGACCCAGATTGGGCTGCATTGCGAGGGGAAAGGAGGCTTTGAACTCGCGCGCAAACCGCACGGTTCTGATCGGGATCGGAGAGTCCTTGCAGGTGCTGTGCATCCCAGGAGAGATTCATCCATCAGTGCCAGTGCAGGACTGACAGAGAAAGGCTGGAGTGGTTGTGCCTTTTGCACAACTCGCCTGTTTTTCATTTTGGGGAGTATCCGAGTTTGACAATCTCAGCAAGGCTAGAAGAGTTGGGGTAGGGGTGCCCAGGCTCCAGCCCCAACCCCCCGAAACTGAGCTGGTTCCCCGCCAACTGCCCTTTACTCAACTCACGTTTTGCCAGCAGAGTTCCTCCTTCCAGCTCTGAGATGGTCCAGATGGGTCAGATAGGCCTGGGGCAAAATTCACGGCAGGAGGCAGGGCGTAGAGTCCCCCTTGAATGCTTCTTCTGCGGATGAATTGTCTTTTCACAAGACTCTCCTGTCCCCTTGGTTTGATCCTGTTTTCGCCTCTCTTGAACGAGCTTCGTAGTTTCTTCTCTCACGCAGAGAATCTGCACGCCTACAAAGGAACAGAACAGGGAAGGATGTTGGCGGATTTCTCATCCATGGCAGGATCCTGGCATCGCTCTCGCCACATGCGCGCAGCTGCTGCGGTCTCCAGAGGAAGCCGCAGCTGGGAAGGAGCAACAGAAGCCGCACAGTCCATTGTGACCTCTCTTCCCACCTTCGAGAAAGAGGCATTGGGCAGAGAAGCTGAGCCGCCGCTGCTGCCAGGGGGCCTTTGCCAGGTGGTGAGTGGCACGGCTGAGCTGAGCTGGGGGCCTCCTGGGCCCCCTCACAAGCTCTCCCTGGTTGCCAGTGCTGTGGGCGAAGATTAATAATGAACAAAGGGTCTTTCTCACTGTCAGTGGAGCCAGCAGTGGAGGAAGCGGGATGGAGGCCAGAGCCCCTGCCTCTTAAGCAGGCTCAAGCTTCCCCCATTCCCAAATGAGCCAGGCAAGAATGAGGTCTGAGCCTGGGAGGAGGAAAAACATGGGATCCCAGGGCAATAAGAAGCAGGAGTGCGGTTTTATCTTGCTGGCTTTTAACACTGAGCTTTTTGCGATAATGCTTTTTAATTTTATTAATCTCTTTCTACCGTGGATAATTTCTGTGTTTTACTACACTGCTGTTTTAATTCTTTATATGCACTACCCTGGGATTTTTTTTATAAGGAAAAGTGATAGATACATGTTTTGTGTGTGTTTGTGTGGTGTGTATAATTTAATTTTAATTTATTTATTTTTTAAATTTTCTGTTTTACCATTTATAATGTTCATTTAAACAACCTTAAAATATCAATGCATACATACATTCTTTTATTTGACCGTCAGTCGGAAAAAAATACATTTGTACAGAATTAAAACCTCTGAAGGAACTTTGAAGAAAAAAAGGAAAGCGTAACCTACAATGGAATGGAGCTAAACAGATAGCCCCATATCGAAAATATCAATGATTTCTTCTTCTCTTTTCCTTGGTTCATTTTGCATAACATAAATCCCTGCATATTTTATATAAACTAAACCATTCAGTACTCCATTCTTGCATCCATCAAAACTTCTTTACACTGTTGAATTTATCTCAATGCTGCCAAAGGTTTTCAAGTGTACACGATTCCCCCCGTATATTCAATAAACATTTTCCAATCTTCTTTAAACGCATATCCTTCTTGTTCTTCTTCTTGTTCTATATGTTGATAGATGCATGTTTTAAGCAGGTAAGTGAATCTCCCAATTCAAGGGCTCTGTGGCAGTGTACCTGTTCTGCATGTTCAGCCCCCAGGTGGGGCTGGTATAGACCCTGGAGAGCTGCCGCCAGTACTGAACTTGATGGGCCAGTGGTCCGACTCCATGTGAGTCGGTTTCCTGTGTTCCTGTTTTAAGAGTGCAAGTATATGCTCCAAAGCCAAGAGCTTTGGGAGGTGGCAGGACACCCTCTGGCATGTGGGTGTCATTGCCAGCACATCCTCCGATTGGTGGGCTGTGGGGGTCTTTCCAGGGATGTTGTGGGTTTGTGTGCTGTTGTTACATTTTCTCCTGTTTTTTGATTATTTTTATTTTTTATGTTCCTTTCCTGGGCTGTGTAAGCATAGAACTTGGTGGCTGTCCCCCTGAAATCTGGGACTGTCCCTGGAAAATAGGGAGGGTCTGCACGGGGAGACCCCAGCCCAAGAGGGGGGGGGGCTTTGACTTCTAGGCAACAGCCGACAGTGGCCCTTCTGCTCAGTCCAGGGGTCAGCAACGTTTTTCAGCCATGGGTCCCTCAGACCATGTGGTGGGCCGGACTATATTTTTTGGGGGGGGAAATGAATGAATTCCTATGCCCCACAAAGAACCCAGAGATGCATTTTAAATAAAAGGACACATTCTGCTCATGTAAAAACACGCTGATTCCCAGACTGTTCGTGGGCCGGATTGAGAAGGCGATTGGGCCGCATCCGGCCCACGGGCCTTAGGTTGCCTACCCCTGGCTTAGCCCGTGTGACGTCATTAAGGGACCCCTGACCATTAGGTCCAGTCGCGAACGACTCTGGGGTTGTGCCGCTCATCTCGCTTTACTAGCCGAGGGAGCCGGCATACAGCTTCCGGGTCATGTGGCCAGCATGACTAAGCCGCGTCTGGCGAACCAGAGCAGTGCACGGAAACGCCGTTTACCTTCCCGCCAGAGCGGTACCTATTTATCTACTTGCACTTTGACGTGCTTTCGAACTGCTAGGTTTGCAGGAGCAGGGACCAAGCAACGGGAGCTCACCCCGCCGCGGGGGATTCGAACCGCCGACCTTCCGATCGGCAAGCCCTAGGCTCTGTGGTTTAACCCACAGCGCCACATGTGACGTCCTACGAGGCCTCTTCTCCTTCTCACAGAGGAAATGAATAAAAGTGTGGAAAGTTGTTGAAAGAGAAGTCTTACAGCTAACAGTGGGGGGCAAGGGGATGTTTTCAAAGGGAGGGGGTTCCTCGGGGTTCACTCTCAAGTGTTGCTGCCCCATCAGGGCAAGGAAGGCTGGCCAGGCTCATTTGAACCATCTGTCAGGAATGCTTTGATGGTGTTTCCTGCTTGGCAGGGGGTTGGACTGGATGGCCCTTGTGGTCTCTTCAAACTCTATGATTCTATGAACCTTCCACTCAGGTAAACAGGAAGAGGATCCAGACTCCCTTGCCCTTAAGGAAGGTTTTGCTCAGGGAGCCGGATTTAGGCAACAGGGGGGGGACCCTCACTCCCCCTTCCTTTGAATCAGGAAGCCCCCTCCCCCTTTCTTTACCAGGGACCCAAGCAAGGACCACCAACACCGCCCCATTTCTCTTCCTTACCCATTATTTCATGGCGAGACACGGCAGGGTCCCGGTGCCAACATCCAGGGGGAATGGGAGTCCCAACAGGGTCAGAGGTGTTCTGTGAGGAAGCAACACCCCCCCTTGCTGCAGATGGAGCGAGAAGGAATGCAAAAAGCTGTCGAGGAGGGAAGGAGGAGCATGTCAGGCGGCAGGACAGGTTTGACGTGGATTCCCCAGGCGCTTAGAGGAGACTTCGCTCTTGGCCAGAGCTCTGGAGGGCAGGCTGGGAGGGCAGGAACAGGTTGCAGCAGAAAGGCTGCCGGGATCCAGGAGAATGGAAAATAGGGTTGCTGTGTTTTTCTGGATGAATTGGGCCCTAGGAAGCCTAGGAGCTGGTAGGACCGAGGTGAAACTGTGCAGCTCCCTTGTTATTTTTGCAGTTGGGTGTTGATGTGATCGTGTAACAGTGTTGGAATGTTGTTACATTTTTTGTGTTGTTTTATTCCATTATTGTGAAATTTGTTTTCTGCATTGCTTGATTTTGAAATGCATTTTTGGGGTTGTAAGCCGCTTTGAGCATGGTTGTGTTTGTGTGTGTGTGTGTGTGTGTGTGTGTGTGTGGAAAAGTGGCATACAAATAAAATTATGAATGAATGGTTAGCCATGCTTCCATTTCTCTAAGCAACACAACGCAAACAAGAACATTAAAGAGCCATCTCCGAGCATCACAGATGGATTGTATCCATAATTCATGATAATCAATTTAATGTTTGTTTTAAAAGGTCACAAAAGGAAATCAAAGATCTGCGTGTGTCATCAACAGTTGAAATGTCATAGCTGCCTGTTTTCAGGTGCCCCGGGAAATATATTTCAGACTCCTGCTGTTGTTGTGAGGTAGAGGGCTTCACCTTCCTTGCAGTGGTTCTCTCTTATGGTTGTCCTGCAGTGGGTGTCTGTGTGTGTCCCGTCCCACCCAGCAACTTGTAGATAAATAATACCAGATTCCTTTGCTTATAATATTTATTTATTTAATTATTTATTAATAAAATTTCTACAACACCCTTCATATTGTAGAACTCAGGGCAGTTCCAAACATACAAATGCAAGATTATATATAAACACATTAAACAAAATAAAAATAAAAACAAGAGCAAAATTTCCAGAGAGGCAGCATCTTTTGACATCTTAAAAGACAAGCAGAATCTGCTCAGGGCTGTGTCCACAGGTGATCTGCCTGCCCAAAGGCTGCTCAGTGGCACGACGGGGGTATGTGTCTGTGTGGAGTCACAAGCCCAGCGGAAGACCCACCCTTCATTTTAACCGAGTTCTTCGCGTTCTGCTAATTTCTTTTGAAACAATTACTGTGTTCAAGCCTTGATGCCCCAGATCTTTTCTCCTCATGAATCCGGAAGAGTTCGGGGAAGGGGAATTTGAAGGCAGAAAAGCCAGGAGCGAAGAAAGCCGCTCCGCGCTGGCTTCTCACTGGAGATCTCAGCCATGCCACAGAAACCATGGCTGTATGGCACAGTGTGGCTTCAGAATGGAAGCTGCGTGTTCAGGGGTGGCAGGATTGGTGCTGGAGACAACCAGCTGGGGGAAGGGGGGGCTATTCACACACAGCCTGGGGCTTCCGAGAGAGTCCCAGGGGCATCTGCCCAGATACGAAGTGCTGGATATTGTGAGGCTACTTGTTTGCTCTTAATGACCCCATGATGGCTGAGAGGGATGTCTGGGGGCCTCTCCACACTCAGCCACCTTTACAGCTGCTCCATCCGAAAGCTTCCACTTTTGATGAGGGTGGGAGGACTAGGATGGCTGAGAGAGGAGGGGAAAAGAGAGCAGAGGCTTGGAAATCCAGGTGCCTTAGGAGCCCTCGGTGCGGCTGTGCCAGGCACTTGGGCAAGTCTGGGGGCAGGCAGGCAGGGGGTGCCCCTCAAGGGCTCAGCAGGGCTGGAAATAAAAGTCCACCACATGAGAAGGTCCCGGGAGCTGCGTGAGGCCAAGAGGTTCGTTGGCTCTGGAAGAGGTGCACAGGAACCATCCGGGATGGGCAGCCGACTCAAACCGCCAAGCCCCATCTTTGTTAGAGGAGAAGAACGTGAAACGGCTGGACTCCTTCCTGCCGCCTTTGGGCAGGTCTGTGATGTTGACGCTCTTGAGAAGGAAAGAAAAGGAAGCGATCTGGTGAGGGAGGCAGGCAGGCAGAGGGAGAAGGAGGCTTACCCCTGTCTGCTTTGGGCTAGTGTCCCCCTGACTAGTGAGGGGCGAGAGAGAGAGTTCCCAAGGAAGAAGAGCCTGCTGGATCAGGCCCATGTCCCTTGTGGCCCAGCATCCTGTTCTCGCAGAGGCCAACCAGGTGCCCCAATTGGAAGCCCGCAAGCAGGATTCGAGCGCAAGAGCCCTCTCCCATCCTGTGGTTTCCAGCAACTAGTAATTCAGGAGCACTGCTGCCTCCAACTGTGGAGGCAGAGCAGACCCATCATGGCTTGTAGCCATCAATGGCCCTCTCCTCCATGTAAAGCAGGCACCCCCAAACTCTGCCCTCCAGATGTTTGGGGACTACAATTCCCATCATCCTTGACCACTGGTCCTGTTAGCTAGGGATGATGGGAGTTGTAGTCCCAAAACATCTGGAGGGCCGAGTTTAGGGGTGGCCTGATGTAATGTCATGGACTTGTCAGGTAGCAGCTACCCAGACTCTTTCCAAGGCCAGCCTGCCGCTGAAGGGTAGGGTCCCTCCTGCTCCCACCACCCATCCCTGGCTCTCTGCTCCTAAGTTGGCACATGGCGGGAGGAGGATTTAGGGTGAGGCTTCCCGTTCCCTCCTATGGGGATGCCAAAATGCCCCTCCTCACCTCAAGCTGCAGCGCAGGCCAGGCGCCGGAGGAGGAGGCCAAACACCTCTTCCCGTCCTGAATGCTCAAGATGATGGAGAACTTCTCGTGGTCAAAGGCCCGGTTGTGAATCCAGTAGATCTTCTCTAGGGATGGGAAAGAGTAGGTGAGAGAGTCTGTTGGCGTCCTGCAGGGAATCCCAGTAGAGAGGCTGGAGGTGTGAGGGCATTCCCAGGGGTTATACTGATGGGTGATGTCAGGGTTAGGGGCTCAGTAGCAGTCACAGGATGAGGGTGTGGTCTAGCATTGCCTCTTTTGCTGACCTGGAGGGAGGTGGGGACGACGACCTTCAAGTCCAGGATGGTAGTGGCCTTGCATACACAACCTGCCTGTAGCTTAGAAGGCCACAACCAGGGAAAAGAAGGATGTCCAGTTTCCTTTCCCAGCGACTGATGCCAAGACACGGTGTTATAAAAATTAGGTTCAACCCCAGAAGGGAGTCCACAAACCCGGGGGAGAGCCTTAGTAGGGCTCCCCTCCTCTCAGGAGTACTTATGAATAAATAGAGACGATACAAAATCTCCCAAAGCAAGGCGATAGCCCTTTATTTGTTACTGCTGCAGCAGGGTGTCTTGCAAGCAAAAGACCACGAACAAAGGTGCACAAGCTCCTATATAGACTTGAAATTGCCCCCCTCCAGCTCAAGACCACCCCTCCATACATTAGAATTACATCACAAATTGGGAGGGTCTGGTAGCAGTGATCTGAGCATCTTGGACCCTGCCCCCATGTCTCCTCTTGCCCTCCACCAAAAACACATCAAGTGAAACAAAAGATATTTACATTTCCCTATATCCCAGCCAAGTTAATCACACCCTTTTGTCTGACACTCAGATATCAGGATGCCAGAGATTATCACTCAGGCAGAGGGCTGCTGAGTAGCTGGAGGGGCAACCCCCCCCCTTTGTTTTTGAGACAAAGAAATACTTGGTCAGTTGGGAGTCAAAATGGAGTGAGGCCTGTCTGTGCTGTTTTTCAGACATGTGGCCTTATTTTTTTGGTACATTAATAACAATTGTTATATATAAATAAAACACCTTAAAATTATTACAGCAACGGGAGCCCATAAGAGAAATCCAGAGCTGATGACCGAGGTAGAAGTGGGGGACAGCAGAAGTGGTGAAGAGGCAGAACAAGAGTGTGAGAATGAGCAGGAGAAAGTCTGCAGGAGAGGGAAGCAATGGTGGAGGCAGGAGCACACAATGGTGCACACACACGCAAACACGTTCTGTGCCAGGCAGGCAATCGAGGGCAGCACCAACGCAGAAGGAAAAGAACAGGCTGTGCCAATGGAAGGAGAAAGTTGCAGGCCTCCCTTTGAGAAATCATAGAATTTAAAGAGACCGCACACTGGCCATCTAGTCCAAGCCCTTGCAATGCAGGAATCGCAGCTATGTTCCAGGCTCCCCAAGTGGTCCAACCCCAAGTCCTGTCTGCCCGGTGGGAGGGAGGCACTGGTTGTTTCCACAATATTGGTCACATCCAAGCCACGAGGAATAGTTCTTCTCCCACCAGCCTATAAGCTTCAGGAAAGCAAAACTCTGCAGACTCACCTTCCAGGGCAGAATCGGGGCCTTGTAGGTGTCCAGCTACCAGCTCATTGTTCTGGAGGTAGAGGGACTTCTGGTTGACATCCCAGATTCTGAAACAACAAGGCTGCCTTAACAAGAAAAATCTTCCCCTTTTCTCTCGCCAGCCACAAACCTCGTGGTATAACCCTCAGCATTATCCAGATCTTTAGGTGTGCATGCATGCATGCATGCATGCATGCAGAGGACTGAGCTGCCTCACACTTGACCTATCAGCATGGACATCTCATTGCCCATACCTGGCTCCACAGGCAGCATAGCCTCCCATTTGCAAAACCCGCCAGATCCTGGCCAAGATGGTGCTTGTCCCTTTCTAGGCAGAGCGGCAGCGGTTCATCACCCCCAGCAACTCCTCTCCCCTCTGACTCATCAGGCTTGCCTCCCCAACCCCTTGTACTGCAGCATTACCAGGCAACATGAAGCTCGCCACAAGGAAAACCAGATGCAAAACTGGACTGAAAAGAAACACCCTGTATTCATAATGTGATCAAACAGAGCTGTATTCTTGCATTGGGCAGTGTGAATGGGGAGGGAAGGTGTGTCGTCAATCCATCCCTCCATCCCATGTGAGGAGAGATTCCCTTTCACACTCTTCAATAGCTGCAAGACTCAATGCTCATCTACTTTGATGAGAAGCTTGTTTGGTCTTAAGAGCGACACCTGATTGCAGGCGAAAAACGCAGAAACCGGGCATTGTCAAATGTGCAGGGTTTGCTGCTTCCATCCAGTTTGCGGAGGCTGGAACAGCCTTGACTAGGAAGTCCCAGGACAGAGAAAGTTTTTCGTTGGGCACAGAAGTTTCTGTATTCTCACAAGCACCCAGTTAGCACCCTCTCCCTCCTAAGTTACATTTGCCACGTACGAAGCAGCACCCACTCTGCCATGGAAACGACCTGTGCACAATTGGGCCCAGGGCACTTACCTGGACCTGAAGACGGCTGTCTGGGCAAAGACCTTCTTCTCCGCATCTGGACAGAGAACAGAAATGAGGAAGAGGAGGATGTGACTCCCAGGGTATTTGTGAGACTCCATTCTAAACCAGGCATTACCTGGTAGCTCTGCTTGACCAGTGAGGCTGATCCCTTTTTATAGATCCCTTGACAACCACTGGGTGGGAATGTACATGATTGCTAGACACTCTAATTAATTCTGTGGTTGTGTCCCAGGATTTCCAGCAGCTCTTTTGCATGTTGCAATTGATGTCGTAACTTTGGACGCTGAAACTAAAGTTCCCTAAAATGACATCTGAAGCTCCTTCCTCTTGCTACGTGCAAAGGGGAGGAAAGAGTAACACATAAACAGTGACAAGAAACCCTGACGCATTTTTAAATTTTCCCATAGCAGGGAATACAGATATTCCATATGCTTCACTCTTCAAAGGAAAGCAAAGACTCAATTCCTCGATAGGAGCTGCATCCAGCAACCCCATTTGAGAAGAGCATTATCTCAAATCTCAAAACAACAGCTGGTCTCTCTTTGTTTAAAATAGGCTCACCAACGGTCCCAGTTTCTGCACTCCGCTACCCAACCACCCTGTTCCGGCATTTCCGCTTACAGAATGAACCAATTCACCACAAGGCGAGCGTGAGAAGCAGTTGGCCTTGCTCCCTTAACTTGGTGTCTTGCAAATGACCAAAGTTAAAAAAAGAGGCAACACTCGAGTGCACCAAAGCACACTATACTATACCAGCACAGTCGGAGGGTTCCTGCTTCTGCTGGTCACACATGGTTTCAATCCTGGTGCCTGGGTGGCCTTGTGGGCCTCACCCCAGCTATTTATGGTGCACTTTTAGGAGGCGTGGCCAGGCTTGGGAGGGTGTCGACAGAAAAGTGTAATTACAAAATATGCAAGAGATAATTGCATCTTGAGACAAAGCTCTCTGGTGTCATTCCCCAAACCTAGAGTGGCCTTTTGCAGTGTTAGGAAATGCTGCTCAATTATGGATCTTCTCAATTCTGCACCCCTTTAGCTCTGCAACCTTTATGGGGGGAACTGCCCAGATCACCCTAAATCCAGCAGTGGAGGAGTTGCCTGCTGTTCACGGTAGAGCTTGATGGGGCTGTTTTAGGGAGTGTCAGAAAGGGGGTATTCCATCCCTGCTCTGAACTGCTCTTATTTTAATCTGTATCTCCTTCTATGCTTGCAATAAATCTTCCTTCAGCATCTCCCAGTGTGATGGTTGTTCCTTGCTCTGTGTATAGTTGTAGGGGTGCTGGTGCCATCTGAGTGTGTTTGGGACATAATAAGATATTATAGAGACCAATAAGATAGTATAGTCAAATACCTAAGGAGCTGTCACACGAAAGCTGGAGCAAGCTTGTTTTCTCCTGCTCTGGAGGGTAGGACTCAAACCAATGGATTCAAGTTACAAGAAAGGAAAGAACTTTCTGACAGTAAGAGCTATCAGTGGGACAGAGGTGGACTTTCCTTCCTGGGAGGTTTGTAGCAGAGGTTGGTCATTTGTTATGGATGCTTTGGTTGAGATTCCTGCATTGCACAATTCTGATTCTGAACTTGGGATGCTTGGAAGGATTTGTTTACACCATCATGCTTGGCTGCACTTTTTGTGTACACCCATCTGTGACTGGCTGTGTGTGGTGGGCAGCATGCATTGACTGGGTGACTAAGGACACAGTGTGCATCATTGAGTCCCCTCTGTCAGGCTTGGACTCCCTGGCAGTACTAACTAGACCACTTCCAAAATACAGCTTTTTTTAAAGCTTTCCTATAGTTTGATATATCAATGACTGAAGCAAGGTATGTTTACCCAGGACAGCTTGTCTGAAGTGAAGAGGAAGCTGCTATTCTGAGAAAAAAGGAACTTCAGATTGGTTTACACTGAAAGGGTACATGATGCTTACTCATATACCAGCATCATGTAGGAAGTGGTCTTCTATGGACACAAGCTGGGGTATGAGGAAATGAGATCATTTCCAATAAGACTTGTCCGTATTCAGGAACGCATGGCTGCAAGATGTTGTGCAACGCCTGTCCAGCCCCCATAGAAAATTATGCACGCCTGTGTGGTCACTTTTGCTGTGTGTCACCAGCTGGACACGATCTAGCAGTGGTTATGCTAATCCATTCTTGATCCGTGTTAACAGAAACGGGAGGCTTTTAGATAACAGGAACCGACCAGTCCTACTCAATTCCTCTGGCCACATCTGGAGTACACCTTCTGAATGCCACGTTTCAAGAGCCTGGGCCCACTGCAGCACAGAGTACAGTACAGAGGAGGGCAACGAGGATAGTGAGGGGGGTAGGTAGAAAACCAAGCGGAATGGTTGGAAGGAGCCAGCTTCGCCTTAACCTGGCGAATCAAAGAATTGCAGAGCTGGAAGGCACTCCAAGGGCCACCTGGCCCAGCCCCCTGCAATGCAGGAAAAACTGCCGGAGAAGCCCTGATTAAACGGAAGGCAGACATGCCAGCGGCCTTCAAATGCCGGAATATATGCGTGCCTGGTGGGGAATGTGTGTTCCCCGTCCCCACTCCCCCAAAATTTAAATATTCTGGGATTCAATGTTATCCGAAGCACCTGATCGCATCAGCCTCGCACTGGGCAGCTGCGCCTCTCGCTCAGTCCTGCCCAGGCGGAGGGGCAGCAGGAGGAAATGCCCGATCAGATGCCCGTTTAGTCCTCCCATCCAGAGCCCTAAGTCATTCTCCTCCTCCCTACAGGGGTTAAAACGGCCCCTTCCCAGCCTTGGGGTTGGGCTAGATGACCACGCGGGAACCCTTCCTTCGTGCGGCCCCTTCCGCTCGGGCTTCCGGGAAGGGCAAGCCTCCCAAGGCTTTCTGCGCACGCGCAGCCTTCCCCGTCGGGCCGAGTCACCTGACCGGCGTTGTTGTCCCCCCTCCGGCGGGTGGGGGTGGTGGTGGTGGGAAAGGCAGCCTCGGCGCATGCGCAGCAGTTGACAGCGTCGGCCAGAGTCGTCCATGGCAGGCGGGTGTCGCTCGGGGGATCCCGCGGCCTTCTCGGCCCGGCCGCCGGGGAGGCGGCTAGTGGCGGCGGCGGCGCTGCTGGTGCTGTTGGCGGCGGGCCGCGGGGCGCAGGCGCTCTACTTCCACATCGGGGAGACGGAGAAGCGCTGCTTCATCGAAGAGATCCCTGACGAGACCATGGTTATCGGTGCGCATGCGCGAGGAGGAGAGAGAGGGGCGGGGGTGTGGGAAGAGCGCGGGGGGTGCGCGCGCACCGGCTCACCTGTCCCCTGTCCCCTGTTGACGGTGGCGCGCCTGTTCCTCCCCTCCGCTCCGCAGGGAACTACCGGACGCAGCTGTGGGACAAACAGTCCGAGGCCTTCCTGCCCTCCACGCCGGGCCTGGGCATGTTCGTGGAGATCAAGGACCCCTATGGGAAGGTGAGCAGCAGCAGCAGCAGCAGCAGGAGGAGTTGGCGGGAGCGGGAGCTGCTTCTTCTTGGTCTGACAGCAGCAGCCAAGAGGGTGCTGAGCAAGGAGACCCTGCCCGCCACCCTCTCCTCCCTGGGGCTTTTCAATAGTTTGGGGGTGGGGCGTTTGTGTGCAGGGAGGCAACATGCCTGTTGCTTCTCCACCTCTGCATCAGGGGTGAGGGAGAGGATTAAAAGCCCCTGAATGGGCCAGGCAACTCCTTGGTGGGGGTGGGGGTGAGGATGGCCTGGGGTCATCACGCCTGGCGAAAGCAGAAGCTCCAATCGGATATCATGGGTAAGCAGGAATGGAAGCAGCAGGTGAGATACACCCTGATTCAGTGACACAATGACTTATTGTCCTAAGCTTGCCTATGTGATGTACCACTATGGTGGAAAAGCTCTCTTGCTGATTTGGTCGCTGTTGATTATATAAGCCCCTTGATGAAACTCCAAGCTTTCTCCATGAACACACCCCTACCTGCCTGACTTTGCTGCTGCTTGATGGTTTCAGATGGTCCTCTCCAGGCAGTACGGCTCTGAAGGCCGCTTCACCTTCACTTCGCACACCCCAGGAGAGCACCAGATCTGCCTCCACTCCAACTCCACCCGCATGGCCCTTTTTGCAGGCGGGAAACTGGTAAGCAGGTTTCTCTGTGCCCTTTCCCTCTGTCCATCTTGCTCCAGCCAAGATGGTGGGGGCTGCTCTTCAGGTGCTCTGCCCCCACCTCACCCTGGTTATTGCTTGTGAAAGGCAAGAGAGAAGCTGGTGTAGAAGGCCAGAGCTCCTCCTACATTTGCTGAGCAACTGAGGTGGAAGGGAGGAGGAAAGAGCCCTGTTGAGGCAGGGGTGGGGAGTGGGTTGAACTGCAGTGGTGGCTCTTGAATTTTTGTGTGTGTGTGTGTGTGTGTGTTTGTGTTGCTGTGTTGTGTTTAGCGGGTGCACTTGGATATCCAAGTCGGGGAGCACGCCAACAATTACCCAGAGATTGCTGCCAAGGACAAGCTGACCGAACTGCAGCTAAGAGCCAGGCAGCTCTTGGACCAGGTGGAGCAGATCCAGAAGGAGCAGAACTACCAAAGAGTAAGTAACACCCAGAACAGACTTCTCCCCCTTTTTTTTTTACCATAATGTCATTCAGGAGGAGGAGGGGGGTCTTGAATGGCATTATGGGGGGTGGGGGGAATCTACCCTGTCCATAGTTTGTGAGGAACTTGTCAGACCTTGATGTTTAAATGCTTCCTACCTAATCACTAATACCATACTTAAGGAGCATTATCTTAATAATGATCTCAGGGTCAGTAGTAAGTAATAGTAAGCAGTGAGTAGTAAGGAATGAGACAGGCTTTTAGGTTATGCTATGCTTTTAATAGGTTATGTATACTCTGGATCATGTTATGTTTTAATAGATTATGTTTTAATAAGGATGAGAGTGTTGGAGATATGTGCAAATGTGTATGGTAAATCCAGTCTTTGGGTGTTTGATTTTCGTTGCTGTGTATACTGTGTATATACGGACAATGACAATAAATAAATCTATCTATCTATCTATCTAATCTATCTAAAGGCTTTGCTCATCTGAAAGTTCAGAGAAGCACTTGCCAAATCCCAGGAACTTCTTTGGGAAGGGGGCATTCAAGCTGCATTGGTGCAGGCCGACTGGAGTTAGGGTGGCATTTGTTGTAGGTAAATAGCAGCAGGTTTACAGGTGGTGTACCTGCAATAGAACAGGATTCGGTAGGAGTTGTTCAGAGGGGGATAGTATTGGAAAGGTCCTACATCTGCAAGAAGGACCCACCTGCGTGGATGGAGAAGTTGGGTTGTATGGGTCTGGTGTGGGGAAGGGGAAAGGGAAGTACCTTCTCTGACTCTCGCCACCGTGTTCACTTTGCAGTACCGAGAGGAGAGATTCCGCATGACCAGCGAGAGCACCAACCAGCGGGTGCTGTGGTGGTCCATTGCCCAGACCATCATCCTCATCCTCACTGGCATTTGGCAGATGAGGCACCTCAAGAGCTTCTTTGAGGCTAAAAAATTGGTGTAGCCCCTCTGACAGCACAGGCACCATTGCTCTTCCGCTTCCACTGAGCACTTCTTGACCCTCCTGGATTTGGCACAGATGAAAGGACAGATGGAAGCACAGTATGTGAAACATCTTTGGACCAGCATTTGCATACTTCCTCTTCCCTGATGAAGGGGGTGCCCTGCCCACAGAAGTCTCTCATGTGCCACCCCGTTCTTTGGTTTGCTGTGTTGCAGCAGCTGGAAAAGCCTCTGTGGGCAGTGCCTTTATGCAGATCCAAAGGAAGAGAAAATTGCTTTCTAAGAGACAGTAGGCTCTTCTTTTTTTAAAAAAAGTGCTTTCCTGTTTCTGGGTCCCAACTGGTGGGAGTGACTTCTGGGTTGTTCTGTCCTGGTGGTTCCCTGTCATTCTTCGCTCTTAACACATAAGGTTTGTGGGGGCAGCCCTTGTAGTGGAGAATGGCCTGGAAGAAGAAATGGGAGGGGTGGAATAACATTTATACTAAAACTGGGTTTTTTCTTGCTGGGGGTGGGGTGGGGGTGGCCGGATACCTACTGGAACTTGGGGTGGGGGCTGCTTAGGACAACAGCAGTGGTTGCCTACAGGATTCTGTAAGCATCTCCTCTTGTAACCTCCCCCAGTTTCCAGCATAGGGGCTAGATAGCCATTGTGAACAAGGCCATAGCAAAACTTTAGGCTCCAGGTGTGTTTCACGTGCTAGCACAGATGGGATCTCTAGACTTCTGCAAATGAGCCTAGCTTAGGGATACCAACAGGTAGGATCTTTTAATTGCACAGGGAGGAGTTTCCACTTGGATGAATAGGTTTTTTTTTACAGCCCTACTATTGCCTCTAGTGTGGATGGCAGTAAGCTTGCTAGGAGGCAGCATTAAGTTCGTTGCCATTTATGTACCATGGAGCTCCTGAACAGCCTTTCTTGAGTTTGGAAAGAGAGGCCTCTACCTATGCAAAAGTATGCCTGATGATTTGTGGGTGACAGCAGAACCGGAGCATGGAATGGTGGAGAATTTGAAATGCGGTTATCTCCCCCTCCTCTTCCCTGTGTTTTATTTCCTGCCCACTACGGTAAATTCTTAATAATGTTCCTTGTTACAGTTCTGGAGTGAAATAAAATTTCCTGCAAAAGGATTTCTCTTCCTTGTGTTATTGATTTGGAGGTTGGGTGGGGGTACGGGGACAAGGGGGGCTGAGCTCAAGAGGAAAATATAATTGGCTCTGGGACTAGGCTCCTCCTGCAAGCTGCTTCTTGGCAAAGAAGCCCCCCCCCCCACCAGCAGCTTCAAAGCTTTTTTTGTGGGGAAGGAGTAAGGTGGGCCAGGCTCTCTAGAGAAGGCTCTGGTGCTTTCAGGTTCCTCTGGGCCCTTAGGCAGTGCCTACCTGGCATGCAAAGGATCATAGAGCATGAGGACAGATGGCATAAATGCAGGTGAGAAAGGCCCAGTTGCATCTAGATGGCCGGGGGGGGGGGGGGTTTCCCTTCCAACTCTACAGCTCCACATTCCAGTTGTTCCAGAAGGAGCACCTCCACCCCCATTGTCCAACCCAGACACAGAGGTCCAGCACCGAGGTTCTTCTGGCAGTTCCTTCACTGTGAGAAGTGAAGTCACAGGGAACCAGGCAGAGGGCCTTCTCAGTAGTGGCGCCTGCCCTGTGAAACACCCTCCCAGCAGATGTCAAAGAAATAAACAACTATCTAACGCAGGCATCCCCAAACTCGGCCCTCCAGAGGTTTGGAGACTACAATTCACATCATCCCTGACCACTGGTACTGTTAGCTAGAGATGATGGGAGTTGTAGTCCCAAAACATCTGGAGGGCCGAGTTTGGGGGTGTGTGATCTAACGTTTAGAAGACATCTGAAGGCAGCCCTGTTTAGGGAAGTTTTTCATGACTGATGTTTTAATGTATTTTTAATCTTTTGTTGGAAGCCGCCCAGAGTGGCTGGGGAAACCCAGCCAGATGGGCAGGGTATAAATTACGATGATGATGATGATTCCGAGAGGGAGGGAGCCGCAAAGAGTGGCCAAGCAGATGCAACAGACTTCAGCCAACCTATTTCTGGGGTGATGGGATCGGTTCCTTGGTAGCTGCTCTAAACCCAAAAAGGGCTGGCCAGTCGAACCGGATTTGGGGTAATAAAGACTGATTTCGGGTTGCTTGCCCTGCACCTCTCTGCCTGGCTGGCTGGCGGTGCCCCCTTCACTCCTGGGACCCAGAGGAGGCTGCTCGCTTGGCCAACATGCCACCCATCTAGGCTATGGAGCAGGTCGTCAGTACAGTACTGAAAGGAGTTCCGCCGCCGGTGCGCGCTAAGCCGTGGAGCCAGCCAGTCGCCTTTGGCTCCGAGACCCCGCGCCGCAATCCTACCGAGCGAGGCAAGCGCAGCTCGAGCTGCCAAAGACTGCAGGGGGCGCTGTTGGGGCCTCGTCTCGCTGCTCGGTGTGGCCGGCCAGAGCGGCTGCTTCCGGCTGGGGAAAGCGGAAACGGCGGCCGCGCGGACAGGAGCAGCATGGAGGTAGAAGCGGCCAGCTTCGCGCACTTCGGGCTGGACGCGCGGCTCCTGCAGGTAAGTTGACGCGGGCGAGGTGGGGAAGGGGGAAAGCTGCGGCCTCCGTCCCCCCCCCTCTTCAGGGCCTGACCTCCTGTCTCTCGTTCTCTCTGCCGGGCAGGCGACGGCGGAGCTCGGCTGGGCGAAGCCGACGCTGATCCAGGAGAAGGCCATCCCGCTGGCCCTGGAGGGAAAAGACCTGCTGGCGCGGGCCAAGACGGGCTCCGGCAAGACGGGCGCCTACGCCCTGCCTCTCCTCCAGCACCTGCTCCGGGGGAAAGCGGTGAGCGCCCCGGGGCCCCGACTCTCTCCCTCGCTGCGGGGCTCTTTGCGGCTCCCTCCCTCTCGGAATCATCATCATCATCATCATCATCGTAATTTATACCCCGCCCATCTGGCTGGGTTTCCCCAGCCACTCTGGGCGGCTTCCAACAAAAGATTAAAAATACATTAAAACATCAGTCACGAAAAACTTCCCTAAACAGGGCTGCCTTCAGGTGTCTTCTAAACGTTAGATCAGGCACCCCCAAACTTGGGCCTCCAGATGTTTTGGGACTACAACTCCCATCATCTCTAGCTAAGGGTACCAGTATCTGAAGAAGTGCATGCACACGAAAGCTCATACCAAGAACAAACTTGGTTGGTCTCTAAGGTGCTACTGGGAATAATTTTTTATTTTGTTTTGACTATGGCAGACCAACACGGCTACCCACCTGTAAGGGTACCAGTGGTCAGGGATGATGTGAATTGTAGTCCCCAAACATGTGGAGGGCCGAGTTTGGAGATGCCTGCATTAGATAGTTGTTTATTTCCTTGACATCTGATAGGAGGGCGTTCCATAGGGCAGGTGCCACTACCGAGAAGGCCCTCTGTCTGGTTCCCTGTGACTTCACTTCTCACAGTGAAGGAACCGCCAGAAGACCCTCCTTGGTGCTGGACCTCAGTGTCCGGGTTGAACAATGGGGGTGGAGGTGCTCCTTCCGGAAGAACTGGAATGTGGAGCTGTAGAGTTGGAAGGGAAACCCCCTGCCCCGGGGCCATCTAGCCCAGGCCCCCACAGTGCAGGGGCCGCACCTAAAGAGCCCCTTTTGTGATGGCCTGGAGAGGGCAGGACTCTTCTGACTGGGTCTCTTCTTGCCTCCCAGTCAGTGCTGGTGGCAGAGCAGGCTGTTCGGGGACTCATCCTGGTCCCCACCAAGGAGCTGGGCCAACAGGTGCTGCAGATGCTCCGACAGCTGACCTCCTACTGCGCCCGAGACCTGCACCTCGTTGACATCTCTGGCCAGGCGGACTTGGCGGCTCAGAGGTGAGTGGTGGGCGGAGGGGCAGGACGGCTGTCTCTTGGGCTGGAACATGTTAATGAAGTCCCCAACCCCAACCCCAAAATGCTTTCTGATTCCTGGCCCGGCCGCACTGGCTGCCAATTTGTTTTTCTGCCCAATTCGAAGTGCTCATTTTGACCTATAAAGCTGTAAGCAGCTCACAACCGCAATACCTCAAGGACTGTTCTCCCCATATGAACTGACTCGGACCCTGCGATCGTCATCTGAGGCCCTTCTTTGTGCGTCTCCTCCATGAGAGATCTGGAGGGTGGCAACACAAGAACAGTCCTTTTATGCAGTGACTGCCTGTTTGTGGAAAGCTCTCCCCAGGGAGGCTCGCCGGGCACCTACGTTACATATATTTAGGCTGCAGGTGAAAACTTTTCAACCAGGCCTTGGGCTGTTTAAACATTCTATGGCCTTTTAAATGTCTTTGTTTTTGTTTTATTATGTTTTTTGTGTTCTCATTTTGTATTTTTATGTTGTGAACCGCCCTGTGATCTTTGGATGAGGGACGGTATACAAATTTAATAAATAGTAATAAATCCTGCAAATGGGCCAGTGTGGTGTAGTGGTTAAGAGTGGTAGACTCATAATCTGGTGAAACGGGTTCACGTCTCCGCTCCTCCACATGCAGCTGCTGGGTGACCTTGGGCTAGTCACACTTCTTTGAAGTCTCTCAGCCCCACTCACCTCACAGAGTGTTTGTTGTGGGGGAAGAAGGGGAAGAAGAATGTTAGCTGCTTTGAGACTCCTTCGGGTAGTGAAAAGCGGGATATCAAATCCAAACTCTTCTTCTTCTTCCTCTTTGGCAGGCTATGATGGTGGTTTGGGAGCTTTGGGGATGGAAGAGAGGTTGGCCTCTCTAAAGCATTCCAGAGCCTCCCTGGAGTCTCTTGTAGTCTCACATTTTGCATGTAGCCTCTGGTTGCTTTCTGATTGGAAACAATGAATGGAAGTCCTCTTCTGCAGTTGACGCTGTCCTCTTGGGGAGGTCCTCTGTAACCCAGTCTAGGGTGGCAGCCTCTTCCCATCAGCAACCTGTGGTTGTGGTTGCATCGCAGACCGAAAGCTTTCATTCAAGGTCAGGCAGGTATATGTGGTAGTTTCACAGAGACTGGGCCTTCCCATCTCTGACTGAGGCTTTTGTATGTGTGGATTCTCTTCCTTCAAGGCCCATCTTGATGGAGAAGCCAGATGTGGTGGTGGGGACGCCATCGCGGGTCCTGGCTCACTTGAGGGCTGGCAGCCTGAGCCTGCAGGATTCCTTGGAAATCCTGGTGTTGGATGAAGCTGACCTCCTTTTCTCCTTTGGCTTTGAGGAAGATTTGAAAACTCTGTTGTGGTGAGTTTATTCTGGCCCTGGGTTGTTGGCTTTGAAAGGAAGGCCTGGGGCCAGTCTGTGATTCTGTGGGAGGGTGGAGGAAGCCTAGGAGGTCTCTGGGTTCTTACGAGCAGTACCTGCTCACGTGTCCCGCTCCATCATTTGTTGAATGTTGGATGCTATGCCAAGGGGGGAAGTGGAGATAGTCCAGGAGCTAGATAAATTGCTTTTTGTATCCAGCTAGAATCCAGCTGGACCATAATGCAGGCTGATCGCCGAAGAATTGATGCTTTTGAATTATGGTGCTGAAGGAGACTCTTGAGAGTCCCATGGACTGCAAGAAGATCAAACCTATCCATTCTTAAAGAAATCAGCCCTGAGTGCTCACTGGAAGGACAGATCCTGAAGTTGAGGCTCCAGTACTTTGGCCACCTCATGAGAAGAGAAGACTCCCTAGAAAAGACCCTGATGTTGGGAAAGATGGAGGGCACAAGGAGAAGGGGACGACAGAGGATGAGATGGTTGGACAGTGTTCTCGAAGCTACTAACATGAGTTTGGCTAAACTGCGAGAGGCAGTGAAGGATAGGCGTGCCTGGCGTGCTCTGGTCCATGGGGTCACGAAGAGTCGGACATGACTGAACAACAACAACAAGAATCCATTTTGATGCTTGTTGGATCCTTTTTGTTTGGTTCTGTGGCATATTTTATTGGGGAAATTGTGTAACATAAACAGAAATCCTGAGTTGAAATCAGCTTTCAGGCTGGAAAAAGTTGGTGCTGTCACACTAGGAAAAGAAGCTCAGCATATTTATAGTGAAGCTTGTGGAAGCAGAGGGATAGGTTTGGGCTGTTGTGCCTACAATGCCCTGTTTTACGCTCATCCTGGAGGCAACTGGTTCACTGCCTTTGGGTGCTGAGTGCTGGGCAAGGGGGGCTTTTGGTGCAACCTTACAAATGATGGGCTCTTGTTTCCTCTCCAGCCACTTGCCCAAGATCTACCAGACTTTCCTCATGTCAGCTACCTTCAATGAGGATGTCAAGGCCCTGAAGGAGCTGGTGCTCCACAACCCTGTAAGTTTGTGAGAAAGGGGTTGGAGGTTGTGGGAATGGTTTTGGATTCAAAGGAGGCAAGGTCAGGGGCTGGGATTTCCTTTTCCCATTGCTCTGGGGTTGTGGTGGTGGGGGAAATGCTCTTCACAGATAGTAATGGTCCCGTGTCTGTTTGCCTCCTGCAACTTGCGGGTGTTGAGTTGGTTCTGGTGCATAGCTGTCAAACTTTTCCCTTTTTTTTAAGGGGAATTCCCTTATTCCGAATAGGATTCCTCGCAAGAAAAGGGAAAAGTTGATAGCTATGTTCTGGTGGTCTCCTAGCAATCCGTGGCACAGAAAGGGAGCAATTAAGAGTCATCTGGGGAGCAGGCCTCCCTCTCTGAGTCCATCCACATGGCCTTGCCAATCTCTGCCCTGCAAGAGGAAACAGCAGCATCAGGGGCCCATTGAGGCAGCCCCCAGCCTGCAAGAGCCTTCACTTGCAGCTGCATTTACCTGCAGGGGGCACTGGCTGGAACATTAGAGACCCCCACCAGGGAAGGGATTCACATATGCCTTGGCCCCGCTGCAGTAACGACTGTAATAGCTTAAGCTGCCTCAACAACATTGGTTGGTAGGCAGCGTATAAATACTCCAAAATAAAACGAAGCCTCTTTTCACCTCCTGCACAGGTGACCCTGAAGCTGCAGGAATCGCAGCTGCCAGACAGCTCCAAGCTGAGCCAATTCCAGATCCGGTGCGAGACGGAGGACGACAAGTTCCTGCTGCTTTATGCACTACTGAAGCTTTCGCTGGTGAAGGGCAAAGTCATCCTCTTTGTCAGCACCATCGGCCGCTGCTACCGCCTCAAGCTCTTCCTGGAGCAGTTCAGCATCCCAGCCTGTGTCCTGAACTCCGAGCTGCCTGTTCAATCCAGGTGAGCCTTGCTAGGTAGGTATGGGGGCAGTGATGGAAGGCAGCAGCAGCAGCTGCCATCCTGGGAGATGGGAAAAGGAGCTGCAGGTATGGTGCTTTGGCCTTGAAGGGGGCACGTAGGGGGAGCGGAGGAAGAAGAAGAAGAGTTTGGATTTGATATCCTGTTTTATCACTACCCGAAGGAGTCTCAAAGCAGCTAACATTCTCCTTTCCCTTCCTCCCCCACAACAAACACTCTGTGAGGTGAGTGAGGCTGAGAGACTTCAAAGAAGTGTGACTAGCCCAAGGTCACCCAGCAGCTGCATGTGGAGGAGCGGGGACGTGAACCCGGTTCACCAGATTACGAGTCTACCACTCTTAACCACTACACCGCACTGGCGGGCCGTGGCATCCATGCCTGGCCACCATGCAGCCCTGGGCACTGCCTGCCATATCCAGAGGTGATTTCCTCTGGCGAAACCACAGTGTCCATCAATTGGATCTGTTCCAGGTGCCACATCATCAGCCAGTTCAATCGGGGCTTCTGTGATTACATCATCGCCACCGACGAACAGGACCTGGCAGAGAAAGAGGGACCGACAAGAGGGAAGAGGAAGAGGAAGGGCAACAAAGCAGGAAAGTAGGTTTGGCTTAAGAGCCACAAATACATTCTGATTGACAACGGATGGTGTAAAATAGGAGACTTGTGGGTAGGTGCCATCGGTGTGCAGCCGACCCTCAGGTCTACTTCTCCATAATCAGGAAATGCCATGTGGGCCCTGGACCAGGGCCTGGAATAAATGGTGGGGTAGACCATAGAGTCGTAGAGTTGGAAGGGATCCCAAGGATCGTCTAGTCTAACCCCCTGCAGCGCTGGAATCCTGCCCACATCAGCCCCTGGCTGGGCGTGAACCGCCAACCTTCTGGTTAACAGACAGATGCACTGTCCCACTGTGCCACAAGGTAATAAGCTGAATTTGAATCATGGCAGGTGACTGGCTCCAGTGGCTTCACACATCTGTGGTAGCAGAGGTGGCCTATTTATGTTCCAGCCAGCCTACCCTTCAGCCGATCCGATTTGGGTGGTATAGAATTCTCTCTTCACCTCAGACCACTTTTTTTTTCTATCCAGTGAGTGATCTAATGACTCCTACCCAACTGGCCAGTCAGAAGTGAGCTTTACAAACTTCCTAGCACAGCATAAATAGCAGCCTCATGCAACTTAAGCAACTGGAGACTTGTGCTCCCCCCCCCCCAATAACCCTGTATAAGCAGTAAACTCTTATATCTTTGTGGAAGGAGAATAAAATTAGAAAGGAATTAAAGAAAATTGAAATGCACGTGAGGAAAGGCTGAGCAAGGTTGTTTTCGCAAGAGAACCATGTACGAAGAGCAACTGCTATGACTGTTGAGGACAAAGGAAGGTGGGAAAGATAAGGAAGTTTTTATGCCTCGTGATTCAGTCGGTAGAGGCAAGTAGAAGGAAATACTGCCATATGTGGACATAGCTGCCTTTTCCCTTGCGGCTTGTGCTTTTTTTCATATTTGGTGTCCCACCCCCTCAACTACTGGCTGTTAGAGGTTTTGTTGAACCTCCCCTCTTGCAATACGTAAATAAGCATCCTGTTTCACTTTGAGCTGAACCCGCAGGGTATTCAGTGTTGAAACACCACACTTCCCCGACACCTTGCATATAAAACAACCCCCCTCTGAGTAAATGCAACTTTAAAGGTGATTTCTCCCAAGAAGCTGGCATTGGTTTCACATGGTAACTTTAGTTCATAATGTATGCTTTGTAAGTGTTGATTTTATTCACTTTGGTCTTGAAATTTGTTTTTAAATGTTGGTTTTTGTTGACAGTTTAATGCATTTTTTAATGCTCTTTGATAAGCAGCTTAGAGGTTTTAGTTGCAGTTAAGCGGTATATAAACGGGTTAAGTAGGGCTGCAGGATGCATCCAAGTGGCTTGGTTAGCAGAGGCCCAGAAAGGCCTGGATGCTTCCGATGAGCCTCTTCCTTGTCCTGCTGCCTAGGAGAGAGAGAGAGAGAGAGTCGCCCCCTTGCCCTCATTGTTCTCTTCTGCTGCTTCCCTTGCAGGGGCAAAGACCAGGAATATGGAGTATCGCGTGGGATCGACTTCCAGAACGTCTCTGCTGTCCTGAACTTTGACTTCCCTCCCTCGGTAGAGTCCTACATTCACCGTGCAGGCAGGTGAGCAGCAGGTGGCCTTGCATTTACAGAACCGCGAATTCCACATTCCTGGGACGAGGCATCCAAGCCACACTTGGGTTTCTAAGAACAGGGACTTACCAAAGGTCACCTGATCCCTCTGTGATATCTGGGACTTTTTTTTGGCAAGCTGCCTGGCACAGAACCCAGCCGTCTCTGAATTTCCTCTTGAGTCGGTTATCAAAGACCCATTTCTCTGATTAGCTGGTAATTTTCATAAAGCTGCTTCAGGGGGAAGGAGCCAAGAGTGTTTGTGTCCTGCCTCCCTTTCCCCCCATGCAGCCCTGGGGCCCCTCCTGAGCTCCTTCTTGCCTTCCTCAGAAAAAAATACAAAACCGTGTATATCACTGGAAGAATTGCATAAATATGAAACTAAACTGACAATATCATAATGCAAAGGGCATTTATAAACATTTCATCAGAGGCAAACCTACATATGCTTTAAAGCAGTTTAGTTTCATATTTATGCAATTCTTCCAGTGATATACACGGTTTTGTATTTTTTCTGAGGTACAGATACCGTGACTGTCTGTTGTTTTTTCCTTCTTGCCTTCCGGCTGTGGTGCCCTCTCTTCCCTGCCCTTGCCTGACCACCTGACCGCTTCCTCCCTTGCAGGACTGCCCGTGCGGACAACCCGGGCACTGCCCTGACCTTTGTGCTGCCCTCCGAGAAGGCTGTGCTGGCTGAGATCGAGGCGGCTCTCACAGGAGGAGGTGGGTGTGCTCGCAAGGCAGGGAGGTGCTGCCCTGGGGAGGCCTTCCGAGCGGGCAGAGGGAACACCTCCCCCCCCCCCCCGGGGCGCAGAGATCGGTGAGGTCAGCACGGGGCACCGGCTTGGCTCTGGGCGAAGAATTGCCCAATTCAAGAGTTTCCCCGTGCAGTGGCCGCTTGCCTTTCTGTCTCGCCAACCAGTCCCGATCCTTCCCCACCAGGCAGCGACGAAACTCCCTTGCGGCCCTACCTGTTCCGGATGGAGGAGATTGAGGGCCTCCGGTACCGTTGTCAGGTGAGTGGGCACGGCCTGGCTGCTCTGGGAGGTGACTGTGGCAGCACCACCTCCTCTCGCCCTCTCCCTGCACGGGGCCAAAGGGGGGCGGGCGGTGGAGGAAGCTGTTACAGGTGGTGCTTCAGAGCCATCCTTGGCAAGGCAGACTGCAAGTTGGGGGTGAGGTTGCCATGGGTCCAGCCTTTTTTAAAAAATTATTAAACCATTTTAGCAAAACAAATTGTCAATCAATATACCCAGTTACAATTTCCCCCCTTTTTTTTATTCCCCCTCCCTCCCTCCCCCACCCCAAGACTTCCCTCAGCTCCCCTCTTCGATTTATGTATACATAGTATTTTTTGCATGTTATAAATTTGTACGTATCATTACATCGTCTGTCATATGTTCTACTAATACATTTGTGAATGTTTATTCAAAACCTGCCAAGGAGTCTGAGTCATTTTGTTTGTTTTTTAATAGCTTGTAAAAAGTTCCCATTCTTCCTTCAAGTCCCGATTGTCCTTCTCACGTAATTTATATGTTAGCTTTGCCATTTCCGCATAATTCATCAGTTTTTCTTGCCATTGTTCTTTCGTCAGGGTTTCCTCATTCTTCCAACGTAGTGCCAATAAGACTCTTGCAGCTGTTGTAGCATATATGAATATTTTTGTTTTTGTTTTTCTTGGCAGGCCTTGTCCTAAGATCCCTAACAGGAATGCCATTGGTTTTTAAACAAATGTCATTTTAAACATGTTTTTTTCAGTTCATTATATATCATCTCCCAATTTTTTTTTAACCTCTCTACATTCCCACCACATATGATAAAACGTTTACCTTTCCAACATGTGTTTGGGCATGGGTCCAACCTTTTAAAAGGCAGGTGTTTCAGGGAGATCTCGGGTTCTCCACATCGAGGACAAGTCTGCTTCAGGGGGCCCCCTGATATCCCCTTCCCTGAGTGGTTTTGCCAGGCGCTAGAGAGGGAAAATCTCAGAGGAGGCAGGAACATTTGGCGAGGAACTGTAAAGCACAGAATCCATTTCTCTGGGTGCCACAGCGTGACTTGGAGGCATTGCGTCCCCCCCCCAATTTCTTGCTTTGTTTGGGGTTGCTTTCTCTCGACTCAGCTGCTGCTTTTAGTAATCATGGGGATGGAGCAAGTCCTGTGCCCCCCCCCCATTGCTTTTAAACCACCCACCCATCTCCGCCCGGTTCTCATTTGGGTCCTTTGCTCTCAGGACGCCATGCGGTCCGTCACCAAGCAGGCCATCAAGGAAGCTCGCCTCCGGGAGATCAAGGAGGAGCTGCTCAACTCTGAGAAGCTGAAGGTATTCGCCTGCGCGGCACCTGGCGGTGGGGAGGGCAGGGGGACCCGAGAGAGTGGGAGGGGGCCGTCAGGGAGGGGCGGCTGCTGGGGAGATGCTTCTGACCTCCATTTCTCTCCTCCCAGACATACTTTGAGGACAATCCCCGGGACCTGGACCTCCTGCGCCACGACAAGCCTCTTCACCCAGCCGTTGTCAAGCCCCACTTGCGAAACGTACCAGCGTACCTGGGTAGGAGGGGGCGGCATTTGTGGCCTCAGCAGGGGGGGCTCAATGCTGCGTCTTCGCCGTGTCTGAGGGGATGGCGAACAGCGGCAGGCCCTGTAGATGAGCTCTGGGGCGGGACTTGGGCTTCCCTCTTCCGAGGCGGAAAGAGAGGGCGCCCCTGCTTCTCCTGCAGAGTCCTTACCTTGGACCTCATATGCCCCCTTGCCACACTGTCCATGCAAATCTCCAAGGCTTCTTTAAGCTGCGCGAGGGCAAGCTCTTGCTTTTCGGCTGTGGCGCAGAAGAAAAAGTGCAGCAAAGGGGGCCGGGTATCGGAGGGGGGGGGAAGCTGGTGGGCCATTCCATTGTCACGGGTGGGACACTTGGACCATGTTTTTTGGTATTCACACATGTGTAACAATGTAAATATACATAAAAATTAACAACCAAAATTTAAACTGTCTTCTTAATAAGATACTGAACATTTTACTATTTTTTTATTATTTTTATAGATATTTTTGACAATTTTATTAAATGTTAAAGTATTGTCACGGGTGGGACAAAAAAAGGACATGGCGCCTGAGATAAGTTTGATTTATGGAAAAACTCTGCGAGTTGGGAGGTGAATCAATGATAAACTCAGCATATCTGTTTAAATCAATGTTTATTGGTTACAACTATGCAATCAGAAATTAAGTTTAAGAAATTTAACGATACAAAATTAAGGAAAAAATGCTGTCACGGGTGGGACAATCATCAGAAAACTTTAAACTTGAACACTTCTGTGAAGACTACGTGGGTGGACTTTTGAAAAGAAGGTCCATAAACTAACCTTCTTTTGTCTTTAGCTTTAAAAAAAAATGGTTAGACTGCATGTTTGGAATCTTCCTCACCAAAGTCCAGCACTCATCTAGCATTCTTATCAGGCTCATTTTTCATGGAATGGCCCTGGTGCAAAAGCATTGCAGGCCTCTCGAGAATGTGTCGCAAGAGGGGGCTGTTCCTCCTCCTGTTTGGGCCAGTAACCACCAGCGGCTGCTCCTCTTCTCTCCCCAGTGCCTCCCACCCTCCGGGCTGTGGCGCAGCCCCTGGGCAGCAAGCGCAGACGACGGAAGCCGCCACCACCCAGAACCAGGGTATGTCTTGCTCCTCTGCTGCTGCCCCCAAATTGGAGGGGGAGGGGGGACTGGCCTGCCTTTCCTCACACCCCGGCACAGTCCCAGGGAAGGTTTTTTTCACAAAACTTTCCGATCATGCTCTGGGTCCTGTAAAGAAGGCATGGCAATTGGGCGGGGGGGGGGGGGCCTGTGGAAGGCTTTCTAGCTGGGGGGCCTTCTGTGCTCCTCCAGAGGCCCTATTTCACCCCCTTCTCTGTGTTTGTCCCTTACTCCTTGGGGTGCAAGAGCAAAAAATCTCACCTCTGCTGTTACCCGGGATCTCCACTCTTGACTCCTTGAGAGACAGTGTGGTGTAGTGGTTAAAAGCGGAAGACTCATAATGTGGTGAACCGGGTTTGCGTCTCCGCTCCTCCACATGCAGCTGCTGGGTGACCTTGGGCTAGTCACGCTTCTCTGAAGTCTCTCAGCACCACTCACCTCACAGAGTGTTTGTTGTGGGGGAGGAAGGGAAAGGAGAATGTTAGCTGCTTTGAGACTCCTTCGGGTAGTGATAAAGCGGGATATCAAATCCTCCTCTTCTTCTTCTTCTGCTTCATAGGGTGTTGGTTGATTTTTGGGACCTGCCATTAGCCAGAAGCGCCTGCCACATGGGGCCTTGGGCAGTTCTTCTGCCCCTTTCTGTGGTGCTTCTGGTGTTGCACCTTCATGGGGGGAGTCCATGTGCTGAGAACTAATGGTGCAGCCCATGGGCGGGTGGGGTTTGCAGACCCAATACCCAAGCAAAAAGCTCAGGAGTCTTTGCCAGAGGCCCTTTGGATCTGTGATTGTGGCAGCAGGGCGAGGGACCCAGTAGCCCAGTGGCCATGCAACCCCCCTCCCACTGTGAGATCCACTTCTACATTGTCTCCCCCTATAGGGCCAGCGGAATCCCCTGCGGAGCTTCAAGTGCACGAAGCAGAGATCGGGAGCTCCAGCCAAGCACCGGACAGCAGCTGGAACGCCTGGATCCTGACTGCCGCTTATAGCTGAACTGTGTCGGGGAGGAGGCTGGCGCTGGGCCCCCGTTTTGGGGCCCAGGATATTTGATGTAAATAAAGGACAGCTGTTTGTGCTCGGCCACCGCCATGTCAGGTTCGGAGGCCTTCCTCAGAAAAACATTAAAGAGGTTGACCTTCCTTGGCCATTGCAGTGCCTTAAGGCCAGGAGCAACTTCTCCTGCATTCTCAAGTCTTTGTGGGGGTTTATTTGTCTGTCTTTGAGCCCCTGAAACCAGCAGCCTCCTCTGTCCTGGCAACACTGCCTGGGGTGTAGCCCTAGGCCCCTTGTGCCTGCCTCTCTGGGCCGGGTGGTGGGTGCAGAGTCCCCCTTTCTCATTGTCTTCCTTGTGTGTGTGAAGGTGCTTTCTCTTGGAAGCCAGGTTCCTCCCGTGGAGATTCCAGGCAGTAGCTGCTGTCCGGAAGAAGTCCTGAAACTCTGTAAACATCTATACAAGATCTCAAAGGAGCTGTCTTACTACAAAGGAATTCAGAAATAGACCGGAAAGAGAAGTTGCTGAATTGCAACTAATCACCAAACTTAAATAATTAGTTGCAATTCAGTAACTTCTCTTTCCAGTCTATTTCTGAAATTCCTTTGTAGTAAGACAGCTACTAATTACCAAACTTAAAGGGACGCGGGTGGTGCTGTGGGTTAAACCACAGAGCCTAGGGCTTGCTGATCAGAAGGTCGGTGGTTCGAATCCCTGCGACGAAGTGAACTCCCATTGTTCGGTCCCAGCTCCTGCCCACCTAGCAGTTTGAAAGCATGTCAAAGTGCAAGTAGATAAATAGGTACCGCTCCGGCGGGAAGGTATATGGCGTTTCCGTGCGCTGCTCTGGTTTGCCAGAAGCGGCTTAGTCATGCTGGCCACATGACCCAGAAGCTGTACGCCGGCTCCCTCGGCCATTAACGCGAGATGAGCGCCGCAACCCCAGAGTTGGACCCGACTGGACCTAATAGTCAGGGGTCCCTTTACCTTTCCAAACTTAAAACCATGGAGAGACCTGGTCTGAACAAAGACATTGGATTCTTATCTCATTATACATGACAAAGCTATCTTTAGCCATCTCACCTCTTGCTTTTTCCTGTAAGACCAATTGCAGTCATTAACATTCATCAACAGGTTTTCCACACCTATCGGCCAATCACCCATTCCCACCATCCCTCCCCACTCTCACTATATATAAGGGTCTGGTGACTTCTGTTTCAGTATATCTGAAGAAAAGTGCATGCACACGAAAGCTCATACCAAGAACAAACTTGGTTGGTCTCTAAGGTGCTACTGGACGGAATTTTTTTATTTTTTATTTTGTTTTGTCTGTAAACATCCTTTGCCTTCAGTCATCCCACACCCCCTGCTTTTGGATGTGCGAAATGCCCCGTCTGCAATTCCTTCTCACCCGGTTTCTGTAAACAGGGTGGTGTGTCTTGTATCACACTCCTTTGCCCTCGCCAGCTGGGCCTCACCCCAGCCCTTTGCTCCCCGGGTCTGAAGTGAAGGCAGAGCAAGGCTCTTCCAGGGTGATAGCAGGCCTGCTCACGGCCCCCGCCTCCATGGTACATCCTGTGGCCCTTGTTCTGACTCTCTCTGTCTTGTGGCTACCTGTGCCAGCAGCTGCCAATAATGGCAACTGGTGGACTATTGCCCAGGCTCCCTTGGCCTTATCAGGCATCAAGGCCAGGCCAGGCTTGTAAACCTTGAGGAGGGAGGAAGATAAGCGGCTCAAGGTCGAGGCAGCAGACAGAGGACCCTCCTGGGTGTGGCCTCTTGGACCATAAGCAACAAACATGCAACTCCCTGTCCTGTTCCTCATAACCCCCCCCCCCAGCTTTCCTTACCTTCAACTGCACTGCTTCCTCCTCGGATGTTTCCCCAAGAAGCTTACGTGGCTGCACTTTCAAGGGTCAAAGCTTAGGCATGGTGTGACTTGCCAATTTGAGTGTCTTTGCCTTGAGTGGGTTACCAGGTTGAATGGGCTACCAGGTCTGTTCTTTTCACAGGGAGGGAGACGGGCATCTTCCTTGTTGCCATGGGGCAAAATGAAAGAGCCCCATCTGGGGGTGTTCTCCCATCTGGGCTGCAACAGCAGTTTGGTTCCGAAGAGGCCCCCCCCCCAGGCCTGCCACCTTCACCCCTCAGCAGGGTACACAACTTCCTGTTAAAGCTCAGCTGTTTCTGAGAATGTCCCCCCCCCAAAAAAAAACCCTGAAGGGTTGCATTGATGTTTACAATGTATGGGGACAGGGGACGACGACCCCAGAAGGGGGAAATAGCACCGCCTGCATTTGCTTTAAATAGTGAAGTGCTTGAGGCAGGGGATCCTGGAGGGAGAATTGAGCAGATGCTGGGTAGTGGGGCAGAGTCCGCCAGGTGCTCCATCTTGCCTGAAAAGTCTTTGGAGGGGCAGTGTTGGGGAGTTCTGGGCAGCCAGGATGCTGTGGGGTGTGTTAGGTAGCTTATAGTTCGCCTGTTTCATTGCCAGTATACCAAATCTGGTGCAACAGCATTTGGGATATTGGATCCAGTTTTGGTCGCCTCGCTTTATTTTTTTTATCAAAATTTTATTGGTTTTTACAGTTTTAAGCACATTTCATAACAGTTAAATTTTTTCTATACTCCCCCCTCTCCCACCGAGGGGAGCAATTATCCAAACCCCCCTCTCACAGGAGCACATATTAATACATTTCAAATTTAACAAATTAACATATAGAAAATCATAGCTTACGGTAAGCCTGGCCCTTCTCCTAGGCCAAACATTCTTACTTTTCTCAATTTCATTATCGATTGACTTCCTCAGATCCCCCCCTGTTGAATTCAAAAACAAACCTATTTACCAGTTTTTCAGATTCATAATCAATTCTAATTTTACATCACAATAAATTTTCTCCTCATCTTTTTGAACAAAATCATACATCAAACTTTATTCCTAATAATTTTTACACAACCTCAGCCTCTTAAGTACCTCTGAACCTTTCTAAAACCCTTATCAAATTTTACCTATTCAAACTAATTTTATAGACCTAATTTTTTCTTTTTTCTACCCCCTTCCCTCCCTCCGGTCTCAATTTTTTTTGGCTAATATTTCTTAACATTTCTCCATTACACCAGCGTCCAGGTCTGTCCGTCTAAACCATATAGAGAGAAAGATATCAAAAACATGTCCTTTTTAGCCCACTCCAACCCTCCCAAAAACCTGAACCCAAAAGTTAAAGCATGCTGTCTTCTGTTTTCGTCTTGTCTCTTGCAAAGTAATCTTCCATGTCGCCTCGCTTTAATAAGGATATTGTGGAGCTGGATTAGGATCCAAAATGGCCAACCCAAATGGTCAAAGGGATGGAGCGACTCGCCTACGAGGAAAGCTTGCAGCATTTCGGACATTTTAGTTTAGCGAAAAGGTAAAGAGGCAGCATAATGGACCTTTATAAAATAATGGAGCAGCATGGATAAAATGGAGAGAAAAGTTTTATCGCCTCTCACAATGCTAGAACTTGTGTGGATGTCCAGGGCAGCTGAAAGTTGGAAGATTCGGGATAGATAAAAGGAAGTCCTTGACCCCTCACAGTTGGAAGTGTGGAACTTGCCCTTAAAGGAGGCAATGATGGCCACCAACTTGGGTGGCTTTAAAAGAGGGTTGGACAAATTCATGGAGGAGGAGAGGGCCATCAATGGCTGCTGGCCATGATGGCTCTGCTCTGCTCCCATCGTTGGAGGCAGCCATACCTCTGGATCCCAATTGCTGGAAGCCACAGGACGGGAGGGCTTTGGTGCGCCAATCTGTGAGGACAGGATGCTGAACTAGATGGGCCATGGGCCTGATCCAGCAGGCTTTTTCTTACGTTCTTATGACTGAAGAGCGTACAACAGGTAGGTCTCCCCGAAGCAGGTCAGAAGAACCTCAGCTCCACTTTCAGGTTAATGATAGCGGGGGTTTTACAGCCTTGGCGCAGCCTGATTGGCTCCACAGATGTCAGACCAGGGCTGCTAATAACTGGGTGTCTGGTGGACTCGGAACATGTACCTTGGCACAGCAAGTGCTGGGCACTCCCTCCTGTCTGAATCTTCTGTCTGGGACTGAGGACAAGCTACCAGGATGCTGAACGCCATCGTGCTCGCCTTGGTGCTTTCCAGGGCCGGGCTGGGCCTGGTGAGTGAGGTCAGGGGCCTGGTGGGGGTGGATGATGGAGGGAAGGGCAAGAGGGTTTCAGGAGCCAACAGCCTTCAAAAGGCCTTGGGCAACTGAGCTGTTTCTTAGGGGAGAAGGATGAGATGGAACTAAATGGGCAACCCAAGTCCATCTCTGTCTGGTTTCAGCTGCCCACAGAAAATGGGTCCTATACAGTGGTACCTCACTAGATGAATGCCTCGCTAGACAAAAAACTCGTTAGACGAAAGGCATTCGCTAACAAAAGGCTGACTCGCAAGACGAATTTTCCTGTGGGCTTGCCTTGCAAGACGAAAAATTTTCACAATTCCCCCCCCCCCGTCAAACCGCTCTTCCCCCGTTGGTGCTTCACAAGACGAAATTTTTGCTATACGACAGCACTCGCAGAACGAATTTATTTCGTCTTGCGAGGCACCACTGTATTTCTGGACTGCAAGGGAACAACAGACAGACCTTGTTCAACTTTGCTTTCCTAAGAAGTTCACACTGGTTTACGAAGGCAGAAATCGTACAGTTGTAGAGTTGGGAAGGACCCCATAGGTCATCTAGTCCAAATCCTTGCAGGGCAGGAATTGCATCTGAAGTATTCCTGGCAGATGACTATTCCAACATCTGCTTTAAAATCTCCAATGGTGTCTTGTCACCTTCCAAGGGAGTCCGTCCCCCTGTCAAATGGCTCTTCCTGTCAGAAAGTTTAGCTGGAATCTCTTTTCTTGTCACTGGAATCCACTGGTTAGGGTCCTGCTGTCCAGAGCGGTGGAAAAACCAGCTTCCACAATCAGTAACAAAATAGCATAGCAAACACATAGGAGACAATACTGACAGCAAATACATAGGAGACAAGCAATATTGACAGCCTTGTGGAAGAGGTGCCTCCCATCCTCGCCTTGTACCACATCTGCTTGAGGAGTCCCAGTTCTTGCAAATTCGAAATCAGTCTGATGAGATCCACCCTTCCTGGACAGATCAGAATTTAGTTGTACTTTCACAGTTCCCCACAGTTCCAATGCAGTTCTTGGCTCAAAAAACAAGGCCTCCAAATATATTTTAATGTGTGCGTTTAAGAGGGAATAGGACTTTTAGTGTGGATTCTCACACCCAAAGGGAAACCTAGTGGAACAGAGAGGGCCGGTGAGACAATTACCTATAGATGCAAACTCAATAGGAAGAGTAGGGCAGAGGGCTTTCTGGAGGAGGTCTTACATTGTGTCAAAGAGGGCACAGAGCAGCATCACCGCCAGACTACTCCGAATAATCATTGTGTGCGGTAATCAGGGGCGTAGCAAGGGGGCGGGCCGCCCCGGGTTCCATAATGGAGGGGGTGACAAATTATCAAGGAACAATTTTAAATTTTTTATTTATTTTGATACATTATTTTTTTTTAAATGCCTGCTCCGAAGGTCTTATCTTACTATACTAGGGATTATATAGCTATATATGAAATTTCATGCATATCGGTTAATATGTTGACCCTCCTCCACCAAAATAGCTGTTCAGTTGGCTGTTTTCCTATGTCATGAAGGCTGAAATTTCAGTTCAGGGACCACTTACTGTTCCCAACCCTAACTCTGTGGAAAGCCAACTAATTAGACTAATTTGATTTTGAGATGTTTTTAGGAGGTAATTTAATTATTGTTTGATTTTATACCAATGTTATCTATCTGATGTTAGCCACCCTGAGCCCAACTTTGGCCGGGGAGGTTATAAATAAAACTTTATTATTATTATTATTATTATTATTATTATTATTATTATTATTATTATTACTTGTTATTATTCCTTTGTAAGAAAATATGAAATAATGTAAAACCATTTTTGAGGGGGGGATCAATGGGGGGGGGTTGACAATAAATTTTCTGCACTGAGTACCACCTGACCTTCCTATGCCACTGGGGGGGACAAAAAAATGTTTGCCCCCAGGTACCAATTTACCTTGCTACGCCCCTGGCGATAATGCTGGGTCCCAATAGTAACTTTGTACTGGGGACATGTTATCCCCTTGGCGAAAATGCTCAGGGAGACACTCAGATGGAGAACGAAATCAAGGAAACATCTAAAAGAGGAAATGCCGTAGTAATAGGCAACTTCAGTTACGCTTGCCTAGGCTGTGTGGGCACACATCACACGTAGAGGTAACATTTCTAGATGCCTGCAATGTCTGTGCCCTAGGAACAGTTGCACAGAGCAGGGTGCCTGGGACTTAATCTTAAGCGGCACCAGAACTTGGTGCAAATGATCTTGAACCAACTGGGAGCAGCGACCATAGTGCTATCTGATTCAGTGTTTGTGCAAATAGACAATTGCAAAGAATATCCGAGAGTCACATATGAAACTTCCCAAAACGGAGAGGACTGGGAGAAAAAGGAAGTTGCAAGGGTCAAAGTCAATTCTCTCCAAATATTTGGGGGTTCTTTAAAACTACAGTATTAGCTAGATAGTATACACTGAAGATCAAACGAGGTACTGCCAGGGTGTCAATGTGGTGAACTAGCAGAGTCAAATATGCTGTTAGAGAGGCAAGAAGATTTCCATTAGAAAATGGAAGCCTTGTTCAAATGAGACCAAAAAGGAACATGAAAATGCAGAGAAAAGTAAGCAGACAGTAAGGAATGGAAAAGAAGAAGAAAAGTATTTGAGGAGCAAATTGCTAAAAACAGAAAGACCACGAGCAATGAAAGCTCTCAATGAAAGGGACCCAGGTGGCGCTGTGGGTTAAACCACAGAGTCTAGGGCTTGCCGATCAGAAGGTCGGCGGTTCGAATCCCTGCGGCGGGGTGAGCTCCTGTTGTTCGGTCCCAGCTCCTGCCCACCTAGCAGTTCGAAAGCACATCAAAGTGCAAGTAGATAAATAGGGACCGCTCCGGCGGGAAGGTAAACGGCGTTTCCACGCGCTGCTCTGGTTCGCCAGAAAGTGGCTTTGTCATGCTGGCCACATGACCCGGAAGCTGTCTGCGGACAAACGCCGGCTCCCTTGGCCTATAGAGCGAGATGAGTGCCGCAACCCCAGAGTCGGACACGACTGGACCTAATGGTCAGGGGTCCCTTTACCTTTACCTATGTTGCTAGCAGACAGCCAGTTAGGGAGGCAGTGGAGTGTCTTTGGGTCATGAGGGGGTGAAATTTGTGCCAAAGGAGAATAAGGCGACTGCAGAGAAGCAGAACGAATCCTCTGCTTCTGTCTTCACAATAGAAGAGACGTTGACTTTCACAGGAAGGAAGCTTGATGAATTGAAACGGGTGCAGAATGCCACGGCGAGACTCCTTACGGGGTCCTTGCCGCGGGATCACATTCATCCAGTGCTTTACCAGCTGCACTGGCTCCCGGTGGAGTACAGGGTCAGGTTTAAGGTGCTGGTTTTGACCTCTAAAGCCCTATGCGGCCTAGGACCCTCGTACCTACGGGACGGTCTCTCCTGGTATGCCCCGCGAAGGACCTTAAGGTCCATAAATAACAACACTTTGGAAGTCCCGAGCCTCAAGGAGGTTAGACTGGCCTCAACCAGGGCCAGGGCCTTTTCAGCTCTGGCCCCAGCCTGGTGGAATGCCCTACCACAGGAGATCAGGGCCGGCGGGATTTGACATCTTTTCGCAGGGCCTGCAAGACAGAGCTGTTCCGCCTGGCCTTTGGGCTGGACTCAGTCTAACCCCCCCCCCCTCATTTATTTTTTTGATGGAACCCCTTACATGGAATTTGTATATAAATTTTTCCTCAGCTCTTTTTGCTGGCCCATGTAGGACCAGCATGGATAGTTGGCCCCAATGAATATTTGACGTTTTCTCCCCTTATGGCTTTGATCTATAGGCTACCACTAAAACGAGGCTGCGTTTTAAGCTGTATTCTAACTTACATTTTAATCAACTGTTGTTTTGTTTTTGTTTTTAATGTTTTTGCTGTATTTATATTCAGTGTTAGCCACCCTGAGCCCGGTCTTGGCCTGGGAGGGCGGGGTATAAATAAAAAATTATTATTATTAAATTTATTATAGTGGTGACAAAAAAAAGTCTAGACCTGATTGACAAAATAAATACTAAGGAATGACCAGTTCTGTATGGCATCTCTCCCCCCCCCTCCTATGGGACCAAGGCGGCTGCCCTCACACCAATCCATCAGGCAAAATACTGTTCCTTCTACGGAGAGTGCGGCAAGAACCCCGAAATCGGTTCCAGTCTTCTCCCAGCAAATGTCCCTTGCATCTCCAACACGCCAGCCCGGAAGCTCAGTGGCTCCCACCTCAACCTCCTCCAGGCCATCTGCCCGATGCTGTTCACGGGGGACAATGACACCTTCGCTTGCTGCTCTGAGGCCCAGCTGCGAGACCTGCGGAGCAGCCTGGCCATGTCCCAGGCGATTCTGTCCCGCTGCCCGTCCTGTTCAGAGAACTTTGCCAACATCTACTGCCAGAACACTTGCAGCCCAGACCAGAGCCTCTTCATCAACGTCACCCGGTCTTTCAACCGCACCGTCCAGGAGGAGGAGAAGCAGGGGGTCTTGGAGTACCAGTGCTACTACAGCCAGCGCTTTGCTCAGGAGTCCTTCGACTCTTGCAAAGGGGTGAGGTTGCCAGCCACGGGCGGCTACGCCATCGGCACCATGTGTGGCAAATATGGGGCCACCTTGTGCAACAGCCAGCGGTGGCTGGATTTCCAGGGGGACACAAGCAATGGATTGGCCCCTTTGGCCATCTCCTTCCAGCTGGTGCCCGAAGGCTCTGCCCCAATTCAGGGTGGCATCGTGCCCTTCAACGGAACGACCTGGAAGTGCAGCGAGGCAGTGGGCAACGGGACCAAGGAGAGGTGTTCCTGCCAGGACTGTTCCCAGGCATGCCCTGCAGCCCTGGACCCTCATCCTGCCCAGAAGCCCTTCCGAGTGGGGGAGATGGGTGGGGTCCTGTTCCTGTGCACCTTCCTCTTCTGCCTCCTCGTGGTGCTGTTTGTGGCCTTCCTGCTCCAGCAAGGGTGCTCCTGCTCGTGTCGGAAACAGAAGGAGGAAGGCCCTAAGAAAGCCACGCCAAGGCCAACCTGTTCTCAGAAAGTGAGCCAGGCCACCCATGAATTCCTGGCCAGGATATTCAGCCGCTGGGGCACGCTGGTGGCCTCCTACCCCGTCACGGTGATCACCATCTCGGTGGTGGTGGTGATAGGGCTCTCCAGCGGGCTGGTCTTTCTCCAGCTGACCACAGACCCTGTGGAGCTGTGGTCCAAACCCGACAGCCAGGCCCGGAAGGAGAAGACCTTCTATGACGAGAACTTTGGGCCCTTCTTCAGGACTAACCAGGTCATCATGACTGCCAAGGACCGTCCCAGCTACACCTACGACTCCCTCGTCCTGGGCAATAAGAACTTCAGCGGCATCCTCTCCATGGAGGTTCTGCTGGACCTGCTGGACCTGCAGCAGAGGCTGCAAGGCATTGAGGTCTGGTCTGCAGAGTATGGCAGGAACGTCTCTCTGAAGGACATCTGTTACGCCCCCCTGAACCCCCAGAATTCTACCCTCTCTGACTGCTGCGTCAACAGCCTGTTGCAGTATTTTCAGAACAACGTGACCCGCCTGAATATGACGGCCAACCAGACGATCAGGGGCAAGAATGGCACCGTGGACTGGCGGGACCACTTCCTCTATTGCGTCAAGTAAGCCCTGGGGACCCTTTTTAAAAATACATTTTAGTGGGACAGGCTGGGCTGGAGCAGGGTGTGTGGGTCTGGCTGGGTCCTATGTAAAGGTAAAGGGACCCCTGACTGTTAGGTCCATTCGAGGACGACTCTGGGGTTGCAGCGCTCATCTCGCTTTACTGGCCGAGGGAGCTTCCGGGTCATGTAGCCAGCATGACTAAGCCGCTTCTGGCGAACCAGAGCAGTACACGGAAATGCCGTTTACCTCCCTGCCGCAGCGGTACCTATTTATCTACTTGCACTTTGACATGCTTTCAAACTGCTAGGTTGGCAGCAGCAGGGACCGAGCTCATCCCGTCGCGGGGATTCAAACCGCCGACCTTCCGATCGGCAAGCCCTAGGCTCAGTGGAACAAATTACCTCCTGCGCCATCTTGGCACAGCCCTCGAGGCAGGAGGTGAGGCTGGGCCTTCCCAGGAGCCTGGTTGGCAGTGCCTAGGGGCAGCCTTCAGAGCGGAGGGTTGGCAACGTCCTGCTGGCTCCGAGTCTCTGCTGCAGTCCAACAACAGCAGAGTCCTTCCTCCCACAAGTGTGGTTGTCCCTTTGCCTGTGGCTCAGGCTTAGAGCCCCTGATCGGCAAGCAGAAGGTCCTCTGTTCATCCTCAGCATCATCTCTAGGTAGGGTTAAGAAAGGCCTGGGAACCTGGAGAGTCGCTGCAAACTGAGGTTGAATGGGGGGGGCCAACGTGGACAGGTGGTGAGACCAATCAGATCACAACATGAAAATAGGGGTGTCCTATCCCATAATGATGACGATGACGATGATATTCTTATTTATACCCCACCCATCTGACTGGGTAGCCCCATCCACTCTGGGCAGCTTCCAACATATATAAAAACATAAGTAAACATTAAAAAAACTTCCTTATACAAGCTGTCTTCTAAAGGTTGTACAGTGGAACCTCGGTTTTCGAATGTAATCCGTTCCGGAAGACCGTTCGACTTCCGCCACATTAGAAAACCAAGAAGTAACTGGCGGTCGGCAAAATCCATTGAGAAAAAAGAAAATGCAGCGGAAGCCGTTCGACTTCCGAGGCACCTACGAAAACGGAAGCAATTTACTTCCAGGTTTTCGGTGTCCGGCACGTCCGGCTTCCGAGACGCTTGGAAACCGAGGTTCCACTGTATACTTACTTATCTCCTTGGCTCGGGGGTGGCATAGCTCCATAACCTCCAGCATTTGTCCGATGGAAATAGGGACGCCCTAAGTGGATTCCGGGATGATGGCTTCTGTAAATCTGGGACTGCCCCCGGGAAATAGGGTCTGGCCCAAAGCAGTCCTTCAGCAGTTTAGGGCTCCCAGTTATGCCCTGCCCGCTGCTTCTCTTCCCGCCCCACCTGCAATTTCAGGTGTGGGGCAAGTGACTGCGGTTTGGGGGCCACAGCTGGAACTCCTGGTGGGGCAATTTTGGCCTGTGGGCAGGAGGTTCTCCACGCCTGAAGCAGACAGTGCAGAGCTTGATGGGCCGGTTCTGGCAAAGGCAGCTTCCTCCGCTGTCCCTGGTTCACGAGGCGGCTCCCTTCCTCTGAAAGAAGGAGGGCTTCCCGGAGGGTCCTTAATGCCGGTCTCTCACTGGGTGTTCAATTCCTTTTCCTTCGCAGCTCACCTCTCTCTTTCCAAGACATCACCGAACTGGAGCTGAGCTGCATGGCAGACTACGGAGCCCCTGTCTTCCCTTTCCTGGCCGTGGGGGGGTATCCAGGTAGGAGGCATGCCCACCCCCTGGGAGGAAAGATTGGGTATTTTGTGTCATGTACAGATTGGGCTGCCCAGGCAGCAAGGGGCTGCGGTTTAAGTGGTATTAAGATATTTTTTAAGGTCGGGGGACAGGGTTTGCACATGCACATGTGCTATTTGGGTGCTGTGGCAACCACCACAGCTTATGGTTTCTTTAAAAATGCTTTTTTAATTAACTTTTTGATACAACACATAAGCACACACACTAAGATATAAGGACAATTAAGAAACAAACTAAAAAGAAAACACAAAACAAATGACAAACATATAACCATGAATCCGTACGCTCTTGCACACGGAATTATGTTACCCTACTTTATATTTCCCGTTCTTATTCTTTTCTAGCAGACTTCCTCCCTCCTCAAAGCGGGTCTATTTTCCTGTTTGTTAAACTGTTTCTTTCTCATTTCATTATTTCTACCCTTCTCCATCTACTGTGCTTATAGACCATATTGTGGTTTGTGAAAATTACTCAAAGCGAGTCCAGGTTTTGATTTGAGGACACTGGTTTTTTTTTTTTTTAGGTAATCTCTACTCTTTTTGGAACCTTTGGTTAGACTTTCCCTAATTGTATCCGTCAGTTTTGCCATTTCAAAACATTCAAATAGTCTGTCCTGCCACTCTTTTTTTTTTTTTTTTTTGGTACTATTTCACTTTTCCAATTTTTAGCTATTCATATTCTTGCTGCCGTTGTTGCGTATAAGAATATTCTCTTATTTTCATTTGGGTTATCTGAGTCTAATGTGCCCAATAGGAAAGCTTCTCTTTCTTAATAAAAGTTTGTTTAAATGTTTTTTCCCAACTCTTCACATACACCAAGTTCCACATTTCAACTTTGCAGGGCGCCAAGGACTTCCGAATCTTCCAGCGTTCAGCTACATTGGACGTCCACAAGTTCTAGCACCACGGCTTCTGTTCCCCCCCCCTTTCCCCCCACCCTAATCGCTCCTTTCTAAAAAAAGAAAGAAAGAAAATAGCTTATTCCCATTTTTTCTGTTTTTTCCCCCTTTCCCCCTTCCTTTCTTTTTTTAGAAATGAGTGATTGGGGGGTGGGAAGAGAAAAACACACGAATGAAAATGAAAATAAAAGAAATTACATTTCCGCACATTTGTATACAGATGTGCATAATCTTTATCCATCGCCTAATATATTCTGTATAAACTCGTTCCAAGTATCATTATACTTATCCAGAGAGGAAATTCCTGAGGGCCTCAGGATGCCCTACCTTGTCAGGCCCAGCAGTGGCACCTGAGGGGCCTGGCGAAACCACCACACCTGTGGTTTGAGGGAGAAGGGGGGTGGGGCTGTGTGAGAGGGAACTGGGGCTCTGGGTGGGTGGTGGGGGGCTTGCTGCCTTGCGGATGTGCCACCCCCCAACCTGCCTCTCAGTGACCTCCTTCTTCTCTGCCTGACAGAGGAGGAGTACTCGGAAGGCCAGGCCCTCATCCTGACCTTCTCCTTGAACAACTTCCCTCCCAGTGACCCTCGGTTTGACTTCGCCATGTTGTGGGAGAAGCAGTTCCTGAAGATCGTGGAGGAATTCCAGCAGGAACATGAAGACAGCTACACGGTCGCCTACATGGCAGAGGTGGGTGCTGCTGCTGCTACATGGCAGAGGTGGGTGCCCCACTGACGACCCTTGTGCCTCCCATTTGCCATTGGGGACTGGGGCTACTGGCAGGGGTCACCTCACGCCACTGCGGTCAGCGGTGTCCAAAATCTGCCAGCCAGAACCAGCCCATTCCACTGACCAGTGGACCCCAGGTTTGAAATGAAGGCCCAGGTGCCCAGCAAGCCCCAAAGTGCCCTCCTAGGAGGGTTGGAGAGGGTTATACTCCATCCCTGCTCCCCTCTTGTGCTGTGTCTACTTTATTCTTATATTATTATTATTATTATTATTATTATTATTATTATTATTAATACCCCGCCCATCTGGCTGAGTTTCCCCAGCCACTCTGGGCAGCTCCCAATCGAGTGTTAAAAACAATACAGCGTTAAATATTAAAAAACTTCCCTAAACAGGGCTGCCTTCAGATGTCTTTTAAAAATAGGATAGCTGCTTATTTCCTTGACATCTGATGGGTGGGGTGCCACTACCAAGAAGGCCCTCTGCCTGGTTCCCTGTAACCTCACTTCTCGGCGCTGGATCTCAGTGTCCAGGCTGAACGATGGGGGTGGAGATGCTCCTTCAGGTATACAGGACCGAGGCCATTTAGGGCTTTAAAGGTCAGCACCAACACTTTGAATTGTGCTTGGAAATGTACTGGGAGCCAATGCAGATCTCTCAGGACCAGTGTTGTGTGATCCCGACGGCCACTCCCAGTCACCAGTCTAGCTGCTGCATTCTGGATTAATTGCAGTTTCTGGGTCACCTTCAAAGGTAGCCCCAAGTACAGCGCATTGCAGTAGTCCAAGCGGGAGATAACCAGAGCATGCACCACTCTGGTGAGAGAGTCTGCGGGCAGGTAGGGTCTCAACCTGCGTACCAGATGGAGCTGGTAGACAGCTGCCCTGGACACAGAATTAACCTGCGCCTCCATGGACAGCTGTGAGTCCAAAAAGACTCCCAGGCTGCGCACCTGATCCTTCAGGGACACAGTTACCCCATTCAGGACCAGGGAGTCCTCCACACCCACCCGCCCCCTGTCCCCCCCCCCAAACAGTACTTCTGTCTTGTCAGGATTCAACCTCAATCTGTTAGCCGCCATCCATTCTCCAACCGCCTCCAGGCACTCACACAGGACCTTCACCGGTTCTGATTTAAAAGAGAGGTAGAGATTTTTTGCCCTCGCTGCCCAAATCAGTCAGGCTTGTGGTGGAGGAGAGGAGAAAAATGTGCCCAGAGAGCCTGCTGTTCATCATTTTTACATTTGGGGGTGGGGGTGGGGGCCCATACTACTTGAAAAATCCCAGTGTGCATGGAGAGCTTGAGCTGAGCAGGCATAGAATCGGGGGCAATGTCCCCTGATGTAGCAGCAGCTGCCTCATCTCTCGGCTGGTGCAAGGAATGGGGAGGGCCGGCCTAAGTTATGCGCTTTGAGCATCTTATGTGCCTGAGAAGCCAATGCTGAGCTCGCCTTGCCCATTGGTTGCCCTTCCCCTGCTGCTTTCCCATGCTCAAGGTGCATTATTTCAAACTCCCATTGTTCTAGGCGCGTTTTGCGACAGGGAATTTCATTAGTGTGAGCAGCTTCGGAGCTCTGGGTACCTGAGATTTTGGATTAAAACTGCAGAGTGGAAGGAAAGGAGGACCTTTTTCTCCCTCCCCACTTCCATCTGCTCACCGAAGACTGGATAAGAGACCCTCTTAAGAAGATTACGGGGGGCAGGCAGGGGAAGGACTAGGCCTTGTGAAAAATGAGCATAATATTTCAGCTGCAGTTCGTTCGTTTTCAGCTTTGTATTCTTGTTATTGAAAAGAAGTGCGCCTAGACATTCCGTTGTTGCGCTCATAACCTAGGTTTAAGGTGCCATTCAGCTCCTAGCTTTCCTATCTCAGTTTCTAACTCTTTTAAGGTGGCTCACACCAACGTATAAAATAAAAATATAACAACATCTTGGACTTCCGGTTGAGCGCGGAGCCGCCATCATTCACAGGTTTTGCTCGGCTGAGCAAACCTGAGCACGGCAGGGACGGGGGTGTCTTCTACAGCGCAGAAGACCCCCAAAGAACCCAAAATCGAGAGTTTTGGGGGCTTGGTCGTCTGGCGGGTGCCAGAAGGGTGCTCCTCCCTCCCCGGTAAGGCTCTGTTTTGAGCCCCCGAGAGCGAGGGAGTGGAGCCCCGGCACATCGGACATACCGCTTTCCCTGCCTGCGCGAAGCTGCGGTACTGAGGGGCTACAGCATTTCAATTCTTCCAAGTAAAGGAAAAAAATGGACAAATGGACAAATCTGAAGATAAAACTGTGAGTAATTTGATTTGATTTGGCTTTGGAGGGGATTCTAAAAATGGAAGTCAATCCCTCTCCGCTGAAGATTAAGTGACAGTGCGACTTTGTAGCTGAAGCTATTGTCAATGTGATTGAAGCAAAGAAACTTTCTGTATGGGTGTTTTTAGTTTTAAAAGTGGATTGGATGTATTTTCCTGCTAAACATCCAAATAGCAGCAAAAGCAATATCTGCCCCCCACCCGTCAGGAAGTGAGTGGGGAAGGCAGGTAGAAAGTCTTCCCCTTGATGGCTCCACCAGACTCTCCCCTATAGACTCTTAAGGCCCTCTTATTCCCTCTCCCCTCCCCCATAATACCTGCAGCGCTCACTGGAGGACGAGATCAACCGCACCACCTGGGAGGACCTCCCCGTCTTTGCTGTCAGCTACCTGGTGATCTTTGTGTACATTGCATTGGCCTTGGGTGAATACTCCAGCTGGAAGCGCATCCTGGTATGAAGGGGCTGCCTCACGGCAAGGCGGGTGGAGGTGGCCAGACCCAAGAGGAGGAGGAGGAGCGGGGGGACAGAGGAGCTCCAGTCCCTCCTGCAGCATCAAGGCTTCCAGTACTTAAGCAGCAGATGCTTTCCGAGTCCTTTCGGAGTTTGGTGCCACCACGGAGAGAGCCCTGCTCTTCTCCTGGATCCAGCACAACATCCGGAAGAGGCTTCATGCCTCTCTGGGCGTAGAAGCAGGTGCAAGGATGTCATGCAAAGGCTTGCCTCTGTGCTGAGGAGCGTCCTCTCGTCACCATGTCTTGCATCATCTTTTCAGGTGGACTCCAAGGTGACGCTGGGCTTCGGAGGAATCCTGGTGGTCCTGGGGGCTGTGCTGTCGTCCCTGGGCTTCTACTCCTACATAGGGCTGCCTTCCTCCCTCATCATCATCGAGGTCGTCCCTTTCCTGGTGCTGGCGGTCGGTGCTGACAACATCTTCATATTCGTGCTGGAGTACCAGGTGCGAGAAATGCCGGGAGGGCAGGAGTGCCCTTGGCTACCAAGGCTTGGCATGTCCAGAACGAAGGTGTTTTTGCTGCTTGAGCGGGAGAAGGAACGGAGGCCGGAGAGGAGCAAGCAGTGGCAGCCATGGCCCTGCTCTTGTTAGGCAGCAACCCCAGGCAACGGGGGCAGGAGGCAGAAAGCAGCATGCTGCTTGGGGGCCCATATCTACCACCCCTCCCAGCTGTTCCCGGCCTGCCGCCCAAGGCAACTGCCTCACCCAGCCTCATGGGTAGGCTGGCCCTGTCCAGAACTGAGCAGCTCTCCTACTTCAGGACTGCTGGGCCTTTGGGAAGGAGAAGGGGGCCTGAAGGAGCCCAGATTGGGGGGCGGGCACCTTTGCACACAGCTGAAGTCTGTTTGGGAACCCCAGAAGACACCTCGACTTCTCTGCCTTGCTGCTCTGTGGGTCAGACCCCCCCTTTCTCAGACTCCCTTCCTCTGCCTCCCACTGCAGCGGTGTGAGCCACGGCCTGGGGAGACGACGGAGCAACACATCGGGCGGGTTTTGGGTGACGTGGCCCCCAGCATGCTCCTTTGCAGCCTCTCCGAAGTCATCTGCTTCTTCCTGGGTAAGCAAAGCCACTGCTTCTCCGAGGTTGGAGTTGGGTACAAAACCTTGGTGGCCAAATGCCATCAGGTTTGGGCAGAGAAGGGTGGCAGGACTCTCAGGGCTCATCTAGACTTCTGCTCATCCTGCCCCTTCTCCCTGGAAAAAGTCCATCTTTACCTCTGAATCTCAGAGCAAATGCCTGCCAGGTTTTCTGCGGATGGATGTTTGCACCGATACAGCGCTAAAGAGCAGGTTTTCCTGGGGAAATGGCAGGGCTGATAGAAAACTGCCTAGAAAGTGGAAGTGTGACGATCCCTCAGTTAGGCTTTGGGAAATGCCTGACTAATCTGATTTTGCTAAGCTTCAAGCCCGGGAGTCTCTAGCGTGCAGAACTGCTTTGGGGCCCTTTGACTGGCGGCAGCTGTCTAGCTGCGCAGACAGAGACCGCAACTCAGGTTGCGATGCAACCTGGGGGGTGAGTGAGTGCTAGAGCAGGCAAAGCTGCAGAGCCGTCTTTCCATAGGGCTTAGTGGTGCGTCGCGCCAGGGCGCCGGCCTCTCAGGGGTGCCCCAGCAAGTGGGGGAGCTGTGCGGCTTTGCCGGCGGCCTCCCCTTTCCCTGCATGCCCGCCAGCTGCGCCCCGCCAGCCATAAGGACTTGCGGGCGTGCAGCTTGCCTCCCAAGCCTCTGTGGAGATCGCTCTCCTCCCGAGGAGGCTTGGGAGGGGCACAACTTCACTCCCAAGCCTCTGCGGGGATCGCTGTCCCGCCCGCAGCGGCGTGGGGGAGAGTTGCGCCCCCCCCGATGGCTGGCAGTGCGCAGCTATGGCCACCCCAACACTATCCGTGGTAATTTGGGGGCGCTGGGGGGATATTTGCACCCCAGCGCCACATCTGCTAAAGATGGCCCTGCAAAGCTGCAAGGGGATCGGGGTCCTGAAAAGCCATCAGAGCCCCAATGTGGGCTCAGCCTTGAGAGGTGAAAAGAAGAAAACAAGGGAATGGCAGTAGCCCATAGCTAAAAGCTGACGCTGACTCACCCTGTGGCCAGAGAGCCAGGGAGGTCCTTTTTTTCATGGACATCCAATGGAGCTGAATGTTGGAAGATTCAGGACAGGGAAAAGCTAGGGCTTTCACGCAGCGCATACCCAAACAGTGGGTCTCCCTCTCAAAGGTGGCAGTGATGGCTCCTGTGAGGGATCCTATTCCCTCCCCTTCAATACTTCCCCAACAGTGACTCCCCCTGAGTTTCACTGACAACTAGGATGAATCCTTCAGTGTTCATAGGGGAGTTGTCTCTGGGGTACCTCAGGGCTCTACATTTGAAAACCTCTTGCCACCTATGGGATCTCCCTACCAGGGTTCCCAACTACTGCAGTTTGCCTTCCCTTTAGACAAATAAGTGGCGCACTTGGCTTCACTGTCCAGCCCTCTGTATGACAGGAGAATAAGCAAACAGTTTCCTCTTCCACAGGAAAGCTTTGTTTTCTCCTCTTAGTCAAACCTCTTAAGGTACTGATACACTGCCAGAGTCAACGAACGTTTAAGCACATTTAACTTTATTAGGTAACTTGAAAACATGGGTGTCTCGTGTTATTACTGGTACAAATCTTCTTCTCATGTAATTCAGCTTTGTTATAATATTTCCTGCATCCCTTTAGCAATGGTAATGACCTTTTCTCCCATTCCCCAAAGCCTAACCTCGCATTTTCTCTCTCCAACCCTCCACCCCCAACTGCCAAACCCCCAACTGCCTTTCAAGGTTCTTCCCCCTCCTTTTAGAATGCCAACTAGCTCCGCCTCCCAGGGAACACCTTCCTAAAATGGGAGTGATAGGTTAACGAATGATGGACCTGAATCATCAGCAGGCATTATTCCGCCACAGCTCCCATCCTGGATGGCTGTAAAAGAGGATTAGACAAATTCATGGAGGAGGAGGAGAGAGCTGTTGATGGCAACTGGCCAGGATGGCTCTGTTCTGCCTTCCCAGAGGCAGCCGTGCTCCTGAATCCCAGTTACTGGAAGCCACAGTTGGGGAGAGGGCTCTTGTGCTTGGATCCTGCTTGTGGGTTTCCTAATAGGGCAGCTCGTTGGCCACTGTGAGGACAGGATGGACCACTGCCTTTGGCCTGATCCAGCAGCCAGGATCTGCTGCCGGACCTTACGCCTCTCCCCTGCTGCTTCTAGGTGGCCTGTCGGAGATGCCGGCTGTCCGGACCTTTGCCTTGAACGCTGCCCTGGCCGTCCTCTTTGACTTCTTGCTCCAGGTGTCCATGTTTGTGGCCTTGTTGTCTCTGGATGCCCGCAGGCAGAAGGTGGGTGGGGCCTTTCTTTTTAAAGTGCATTTTTGAGGTGGGAGGGTTTCCTTACTGACTGGGGTTGGAGGTCCAAGACTGATGCTGGACTCCCAGACAGGTCCCGAATTGCCTGCTGTGGCAGAGGGTCCGCAACCACCCCTCCTCCTTCTCCCCAGCCCCACACTCCGACGGGGTCCTCAGCTGGCGCCCCTTTTGCCCGCAGGCCTCTCGCTTTGACCTGTGTTGCTGCGCCCGACTGGAGGAGAAGAGCCCAGAGAAGAAGAAGCAGCAAAGAAGTCTCCTTCGCGCCTTCATAGAACGCTTCTACGCTCCCTTCTTGCTCAACAGCTTTGTCCGGTTCATGGTGGTGAGTGCTGCTGGCTAGGTGGTGGCAGAGGGTGGTTTTGTGGGGTTAGCAGGGGTGTAGCAAGGGGGTGGCGTGTCACCCCGAGTTCCATAATGGAGGGGGTGACAAATTATCAAGGAACAATTTTCTTTGAAAAGTTTTTTTTGCAATTTTTTTTGAATTTTTTTTTTTAATGCCTGCTCCGAGGGTCATATCTTACTATACTAGGGATTATATAACTATATATGAAATTTCATGCATATCGGTTAATATCTTGACCTTCCTCCACCAAAATAGCTGTTCACTTGGCTGTTTCCCTATGTCATGAAGGCTGAAATTTCAGTTCAGAGAACACTTACTGTTCCCAACCCTAACCCTGTGGAAAGCCATCTAATTAGACTTTAATTTGATTTTGAGATGTTCTTAGAAGGTGATTTAATTATTGTTTGATTTTATACCAATGTTATGTATCTGATGTTAGCCACCCTGAGCCCGACTTTGGCCGGGGAGGGCGGGATATAAATAAAAGTTATTATTATTATTACTTGTTATTATTCCTTTGTAAGAAAACATGAAATAACGTAAAACCATTTTTGCGGCGGTGGGGGGGGGAATCAATGGGGGGGGGTTGACAAGAAATTTTCCGCACCGGGTACCACCTGACCTTCCTATGCCTCGGGGGGGGGGGTGTGACAATTTTTTTTTTGCCCCCAGGTACCAATTTACCTTGCTACGCCCCTGGGGGTTACTGTGTCTGTGAATCCAAGGCAGAGAGCGGGCAAGGTGGCAAGAAGAGAGAGGCAGGAGGGAACACAGGGTGCAGGAAGAAGAATCCTTCTTTCTGAGCCTTCTTAACTAACTCCCCCTCGGTGGCTGCTAGTCATGGAAGCCATATCTACCTCCTCAAGGATCAGAAGCGGGGGAGAAGGTGTGGCCTGCAGCATAGCTGCCAACCTTCCCCTTTTTTGCGGGAAATTCCCCTATCAGTACTATACTATAGACTATAGTACTGATAGGGGAATTTCCTGCAAAAAAAAGGGAAGGTTGACAGCTATGGCCTGCAGGTCCAGGGGGGCCACCACTAAGCAGGCCCTGGTCAGGATGGGACACCACCTGGGGAGCCAACAGGCCCACCCACCCACCTTGAGGGCCATGATGGGTGGAGAGAATGGAGGGGGGGATCCATCTAACACATAAAATGATGGCCTTCAGGTAAGACTTGGGTGCTTCCTGGGAGCTTCTAGTTGGTCCCTGGTTGCGGGCAGAGGAGAACTGGGATGCTGAACTAGACGCTTTGGCCTGATCCTGCTGCTTCACCTGCAGAGACCCTCTTTTCGTTCTTACCCTCAGATGCTGCTCTTCATTTTCATGTTCTGCGCTGGGATCTTCCTGATGTTGCATGTCGAAGTGGGGCTGAATCAGGAGCTGGCCATGCCCACGGTGAGAGTTGGCTGGCTTGCTGGTCTTCTGGGGCAGCGATGATGATGGTCCCCCAAGGGGCTTCTCCACAAGGAACTTCCTTCAGGGAACTCGAGGACTTGGCTGAGTCTGGGTGCTTCCTCCAGTAGCTTTGTTAATTAAATTATTTGCAGTTTTTATAGCTCGATCTTCGTCGAATGTTTTCAGTTCCAGAGCAGGGGACGGAGTAATAAAAAGAAACAGAAAAACATGAATACAAAAAAATTACAAAATAATATAAACAGGTCTAATGAGCAACTGTTCTGTCGTACGGCAAGCAAAATGACAGCAACATTAAAAATAGCATTTCCCGTTTAATGAAGTGTGGGTCATCAGGGCTGCCAGTTAGTGGTGTGCTGGTAGATTTGCTGACCCCCCCCCCAACTCTTTTCTACATACCAGCCTTCCCAGGTAGCATCCAGGGTCTTTGAACCCCCCCTCCCCACTTTATTTTTAAGCTGTCCTTATAGCTGACCTGTTCACTTCCTTCAGACGCCTCGTTTCCACTATCTTCCAATGGCTGCTTCGGTTGAAGTGGCGAAATTTATCCCTCTCCCCCTTTTCAAGATCTCCAGTGGCTGAGCCTATGGGGACAGTTTTTGAAATGTCCACCTCCGGTCCTCCATTCTCTGGGCCAAGAGCCTTCATTGAGCGATGAAAGGGGCAGGGAGGGTGATGTTAAGGGCTGGCCTGGGCACAGGGAGGGCAGAGCAGCTCAGAGTCTGCTGGGGCTCTTCTCTCGGGCTGCTCCTTCAAGGCAAAGGTAGCAGGCAGAGGGAAGGAGATGGACCCACCCTGTCTTCAGTGGACAGCCGAAGAAACCAAATGTTGGAAGATTCAGGGTAGATGAAAGAAAGTTATTCTGCATGCAGTGCATAGTTAAACTATGGAACTCCCTCCCACAAGAAGTAGTCGTGGCTCCCAACCTAAGGTAAAGGGTAAAGGGACCCCTGATCATTAGGTCCAGTCGCGGACGACTCTGGGGTTGCGGCGCTCATCTCGCTTTATTGGCCAAGGGAGCCGGCATTTGTCCGCAGACAGCTTCCTGGTCTGACTAAGCCGCTTCTGGCAAACCAGAGCAACACACGGAAACGCCGTTTACCTTCCCGCCGGAGCGGTCCCTATTTATCTACTTGCACTTTGACGTGCTTTCGAACTGCTGGGTTGACAGCAGCAGGGACCGAGCAACGGGAGCTCACCCCGTTGCGAGGATTCGAACCGCCGACCTTCTGATCGGCAAGCCCTAGGCTCTGTGGTTTAACCCACAGCGCCACCCACATCCCTGGCTTCCAACCTAGGTGGGTGTAAATGAGGATGAGACAAATTCATGGAGGAGAGGGCTATCGATGGTTCCTAGCCGAAATGGCTATGCTCTGCCTCCATGGTCCAAGGCCGTAAATGCTTCTGAATACCAGTTGATGGAAGGGAGATTTGCTCTTGTGCTCAGGTGCTGCTGGCAGGTTCCCCCCCCCCCGGGCATCTGTTTAGCCACTGTGAGAACAGGATGCTGGATGGGCCATTGGCCTGATCCAGCAGGTTCTTCCTATGTCCTTACGCTCTGCTCTCCCCAGGATTCCTACATGCTTCGGTACTTCCAGTACCTGAACACGTACTTCATGGTGGGGGCCCCAACTTACTTCGTCACCACGCCGGGCTACAACTTCTCCTCGGTGGCAGGGATGAACGGCGTCTGCTCCAGCTCAGGCTGCGATGACAACTCCTTGACGCAGAAGATCCAGTCTGCCGTGGCGTTCCCGAACGTGTAAGTCCCTTGGAGGAGCCGTTCTGCTCCTGTATAAAAAGGGTGCGGGTGGGTGTACAAGAGTCAGTCCTCCCCCCCCCCCAGTTTTGCCCTCAAATACGCCAGAATATTATTGCATGCTCTTTCCTCCACATACCTGCCAGGAAACATAAGAAAAAAATACAGAGAGGGAGGGTTCCTGGAGGGTTTGTCTGAGAGGGGCATTGTAAAAGATGCTTTGACCTGGTTTGGCATGGTGATAAAAGGGCAGTTGCAGAAGCTCTTTTGCCCCGACCCTTCCTGGGGGAGATGTATCCGCAGACCCCCAGGCAGATGCTGGAAAGCAGCAGCCTGGAGTTGGCTTCATGCAGGAAAGGTAGTGTGGTCTGGCCCTCCAGGTTCTAGAAGAGGCACAGGAGATTCTTAGTGGTCTACGGGGCTCCAGAGGGCAATAAGCTCAAAATCTAGGCAGCCCCCAACCAGCTGAGGACCAGACAAACAACAAGCAGCCTCTCCTGATATTTTGAGATTCAGCATCGGGGCCCAGGATCAGGTGCCTGGCACCACAGGCCCTTCTCAGGCAGGATGAGCCCAGCTTCTTGCATCGGATCACCGCAAGAGCAGCTCCATCCCTCCTCATTCCACCTCACCAGTGGCACCTCAGGCTGGGCTTGGCAAGCCAGTCCACAAGCCCCGCTGCTGCTTTTCGTTTTGCACCTGCCTCCGAGGGCGGCCCCCACCCCACAGACCACGGGTGGTGCTCCTGGAGGGGCCTAAGGCCTGGAAGATGGCCGAGGCAGCCCGTGACCCCCGGGAGGAGCAAGTGCCCTGTGCCTGCCTCCTGCTCTGTTGCCAAGGTCCCTTCGAGCCTTGTGCTCTTGTAAGACCATTCTGGGCTCTTGAGTGCAGGAGCATGAACACAAAGAGGCAAACACCATGCAGGATACAACAGGTTTATTTTGAATTGCATATGCAAAGCAAAAGCAAAAGGTGCAGGAGAATTATTCGCCAGACTGCATGCCGAGAGACTGGTGTGCGCTTAATTTATACATGACTGTAGGAATTTGAAACTTGGCTCAGTGTTCACGTGTTCTCTAGGAGTTCAGCCTCCCAAGCCTCCCTAGCTCACCCTCCCGTCTGGGAATGTACCTGGCAAGCTTCCTACAAGATAGCAACATAGAACCTAGCTGGAGCACACAGATCCCTATTGTCTATTGAAGATTTAATCTATTCATAACACCTGTGACTGCCAATCAACAAGAAAGCATAACTTCAATTAACTTATTGCATTAGGCTTTAGAATACAGAGGTATAAATCAATAAAACAATAGTAGCAAAGGTACATAAAATACTCTAACAAGCTTGATGCTTATAATACGATTAATAAGGCTAACTCATAAGCCTTAATATATTAACAGACACATTCCGGCTCCAAGGTCTCTTCTCCTGTCACAGGCCGGGTGCTATTTATGAATGCACAGTGCTGTGAATATAGGCTAAGGAATACATTTAAAAAGCATTAAAAGCATTAAAAGGCATTTCACAACAGGGAATTAGCAACAGGGAATAATTAGCAACAGGGAATTGTCCCCTTCACTCTCTCTTCATGGCTGGCCATGGGCCTCGGCCCCCCTTCATGCCGCTGTCTCTCCCCCCCCCCCAGGTCCTACCTGGCCATCCCTGCCTCTTCCTGGGTGGATGACTTCATTGACTGGCTGAGCCCCTTTTCCAGCTGCTGCCGCATCCACAGCTTCGGCCCAGACAAGGGCCAGTTCTGCCCCTCCACCGACAGTAAGCAGAGAAACCCGCCAGAGATTCTTCAGCTGCGATTCTTGCAATTGCAGGGGGTGGGGCTGGATGACCCTTGGGGATCCCTTCCAACTCTACACCTCCATCATTCTATGAAAGTATAGGGGGCGGTGGGACATCCCCTGGGGGGTTTCCTGCCCGAGGTTGCAGCTGGAGGGGACCAGAGATGCCTGCCTGGACCTGGGGCTCTGCCTCTCCTCTGCCTCTCTCCCCCAGCTTCCGGGTCCTGCCTGTTCAACAAGTGCATGGCTCCGTCGAGCGGGACCCTACGGCCAAGTGTCGAGGAGTTCCACCGGTTCCTGCCCTGGTTCCTCCATGACATGCCCAACCTGAAATGCCCCAAGGCGTGAGTACTGCAAGCAACAGGGTGTGTGTATGTGTATGTGTGGGTGTCAGGATTAGGGTCTGGGCGATTGTTCCTACAGCAAGGAATGACCCCCCCTCCCCAGAAAGGGGGAGCCAGCTGCTGCTCCGAGGCTGAGGAGTGGCCGGATTGAGACAGTGGAGCCCATGAGGCCAGGCTAGGGGGGGCAGGGTGCCCTTTGCAGGCAGTGGGTGGACTTTGCCGGGAGAGCAGTAGGAGGAGGTTGGTATGGAGCCCATGGATTTTTCCTGGGGGCAACTGGACCTGTGTGAGCCATCCATGGGTGGGTGGGGCTGGGGGAGGGCTGTTCCCAAGCCATTTGGGGAACTGTAGGTGGCAAACAGCTTGGCTGCCTGCTAGACTGCTGGGATGCCCTAAGCCTTTCAGTGTGGTGTAGTGGTTCGAGTGCTGGATTTAAGTCCTGGGAGAGACCAGGGTTCGAATCCCCCCACTCCACCATGAGGCTCGCTGGGTAGCCTTGGGCCAGTCACAGTGCCTCTTAGCCTAGCCTACCTTACAGGGTAGCTGTTGTTGTGGTGAGGCTAAAATGCCAGGATGGGGGCAAGGAGTATGTATACCACCTTGAGCTCCTTGGAGAAAATGAGGCAGGATAATAATTGCAATAAGTCAATCAATAATATAAAATAAAATAAAAAGGGCTCTGGGGCCATTTCCAGTTTGCAACTGCTCCATTAGGTCTGCCATGGGGAGTTCTTCTGTCTGACACTCAACGTGCCCCCCCATCTCTTTCTCCAGGGGTCTTGGTGCCTATGACACGTCTGTGCGGCTGGGGCCAGATGGGGAAGTCATAGGTGAGTCTTTTCCCCCTCCTGTCCCCCAGAGGAAAAAGAAGCCCCAGGTGCGAGTTCTGAAGCCCTGCGAGGAGGGAACCGATTCTCTTGCTGCGGCAGCCAGGGTGGGTGGGTGTTATATGCAGACGGGGAGGTGGGCTTCTGGCTCCATATACATGCCAGTGCCATCTCCCCTGGCCCCCCACTTCGGGGGTGGGAGGCTGCAGGAGGAGGGAGGCGGTTAATGCCCTTCCGAAGGGGTGCAGCCCCTCTGGCTGGCTGGGCTGCTGCAGCGCCTGTCTCCTGCCTCCACAGCATCCCGCTTCATGGCATACCACACGCCCCTCAAAAACTCCCAGGAGTACACGGCAGCCCTGAAGGCAGCTCGGGAGCTGGCGGCCAACATCACTGCTGCCATGCGGCAGGTGCCCGGCACTGACCCCGACTTCACGGTCTTCCCATACACGTAAGATGTCAGGAGCGGCTGGGGAGGGACCGGAAAGGGCACCTTGTTTTTTTTGGGGGGGGGGGAACTCTCCCTAGTTTCCTGGCTCTTCATTCCTGGGGTCAGCAAGGCTCTGGGGAGAGCAGCAAAGTGGGTCTCTGTGCCTCTGTTCCCACGGCCGTTGTGGTTTTTCCGCAGGATCACCTACGTGTTTTACGAGCAGTTCCTGAGCATCGCCCTTGCGGGAGTCATCAACCTGGCCGTCTGCTTGCTACCCACCTTCCTGGTGTGCTGTGTCCTGCTGGGCATGGACCTGCGCTCAGGACTCATCAACCTGTTCACCATCATCATGATACTGGTGGACACCCAGGGAGCCATGACGCTGTGGGGCATTTCCTTCAATGCCATCTCCCTCATCAACCTGGTGACGGTAAGCCAGCCCTTGCGTACGCACCTCAGGCTGAAGGCCTCCCTCTGGGGCACAGCTCTGGCTTTGGGGGGTGGGGTGGCAGGAGAGGGCACCCCAGAAACTCCCAACTGGTGGGTGTTTTCCAAGGGTCATTGTGGAGTTCCTTCCAAGGTGTCCAGCCTCAAAATGGGATTCCGCCTTCTGGCGTTGTGAGTCTGCAAATTCTGCACAAAATCCTCTCCCTGCTGGATCAGGCCAGAGGGGGCCCATCTAGTCCAGCATCCTCCTCTCACAGACGCCAGCCAGATGCCCATTATTGGATGATGCCCACAAGGAGGACCTGAGTGCAATAAGTCATTGCGAAGAAGGGATTTACCTGCAAATGGGTGTTCTGAAATAAAACTCCTGTTCAGAATTTCCTGAAGGGGGTGCCAGACCCTAGACACCTGAAAGGGAGCGCTGTTGGACTGCCTCGGAACAGAGGTTTTTGTCCACAATAACAAAAACTACCAGGGAGCTTGGGTTTATTTCCTCGCATTCAAGAGAAGCTTTGTGGAGGGGATTTCTGGGCACTTCTCATCCTGCTGTGACAAGGGCTCTGTTCCTCCCGGCAGGCTGTGGGCATTTCAGTGGAGTTTGTGTCCCACATCACCCGTTCCTTCGCTATCAGTACGAAGCCCACCAAAGTGGAGAGAGCCAGAGAGGCCACAGTCAACATGGGGAGTGCGGTGAGTTGTGGGGAGCGGGGCACATGTGGGATGTCTGTGGCTTCGTTTAGGATGCTGCTTGGGTGCATTGGGGCAGAGAAGAGCGGCAAAGTGGGTCTCTGTGCCTCGGCTTTGGTCGTTCGAATGTCCACGGTGACACCCCCCCTTGCCCCCTGCCTCTCACCTTCCATTCTGCTCAATTCATTGCATCAGAATTGTGGTGCCCTGCAGTGCCCCCTAGGCTCAGTGCCCATTGCGGTGTAACTGGTCGCGGTGCCCTAAATCCGCCTCTGGAGAGGCCCTGCCCTCATGGGGCCTTTGGAGCTGGTTTGTAGAATCAGTGAATTGTGGAGTTGGAAGGGACCCCAAGGGTCATCTCCCTGCAATGCAGGTATCACAGCTAAAAAAATCCGATGGATGGCTTTCCAACCTCTGCTCCCCCTCTCCAGAATCAGTTGTGCTCTTCTCACCCCCCCTGCCCCCCCCCAAATGAACACACTGCTTTTGGTCGTCTGGAACCAGCTCCAAGTTGGCACGAGAGCTGCTCAGCCTCTCCCTCCATCCTGCACTTTCCAACTTCCACTCTTGGGAGCTGTTTATGCCCATCTGGTGGGCAGCCAACTGGGCGTTGGTCTGACTGTGTTGGTGAGGCTGCCAAGGCCATAGCACTCCTTGCCTGCTGCGTGAGCCAGCTCTGCCCCTTCTCCCACATTTGGAGATTTCTGGGTATAACCAGCCTGTGCTCTCTGCTTGCTCTCCCTGCCCCTCTCCCTCCAGGTGTTTGCTGGCGTGGCCATGACCAACCTCCCGGGCATTGTGGTCCTGGCCTTTGCCAAAGCCCAGCTGATCCAGATCTTCTTCTTCCGCCTCAACCTCATCATCACGCTGCTGGGGGTGCTCCACGGACTCGTCTTCCTGCCTGTGGCCCTCAGTTATTTCGGTGAGCCAGTTTGACTTCCCAAGCTGGACCCCTACAAAGAGGGGCAATTGCTGAGGAAGCCTGTTAATGATGGGCAAAGAGGGCAGGGGGCACAGGGGGATGGAGGCACAGTTCAAGCCGCCTGTGACAGCAGGAGGAAGTGGGTGCCCACCATTGCTTGGGGTGGGGTGGGGTGGGGTGGGGTGGGACTGCTCTTTCCTGAAGGACTCTAGGGAAGTGCTCTGCAGAGGCAGTTAGCTTGCAGCAGGGGGTTCCTCTCTCCATGAGACCTCGCTCTGGGTTCTCCTCCTATCGAGCAGGCCCACCTCTCCCTCTCTTCTCCAGGGTTTTGGAAAGAGGCAAATCCAGCTGAACTTTCATTCATTCACTTTTTTTTTAATGCCACTTTCTCACACCCACACAAAAAGATGCTCAAAGTGGCTTGCGGCAAAGAAAACAATACATTTCAAAACCAAACCGTGCAAAAAGAATTTCTTAATAGCACAGCAAAACACATGTAAGCTGTTTATTTTTTTTTAAAAATAATATTTTATTAAAGGTTGTTTTTTTTTACTAAAAACATACAAAGAAAGAAAAGACACAACTACATTAATAACAAACATAACAAAATAACAACTTATACAATCATTAAAACTAATATTCCTTCCTCACATCATATTGGGACTTCCTCCTGTCTCCTCCTCTTGCGTCCCTTGTAAATACCTTTTTTGTAACTTCCAAAATTTCCTAAAATTCTATTCTATTCTCCAATAACACAAATCATGGATATTTTATCTCTCTTAATCTATATTATACCATTGCCGAAATAATTCCTCATATATCATATATCTCAATCCTAATCATCCTCTGTCTTACTCATTTATCTTCTATTCTACAACCTAACTTATATTCAAATTATGTCTAACTTTCACACATGTAAGCTGTTTAATCCAGTTTAATCTTCAGTGCCGCTTTTGCATGCTTATTTAGAATATACCCCACTTTCGAAGAGTTGGCAGCACTGCTCTGGTACCAAGTTCCCAGTCGCTCAGCACAGTGCCTGTCTGTCCCACACAGGCATCACAGAGCACCCCCCCCAAGCCATGCAGGACAGAGTTAAACTATGGAACTCGCTGCTACAGGAGGCAGCAACTCGGTGATGACCTCCAACTCGGATCGCTTTAAAAGACAAGTTCACAGAGGAGAGGGCTATTGATGGCTCTTCTCTCCCTCCACTGTTGGAACAAACACGGCTACCTACCTGTAACTCCACTGTTGGAGGCAGCAATGCTTCTGAATCCCAGTTGCTGGAAACCACAAGAGGGAAGAGGTCTCTTGTGCTCAGATCCTGCTTGCTGGTGTTATAAAAATTAGGTTCAACCCCAGAAGGGAGTCCACGAACCCGGGGGAGAGCCTTAGTAGGGCTCCCCTCCTCTCAGGAGCACTTATGAATAAATAGAGACGATACAGAATCTCCCAAAGCAAGGCGATAGCCCTTTATTTGTTACTGCTGCAGCAGGGTGTCTTCCAAGCCAAAGACCACGAACAAAGGCGTGCAAGATCCTATATAGACTTTTGAAATTGCCCCCCCCCTCCAGCTCAAGACCACCCCTCCATACATCACAAATTGGGAGGGTCTGTTAGCAGTGATCTGAGCATCCTGGACCCTGCCCCCTGTCTCCTCTTGCCCTCCACCAAAAACCTATCAAGTGAAGCAAAAGATATTTACATTTCCCTATATCCCAGCCAAGTTAATCACACCCTTTTGTCTGGCACTCAGGTATCAGGATGCCAGAGATTATCATTCCGGCAGAGGGCTGCTGAGTAGCTGGAGGGGCAACCCCCCCCCCTTTGTTCCTGAGACAAAGAAATACTTGGTCAGTTGGGAGTCAAAATGGAGTGAGGCCTGTCTTCCTGTGCTGTTTTCCAGACATGTGGGGCGGTCACTGTAAGCTTAGAGGCTGGACTAGATGGGCCATTGGCCTGATCCAGCAGACTCTTCTTATATTCTTACGAGTGCCCTCCTTCCCAGCAATCAGACTGCAGCTATGAACAAATAATGGCAGTCAGCGCTTCTCTTCTGTGCATGCTCCTTGACCGAGACAGCCACTTGTTGTGTCATGCAGTGTTCATGTAGAATTGTGATTAGAAATCATATGCTGGTTGGTCATGGTGCTGGTCGAGTGACTGCCCTCCTGGCCCATGAGTCGGTTGAGTGAATGTCCTCCTAGCTGGTCCAATCTGGCAGCATGTTTCTGGTCCAATTCTGCATGCCTGCATATGATTTTTCCTATCCTCCATTTCTTCTAAGGTGGCAAGTCACGTTTACCAGGAGAGCAAGAGTCTTGCCACAAGAGCGAACCAAATGCTACCTTTGCATCCCTGTGCTAAAATCAATTCCTTCTCTTTGATCCCCAACCCTTAGAGGGGAGAGGTAAACAGCAAGAGTTCTGAGGACAGGATGCTAAATCTCACTTTCCTGCTATCTTTATGACCTTCCTGTTCCCTCCTGCCATCTTCTGTTTTATTATCGGGCTTTGATGTGTAGGAAGTTTCCTGGGTTTCTCATGTAAGTCTTTGTTGTTGTTGTTGTTGTTGTTGTTGTTATTGTTGTTGTTCAGTCGTTCAGTCATGTCCGACTCTTTGTGACCCCATGGACCAGAGCACGCCAGGCACCCCTATCCTCCACTGCCTCCCGCAGTTTGGCCAAACTCATGTTAGTCGCTTCGAGAACACTGTCCAACCATCTCGTCCTCTGTCGTCCCCTTCTCTTTGTGCCCTCTATCTTTCCCAACATCAGGGTCTTTTCCGGGGAGTCTTATCTTCTCATGAGGTGAAGACTCCTTGAGACATGCTGGATGCATTTGATTGGCTAATTTGAATCCTGTAACGTTTCCCCCCCTTTGTGTAATAAAAGAGCCTGAGCGGAGTGGAGGGGGGGGACGCATTCTGCTCCTGACTCTCTCTCAGAGCTATGATGGTCAAAGTGCTGCCTCTCTGTCTTCTCTTTCCAAACCCCTTTCTCCCTTGCACTCATGCAAACCCCACAGCCACTGTCCTCCAGAATGGCTGCCATGTGGTGGGGGTGCTTCATTTGAGGCTAGGGAGCTTGGTGGTTGACTTTACCTCTTTCTCTCTCTCTCCCCCGCCCCCACTAGGGCCTGACCGCATCCACTGGAGTGTGCAGCAGCAGGAGAAAAAAAGCAGCCTCGTCATCGCCAACAGCCTTGCTCTTGAAAGCAGCAAGGGTATCCAGAGCCAAGCCTCTAGCGGCTGCAGCGAGACCCCAAAGGACAGACCCAAGCAGGAGGGATCTGAAGGAGTGGGTGGCAGCAGCCCAGAAGGAACTGGCATCTAGTCAGACACAGGACAGAGGCTCTGGGCAAGCAAGGATGCTGGCCAGTGCGGGGAGCAACCACAGCAGCCCCCGCAAGTGAGTGCCGTGTGTGTGCATGTTTGTGCGCACACCCCCAAGTAATAATTATTCTCCAGCCCGGATCCCTGTGAGCAACAGTACAGTGTTATCTGCAAGAACCTGGTTCCTAACTGCAAGAATCTGCCAGATGTGGGCGCTTTGTGAACCAGAGTTCTGGCCTTGTCCCAGCCAACCAAGAAGAGCTGGAGAACCCCACGAACTGGTCGCCTGTGGCCCCCCGGTTTCTGCAGCCACCAGCCTGGTGGAGGATGTGACTCCAGGCGTTTCTTCCTCCACAAGATGCTTCTCTGAAGAAGTAGGAGAACCAGGACATAAGGCTGGGACAGATGTGCGATGGGGCCGCCTTGCCAATGCTTCTGCGTTTCTGGTGGTTGGGGGGGGGGCCTGTCTGAGAACCCCATGGACGTTCCCTTGAGTTCCGTGTGCGAAAGGCGGGGTGGAAACGGAATAAAGATCAAAAGCAGCACAAACGCATTTCTTTGTGTTCCTCGGCAATTCTCTGATGGTTTGTCTCTTGGTCAAAGCTGCCCCTCCCTCTAACTATGGGGCATCTGAGGTTGCACAGGGTTGCAGAGCTGTGGCTCTAGGCAGGAGGGGGAATAATAATGGCCCGCCCCCCAACCCCCTCCTATTGAAGCCACTCTCTGATGCCAACTTACCAAATAACTTCCACCTTAGTCAGCCTGCCTGGGGCAACAAAGAGCAAAGGGTGAGCCTGAGTCACAAACTTCTGTGGACGACTGGTTGGTTTTGTCAGAAGCATCTGGACTTGGCATAACCCCATATAAAACAGGCACGGGCAGGCATGGAGATGGGAGGGAAATGGCTAACTGCTCCAAGGGCAGCAAACGGGGCCTTCACTAAGACGTCTTTCCTCCAGAACACAGGAGGAGACATAGAGACCCTTCTTCCCGTTTGCTCTAGTTTTACTCTCCTCCCCCCCACAAGAAAATATACTTTTGCTTTAGTGATTTCCCACCTTTCTACATGGTGGATCCAGGGTGTGTGTGAAAGCAATCCTATAGACACCAGCCATGGGCTAATCAAGCCCGCAGAACAACACCTGCTTGCCCAACATTGGGTGTCATGGATGATGCCGGGGTCATTTTCATTTTCAATATGGCTGGGCTGGAAGGCAAAGCTGATCACTGGCTGATTGACGGGGCTTGCAAACGAACCATTTGATGTCAACGTGCCCGGATGTAAAAAAAACGGGGCACTAGACATCAAGCCCATGAGGAGGGGGACAGAACATATGCTGCCACCAGGCCGGCACTCAGCAGCTGCCCCATCTTACATCTGAGGGTTGGGGGGGGCATAAAGATGAATATGAAACTCATAACACTAGAACTCATGGACATCCAATGAAACTGAATGCTGGAAGAAGCAGGACAGGTAAGAGTGCAGTGCAGTTAAACTATGGAACTCGCTGCTGCAGGAGGGAAGGATGGCCACCAACCTGGGTGGCTTCAAAAGAGGGCAGGACAAGTTCACGGAGGAGAAGGCCATCAATGGCTACTAGCCAGCATGGTTATGCTCTGCCTCCACAGCCAGAGGCAGAAATAATGCTTCTGAATCCCAGTTATGGATAGTGCTCTTGTGCTCAGGTCCTGCTCATGAGATTCTCCACAGGCATCTGGTTGGCCACTGTAAGAACCGGAGGCTGGACTTTGGCCTGATCCAGAAGGCTCCTCTTATGTTCTTTACCCATACAACAATTCCAGTTGAGAAAATTACACGATCTTTTCCCTCTTGATTTAACAATTGATAGCTCAGTCCGTAGAACACAGGACTCTTAATCCATAGCTGTCAACCTTCCTTTTTCTTGCATTGGGAAACGGCCATATCTGTCAACCTTCCCTTTTTTTGCAGTGGGAAACAGCGTTGGAATAGGGAATTTCCCGCAAAAAAGGGGGGAAGTTGACAGCTATGTCTTAATCTCAAGGTCATGGGTTCAAGCCCCATGTTGGGCAGAATATCCCGCATTGCAGGGGGTTGGACTAGATGACCCTCATGGTCCCTTCCAACTATACAATTCTGTGATTCCAAGTTATATATATATTCTGCTGCTCGATTGGATTTCTTTTTTAAATTACAAAAAACAAAAAGAGACCATTTTTTCTCTGGATATAGCCATCCTTGCCAGACAGCTCTCTGGACAAAATATTTTTTTCTGCAACTTGCGAGTGGGTGAAATCGCACCAGCTCCGATCACCCCTGGAATAGTCACTGAGAGACTGGATGCCCGTTTTAAATCTAGATGAAGTCACTGGAATTCAGGGCTGGCATGATGCAGAAGGTCCCAGATTCCTGGTTCCATCCCCGCGGGCAGCATCTCCAGGAGGTGTCGCACTGCGACCGGAAGTTGTGAGGCAGCACGTGCTCGGCTTCTCTCTTTGGCCTCGACCCATAACATGCTGGCGCTCGGGTTCCCCCCCCCCCGTCTCTGAGTACATCCGGGCACCATTGCCCTCCCCTCTTCTCGCGAGACTTGGCCGGTTCACCCTTCTTTCCTACGTCGCGTCCCAAGATGGCGGCCCCCTGGTGGAGGGCGGCGGCGGCAGTTCGGCGGGGCCTTGAGGCGAGTCTGGGGGCGGTTAGGAAGTCGTTTTGGGGTGGGGGCTGGAAGGGGCTTCACGCCCCACCGCGGAGGGTTCAGGGGCCCCGACTCGGCCAGGAAGCTCCCTAAATGTGACCTTGGGGGGCCCGTCGCTGCCTCTCAGCCTACCTCGCAGGGTTGTTGTGGTGGTGGGGATTAATTGAGGGAAGTGGAGCCGCCTTGAGCTCCTTGGAGGAAAAAAGACGGGATATAAACGCGACAAATTACGTTTAAGGTGCCTTCGCTTAAAAGCCTCCAGCGAAGCCTGCCATTTCTGGAACAGGCGCGGTGATCCTTGAAGTTCTCCCTGAAGTTCAGTCCAAATCTCTTTACCTCCAGTTCCGGCCCTGCTCAACTTCATGTGCGTCAGGGTCAGCCAAGGTGGTGGCTGGGCTACAACAGCCATCGGACCCAGCTAGGGATGAGGGGAAGTGTTGTCCAGCAACCGCCACCTTTGAAGGTGGTCTTTGTGTCTCCTAATTGTCTCTTTATGTTGCACATGTGTGGCTCAGAACTGGGCACTCCAGGTGAGACCTGCTCAAAGGAGGGCAGAGCTTTGGAACCGTTGCTTCTCACAGTCTATTCAAATTCAAATTTTATTAAACAGTCACAGACCAAATCGTCCTCTTCAGCTGATCAACGTAGCACACACAAGACAAACACACGAAAAAACAGCATTTCGAAATTAAGATCTTAAATAAAATTAAACATTTGCCTTTGCCTGCACATTGTCAATGGATAGCTCATATTTCCTGCGTCTAATAGCAGAAACGCAGAATTTGGCAACATTAATCGTAGTCTCGGAGACCCTGTCTCACAGTCTAGACGCTGTATGATTTCTGGGGGTACAACCTAGAATTGCATTAGCCTTTTTAGCTACTCCACAGTGCACTCCTGATTCCTGCTTAGTTTGAGGTCTACTAAGATCCCTAGTTCCTTTTCGCATGTGCTCCTGCTAAGACAGGTGTCACCCATCCTGTTCTTCTCCTGCCAGGATAAATCTTGCATCCTTCTCCTGCCTTCAAAGGTATTTACTACCCCTCAAAGTCAGGTGTCTTCTGCAGATTTAATGAGCACCCTCCATTTACTGTAAGTCAGGGGTTGTCATCCTAGTCCCTACTGCCCACTAGTGGGCGTTTCAGGATTCTAGGTGGGCGGTAGGGGGTTCTACAGTACAAGCTGAATCCTCCTTCCATTGAGCACTGGTGGGTGGTAAGGAAATTTTACCATCAAGAAAGACGCATTAGTGGGTGGTAGGTATAAAAAGGTTGACTGTCCCTGATCTAAGTCATAGAGCAATATGTTCAACTATGCGAGACCCAGAATGGAACCCTGTGGCATCCAACTTAACCTCTTCTCTCCAGGAGCCACTGATTGGTACTCTTTGGTATGGTGCATCTGATCACCTAAAAATAGCCCGTATTGTCTAGCCCACATGCAAGCAGCTTCCGGTGCTTCTGGAAGATGAAGTTGTCAGCCAGGCTTGCCTTCAGTATATATCAGGATAGTTGAAATCTCCTCTTTGAAAATATGCTCATCTGTCTGTGATAGCACAGCCGGTAGAGCATGAGACTATTAATCTCAGGGTCCTCGAACAGAAGCCCTGTGTTGGATAAAAGATTCCTGCATTGCAGACGGTTGGACTAGGTGACCCTGAGGGTCCTATGATTTTATGATCTAGGAAGGCACCATTCAAGTCTTCTTTTTGGCATGACAGTCTGCAGCATGCTCCCACAAAGATGTAGCTGTTATTTCCCTCTTTTAAATATTTTTTACCCAAGTGTTTAGGTTTGTAGATTTCTTCATTCGTGTATGCATCCTGTTAATGATCTGTTCTTTTAAAATAAGCTAAGCCCTTCAGTTCTTCCATTCCATTCATGAATCTCATTCCATCAGGTTTCAGTAATGGCTATTGAATATCATTGCTTTCCTGTCTTAAGATTTTGAGTCCATCCTCTTTTATTTCCCGTACAATTCAAATCTTTGCACCATCTCTGTAGCCAATCCCTTAATTCTAGTTTCTTCTTGGAGGCTATGAGTGCTGCCAAAAATTGTTAGTTCTTGATAACCAAATGGCACTTCTTTGTTCAGAGGCAACAGCATCTCTGAGTAGTGGGTGCTAGAGACCTAGAAAGTGTGGTGTGTGCTTGTGTACTACAAGGGAGCTGTCGAGCTAACCTAAAAACATGCATAGAGGTGCTTGGTTTGGTTCTCCATTGTGTCAGATGAGTACCTGATTGTCATTCTGTTTTCAGGCCTTTGTAGGGAATCCTGGCAATACTTCCTGGCACCTCTGTGCAAGGCGGGATTTCCGGACCAGTGTTGCCTGCTGTAAGGTAAGAGCCTGAGAGATCCAAAAGACACTTGGGTGGCTGCTATCCTGGGAGAGCTGTGGAGTACTCTGCCTTTTTGCAGGAAAAACTGGGTTTTCTCCTCTTCTAGGGCCAGGGTTTCAAATGGGGTTCTCTGACTTTGCTTGCTGCAGAAAGCTAACCACATACCATGTTAAAAGGTGTTGGGAGCTCCTTTCATTTTGCCTGCAGAGGGATTTTTCTGTATGAATTAGGTCCCCACACATTTAGGCCTGTGAGGGACCCTGAGCATGCCACAGCTGAGTTGGGTTCAAGGCAGCCTCCACCCCCCACCCCTGTCAGGACCTTTCAATAGAAAGGCCAGGTCAGAAAGGGGATCATAATCAGCACCACAGCATTCAAGCAGGGACGGGGGTGGGGGTTGAGTCTTTGTTCCCCAGCCACAGTCTTGTATAAATGTTCCTTGCACAGTAATCTGCATTAGAAAAAAAAAACCATTTCCTTTGGTGCCAAATCCGGAGTCAAAGGCCCTTGTGGATGTATTGTAAATCACCCAGAGGTCTGTGAGGTTCTGCCCACCGCTGGCTTCCTGTGTATTGTGGCATTGCAGGCAAGGGCAGGGTGCCTTCCATTGTTATAAAGATGGCATAGGACTCTCCTGTGCGCCCACATGCTGTTAGTGTGAGAGAGGTAAACACCTCCTGCAACACCTCTCTTGCAGAACCGAGCAGCTCGAGTTCGTGTTGGGAAAGGAGACAAGCCCGTAACCTATGAGGAAGCCCACCCACCCCACTTCATTGCACACCGCAAGGGCTGGCTCTCCCAGCATACAAGTGAGTTGGGGGGGGCAGTGGGGGGAGGGAATGGGCTGTTCTGACACTTAAACCAAAACTTTTTTAATTTGGAAAAGGTGGAGATGTACAAGCAGTCTGGTCTGCAGCCACTCCTGGAAGGTTTTGGGTTTTGGGCTGTTGTCATTAGATGGGGCCTAGGACACTATTGTTGGGGAAAGGAGGTGGTGGGGTGGGGCGTCATCACTCCTGACATCTTCCGCACTGCTTGTGTCTTGAAAAGAGAAACCCATTCGGTGTTCTTGTCCACAATGTGTGGTTTTCTTGGCAGGCGTAGATACTCCCTTGGCACTTGTTATGAGCTGCATACAAAGTTCTTCCAAACCTGGCCTCCTTGGAAGGGTATTCAGTCACTTCGATTTGATTTAATATTTGTAATTCTGCTTTTCCAACAACAGATGCTGAGCTCAAAGCAGCTCACAACAACCACAAGAGCCTTCAATCACAAACATACATTGCAATCACGATCATATCGAACACAGCAGCATATAAATAAAGCAAAAAACAACCACCAATTCATCAAAACAATCAATGCAATTCAATAAAGGCATAATAATTCCCCCTGGGATTGACCTAGGCTGTGAGCCATGTCCTCATTGGCTCGGCCTTTTTTCCACCCAGTGAAAGTTGTGAACCAAAGGGCTGGTTGAAACCACCAGGACTAGCTATGACCCTCCTGAATGCAGAGCACAACGAGGCTGGTGCTCCCTGATACAGAAAGTCAGTGTGGTATAGTGGTTAGAGTGTCAGATTAGGACCTGGGAGACCAGGGTTTGAATCCCCACTCAGCCATGAAGCCCACTGGGTGATGTTGGGATAGTCACTCACACTCACAGTAAGGGTGAAGTGGGGAGGATGAGAACTATGTATACCACCCTGAGCTCCTTGGAGGAAAAAGTGGGATAGAAATACAATAATTAATGAATTAATGATCTGTCCCTTCCCCTTGTGTTGTTGCCTCCCCTGTAGGTAACCTGAGTGGCGAGGGAGGGGCAGCTGAACGCTCTGTGGAGGATGTCTTCATCCGCAAGTTAATCTACGGCACCTTCCATGGCTGCCTGGCCAGCGAGATTGTGTTGAAGCGCCGTGCCAACACGCTGATAATCTGCGCCATTTTCCTGCAGAAGCTGCAGCCTTCCAAGTTCTACTTCCTGATTGGCTACACAGAGACGTTGCTCTCCTTCCTGTACAAGTGCCCCGTCAAGATGGAAGTGCAGACAGTTCGTGAGAAGGTGGTCTACAAGTATATCTAGTTCTGGCCGTCCCTGCTGGGGAGAGCTTGTCTTTGAGCCAAGACCCAGCTGGGCCTCCTGCTTCTTGAACCAGGAGCAGGAGCCTTCCAGCCAGGGAGTTATGGGCATCTGGGAACTTCTGCTTGGCAGCCACCTTGTAAGGAAGACACTCGGTTTGCTTGTGAAGGCTCAGAGAATGACTGAGCCCTGGACTCTTGCTGTGAAAGGAGTTGGGTTTTGTTGTTGTTGAAATCCAAACAAAGAATGTTTGTGCCTCTTATTTGTGGCTCTTTTCCAGATCTGTTTTCCTGGACTCCCAATTTATATGCCAGGAGCATCCCAGAAGCTGTTGACATCCATTGGGCTTAACCCTGCTCCAGGCAGGGGCTTGAAGTATCTTTGTGGCTATAGCAGCCATGGTGCAGAAGCTGCTCAAAGCATCCCCTCCTATATGGCAGCCTCTTAGGGGTGGTCCTGCAGGTTTCCATTCAGTGACAATTACAGAATATCTGGTTCACACAGGCAGTGGGTGGCAGTGCATTCCTTCTGCAGGGGATAACTTTACTGTTCAGAGAACTGGGCTGCTTTTCTTCGGGAGAAGAAGAGTTTGGATTTGATATCCTGCTTTATCACTACCCGAAGGAGTCTCAAAGCGGCTAACATTCTCCTTTCCCTTCCTCCCCCACAACAGGTGAGGTGAGTGGGGCTGAGAGACTTCAGAGAAGTATGACTAGCCCAAGGTCACCCAGCAGGTGCATGTGGAGGAGCAGGGACGCGAACCTGGTTCCCCAGATTACGAGTCTACTGCTCTTAACCACTACACCACACTGGCTCTCTTAGAAGAAAAGGCTAAGGAGTAAACCCTACACAAATCTGAATCGGAGTTCCTAAGACGGTTGGATGGCACCTTGAATGCTTCCTTCCGGCAACTCCTGCAGCCAAGCTGGTGCCAAATGTACTGCTCTGCTTTCCTTTGGACCACATCAGTGAGGCTGAGGAGGGGGGTGTCTTGCCATCTGTACAGCCCAGGACCTCCATACACACTGCCCAGGCTTGCACCCTAGAGAGGTGTTTGTTTTTTGGTTTTTTTTTTTTTGCTTCTCTTCTGATAGATGGGTTGTGGACCTTGTCCTTTGTCATCAGTGACGGTGACATCACTCTTTGCTTGGGGCCACTCATACTTGTGCAGCCAGCACCCAGCTAGCTCCAACACATCAGAGAATTGTACTTTCCCAGCACAGATACAGGAAATTCCCTGGAGCAGAATAAGGCAGCTGGGTCCTGTGCAGCAAATGAGTAATAACTGTCTTTGATGTGCTCTAAAGCAATTGTCCTTTGCTCTCCTCCGTAAAAAAGAGAGAGAACGGTCTGGATTATGCCGTCACTTTTGTGCTGGAGTAGCAAATAGGGGAAGCCACTGACATTGTTAAAAATTAGGGAGCTGAAAGAATGATGCCAGCAGTTGGCTTGTAGGCCCACATTGCACTAGCCGGCTGCCTGTTTTCTGTGCTGGGTGTGGTGGAAGAGAGACTTCTTTTTCCTTCCCAGCAGACAGCCATAGAGAGGGATCGGGGAGGGGTGAGGTGGCATGTTTTTTTTGGGGGGGGGGGTTAGACTTCACCTACTTTGTGCTTTTTCCACTGCACCTGCTGGCTGTGGAAACTCCTGGGGGCGTCGTGTCCTCACAATAAAGAAGGTCATAGAATCATAGGAGAGTTGGAAGGGACCCCATGGGCTATCTAGTAGAACCCCCCTGCAAGCAGGAACCACAGCCAAAGAACCACTGACAGATTGCCATCCAACCTCTGTTTAAAAACCTCCAGTGAAGGGTAGTCCACCACCACTTAAGGGATTTGGTTCCACTGTCAGACTGCTCTTAACTTCAGAAAGATTTTCTTAATGTTTAGTCAGAATTTCTTTTATTATAATTTGTATCCATTGGCTTGGGTCCTCCTCTCTGGAGCAGCGGAAAGCAATCTTGCTCCATCTTCCATATGACAGCCCTTTAGGTATTTGAAGAGGCCCATCAGATCTTGTCTTGTCACTCCTGCCATAATAATACCTCCCTGCTGCCATATCCAGGAGGCAGGTCTCTCTGCACAGGCTCATAAGCTCTTGTGTGTTATTTGATAGATTCTGCCAAGGGATCCAGGGGTCTGTGCCCGAGCTTGAGTTGCATGTGCTGCATGAGCCCCGATTGGATGTGGGTCGATGGAGGGCTTTGAATATGAGCTACACACTCCTTTGGCCTCCATTTCTCCACCATCTCAACAGCTGCCCTCAGTGACTGGCCTGGCTGGGTGCCAAGGGAGGGCAGGTGGCAGCAAGGAAACTGGCTTGAGCCAGTTGCAGAGAGTCAGTCATTGACAGGTGGGCAACTGCGGAAGCTGGTCACTTGGCATGGGCTTCCTTGGCTTGAACTGTAAGCAAGCTCCCTCCCTCCCCTGCGTGCCGCCCTGTGATGAGGCCAAGACCTAGCAGCTGTGCTTGAGCAACTCTGCTTGTGCAACTCTTCCTTCCTTCCTGGAAACGGGCTGGTTGGCCAGGGAGGGAGCTGAGGCATACCTGGACAGAGGGCACGTGGAGGGAGTCATGCTGACTGCAGCCCTATTGCTGTCAAAAGCTCACCTCCAAAAGCAGGAGGGTCTGCCAACCAGCACTGAAGGATTCACAAACACTGATTTTGGAACAAGGAAATGGTTCAGATGAATAGATGATTCCAGATCTGTGGATGGAGGAGGTTTGGATCAGTTGAGGAAGCCTGAGTGGCCACTTGCTCATTGTGCTTTGGTTCAGTCTGTGGCGACTGATATTCCTAAAAGTGGGGGGAACCACCTCCAGTGTCCTCCTGCCCTGATGGATTGCAGGCCTGGCAACAAATTGTTCCTCTCACAGGAGTGCTCAGCTTCCGTGGACAATTTTCTCAGGCCTGGGTGGGAACTTTCTCAGCAGAGTAAGGGGAACTCAGCAAACTTTTACCATATATTCCAGCATATAAGACGACTGGGCGTATAAGACGACCCCCAACTTTTCCAGTTAAAATATAGAGTTTGAGATATACTCGACCACAGATTTTCCACCCGGCGTATAAGACGACCCCCAACTTTTGAGAAGATTTTCCTGGATTAAAAAGTAGTCTTATACGCCAGAATATACTGTAATCAGCTTTCCACACCCCACAAGAAAATACACATTTAGGTTACCTGTACATAATAGCATAGCCATAGGCGCTGACTCCTAGGGGCCAAGACACTTCCCCCCCCCCCATGTAGTATTTGAGGGAGCCAGCCCCCCTCAATTTTCAGAGGGTGTTCAGCTCCGCCCCCTAGTTCCTCGTGAGAGGTCTGGATATTGTGCACCATCGTGTCAGGCCCCCCCCCCCATCCTGTGGAGAAGCTGGTGCCTCTGAGCATAATACAGAATCAAACCATTTGTCCATCTATGCTGACCAACAGCTGCTCCCCAGGGCTTCAGGCAGAATTATCTGAGTCAGTCAAGCTCAGTGTTTTCCATATTGGCCATGACTGATACTCCAAGGTTTGAGGCAGGGGACATGCCCAGCCCTACTGGGAGATTCCGTTTGGGATGGAATCTGGGACCTGTATGCCAGGCTGGTCCTCTCTCACTGATCCATGCCTTTGCACATGTAAGCAGACCGTCACCCACAGCGGGGTATTTTAGCATATCTCTCCTCTGCATGTCCTGCGGTGTGCAGGGACATTTTTGACTTTCAGGATGCTGAGACTGCAGTCTAAAGCCTGCTCATTAACGTCAATGAGATCTGCATCCTCTGCAGCCCACTGACTGCATCAAAGCAGTTTAGGAACGCCAGGAGTGCTTGAGCCCCCTGTTAGTCCCGTTGCTTCTCTTTTTGTCTCCCTCCTGGCGGAGTAATCTGACGTTTGGCAAATCATGGTTACCCACAAACTCTAATGGAGGGAATTTGAAGAAGAGCCCAGTACCAGCTGGATCAGGCTAATGGGGGCCCATTTAGATAAGCATCCTGTTCTCACAGCAGCCACCCAGATGCCCCAATGGAAAGTCACCCACAAACAACAGGAGCACAGAAGCAAATCCCCCCCCCCATCAGCAACTGGCATTCAAAAGCATACCACCTCTTAACTTCCAGGATAAGGTCTGCAAGCAGTGGGTTGTTGGAGCGGATGTGTATGGATAATTATCTTGGCTTTAGGTGGGTTGCCTGGCCTCAGCTAAACAGAAGTAACTGTTTGGCACCTTTGGATTTCCTCGAATGATGCCCAGCTTCTGACCTCACACAGGTGGAAGTCCGTAAAGTGAAGTGGCCAATGTGCACAGGAGAGGTCAAAAGCAGTGCCAAATGAGGCCTTCGTTCCTTGCAATGATTTCTCAGCTGCCAGTGGGAGCTCATCCCTGTGGCACAATTGGCAGGCCCTCTTTGTTGTAGGGGGTGGGGGAATAGAATCGGAACTGCAGAGTTGGAAAGGACCCAGAGTCATTTAGTTCAAGCCCCTGCAAGGCAGGAATCACAGCTCCTTGCGACCCACTGATGTGTGTTACAAACTTAGAACATGAGTCCATATCCTGAATATCATTGTTAGACTAAGCAAATCTTTTATCCTGAGCATGTGCTCTTGCTTAAGAGGGTACAAATATCCATCTAGAACAGCCTTTTAAAAGACACACACACACAAATCCCAGCAGGCACAAGTCCACCAACAAATTTTGCTTTGGTTTACTGGGCTTCTGATCAAAACATAAGCTTCCAAGATTCTGCAGGAATTCAGACTGCAAGGACCACAATTTGATGTGCGCATGGGGTTGCTTACTTTCATTTATTCCATAACCAGCAGTGTTTCTTCCATTACAGCATGACTGTCATAGGAGGCAGAACTGAAATTCACAGGAATGCAACCCAGAAGTGAGCTAGAGGAAAGGCAGTCTTTTTGCCACCACAGTTTGGTTGGGGGGCAGCCAGTATTACTCTCTCTGAATGAGAGTAGCACTTTGTTGTAACTTATTGGTTTTGTTCTTTTATAATTTGTAACCCACGAAATCTTTGCAATATTTCAAAGTATTCAAAATATTCAAATATATCAAAGCAATACAACAAAGTATTTCAGTTTCAATATCTCAAGAACAAACCACACATGGTATGGAAGCTCCACGACTGCATATTGCAATACTGTATTCTGTTTTTAAAAGCAACCCACTGGAAGAGGCAATTTGGATCCTGGTGATGCTGCGGGGGAGCAGGGGAAGCAACTTAACCTCTGTGCCAAAGCCCTGGTCAAAATCCCAGCCCAGCCCAGGCCTCTTAAGACTGTACTTTTCCTCCTACACATGTTATAGCAGTTGGCAAGGGAATAGGATTTGCGTTGGGGCAAATGGTTGGATCAGGGGTCAGCAAACGTTTTCAGCAGGGGGCCGGTCCACTGTCCTTCAGACCATGTTGGGGGGGGGGCTGGACTATACAGTATATTTTTTTGGGGGGGGGAATTAATGAATTCCTATGCCCCACAAATAACCCAGATATGCATTTTAAATAAAAGCACACATTCTACTCATGTAAAAACACCAGGCAGGCTCCACAAATAACTCAAAAGATGCCTTTTAAATAAAAGGACACATTCTACTCATGTAAAAACAAGCTGATTCCCAGACCGTCCGCGGGTCGGATTGAAAGGCGATTGGGCCGCATCCGGCCCCTGGGCCTTAGGTTGCCTACCCCTGGGTTAGATCGTCCTTCCAATCCAAACTTGCTCCCTCCGGTGGCTGCTTTTCTAACTGAAAAAGACTGAACGTGTAGTTTGGCCCCAGGCATTCAAATAAAGCTGCCAATAAGTTTTTCCTTCCTTTCCTTCATGGAATTTGCTTTGAATATGATGCAAAAACCCCCAAAAGATATGCAAAGAGGGGAGAGCCAAGCAAATTATCCCCTGGCTGCTAGTGCTGTTCTGCTGCAATCTTATCACTGCGTATAAAGGTGAAGGTAAAGGGACCCCTGACCATCAGGTCCAGTCGTGTCCGACTCTGGGGTTGCGGCGCTCATCTCGCTCTATAGGCCGAGGGAGCCGGCGTTTGTCCGCAGACAGCTTCCGGGTCATGTGGCCAGCATGACAAAGCCGCTTCTGGCGAACCAGAGCAGCGCACGGAAACGCCGTTTACCTTCCCGCTGGAGCGGTCCCTATTTATCTACTTGCACTTTTGATGTGCTTTCGAACTGCTAGGTGGGCAGGAGCTAGGACCGAACAACAGGAGCTCACTCCGTCGCAGGGATTCGAACCGCCGACCTTCTGATCGGCAAGCCCTAGACTCTGTGGTTTAACCCACAGCGCCACCTGGGTCCCCTGGGTATACCTGTATGTTTGTTCTACTTTATCTTTTAAAAACAGCACTGTATGGTTTTATAGTGTGTTAAAATGTAACCTGCTCTAAGATCAACAAGATGTAAACAGAAGAAACTAATAAATAAACAAACCCATTTCCCTTACTGACTTAAAATGAATTTCTGTGTCAAGCTTCCTCATGAAGCATAATCTCAAAAACGTTCAGTGGTCTCATGAAAAGTCCTCTGTAGATGCTCTTTTACATGAGAATAAGAACTACTGGATGAGGCCAACAGCCCATCCAGTCCAGCATCCTGTTCTCCCAGTGGCCGCAACCAGATGCCTGTGGGAAGCTTGCATGCAGGACTCAAGCACAATCATAGCTTTTCCCTTTTCTTGCGAGGAATCCTATTCAGAATAAGGGAATTAAAAAAGGGAAAAGTTGACGGCTATGAGCACAATAGCACTCTTTTCCTGTGGTCTCTTGCAACTGGTATTCAGAAACATAACTGGTGTGCCTTAAGATTGCTTCTCTCCTCCCAGCAATATTTCTTTCTTTCTTTTTTTTAATAAGAATTTATTGGTTTTTCAAGAAAAATAACAAACATATAAAAAACAATACACACATACTACATACAACAGAAGATTAAACAAAGAAGAAGAAAAAACTCATACAAAATATAAACAGAATACATAAAACACTTATTTAACTATCTTAATCTTATTTCAAATCTTATTCAAGGGACTTCCTCCGTTCGCTCTTCTGCGTTCAATTCTAATTTACTTTAGTAACTTTGTAACTATTTTAACAATCATTCACCATTATTCTTCGTCTTCAAATAACATCTTATCTTGTCTCTATCAACTTATTCATACTCATAACTTCTAATATAAAAACAAAATCTTAACTTCTTATATACTATTTTAACCTAACATTGCATAGCTATCACCTATTATATTCACTGATTTCACTTCAAATGTCCAACTTTTCACGTTGTTTCAAATAATCTTTAAATTTCTTCCAGTCTTCTTGCACCTTCTCCTCCCTCTGGTCTCGGAGCTTCACGGTCAGTTCTGCGAGTTCCATGTACTGAATTAACTTCATCTGCCAATCTTCTACTGTTGGGAGATCTTCACCTTTCCAGTTTTTAGCAATCAAAATTCTAGCAGCTGTTGTGGCATACATAAAACCTCCCAGCAATATTTCATTGGGTGGCTGGTGCCTCTTCCCACTTGGCAAACTATGGGAGCCCAGGCAGAGAAAGGAGAAGGTTGCAGAACATGCAAAGGCTAAGGTAGCTTCAGCAGCTTCTTTGGTCTCTACTAGCCCTCTGGCCACTGGGCCAACCTCACCAAGCATGCTGGCTCAACTGGACATAATGCAGCATCCGCAATGGTGGGACACAGAAGACCCAGGTTCACGTTTTGTCACTGGATGGTCCAGGATGCAGATTCCATCCTGAGACTCCCAGGCTCCCAGGCTGGCCCAACAGGGCTTAAGAAAGCAGCCACCCCACCCTCTCTTTTGCCTTTTAGCTTGGCAGGCCTCCTGGTGTCCAATTCAGCTTTGGTGTATGAGCAGAGAGGTTCGGGCTTTGTGGCCGTCACAAGCCCCTCTGCAGCTTGCTAAGCTCAGACTGTTTAAATGTCGGGTTGCATCTAAATAAATTCAGTGTTTCCTGCATGATTCTTCTTGCCAATATGTGTGTGTTAAAAGCAACATTTCTTTGAGGGTGAGAATCCTCGCTCCAGGGCCTGTTGTGCCAGGCACAGCGTTATTTTAAAATTGTGGTGTGGAAGAAGAGGCAGGCAGGTCAGGGGCGGCTGCATCTGAATGCGCCATGTTTGATGTGCATTCACTGCTTGGTGTTTGGGAGGTGGGTGACTAATAGCCACCATGATTTTGCTTTAAGTGGCGGTCTGATTCTGAATTCCACTTCCTTGGAATCGCCAGTGGGGACGGTGCCATGTTTGCACTCATGTCCTGCTTGTGGTCTTCCCATTGGGGTATCTAGCTGGCCATGGGGAGAAGAAGAAGTGGGCTAGATCCAGCAGGGCTCTTTTTCTATTCGTACACTTGGCTGTGTTTAGATATGTCTCTTCTTAATGCCACAGCATGCCTTGCTATCAAAATGCTTAAATGTTCACAATTGCAAATTTGGGTGAGATCCAGGCCCCAGGTAAGAACATAACAAGAGCTTGCTGGGTCAGGCCAATCACCTATCTAGTCCCACATCCTAGAATCATAGAATCATAGAGTTGGAAGAGACCACAAGGGCCATCCAGTCCAACCCCCTGCCAAGCAGGAAACACCATCAAAGCATTCCTGACAGATGGTTGTCAAGCCTCTGCTTAAAGACCTCCAAAGAAGGAGACTCCACCACACTCCTTGGTAGCAAATTCCACTGCCGAACAGCTCTCACTGTCAGGAAGTTCTTCCTAGTGTTTAGGTGGAATCTTCTTTCTTGTAGTTTGAATCCATTGCCCCGTGTCCGCTTCTCTGGAGCAGCAGAAAACAACCTTTCTCCCTCCTCTATATGACATCCATTTATATATTTGAACATGGCTATCATATCACCCCTTAACCTTCTCTTCTCCAGGCTAAACATATCTAGCTCCCTAAGCCGTTCCTCATAAGGCATCATTTCCAGGCCTTTGACCATTTTGGTTGCCCTCTTCTGGACACGTTCCAGCTTGTCAGTATCCTTCTTGAACTGTGGTGCCCAGAACTGGACACAGTATTCCAGGTGAGGTCTGACCAGAGCAGAAACCTGCAAGCAGGACCTGAGCATGAGAGCCCTCTCCCCTCCTGTGGTTTCCAGCAACTGGGATTCAGAAGCAGTTCTGCCTCCAGCTGTGGTGCAGAGCATAGCCATCCCCAGATGTGCAGCTGGTTCAGTTACACTGGATGCAGAGACTTGTGGGCATCACAGCGGGCTCCACAGCTGTTAACGTAGAATGGAAGGTGAGAGGTGGGCGGATTTTGGAGTTGCAAAGGGTGCTGCTAAAATTTGAGACCCCAAGGTTCACCACTGCCATCATAGCTAGTAGCCATTGATAACCCCTCTCCATGAATTCGTCTAATCTTTTAAAGCTACCTGAGCTAGTGGCCATCACTGCCTCCTGTTGCAGGTAGTTCCGTAGTTGTAACTATGCACTGCCTGTAGAAGTCCTTTCTTTTATCTGTCTTGAATCTTCCAGCAAAGTCAACAGGCAAGCTCCAAAAGGAAGTACAAATCCGGGTCATCAGCATTGCTTAATACACATAATGGAGAAAATAAAACAGCGTTTATTAAACAGGGGGAAATTGCTTTTCCTTAAAAGGTCCCTTCCCACCTTTGCTCCAGCCACTCAGCTGCTAGATCTCTAGGCCACCCCGATCCTTAGAAACTGTAAACTGCAGGTAGCTAATTCACCATGCAGGATTCCAGTTCAGCTGGTGGGAGCTGTTAGGGCACAGTCACTGCCTTCTGGCTGGTGGAAAACTCCTGAGAGAGCAATATGACACTCCTTTATCCTCCAGGCTTGGCCGTTGGGTCTTGTTTATGCCTCATCCTTTCGGACTGCTGTTATCCTTGGAGAGAGCTCTCGTCTGAGGGCATGGAAGATCTGTGCCTCATGGGTTTTTTCCTCCAGGTTTATGCAATTATCGCTGACTGGAAAGCCACCCCTGCACTACAGCACAAGAAAAGCAGGACAACAAACAACAACTGGGACATCTGCAGTATGCAAAAGTTTTAGGACTAGCAGAAAGCGAATGGGAGGCGAAGCAATCTGTCCCCTGCCGAAACTTTTGCAGAGGCCAACAGTGCTGAAAGCGAGATTGTGTATAACCACCCGAACACCATCATGACCACAAGTAATCACGAGTCCGCAATAAACTTGCTGCACTTGTGTGACTCACCTGCTGCCTACTTGCTCAACCCAATAAGGCACTAAGTTCAACACTCCTTGCCAGCTGGCTGGAGCGCACAGTCCCACCTCAGGACCTTTCAAAGGTCAGAGCAGCTTCTGCCAGTCCTGCTCCTCCCACCCAACCACTCTGGCCCTAGAGTAGAGATCCAAGCTTTGGATGTCAACACAGCCCAGTTGTGCCATTGGGTTCCTCAACTGAAAGTCTTTTATCTCTGTCTCACTCTCAGCTTTAGAAGCTAAAGGCCACTCAGGCAAATCCTTCAGAGGCCCTATTAATACACCTTTCTATTTATTTGCGGGTGGCGCTGTGGGTTAAACCACAGAGCCTAGGGCTTGCTGATCAGAAGGTCGGCGGTTCGAATCCCCGCGACGGGGTGAGCTCCCGTTGCTCGGTCCCAGCTCCTGCCAACCTAGCAGTTGCACGTCAAAGTGCAAATAGATAAATAGGTACCACTCCGGCGGGAAGGTAAATGGCTTTTCCGTGTGCTGCTCTGGTTCACCAGAAGCGGCTTTGTCATGCTGGCCACATGACCTGGAAGCTGTATGCCAGCTCCCTCGGCCAATAAAGCGAGATGAGCGCCACAACCCCAGAGTTGTCCGCTACTGAACCTAATGGTCAGGGGTCCCTTTACCTTTACCGATTTTCTTGCTTCATTTACACCTCACTTCCCTTCCACCAGAGACCTCGAGGTGACCCATGCTGGGTTCCCCTGTGGCCTCTTCCATTCAGTGAGGGGCTGATGAGGTGCCTCCAGCCTAAGATTCAGTCCTCTGGATCCATGATCTGGATCCATGAACTGGATTATTTGATTCCCCCACCTCTCTCTCACACACACAGCAACATGTAGGCTACAATCCCGATAGTATTGTATAGCCAAGACTGCAGCATTAAGTAACCAAGACAAAAGCTCTGGATCTGTCCAAATTATGTACCTGATTGGGCACTGTACCCAAGTAAGTTTGTTACAAGGTGCATGTCTAGCACTCATACACTACCAAGAGCTTTAGGACCTTTTGCTAGAGTTATAGTGTGTGTTTGTTATGAATATGTGTTTTCCCCCCTTTTGTTGTTGTTGTTGTTCAGTCATTGTCATGTCTGACTTTTCATGACCCCATGGACCAGAGCACGCCAGGCACTCCTGTCTTCCACTGCCTTCCGCACTCTGGTCAAACTCATGTTAGTAGCTTCAAGAACACTGTCCAACCATCTCATCCTCTGTCGTCCCCTTCTCCTTGTGCCCTCCATCTTTCCCAACATCAGGGTCTTTTCCAGGGAGTCTTCTCTTCTCATGAGGTGGCCAAAGTACTGGAGCCTCAGCTTCAGGATCTGCCCTTCCAGTGAGCACTCAGGGCTGATTTCTTTAAGGATGGACAAGTTTGATCTTTTTGCAGTCCATGGGACTGCAAAAATCCCCCTTTACCTTACCCCAAAAAACTCACTCACACAAGGGATAACGAAAGGTTGGCTTAGTTCCCTGATGAGAAATGCTCCTAAGCAGTTAATTGCTGTAAGTGAAACTGTACTCTCTCAGAAGCATATATACATATAAATTCAGTTGTAAGTTGCTTTGGATTGCCCAGGGCAAGATAAAACAACAACAACAACAACAACAACAACAACAACAACAACAACAGTGATGAAATGGACAGCGTATATACATGCTACTTCAGAGAGCATGTAGAACCAGGCAGCAACTCACACACTACAGACACCGCTTGATTTTAGGTTCCTTGTCAAAACCCTAAAGAGAGAATGTGTGGCGTTTGACACAGACTCACGCTAAAAGTACAGCAAGAAGGGGAGAGGGGAGGGGATACCTGAAGCAAAACTCTCAGGCTGGTCCTTCAGAGCACAGAGTGAAAAGGGGTCCATGTTGGAGCTGTTAAGAGCTGACCAGCCATTGAAAACCATCCTTTTATTTGTATGCCGCCTTTCCACAGTTAAAACAATGCCCAAGGCGGCTTACGATATGAAAAGATTTACATAATTACAAGTATAGCAAAGTAGTCGTAAAAATAAACAAAGCACATTAAAAACCACATAGCCAAACTGAACGATTTCCACATAAAAATAAAGATACAAAAAGTTAATATCAGTAATATCCGTTAATATCAGTAACAACAGCAAAGGTAAAGGGACCCCTGACTGTTAGGTCCAGTCGTGAACGACTCTGGGGTTGCGGCGCTCATCTCGCTTTACTGGCCAAGGGAGCCGGCGTACAGCTTCCGGGTCATGTGTCCAACATGACTAAGCCGATTCTGGTGAAGCAGAGCAGCGCACGGAAATGCCGTTTACCTTCCCGCCGGAGCGGTACCTATTTATCTACTTGCACTTTGATGTGCTTTCAAACTGCTAGGTTGGCAGGAGCAGGGACCGAGCAACGGGAGCTCACCCCGTTGCAGGGATTCGAACCGCCGACCTTCTGATCAGCAAGCCCTAGGCTCTGTGGTTTAACCCACAGTGCCACCCGCAAATAAATAGAAAGGTGTATTAATAGGGCACCTGAAGGCATTTTTTTTAAAAAAGTTTTTTTTTATGAACCGCCCTAGTAGGGCAGAAATTGTTCCTTGATAATTTGTAACCCCCTCCATTATGGAACTGGGGCGGCCCACCCCCTATGCCCCCCTTGCTACGCCCCTGGCAGGTCCTGCTCCAGCTCCACTGGGGCAAGTACATTTGCCTCTCCTGCCCTTGGAATGCAGGATTTGTGCAGCAGCTCTGACACAGGAAGAGCTCTTGATTCTTGGGAAGCAAGTGGCTCAAGAAGGGCAGGCCCCCAAGCTGTCCTTAGGCCTTGAGGCACTGGTTAAGAGGTGTGGTGTACTGGTTAAGAGCGGTAGACTCATAATCTGGTGAACTGGGTTCGTGTCTCCGTTCCTCCACATGCAGCTGCTGGGTGACCTTGGGCTAGTCACCCTTCTCTGAAGTCTCTCAGCCCCACTCACCTCACAGAGTGTTTGTTGTGGGAGAGGAAGGGAAAGGAGAATGTTAGCCGCTTTGAGACTCCTTCGGGTAGTGATAAAGTGGGATATCAAATCCAAACTCTTCTTCTTCTTCTTCTTAGCCACAGATGGTGGGCAACCGTGGCGCAGGCTGCATTACAGAGCCCAGGGCAGTCTGTTCTCAGATAGCTCCACCAATGCACATAGGATCTCCAGGAATGTATGTCTGCATGTCCTGGTAAGTGGGAGAAACATCTACAGAATCTGATGAACAGAATGGTGATCACAGTGTCGCAGCAACTGTGCCCACTGGGGGAACTGCATTCTGCCTCACTGTTGGAAGGAAGAAGAGACATGCATGCACACACTCTGGAATAAGTTTAATCATCTCTCTAGAGGGCTTTGGAGATGGGCTGGTAAGAGGGGTTGGCTCTGTTAATTCTTAACTTTTTCACCGGCAGCTGTTGGTACATCTTGGGTGGGGAGGCTGTGGCTTGCAAGAGGGCAACGAGGTCTTTGCAGCCCTTTCTCCCTGGGCAGGCGGAGTCTGTAGGGCTCACATGCGCTGGGGTTACGCAACCAGGATCATTAAGCCCTGTGACTCGGGACATGTGAACTCCTCAAGGCTGAACGGTGGAAACCTAAGTACCCAGTTGCCCCTCATGTGAGGCATGTCCCCTTTGAAGGAAGCATGGCCACGTACAATCACAGCAGGGCAATTTCTGATGACCTCTGGGGATTAAAAAGCTACTGGCATCATGCTGGAGGAGGCAGAGATGGGAGCCAGGGAAATGATTATCGCCCCTGTCCTGTGAAATGCTCTGCCAGGAGAGATTTTCTATTCCATCAGGATTATGCAGGCAATTAAGAATGCATCCTTCCATAATCGTTCACTGATTTCGATTTTTATACGGTTTCTAGCAGGGTTGCCATATTTCAAAAGGTTATAATCCGGACACAAAAGTTGTGGAGCTTTTTTAAAGGAAGTCCAGCCATACGTCCTGATTTTCCCAGACACTTGGGACAGCATGGCATGAATTTTAACAATTTTATTGTTTATCTTTTTAATAATGTTTTATGGTATTTTGTGTAAAGGCATGGACCTCACAAATTTAATAAACTTGTACAGTTCACATGTAAATAAACATAGATTAGCCCAGACACTCCAGCGATTTCTGCCCAGACGCTGCTCCCGACTGCTGTTTTCCGAGTATGTCTGGGGAATTACGGACGTATGGCAACCCTATTTTACCATATGGTTTTACGTTTAATGGTTAGAATCATAGAATCATAGAGTTGGAAGAGACCACAAGGGCCATCCAGTCCAACCCCCTGCCAAGCAGGAAACACCATCAAAGCATTCCTGACAGATGGCTGTCAAGCCTCTGCTTAAAGACCTCCAAAGAAGGAGACTCCACCACACTCCTTGGCAGCAAATTCCACTGCCGAACAGCTCTCACTGTCAGGAAGTTCTTCCTAATGTTTAGGTGGAATCTTCTTTCTTGCAGTTTGAATCCATTGCTCCGTGTCCGCTTCTCTGGAGCAGCAGAAAACAACCTTTCTCCCTCCTCTATATGACATCCTTTGATATATTTGAACATGGCTTTCATATCACCCCTTAACCTTCTCTTCTCCAGGCTAAACATACCCAGCTCCCTAAGCCGTTCCTCATAAGGCATTGTTTCCAGGCCTTTGACCATTTTGGTTGCCCTCTTCTGGACACGTTCCACCTGTCAGTATCCCTCTTGAACTGTGGTGCCCAGAACTGGACAGAGTATTCCAGGTGAGGTCTGACCAGAGCAGAATATAGTGGTACTATTACCTCCCTTGATCTAGACGCTATACTCCTATTGATTGAAAGCTGCTATGCTTTTTCAGAGGGGAAATACAGCCAAAGCAAAACGCAGGAAGTGCCTAGTGTCTGGCCCAGAAGGTCTTGCAAGTTAGCAAGCCCAATTGCTGGAATCCACAAAGGGCGGAAAGAATTCTCTTGTTCTTGAGTCCTGCTTGCGGGTCTCCCATGGGCATGTGGTTAGCCACTGTGAGAACAGGATGCCATTGTTCTGATCCACAGGTCCTCCTTATGAGCAACCAGAAAGGCGCTGATCAGGCCTCACCCCTGAAACCTGTTTTTCAGAACTAAGATCAGTCCTGGAAAATTGCTAATAATAAGCATCTGAGCGTTTCCCCCCTACACTGAAGTAGGTTTCTAGGCTAGGGTGTGTGGCCTAAACCCTTAAAAAAGTAACAACAACATTTCTCCTGGGAATTACAGGTACAAATATCCAAAGACAAGACATCAAACTTTTCCAGTATGCTGTAACTGCGCCGAGAATTTTATTAGCACAAAAATGGAAACAAGAGGAAATACTGACAAAAGAAGAATGGACAGTAAGATTAATGGAGTACAGTATGTGGAACTGGATAAAATGACGGGAAGAATCCGAGAACAGCGGGACCAGAAATTCATCAAAGAATGGACTAAGTTTACAGAATACCTGAAAGATAGCTTTATTCAATTGAATACGTTGGTAGGACTCCAAGAGGCTTTGTAGATTAATGAAGACAGATCATTGTAATTATGAATTTTTTGTGATAATTATGAAGTGATAGTTTGTAGCAATGATTGAAAAGAGAAAATATAATCAGAAGTGATAGTCATTATAAAATCATGTGGATTGACGGGAGTCACAGCTTTAACAAGCAAAAAAAAAAACATTAAAGGATGAATATTTAATATGATAGAGTTTACTAATGTATTTCTATAAAATAAAATGTTTATAAAAAATAAAATAAAAAAGTAGCAACCACCACCACCTAAGCCCCCAGTTGGCAATATAGCTGTCTCTGATCAAAGTCCCATCTCTTCAGCCACAAAACAAATTCTGTAGCTCAGGATGCAGAAGATCCTGCAAAGGCCTGTTTCTTGTTCCCACCAGTGTTTCCAGCCTCCTTTCCTCTTGAGACTGGAGCAAAACACCTACCCTCATCTTCCAGACAAGAGGCCCTTTCATGAGTCACGGTGGAGCTGCTTTTTTCCAAGCTTGGTTTGGGGTCGCATTGGTTGCCTCCTTCTAGCTGTGTGGGAGTAAGAGGCCGGCACAGACGAGTAGAGTCAGCTGTGGGACCAGCTAATTTATGCTCTTCTGGGCTCCTGCCACACTGTTCTGGAGGCAACCTCCGCTCTGGCCTACAGCTGTGCTGCCTTTGGAAGTCACACGTGAATTCACCCTCAAGATCTCTGGTAGAAGAAGAAGAGTTTGGATTTGATATCCCGCTTTATCACTACCCGAAGGAGTCTCAAAGCGGCTCACAATCTCCTTTCCCTTCTTCCCCCACAACAAACACACTGTGAGGTGAGTGGGGCTGAGAGACTTCAGAGAAGTGTGACTAGCCCAAGGTCACCCAGCAGCTGCATGTGGAGGAGCGGAGACGCGAACCCGGTTCACCAGATTACGAGTCTACTGCTCTTAACCACTACACCACACTGGTGCCTTCCACTTTCAATTGCACAAACAATATAGGGTTCAAGGTGGGAGGACTTTGCGTGAATAAGATGAGCCTGTTGGATCAGGCCCAAGGGAGCCCATCTAGTCCAGCATCCTGTTCTCACAGGGGCCAACAGATGCCCCAATGGGAAACCAGCAAGCAGGATTTGAGCACAAGAGTGATCTCTTCTCCTGTAGTTTCCAGCAACTGGTATTCAGATGCATTGCTGCCTCCGACTTTGGAGGTAGAGCATAGCCATTGTGGCTGGCAGCCATCCATAGCCCTCTCCTCCATGAATCTGTCCAATTCTCTTTTAGTCATCCAAGTTGGTGGCCATCACCAACTAAGTACGGTACCATAGTTTAACTGTGTGCTACGTGGAGAAGTCTTAAGATTCATCGGATAATCCATGAGTTCTAGTGAATAAATGAGTATTGTTAAAAGACGATATTTAAGAATTATTTATACTATGTACTATCGTTTTATTTTCTCTTTTGCTGGTCTATGACCGTAATATATATATATATATAGAATAAATGAGGGCAAATATGACAAACAGGATACATATCTGGTTATGGTCTGGATTTTGAAGCAACAATTGCCTTTACTCCCCACTGTGGCACCTCACATTTAAGACACACATAGCTTTACTCTGCAATGTATGTACTGATGAGGCTCCAAACTACATCCTGGACCAAAGAAAGAAAATGCGTCAATCATGAGAAGGAAGGATATGGGATGGGAGAGGAAGGTGGGGACTTCCCAAATATCAAATATTTCAAAAAAAGACTATATAGAACCTTATTCTCAATAAAGATGGAACTTACAGGTGAAGAATGCTGTTATTTTTTTTTAAAATAAATCATTACTATTTGTAAATGGAACCTTTGTTTGAGTTAAAGGTAAAAGGTAAAGGGACCCCTGACCATCAGGTCCAGTCGTGTCCGACTCTGGGGTTGCGGCGCTCATCTCGCTCTATAGGCCGAGGGAGCCGGCGTTTGTCCGTAGACAGCTTCCGGGTCATGTGGCCAGCATGACAAAGCTGCTTCTGGCGAACCAGGGCAGCGCACGGAAACGCCGTTTACCTTCCCGCTGGAGCGTTCCCCTATTTATCTACTTGCACTTTGACATGCTTTCGAACTGCTAGGGTGGGCAGGAGCTGGGACCAGAGCAACGGGACTCACCCCCGTGGCAGGGATTCGAACTGCCGACCTTCGGATCAGCAAGCCCTAGCTCAGTGGTTTAACCCACAGCGCCACCTGGGTCCCTTGTTTGAGTTAATACTGTATTATTATCCTTTGGCACTGCGGTGGATCTCTGTACTTTTCTCCAGTGCTTTTTTTCTGGGGGCGGGGGTGTTACACATACCCCTAAACATTTTGTGCATCTTTGTACCATTTACTGTATTTTTTTTTTCCTAGTTTTAACTATAAAATAGTACCCCTAAACGTTTTTTTTAAAAGCACTGCTTTTCTCCTTCCAGATTGTGATGCTTTACAGTTTAAATTTCTGATTCTTTTTTGTTATGCTTGTACTTGTTTGACAACAAATAACAACTTTTTAAATAGCCACACTAAAAAAATGTTTGGGGAGGTTTTGTGGTTCCGGTGCACCTTCAGGCTCCCTTCCGCAGCATATTCACATGGCTGTGCCGCAAATCCACTTGGCAAGTGTGGAAAGTTATTGTAAGACTCCATCCAAAGATGTCTGCTCAAAAGCATCAGATTGAAAGGTAAAAGAAACTGAAAAGGCAGGTGTTTCTTTTCAATGTAGGTTTTATCTGCTGGGCATGTCTGCAGCACATGATATTTGGAGGCGTGTGTGCAAAACAAACATGCTCTGTGTCTGTGGCCTGGCTCTGTCGAACAGGGGTAGGAAGTTACACCACAAGGGATGGAAGAAAAGAGCCAGTCTGTTCCCCAATGTCTCCTGGCCCTCCGGCTGCCCTTCCTGCCCTCCCAAAGCCACAATGACTTGCCAGCCGACAGTGGCGCAGGCCATGCAGGGACGAAAACAGATCCTCTTCCTCCACAGGTCTGGCCTGGCACCATGACAGTGACAGGCAGCTCTGGTACGCTTGGCTCCAAGACATTCATGGGAGGAAGAGGGGAGAGAGAGAGGGAGAGAGAGAGAAAGAAAGAAAGAAAGAAAGAAAGAAAGAAAGAAAGAAAGGAAGGCAGGCCCTTATGGAAATAAAACCTCGTGTCTCATCACTGGTGTGCCAGGAGGCATTCTACAAACAGCACCCGGTATTCGGAAATTGCAGAAAGCACAAAAAAGTATTCATTTCCTACAAGAGACACAGAAAACTGGAGGCCGCCCAACCCCCCAACTCAAGACCACCATTTCTTACATTTATCCCTCGTTTTATGCGGAAGCCGAAAAAGTGCCTCGGCCAGACAAAAACACAACGAACATTTTAAAACCGGGGTTGGGGGTGGAAATGTTTTAAGCCACGAGCGATGCAAAGGAGGCGAGGAGATCGTTCGCTAAAGAGGGCAAGTCCTCCCTCCTCCTAGCAAAAGGTTGGATCCGGGACTCTCGGGGGGGTCCCCCAGAGCAGAGCCTGGTGGGGGAGAGGGAGTCGGGGTCCGGGGGGGGCCCTACGCGTGCCTGGGGGGGGAGATAGCGTGCTTCCCTCTCTGCTGGTGATTGGGGGCACCTCTGAGCAAACGGCGAGTGGGGGGGTCGCCCTCCGAGCCCCCCTCCCAGCTTAGGGGGGGGGTTCCCTTTCCCCCCACGCCTCCTCCACACGGGGGAGTCGCCCCCTATCGGGGCTTCCGCCCACTGCACCTTCCCGGGAGGCGCGCCTGCGCGGGAGGCACCCTCCGGTGCGGGGGCGTGGCCTCCTTCGGGGGGCGTGGCGGGAGGAGAGAGAGAGAGCGCTCTCTCACTCACTCACTCACTCTCCCGCGCGCGCATTCCCTTGTCTAGTCCCGCGCAGGAAGTGACTGGGCGGGCCGCGGCCCCGCCCTCCTCGAGGGCCCAGCTATAAGTAGGCGCGGCCCCGCGCGCCTTCCGAGACAAGAGGCGAGTGAGCACGAGGTCGGGGCGTCAGCGCTGCCGGCGTCGCTGATAGGCTGAGGGCGGCCAGACGCCGAGCGAGGGTAGGGAGAGAGAGGGGCAGCCGGCGACGCGACGACACTCCGGGCAGCCGCCGCTCGGACCAGACCAGCAGGAGGAGTCTCCGCCGGCGACGCCACTCCTGAGGGCCCACTCGGTGAGTCGGAGGCCTGAGCGGAGAGAGAGAAAGAGCGGGCGGGCGGGCCTTCCTCCTCAGGGTTTCCCCTCAGGCGGGAGCGGCCGTTACGCGCAGGCGGGAAACGGGGAGCGGGAAGGCGGCGGGTCTGCCGGCGCTCTCGGCCCTCACAGAGGAGGCACGCGAGGGGCGGGGAGGGTCCCCCGGGAGAGGAGGGGGAAGGGCTCGACGCCCCCCCCCCCCGGAGGGAAAGGGAGCGAGCGAGCCTCCGCCTCGGACTCCTAGCCGGTGACCTTGGCGCGGGCGGGCTGGGCAGGGGCATGGCTGCTTGTGTGGCCGGCCGGCCGGCCTCTTTGTCCCGCGCGGAACCCGGCTCAGCGCCGCCCTCAGAAGCATTGAGCGCCTGGCCGGGGTGAAGGGGCTCCCCCTGGAGTCGGCCAGTGGGCACAGGCGGCCCTCCCTCAGATGTTTGTGGGGTGCCTGGTCCATCTGGCTCAGTATTGCCTCAGCCGTGGCTCTCTAGGGCTTGAGGCAGGGAGTCCCCTCTTCCTACCTGGAGATGCCCATGGGCTGACTGACACATGGCTTTTCTTCTTTTCTCTCCACACCCCTCCAATCTCCTTCCAGGATGAGAGACCCCTGCTTGCCGCCCCTTTCTTCGCACAGACGTCCTTCTTCTTCCTCCTCTTACGCAGCAGGATGGCGGACCACGCAGCTCCCCTGAGCATCTCTTTCAGCCAAAGGAACTTGACCACAGAGACTGGCATACCCAGCTTATAGCAGTGACTTTCTGGCACCTGCAGTATTTAATTTTGTAACACTTATTTATTACAGTATTTTTTTTTTAAATCATACCTCAGTTTTTGTTTACATATCAAAGTAAAGAGTTGCTTGTTGGGAACCGCCAAAGTTAGTTATCATGGAGTCAACCACCGCCACTGTGAGGAGTTACATCACCACTGTCCTGAGCAGCACGCCTTCAGGCCCCTTGGTGGATTTCCTCTGGATGCTAATATTAGGTTTCATCATAGCCTTCATCCTGGCATTCTCAGTGGGTGCCAATGACGTAGCAAATTCCTTTGGCACCGCCGTTGGCTCTGGGGTGGTGACCCTCCGGCAAGCCTGCATCCTGGCATCTATCTTTGAGACGGTGGGCTCTGTGTTGCTTGGAGCCAAAGTAAGTGAGACCATCCGGAAGGGGCTGATAGACGTTGAAATGTACAACACCACCCAAGAGCTGCTCATGGCTGGCTCCATCAGTGCCATGTTCGGTGAGTAAAACATCCATTCCTTCTTGCCTGCGCTTGGAAACTTAAAAGCACTTGAATGTGGCTCACATTGTTCATGCTGGGTGTCTTGCTGTGAATTAAAACTTTGAGTGACTCAGTTGTTGCCCGAAGTCCACTTAAACCACTTTGGCCTTTCTTCTTAGGCTCAGCTGTTTGGCAACTAGTGGCTTCGTTTTTGAAGCTTCCCATTTCTGGTACACATTGTATTGTCGGGGCAACAATTGGCTTCTCTCTTGTTGCCAAAGGACAGGAAGGAGTCAAGTGGTCTGAACTGCTTAAAGTTGGTAAGCAATAACCTTATGGCCATCTTTTCCTTAATAAATGCAGGTCTTGATTTCAGTATGTAATTTTAATGTGGCAACAGCATTGTCTTACAGTAGCAAATATTTAGTGTGTCCTTAATTCTTTTCCAGTGCTGTCCTGGTTCATCTCCCCACTCCTTTCTGGCATCATGTCTGCTGTCCTGTTCTTTGTTGTCCGTAGGTTCATTCTTTCCAAGGTAGGTCTTCCTCCCAATAAAACATGATGTGCATATGAGATCAATGTGGTGGGTGGGGAATCCTGAAACATGCTGCTGCCGGCATGTCAGAACTCACATTGGGAGCCATGAGGTCTAGAAGCTTTATTAACTGAAGCTGGAATGCTAATAATGGATTGCAAAATGTGCTCCCCCCCCCCCCCCAAGGTAGCCTACAGGCCTACTGTAATTTTTAATTCATGTCAGTCTGTAGACAGCTTCCACTTGGCTGGACACTTGCCAAATGTTGGCATTTTTCCTTTCCTTGGCACTGAGTATGGTGAAGAGAATGTTTTTTTACAAAATAGTTTAGTGTTCTAGGCAGAACAAATGCTGTGTAAACCACAGTTTAAAACATTGCTTATGTGAAATGTAATTAAGTTTTCCCCAGCAGCAGATTCTCACATCTCTCTGAATGATGAATTGTCTCTATTACAGCTGTCCAGAGTCCTCTGCTCTTGAGAGGTTGTTCCTTTTCATGCAGACACATGGCTGAACAGATCTGTATTGCACAGTCTGGCCTAGACTCGTTGGGAGGGGCAACAGCAAAGAGGCCTGTAGTGAATTGCCACTAGCACATCAACTTTGATTCTAGATTTGAGTAGCATTGTATTCATTCCAGAGGCCCAGTTTGAATTGTATTTTGTTAAATCATGCTATGATAGTTACAAAGCAATGCATTTGTAAAAGTGGGGAATTCCCACAGTAATGTAGGCTTGAATAATGTTTCACTTATGTGGTATCGCTGTGAGCAGAGGGGACCTGGGTTTGCCTATTGCGAAACTTCTTGTCTTGTAGGTAGATCCTGTTCCAAATGGATTGCGTGCATTGCCCATCTTCTATGCCTGTACAATCGGGATCAACCTCTTCTCCATTATGTACAGTGGTGCACCTTGTAAGTAGACATTGAAACAAGAGCTTCAATTTTTATAACCCTTTATTAACTTCTCAATCAAACAAAGAATTTACCCCTTTTGCTTTACAGGAATGACTTCTCCTAGAAGGCAGCTGGCCTGGGCCAGTTACAGAAGGCTGCAGGCTCAACCCTAGATAATAGTTTCCTCCCTCCTACCCAAGAGGCCTGCCTGCTCACAATCTAAATGGCTAGTAGAGAGACCTGTTCTCCTTAGTCCTCACAGAAGCTGCAGTTTCTGACAGCTTAGCTGCTGATATGGGGTGCCACAGGCTCCCTCCTTTAATTACCTGCAAATCCTGACACTCTCCTCTTCCCCTCCCACTTTGCCTCTTTGCTGAGACCTGGGATTCTAGCTGCTGAGAAAGAAGGGGGCCTTCTCAACATTCTGCTTAATGAATTCAGGCTCACGGCAGGGCAAGAGGCCCTGTGGTGTTTTTTTTCTCTGGCCTCCGATGATGCCTTGATTGCGTTTGATCCCAAATAGTAATTCATCCTGTTACCCTCCTGCTCCCAAGAAGAGCTGCTGGCAACCAAGTACTTTGAAGAGGAATTCCATGGTCCTTTCTTATGGCTTTCTGGGGTCTCTCAGTTGAAATCTTAAAATTGTCTGTTACTAAGAGTAGGAGAAAGAAGCTGCCTTCTAGTTCAATGCATAATATGTAGGATTATGTTGTGACTGGTGGAAAGCAGATGGGTGTCAGCAATTCTAAGTTGCAAGTTGTCTAATGAAGGTTAAAAGCTTAGATTTGAATATTGGTTGCCTCAAGTTGAGAAAAGGTGGCAGCTCTGACACAAAGAATATGGGGCAAGGGTAGGCCATATCCCAATTGAAATGGGGGATGGTTTGAGCCACAGTTGCTCTGTGGTACTTGTAGGTCAGATAGATGTCAATCACAAATCTGTGGGCTTTCTCTTCGTTTTGCCTGGGAGCCTTCTTTTGCTATTGACACTCTCTGCATCCAGCCTCATGCCTTTAGGGGACCAAGTAAACAAAAAGTGCAGCTAACCATGGAAGCGAAGGGTGGGGGTGGGCAGGGAGAAGCAACTTGCATCTAGGTGTGTTATGGTTGGAGACTAAGACCTAATCTGAACTACCTAATTTCAGCAGGCCTTATGTTTTAGGAGACGGAAATTTCTCTGGCTGGGCCAATTGAAGTGCTCTCAGGCTAACTGTAGAAGGAATCTTGTGAGTCTGAGACAGGTTTGGGAAGCCTGATGATGTGAATGGAGCTGTTTCCAAGCTTCGCAAACACTCAGTTAGCTGAGGGAGGGTTTTAGAGCATGTGGATGTTGGATGGAGAGAATGTAACCTGGCAGGTTGTACGTTTTACTTCTGTTAAGCTGCAATTGTAACTTTGTGAATGCTAGACTTCATTGCCTGTTAATATGGAAGACATAGATGTTGCAGATCGCAGAAGAGCAAGAAACCTGTTCAGCCGGGGGGAAGAGCTCTTTTGTGCTGGGAAGGGCCCCGCCGGCCTTGGGGTTTTCAAGATGCATTGTTTTATTTCCTAGTGCTGGGCTTTGACAAACTTCCCGTCTGGGGCATCGTCCTCATATCGGCGGGGAGCGCTGTTGTGTGTGCTCTCATCGTCTGGTTCTTTGTCTGTCCAAGAATGAAGAAGAAAATTGAACGTAAGTACATTTAGAATTGTACATAGTGTAATCTAGCAAATGTATATCTGAATGCAGTAAGAGGCTGGCTGTTTGCTTTCAAACGTAATTTAAACATGAAGCGCTCTTCATGCATCTTCCCACAAGGCACTTAACCGGCACAGATGGATGTCTTCTGGATTTTGTGCCATTGAGAACTTAAGAGCCTTTTCTGTGTGCACTTGTAACAGGGCTATCTGTGCCCTGTGTCAGGCCAAGTGACAAAAGGCAGACATAAACTCTATGCACATAGGTGGTAGGAAAGGGATACCCAAGAGAGGCATGTCTGTCACATCTAAAGCCCTGGATGCAGAACCATGTGCACACCCTCAGCCTTTTTTGCCCAGTGTTTTCACAGATGCTATAAACAGCATTCAAAACCTACTAGCTCTGGGCTGCTGCTTTAACAGAGAGACGAGGCAAGTTTCAGGCATCTCTTTATGCACATTATGAAGGCTTTCTCGCTTTTCCTCCTGCAACTTCACTTCCTTCTGCAGAAGAGATCAAATCCAGTCCCTCTGAGAGTCCCTTAATGAAGAAGAAGAGCAGCCTGAAAGAGCAGGATGAGGCCAAGGTGGATAATAGGATTGTTGATGATGATGACCAGAGGAGTTCCCCTCCAGAAGGGGAGCCATCCTCTGTGCCCCAAAGAGCAGCTGTGGAGGAAAGGGTGGTCTCCTTCAACCTGGGAGAACTGGAGGAGATTCCAGAGGGGGAGCGGCTGCCTAGGGTGGAGATGAAGGAGACCAGCATTGACAGCGGTGAGTTGGCTCTGAAGCGGGGCATGAGGGGTGGGGCAGCTGAAGCAAGTGTGAGCTGCAATGCTCCTGCCAGGGCAGTTGCCCTTCTCGTGCCAACCCAGACTTTTTGCCCGCAGGAGCCATGTCCTTTCCAAACGGGAGCCTTGCCCAATTCAACCAGGCTGTCAGCAGCCAGATGAGTTCCAGCGGGCATTACCACACGGTGCACAAGGACTCTGGCATCTACAAGGAGCTGCTGCACAAGCTCCACCTGGCCAAGGTGGGGGACTGCATGAGCGACTCCTCGGCAGACAGCAAGCCCCTGCGGCGCAACAACAGCTACACCTCATACACTATGGCCATCTGCGGAATGCCCCTGGACTCATTCCGGGTGAAGGAGGCTGAGCCAAAGGGAGCAGATGAGGCGGAGAGGCTGGCGTGGCCTGGATCAGATTCCAAGAAGAGGATCCGGATGGACAGCTACACCAGCTACTGCAACGCCGTGGCCGACCCCCACCCGGCCGACGTGGACTTGAGCCAGGCAGAGAAGGGCGGCAGCAGCGGCTCCCTGGATGAGTGGCACGACCAGGACAAGCCGGAGGTGTCCCTCCTTTTTCAATTCCTGCAGATCCTGACAGCCTGCTTTGGGTCCTTCGCCCATGGGGGAAATGATGTGAGGTCAGTGGCTGGGCAGCTTGAGTGGTTTAGAAAGTTCTATTTTCCCATAAGGCCCTGCCTGTAATGGAGCCTTCGGCAAAATGGCTCCCTGCTGGGTCTCTCCCCCTCCCCCACTTTGTCGTTTCACTTAATTGATCTCTTGTGTGTTCCCTTTTGGCAGCAATGCGATTGGTCCTCTGGTTGCCCTGTACTTGGTCTACAAAACAGGCGACGTGTCTTCAAAGGTGGCGACACCGATTTGGCTCTTGCTGTACGGGGGTGTCGGGATCTGCACTGGCCTGTGGATCTGGGGGAGGAGGGTCATTCAGACCATGGGGAAGGATCTCACTCCCATCACACCATCTAGGTAAAGTGGAGAGCTTTTTTGCTTTATATTGAGCATTCTGAGGTGGGAAGTAAACTGTGGTTTGGAGGGCTGGGCTGGAATGGAGCTGGCAGATGTAAGGACCCTATTAGCTGAAAAGGTCTTGGGTTTGTCCGCTTGCTTTGAAGGTGTTTAGAACTCAGCAGGAGTTATGTAAGCATCAGTGTGAAGGTTTGTCATCACACCTAAAGTATTCCTGATGCAAGCTTACTTTCTCTTGACAAGAAAAATAAAACCCCAGCAAAGCTTTAGCCATGTCTTCTTCTGAAGCAGTTTTCTTTTTCTTTAGTGGATGCTCTTGACCCATTGCAGGTAGTGGACTCTCCTTCATTGGAGGCTTTTAAGCAGAAGTTGGCTGGCCATCTGTCAGGGATTCTTGAGCTGTGGTTCCTGCATGGCAAGGGGTTGGACTAGATGAGCCTCCAGGGGTTCCACAACCCTTCAACTTCAGTCTGCCTTGTTCCTTTCACCCTTGGAGCTAGTTCTCTTTCTAGCAGTGCTGCGTATTTTCTTCATATCTGCTCAGTTTCTTCAGCTTTGCTTCATGCCCTTCTTGAATTTGCTTAGCTCTTTGTAGCCTTCGGCTAGATAGCTGTGCCTTGTGCACAGCGGACAAGCCTTTCATCTGCGCCAGCCTCCCCTGGGGGCTTTTTCCTCTAGCCTCCTTGATGTGTAAAGGTTTGCTGTTTCAGTCTTGGCCGCAGAGCAAAAGAATGTGACTGCTAGGACTCTATCTCTTCAGGGTTCTCACCTATCATAAAGGTGTGTGTTTGGCTCTGCAGATGCCAAGGTGCTCTGCATCACTCACCAATGCAGCATCCAAAGGTGCTCACCCTTTCCTCCAGCCTTAGAGCAGAGGGAGGGGTAACAGGATAATTGCAGCCCCCTTTGGAAGCTCCAGGAGGAAGAGGAAGACTGGGTGCTCATTTGCCAGAGGGTGGTGAGCATAAATTGTGATATTGCCAGCATTCATATGTTGCAGTTTTCACTCTGTAGGCAGGCATGCATAACTTAATATTGTGTCCTTGACTCTGTTGCCAGCCCTGAATGAGGCCTTGAAGAGTGTGGGTGTGTCATCCTGGGATGTCGATTCAGGCTTACAGCTAGACTTCAAAACAGAATAATGTAGATTGGGGCAGCCAAATGTTAACATGGTTACCAGTAATTGGAGGGTCCCTTATCTTTTCTTTTAGCTGCAGCTGGAAGGCAGAGTGTCAGCTTCCGCCTGCCTTTCCTATGAGCAAGAGCTATGAGCCCATGTAGGGTAAAGGAAGGAGAAATGTCAGTGCAGTTGGAGGCTGCAGTTTGCTTCCCAGCCCAGCAAAAGGGAAAAAAAGGGGTGGGGATTGTGACAACCTTAGGCTCCACTTTGGGAACCCTGATATATTGAAGCTGCCCAGCCTGACATCAGCTCTTTGTCCACAGTGGCTTCAGCATTGAGCTGGCATCTGCTTTGACCGTAGTAATTGCTTCAAATGTTGGCTTGCCTATCAGCACGACTCACTGCAAGGTAAGTGGAAGAGCTTCTTTGCGTAACACTTGGATCTATGTCACTGGCAAGGGCAGTCCATTTGAGGTTCAGGGGCTCTACAAGTGGGCTTTGGGAAGAAAGTGGGTCTATAGAGTGGCAGATTTTGGTTGGCTCAGAACCGGAGTGGGGCATTGCCTTTTTATTCTCATCCGGGCTGGGAGAGAGTCGTTTGCTCAAGGCCACCTTGGCTTCATGGCTGAGCAGGGATCCGATTCCTGATCTTGCGGATCCAAGTCCTAGCATACTTTCCCTGTTGCCTCTGCCTCAGCTAAAGTTTGAGAACTGGATTAAGCTTGCTTTTAAAATTCATTTGAGCTCTAAGGAAATGGAGAGTTCTTCACACGCTTCATCGTTTGTGAACTGGATGAATTCTGGACTGTTCTAACTAGCCTTTGTGGGCCCGCCTGCCTTGGTGCCTGGGACTCTCAGATATTACCCCTTGTCAGGAGTGCTTGTGCAAGACCTGTGCTTTGTCCCTTGCTGCAGGTGGGTTCTGTGGTCTCTGTGGGATGGCTACGCTCCAAGAAAGCCGTGGACTGGCGCCTGTTCCGCAACATCTTCATGGCCTGGTTCGTCACAGTCCCAATTTCTGGTCTCATCAGTGCTGCCATCATGGCACTGTTCAAGTATCCCATCCTAGGGCGATGAAACAGACGTGCCGGACACCCCGTAGCTTTGCTGCCCACAAGCGCCTGTCTGCATATCCTTGCCAAGTGGCTGAAACAGTGTTAGGGTGACTCCACCATGTGCAAGAGGGGCCGGTTGTCTTCTTGATGCTGTACCTGCTTTTACGCGTAAATCTCTCGTCTTGGAACTAGAGAAGTCCCACTTCTGCTGGGCTGTGAATAATTGTGTCTACATTTCTATACTGTTTTGTATTGAGCTTTAACTTCATAATTAATGTTGTTAGACCTATCATTCTTGTTCTCTGAGCTGAGCCTTGAACCTGGCGAGCACAATGAGGAGGGAGTAGCTTAGCAGAAATGTATGTGATGAGGGGCCACTTTTATAAATAAAAAAAATCTTTTTAAAATAAAGTAGGCTGGGAGTGTGTTTTGGTGGGGGGGGGGCAGTACTGAATCTTTGCTTGGAAGTACATGGCAGACCCAAATGGGGCCCAAGAGAGCCAACAACACAAACTCTTGTTAAAGAAGCACCAATCCAGTTTGGGGCAGTGAGCCAAGAATGTGTGCCTGTGCTAGTGGCTTCACTGCGTGATTTGGAAATGGCAGCACCCGTAGAGTTGAAAGGGGACCCCCAAGGGTAATCTAGTCCAACCCCCTGCAATGCACGAATCACAGCTAAAGAATCTCTGGCAGATGGCCAGCCTCCCAATGAAGGGGAATCCATTACCTTCTGAAGGATTCCTGGAGCTAGTCCTCTCCTTTATGAATGAAGGGGCTATTGATGTCTGCTCAGCTTGCAGTTGGAGGCAGCAGTGCTTCTGAATGCTAGTTTCTGGTAACCACAGGAGGGGAGAGATCCTGCTTGAGGGTCTCCTGCTGGGGCATCTGGTCGGCTACTGTGAGAACTGGTTCCTGGACTAGATGGGCCATTGGCCCGATCCTGCAGGTTCTTTTATTCTGAATGATCCACATTTGTTCTTTAATGTCAAATGCACTTACAAAGATAAACATTAAAATGTTAACTAACAGGCCACAAAATCAAAGAAACAGCATGAAAATATCAAATATTTGAACCATTGCCAAAAAGCTCAGGAAGATCAAAAGGACTTTGCAGAAGGACAGGCGCCTGGGGAGATCCTGCAAGGCACCACCTTCAAAGCAGTCCCGTATATTTGTTTATAGGTGGGTACCCAGGGAGGGCAGAAGCAGCCCTTAAGTGCTCTGGCCCTCAGCCATGAAAAGCTTTTCTAGGTCCCAGCAAACAGATTGGGTGCCCGAGGGGATTGATATACCACAGGTGTCACATGATACCAGCCAGTCCTAACTAGTCATCTAGCAGACACGTTCTGTCCTTAGGGCAGTTTATGGACACAGCCCTATGTAATGAGCCTGACCTGCAGGTTACTGGAGCATGGAGCGCAGAGGCCCAACCCTGCCCATCGGATTTATCATGGAAGCTAAGATTTATTAACGCATTCCATTCCAAAGAATGGGTCTGAACTTTGCTGAGGTCTAAGTTGATGCCCAGGGGAACCCTCCACTTCCATGCTGTCCTGTCTACCTTGCCTCAATCTCCTCATCCCTTGAGACACATGGGTGGTGGTGGGGGAGACCTAGAACTTCTTTCATCCCCCTTGAAGATGGTTAGAGCATATTTTCTGGCATGCCGCCAGGCCTGGAAGATCATAGCCAAATGCCCCGAGGAGCATCCGGCACACTGGTAAGTGGGATTCTTCAGCAGCCATGTGGATGAGCAGTTAAACTGCAATGCTGAGAAGCCCGTCTTATTTCATGCAGCCTCCTGTTGCCTCTATAGCATGCTCTAATCTTTAAGCTGCACCCTGTAATTATATAATTACTCTTTCCCACTCTGCTGGCTCCGTGGAGTTGTGAGCTGGGGTGGGGGCAGAAGGGAGTCCTGCAAGGATCTCTGCTGGCCCTGAGGACTTCCTGTCCTGTAGGCACAACTGCAGATTTTTCTTTCCCAGGCAGCTCTCCCCTTCCTGGCATTTTATCTCTTGTAATTGCTCTGAGGAATATTCCATGGCTCTTGGGAAAGTGGTAACAGGCAGTTGGGGAACTGTAGGGATGGTCCTAAAGTAAACAGAGCCTGGCCTGCAGCTGCAGGATCAGGCTAAAGGAGGGCCCATCTAGTTATGTGGCCAGCCAGCTGCAGTGCCTTACACCCTGCAATTGGTATTGGAGTGTTGCGGGGAGGACGTTGTGGTGATCTAGTCCACCATTTCTGGTAGCAGCCAACCAGATGTTCTGGTAGCTCCCATGCATGGCCTGGGCACATGGCCTCCCAGGTTTGATCTTCCTCGGGAAGCCCCACAGATAGCACACTGCAGTAATCCAGTCTTGAAGTAACCAGTGCATGAACTTTAGTTGAGAGTTCTGCGTTGGAGGGTGTTTGCTGGATCAGCCTTGGGATCCCTTCCAGGTCTACCATCCTATGATTCTACTGTGGCAAGGCTTTCCCAGTCCAAAAATTAATGCTTCATTGGAAAGTGAGGAGGTACAATTTGCCTTGAAGGAATCAGTGCTGCTCCCTCTCCTTAAGAAGACTCCCGCCCTGGCCCCATAAGTGTTAACAACTGTTGCCCAGTGGCAGATACCCACTTTCTGGACAAGGTGCTTGAGAAGGTTGACGGTCCAACTTCAGGCATGTTTGGAGGAAGCTGATTACTTAGATCTGTTCCAATCTGGCTTCAGGCCTGGTCATGGCATCCAAGAGGACTTGGTTGACCTTGGCTGATGACATTTATTGGGAGAGAGATGAGAGAGTTGTGCAATCTTGGCTCATTCTCCTCAACCTGCCTCTTTGGATGGTGTTGGCCCCAGTATCCTTCCAGACAGTTGCGCCATCTCCTAGGGGCTGAGCCCAATATGCAGATGAAGCCCAGCTCAATCTCTGTTCCACCTGAATCAGGAGAGGTGGTTGAAGGGTTAGACCAGCGCTTGGAGGCAGTGATGGGTGGGATGTTAGCCAATAAACGGAACCTGAGTGCTGAAAAGACAGTGGTATGACGGGTCCCAGATTCTCAGGCCCCACAGATGGGGAGCCGACTCACCCTTGGTGGGGTTGCGCTCTCTTGGAAGGCGCAGGTTTGGAGTTTGCTGCTGGGTTCAGCGCTGTCACTGGATGACCTTAGCTGCCTTATTTCAGCTTTGACTGATTTGCCAGTTTTAACCCCTTCTGGATTGAGATGACTTGGCTTCTGTACTCCGCACGTGGTAACTTCCAGATTGGACAATTGCAGCGCACACTATGTGGGTCTGGCTCTTTGTCAGGTGCTCCCCCCAGCCATTTTCAGCCTAGCCCGCCTCGCAGGGTTGTTGGGAGGATGAAAGGGGTGAAGGGAACACGGAGCTGTTTAGAACAGGCTTCCTCACTCAGCCCTCCAGATGTTTTGAGACTACAGAGAGCCAGTGTGGTGTAGTGGTTAATAGTGGTAGACTCGTAATCTGGGGAACCGGGTTCGCGTCTCCGCTCCTCCACATGCAGCTGCTGGGTGACCTTGGGCTAGTCACACTTCTCTGAAGTCTCTCAGCCCCACTCACCTCCCAGAGTGTTTGTTGTGGGGGAGGAAGGGAAAGGAGAATGTTAGCCGCTTTGAGACTCCTTCGGGTAGTGATAAAGCGGGATATCAAATCCAAACTCTTCTTCTTCTACAATTCCCATCATCCCTGACCACTGGTCCTGCTAGCTAGGGATCGTGGGAATTGTAGGCCAAAAACATCTGGAGGGCCGAGTTTGAGGAAGCCTGGTTTAGAGGAAGAGCAGAAGAAAATCCAATTCTGATGGTTTGCAGAGCTTTGAGGCTTGAGACTCCCTCAGCAGAGAGGTTGGACTGAAATGACCCTCAAGGATTCCTACTGACTACAATTCTATGGCATTGCCGGGGGGTGGCTATCCATCTTGCGTTGCTCTGGAATGGGATGCCGAACCGGCCCCCTCCGAGGTCCAGAACATTTTAAACTCTATCTGTTAACGAAACTATGCTGCCATGTCTAATCGGTTCCGTTTGCAGCTCTTAAACTGAGAGATTGCGTTACACTTGGGTCCAGTTCGCATAAAGGCAAGGTGTCGTCCCTCTGGCAAATTAAGAAGCGTCTAAATTCGAGGTCCCCTTTGTGCTTGAGAAACACACACCCCCACTCCCCACCTCGCCAAATGATCCTTCCGATTCCTCATCCCCACTCACCCTGTCTGACCCCGAGTTGCATTGTTGGAAGAATGTTGGGGGGCATGCAGGCAGACGCTCTGATTGGTTGGCCCCATCTCCAGGGGAGCTTGCCTGCCTGCCTGCCAGAGGAGGAGGAGGGGGAGCCCCCTCCCTTTTTGGCAATGGCTGCTGCTGCTGCTGCTGCTGCTGCGGTTGGGAGCCTGCAAGGTCACAGCACCTGCTTCTGCTCTTGTAAGGACGTCAGAGGCTGACTATGCCAGCGCAATCCACTTAATAGCTAACTGCCTCTTCCCAAATGCCAGCTCAATGCAGTACCTGAAGGGTGAAGCTTTAAAGAGGACATTCTGCCCTGCATGGAGATGGGGGGGAGGTGTAGCCAAGGTGATTTCGGGTGCAATGGCGGTTCTTTGTCCTGGTGATAAGAGTGGGTGGGCTGTGTCAGGTTTTGTTAACAAGTGTCAATACGCGCTCATGCATATTTCATCATGGCTAAAGGTCTCCCCTCGCCTGTTGCAAAACTTGTCGTATTTAGCTTGCGAAAGATGCCGAAATAATTTCGCTAGCAATTGGCTGGGCAGAGAAGAGCTGTTCTGGGCCTGGAGCAATGGGGGAGAGGGACCTGCTTGGTTCAGGGGGTGGGGGGGCAGTGATGGGCCAAGGCAGGGCAGGTGGGAGGGTTTGCTCTTGCTTGCAAAGGGGACAAAGTTGCAGGGATAACCCTGAAGTGCAGCAAGCGGCAAATAGCATTAGAAACAATTTCATCCCTGATCCGGAGCCCAGTGGGATAATGGCCCGTTCCATGTGCTGTATTGAGTGTGAAGGAGGGGAGAAGGTTAGTCTGGAGGTTTTAAAATAGGTTGGTTGGTCATTTGCCAGGGATTCCTCAGCTGCAATTGCTGCATTGCAAGGGGCTGGGCTGGCTAGATGGCCCTTGGGGTCCCTTTCAACTCTGCAATTCTATGATGCCACGGTGACTGCAGTTTGGCTGCTGCTGCTGTTACCTGAGGAGAAACCAAGAGCTGGGAGTGGGGGGGTGGGAAGGATCTGCTTTGCTTACCTGCTCCCCAACCACTCCCAGATAGTTTGTGCCTTTGACAGTTTTACCCTTGGAAATATAGGAACCACACCTGGCCTGGGATGGGGGAAGAGGGCCTTTGTAACCTTGGCCAAGGTCCTTTGGGTGCAGGAGCCAGGGCTGTGGGTGAAGAACCCCCCCCCCTCGAAAGGTGCAAAGCGTGTGCCAGGGAGCAGCAGGGGGTGGCAGAAGTTAGGTGCCTGGGTGCTGGCTTTGGGAAGGCAGCCATGTTCAAAGCCGGAGGAGGAGAGAGGAGGGGGTTCCTGGAACTTCTGGCTCTCAACTCTGGTGGCAGTAGCTGAAAGAGGCTCTTGTGTCTTCCTTGTGGGTGGTCTGGCTCCCTTAATCTACATTTAAAGATGGTGATGAATCATGATCTTGGGCATCACACTTTCATTCTCAACTTCCTGTGAATGTTTTCCAAAATTAGAGGGGGCTTGCTTTGTTGTTGTTTTAATTTAATTTCTGTTTAGGTGGAAGATTTAAATGTGGCAGGTGAAAAAAGGAGCTGGGGTGTGTGTGTGAGAAAACGCAGGGGGGAGATGGTGCGAAAACAGAAAGCTGGCTCTCCAGAGTGCTGGAGGATCACACAACTGCCACCTTGGAGGCTTGCGATTTGTTTTTTGTTTTTCACAATGCAAATGACGCTCCCAGGAGTCCCCGTGATTCGGCCGTCTGATTTTGTGTCAGATTGCGCATTTGTACCTGTGAAATCCCAGAGGGGTATGTGTGATGCCTCATAGGCAGAGTCACTGAGTGGGTGGAGGAGGAGGAGGAGGAGGAGAAGGAGAGGGAGAGGAAAAAGAAGAAGCCAGTGTTGCATAGTGGGTAGAGTTGGACTAGGACCTGGGAAGAGACCAGAGTTCAAATCCCCAGTTGGTTGTGAAGCTCCCTGGGTGACCTTGGGCCAGTCACTGCCTCTCAGCCTAACCTACCTCACAGCGTTGTTGTGGGGAATTAAATGAGGACGGGGAAAGAACTGTGTTAGCCACCTTGAGCACCTTGGAGGAAAAGGTGGGATATAAATGCAAAATAATAATAATAATAATAATAATAATAATAATAATAATAATGAGCCATAAGCACTGGGAGAAGCCATTGGCTGGCCAGGAATTTGAGTCTGTTAAGGAGATTCCAAAAATCCCAAAGCAGAGTTCCAAAACTGGTGAAGGCCTTCTGGATCTGGCTGCCCACATGCACTCGGGCAAATCTGGAGGAGAGGCTCCTGGATGGGCAGTAGCCAGCCAGGTCAGGTTGACCCTGTGGTGGGGAGGAAGTCCAGCCTGAAGTGCCACTGGGATGTTTGCTCAGCCTCTCCAGCCCAGCTGGTCCTCTGCTTCTAGCTTCTAGCTCCAGCTCCTTTGACATTGCAGAAGTGAGGGGTAAGTGGGGGAAAAAATATATCCACAGCTGTGTTCATCTCAGGAGGCCCTGGGGTGAGCGAAAATAACCCTCTCTGCAGAGGCAGCCAAGAGGTTGCTTGGTTCAAATAGCTGAAGAGCTGTCCCACGGAAGATGGAGAAGCTTGTTTTCTGCTGCTCCGGAGGAGAGGACCCAAACCAATGGATTCAAATGACCCAAAAGGAGATTCTGACTAAACCTTAGGAAGAACTTTGTGATGGTAAGAGCCATTTGACAGTGGACCCGGAGTCCCTCAAAATCCCCTTCCTTGGAGGTTTTTAAAGCAGAGGTTGGATGGCCATCTGTCAGGGATTATTTAGCTTTGCAGGGGGTTGGACTAGATGACCCCGGGGGTCCCCTTCCGACTCTACCGTTCTATGATTCTGTGAGTTCTGATGCCAAAACAGCTGAGCAAAATATCAATCAAAGCCCACGTCTACCTGGCAGAAGGGGGGGGGGGAGAAACACAACAAGCCCTAGTGGGCCAGTGAGTGGCCCAGCCAGCAGGATGGGGGGAAGGCCAGGATCCCCTTTTTAGCTTCCCTACATGATGGCAAGAGGCAACGCTCCCTTTGCTTTCCTCTAGCCCGTTCCAAAACAGAGCAAGTGGAGTTCAGTTTCCTCCCCTACCTGCCCCCCAGCCACATATTATCTGGAGCTGGTTTTGAGGGTGTGCATTGGGGGGGGGGCTGCAGGGCAAGGAAAGGAACAGGATATGCTGCAAGTGGGTGTTTCTTGCGCTTATGGAGCAGAAGTGTGGGATACCACCCCATTATTTCCTTCGTCAGATTAGAGTGTGTTAATCTAGCGAATGCTCGGATAAATAAACACACCCAATCTAGCTATATGGCTGAGCCTCAAAGCACCTGTGCTCATTTCGAATCGATTTGCATTCCTAAAATTGTTTTCTCAGAAACAATGGGATCCATGGAATTCACTAGTGTGCAATTTTAGGGCTGGGCTGAGCTTACCGGTACTTAAAAATGTGGTTCATTGAATAAATTGTTTATCATTTAATTTTTAACCAACTATGAAGAGTTCTGCAGGATACAGGATGGGTGACACCTGGCTTGAGAGCAGTACATGTGAAAAGGATCTAGGAGTCTTGGTAGACCATAAACTTGACATGAGTCAACCGTGTGATGCAGCAGCTAAAAAAGCCAATGCAATTCTGGGCTGCATCAATAGGAGTATAGCATCTAGATCAAGGGGAGTAATAGTAACACTGTATTCCGCTCTGGTCAGACCTCACCTGGAATACTGTGTCCAGTTCTGGGCACCACAGTTCAAGAAGGATACTGACAAGCTGGAACGTGTCCAGAGGAGGTCAACCAAAATGGTCAAAGGCCTGGAAACGATGCCTTATGAGGAACGGCTTAGGGAGCTGGGTATGTTTAGCCTGGAGAAGAGAAGGTTAAGGGGTGATATGATAGCCATGTTCAAATATATAAAAGGATGTCATATAGAGGAGGGAGAAAGGTTGTTTTCTGCTGCTCCAGAGAAGTGAACACGGAGCAATTCAAACTACAAGAAAGAAGATTCCACCTAAACATTAGGAAGAACTTCCTGACAGTAAGAGCTGTTTGACAGTGGAATTTGCTGCCAAGGAGTGTGGTGGAGTCTCCTTCTTTGGAGGTCTTTAAGCCATCTGTCAGGAATGCTTTGATGGTGTTTCCTGCTTGGCAGGGGGTTGGACTGGATGGCCCCTGTGGTCTCTTCCAACTCTATGATTCTATGATTCTAGTCCAAGTTGTGTTTGCCATCTTACTGCCTGTTTCCCCAATCTGGAGAAATCTTCTTTGAGCTCTCCACAGCCTCTTTTTCTTTTAACCACCCCAAAAGAATTAGTATCTTCCTATTTCATGACTTACTCAGGAACCTCACACAGGAAACGGAGAAGGAGGTGGCATCACAGTTAACAGTTTGTGATGTTGGAGAAATATTTGCAACAGAACTAAAGAAATATGAGGACAGCGAGGAGAGGGAAAGAAACCCAGAAGAGAGATGGTAGACAAAGAAACTGAAGAAAGATGAAATATATACAAGGGGGAGACCAATAAAGTTCCAGAATAAATGGGACCTCTCTCTCGGGTGCTATTAAAGGTAAATGTAAAAGCTGAGATGGAAAACAAAAAACAAAAGGGAAAAAAGATGCTAAAATGTGGCTAAATATGTTTATTTGTTACAGAAGAAATTACAGTTGAACTGGATCTGCACAGGGACGACAGTGAAATGACAAGGACAGATTTAGCTGTTAAGATTCCGAAATAATATTAAGCGGAGAGGAAAGTGAAGGAGAGGACCAGTCAGAGTACCTTTAAGGTACAGAGTGGGAGTCACAGAAAGAGCTTATAGGATTAACCTGAGATCTGCAGTTAAAAATAAACTTGACAGGGATATTCACATTAAATATATGAGAGTGAAATGTCATAAACTGAGAAGACATAGAAATATTAGCTGATGTACAACCAACGTGATGTTTTGAGGCAAAGGGAACCTGTGGTTTTTTGTTTTTTTTTAACAAAGTGTTTAGACGAAAGAAAGATTCAGTCTAGGTGTGCATGGATAAAGAGGAGCAAATTTTGGTTCAAAATGCTGAAGAAGAGGAAACGGCCCTACTAGAAAAACTAACCGGTAACCTGAAACTGACACGGGGACAAACAGAAGAAGACGCCTTCACCCCGGTATGGCTCCCCTTCATCTCACACACACAGCCCAACAAGACAATGACAAAAATCTACCGAGAGCGTACAAATCAATATGGCTAACCTGATCCAAAACACCCACCAACCCCACTCACACAGGAAACCAAAGATCACCACAGCCAAGCACAAATGAACAATCGCACCCTACGCCAACCTGAACCTCTCTCACCGCCAAAGAAACACAAGCGAACAACAGAGAACCTACACAGACAACGCTGACGCCAAACCCTACATATATTAAGCAAAATAGAAACATCATCACCCCACCCCACCCACCTCCCCATCCCACCCTCCTCTCTTCCCCTTTTTCTTCCTAATGTCTTGAGAGCCAGTGTGGTGTAATGGTTAAGAGCGGTAGACTCATAATCTGGGGAACCGGGTTCGTGTCTCCTCTCCTCCACATGCAGCTGCTGGGTGACCTTGGGCTAGTCACACTTCTCTGAAGTCTCTCAGCCCCACTCACCTCACAGAGTGTTTGTTGTGGGGGAGGAAGGGAAAGGAGATTGTTAGCTGCTTTGAGACCCCTTTGGGTAGTGATAAAGCGGGATATCAAATCCAGACTCTTCTTCTTCTTCTCAACAACCGAAACTGATTTGTAAAAATGTTACATGGAAAAAATACGAGACATTACATACACTTTTGTAAATCAAGAAAATCTTCAATAAAAAAAAATGCTGAAGAAGAGACAATTGCTAGGAATAATAACTTGCCCAACAAGGGTGGAGAAATTTGGGGGGGGGCAGGCGGGGAGAAGCAATAAGGAAGCAGCCCTTTTGGGGGTTAAGATCTATGAGTGTTTTTCAGTGAACATACATAGAATTAATGATGCGGCAAAAACAGAAAATGATAGTTACAAGATGTGGCCGCGGGATTGCTGACTTTCTGATTGCAGTAAACATATGCAAAGAAGGGAAATGAACAAAAAAAAATCATTTGTAACAAGCTGTATATTTAGTACTCTCTGGTAAACTGGGTATTAGAACCTGCCTCTGTAATCTCGCATTTATTTATTTTATTTATTTATTTCATAAAATTTATATACGGCTCGATTGTAAAACAAACAAAATCCCTCAAAGCAGTTTACAAAAAGATAATAACACCGAGTAAACTGGCAATAATGTAAAAATCTAAATCAAATAAGTGTTGGAAATGTAAAGAGAAAGAAGGTTTCTTTTATCATATGTGGTGGTCTTGCAGTAAGGTTAAGGCTTGCTGGGAAATGATTTACACTGAAATGAAAAAGATGCTCAAAATAATGTTTGTAAAAAAAAACCAAAAACCCCAGAAGCCTTTCTCTTTGGAAATTATAGGAACAGAACTACCTAAATTATATAGAAACGTATTCATGCGAGAATGTTACTTGCCCCAAAATGGAAAGAAGTCTCACAAAGGAAGAAAGGATACAAAAAATTACGGACTATGCAGACATGGCGTAACTTACCAGAAGAATAAGAAATCAAGATGACAAACTTTTTTAAATAAAAGAATGGAAATGGTTTATTGAATATTTACAGATAAATTGCAAACAGATGAAAACATGAGCAGGATTATTGTAATAACCTGCAGTTTTAGAAGAGTATATATTTAAAATAGATAATTAAATGAGCAAATTAAATGAATTTGGATATTATTATTATTATTTATTAAATTTATATACCGCCCTATACCCGCAGTGCAGAAGTTATTAAAAATATATATTTAATGAACCGCAGAAAGGGGGGGGGAAGGAAGTCAGACTTCGAAATGTTAAATTGATTGTAAAACTAATGGAATGTATAAACTTGAAAAGTATAAATAAAACTTTTTTTAAAAAAAAAAAGATAATACAATTGATAAAAATTCACAGCCATACTTTAAAACATACAAAAGTCAAAATAATAAAACAGATTAAAATTAGCTCAACTTTCTAAGCATCTAGGTAGGCTTGTCTAAACAAGAATATTTTTAGCAGGCGCCAAAAGAACTACAATTCCAGCTTATCAGGAATTATTGCTAAGTCCCAGAAGCTTTAGGTACATTTATCTCCTTTTTACTGGGAAACTGAGGCCTAGGTGGGGTCACGAGGTTTCCATCCGCTGTGAGGCCACCAGCCCTGCCTGCGAGGTGATAAAACTATCAGGGACTCTGGGGCATCCTCATGTGATCGCTGCAGCTTGTTTTGGAAGGCGGGAGAAAGTTCCCACCACTGACCTAAGAGGCAAGTCGCCCTCTGCCTCTTTTTGCAGAGGGAGCCCAAGGCCACTCTTAGCTGGAAGCAGTGCCGGATTTACGTATAAGCTAAACAAGCTATCGCTTAGGGCCCCACTCTCTTGCAGGCCCCCCAAAAATTTAAAGGGGGAAAAAAATTGGACGTGCATTTCCAAAATGTAAGATAAAAAAGAAAATAAAACCTACATACAGCAACAGTATGGCCAGCTCATGAGAAGAGAAGACTCCCTAGAAAAGACCCTGATGTTGGGAAAGATGGAGGGCACAAGGAGAAGGGGACAACAGAGGATGAGATGGTTGGACAGTGTTCTCGAAGCTACTAACATGAGTTTGGCCAAACTGCGAGAGGCAGTGAAAGACAGGCGTGCCTGGCGTGCTCTGGTCCATGGGGGCACGAAGAGTCGGACACAACTGAACAACAGCAACAGTGTTTTGTATTGTGTACTGCCTCCGACTCATTGGAAGTTTCTAAACAGATGGCCACCTGTCAGGGTTGGGATTGATGACCCTTGGTGTACATCGCAGCTAGCTGTGCAATTGTAGTTGTTCCCCAGACATATGAGGGGTGGGGTGGGGGGTTAAAGGTAAAGGGACCCCTGACCGTTAGGTCCAGTTATGTCGGACTCTGGGGTTGCAGCGCTCATCTCATGTTACTGGCCGAGGGAGCCGGCGTACAGCTTCCGGGTCATGTGGCCAGCATGACTAAGCCGCTTCTGGCGAAACGGAAACGCCGTTTACCTTCCCGCCAAAGCGGTACCTATTTATCTACTTGCACTTTGACGTGCTTTCAGACTGCTAGGTGGGCAGGAGCAGGGACCGAGCAACGGGAGCTCACCCCGTCGCGGGGATTCGAACCGCCGACCTTCTGATCGGCAAACCCTAGGCTCTGTGGTTTAATCCACAGCGCCACCCGCGTCCCCGGGGTGGCAGGTAGCCCTCCACAAACCCCCTTCTCCCTGCCTGTCTCCAGCAGAAGGGGAGCAGAAAGGGCCCCTCTCTCCCCACCCACCCACCCTGCCAATCTCTCAGCCACAGTGGGTGGCCCAGCTCAGCCTGGCTCTGGAGATCAAAGGCTGGCGCAGGTTTGGGAGTGGCTGCTGGAGACAGCCGGGTGCAAGTCACTCCATGTCCTTCCCTGCCATTATCTGCTCCTGCAGTGGCTCTGGAGCTGGTGGGAACCCAGGACTGGGGGTGGGGGGTGGGGGAAGGAAAGAAGCAGAGGAAGGAGGGAGGGCTTTTGGCTCCTAGCTCAGGCTCTGCTAGCTCGAACTGAAGGGCCTCTTCCTCCTCACCTCTGCCCTGTTCTGTCACCCAGACAGCTTCATCAATAACAGCCCCGTCTGTTGGGGGCACCACAGAAAGCCCTTCCTGCTCCCCCACTGTGTGGGAGAGCATTGCACATGGATGAGCCCCTCCCTTTCACAGGCCTTTTAGCTAGCATGGTGTTGTGGTTAAGTGTTGGCGTAGGACCTGGGCGATCTGCATTTGAATCCCCTACGCAGCTGCGAAGCTCTCTCCAGGTGACCTCAGGCCGGTCTCTCACTTTTAGTCCAACCTACCTTGCTGGGTTGTTGTTGTGAGGATTAAAGGAGGGGGAGGGGGATGACCATGTATATACAACCTTGAGCTTCTTGGAGGAAAAGGTGGGATAGAACTGCAATAACTATGGGTGTCGGACCCATCTAAATTCATGCACCCAGCAAGGATTAATATATAAGCCAGGTGAGCTTCCTCTCGAAGTAATCGCCTGGGGTGATGGGCCATTGAGAGTACAAAGGAACAGTGATGGGCAAATGGGTGGGACCCCTCCAGCTCTTAGATAGTGAGAAAGATGAAAGCCGGAGTTTCGGGTTGAAGAAGTTGTCTATGAGATGACCTAGAGGGGGAAAGGTTGGAAAAGGCAGAGCACGATGTTTGATTTCTGCTTGAATCCAAGGCTACAGCTATGGAAGAAACGGGACCCTCTTGGGGTGTTAATGCTGTGAGCCCCTCCATCATGAGCTCAGGTTGTATATATTTGTAAATAAACCATATATCACAAAGACACCACAGTCTCCGTTGTGCCTCATTTCCAGAAGGTAGCAGGAACTCTGGGTAAGCGCCTGGAATCTGCACTGCCCCGGAGACCGGTGTGACGTGCAAGCAATATCTTGGAAGGCACACGGAGGACAAGAGATTCCTGCACCAGGCTGTTCCATTGCTAGTATTAAATTGTTTCTAGATGTTGTGTTTATTATGCTGGCATAAGATGGGACTGGTGTGGGCATGGGCATTGCCTATTGGATTTTTTAAATAATTTTTTTTTTGTATGTACGCCTGGCTTTGTACTTTGAACTGAGGCTGTGGTCCTGGGGTCAGGGGCGTTTCTAGCCCCCTGGCTGCCAGGGGCGGCAAGCCAAGAGGCACCCCTGGGGGCGGGGCATTGCGGCATGTGCATGCGTCATGACGTCATGACGCACGTGCACAGCGCGATGCCACGCCCCTGGGGATGCCCCCGCAGGGGGAAAAAAGGAAAGCAAAGCGGGCGCTTGAACGCGCCAGCTTTGCTTCCTTTTCTCTCCCTTTTGGCGCCCAAAGGGGCGGCCGAAAGGGGGGGGGAGAAGCAAACAGGCGCGTTTAAGCGGCCGTTTGCTCCCCCCCCTTTCCCTTTTGGACGCTTCTTTCGGCACTGGCTGGGCTGCGGCTCTGCAGTCCAGCCGGCACCGAAAGAAGCGACCGAAAGGGGAGAAAAGCGCCCGTTTGCTCCCCCCCCTTTCCCTTTTGGACGCTTCTTTCGGTGCTGGCTGGGCTGCGGCTCTGCAGCCCAGCCAGCATTGAAAGAAGCGTCCGAAAGGGGAGAAAAGCGCCAGTTTGCTTCCCCCCCTTTTCCCCTTTCGTCCGAAAGTGAAAAGGGGGGGAAAGCAAACGGGCGCTTTTCTCCCCTTTCGGTCACTTCTTTCGGTGCCGGCTGGACTGCAGAGCCGCAGCCCATCCAGCGCCGAAAGAAGCGTCTGAAAATGAAAAGGGGGGGGGGAAGCAAACGGGCGCTTTTCTCCCCTTTCGGCTGCTTAAACGCGCCTGTTTGCTTCTCCCCCCCCCTTTCGGCCGCCCCTTTCGGCTCCGCAGCCCAGCCAGCGCTGAAAGGGGCGGCCGAAAGGGGGGGGGGGAGAAGCAAAGCTGGCGCGTTTAAGCAGCCGAAAGGGGAGAAAAGCGCCCGTTTGCTCCCCCCTTTCCCTTTTGCCGCCGTTCGTTCCGTCGCCCCAGGAGCAGCAGCACCGCACACACTGTGCGCTGCTGCTCCCACGGCGACGGAGCGAGCGGCGGTGAGCAGGGTGAGCAGCGGCGGGTGGGGGTGTCAAGCGGCGGCCCCTCCCACCACTCCCCACGCACCACCGGTCACCCCGGGAGGAGCAGCGCTGCACGGACGGGGTGCTCGCTCGGCCGAGCGAGCACCCCGTCCGTGCAGCGCTGCTGCTCCCGGGGTGACGGAGGGAGCGGCGGCGCGTGGGAGTGACGGGAGGGGCCGCCGCTTGACACCCCCACCCGCCGCTGCTCACCCTGTCACTGGGGGCGTACCGCCCCTACCGCCCCTCCCCAGCGACGCCCCTGCCTGGGGTCTAGGAGAATGCCAGATGCTCCTGCTGACGCTGGGCAGCTAACTGGGCTGCAAGGGGGTCCTTGCGCAAGGGAGACCACGGACTCCCCAAGCTATCCAAGGCTATGCTGTTGCTGAGGCAGCTCTCTGGCTGTGCTGCGTGTGCAGAGGGGCTTATTGCCAGCCTCCACCCCTGCCCTTTGCCCGCTTTTCGAACGTGAGGCCTGGATGGCCCATCTGCACTGCTTGGTTAGGGCAACCTCTGGCGGTCAAGGCCTGGCCACTTTGACGGTGCCAAAAAGCTGGCTGTTGCAAGACGGATGGGTGATTGCAGGGTGGGAGAGCTCAGATCCAGTTTCTTGTGCGTTTGGGGCTCTGGGAGCTGCAGTTTCCCCACGGATGCAGGGGCGTAGCAAGGGGGGGTGAGGGGGGGCGGACCGCCCTGGGTTCCATAATGGAGGGGGTGACAAATTAGCAAGAAATATTTTTTTTGATTTTTTTTTTGAAAATGTCTGCTCATAAGGTCTTATCTTACTATACTAGGGATTATATAGCTTTATATGAAATTTCATGCATATCGGTTAATATCTTGATCCTCCTCCAACAAAATAGCTGTTCACTTGGCTGTTTTCCTATGTCATGAAGGCTGAAATTTCAGTTCAGAGAACACTTACTGTTCCCAACCCTAACCCTGTGGAAAGCCATCTAATTAGACTTTGAGAGGTTTTTAGGAGGTAATTTAATTATTTTTTGATTTCATACCAATGTTATGTATCTGGTGTTAGCCACCCTGACCCCAACTTTGGCCGGGGAGGGCGGGATATAAATAAAAGTTTTTATATTATTATTACTTGTTATTATACCTTTGTAAGAAAATATGAAATAATATAAAACCATTTTTGCGGGGGGGATCAATGGGGGGGGGTTGACAAGAAATTTTCCGCACCGGGTACCGCATGACCTTCCCATGCCTTGGGGGGGGGGGGTTGACAATTTTTTTTTGCCCCCGGGTACCAATTTACCTAGCTACGCCCCTGCACGGATGGTAAAATGGCAATTTGTGGATGCCGAAATCCAGCATTGCCTGAGCTCTGTGAGTGCAGATTTCTCCCAATTGAAGTGCAGAGTGTTTCCGGACCGGGACATTCGCAGGGAAACCAAAATGCTAGTTTACAAAGCTATTGTGCTACCAACCTTACTATATACTTGTGAAACATGGACCACTTATAAACGCCATCTCCAACTCCTCGAAAGATTCCATCAACGGTGTCTCTGAAAAAGTTTACACATCGCTTGGGAAGACAGGTGAACTAATGCCAGTGCACTGGAAGAAGCAGAGATCACCAGTGTTGAAGTAACGATTCTTGAACATCAACTTCGTTGGACTGGTCATGTGCGGATGCCTGTTTATCGTCTTCCAAAGCAACTACTCTATTCTGAACTTAAAAATGGAAAGTGTAATGCTGGTGGTCAACAAAAGGGGTTCAAAGACTCTCTCAAGGCAAATCTAAAAAAATGTAGTATAAACACCAGCAACTGGGAAACACTGGCCTGAGAACAGTTGTGAGCTTTGAAGACGCTCAAACTCAGGACGAAAGAGAGAAATGTGGTAAGAGGAAGGCATGTTTGGTAAACCCTCACCGGGATCAACTCCCGTCCGGAAACCCATGTCCCCACTGTGGAAGGACGTGTGGATCCAGAATTGCCTCCACAGTCACTTATGGATTCACTGTTGTTGTTGTTGTTCAGTCGTTCAGTCATGTCCGACTCTTTGTGACCCCATGGACCAGAGCACGCCTATCCTTCACTGCCTCCCGCAGTTTGGCCGAACTCATGTTAGTAGCTTCGAGAACACTGTCCAACCATCTCATCCTCTGTCGTCCCCTTCTCCTTGTGCCCTCCATCTTTCCCAACATCAGGGTCTTTTCCAGGGAGTCTTCTCTTCTCATGAGGTGGCCAAAGTACTGGAGCCTCAACTTCAGGATCTGTCCTTCTAGTGAGCACTCAGGGCCGATTTCCTTGAGAATGGATAGGTTTGATCATCTTGCAGTTCATGGGACTCTTAAGAGTCCCATGGATTCACTGTTAAGACCATGTTAATGGAAGACAATCTTACTTGACTACCAGTGATCGCCAAAGAAGAAGAAAATGGCAAATGCAATTCCATGTGTTTAAAGCGATGCAAGTTTGGGCAATTTCTGTTTCTTAAATTCACATATATGATCATGGGGCTGGAACCGGGGGTGACGGAGCGGGAACAAGACCTTGGTTCATAGCAGGCAGCAGCTCAAGGAAGATGTTGACCAAGTGTGCGGCGGCCGTGAAAAAGGCAAATTCTAAGCTAGGGATCACCAGGAAAGGCATCGAAGATAAAACTGCCGACATCACAATGTCATCATACAACAAATGTGTGTTGCAACTGCATTTGAAATGCCACATGCAGTTTAGTTGCGTCACTTCAAAAAGGATATTGTAGAGTTGGAAACGGTTCAGGAAAAAGGCAAGCGAAATGATCCAGGGGGGGTAGAGAGACTCCCCTATGAAGAAAAGTTGCAGCATTTGGCATGGATTCCTTCCTAACTCTGGAACTAGTGGATATCGAATGAAGCTGAATGCTGGAAGATTTGGGACAGAGAAAAGAAAGTGTTTATTTATGCAGCTCATAGTTAACCTATTGAACTTGCCTCCACAGAAGCCACTGATAGTCACCAACGTAAATTCACGGAGGAGAGGGCTATTAAAGGCTACTAGCCATGATGGCTCTGCTCCCTCCATGAGCACCAGGTTGGCCACTGTGAGAACAGGATGCTGGGCTAGATGGGCCTGATCCAGCAGGCTGTTTTTATGTTCGTATGTTCAGGAGGCCTATCACTCAGATCCTTGAGTGTTTTTTTGGGAAGCTGCCATCAGCTTTAGCACACATTCCACCCTTGGCGAAGCAGCTGCAGCTTTGGATAATATCGCATGGCCTTCCTTGCAAGGCTGTTGTGAAGGCTACAGAGACAATGTGTTTGCTGCACTGTCCATCTTCTCTGTGATGGGGAGGAGCATGGAAGCAGCCAGGCATTGCCCACACCCGGGGGGAGGGGGGGAGTGAGGTTCGTAGCTGCTGTTTGCTATGAAGGACTAGAATGTTCCCAGCATGAAAACTCTTGGGAAGAGGGAGTTTGGTCACCATTGATGCAGGGGCGTAGCGTCGCTCCGTGAGGGCGGGGCGTTGCTCCGTGCGCATGCGTCGTGACGTCACGATGCATGCACATGGAGTGAGGCCCCGCACGGACATGCTCTGGCCCGGGCAGAGCCGCGGAGGCAAGGGGCGGGCCAGCGAGGAGGGGTGTCACTCCAGCCTGTCACCCTTCCTCGCTGGCCTGCCCCTTGCCTCTGCCTGGGCCAAGCAAACCAGCTGCCGCCGCGCCACATGAACGGCTTTGGAGGCACCGATCGCGGGGTCGGGGTCCCACCCCTAGTGTCACCCCCCAGGGTGCTGCCCAGGGCGGACCGCCCCCCGCCCCCTTGCTATGCCCCTGCATTGATGCATTTCATGTCTTCCCAGAGGCTGGTCCTGCCCATAGCTGTCAAGTTTCGGATTTGAAAATAAGGGATCAGCAGTCTCACCTATCCCAGGGACAGTCACATGTCAGTGGTGGGTGGAGCCAGAAGCAAAAGTGGGCGGAGCAGCAATGTAAACTCCAAGCGGGCTCGGGCTCGGAGCGGAGCAAAGAGGAGGGCAGCCATGTGCTCCGCACGATGGAGCCCCATCGTCTTCTTCTCTGATCCCATCAAAACAGGACAGGAAGCAGCAGCTGCTCAAAGGCAGCCAGGCTCCGCTCACCAGCTAAGCCTATTGGCCAGCTGAGGGGCTCGGCGGCAACGGATAGGGGCTGATGGAGGGGGAGGAATACACCCCCCTGTAAGCACGGGAAACGGCCCCCACTTGCTTTGAGGGCTGAGACTTTTCTCTCCAAGTAGGTGAGGTCTTCCCACCCAGTCCCTGGCCAGCAGGGGAGGAGCTGCTTCCATTAAAAACGGGAAATTTAAGGGAAATAAAAAAAATAAGGGAGAGCAGCGGGAAACTGCTTGAAATAAAGGAGAATCCCCGGGGAAAATTGGATACTTGACAGCACTGGTCCTGCCTGGGGTGTGGAATAGTGCAAATTACGAAGCCCGCTGCCCCATTGCCGCTGATCCTGTAGCCACACTGCCTCTGTGCCATGAAAACTCAGGCTGCTGGTTTGTGGGACCCAGGGCCCCCTGCTCCCCTTGAAGTGAGAAGGCGCCTTGTCCATGTGACTTCTTTATAATCAGCTGAGAAAGTTGTTCTGTGACCAAATAAGCCTGGTGTGGTGAGTATTCTTAGCACTCCCTGCCTTGTGATGTGTCTTTCAGAGTCCGGGGCACCAGGGTGGTATTATTTATATCTGAATTTCATCCTGATAGCCCATTTTACACTCCAATGTCATGCTGTCTTTTGTATTCTGTTTGAATTCGCTGTTGCACAAATCAGTTGAAGCTCTTAAGCTCTTCCAAATCTCCTTTACCACCCAGCCTGAATAAATTTACACAGTGGGACGTTTGAGTGGGGTGGATTCAATTTGCTTCGGCCAATTGCAGCTACCAGCCAGTGAGAGGTTTTTTTTCGGTGGGAGGAGGGGAAATGCAGCTCTGTGAAGTCTTGAGATGGGACTGGCCCCCCCCCCCCACTTCCCACCACAGAACTTGGCCTTCAAAGGTTCCTGATGGCACCACCAGAGATTATCTGGAGATTCTGGTGTATAATTAATGGAACAAGTGAGGTGGTGGTGGGGAACATGGGAACAGAGCTGGCCTCTTTGAAGGACGAGGTGTGCCAACACAATCCTACGCCTGTTTGCTCAGGAATAAACCCCACGAAGTTTACTAAGTGATTTCAGGAATGCAGCCTTACTGTGGCTGGAGAGAGACTTTTGTGGATTAGAAGCTGATTTGTGGGGTGTTGTCAGTCACTGGCAAAGTCACACTTTTCTCTCCAAGTGTTGTGACATTTGTAGGCACTTTGCATTCCCTCCAGTCTCAGGCCTGGGAACCCCTTTCCCCACATCTGTCTGAAGCTGGTGTGGGGAGTGTCCTGCCTGCAACTTTCCTGCAGGGGTTGGACTAGATGACCCTTGGGGGTACCTTCCTGTGAAAACAGGAACGCAACTGATGGCTTTGGCCAACAAAGGTTGGCCCCTTCGGTCATCTTGATAATAGGCTTAGGCATAGCTGTCAACCTTTCCCTTTTTTGCGGGAAATTCCCTTATTATAGCATTGGGAAACAGCAGGGAGGGTTGACAGCTATGGGCTTAGGGCTTGTCCACGCTTCTGCTGTGCCTAGAATGCATGGGTCTGAGCATTCCCCCCTTGTCCCACACTTTCTAAGCAAGGGTCCGAGCAACTTTCTGTTTGCGCTGCCCGCGAAAACCCATTCTTTAGCACTGAATTTCCGCAAATCCGATTGACGTTTGTTCCGATTCAGCACCGAAGAGCGGGTTTTCCTGGGGGGGAAAGTGATGGGACAAGCCAAAGCCTGGATGGGACATGGCCAGCTGAATAAAGGATGGCATCCAAGTGCCACCAAACTGGCTTTAGTTGTGAGAACGCAATCGATAACGTGCAACTTTCAGGAAAAGAAATCAAAGGAAATTTAGCCGCTTTAACTGTATGAATAATGGAAAAAGGGGAATAAACAGTAAGGCTGTTGTGGGTTGTGGGGGCAAAACAGTTTGTGGAAGTTCTGCCTTAATAATGTATCTGGTGGTCTTCCAGATCCCACCAAAGGAAAAAATGCCAATAAATTCCTTTAAAAAAAAATGCTAAACTTTCTCAGAGCATCCCTGATTCTGGTGGACAAGGGGCGCCCTCTGCTGGAAGATCCACACAATGGCACCTGGTCTTAAGCTATGTAGTCTTTTGGTTACCTTTCCCCATTGCTCATCATTCAAATGACAGATCTGTCTCCATGCTCTCCCTGCCCTCGTGGCCCCCTGGTTCCTAGAACTGCCCCAGCATGAGCAGTCCAGCTTCACCAGAACTGAATTGGCAGAACAAATTCCAGGAATATGTTGAAATGGCCCAGTTAACTAATAGCCTGAGAGGAAACAACACACAGGTTTTTTTTGTGCACAAACGGGAGAGATATAGAGTGTATCTACAAGGCATTAACAATGGTATAAAGTCTGTGGCGGCCTTTGAGTGACCCTGGAGGTAAAATAACTGTATGAAACAAATTAAGGCTGTATCTGGGTTTCAGAATGTATTGGAAATAAGCTAAAGGATAAAATGAAAATGTTAAGTACTGTACTTTCGCAAGCAGAAAAGGAATGTTCATCGGAAAAGATTGGAAGTCTATAATTTATTTAATTTCTATTTTTGCTTTTTGCTTTTTATTTAATTATTATATATATGTTAGTTTTTTATTTTTTATTTTGTATTTTGTTATTCACTGTTATTATTATTATTATTATCATCATTATTTTGTTTTTAAATGACTTATTAGTATCTGGAATGGAAAGGTATGTTATGGAAAACTTGTAAATTTGTAAACTGTGTAACTGTTTATAATATTGATAATAAAGGATTATTTTGAATTTAAAAAAAAAAAAGAATTTCACGGTGGCATGCCTAAGAATTGAAGGCATAAGAGAGCAAATTGGAGAAAAATACGTCAAAGAGAGTTGAGGCAAGAAAGCAACCCAGTTTCACACTTCCAGTAGCACCTTAGAGACCAACTAAGTTTGTTCTTGGTATGAGCTTTCGTGTGCAGTGTGCATGCACACAAAAGCTCATACCAAGAACAAACTTTGTTGGTCTCTAAGGTGCTACTGGAAGGAATTTTTTTATTTTTTATTTTGTTTTGACTATGGCAGACCAACACGGCTACCTACCTGTAACTGTTCCACACTGCTATCGAGGATGAGCCGTCATACTGGACAGTGCCATGCATGCTCTCGTGGAAGGGACACAGTCATCTTGGTGCAACCATAGCAGTGACCAGAGGAGGCATGACCGCTGGAAAGAGTGCAGAGAGAACAAACACCTTGGTGCATCTACAGCAGCACAACCGGACGCCCAGCTGCAACAAAACATGGCTCTCCTCCATCGATCTGTACAGCGACAACAGGTGCTGCAACACTACTAACAGTTTGACTTCATCCGTGATAGCGAACTCCTCCATTGCCTCCCAAGACAGACAGTTGCCAAACATACGTAAGAATTAATTATCTACAACAGAATAGTAAACCCCCCATAAAACACTAACACTGCATTGGCTCCCAGTACGTTTCCGAGCACAATTCAAAGTGTTGGTGTTGACCTTTAAAGCCCTAAACGGCCTCGGTTCTGTATACCTGAAGGAGCGTCTCCAGTGGCGGAGTAAGGCTCCGCGGTACCCGGGGCGGCAAAGGAAACGCCCCGGGGGCGGGGCGTCGTGACATCACATTGTGACGTCATGACGCTCCGCCCCCAGGGCGTTTCCGGGGGTGCCGGCGCCGCTTCTGCAGCCCTCTTTTAAGCCGAAGAGCTCGCTTTTAAGCTCTCCGGCTCAAAAGGAGGCTGTGGAAGCGGCGATCCGATGACAGAGTGCGCCTGCGCGTGCAGGTGCACTCCGTCGTCGGGCCGTGCGCTGCCGCTCCCAGGGTGACGGAGGGAGCGGCAGCGCGTGGGAATGGTGGGAGGGGCTGCCTCCTGCCACCCCCACGTGCCGCCGTTCGCTCCGTTGCCCCAGGAGCAGCAGCACCGCACACACGTGCGCTGCTGCTCCCAGGGGGACGGAGCCAGCGGCAGCGCGTGGGGCTGACAAGCGCCGGCCCCTCCTGCCACTCCCCACGCTGCCGGTCACCCCGGGAGCAGCAGCGCTGCACGGACGGGGTGCTCCCTCGGCCGTGCGCTGTTGCTCCTGGGGTGACGGAGGGAGCGGCAGCGCTTGGGAATGGCGGGAGGGGCTGCCGCTTGTCACCCCCATGCGCCGCCGCTCGCTCCGGTCGCCCCGGGAGCAACAGCGCACGGCCGAGGGAGCACCCCGTCCGTGCAGCGCTGCTGCTCCCGGGGTGACCGGCGTTGCCTGGGGAGTGGCGGGAGGGGCGCCGCTTGTCGCCCCCACCCGCCGCTTGTGGCCCCCACCCGCCGCTTGTGGCCCCTGTCGCCCGGGGGCGTACCGCCCCCAGCGCCCCCCCCTAGCGACGCCCCTGAGCGTCTCCACCCCCATCGTTCAGCCCGGACACTGAGATCCAGCCCTGAGGGCCTTCTGGCGGTTCCCTCATTGCGAGAAGTGAGGTTACAGGGAACCAAGCAGAGGGCCTTCTCGGTAGTGGCGCCTGCCCTGTGGAACGCCCTCCCATCAGGGGTCAGAGAGATAAACAACTACCTGTCATTTAGAAAATACCTGAAGGCAGCCCTGTTTAGGGAAGTTTTTAATTTGTGACTTTGTATTGTATTTTGGTATTTGTTGGAGGCCGCCCAGAGTGGCTGGGGAGACCCGGCCAGATGGGCGGGGTATAAATAAATAATAATAATAATTATTATTATTATTATTATTATTATTATTATTTATTAACCAGCAATATAATAAAACTTGCGAGGAAATAAATGGCCGCTTTGTTTGTGTATCTGCAACAGGGTTCGTTCCTGGTAGATTCCAGGAATGTCTTAAGCCCAGACACTGGCTTCCCATAAGGACATAGGAAGAGCCTGCAGGATCAGGCCAGTGGCCGGCCTTGTCCAGCATCCTGTTCTCACAGTGGCTAATCAGATGCCTGCTGGAAATGAGCAAGCAGGATTCGGACCCAAGAGCCCTCTCCTCTTCTGTGGTTTCCAGCAGCTGGTTCTTCAGAAGCATTGCTGCCTCCAGCTGTGAAGGCAGAGCCGAGGCCTTGCCATGAACTGTCTAATCTTTTAAAACCAGCCAAGGCCCTCACTGTTTCCTGGGGGAGGGAGTTCCAGAGTTGAACTCTGTGCTGCCTGAAGAAGTCTCTTCTTTTATCTGTCCTGAACCTTCAGCTTCACTGGATGTGCAGGAGTTCTAGTGTTATGAGAGAGGGAGAAAAACTCTCTCCACGCCGTGCACGATTTTATTAACGTCTATCATGTCACCGCATAGAATCAGAGAGTTGTAGAGCTGGGCGGGACCCCCAAGGGTCATCTAGTCCAACCCCCTGCAATGTAGGAACGACTTGCCTTTTCTTTAATCTAAAATGCCCCAAACGCTGCAACCTTTCCTCTCAGGAGAGTCGTTCCAGCCCCTTGATCGTTTTGGTTGCCCTTTCCCGAGCCTGTCCCAACTTTATCATATCCCTTTGGCAGCGACAACCGAGTGCAGCCTTCCAAATGCGGTCGCAGCACCATAGGTTTATGGCATATATCGCCTTATGATCCCACGATCGCTGGCATGAAACTGCAGAGGAACGAGAGAGAGGGAGAGGTCCGGGGTGTGTGTTCGAGAGTGCCTGGCGCGTTTCTGGAAAGCGCCTTCAGGCAGCGAGCTGCAAATGCGCGCATCTTGCAGAGAGCCCTTTGCAGGATCCCACCCTTTCTCTCTCCCACCTCCCCCCGCCCCACTCTCTCCACCCCAATCAGGCCAGGGCCAGGTCCGGGAGGGGTCCGTCTGCAGCTGGGATGGCTGCCTGGAAGCACGAAGAGGACGGGGAGGTGGTGTTTTGTGTGTGTGTGTGTGCGTGCGGGGAGGGGGGAGAGGCTAAAAATACGCCCCGGCAGGAGGAGCAAAGTCCCCGGTAGGGGAGCGCAGTCGTGGCGGGGAGGCGGCGGCGCTGGCCAGCTTGAGCGAGCGGGGCAGCCCTCCAAGCCCAGGCACAGCAAAGGGGGGGGGGTGGTAGGCTGGCTGGCGGGGGGCGGGAGGAGGAGGGCCATCAGCTGGGCCGGGCTGATAGCCTATCTCCCGGGTAAAAGGGAGCAGGCCGCCTCCTCGCCTATTCCTCCTCCGCGCCAGCCGCTGTCAGAGGATGGGCAGCATCACCAGGGAGCCAGCCGACGGAGCCATGCAGCCCAGCGCCGAGCTGAGCGCCCCCGAGCCGCGCGCCCCCGTCAAGCGGGACTACCATCACCGGTAAGGGGGGGGGGGCAGCCGGGCCACCGGGGCTTGGGGAGTCGCTGCTACCTCCAGACCTTGGCATCCGTAGAACTGGAGAGCTGGAAGGGACCCCCAGCGGTCATCCAGTCCAACCCCCTTGCAAGGCAGCAGTCACAGCTCAAGGCTCCCGGACAGATGGCCAGCCAAGCTCTGCATTAAAAACCTCCAAGGATGGAGATTCCACCATCACCTTAGGGAGCCCAGCGCCAAGAGGCTGCTGCCAGCTGCTCTATAGAGTTGGGGGCGGGAAAAGGGGGCAGCGGGCTCCCCCTCTGAGTGTGTGTGGGCAAGGGAGTGTTTCTGAGTGAGATCTCTTGGCAATGGCTGTGATGTTTGTTTATCCAGTGGCAGGGAGTTACTCTGGTCCCCCTAGAGCAGGGATGTCCAACCAGTAGGTCGTGATCTACTGGTGGATCCCTGGTAGATTGCAGGATCCTTATCGTGTACAAAAAGTTATGGAGGGAAAGCTAAAAAACTCTGTGCAATCCCCCCCCCAAAAAGCTCAACAACTCTGGGCAATCCACCCACCCCATACACGCTCCTCCTCCCTCCAATAACAATGGGTGGATCACTGCCAGATTTTTTTAATACTGGGAGTAGATCACAGCCTCTTGGGAGTTGGACATGCCTGACCTAGAGGATGTGGGGGCTTAGGCAGGGGTGGGGGAATATGTCTCTCTTCAGTTGAATATGGTGCGGGGGGGGGGCCGGGGGACAACGAGGAAAGTGGATTATTGATGGGAGCAGTACAGCTCTCCCCTCCTTCAACTGCACTCGATTTGCAATGGTTGCTGATATAATCCCTGGCCAAATTCAAGGTGTTACTTAACAGCGTTGTTACTTGTTACTTAACCAGTTTACCTGCAAGATCATCTCGCCCCTTAACACCCAGTTGACTGCTTCCATCAGCGGAACTGACCCTGCCACAAAAGGCCTGTTCTGCCTTTGTAAGAACTCTAGATTTTAGGGTGGCAGCTCGCCCACTTTGGAACTCCCTGCCTATTGACATCAGGCAGGTGTCTTCACTGCACTCTTTTTGTTGCCTGCTAAAATCATGTTTTGTTAGGGCAAGCCTACCCAGGTGTTCAGAAAGCTTAAAGGTAAAGGGACCCCTGACCATCAGGTCCAGTCGTGTCCAACTCTGGGGTTGCGGCGCTCATCTCGCTCTATAGGCCGAGGGAGCCAGCGTTTGTCCGCAGACAGCTTCCGGGTCATGTGGCCAGCATGACAAAGTCGCTTCTGGCGAACCAGAGCAGCGCACGGAAATGCCGTTTACCTTCCCGCCGGAGTGGTACCTATTTATCTACTTGCACTTTGACATGCTTTCGAACTGCTAGGTGGGCAGGAGCTGGGACTGGGCAACGGGAGCTCACCCCGTGGCAGGGATTCGAACCGCCGACCTTCTGATCAGCAAGCCCTAGGCTCTGTGGTTTAACCCACAGCGCCACCTGGGTCCCTCAGAAAGCTTATGCTAGTCTTAATCAGTTTTCAGTCTTTGTTGTTGTTGAGTCGTTTAGTCGTGCCCGACTCTTCGTGACCCCATGGACCAGAGCACGCCAGGCACTCCTGTCTTCCATTGCCTCCCACAGTTTGGTCAGACTCATGTTAGTAGCTTCGAGAACACTTGTCCAACCATCTCATCCTCTGTCGTTCCCTTCTCCTTGTGCCCTCCATCTTTCCCAACATCAGGGTCTTTTCCAGGGAGTCTTCTCTTCTCATGAGGTGGCCAAAGTATTGGAGTATTTTCAGTCTATTGCCATTTTAATGCTATGGATGCCTTAAATTATTATTGCTAATTTTTCTTAGCGATAATTTCATTGTTTTGTCTCTTTTGTGAACCAGTTGGAGGCTTCTCCTTTACAATCAAGTAGGGTAAAAATGTTAAGAAATAAATGAATGACTGAACAGATTAGTGTTCCTGGGGACGAAGGGTGAGGAGCAGGCGAGAGCAGGCGCTTCCTGGTCAGAGAAAGAAGCTTTGCTGCATCCAAATTGGCCCCTCTTCCACTTCAGGGCTCATTTCCATCTCAAAAGCGCTTTCTGCTCTAATAACTTGAATTCTCTCTCCCCCCCCCCCACAGTCCTCCTCCTCCTCTCCTGGCAAGGCCTTTCCTCCCCCCCTCCCCCCCTGTCAACAGGGAAGCTGCCCTGCAGGCAGGACCCAAGGGCCAGGAAGGCTGGGGGAATGGGGTGACAGGGGCGTAGCAAGGGGGGCGGGGGGGGGGGGCGGTTCGCCCCGGGTTCCATAATGGAGGGGGTGACAAATTATCAAGGAACAATTTTTTTTTGGATTTTTTTTTTGAAAATGCCTGCTCCAAAGGTCTTATCTTACTATAATAGGCATTATATAGCTATATATGAAATTTCATGCATATTGGTTAATATCTTGACCCTCCTCCACCAAAATAGCTGTTCACTTGGCTGTTTTCCTATGTCATGAAGGCTGAAATTTCAGTTCAGAGAACACTTACTGTTGTTCCCAACCCTAACCCTGTGGAAAGCCATCTAATTAGACTTTAATTTGATTTTAAGATGTTTTTAGAAGGTAATTTAATTATTGTTTGATTTTATACCAATGTTATGTATCTGATGTTAGCCACCCTGAACCCGACTTCAGCCAAGGAGGGCGGGATATAAATAAAAGGGTTTTTTATTATTACTTGTTATTATTCCTTTGTAAGAAAATATGAAATAACTTAAAACCATTTTTGCAGGGGGGGAATCAAAGGGGGGGTTGACAATAAATTTTCCGCACCGGGTACCACCTGACCTTCCCATGCCTCTGGGGGGGGTGTGTGTGACATTTTTTTATTTTTTTTTTGCCCCCGGGTACCAATTTACCTTGCTACGAGGGCAGTCAGTCCTGAACAGCCAAACAGCATTGCAGGCCCAGAAACTCAAGGTGGGGGGGGGGGGGGAGATAGGAGGAGAAGGACTTTTCCTCTGGGGTGCTCCTGTAATGTTGTTGTTGTTGTTTATTTTAATTGTTGTTATTTTAGTTATTGTATTTATATCCCACCTTTTTCTCCACGGAGCTCAAGGGGGCATACATGGTTCTCTTCCCGTCCTCATTTAATCCCCCACAACAACCCTGTGAGCTAGGTCAGGCTGAGAGGCAGTAAGTGACTGGCCCAAGGTCACATCCAGTGGGCTCTGTGGCTGAGTGCGGAGTTGCACCCTGGTCTCCTGGGTCCTAGTCCAACACTCTAACCACTATGCCACGCTGTCTCTCCACAACAAGGGTGTCTCCTCTGGGCACTGGTGGCTGAATATGCAGCCTAGGTGGCGAGTGTCAAACGATCCCTCCTGAGCCCCTTCTTTGGCAAATGTGTCACTGGGCCCTTGTGACACCGGCCTTTGAACCGCCAGTAAGGAACCCAGATCAGCCTCATCTGCATTCCAAGAGGAGTTTGGCTCAGATCTGGGTCAGGGGAGCTTGGGAACTTGACGGCACTTTCCTTCAGATTCCGCTCACCTCCTGTTTGCAAGGAGGAGGGTGGGAGAGACCCTCCCCTCGTGGCTTTTCCTCCTTCCCTGTTGCACCCGTGTCTGCCTGCAGGGGGGCCTGGTCCGTCAGGGCAAAATGGGGGCACTGCCAGCCCCCACTTGCCTGCCTTCCTGCTTTCAACCAGATGGCCCTGGGGGGTCCCTTCCAACTCTACAATTGTACAAATCCATGAACCCTCTGTCTCAGTGTTCAACTGCAATATAGAGACCTCTTGGGACACGGGTAGCACTGTGGATTAAACTACAGAGCTTAGGGTTTGCCGATCAGAAGGTCGGCGGTTCGAATCCCCGCGACAGGGTGAGCTCCCATTGCTCGGGCCCTGCTCCTGCCCACCTAGCAGTTCGAAAGCACGCCAAAGTGCAAGTAGATAAATAGGTACCGCTCCGGTGGGAAGGTAAACGCCGTTTCCGTGCACTGCTCTGGTTCGCCAGAAGCGGCTTAGTCATGCTGGCCACATGACCCGGAAACTGTACACCAGCTTCCTCGGCCAGTAATGCGAGATGAGTGCCGCAACCCCAGAGTCGGACACGACTGGACCTAATGGTCAGGGGTCCCTTTACCTTTACCTTACAGTGTGACTAAATTTGCAATACTGTGTACGATTCTAGCCACCTCACCTCCAAAAGGATATTGCAGGTTGGAAGAGGTTCAGAAAGGGGACACCCAAATGATCAAGGGGATGGAGTGAACCAGTGTGCCTTGAATGATGGTCAGGGGTGCCGCGAGCAACACTGGCCTCTGTCCCTCTTTCCTTCCCTCCCTCCTCGGATGCCCTCTGGCGTCTCTGCCTCCCAAAGGCTTGCACAGCTGTTTGTTGCAGCAGCCCTGGCTACAAGCTCCCCAGGTGAATGATGCCTCTGGGAGGCACCTCTCTTTGGGGCGGCGGGTGGGGGGAGCAGCTCAGAGAACCAGGAACAGCAACAGCAGCTGCCTGGAGGACTCCCAAGGAGAGAGGAGAGGAGAGGACGCTGAGGGAAGAAGAAGAGAAGAAGAGTTTGGATTTGATATCCTGCTTTTCACTACCCAAAGGAGTCCCAAAGTGGCTCACATTCTCCTTTCCCTTCCTCCCCCACAACAAACACTCTGTGAGGTGAGTGGGGCTGAGAGACTTCAGAGAAGTGTGACTAGCCCAAGGTCACCCAGCAGCCGCATGTGGAGGAGCGGAGACGCGAACCCGGTTCACCAGATTACAAGTCTACCGCTCTTAACCACTACACCACGCCGGCTCTCTCAAGGGAGGGTGTTCGAAAAGGGTTGAGGGGCTGCCAGCTCTGTAGGCAAGGGGTGACATGACTGGGCTCCTGAGCCCCCACAGGGGTGCCGCAGAAAGAATGTAGTTGGTCAAGGGAGCCGTGGACTCAAAAAGGTTGAAAACCTCTGCCCTGTGAGAAAAATGGCTGCAGCAATTTGGGACTTTTTAGTTTAGAAAGGTGAGTGAGAGGCAACATGAAAGAATCGTATAAAATTATGCATGGCATGGGGGGAGGGGGGGGAGAGAGAAGTTCTGTCCCCTCTCTCATAACACTAGAAATTGTGGAGAGCCAATGAAGCCAAAGGTCAGGAGACGCGGGACAAGAAGAACTTGTGTGGTGTAATGGTTAAGAGCGGTAGACTTGTAATCTGGTGAACCGGGTTCGCGTCTCCGCTCCTCCACATGCAGCTGCTGACCTTGGGCCAGTCACACTTCTCTGAAGTCTCTCAGCCCCACTCACCTCACGGAGTGTTTGTTGGTGGGGGAGGAAGGGAAAGGAGAATGTTAGCCGCTTTGAGACTCTTTCGGGTAGTGAAAAGTGGGATATCAAATCCAAACTCTTCTTCTTCTCTTCTTCATGTAGCACATAGCTAAAACTACAAAACTACCGGTAGGAGGCAGTGATGGCCACCAACTTGGATGGCTTTTTAAAAGGATGGGGCCACAGGATTAGGATATGGCCATCAATGGCTGCTAGTGGCTACCGTATCTTTTACCTCCACTCTGCCTCTGGATACCAGCTGGAATTGCAGGAAGGCAGAGTGCTGTTGTCCAGCTCGTAAGTTTCCCCTTGAGACATCTGTTTGACCACCGTGAGAACAGGATGCTGGGCTAGACAGACTCTGTTGGCCTGATCTAGAAGTCCTTGCCTTATATTCTTAGGCTGTGTACCTTTGGTAATTTTTATTAATTGTCAAGGAAGGACATACAAAGTTACGCAAAACACAGTGTTGTCAAAACAGGATCTGATGACAATATTCTAGCCCTTGGAGCACCGTCGAACAAATGGCCACATACTTTTTGGAGCAGGAACCTATTGAACTTAAAATGATACATAGGAAGGAAGCTGTGAAATTTGGGCGGGCCACAGCTCAGTGACAAGAGCATCCTCCTGGCACCTGCGCAGGTTCAGTCCCTGCAATCTGTGGGTCAGACTGGGAGAGGCTCCTTTCTGAAAACCTGGAGAGGGGCTGCCTGTCAGTGTAGACAATATTGAGCTAGATGGACCAAGGGTCTAATTCGGTATAAAGCAACTTCTAGTGGCTTTAAAAGGAGGTAAGACAAGGAGGAGACTCTTGAGAGTCCCATGGACTGCAAGAAGATCAAACCTATCCATTCTCAAGGAAATCGGCCCTGAGTGCTCACTAGAAGGACAGATCCTGAAGCTGAGGCTCCAATACTTTGGCCACCTCATGAGAAGAGAAGACTCCCTGGAAAAGACCCTGATGTTGGGGAAGATGGAGGGCACAAGGAGAAGGGGACGACAGAGGATGAGATGGTTGGACAGTGTTCTCAAAGCGACTGGCATGAGTTTGGCCAAACTGCGGGAGGCAGTGAAGGATAGGCGTGCCTGGCGTGCTCTGGTCCATGGGGTCACGAAGAGTCGGACACGACTGAACAACAACAAGACAAATTCATGGAGGAGAGAGCTATCGTAGCCATGTTGGCTATGTTCTGTCTCCACAGTCGGAGGCAGCAATGCTTCTGAATGCCAGTTGTTGGAGAGGGCTGTTGTGTTCAAACCCCGCATGCAGGTTTCCCACTGAGGCATCTGGGGTGGCCACTGTGAGAACAGGATGCTGAGCTTCGGCCTGATCCAGCAACCTCCTCTTCTGATGTTCTTATGTAAGCGTGAGCCATGGGAATTCCAGGGTCAGCTCTGGAAGCCGCAGGCAAAGTGGTGTCCGGAGTCAGGACTATTTGCACTGGCTCAAAGCAAACAGGAGTGTCTCTTACCTTTGGCCGGGGCCTCCGCTCATCCTACCAGGATGGCTTCTGGCTACACACCTCCTTCCTGGCCTCTCCTGGCGGACCTTGCTTTGGCAAGAGAGGGGTCCGTCCCCGAGGGAGGAAAGGTTGCCCTCCTGTGTGGGCACTGCCTGAAGCCATTACATCAGCTGGAGCTGGGGGAAGCGGCCAGGGGACCCTTTCCAAACATAAGCTACCGTTTATGATGCAAGGCTGTGACGCACGTGCCGAGGTCAGGGCCCTCCCTTGGCTGCTCAAGGCCTTTCTGCAGGGCCCTGCTGGACTTCTCCAGAGCAAGCAGCTAACACCTCCCTGGGACAGGGTGGACAGGACGAATCACTGCATTCCCAGGGGTTGACTTTGTAATAAAAATTAGGTTCGGCCCCAGAAGGGAGTCCACGAACCCGAGGGAGAGCCTCAGCAGGGCTCCCCTCCTGTCAAGAGCACCTAAGAACAAATAGAGACGATACAGAATCTCCCAAAGCAAGGCGATAGCCCTTTATTAGAAAACTGCTGCAGCAGGGTGTCTTGCAAGCAAAAGACCTCAAACAATGGCGCGCAAGCTCCTATATAGACTTTTGAAATTGCCACCCTCCAGCTCAAGACCACCCCTCCATACATCAGAATTACATCAAAAATTGGGAGGGTCTGGTAGCAGTGATCTGAGCATCTTGGACCCTGCCCCCATGTCTCCTCTTGCCCTCCACCCAAAACCCATCAAGTGAAACAAAAGATATTTATATTTCCCTATATCCCAGCCAAGTTAATCACACCCTTTTGTCTGACACTCAGATATCAGGATGCCAGAGATTATCACTCAGGCAGAGGGCTGCTGAGTAGCTGGAGGGGCAACCCCCCCCTTTGTTCCTGAGAACTTGGCCAGTTGGGAGTCAAAATGGAGTGAGTCCTGTCTTCCTGTGCTGTTTTCCAGACATGTGGCCTTATTTGTTTTGGTACATTAATAACAATTATTATATATAAATGAAATATCTTAAAATTCTTACAACAACTTGATGACTTTTTGGGTCTACGATTCTACAATTCTTCGCTACTAGCATTTTGTGGCTGGCCACCGGGCCTTAACGGCAGGCTTTGTGCCTTGGACGTGGCTGGGTCTGCCCAGTTAAGGAGCTGGCAAGCAGCCTCTGGAGGGACCTGCTCCTTCCCTACAAAGAGGTCAGCTCCCTCCTTCCTCCACCCCTTGCACATTCAAGGAATCTGCCTGGTGCCTTCCAACTAGGCCACATTGTATTTAATGTAGAACTTGGAAGCTCCTTTGGTAGAATGCGAGTGTGAGATCTGCTTGGGCGTTTTGTTAGTAAGGAGGATTAAGTTTCTAGACCTCATGGGGAGGGTGGGAAGCCCTCCCCCAAAGTCGGGGTTGGTTTCAGCTTGTGAAGGGGTGGGGTGGGAATGCAAGCAAGTTAGGGGTGCTCAAAAAAAGACTCGGGGGGGGGGACACACACATTGCTGAAAACATTAAGACCACCGTCCAGAAGCTCTTCAAATATATTAGCGGCAGGAAACCATCTAGAAAGGCAGTTGGATGACAAGGGAGTCAAAGGAGGACAAGGAGATGGCAGAGATGCTGAATGAGTTATTTGCATCAGTCTTCACAATGCAGGATGTTGGACACACCCCAGTGCCTGAACTAACTTTTGCAGAAGGTGAGTCCGGGAAAGACAGTAGTGAGGAGAGGTCAAGTTCCACCTTCATGATACACCTTTAGGCACCAGGCAAAAATGTTCCTTTTTAACCAGGCCTTTGATTGATTTAGGGGATGCGGGTGGCGCTGTGGTCTAAACCACAGAGCCTAGGGCTTGCCGATCAGAAGGTCGGCGGTTCAAATCCACACGACGGGGTGAGCTCCCGTTGCTCGGTCCCTGCTCCTGCCCACCTAGCAGTTCGAAAGCACGTCAAAGCGCAAGTAGATAAATAGGTACCGCTCCGGCGGGAAGGTAAACGGCGTTTCCGTGTGCTGCTCTGGTTTGCCAGAAGCGGCTTAGTCATGCTGGCCACATGACCCGGAACCTGTATGCGGACAAACGCCGGCTCCCTCGGCCTATAGAGTGAGATGAGCACCGCAACCCCAGAGTCGTCCGCGACTGGACTTAACTGTCAGGGGTCCCTTTACCTTTACCTTTACCTTGGTTGATTTGATTGACATCCTATGCCCTTCTAAAATGTTTTTTTTTTTTGGGGGGGGGTTATTGGGTTGTTGTTTTTATTTTGATTATGCATTTTGTGGTTTTATATTTTGATTTTGTTCTGTGAAGCGCCCCGAGACCTCTGGGTATAGGGCAGTAGATAAATTCAATAAATAATAATAATAATAATAATAATAATAATAATAATAATAATAATAAATTAGAAGAAGAAGAGCATATGCTGGATCAGGCCAGCATCCTGCTGTCGTGGCGGCCAGCCAGAAGCCCATTGTGGGAAACTCACAAACCTGATCCAGCAGTGGCCCGTCTTCTGCTGTTGGTACTATAAATTGCCAGCTCCAAGAGGGAGTTAGCCACCTGGATTGTGCAAGCACTGGGCTAGTTTGCGGCTCCTCCTGGCCAGTCTGTGCAGGGTGTGTGACTCTGTCCTGGTGGTCCTGGAGTTTCACCTGGCAGAGTGAAAAGATGACTGCTGCTGCTCCACGCATCCCTTTGGGCCCCTTTCCAAACTCTGATGTGTGTTGGCTACTTCTTCCACGCAGCGGGGAAGACCCCCGCGGGAGAAGAGAAAAGAGCAGCGTTTTCCTAGGTGCCTTTGGAAGCAGCAGTTGGGCAATTGCAGAGCCCCAGTAATGATTCTCAGTATCATAAAACATAATTAGAAAATGCCTGGGATGCCTGCGGTGGAGCCCTCTGTGATCCTCGCTCAGTGTCAGGGAATGTGGGTGGGAGAGAGAGGAGCCTCCCTTTTCTGGAGGGCTGTGCGTGTATAAGGGCTGGCGGATGTATCAAAAACTCCTTTGCGAGCTGGTCTGGGTCTCGAGATCTCGCATGGAGGAATCTTTCGGTGAATGTTACGTTCACGTGGGGTCTGTGTGTGCGCTTAAAACAGGGGAGGTTGAGTTTCATAGCTCATAAATCCCTGTAATGGGAAACCTGTTGACATAGCCTGTCCAGGAGCCTTGCTAATGTTACACAGCTACCCTTGGTGCCCACCAGGCCAGCTCCCTCCCTCTCTGTGCATCAACGATGCTGCCAGGCTCATCATGCCGAGCCACCCACGACCAGCAGCCACGAGTCAGGCCTGGGTGTAGGAGCAGTGGGGGGAAAAAATGGAAACCTAAAGAAATGGGATGCAGGGGGTCTTCCAGGAAGATTGGGCCATCTAGTCCAACCCCCTGGTCTACAATTCGCACTCAGAACTCAGGGCTCTCCGTAGCCAAATGACCGGCAGTGATGCAGTGTGACTTGGAGTAACTGGAAGATGGTTGGGCTTTCTCGATCTCAAAAGGACTCTACACCGGTGAAGGCAGAGAGTGGAGTGTGTGTGTACCTTTCAAAAGAGGGTTTGGGTAGAAAACCTTCCATGACCCAGCACCCCAGTTTCCTAGGTCCTTTCCAGACAAAGCGCAGCCGATGAGATGGGACACCCAAATTGTCGGCAGGTCAGGGGGCAGCCTCTGGCTCCTGGGAACCTCATGACACAGCCTCTCCTTTGCAGGATCTTTGTGAACCGGAGTCTGGCGCTGGAAAAGATCAAATGTTTCGGCTTTGACATGGATTACACTCTCGCAAGTAAGTAAGAGGCCACCAGATGATAAAAATTGTGACCCATGATGGCTAAAAACTCTTCTTTTTATACTTGTTTGCTTTCCGAATCACTTTGAGCTGTTTTTGTGAAAAAGCAACTAACCAAGGGGATACTGAGTCCTTGGGGGAGTTGGGCTGTAAAAGCCAACCCCCCATTCCCCCCCCTTATATCAGATACTAATACTAAATGGTTCCTCCCTGTTCAGGGGCAGTCTACCTCTGAGTATACAAGCAACAGGGGAACGTTAGCCCGGCACCTGGCTGCAGTTCTTGTCCACTTTGCATAAATACTTCATTTTGATTGCTTTCTAAAATTTGCATGCTTGCGTGTTTATTTATTGTTTCATAAAATTTATGCACCGCTTGACTGTAGAAAACCTCGAAGCGGTTTCAAAAGAAGCCCCCCCCCCAAAAAAAAATCACTAAGAAAATTAACAATAATTTAAGACATTAAATACAGATAGACTAAAAAAATAATAATACTGTATTTTCCAACATATAAGACGACTGGGCGTATAAGACGAACCCCAACTTTTCCAGTTAAAATATAGAGTTTGAGATATACTCGACTGCAGATTCTCCACCCGGCGTATAAGACGACCCCCGACTTTTGAGAAGATTTTCCTGGATTAAAAAGTAGTTTTATACGCCAGAATATACAGTAATTGTTTAGGCTTGTTCATAATTCCATGACACAAAAAAAAGTAGAATCCAGTTGTTACTCCAATGACTCTAGAATATCCAAAGCAAGATGATGAAAAAGAACCAGGATATTGACAAATACAGAACTGCAATTGGAAGTTTGCTTTATTTAGCAAACATATCCAGGCCTGACATAACAAATGCAACTAACATACTTAGCAGAAAAACGTCGCAAGTTGACACAGTAAGCTTATAATGAATGGTTCCTTTAAAGTATCTTAAAACACATATCATTTCATTGCATTCCAATCTTTCTGTATTGGCTTGGGCATTTTTCTGCTAAGTATGTTTAGTTGTATTTGGATATTTCTGCTAAATAAAGCAAACTTCCAATTGCACTTCTGTATTTGTCAATATCCTCAAATTCTTTTTCATCATCTTGCTTTGGATATTCTAGAGTCATTGCAGTAATCATTGCAAAAGGGAAAAAAGACCACTGGGCTGTATTTGATAGATGTGGCCCAAGATTTCCTGAATTTGCTTTGCAACTTTTTTTGGGGTGGGGAGTCAGACCAGCCTGCAAAGATACACCCAGGAAGTGCCTCCCTAAAATTACTTTTATCAAAGTAATTGTTGAACTGAAATACAATTAAGAAGAAGTAGAATAATAATAATAATAATAATAATAATAATAATAATAATAATAATAAAATTTATTTATACCCTGCCCATCTGGCTGGGTTTCCCCAGCCACTCTGGGCGGCTTCCTACAGAATATTAAAATACAATAGTCTACTAAACATTAAAAGCTTCCCTAAACAGGGCTGCCTTCACATGTCGTCTAAAAGTCTGGTAGTTGTTTTTCTCTTTGACATCTGGTGGGAGGGCGTTCCACAGGGCGGGTGCCACTACCGAGAAGGCCCTCTGCCTGGTTCCCTGTAACCTCACTTCTCGCAGGGAGGGAACCGCCAGAAGGCCCTTGGTGCTGGATCTCAGTATCCGGGCTGAATGATGGGGGTGGAGATGCTCCTTCAGGTATACTGGACCGAGGCTGTTTAGGGCTTTAAAGGTCAGCACCAACACTTTGAACTGTGCTCGGAAATAGTGAGATACACGCTGTTGCTGTATGTAGTTTATTTTATTTGTTTTTTTATCTTATATTTTGGAAATGTACATCCAGGTTTTTTCCCCTTTCATTTTTTTGGGGGCCCCCAAGAGAGTGAGGGCCCTAAGCTATAGCTTGTTTAGCTTATCTGTAAATCCGGCACTGCTCCCCAAACTGCCTTTTGCCTCTGCAGTGTACAAATCTCCGGACTACGAGGAGCTGGCCTTTGAGCTCTTGCTGGAGCGCTTGGTGTCCATTGGCTACCCCCACGAGATCCTGGAGTACAGATACGACCCCACTTTCCCCACCAGGTAAGGGAGCAGCGATGCCTTGGCAGCCCAGAGGTGGGAGCCATGTGGCCCGGGGGGGGGGGAAGGACCCACCCTCCTCACCCGCCCTCTCCTCTTCCTCAGGGGCCTCGTATTTGACGCCATGTACGGCAATTTGCTGAAGGTGGACTCCCACGGGAACCTGCTGGTCTGTGCCCACGGCTTCCGCTTCCTCAAAGGGTAGGTGATGCCTTCCACCACAACCAGGTTTTACTCTCTCCAGTCCCCACCAGCTGTGGGCCCCCCCAAGAAAAGCAGTCAGCCCTGGGAAGCCACAAGGAGAAGGCCCTCTTATGTCTCCTGGGATGGGGGGACGGACGACAACACACATTTTCCTTCGCAGGAGGTTTTTAAGAAGACGCTGTGTGGCCATCTGCAGGGATTCTTAAGCTGTGGTTCCTGCATTCCAGGGGGTTGGAGTAAATGACCCTTGTGGGTCCCTTCTGATTCTATCTATCTGTCTATCTATCTATCTATCTATCTATCTATCTATCTATCTATCCATCCATCTATCTATCTTTTTATTGGTTTTACATAAAATTATACACAATTGCCATAACCATTCCAAAACATACAGTAAAAACAAAGAAGGTCCTTTCGAACCTTCAGACCTCCTTCCCTCCCTCTGTGGGTTCCATTTCCAAAAATTTAAACGTTTCCCCCTGCATCACAGAGCCAGTGTGGTGTAGTGGTTAAGAGCAGTAGACTTGTAATCTGGTGAACCAGGTTCGTGTCCCTGCTCCTCCACATGCAGCTGCTGGGTGACCTTGGGCCAGTCACCCTTCTCTGAAGTCTCTCAGCCCCACTCACCTCACAGAGTGTTTGTTGTGGGGGAGGAAGGGAGAAAGAGATTGTTAGCCGCTTTGAGACTCCTTCAGGTAGTGATAAAGCGGGATATCAAATCCAAACTCTTCTTCTTCATCATCTTTTACCGTTATCCATCTATTATATAATCATATTAACCACAGTTCATTTCACTTTGCAAGTGTCATTGTATCCCTGCCAATGATTTCAACAGTTTACAGCGGCCTTTTAAGTATATTACAAATTTATTCCAGTCTTTTAAGAAATACTTGGTCTTCCTGGTTTCTGATCTTTCATGTCCATCTTGCCATTTCTGCATATTCCATCAATTTGGTCTGCCACTGTTCTCTGGTCGGTACTTCTCCTTCTTTCTATCTCTGGGCTAGAAGCATTCTCGGTGCCGTCGTTTCATACATAAACAACCTTCTATTTTCTTTTGGTAGTTGCTCACCTGTTATACCTAACAGAAAAGCCTCTGGTTTTTTTTAATAAAAGTTTTCTCAAACATTTGATTTAGTTCATTATATATCATTTCCCAGAAAGCTTTTACCACCCCACAGGACCCCACCACATATGATAAAAGGTACCTTCTTTCTTTCCTTTTACATTTCAGCACAAATTTGAGCTGGTTCCAGGGGCGTAGCAAGGGGGGGTTGTCCGCCCCGTGTTCAATAATGGAGGGGGTGACAAATTATCAAGGAAATTTTGCAAAACTTTTTTGAATTTCTTTTAAATGCCTGCTCCAAAGGTCTTATCTTACTGTACTAGGGATTATATAGCTATATATGAAATTTCATGCATATCGGTTAATATCTTGACCCTCCTCCACCAAAATAGCTGTTCACTTGGCTGTTTTCCTATGTCATGAAGGCTGAAATTTCAGTTCAGTGGAGCACTTACTGTTCCCAACCCTAACCCTGTGGAAAGCCATCTAATTAGACTTCAATTTGATTTTGAGGTGTTTTTAGGAGGTAATTTAATTATTGTTTGATTTTATACCAATGTTATGTATCTGATGTTAGCCACCCTGAGCCTGACTTCGGCCGGGGAGGGCGGGATAGAAATAAAAGTTTTTTAATATTATTACTTGTTATTATTCCTTTGTAAGAAAATATGAAATAACATAAAACCATTTTTGTGGGGGGGGATCAATGGGGGGGTTGACAAGAAATTTCCTGCACCGGGTACCACCTGAACTTCCCATGCCTGGGGGGGTGTGACAAATTTTTTTTTGTCCCCGGGTACCAATTTACCTTGCTACGCCCCTGGCTGATTCTGTACATTTTTGCAATTTTACTCGGAGTCGGGTACCAACGATGCATCATTTTAATATAATTTTCTTTCAAACGAACTGCAGGCCGTAAACTTCAGGTCCTCTCTCCATAACCTTTCCCCATGATGAAAATTGTATATTATAACCAAAATCTCTTGCCCAGTGTATCATCACTGATTTAACTTCTTCATTTAACTTCTTCAGTAAACCATTCTGATTCTATGACTCTTCCAGGAAGAGCCCCCCCTCCCCCCGCCACGTTATTTCCACCTCTGCTGCTCATGAACTAACAGAGGTCTGGGCGGGAGGAGCTGCTATGGCGTGGGGAGGAGGGGGGCAAGCTGGTTGCCCAGTCCCCATCAGGATAGGGCTTCTGCCAGCTGGGGGGCTGTTGCAAAGAGTCTGCCACCGCTGAGATTGCAGAGGGAAACCAGGGCAGTGGATGCGGCCCCCCCCCCTCTGAATCTCCCTCCTTCCTGGCTGCAAGAGCTCTCCGAGGGTCATCTAGCTGCGGGAATAGCAGCTAAGCTATGCCTGACAGGTGGCTCCCCAACCTCTGTTTAGAAACCTCCACCAACTTGTGAGGGAGTCCGTTCCATGGCCAACCAGCTCTTACTGCCAGGAAGTTCTTCATTCTTCTTCCACGTGCTGCTGGTGGGCTGTGGATGGGTGGTTGTTGTTGTTGTTATTATCATTTATTATCATTGTATTAAATTTTCAACAAAAGTAACAAAAACGAAACACAATAACAAATACAATAACAACCACAATATCTATCTATCTATCTATCTATCTATCTATCTATCTATCTATCATCTATCCTATCTATCTATATATATTGTGGTTGTTATTGTATTTGTTATTGTGTTTTGTTTTTGTTATTTTTGTTGAAAATATACACACACACATACACACACACACAAAGACAATATCGAATCCATAAAATGGGATTCTCTGAATCCTGTGACTTCTCTCTCTCTCTCTCTCTCTCTCCCCCCCCCCGTTCCTTAAATTTTCTTTTCGTCTGCATATCATTTCTTCTCCAAATTACTATTATTTTTACCTCAGATTTCCTGTACTATTTCTAAAATTGCAAGTGTTTTTAAAATCCTGCCAATTTTATTAACCCGTTTACAATACTTTTGCAAATACATAAAAAACATTTCCCATTATGTTTTAAATTCCTTGTCATCTTGATTTCTGAGCTTTCCAGTTAGCTTCGCCGTTTCAACACAGTCCATTAACTTGGTTTGCCAACCTTCTTTGGTCGGGACTGTTTCCTCTTTCCATCTTTGCGCTAACAATATCCGGGCGTCCGTCATAGCATACATAAACATTTTTTTTCTGGTTACAGGTAGGTAGCCGTGTTGGTCTGCCATAGTTAAAACAAAATAAAAAATAAAAAAATTCCTTCCAGTAGAACCTTAGAGACCAACTAAGTTCGTTCTTGGTATGAGCTTTCGTGTGCATGCACACTTCTTCAGATACACTGAAACAGAAGTCACCAGACCCTTATATATATGGGTCATGCACACGAAAGCTCATACCAAGAAAAAACTTAGTTGGTCTCTAAGGTGCTATTGGAAGGAATTTTTTAATTTTTTAATTTATTTTTTTTCTGGTCTTTTAGAATCTCTGCTCCTACTATACCTAATAAAAAGGCTTCTGTTTTTTTGTTTTTTTTTTACAAAGGTTACTCTAAACATTTTTTTCATTTCGTTATAAATCGTTTCCCAATTTTTTAAAAACCTTCCTACGTTTCCACCACATATGATAAAACGTACCCTCTATTTCTTTACATTTCCAGCCCTGATTAGGTCTTGTTCTGTTCATTTTTGTTAATTTAACCGGGGTTAGATACAACCGATACATCATTTTCATATAGTTCTCTTTCAGTAGAGTACATGCAGCAGATTTCATATCTGTCTTCCAAAGCCGTTCCCAACCCGTCATTCATATATTATGCCCCACATCTTTCGCCCATTTTATCATAACGCATTCGACCTGTTCCTCTTCGGTGTCCCACTCCAAGAGCAGGTTGTACATGGGTGGGTCTGTAACTTTCCCTCTGTGGGTTTTCCTACAGGGCCAGAGCTGCCAGTCACCTTCTCAGGTGGCAGGTAGGTAGCCGTGTTGGTCTGCCATAGTCAAAACAAAATTAAAAAATTTAAAATTCCTTCCAGTAGCACCTTAGAGACCAACTAAGTTTGTTCTTGGTATGAGCTTCCGTGTGCATGCACACTTCTTCAGATACACTGAAACAGAAGTCACCAGACCCTTATATATAGTGAGAGAGTGGGGAGGGGTATTACTCAGAAGGGTGGTGGGAATGGGTGATTGGCTGATGGGTGCGGAAAACCTGTTGATGACTGTTAACGACTGCAATTGGTCTTACAGGAAAAAGCAAGGGGTGAGATGGCTAAAGATAGCTTTGTCATGTATAATGAGATAAGAATCCAATGTCTTTGTTCAGACCAGGTCTCTCCATGGTTTTAAGTTTGGTAATTAGTTGCAATTCAGCAACTTCTCTTTCCAGTCTATTTCTGGTACCAGAGCCTGCAATAAACCCAGATGCCAACTTTGCTGCCGCGTACACCCGGACAACACCATCACTGGCCCCAACAACATCAAACATACCATCTCAGGACTATTTAATTGCTCACCTTCTAACATTGTGTATGCCATCAAATGCCAACAGTGCCCTTCAGCTCTCTATATTGGACAAACAGGGCAAACCTTATGCCAAAGGATAAATGGACATAAATCTGATATCAGGAATCAGAAGATCTCAAAGTAGTTGTCTTACTGCAAAGCAATTTCAGAAATCCCCCCACTCTCTCACTATATATAAGGGTCTGGTGACTTCTGTTTCAGTGTATCTGAAGAAGTGTGCATGCACACGAAAGCTCATACCAAGAACAAACTTAGTTGGTCTCTAAGGTGCTACTGGAAGGATTTATTTTTTATTTTTTATTTTGTTTCTTCTCAGGTGGGAGCAGCTGGCATGACCTTGGTGGTGGCTTCAGTCTGCTCTTTGGAGAGCTGTTCCACCTCCCCCCCCCTCCCCCCCAGCACATTCCTGCCTTGCATTGTTTTGATATCTGGGATGGTTCTTTGCCCTCTACTGCACACAGGGCCTGGCTGGGAGGGGGAGGGACCCATGGCAAGGTCACTCCCCGCCCCCATGTCTCCCCAGAGGAAGAGGAGCAAGGTCTGGGCATCCAAATCACCAGCCTGGCATTTGCTTGCTCTGAACCAGGGAACCCTTCAAGCAGGATTTGAACGCAGCTCTCCCCCCTTCTGTGGTTTCCAGCAAGTGGTATTCAGGAGGAGGCAGAACCCTGAGCTCTGGTGACCACCAGTAGCCCTCAATGCCATGAATTTGCCCAATCCAGGAGGCAGAATCAAAGCCATAGCTGTCAACCCTCCCTGCTGTTCCCCACTGCTATAGGCACCTGGCTTGAGAGCAGTACATGTGAAAAGGATCTAGGAGTCTTGGTAGACCACAAACTTGACATGAGTCAACAGTGTGATGCAGCAGCTAAAAAAGCCAATGCAATTCTGGGCTGCATCAATAGGAGTATAGCGTCTAGATCAAGGGAAGTAATAGTACCACTGTATTTCGCTCTGGTCAGACCTCACCTGGAAGACTGTGTCCAGTTCTGGGCACCACAGTTCAAGAAGGATACTGACAAGCTGGAACGTGTCCAGAGGAGGGCAACCAAAATGGTCCAAGGCCTGGAAACAATGCCTTATGAGGAACGGCTTAGGGAGCTGGGTATGTTTAGCCTGGAGAAGAGAAGGTTAAGGGGTGATATGATAGCCATGTTCAAATATATAAAAGGATGTCATATAGAGGAGGGTGAAAGGTTGTTTTCTGCTGCTCCAGAGAAGCGGACACGGGGCAATGGATTCAAACTACAAGAAAGAAGATTCCACCTAAACATTAGGAAGAACTTCTTGACAGTAAGAGCTGTTCGACAGTGGAATTTGCTGCCAAGGAGTGTGGTGGAGTCTCCTTCTTTGGAGGTCTTTAAGCGGAGGCTTGACAGCCATCTGTCAGGAATGCTTTGATGGTGTTTCCTGCTTGGCAGGGGGTTGGACTGGATGGCCCTTGTGGTCTCTTCCAACTCGATGATTCTATGATTCTATGATTCTAGGCCCCACATCTCCCCTCTCCCAGGGTTGGCCAGTTCGGCGTGGCTTCGCCTTTGAGTTTGCCCCCCCCCCGCCCGCCAATTTCAAGGTCTCTGCCATTCTGAGAGCAGAACCAGCGCCCTCTGGAACTCACATTTGCCCTCCCTGCCAGCAATATGCCCCTGCTCTCCCTTTCCCCACAGAGGTGCCCCCCCCTCTGTTTTTGTCCCTGGAACAGGCTGAGAATAGCTTTTGCAGGCGATCCAGCCTGCAGGAGGGGGAGGCTGGAGTTGTGGGGGGGGGGATAGTTCCCAGCTGCTGTCATAATGCTAAATCCTGCCCAGATGACTTTCCCTTTCCTATAGCGCAGATACTTCTGCTTCCCTAAGTGCCAGGCTTATTGTCCCCGGATTGCACCACTAGCTCTGGCGTCCCTCCTGATGCCACTCCTGATATACCGCTTGTGTTAAACCAGGACAGAGTTGTGGGGCTGGGGGTGCAAGGAAGTGGCAGAGAAATGGGGAGGCCCCAAATAGACGTTGGTCCGAATGCCGCCAGAGCCTCCGTCAGTCGGGGATAGCCCGCCCTGGGCTGCAAGGAGGCCCAGCTGATCACCGGGAAACAGGAAGAGACAGCGTGGTGCAGTGGTTAAAGTGTCGGATTGTGACCTGGGAGACCGGGGTTCAGTTCAAAGCTCGCTGGGCGTGACCTTGGGGGTCAGTCCCTGCCCCTCAGTGCAACTTATCTCACAGCGATGGAAATAAATAAACTTAAAAAGGCAGTGGCAGCCCAAGTGGAGGACTTTCTCCATCCAAGAGGGGGCCTGGTATGGAGAGAGCGGCCAGGAAGACTCCCCCCTCTTTCTCTTCTCTGGGTGGGTCCAGAGCCAGCTTGTCACTCACCTGGCATCAGGTGACATCAGCTGCAGGGCAGGTAAGGCACAGCTGTCAGGGAACCATCTGGCCACACAAGCCTCCCCCATCACAGCTTTCAGCAGGGAGCAGAAAGTCCCCCTGATGTCAAGTGGTTGACAGGTGACCCATAGGTCAGTGATTAACTGGAACCCTGAGGTGCCAAATGACGGACAGGCTATTCAGGAGGTTGGCACAACACATAATTTAATTTTCCACCATGGGGTTTAGATAAATTCATGGAGGAGAATGTTATTTATTATCTTACATTATCATCTGTGATTACATATGATGATATTATTCTCCTCCATGAATTTATCTAAACCCCGTGGTGGGAAATTAAATTACATGCTCCCTGAACCCCCTGAGTAGCCTGTCCATCAGTTTGGAGGGGCGTGGGATGAACTTCAAATTTTTTTATATATACTGCCCCATACCAAAGGAGCCCAGAACATCAAGACAGTCACAATGGAGTGTGTTGTGTATGTATCTCTCTCTCTCTCTGGGAGCCAGTGTGGTGTAGTGGTTAAGAGTGGTAGACTCGTAATCTGGTGAACCGGGTTCACATCTCCGCTCCTCCACATGCAGCTGCTGGGTGACCTTGGGCTAGTCACACTTCTCTGAAGTCTCTCAGCCCCACTCACCTCACAGAGTGTTTGTTGTGGGGGAGGAAGGGAAAGGAGAATGTTAGCCGCTTTGAGACTCCTTCAGGAATATCAAATCCAAACTCTTCTTCTTCTTCTTCTTCTTCTTCTTCTTCTTCTTCTTCTTCTTCTTCTTCTTCTTCTTCTTCTTCTCTCTGTGTAATCTCTCCTGCTGGGGAGCCCAGGTGGGGAGAGAGTCTGCCTTTGTCCTCCTGCCCAGTTTGAGGGTTTCTCATCAGGGCGCCTTGTGGGATGCTGGATTTACTGGGCCCCCTCTGGCCCAATCCAGCAGCCAGCCAATTCACCACTCCCTTTTGTGAACAGCCTTACTTTCAAAACCTCTGAACGGAGGGGGAGGTTTGGGGGACCCAGTCTTCCGGTTCCCTCCAAGGGTGCCCCCCTCACCTGCTTCCCCGTTGCACCCCCCACCCCCGCCTCATGCCTGTGTGCTGTCCCCTCCCCCTCCCTGCTTTTAGGGCCGAGATCTGGAATTATTACCCCAACAAGTTCATCCAGAGAGATGACATGAAGAGGTTCCACATCCTGAACACGTTATTCAACTTGACAGGTGAGTGCAGATGGGGGAAGACAGCGATGGATGGCTCCTTGCCGCGATGGATCTGCCCTGCCTCCACAGCTGGAAGCAGCAACGCTTCTGAACGCCAGTAGCTGGAAGCCCAGAGTTGCTCTTGGGCTCTGATTCTGTTTGCTGGTTTCTCAGAAGAGGCATCTGGTTAGCCGCAGTGGGGAGAAGAGGGTGACACTATGGGACTGAAACCGCCTTGGGAGTGCTGGTCGGTGATTTCCAGCAGGCTAGGGAGAGAGGTGAAAGCTGCTTCCTGGTCCTGCTGGATCTTTCAGCGGCCTTTGACACCATCAACCATAACATCCTTCTGGACCGTCTAGAGGAGCTGGGAGCTGGGGGCACTGTCATACAGTGGTTCCGCTCCTTCCTCCTGGGCCGTGTCCAGAAAGTGGTAATGGGGGATGAGTGTTCAGACCCTTAGGCTCTCACTTGTGGGGTGCCTCAGGGTTCCGTCCTCTCCCCCATGCTTTTTAACATCTACATGAAGCTGCTGGGAGAGATCATCAGGGAGTTTGGGCTGGGTGTTCATCAGTATGCGGATGATACCCAGCTCTACCTCTCTTTCAAATCAGAACCAGTGAACATCCTGTGTGAGTGTCTGGAGGCAGTGGGGGTTGGGGGTGGATGGCGGCTAAGAAATTGAGGTTGAACCTGGACAAGACAGAAGTACTGTTTTTTGGGGGGGCAGGTGTGGGAGACTCCCTGGTCCTGAATGGAGTATCTGTGCCCATAAAGGACCAGTTGTGCAGCCTAGGAGTAATTTTGGACTCATGGAGGCCTCTGGGTAGCTCTGGGAAGGGATCCCTGCACTTCAACTGACCTCTTCCTTTGACGTGCCCCACTGACCTCTTCCCCCCTCTTTTCCTGCAGAGACCTACCTGTTTGCCTGCCTGGTGGATTTTTTCACCAACTGCTCCAGATATGTGAAGTGAGTGTGATGGATTGTTTTGCCTGGGCGGTCTGTGTCGAGGGGGCATGAGTTGCTGAGCAGTGCCAGGGGGGAGGAAGGTGCGTGAAATGGTCCAGAAATCCAAACATCTGTTTGTCATGTCTGTTCCTCTTTCCCCAGCTGTGACACAGGCTATAAACACGGGAACCTGTTCATGTCCTTCCGGAGCATGTTCCAAGATGTCCGAGACGCCATGGACTATGTCCACCTCTCGGTGAGCACCGTAGGGTGGGCAGTGAGGGGTGGGCATGGAGCATGGAGAGTGACAAGGGAGCATCACCCACCTTTAGAAAACTTGGCCTCTGCCAACCTTCCCCAACCTGGCGCCCTCCAGATGTTTTAGACCTTGGCTTCCACCAGCCCGAATCCTCTCAAGATCTCATCAAAAGGTGTTTGATTAATGGCTGGTGCTTTCATGTCATGCCAGGATCTGTGCTGGGGGGGGGGTCTGGGGAAGCCCCGAGGATGCCCTGCCGGCAGCCCCCAAAGCCTTGCCTTATCGCTGGCTAGAGTGGGGGGTCCTGATGACCTCTTTGTATCTTCGTCTACTAGGGCTCCCTCAAGGAGAAGACGCTGGAGAATCTGGAGAAATACGTGGTCAAAGACGTGAGTGTTGACCAGGCCTAGGTGCAGAATTGCTGCCAGACAGGAAGCTTTCTTTGGGGCTGGGGGTCTCCCAAGACCGGTGTTTGTGTGTGTGTGTGTGTGTGTGTGTGTGTGTGTGTATAAGGGGAAGCCAGAACAAATTACAGTCTTACCTCGGGTTACGTACGCTTTGGGTTGCGTACTTTTTGGGTTACGAACTCTGCTACCCCAGAAGCGCAACCCGAAGCGTGCGCGATTCATGCATGCGCAGAAGCGTTTTCGCGGTATGCGCAGAAGCGATTTTTTGAGTTTTAAAAAATTATTTGGGTTATGTCCTTTTCGGGTTACTTACTGTAACCCGGAATGAATTAAGGACGTAACCCGGGGTACCACTGTACTGGGGTCCACCAGTCCAGAAGGGGGCCTGGGGCCAGACTATCTTGCCTATGTTTTATGCAATTCTTAACCAAACGTATATTCTCTGTCCGATGCACACATAGTTCTATATAGTGGCTTGCAAACTTGTGCTGTGGACCGAGCATTTCTGACTCTCTGTGAATGTTCACTTCTGTACTTTGACAGTATGAAACCGCAGCCTCGCCTTGTTACGCACAGCTGCATTTGTAGTGCACACCCTGCGAATGCAACACGTTGTTCTGCGTTATACACCCAAGTTTAGCAGCTGATGTGTACGGTTAGTTCAGCAAGGATTGTGTGGGTGCCTGCATTATTGCTGTTGGTCATTGGGCTCTCAGTATTCTCAACAGCCACCAATCCATACCCTCCAACGTTTCTCCGATGAAAATAGGGACGTCCCATTCCATAACGATAATTTTCCTATTTCTACCCCACACATCTTGTTGGGTTGCCGCAGCCGCTCTGGGCAGCTTCCAACATATATAAAAACATTAAACATTAAAAAAAACTTCCCTCTACAGGATTGCCTTCAGATGGCTCAGGGGAAGGATAACTCCATACCCCCCAACATTTCTCCAATGAAAACAGGTACATCCTAAGGAAAAGTGAGGGACGCGGTTGGCGCTGTGGTCTAAATCACTGAGCCTAGGGCTTGCTGATCAGAAGGTCGGCAGTTCAAATCCCCGCGATGGGCTGAGCTCCCGTTGCTCGGTCCCAGCTCCTGCCTACCTAGCAGTTCGAAAGCACGTCAAAAATGCAAGTAGATAAATAGGTACCACTCTGGCGGGAAGGTAAACGGCGTTTCCGTGCGCTGCTCTGGTTCACCAGAAGCGGCTTAGTCATGCTGGCCACATGACCCGGAAGCTGTACGCCGGCTCCCTTGGCCAGTAACGTGAGATGAGCGCCGCAACCCCAGAGTCGGACACGACTGGACCTAATGGTCAGGGGTCCCTTTACCTTTACCTTTAAGGAAAAGTGGGGCATTCCGGGATCAAATCAGAAACCGGGATGCCTTCTTTAAATCAGGGACGCCCCTGGAAAATGGGGACACTTGAAGGGTCTGCCAGTATTATCATATTTATTATTTACAACAAAGTTGAGATCTTGCATTTATTTTATATCCCTTGTAAAGATTTTTTAGCTGGCCTGCCATTGCTGGGCAGGGACCCATGCGCAGCTTGTTTTCACTGGGACCCAAATCTGCTCCCAGTGGCTCTGGGTGCTCCCCCCCAGGCCACAGCCTCTTTCTCTTCACCAGGGGAGCTCCAGGAGTGCGAGGTAGCTTCCGGCTCGGCAGCTGCAGCTGTCGGTGCAATTCCATTTTTCAAATTTCCTGTGCTCGGTCGTACTTCAGCAGCTGTTGACAAAGAATCTGGGGAGCGCGGATCCTTCCCCAAGGTCATTTCGGCCAGAGGAACCAGGGGGCTGAGCGACAAGTCCAGAAGTCCCTAGTTCGAATCTCGTCTCTGCCCTGACTTCACCAAAAGGGGGTGGAGCTTAGGCAAGCCCCTCCCACACAGCCTCAACCTTCCCTTCTGCAATATGGGGTAATAATACTCACCCTGCTGGGCGTTGCAAGGATTACATCAATCCATTGAACGTAAAGCCCTTTGATCACGCCAACGGAATTGGCAAATCCTAAGTCAGGGGTCCCAGGCGGGACCCAGGTGGCACTGTGGGTTAAACCACAGAGCCTAGGGCTTGCTGATCAGAAGGTCGGCGGTTCGAATCCCTGCCACGGGGTGAGCTCCCGTTGCTCGGTCCCTGCTCCTGCCCACCTAGCAGTTCAAAAGCACGTCAAAGTGCAAATAGATAAATAGGTACCGCTCCGGCGGGAAGGTAAAGGGTGTTTCCGTGCGCTGCTCTGCTTCGCCAGAAGTGGCTTACTCATGCTGGCCACATGACCCGGAAGCTGTCTACGGACAACTGCTGGCTCCCTCGGCCTATAGAGCAAGATGAGCACCGCAACCCCAGAGTCGGACACGACTGGACCTCTGATGGTCAGGGGTACCTTTACCTTTACCTTTAAGTCAGGGGTCAGCAAACTTTTTCAGCAGGGGGCCGGTCCACTGTCCCTCAGACCTTGTGGGGGGGGCGGACTATATTTTGAAAAAAAAATGAACGAATTCCTATGCCCCACAAATAACCCACAGATGCATTTTAAATAAAAGCACACATTCTACTCGTGTAAAAACACCAGGCAGGCCCCACAAATAACCCAGAGATGCATTTTAAATAAAACGATGCATTCTACTCATGTAAAAACATGCTGATTCCAGCACCATAATTCAAAAGCATCAATTCTTCGACGATCAGCCTTCTTTATGGTCCAGCTCTCACTTCCACACATCAGCCCTGGAGCAGGAACTGGCAAGCCACTCCAGTATCCCTGCCAAGAAAACTCCATGGACAAAATAAAATAAAAAATTCTTTCCAGTAGCACCTTAGAGACCAACTAAGTTTGTTCTTGGTATGAGCTTCCGTGTGCATGCAGAAGGTATCTGAAGAAGTGTGCATGCACACGAAAGCTCATACCAAGAACAAACTTAGTTGGTCTCTAAGGTGCTACTGGAAAGAATTTTTTTATTTTATTTTGTTTTGACTATGGCAGACCAACACGGCTACCCACCTGTAACTGGATCCATGGACAAAGACAACAAGCTGTTGTGGCTTGTAGCCATCAATAGCCCTCTCCTCCTTCATGAATTGGTCTGTTCCCCCCTGAGGTCTTGCTGCCTGCCTTCTTCATTTCCTCCTGCCTTGCTTCTACAGCCACGGGTGTCTCTCCTACTGAGCCGCATGAAGGACCACGGGAAGGTCTTTTTGGCCACCAACAGCGACTACACCTACACAGACGTAAGTAAGCCCCACCCCACGGCTCACTGAGGGCGGATAGGTGCACCTCTGTCCTCCCCACTTTGTGTCTGGCTCCACCCACAGAGAGGAGAAGTGGCCGGCTGCCAGACTTGTGCCAACCCTCATCCCCCCACTTCTGTGGCTCTTCCCCACTGAGCTATCCACCGAGTGCCACTGCCCCACACCATGCCATGGCAAGGCGTTGTTGGCTGGCAGGGGTCAGGAGGGAACCACACAGTCAGAGATGTGATGGCAGCCGGGGTGGCTCCTTTGGAAACGAGGAAGGCGAGCCTGTCTTGGGTTCGAGTTCCTGCAGGAAGCTCCAGTGACATGTGGGTCTGTCCCTTTGCAGGCGATCATGACGTACTTGTTTGACTTCGGAGAAGACGACGTGGTGAGTTGCCGCTTTTCCCGATTGCTAGCTCTCGCCCTTTCTCTTGTTCCCTGCTCCCAAGGACCAGTTGGAAAATTCCCAAGTGGGCCTCATGTGAGGAGAGCATCTTGTCTTCTGCTGGGTGGCAGGAATGGGGGAGATTCCCCTTGGTGGGGTGCTGCCTCATCTGCCTCATGGGTGGGCCAATTCTGGGTTAGAGTGTTGGACTAGGACCTGGGAGACCCCAGGGTTAGAGTCCCCTGCTTGGCCTTGAATGTGTGGGAATGTTGAGGGATGTGGGAGAGGATATATTGTTTTAGATATCCTATCCCAACTTGCGTTTACAAGCTCGATAATATCAGCAGAGCTAACATTCCCTTTTTACCTCACACGCACAGCGGATAATTTGCATAGACTCGCTAGAGTCATAAAAATGTTATCCTGGTGTCTTCCCCTTTTGATCCCTCTTTCAATAAGACACTTCACAGTCTTCGGTCAAGTGAAAAACATTTACTCACAAGTAATCATCTAGTCACACACAGGATCCTAGAGGCAGGCTTAAAAGTTGCTAAACAATATACGTGTGGTGACTTTCTCCTTATGAGAGAAAGTCCCCCTTTTCTACTTTTGGCCTAGTGCCAACGGTACATTTTTAGTAATGCTGCTTTTAAACTGTCAGAGAGAGAGATCAACACGACAACTGACCAGCGACAAAATGGAGCCCGGCCTGAGTTACAGTTGGCCGCTCCCAACTGTGGAGTTCCATATAAGGAAGTTTTGTCTCAGTCCAGGAAGACAGGAAGTTCCGGCTTGAGGACTAAGACAACCTTCTAGAAAAAGTTGGGTTTGACTGCCCCTGTTCTTTTTACATCCCACAGAATGAATCTGTCACTGGGTGTGGCATTCTATCTCAGCCTGACCTACCTCACAGGGTTGTTGTGAGGATCAAATGGGGAGGCGGAGATGGAAAGGTGGAATACATATGTAATAAATAAACCAATAAGCTTCCAGACTCAGAGGCCAGCCTCTTCCCAACAAAGACCCCCTCCCTCCCAGCTGCCCTGATTTTTCCTGTCCCCCAGCAGGAAGCACCCCAGTGCCGCCCCTGGCGCTCCTACTTCGACCTGATTGTGGTGGACACTCGCAAGCCCCTCTTCTTCGCGGAGGGCACTGTCCTTCGGCAGGTCAACACGGTAAGTGCCCTTTTGGTGCCAGCTGGGAGGCTGGATGGGGGTAGAGGCATTGCAGGGGGTTGGACTAGATGGCCACTGGGGGGACTCTTCCAGCTCTACAGTTCTATGATTCTAGGAAGTGCTTCCCCATCCAGAATCGAGGCAGGATTGGGTGGGATGGGGCCTGACCTGAACAGAAGTTGTCCTGCCTGCTTGGATGGACCAAGCCCCTCTTAGAGAAGTTTCTAGAGCAGAACACATGGACAAAGGCAATTCCTATTGCTGTCGGGGGGGGGGGTGCTTTAGCTTGGGTTCCTGCACTGCAGGGGGTAGGACTAGATGACCGCTGAGGATCCCTTCTCAACTCTACAATTATGTGATCCCACGCTGAGCAGCTGGGAAGCCGGTCACCCTGCCTTCCAGCTTCCCTCATTCCTCTCCTGCCTGACATAACTCCCTGTCTTTTTTTCTCAGGACACAGGGAAGCTGCGGATCGGTACCTACACAGGACCCCTTCAACACTGCGCTGTCTATTCGGGAGGTAAAGCCTGCACCAAAAGCTATAGTCCACGTTGGGAAAACTGCCTGGCCTTTAAAAGAACCCTCCTTGTTAGCCAGACGTGGGCTGCCGCAGAAGGGAAACGGAGCCACAGGGAGTGGCGTGAATCCATCAGGTCTGGACTCTGTCGGCTCTTCTCTTTTCAGGCTCTTCAGACATGGTGTGTGACCTTTTGGGAGTGAAGGGCAAGGACATCTTGTACATCGGAGACCACATATTTGGGGACATTCTCAAATCCAAGAAGAGGCAGGGGTGGAGGACCTTCCTGGTGGTCCCCGAGCTGGCCAAGGAGCTGCAAGTCTGGACAGAGAAAAGCGGTGAGGAGGAAGGTTTCAGTGGGTGGAGGCAGGCTTCTCTCACCCCATGCGTGTCTTTGCAATGACCCAGAGAGCACTGACAGCACTGAACAGAAGTTTATTAAATTTGTGAGGTCCATGCCTTTACACAAAATACCATATAACATTATTAAAAAGGATAAACAATAAAATTATTAAAATAAGTTAAAATTCATGCCGCGCTGTCCCAGCAAAGGAGACAGAACCCAAATCCCCCCACCATACAGGAAAGAGGATACAACAACAGGTTAGGAGGGCGATGGAGGGGCCCTCCCTACATCATCCATGAACCCCACCCGTAGTTTTCATAGCCCTCGCCACAAAGACCGCTACCACGTGGGAAATCCGCGGGTCAGCGTCCACCAGCAGAAACTTTACTTGGTCCCCAAGAGTTGACTATTGATTTGGGAATAGTTTGTAAGATCACATCCCCGAAGGCCGAGTAGATGGGACAGTGCAACAAATAATGTGTGAGATCCTCTTTGGTTCTCATGTGACAAGGACATATAAGGTGCTCTACCGGGATTTTTGCAAATCTGCCTGACAGATAGGCCGTAGGGATAGTATGAAAACACCACCAGCCAGATTCTTTGCACAGTGCCTTGTTAATCTCTGGAACTCCTTCCCGCAGGAGTCAGTGCTGGCTAGGAACTTGGATAGCTTTCAAAGAGGATCAGACAAACTCGTGGAGGAGGAGTGGGCTATTGATGGCTCCTAGCCAGGATGGCTCTGCTCTACCTCCACGGTCAGAGGCAACAATTTTTCTGAATACCAGTTGCTGGAAACCACAGAATAGGAGAATCCTGCTGGTGGTCTTCATCTGGTTGGCTACTGTGAGATGAGGATGCTGGACTAGATGGGCCATTGGACTGATCCAGCAGCCTCTTCTTAAGTCCTCTGCCCTCCCATGGTTAAGGGGTTGTCCCAGCCCATCCTACCTCCAGATCTTGGCTCCGATCCGTTTACTGGTGCCCAAAACCCAGGGACGTCTTATTTCCTAGATGTGTTTCAGAGAGCTTTGCTACTTGCAGATACCAAGAATCTAAAGACCCACCTCACCCCCCAGTCCTAAGAGGATGAGCTGGCAGCACCTCCATTTCAGAAGCCACACTTAAAGAATGTCCATTTCCCTCCTTCACAGAACTTTTTGAAGAGCTGCGGAGCCTGGACATCTTCTTGGCTGAGCTGTACCAGTAAGTCAGGATTCTTGCCCATTAGCACTTTGCCTGGGTGCTGCCTGTTGTGTGCACATGAGAAATTTGCAAGGAACCCACGTTTCGTATTGCATGTCGATATCCCGACCCCTCCCGTGAATAAATAAGACACAAGACACCGTAAAAAAGGTTAAATGGACAATAAAAGGCCACAACTTTATTGGTTCCGGATGTTGAGCGGTATTGGCTTTAGGCATTGGATCTAACTAGACTATATCCGACTCCAGTACGACGTGCTGGCAGTCCAGGAAGGGATAACCACTGTTGGGTGAGCCCTTGCTGCTGCACATCAGCTAAGGACTCACCCTGTGATCACCGATCTGGGGCGTGCCTTAGGCACTCACCACCCACGGCTCCGGTCACGGACACGCCCCCCGGACTCCTTTACGAAGTACCATTCAGCACTTGGGGGGAGGTGTTGGCCCGTCCCCCCCACCTCCTAACCTTCCTGACCTTATCCAATGCCTAACCGCCAAACCAAAGTTGTGACGAGTTGCTACGAGGTAGGCGAAAACCACAAGGCGGAGCCAATTTGCCAGGTGGAAAAATTCCTACCAGGCCCCTCAACGGCGACCAACCGCGGTCCATAGCAAGGTCAAGGAAAACCTAGCCTAAAGGGAGGGTGGGAAGGGAAAGCAGGAATGGACGGGAGCCCAGGAAAAGAGGGTGAGCTCTGGCTTCGAGCCCACTTAAGTGCAGTGGGCACGCCCTAGCCGGCTGCACCGGTTGGTCAGCCAGCTGGGCACCGCACCCAGAGCTCACCCAATAGCGCCAGGGAATGCAAGCATCCCCTGTGCACATGGAGGGCTCGTGCTAACTGCAACCCCCCCTCCTTTCTAAGGGCGGAAGGGGCTTTACTAGAAGAGAAACTTTGTTTTTAAAAAAACGAACAAGATTCTGGATGTGGAGTCGTTGCCAGGGAGAGCTGCCTCTATGGGAGGCGTTGCCACGGCTGGAACTGGACTGGAAGCAGTGGCGTAGGAAGGGGGGGCGAAGGGGGCGGGGTGTCCCAGGTTCCAGGCTGGAGGGGTGACACTCTGGGCAGCCCCCCCCCCCCGCGTGACACCCAAGCCGAGCCCCACGGACGCCGGGGAAAAGCCACGCTCGGCGCCGCCACGGGGCTCGCAAACCTGCTCAGCGCGTGCTTTGCTATTTCCGGCTCGGGCGGAGGCGAGGGGCGGAGCCGCCCCTCGCCTCCGCCCGAGCCGGAAATAGCAAAGCGTGCACCGAGCAGGTTAGCCGTTGGCGTGCGCTTTGCTGCTTGGGCTGCGGGCGGAGGCAAGCTGCGGGCCAAGCCCCGCCCCTCCCCTCCGCCTGCAGCCCGAGCGGGAAGGAATGGGAACAAAGCGCCGAGCGGGCGCCACTCGGCGCATTGCTTCGTTCCTTCCCGCGGCGCTCGGGCTGTGGGCGGAGGGAAGGGGCGGGCCTCTTTTGGGCCGCTGATGCCGCTCCCTGGCTTGCCTCTGCTCGGTAGCGCGCATGCGCAACGTCGAAGTTGCGTATGCGCACAAGCTGCCCTGGGTGGCGAAGCGGCTTCCTCCGCCCCGCCTGGAAGTGTCCTGCGGTGCCCCCTGCCCTGATTATGGCGATTATAGAATCACAGAATTGTAGAGCTGGTTGGAACCACAGTTAAAGAAGCCCTGGCAGATGGCCATACAGCCTCTGCTTAAAAACGTCCAGCGAAGGAGAGTCCACTAACTTCCAAAGGAGTCCATTCTACGGACAAACAGCTCCTACCCTCAGGAAGTTCTTCCTGATGCTTGGTCGTAATCTCCTTCCTTGTCATTTGAATCCATTGGTTCAAGACTTACCCTCTGGAGCAGCAGAAAACAAGCTTGCACCACTTTCTATGGGACAGCCCTGAAGGTACTTAAAGATGGCAATCAGATCCTCTTTGTTTGCGTATTTCGAGCATCTTTTTGTTGTCCTTCAGGCAAAAAGAATGGGCTTACATACAGTAAAAACAAGACAGTCCATACTTGCAGGCTTACAATTAAAAAAAATATTCCTGTGATAAACAAAGGAAAAACGACGGAGAGGGAATAGGAAAGCCAACATGAAAATTCAGGCACCAAGTTCAAAACAGCTGTTCCTACAATCCCCAGCTTGTACTGGTCAAGGGGCAAGGAAGTGCCGGGTGGAACTGGGCCCCCAGCAAATCTTTAGGCAGGCAATGTGACCTCCACACAGAAGGGATTCAGGTGGGATTTTGAGCACAGGTCTCTTCTTTACCCCCCCCTCCAGGCACCTGGACAGTGGGAGCAACGAACGGCCGGACATCAGCTCCATCAAGAAGCGGATCCAGGTATTTCCCCCCCCCTCACCCTGGTTCCCAAGCAGCATCTTGGCCTATGGCCTTACTGAGCCCATCACTCAAGCCTTTGGGCTGCTGGTCAAGGCTTCTGGGGTCAGAGCTCAGACTCACTCAGAAATAAATCCATTTAGGGCTTGCTTAGTAGGCAGCAGAGCTGGCTAAAGAATGGATGCCCAGTAGCGTCTTCCTCTTGGTTCCTACCTGGGGGGCTATGACGACAGGCCGCAGGTGACAAGCAACAGGTGTAACCAGTGGCGTAGCAAGCCTCTGCGCTGCTGGGGGCGACGGCGGCGCAGAGGCACCTCCAGCTACTCAGCAGCCCTCTGCCTGAGTGATAATCTCTGGCATCCTGATACCTGAGTGCCAGACAAAAGGGTGTGATTAACTTGCCTGGGAAATAGGGAAATGTAAATATCTTTTGCTTCACTTGATGGGTTTTTGGTAGAGGGCAAGAGGAGGCAGGGGGCAGGATCCAGGATGCTCAGATCACTGCTACCAAACCCTCCCAATTTGTTATGTATGGAGGGGTGGTCTTGAGCTGGAGGGGGGGGGCAATTTCAAAAGTCTATATAGGAGCTTGCGCGCCATTGTTAGGGGTCTTTTTGCTTGCAAAACACCCTGCTGCAGCAGTTTTCTAATAAAGGGCTATCGCCTTGCTTTGGGAGATTCTGTATCATCTCTCTTTGTTCTTAGGTGCTCTTGATAGGAGGGGAGCCCTGCTGAGGCTCTCCCTCGGGTTCGTGGACTCCCTTCTGGGGCCGAACCGAATTTTTATTACACTATATTGAAGACCTTAGAATTCCTATGACAACCCTCTTAGGATGGAGCGTGGGGCTGGCTACTATGGGGACAGGATGCTAGAGCAGATAGGCCATTGGCCTGATCCAGCAAGCTGTTCTTATGTTCTTATGCTAGGCCAAATCAGCACAATAGCACAGATAGAAGTTGCCTTTGGGTGGGGGTGCACTAGGTAAAATATTTTTATTTTACCTAGAGGCACTGCATTGTGATTCCAAAAGCGGTTCCGTCAGAGCCCACCAAGTTTGTGTTTAGCTTGATTTAAAAATCAAATAAAAGAATGGAGTAGTTTTTTTAAAAAAAAGATTAAAAGTAGTGCAGGATATCTGGTGGGCCAGCCTTTTGGAAGGCACCCTCGAGAGCTATAGCTCTCCCCATGTCCACTTTCCCCCCCAAGCCCCGAAAAAGGTAAGCCACCCCCGCCCTGGTTTTAGGAGGCCGCAGAGAGGTCTGCTCACGTAGCACAGATTATTCAGGCAGTCGGGGAAACATGGGCTAGAACCGCCGGATTCAGAACATTGCAACACAAGCTCGCCGCAGAGGAAAGTTTGTTTTTCTTCTCAGGCCCTTGAGCGCTGCAATCCAGCTGACCACAGCTGGTTTTGCAACAACCTGAGGGGGTTACTCCAACTTTAATTACGCCCCTCTCTGTTTCCTGTGTTAAAAGTTAACCAATCCTGATAAGAGACTTCTGGGTTTGTTTGTTTTTTTAAATGTTCTGTTATAGAGAAGTGGTTCCCAAACATTTGTGGGCCATTGCCCCCTTGGTTCCATATTATTCAGAATTGTATTTTGCACACCCTGTTATGGAAGATAACACAGTAAAATTCAGAACAGGAAGAATGAATCGCGCATTTATTCAAAACCCAATCAGAACAGCTTTTGATTAAGGAAGTCAACAAAAGTGATGAACTTGATCAAGTGATACCAGCTTTTTGAAATATGATAGTCATTTATACCTCCAGCTGCCCCGCCCCCCCAGGTCATCCTATGACCCCAGTGGGTGCTACAACCCAAGTTGGGAACTCTGTTATGGAGTTGTTATAAGAATTTACAATTCTTATATATATATATTATAATTGTTATTAATTTTCCAAGCAAACAGGCCACATGTCTGAGGCAGACAGGTCTCACACCATTTTGACTCTCAAAATGACCAAATGTTTACCAAATGGGTCTCTGCAAGGAAGGAGGGGTGAGGGATCTAATTGTCCCAGGAATTACCTGTACATTGGTTCTCAAACTCAATCCGTTCTGGAAGTTCGTTTGACTTCCAAAACGTTTGAAAACTAAGGCGCGGCTTCGGATTGGCCCCGGAAACCATGCCAACAGCCGAAACGGACGTTCGGCTTCCGAAAAACGTTCATAAACTGGAACACTTACTTCTGGGTTTGCAGCATTTGGGAGTCGATTTGTTCGTCAACTAAGCTGTTCGGAAACCAAGGTACCGCTGTACTGAAAATTCCCCTGGCACCTGGACATTGGGGGTGGGGTGGGGTGGGGTGAGGGAGCATTAAATGTTGTCCTGTTTTGAAAGTCACGGGAGAAAATGAGGAAGAATACACAATTAAGGGTTCAATGCAAAAACTTAAAATATTAGTCTGTACTGACTGACTGCCGAATAATTTTTATTGATTGAAAATATTAGTCGGAGCAGCCACACATCACTTCAACTGCTGTTAAGGTTTCCCATTTCCTACCTGCTGAGAAACCTCATCATCTGTGAACCACCCTAGGACCTGCGGGTATAGGGTGGTATACAAATTTTTTTTGGGAGAAAAGCAATGACAAACCTAGACAGCATCTTAAAAAGCAAAGACATCACTCTGCCGACAAAGGTCCGTATAGTTAAAGCTATGGTTTTCCCAGTAGTAATGTACGGAAGTGAGAGCTGGACCATAAAGAAGGCTGATCGCCGAAGAATTGATGCTTTTGAATTATGGTGCTGGAGGAGACTCTTGAGAGTCCCATGGACTGCAAGAAGATCAAACCTATCCATTCTCAAAGAAATCAGCCCTGAGTGCTCACTAGAAGGACAGATCCTGAAGTTGAGGCGCCAGTACTTTGGCCACCTCATGAGAAGAGAAGACTCCCTGGAAAAGACCCTGATGTTGGGAAAGATGGAGGGCACAAGGAGAAGGGGACGACAGAGGATGAGATGGTTGGACAGTGTTCTCGAAGCTACTAACATGAGTTTGGCCAAACTGCGAGAGGCAGTGAAGGATAGGCGTGCCTGGCATGCTCTGGTCCATGGGGTCACGAAGAGTCGGACACGACTGAACGACTGAACAACAACAACAACAAATTTTAATAATAATAATAATAATAATAATAATAATAATAATAATAATAATAATTTGGTAAAACTTGCAAACTAGAAAAAGCTACCTCACGTGTGGAGCAAGACCAGCATGATGGGTCTTTTGCCAAGAAGCTGCCACCATCGGTGAGCTTTCTTGCTTGTAGGATCTGCTGAGTTCTTCAGGGACACTTCCCGGTTGAGGGAGTTGGGGACGTTTAGCCCGGCGAAGACTGAGAGGTGACGTGATAGTCATCTTCAAATACCTGACGGGCTCTCAAGTGGAAGACGGAGCGAGCTTGTTTTGTGCTGCTTCAGAGGGGTGGACCCGAACTGATGGATTCAAATTGCATGAAAGGAGATTCTGACTCAACAGTAGGAATAACTTTCTGGTGGCAAGAGCCGTTTGCCTGTGGAACGGATGACCTTGGAAGGTGGTGGACTCTCCTTCATTGGAGGTTTTGGATGGCCATCGGTCAGGGATTCATGCATTTCAGGAACCAGATGACTTTTGGCGTCCCTTCCAACTCTACAACTCTAAGATTCACTTGGGCTTTGATTTGCAAAAGTCCACAATGTACAGATGGTAGAATTGGAAGTTGTGGCCGCATCTCGCACAAAGCATTTGTGTTGCCACCACAGAGAGACGGTGTGTGTGTGTGTGTGTGTGTGTGTCCTCCTCTCCCCTGACAAAGGTCATAAAACCAAAATGGGGTACCTGGTTGCCACGACCCCACCTCCCAAGCCTAGGTTTCTCCGCTTCCATCCTTGCCCCCTGACTGAGCAGGGACTCTTCTTCTCTTGCAGAAAGTCACCCACGAGATGGACATGTGCTACGGGAAGATGGGGAGCCTCTTCCGCTGTGGCTCCCGCCAGACCCTCTTTGCCAACCAGCTGATGCGCTACGCAGACCTTTATGCCGCCTCGTTCATCAACTTCCTCTATTACCCTTTCAGCTACCTTTTCCGGGCACCACCTACCCTGGTATGTGGGTAGGGCACCCTGGGGCAGGAGATGGGTGTGTGTTTGTGTGTGTGGACCTGCCTCTTGGCCCAGGGAAAGGGCTGAGGATTAGACAAATTCAGGGAGCAGAGGGCTATCGATGGCTGCTAGTCCTGTTGGCTGTATTCTGCCATCATAGTTGGGGGCAACAATGCTTCTGAATGCCAGTTTCTGGAAACCACATGGCGGGAGGGGAGAGGGATTCCCACTGGGGCATCTGGTTGGCCACTGTGAGAACAGGATCCTGTACTAGATGGGGCCCTTTCGGCCTGATCCAGCAGGGCTCCTCCAATGTTCTTACATCACAGGCTTTCTCCATGGAAGAGACTCTTCCTCTAAGCTGGCGGGGGGACGGGACAAGACGAGAGGGGTAACCGTCTAGCCTTCCTGCGCAGGCTCGCAGCTTCTGGCCATGCTCTGCAGGAGCTTCGCTTTTTTTTTTCTCCTCTGGGAGGCTGGGTCTGCCTCCTGGTGCCCACCCCTGACAGTCGCATGACAATTCTTGCCCCTCCAGATGCCCCATGAATCCACCGTGGAGCACACCCGGGTGGAGTTCAGCGAGATGGGTCTCCTGGCAGGGCATGTGATGCCCCTACACAGGCCGCTGCAGGTGAGACTCTCTCTGCTCTTCTGCTGTCCCACACCCCCCCTGCATTCTTCCCCCTTTCCCTCCCGTGGTTTTTGGCAGCCCTCTACTGACATCCACATTGGCACACTGAAAATGGCTTCAGGTTCCAGTTAGTCATTGCCAATACAGTGGTACCTTGGTTCTCAAACTTAATCAGTTCCGGATGTCCGTTCCAAAACCAAGGCACGCAATCAGTCGGTAGCTGAACTGGGTAATAATCAGCCAGTTCACAAAAACGCAAAGTACCGTATTTTTTGCTCCATAAGACACACTTTTTCCCTCCTGAAAAGTAAGGGGAAATATCTGTGCGTCTTATGGAGCGAATGGTGGTCCCTGGAGCTGAATTGCCCAGGGGCCAAAAGAGGATCATGCTTTTTATTTTACAAAGAGAAAAGGGGGTGTTGAAAGGACCCCGCTCAGCAGCTGATCAGCAAGAGATCGGGAGAGAGATAAGAGTCCCGGCTCCCTTTCAGCCCTGCCCCCTCCATTGTTGAATGTGCTGCAGAGGGAGGTTGTTTGTTTCCCCAGCAACATGTGACTGGCTGATTAGATTATCTGTCTGGAAACTGTAGAAAAGGCTCCCTTTCCTTTAGAAGCTGCAGAAATGTGAGTTGAACCCCATAAAAACGGGGCTTTTCCTCTTTGCTTTTCCTCCTTTGCAAAAAAAGCTGCAAAACTTTTAGCTGATCCTCAAAAAAACAGGGTTTTTAGAGGAGGAAAACCAGAATTTTTTTTTTCTGGGTTTCCTCCTCTAAAAATGAGGTGCGCCCTATGGTCCCGTGCGCCCTATGGAGCGAAAAATACGGTAAATAGCAAAAACAGACAGACCTCAGCGTGGCACTCAAAATGGAGCATGTTCGGCTTCTGAAAATAGTTTGCAATCTGGAACACTTACTTTGCAGTTTTGGGGTTCCAAATTGTCTGAGTACCAAGGCGTTTGAGAACCAACGTACCACTGTACTCCTAAAAGCTGCGCCACACTAACTGAAACATGCAAGGGTTTCTGCAGTGCAGGAATATGCAGCTGTCCCCCATGGGGATCGAACCTGCAACCCCGGCATTATCTGCGCCATGCGCTAACCAACTGAGCCATCGTGAAAGGATGGAGCAGAGAGATCTTGACCTCTTGGACATCCAGCACCCGAATACAATGAACACTCCGGGATCCTATGTCCACATCCCATGCCGCTTCTTCAACGGGATGGGGCTGTTCAAATCCTCACTTGGGTGTGAAGCAAACTGGGGTGACCTCGGGACAGTCACTGCCTCTTAGCCTAACCTACCCTCACAGGGATGTTGTTGAGGATAACGTGGGAGAGCTGTGCCACCTTTTCGAGCTCCCTGCAGGAAAAGTGGGATATAAATATAAATAGATATCCAGCTCCCCTCCGACTGTCCCAACAGAGGCCGTGAAAGGAGGGCAGTGGTGGTCGCCACACTCTGCAGGTAGAAAGGGCAGGGTGGGGGAAGCGCCAGGGAAGAGAGCGCCCCTCTGAGGAATGGGCAAACTTGGCACAATGAGCTGCTGGGGTGGAGCACGGGTGCCCCTGCAGTAGAGTGCGCAAGGCACCCACCCAAAAACCGAGGGAGATGGGCAGGCGTGTCTTCTGCCCGCTAGAGAAAACACACAACAGGTCACTAGCTTTTAGATAATTCCGTCCCACAATACAGCCTTATTTCAATTTGCTTGTTGCTGTGAACTAACCTTTAGAGGGCTGCATAGCCTTGAAAGGTGGGTCACAAATACCTACCTAAACAAAGAGGAGAGAAGAAGAAGAAGAAGAGGAGGAGGAGGAGTTTGGATTTGATATCCCACTTTATCACTACCCGAAGGAGTCTCAAAGCGGCTAACATTCTCCTTTCCCTTCCTCCCCCACAACAAACACTCTGTGAGGTGAGTGGGGCTGAGAGACTTCAGAGAAGTCTCAGGAACCACGACAACCAATTCTGAGCTCAGAGAATTGGGTTCCAGCACAAGGGTCATCTAGACCAACCCCCAGGCAATGCTGATTTTCAGCTTTTTTTGCGGGGGGGGGGGGGGGAAGTCCCTGCATTCGGCTGCCATTGTGAGAGAGCCAGTGTGGTGTAGTGGTTAAGAGCGGTAGACTCGTAATCTGGGGAACCGGGTTCGCGTCTCCGCTCCTCCACATGCAGCTGCAGGGTGACCTTGGGCTAGTCACACTTCTCTGAAGTCTCTCAGCCCCACTCACCTCACAGAGTGTTTGTTGTGGGTGAGGAAGGGAAAGGAGAATGTTAGCCGCTTTGAGACTCCTTCGGGTAGTGAAAAGCGGGATATCAAATCCAAACTCTTCTTCTTCTTCTTCCATGTGGCCACTCACATTTTTCCTCCTTGCCCTTCTGCGTGCCTTACCGACCTTTCTAAATGGCCTTGGCCCAGTATACCTGAAGGAGTGTCTCCACCCCCATCGTTCTGCCTGGATACCGAAGGCCTTCTGGCGGTTCCCTCCCTGCGAGAAGTGATGCTACAGGGGACCAGGCGGAGGGCCTTCTCGGTGGTGGCGCCCGCCCGGTGGAACGCCCTCCCATCAGATGTCAAGGAAATAAACAAGTAGCTGACTTTTAGAAGACAACTGAAGGCAGCCCTGTTTAGGGAAGCTTTTAATGTTTGATGTTTTATCCTGAATTTAATATTCTGTTGGGAGCTGCCCCAAGTGGTTGGGGAAACCCAGCCAGATAGGTATAAATAATAAATTTTATTATTATTATTGTTATTACTCTACTCCCACCGATGCCTGAGGGTTACACTTCATGCAACTGGAGTGGATTCGAGTCCAGGAAAGAAACAGCGGAAGTGTTTAGCATGCAACACTTGACTGAGAGCCACTTGAGAGCCAGTGTGGTGTAGTGGTTAAGAGCGGTGGATTCGTAATCTGGTGAACCGGGTTCGCGTCTCCGCTCCTCCACATGCAGCTGCTGGGTGACCTTGGGCTAGTCACACTTCTTTGAAGTCTCTCAGCCCCACTCACCTCACAGAGTGTTTGTTGTGGGGGAGGAAGGGAAAGGAGAATGTTAGCCGCTTTGAGACTCCTTCGGGTAGTGAAAAGTGGGATATCAAATCCAAACTCTTCTTCTTCTTCTTCTGCTGCTGCTGCTGCTGCAAAGGAGCAGCTATGGGGCCTCTCTGAACGCCTGCACCGCTCTTTCCCTGTCCCGCAGAAGCTGCACAACGCTTCCCAGGAAGACACCGATGATGAGCACGACTGAGCCAGACCCCAACGGAGGATGTGGAAGGAAAATCTCGAGTGGGACAAATGCCTTAAGCTGCTAAGAGAGGGGTGGGGGGGAGGAGAGGTCCGCCCCAGACCCTTCTGCTCAACTTCCCAGTGGGTGGCTCCAAGCGGCGGTCATTCCAGGAGGCTTACCCCAAGGGACAGCACCCCATGGCTGCTTTGCGGGGGGCTGGGGAACACCCATCAGCTTTCCAAAATGGGAGCTTTCTGGGGTGCAGCCCCAAGCTTGAGCTCCTTATGGCTGCTTGCTTCAACCACCTCCCCAAAGGGCTTTTGAGATCCCTTCCTATTCCCAAGCACCGCTGCGGTTGTGGGGTCAAGGATTTAAGGGTGAAATCCAGCGTGGCCCTCTGCCGCTGTGCTGGAGGGAAGCCCCTTCTTCCCTCAAGGCTCCAGCCACTAGGCCCACCTGCTCTTCCTAAGACTCAGGAAGTCCTGGGCGGGGCAGAAATCGGGAGATGCTTACAGTAAAGGAGAGGCTCTCTGGTGGGGTTGGAGAAAACCCAAGCCCCTCTTTTGCCTGGGCACCGAGGGAAGTCAATGCAGTTGCCAGAAATGTCTGTGGCTCTGTGTTTTGACAGGAACAGCTGTGGCCTCGTCGCTGAGCACTTGCAAGCCAGACAAGGCCCCCAGCTGTCCCTCGAGCACAAGGACCTCCCAAAAGAAGAGAGTGTCCGAGGGAGAAGAGGGGGAGCCGGCATTTGGGGGCACGGTGGGCCACCCGCTGAGGATGGGCTTGCAATGGAGCGGATTGAAGCATGAAGTGACTTGCAGAGAAGCCAGAAGCGGCCCTAGAAAGGAGTTTAGAAACAGCCCCACGCCAGGTCCGAGGGGAGCCCTGAGCTTCAATGCACCCCCTTTTCCACAATGCCCTCTCTTGCAAGAAACGCAGAAGAGCTAACAACCCACTCGCAGCTCCCAGAAAATCCACACAAATGCCACCGCCAAGGGGCTTTCCGTCTACGGGCAGCTGGCAGCCAAGAATTGGACTTTGTTGGGGTCTAGGGTGAGGCGCCAAGCCCAGGACGCCAGGCCCCACCCCACTCTGAAAAACCCATTCCACAACCAGGATATGAGGGGAGGGTTTCCCTTCTCTGCCTGTGCCCACAAAATGGCAGGCAGAGGCTCCCCACCCCCTGAAATTCCTTTTGCGCAGAGAGAAATGAGGACCCCCCCCCACACACTTTTTGGCGCTTCCTAAAGCCACCTGTGTTGTCAAAAAGGTTGTTTTCTTTTTTTAATCATTTCAAGAATAAAGATGCTTATATATTCTGAAAAGCGTCCCATGCTGTGACCCCACGTATCCAGTCCGCCGATGCAGCTCTAACAGAAAAGGGGCCTGCGCACGGATGGGGCTGGGGAGGTTGGCTCCAGGGTCTGTGGCAGAAACCCCTCCACCTCCACCGTCTCTGGCAAAGCTTCGTTCTTGCGGAAGATGAAGCCACAGCCGTCCTCTGCGTCCATGATTTCGTCCAGACAGGACACGACGGGGTCGTGGTCCCTCAGCATCTGTGGGTAGCGGGCAGACGCCCGCTCTATTCGCAGGGACCGCCGGACGGGGGTCAAGAGCTTCAGGCCCGGCCTCGCACTCGGCTCCTTGGCTCTGAAAAGGGACAGAGGGCATGGAATCATGGAGGCACCCACCCAGACCCAGAAGGCGGCCTTTTTGTTGGGTTTGAACGATGCCCATGCCTGCCCTGCATAGCTGTCAACTTTTTCCCTTTTTTGCGGGAAATTCCCCACCGTTTCCCAATGCAAGAAAAAGGAAGGTTGACAACTACGCTGCCCGGCCACCTTGTCCTTTCTTTCCTGGTTGCCCCACCTCAGCAAGGATAGGGTAGAGCTGAAAAAGACAGAGCTAAGGCCCACCCCTTACCTGGGCAGCGATGCCACTTGGAGCTTGATTGCTGAAAGAGGCTGGCAAACCGGTCCTTGCCCATTGCTCTGCACCTGCTCCTTGCCGGGAAGTCGGAGTTCAGCAGGGGTTGCTGTTGGGGGAGAAGAGAGAGTAGCCATTGGAGGACAGGCAGTGGCTGAAGAGCTCTGAGCTGGGTCTTCCTTTGCCCAGAGCAGCCTGGAGGGGCCTTGCTGGCAAGGCCAAGAACGGCAAACCCTTTCTGGTTTTGCAGGAACTGCTCCATGTTCCCTTGCAGAAGATTATCCTGCTTCCAGGGGCAGGCAGTCGCCCAGAGGGCCCATTGCCACACTTGGCAACCAACAGCAAGCTGGGCATCTTTCCAGACACGCCGCCAGGGAGGCAACTCCAGCGCTCTCAGGCCCAACAACATTAAAACAGTGCTGGGATTCTCCAGCGTTACCCCCCCTGTCCTCCCCCCCCATCAGTCCAGGTCTAAATCTCTCTCCCTGCAGGGCTGCGTTGGGGCATTTCTGACTAAGGACATGCAGAGCGAACTACGGTACATTAAGACACAAAATATAAACTGAACGTAGATTTATATATGCAGAAATCGCAATCTGGTAAAAACAAACACGCACACAGCTTTCTCGATGAGCACTGCTTGGAAAACTCTGAAGAACAGGGAGCTGCCTCTGCTGAAGGAAAGCAGGCATGAATCAAACAGCCCATGGCCACTTTGGGGATTGAGAAAGGGGTCACGAGATCCACTGTGTTGGATTTGGAGGTGCGTGGTTCCTTGCAGATACTAGGGCCAACCTGGAACACCCCCTTTCCCTCTTTCAGGGAATGGTCCTGAGCTCCAAGGAAGCTTTGGCAAGAAGCAAAGGAACATCCTGGGTTCGGGGAGCTCCCCGAGCAGGAGGGTGTTGACACAAGGGGGCCAGAAAATGGAAGCTTTGACTGGGACCCAAGAATGCTCAGCCCAATCCCATCTGGAAAAAAACCAGGAGCACTGCCTGCAGAATTGAGAGAGGGATGCAGGGTTTGCTGTGGGCATTATGTGCAAAAGGCAGCTGTCCATGGAGGCGCAGGTTAATTCTGTGTCCAGGGCAGCTGTCTACCAGTTCCATCTGGTACGCAGGCCGAGACCCTACCTGCCCGCAGACTGTCTCGCCAGAGTGGTGCATGCTCTAGTTATCTCTCGCTTGGATTACTGCAATGCGCTCTATGTGGGGCTACCTTTGAAGGTGACCCAGAAACTACAACTAATCCAGAATGCGGCAGCTAGACTGGTGACTGGGAGCGGTCGCCGAGACCACATAACACCAGTCTTGAAAGACCTACATTGGCTCCCAGTACGTTTCCAAGCACAATTCAAACTGTTGGTGCTGACCTTTAAAGCCGTAAACGGCCTCGGTCCTGTATACCTGAAGGAGCGTCTCCACCCCCATCGTTCTGCCCGGACACTGATGTCCAGCGCCGAGGGCCTTGTGGCGGTTCCCTCGCTGTGAGAAGCCAAGTTACAGGGAACCAGGCAGAGGGCCTTCTCGGTAGTGGCACCCGCCCTGTGGCACGCCTTCCCACCAGATGTCAAAGTGAAAAACAACTAGCTGACTTTTAGAAGACATCTGAAGGCAGCCCTGTTTAGGGAAGCTTTTAATGTTTAATAGACTATTGTATTTTAATATTCTGTTGGAAGCTGCCCAGAGTGGCTGGGGAAACCCAGCCAGATGGGCGGGGTATAAATAAAATAATAATAATAATAATAATAATAATAATAATAATAATAATAATAATAATAATAATTAATAATAATAAAAAATATTTTATTCCCAAATGCAGAGACACAACATTAAGGTCCAGTAAGGAAACTAAAAAACAATTTTGGCTACAATTCCTTCACTAGGCACTGGCCCTAAAGCAACAGTAAGGTATTCTACACAGGGAAGGAGAAGCTGCCCTCTCTCCACTCTTTCGTGTGTGTGTGTGTGTGTGGTTTTTTTTTGGGGGGGGGCAGAGTTTGGCTGGCAGGCCCGAAGCCCAGACCAGCCAGCGATGATGGCTAAGCTCCACAGTTGGAGGCAGCAATGCTTCTGAATCTCAGCAGCTGGAAACCACAGCAGAGGAGAGGGCTCTTGGGCTCGGATCCTCCTTGCGGGTTCCCAAAGGCATCTGGCTGGCCACTGTGAGAACAGGATGCTGGACCAGATGGGCCCTTGGCCTGATCCACTGCTTACCCCAGGCTTGACTGGAATGCTTCAGAGTGTCAACAAGGGCATCTCTCAACTCTCGCAGCGGCTGGAATGAGAAGCAAAAGGAAGTCCACCACTGAGCGACCAGAGCAGGCCTCAGAGCGCTGCCTGCGGGATTTCACAGAATCATAGAATTGTAGAGTTGGAAGGGACCCCAAGGAGTCATCTAGTCCAACCCCCTGCAATGCAGGGATCCCAGCTAAAGGATCCTCAACCTCCGCTAAAATAAATAAATGCAATTCCTTTCAAGGGAGCAGGTTTCATGCACAAACATCCTTTTGCTAACAGCTATTTGGGGAGCAGGGGACACGGGTGGCACTGTGGGTTAAACCACAGAGCCTAGGGCTTGCTGATCAGAAGGTCGGCGGTTCGAATCCCTGCCACGGGGTGAGCTCCCGTTGCTCGGTCCCAGCTCCTGCCCACCTAGCAGTTCAAAAGCACGTCAAAGTGCAAGTAGATAAATAGGGACCGCTCCGGCGGGAATGTAAACGGCGTTTCCGTGCGCTGCTCTGGTTCGCCAGAAGCGGCTTAGTCATGCTGGCCACATGACCCGGAAGCTGTCTGCGGACAAACGCCGGCTCCCTCGGCCTATAGAGCGAGATGAGCGCCGCAACCCCAGAGTTGGACACGACTGGACCTGATGGTCAGGGGTCCCTTTACCTTTACCTTTATTTGGGGAGCAGGGTGAGAGATGCACATGTTGGAGGCACAGAGCTGGCGGCCCCAGCAAGGATGGTCCTCTATAGCTAGGGTGGGAGGACAACAGCCAATTGCAACCCCCTCCCCTTCCTGTGGGCCCACACGTCTTCCAGCAACCCCCAGAGAATCATAGACTTGTGGGGACTGCCAAGGGTCATACAGTCCAACTCCCTGCAACACAGGGAAGTCCAGCCCCCGTGATCTGATGTGAACAAGAGCTCATAGCAAGAAATGGCTCCTTATTGTGGATGCGCCCCACATTCTGGGGCACCACTTGTGCAAATCCCAGCCAAGCGGATGCTCAGAGCATTCTCGGCCCAGGTGGGATGTGCAAAGGCTTTGGGGTTCAGGAAGCTCAAGCCCAGACGGTTCCTGAGGAAGACGCCCTGGTCTCCTTGCTTCTGCGCACCGTCAGCCAGGGTTGGAGAGTCCAGCGGGAGGGAGGCAGGAGGCTGGCTTAGGGCTCTGCCTCTGCTGGGGAGCCCTGTACCTCCCTACCCCTCTTGGGAAGCTCCTTTAGGCCTCCGTGGGTCTGACTTAATTTTGAACCCTGGCCTCCCAGGTCCTGGCCCAGCACTCTAACCACTACGCCACACTGCCTCTGCCTCTCTGCCGCAGACACAGCGGACGAGAGGCCAAGAGCGAGGGAAGGCCACTCACCACAGCTCCGGCGCTAGCAGCAGCACGGTACAGCCCGGCTGCATCAAACGGGCCTTGGCGGGCCAACAGCTTCGCCTTGCAGGCCCAGAACCGGGCAAACTTCTCTGCCTCTGGGATGTGGGACAGCATAGCCAGGAGCTCTTCCGAAGGAACCCCCTGGAGGGAAACAGAAAGGAGTCATAAGGAGGCGGGCAGATGAGGGACGCTTTGGGCTCGCTCTGTAGGCCGACTGCACTGGGGCAGCGCTAGCCCAACCTTAAGGGCGTGTTTGCGCAGAATCGGTTCTTGTTTTCCCTTTGCCCCAGTGCTTGAGGATAGAACCAGCAGGTGGCAAAGTCGCTGGCACTGAAGACAGAAGGTTGGGTGGGCATCCCTGTACCTCCGGACATTACAGAGCCGGGCATTGGGAGACCCAGGCCTGCCAAGAAAAGGAGGCGGGGAAAAAATCAGTCCCTCTTGACCCTGAATATTTTAGGACCCTCCTTATTTCTGTAATTTTGAGTTGTTTTAAATTGTTTTTTGTTTTGTTTTTGGTGTAATTTTGTGTTTTAATTGCTACCCGCCCCTTGAACCTTAGGTCACCCAACCTCCCTTTAAAAACATCCAATGAACAAAACAAACAAAAAATCGAAAGCGAGTGGAAATATGTGGATTACTTGATTAAAGAAGGTATAAAAACGGAATTGGTGATTTGTCTAGAATGAGATACATAAGGGAATATATAGATGGATAGTATATTATATGGCAGATTGATGCTTTTGCTAGATGGTGGTATTGTATGGTGAGGAAAAGTAAGAAATGTTAAAACGTAGAGGGAAACGATATACAAATGACAGGGTCATTGTTTTTATTTTTTGTTTTTATTTTTATTTTTTGCTGTTTTTTGGGGGGCTATTGGTTATCTTTTTTTCTCTTTTGTGATTGTGTTTCTATTGTATGATTTGCATTTTTCTTTGTTGTATATTGTGTGTGAATGTATTTTTAAAAATTAAGATTATTTATAAGTAAAAAATAATAATAATAAAAACATCCAATGAAGGAGTCAACCACTTTCCAAGGTAGTCTGTTCACTGTCAAAGAGCTCTAATATTAATAAATGCACGTGGGTCCTGCGTTCTGACTTCCCCATAGAAAATGGGCTTGAACTCGCTGCCCGTCAGGCCTGACATTCCCCGCTTTGGTCTGCAAAGGGTCAGGGAGTTCCACAGGCTCTATGCAGACCCCCATCCCCCCCCCCCCGATCTAAATGACTTAGGGAACTTTCCCTTTGATGTTGGACAATGGGCGCTTCTGAAAATGTCTCTGTTTCATCTGACTCTTGGGCTGCCCAGTTTGTTTCTTGAGAGTTACAATGCAATGGGCCAAGGGCATCAAACAATAAGACCCTGACAGACTTCCTCATTTCATTCCTATCCTGCTCGATTGTGAGAAACTCTGCTCCTGATAGTTTCAAAGGGAAGAAAAACAATATTGCACACCATGGCAGGTTTTTCTTCCTGCTTTTATCATTCCTTGCGGATTTCAATGGTTGCATGTTTGTATGGGAAACAACCCGGAAGATATTGTTACGAGGAGATAGGATGGCATGTCTTGGAGTTATCCCCAAACTCAGCTTCTGTGTGGATGTTTCTTTAAGGAAAGAGAGCTTGGATGTTTGACCACAGACGTTGCTAATGAAGATCAACCTCTCTATAGAGCCTCGTCACGGACCCAGGGTGAGGGTAGAGTGAGTCTGTTTGTGTGTCCTTGCTACCCATTTGAGGGGCTCCTGGGAGCGGATTGGGGATATCCTTGAAAAGAACCGCTGCATTTGGCAGAACAGTGTTTTATTTCGTCAATGGTTCTGCTTTTAAGCCACACAGTGAATATTTATTGATGGGTGGGTGCTTATCAGTTTAACCAACCATCCAAGGATCCAGCTCCCAAGCAACTTTCCAGACCAGACGGAAGACGCAAAGCTCACCTCGTCTGCCAGCTTCGCGCACTCTGCCAAGGTGCTGGCGATTTCCTGTGCCACCTTTTGCTGCTCCATCTCTTCCTCTATGCAGTCCCAGAAGGAGCGGTTCAGGGCCGCCTGCTCCTTGGGCGGGGGCCGCCTTTTAACGGGGAAGGTCACCGGGGGCCGCTTGTATCGTTTCCCTTTGGATGCCAACCACTCCTCTAGCAGCTTCCTAAGGGAGAGCAAGGAGAGGTCAGACGACGTCATAACCGAAGACAGGCCGGCCGGATCAGCCCCCCGTTTCATTTCAATTTGTGTACCGCCTTTCTATATCGCTACAAACGAGGCAGTTTAAAAACTGAAGGAACAACAAGACCAGGGGGTCGGCAACCTTTTTCAGCCGTAGGCCGGTCCACCGTCCCTCAGACCATGTGGTGGGCCAGACTATATTTTTTGTGGGGGAAATGAACAGATTCCTATGCCCCACAAATAACCCAGAGATGCATTTTAAATAAAAGGACACATTTTACTCATGTTAAAACGCGCTGATTCCTGGACCGTCTGCGGGCTGGATTTAGAAGGCGATTGGGCCAGATCCGGCCCCTGGGCCTTAGTTTGCCTACCCATGGCCAAGGAGGCCCAATTAATAGTTACTGGCCAGAGCAAAATTGGGGTCATCTTTGACCCCCTGCAGGCCTAACACTTTTCTTCTTCCTTCTCCCTCCTTTGTTTGGAGCTGCTTTCTGCATGGCCTTCAGTATTCATGGAATGGCAGAGCTGGAAGGGACAAAAAGGGCCATCTAGCCTGACCCATTGCAATGCAGGAATCACAGCTCATCATCCCCAAGATGCGTCTCCTGCCCTTCAACCGGAGGGTGCCTCCTCATGCACGCAAAGTAACACATGGACACGATGTCCCCGGTAAAGTGTGGAAGGTCTATCTGCAAGCAGTTTCACTCACAAGGAGGCACTTTAGTGTGCCTTTTCCAAACTGTAATCTTGAATCTCCTATCAGCCCATCAGCAGAACCTGGTGGAGATATTGAATACCTCAGCTGAATAAAGATCTTTAAGGGACACGCCTAGAGCCCATTCCCCATGCAGGAAAGACGGACAGATGGAACAAGACGGTGGCATCAGTCCAGTCCTGTGGAACTCTCTGCCGCTAGAGATTCAGGAGGCAACCTCTGTGCCAAAATTTAAATGCCTGCCTGTGCAGACAATTAAGAATACATCATCCCACAATGGTTGATGGATGGATGTTCTAAACTTCTTTATACAGTTGTACCTTGGAACTTGAACAGAATCTGTTCCGGAAGTCTGTTTGACTTCCAAAACGTTTGAAAACCAAATCGCGGCTTCCGACTGGCTGCAGGAAGTTCCCGCAGCCAATCAGAAGCCGTGGAAGCCCCGTCAGATGTTCGGGTTTCCGAAAGAACGTTCGCAAACCGGAACAATCACTTCCGGGTTTGCGGCGTTCGGGAGCCGAAACATCCAAGTTCCAGGGCGTTCGGGATCCAAGGTACGACACTATAGTTTTATGGCATGGTTTTATGCATTTATTGCTGTAAGCTGCTCTGGTGTATTTTTATAAATAAATAATTGAAGTGGGCGCAAGAGCCACCCGGGCACCCACTTCTCTGACCAGTTGTGAACAAGAGCCCAAACATTCCAGGCACAAACCCAAGAAGGGGCACCTTGTCGGCCCAGACCCCCCCCCCACCCCGCAAATCCCAGATCCCCACCATGCACCCTTGCTAGTCACCGCTCAGGGCGGTGAATGCAACCTGCTCTGGATTCAACTTGCCTCCGATCCCGAGTCCCTGGGGTCTTGGACTCTTGGCCTGTCTCCCTCGCCGGCTGCTTTGCTCTCCCACGTCCTCCAGAGCCCTGCTCCGAGGCTCTGTGCCTGGATTTTGGCTCGGAAGTCCTGGGCGATTGCTTGAACTTCTTGCTGCCCGGTTCCCTCCCTGCCGGGCTTCTGTTTTGCTTGGTGCCACCAGGCGCTGCTGGACGACGCCTCTCCGGAGTGGCCTTCCGCTTCCTCTGCAAAGCCCCGTAGTGGCTGGGCAGCGTTCTCTCCTGCAGAGCACCGGCCTGAGGCCTGGACCGACCCCTCTGTAGAATCCCCAAGGAAGAGGATGACGCTTTTTCTTCCCTCCCAGCCAGAGACCCTCTGGGCACAGGAAGACCAGCAGGCTGTTTTATTAATCTGGGATTTTGGCCTCCGACTCCTGGCCTAGAAACAGCCGAGGGCCGTCCACGGGGCGGTGAAGTTGGCGCCACTGTGTTGCAGTGGACTTGCCCTTGAGGACCACCTAAGGGTGCTCTGGGTTTAACCTGTGCCGCAGCAGCCCTGTGGTTTTTCGAAAGGGTGCTGTTCCCCACAGCCTGCTTGGCGTTCTTCACGGGCGGTTTTGAGCCAACTTGGAATTTGGCTTGGAGGCTGAAACGAGACGTCTCTCTCTTCCGAGGCTGCCCAACCTGCTTCAGTCCAGAGTTCTCTTTATCCCGCTCTGCCTTGCTCGAGCCTGAAAGGACGTTTGACGTCCCGGATGCTGTGGCCAACACCTGCTTTCCAGGTTCTCTCGTCCTGCCTAAGCAATGTCCAGCGGATGAGCTCCTGCTGATCAGCTTCTCGGGGTGTTTTCTGGCAGGGGGCTTTGAGGGAAGAGGAAGTAGTGGCCCCCCCTTCCTTGGAAGTTGTGTGGGTGCATTGTTTGGCTCCCGATGCACAAGAGCCCTGGGAGGCTTATCTGGAAGGACTTTGCTAGCAGGTCCCGACCCCTTTGCCTCCCTGGTCGATGCACTTTTGGCTGTGCTTGGGGCAATGTTTTTCCGGGATCCAACAGTCTGGAAATGGAGAAAATAATACGGTGAAATTATCTGAGAAACTCTTTACCGGTAAATCAACTTTTCACCAAATAGAGCTTTCAGGACATTTTATATAAAACAGAATTATAAAATGAACGGACAAAAATATTCAGATTGTTACAGACCCTAATTGCTTTTAGTGTCATTGTTCCCATCCTGTGGAACTCTCTGCCACTAGATTCAGCTTCAGCACCTGCTGAAAAGCATTCTCTTCCGTCAGACCTATGCAGTTAACTAAGAACGAATTCTTCCACAATGGTTATGCTTTTACTTTTTTTATTGCATGAGGACAATTTTAGTGAGGAATCTTAAGAGAAATACTTTTAAGCTGAGTAAGCCAATGTATAGAAAGACAGGAGCTTTTGGGAAAAGAGTTTTTAGACAGCAGAGAAAAGGGTGGGGGGGGGGAAGGAGGGATGAGAAATATCGCACTTTTGGAAAAAGAAGGTACCCTTTATCATATGTGGTGGGAATGTAAGAAAGTGAAATGCTTCTGGGATATGATATATAATGAAATTAAGAAAATGTTGAAATATACATATATTTAAAAAACCCGGAAGCTTTTCTACTGGGAATTGTAGATACAGACATAAACAGACAAGATATTAAGCTTTTTCTATATGCAAACAACCACAGCAATAATTTTATTAGCACGGAAGTGGAAAGATGAGGTTTTACCGACAAAGGAAGAATGGCAATTGAAGCTAATGGAGTATGCGGAACTGGATAAGATCACAGGAAGAATCCGAGGACAGCGAGACTAGAAGTTAATCAAGGATTGGACTAAATTTGTGAATTATTTGAAAGACAATTGTAGTCAATTAAATACGTTGGTAGGACTGCAAGAAGCTTTGTAAGGAAAGGTATAAAAATCATTGCAGGGAAGATATTTTGATATTTCAGATTTGAATGCAATGGTTTAAGTAGTGAAAATGCAGAAATTTGAAATGAAAGATTGAAAATCATAAGGAAGGATTGAAGGAAGTCATGGCCATAAAAAGCCAAAATGTATAATACAAGAGGAGAGATTGTAATGGAAAGTATTGTTGTAAAATTAATAAAAATGATACTTCATGGCCAATTGATTTGAACCCTGGTCTCCCGGATCCCAGTCTAGCATTCTAACCACTACACCACTCTGGCTCTCTAGATCGCAATACAGAGGATCGCTGTATCTTGTCTACTTACAGGCTGTGCTTTGGAGGGAGCTGGATTCTTCTGCCTGCTGTTGTCCTTCAAGTAGGGCCTGTGCAGCATAAGGAAAAGTTTGAAAATAATTTACTTCCTTTTCATTCCCACTCAATCTGAAGAAGTGTGCATGCACACGAAAGCTCATACCAAGAACAAACTTAGTTGGTCTCTAAGGTGCTACTGGAAGGATTTTTTTTTTATTTTTTTATTTTGTTTTGACTGAAGAATCTTGCACAGGATCAGGTTGCAGAAGTGTGCATTTATTTCTCAGCCTAACCTACCTCACAGGGTTGTTGTGGGGATAATAATAATAATAATAATAATAATATTTATTATTTGTACCCCGCCCATCTGGCTGGATTTCCCCAGCCACTCTGGGCGGCTTCCAACAGAAATCAAATACAAAAATAAAAATGGGGAGGAAGAAAGCTTATGTATACCACCTTGAACTCCTTGGAGAGAAAGGTAGCATATAAATGCAATGAATGAAGGAGGGTTGCGAGCCCAGGATGAAGCCCACCCCTCTTCTCAAGCCAGCAGGCCTTCACCATCCTCAAGGGGTGCTGGTCTGTTTCTGGGGTCAACCCCAGGGGCTGATTTGGGTGCGGCTGGTGCATTGAAAACCTGTTTGGTTGCACGGGAGAAGAGTGAGGAACTTTGACAGAAGCCTGCACCCCCACTCGCATGTTTCCAGCTGGCCCACTGAGGCAGGCAGGCAAGCAGGCAGGGGTTCCCAGCCCCACCAGAGCTCCTCCTTCCTCCTCCAACTGCCACCTCAGGCTGCCTCAGTGGAGAGCCAAGAGGAAGCAGGAGGCTCTCTTATATTGCACTAGCTTTACAGGAGGGCCAGATCCAGGCAGCAACTCTGTGCCGTTAAAACTGTGCCGCCTTGGTGCCTGCGTATTCTGAGTTTTCCTCTTCCCTCCTTGTCCCTTTCCCCTTGCATGCCATGTGATGATGATGATGATGATGATGATGATTGATTGTAAAGTTGCGGGTAGGATAGGGGGGCTTTCTTGTCTCGATGCTGCGTAAGCAACTCCGAAAAGCAAAAAAAAAAGAAAAAAAAAAGCAAAGACTCACTTGGTGCTGGGAGGTCTCAGCCTTCCTTTGGCAGCTAAATATTCTTGCAGCTTCTGCCGCCGCTCCTCCACTGCTGCTGCTGCAGGAGAGATAGAGAGAGAGAGACAGGAAAAGTCCTCAGAGGCGCCCCCAATTCCTGGAGACCCCCATCCCACCCCAGTCCCTCTGGAGGGTCAGCAGAGAAGTCCAAAGAGAGGGGGGAGGATAATCCCCCCCCACGGCCGCTTCCAGAGGTTCATTTCCCCCTGGACCCCCTTCCCCGTCCGCGCCTGCTTAGAGGCACTCTGCACATGCTCCGGGGACCCCTGCACACCCTCACCGATCTCCTCTCTTCTTCTTCCTCCTCCTCCGCGCCCTCCCGCACTCAGAGGCGCCTCCATGACAGCCAGAGGCAGCGGGCGGCAGCTTCCCCCCCCCCGGTAGCTCCTGTTCAAAGGGACCAATGGGCTGCGAGGGGCGGGGAAGGAGCCTACCTAATTGGCCGGCGGAGAGCGGAGTGGGCGGAGCCGGCGATGGCCATTTCAAGAAAGGGAAAGGAAGACTCCCCCGGCCGCGCCCCTCGTGCCTTAGCCACGCCCAGGGCCAACTCCCTTCCTCTTGCCACGCCCCCTTCTCCCTGCTCTCCTGCAGCCGCCGGGGAGCTATTTCCCACGTGCAAAAGACCCCGCCTCGGTGGTGGGGGCGGGGCTGCGCAGGGCTATCTAGTTTCTCCCCCCCCCCACTTTTTAAAGGGTGCCCAGTCCAGTCCAGCCCAGCCCCTCCCCGCCCCCCGCAATTCCTGTGCTCAGACGGGAGCGCTGGGAGTGCAATGGGGTTTTGTCCTGGGTGGGGTGAAGGCAGCCCCTTGTCAATCATGGAATCATGTGTTTCCTACACACTGCAGGGGGGGTTAGACTAGATCAGGCATCCCCAAATCCAGGTGTTTTTGGGACTACAATTCCCATCATCCCTGACCATTGGTCCTGTTAGCTAGGGATGATGGGAGTTGTAGTCCCAAAACATCTGGAGGGCTGATTTTGGGGATGCCTGGACTAGATGGCCGTGGGTGGTCCTTTCCCGGTCAGGATGATTCAATGACGGGTGTCCCCGCCCAACCTATCAAAGTTGGGCCCTAGGTAGAGATCTGGCAGCCGCATCGCACCATCCAGAGACAATGGAACCCCCCCTTCCCGGCTTAACTGTTCCATCAAGGGGTTTCTCCCTGGGGAAATCATGTTCTTTTGGCTCTGGGACCGACCGATGCCCCGCTCCTTCAACCCCTGAAGTGGAGTCAGCGGGGACACTTATTCCGCCACTAAAAATGGGCTGCAGCCACAGGAGATGCAGCATGCGTTTTTATTTCAAGGTATTCCAACCCCCCCCCCCTCTTTCTTGGGAGAATCTGCTCAGCCTTATTTTTAATTTACTGGGATATTTCAACTACCTGTTTGCAGTATTAAGCCCTCATTTGTAAACAGCTGTGAGGTTTTTGTTTGTTTGTTTAATTTGAACAACCGAGTGGTGCTCCTCTATAAATTGTATAAAAATTAATAAATGTGGAAACCCCTCCGTCTCTGCCCCTCTACTTTTTGGTGAATCTGGGAAGTGTATGTGGATCTAAAGTCAAAAGCTACTTGTATGTGTTGAATGATGATTTAAAGTTGTTACAAAGTTACTAAAGTAAATCTGTAATGAACGCAGCATAGAAGATGGGAGGAAGTCCATTAAGTAAGAATCAAACAAGTATAAGAATGTTTAGGATCTATTTGTTGTATTTTTGATGTTTTAGTGTTTTATTGTTTAGTTAAGTGTAGTTTGTATATTTTTCCTTTTTTGGATGTGTAGTGTTTGTTTTTATATTTTGTATTTTTGTATTTTGTATTTCTTTTTTTGTTATTTCTGAAATATAATAAATTTTCCTTTCAAAAACAAAACAAAAGCTACTTGTATGTGTTAATGCAAAGTGAATGCAGAGGCAGCAAATCCACATTTAACCAAAAAACAGCGTGTATTAAGTTAGTACTTTTTAATGCATCAAAATGTTCAAGTAGGTCAATGCTAATAAATAAGCAAGTGAATGAATGAATGAATAAATAAATAAATAAATGCAACATTTCTATATACAATATATACATGATAAAAAAACAATGTTTACAAAAACTGCTCTGAGAGTTTTTTTCACAATCAAGCAGTGTATAAATTTTAGGAAATGCATGCATGCATAAATAAATAAATAAACAGACAAATAAATAAATAAATAGTATAACGTGCGAGCACAGGAGTTGTGCAAGGCTTGGGATGTACACGGTACATACGTGTCCCCTGAGAAATTCAGGCAGCCTAAAAAGACAACCAACCAGCCCACATATCACCGTGGCTGAAAACATGAATTGTTATAAATATAAATGAAAGTCCGTGTAGAAACGTTCTCCGGTGATGTTGTGCATCTGTACGTAGCCGCTATCTTTTGGGGTAGCCACGTACCACCCGGGACAGACCAGGGACTGGAAAGTGAAGGTTGTGCTGGTCTTGCTGGTGGGCTTGTAATAAAAGAGGAACTTCTGGTTGTCTCCGGAGATTTCGCTCAGGGGCTTCTCTGCTTCCTAGAGGAAAGGGAGAGCGGTCAGGGGGCTGCCACACTCCCCAGCACACACAGCCAGAGTCTTGGAGGCACACAGAGTAGCCTGAGGAGCCCCATGCTATCTTGGAGGGGCCTCCACCCACCCACCTTGCCAGGGTGATGGGGCCACCTCTCACCTGGCGCTGCTGTGACTCCAGGAGAGGCGGAGTTGGTGACCAGCACCGGAGGGCCCTTTGGGGCAGCAGGCTGGGGGAGACCGCCCCTCTACTGAAGGGTGGACCCCTTCTTCCCCTCCGGGATACTCACCTCCAGCTGCAGGTGGCACCCGTCTCCCTCCTTGATGCACGTCAAGTACAGTTTGCTGTCTACAATGTCCAGAGCGACCAGCTGCCCAGACTTGGCATCGCTGCCCAGCAGTGAGCGATAGAAACGCAGGTCCAGTTGCACTAGGAAGAAACCAAAGGGCAAATCCTGTCTCGGTTCTGATGAGCTCAAGGCCAGAACCCTTGCAGAGGGAGGGGCTCGAGCTTTGCCTATGTCTCTCTAAGCCCCCTGCTCCTGGGTGTGCACTTCCAGTACACAGAATCATAGATCAGGCACAGGGTGGGTTTCTGGTCTCCTGCCTCTGCCCCTAACTGATGTTCTCACCGATTCCCTGTTGAAACTTCTAGAGGGGTGACTTAAAATGCACCCCTTAAAATGACAAGCAGGCCGTATCGTTGTCTTGGGACACTTTTTCAAGTGACTCAGATCAGCAGACTTTCACAGCTCAAGCAAGAGGTCCTCCTTGGCACTAGATTCCCCCTCTTTCGTTTTATTTATGAACATTTATAAATCGCTAAGTGGGTCCCATGCAACTGGGTACATTTGAACTGCCTAATACCTAAGCATTAGATGCCAGGGATGTTCTGATCTCGCCCACCGCCTGCAAAGACCTGGACAAAAAGATTTACCTTGCCCTGACATCGAAATATATGCCACAAGGAGGCTGGGCATGCCACAAACTGGGAGCTGGCACAGAGAGGACCCTCTTATTGTTTCCCTCCTATGTTTCATTGACCAAACTGTTGGAGACCATTGGAGGAGGAGACAGATCCAGGATGGACATTGGCCAGCCTGCCTTACCCCTGGCGCCCTCCAGATGCCTTGGAGCATCTATAACTCACACTACAGTGGTGCTTGGCAGGAGAAAGGAGGGAGGCTGGTGTATGAGGGAAGATGGAGAGGTGGCATGCTGGCACTTTCAAATATCTGAAGGGCTGTCCCACAGAAGATGGAGCCAGCTTGTATCCTGCTGCTCCAGAGGGCAGGACGCAGACCAATGTGTTCAAATGGCAAGAAAGGAGATTCTGAGTAAACATTAGGAAGAACTGGACTCCCCCGGAAGGTGGCAGATTCTCCTTCATTGGAGATTTTAAAGCGCAGGTTGGATGGCCATCAGTCAGGGGTTATTTAGCTTTGCAGGGGATTGGACTAGATGACCCTGGGGGGTCCCACCCAGCTCTACACTTACATGATTCCTTACCTGGCTTGTCGTTTGCTTGTATGTGCAAGGCAAAGAGCTTGGGCTGCCCTGGTGTCCCATCCAGGAAAAAGCACTTGTTGTCAAGGTCTTGGATGTTCCACCTTTGCACCTTGACATAGGTGTAAGTAGACGGAAGCCCCGAAGACACAAGGCTGGCTTCAGCAAAGGAGGATGGACCTGGACATGCAAGAGGCAACAGGGAGCATTATGGTCAGCGCAAGGGAGAGGCCAGCAAGACTTGGAAGCTCTTGCCACAACCCTTCCACAACAATCCTCTCGACGCTCCTTCCGGTGGAAGCGATATTCTCCCAATCTTATCGCATCTTTATCCTCTAAAGACCTCAGATTGGTACACATGGTTCTCTGCCGGCTCATGTTTCCTTGTGAGGTAGGGTCAGGCTGAACGGTGGGGCTAATGTCACCCGGTGAGCCTCATGGGCGTGTGGGAACTTGCATAAGAACAGAAGCAGAGCCTGCAGGATGAGCCCAATGGACCGTCTAAGTCCAGCTTCCTGTTCTCACAGTGGCCACCCAAATCCCTGTAGGAAACCAGCAAGCAGGATTTGACCACAAGGGTCCTCTCCCTTCCTGCGGCTTCCAGCAACTGGCATTCAGAAGCACGGCGGCTTCCAACTGTGGAGCCAGAGTCCGTCCGTTGTCGTCGTGGCTAGTAGCTGTCAATGGCTTCCTCCTCCTCCATGAGGACGTCCAATCCCCTTTTAGAGCACTGCCATCTTTTGGACCTCCTCCCCATTCAAACTAGGACTGGCTCAGTACCTCCCACCAAGTTGGTGCTCAGCATCTCGCCCAGGTCGGCATCTGTGAACAGCCTGCTGCGGCTGGGCCTTCTCCGTCTCGGTGGCTGCATGCCGGGCTTGGATGCGGCATCTTCTAGAACGCAAAGGATATCTGCGCGCTGGACAGACTCGTAGAAGGAGATCTATAGGGGGGGGGGGAAATCAGCCAGAATAGTCAGAAAGGGGCCCTGGAACAAACAGCGCAAGGTGTCCCCTTATGGAAAGAGCCCCTCCCTCACGGGCTCTGACTCATTCTGATGAGACCTCAGTCCTACCGCTCCCTGCATATGCACCCTGCTTCCATCCCTTCTCCCATTGCACCCAGTCAAGGCTTGGCTCTCAGGCATCCGAGGGAAGGAAGTGGCAAGGGAGGTCTGTTGTCTGCTGCTGATAAGAATGCTCAGGCTCAGGCCCTTTTTACTGGAGTGGATTTTCTTCAACTGACTAAAGCTGTTGTTGTTTACTGCATTTATACCCTGCCTTTTTTCTCCAAGGAGCTCAAGGTGCAATGCTTCTCTTTTTTCCTTATTTTTTTATTATTATTATTATTATTATTATTATTATTATTATTATTATTATTATTATTATTTGTACCCCGCCCATCTGGCTGGATTTCCCCAGCCACTCTGGGAGGCTTCCAACAAAAATCAAATACATTAAAATATCACACATTTAATAAAAGCTAAAAGATGGAAAACTGAAGAGCTACCAACAGTCGAAGAATGGCAGATGAAGCTGATTGAGTATATGGAACTCGCAGAACTGACCGCGAAACTCCGAGACCAGAGGGAGGAGAAGGTGCAAGAAAATTGGAAGAAATTTAAAGAATATTTGAAACGACGTGAAAAGTTAGACATTTGAAATTGAAATCAGTGGACATTTTAGGCGATAGTAATAAAATGTTAGGTGAAAGTAGGATGTAAGAAGTTAGAATTGTGTTGTGTTTATTTTGTTAGGAATAAGTTTATAGATATATGATGATAGATAAGGATGAAGAATATTGGATGAAGGGGAATTGAAAAATGTTATAAAGTTACTACAGTATATTTGAAATGAACGCAGAAGAGAGGATGTGAGGAAGTCCCAAAATAAGATTATAATTAAGATAAGTATAGTTAAATAATTGTTTGTTTGTTAGGTTTTGTTTTTGTATTTTGGTTGTATTTTAGTGTATTGTGATTGTGTTTTGTTTTGTATTTTGTATCTTGTATTTTGTATGTTTATTTTTTATGGTATCTTTTAAAAAATCAATAAATTCTTGTTAAAAAAAATATCACACATTAAAAGCTTCCCTAAACAGGGCTGCCTTCAGATGTCCTCTAAAGGTCTGGTAGTTGTTTATTCCCTTGACATCTGAAGGGAGGGAGTTCTACAGGGCGGGTGCCACTACCAAGAAGGCCCTCTACCTGGTTCCCTGTAGCTTTGCTTCTCGCAGTGAGGGTACCGCCAGAAGGCCCTCGGCACTGGATCTCAGTGTCCGGGCTGAATGATGGGGGTGGAGACGCTCCTTCAGGTATACAGGACCGAGGCCGTTTAGGGCTTTAAAGGTCAGCACCAACACTTTGAATTGTGCTCGGAAACGTACTGGGAGCCAATGTAGATCTCTCAGGACCGGTGTTATGTGGTCCCGGCGGCCGCTCCCAGTCACCAGTCTAGCTGCCGCACTCTGGATTAATTGCAGTTTCCGGGTCACCTTCAAAGGTAGCCCCACGTAGAGCGCATTGCAGTAGTCCAAGCGGGAGATAACCAGAGCATGCACCACTCTGGTGAGACAGTCCGCGGGCAGGGAGGGTCTGAGCCTGCGTACCAGATGGCGCTGGTAGACAACTCCGTGACATAGGCTGAGAGGCAGTGACTGGCCCAAGGTTACCCAGAGAGTTTCATGGCCAAGTGGGGATTTGGTCAAACATTTTAACCACTGCACCACACTGTCTCTCCATTGCAAGAAAAAAGATTCCAACTAAACATTCAGAATAACTTTCTTGTGGCAAGAGCTGTTCAACAGCGGAAGGTGGTGTGGACCCTCCTTCATTGGAGTTTTTTTAACAGAGGCTGGATGGCCATCTAACAGGAATGCTTTTTTTTCGTGATCCCTGAATTGTAGAGGGTTGGGCTAGATGACCACTGCAGTGCCCCGTCCAACTCTGTAAATTCTAACCAGACCCAGCTGTGACGTTTGAGACAGCTTTGCTCGGCCAGAACTACAGCAGCCGCTGGGGAACACACACACAAAAGTAGAGTCCGCAAGGCATTTGCTTTACACGAGCGTAAGAGAGGCGTTCCCCGGCCTTTGCCTTACACATACGTAGAAATTAAGTCACGTAAAGAGCAGTTACAACCAGATAACCAAGCTACAGCCTTATCAGAGGAGCAAGTAGTAACATCCTAGGCCAGAACTGCAGAAGAAACAAGGCCAATCCCTCTTCCTTCCTTTATGAGGAACAGTTGAGGGAGTTGAATATGTTTCGCCTGGAGAGGAGATGACTGAGAGGAGATATGATAGCCATCTTCAAATATCTATAGGGCTGCCACATGGAAGATGGAGCAAGCTTGTTTTCTCCTGCTCCGAAGGGTAGGAGACGAACAAATGGGTTCAAGTGACAAGGAAGGAGAGATTCTGACTAAACTTCAGGAAGAGCTTTCTGATGGTAAGAGCTGTTCGAAAGGGAAATGGACTCCCTTAAGCAGAGGTCATCTGTCATGGATGCATTAGTTGAGATTCCTGCGTTGGGCTAGATGACCCTGTGGGTCCCTTCAAACTCTTCAATTCTAGGATTGTATGAGCTACGAGCATCAAGCAAATTCCTTCACGCTTCCTCACAGCGTTTCTGGCCGAGGGAGCCGGCGTACAGCTTCCGGGTTATGTGGCCAGCATGACAAAGCCGCTTCTGGAGAACCAGAGCAGCGCACGGAAACGCCGTTTACCTTCCCGCCGGAGCGGTCCCTATTTATCTACTTGCACTTTGACGTGCTTTCAAACTGCTAGGTGGGCAGGAACTGGGACCGAGCAACAGGAGCTCACCCCGTCGCGGGGATTCGAACCGCCGACCTTCTGATCGGCAAGCCCTAGGCTCTGTGGTTTAACCCACAGCGCCACCCGCGTATACATCTTAGGCTATCTGTTAATATGTTTTTCTGCCACGGGATCTAAGGCTGTCCTGCCTAGTACTAGAGCCTTGTGATGGGAAGAGCGATAGCTTAGTGGTAGAGCATCCGCCTTGCAATCACAAGGTCCCAGGTTCAATCCCCGCTGGCACCTCCGGGTTAGGAATGGAAGATATCCCTGCCTGAGATCCTGGAGAGCTGCTGCCAGTCAGAGCAGACAATACTGAGCTAGATGGACCAGTGGTCTGGGTCAGTCAGTATAAAGGCAGCTTCCTATGTTCCTCCTATGGGGGCATCTGGATGACATTGTGATGACATCATTGCCCTCCTCTGTTCTATTCTTAGCCTTTCTTCAGATTGCAGAATATCCAAGTTTTTCTTTTTGTAAGCACTGCAGCAGCAGGAGTATCAGCAGCAGCAGGTCACCACAGATGTGGGTCCCCCTCTTTATTTGTTCCCACAGAGCAGTGTGGGGCAGTGGGATTCCCCGGGGAGGGGGAAATGCTAAAAGGCAAGCGGGCAGCAGGGGGCAATGGAGGTATAAAGGAATATCAGACTTAGCAAAGCTGGTATCACCAGATCAAGTTCATCAGTTCTGCTGAATTTATTCAGCTGCTAAACAGTTCCAACTGGGTTTGGAATAAAGGTGCAATTATTAATTGTTGCCGTTTAAAATATTTTTTTTATTGTGTTATCTTCATTGACAGCTTGCGCACACTGCTATTCTGAACAATGCTTTTCATAGGGGAGGGTAGAGGGAGGGAGGGCAGGAGGCCAGGGGGCCTGGCAAAAAAGATCTGGGGATGCCCCCCTCCCCAACAATACGCCCTGAGCCTAACTATGGCACTGTGCTTAAGTGCCAGGTGAAAAACAGCTCTCTGTCTGGAAGGGTGACTTCCTGGACTGATCCCCAAGCCTCCCCTGCCATCTGGGTACCACTGAAGGAAGGCACTCTAATAGCCCTGCAAACCACCCCTATTCTCAGGTGGGAGCCGAGTAAGGGGGTGAGCAGTGTTATGGGGTTCCCCCCTCCCACACCCCCAAATGCTTAAGGTTTCTTACCTCGTTGCTGAATGAGAACTCCATCTCCATCTCTTCCTCACTGGAAAGGAAGGGGGGAAAGGAAGGAGGTGAAGAAGAGAGTTTGGATTCTGAGATATCAGACCCTTAAGGATAGGACTCATTAATGCCCAACGCTGCCCTGGCCAACTGGTGACTCTTCCCATCCAGGCTACAGCAGGGCCAGGAAGCCAAGAGGGTCGCCTTGGGGCCTTGCAGCACCGGTTGGGGTGGGGAGATGCCAAAGAGGGCGGCACACCTCAGAGGGGTACCAAGGAGCCCAGCAATGGGAGAACAGACTTTGGGTTGGGGCAGAAAAATAGACGGCAGAGGCGGGGTCAAGCAAGGCCTACATATTTCATGACATTTATACAATGCTTGAGAGTTAAAAAACAGCAACACTCAAAGCTATGTACAAATAAAGATTGGCAGAGGGAGGCAGGAACTATCTCAGGGGGCAACTGCTGGAAGACAAGGGTGGCTGTTCCTCCCAAGGTTCTCAGGGCCGGGCCAAGAGATTTAGTTGCTTAAGGCAAAGAAGAAGAGTTTGGATTTGATATCCCGCTTTATCACTACCCGAAGGAGTCTCAAAGCGGCTCACATTCTCCTTTCCCTTCCTCCCCCACAACAAACACTCTGTGAGGTGAGTGGGGCTGAGAGACTTCAAAGAAATGTGACTAGCCCAAGGTCACCCAGCAGCTGCACGTGGAAGAGCGGAGACGCGAACCCGGTTCACCAGATTATGAGTCTACTGCTCTTAACCACTACACCACACTGACCATATGGAGCTACAGCTGAACCTCAAATGTTAGTGATGAGGCACCGTTTTCCCCCATCCCTGAGGGCAGCAAGCTGGCACCTGCATGGCATTGATAGCTGCTCAGCACTCCAGCATCTTCTGCCTGAGGTAACGGCTTGCTCTGCCTCTGCTCCGCACTGTCTCCTAGCGGTGTCTGAGCCGTGGGTGCCTGGACTGAGTCTCTGTCACAAGCCTCTGGCCCTCAAGGCTGGCGCAGGATGCGACCCCATTGCTGGCATGGAGGCAAGATTCAGCTGCTGGTAGATTTGGCTTCTGTGTAAGAACATCAGAAGAGTCTGCTGGATCAGGCCGATGGTCCATCTGGTCCAGCACTCTGTTCTTACAGTGGCCGACCAGGTGCCCATTATGGGAAACTTGCAAGAAGAGTTTGAAGAAGAAGAGTTTGGATTTGATATCCCGCTTTATCACTACCCTAAGGAGTCTCAAAGCGGTTAACAATCTCCTTTCCCTTCCTCCCCCACAACAAGCACTCTGTGAGGTGAGTGGGGCTGAGAGACTTCAGAGAAGTGTGACTAGCCCAAGGTCACCCAGCAAGCTGCATGTGGAGGAGCGGGGACGCGAACCCGATTCACCAGATTACGAGTCCACTGCTCTTAACCACTACACCACGCTGGCTCTCAGGTTTGGAGCGCAAGAACCCTCTCCAATCCCGCAGTTTGCCAGCGACTGGCGTCCAGGAACATCTCTACCACCAACTGTGGTGTTGGTGAGCTTCTTGTCCTCTGTTCCAGGCAGCAAGTGAGTCAGCCCTGAGACGGGCCCTGCTGAGGAGCAATGATGAGGTTCATGGGTTGTGTGTGGGGCCCCCACCATGACTTCCTATGGTGCCAACCATCATACCCCACCACATAAAACCCTGCTTCTGCCTCTGCATAAGCAGATACCAGGAGTGTAGATCACCCAGCAAGGAAAGGGGGGGAAGATGCTCACCTGATGTCTCTCAGCAACATGTCTGGGACTCTGGCCATGGTTGTGTCTGGAAAGGGAAAAGTGCAAGGGTGAGCCCCACCAACCACAGGCCTTGCCTGAATAGGGTTGCCATGTGTCCCCCTTTTCCAGGACACGTCCTCTTTTTCAGGGGTAAAATTTCTGTCCCGGTGGGTTTTTTAAAATTTGCTGAAATGTCTCTGGCTATACTTTCTGGTTGAGACATAGACATAACTGGTGGCTGAAGACTTGTTTTCCTCTCCTCTCCTCCTGCCACCCCCTCCCCCACATAGCAATATATCACAGCTTCTATAGCTTACATGGAGTAGGGTTATTTAAAATGAGAGTCATCATAGCGTCCTCCTTTTTGCTCTTCAGAATAAGTGGAAGTGGAAAATTGGCACCACCCGGTGAAAAACAAAATCCTTAGACCCTTATTTCTTGCATTTATATATCCCACCTTTTTCTCAAAGGAGCTCAAGGTGGCGTCCATGGTTCATTCCCCCTCCTCATTTAATCCCCACAACAACAATCTTGTAAGGTAGGTTGGGTTGAGAGGTAGTGGCTGGCTCAAATTCACCACCCAGCAAGCTTCATTCGTGGCCGAGTGGAAGGATTTGAACCCAGCTCCTATTCCGTCACACTAATCCAGACCTTTTCAAACTTTTTATATTGGTGACACACTTTTTAGACATGCATCATTTTGTGACGCAGTAATTGAGTTTCCCCAGCAAACCAGAGGTTAAACGAACCCCTTTCCAGCCCCGGGAGGAGCAAGGGGAGCGTTCGCGCGACACGCCAACACACAGTTTGGAAAGCTCTGCTCTAACCACTATGCCATGTTGCCTCTTGAGTGGCATCCTGCCAGTAGCTGAAAGACATGACCATTTCCTGGAAGCTTCTCCTGGCAACCCCAATTGGCAGGGGGCAAGCTCTGGCAATCTGGGTGGAAGGGGCTGCTGCCATTGCCCCAGGCGGGGTGGAGAAGAAGAAGAAGAAGAAGAGTTTGGATTTGATATCCCGCTTTTCACTACCCGAAGGAGTCTCAAAGCGGCTAACATTCTCCTTTCCCTTCTTCCTCCACAACAAACACTCTGTGAGGTGAGTGGGGCTGAGAGACTTCAGGGAAGTGTGACTAGCCCAAGGTCACCCAGCAGCTGCATGTGGAGGAGTGGAGACGCGAACCCGGTTCACCAGATTACAAGTCTACCACTCTTAACCACTACACCACACTGGCTCTCCAGGTGAAGGAGCTTCAGGATGTGGCTGCAAAGGTGAGGTTCTCCAAAGGAAGTCTCCCCACCCATCATCTCCTCAGCAGAGCCACCAAGAGAGGAGGATGCCTGTGATCAGAAACCAGGTGGGAGGGGAATCTATGGAGGCATCCTTACCTGTGGTTTTCGATCCAAGGCTGCTTGATGATGCTCCTCTGATTTGCTTCTCACTCCAGAAGCGGCTCTGTCCAAATTTATAACATGGAGAAGGTGGGGCTTGAGCCTGGAATTTCCACCTCTGCCTTTTCTACGGACCTGCTGTCAAGCTCTGATTGTGCAATCTACTTCTGCGTGGCTGCAAGGCTGGAAAGTCTGTGCGTGGGGTGGAGAACTATCTTGGCTCCACCCATGAGAAAGACCAGCTCCTTCCTTCCAGCTGTTCCTGGGGTCAGAGATAAGATCTTGGAACGTTCTTGATGGTTTCTCTAAATGCAAACCATCTGGCTGAACATTTGCTGCTGGATCAGCCCAAGCTGCAGAATCCGTCCCCCAAGCAGGGCTTTTCTCCGCTTCTCAAGAGCACAAGCCCAGAATTAGTATCCTTTTTTTTTTTTTTTTGCAAACACTTTATGATGACAAATGTATGCTTTCAGTTTTTAGCTCCATCGGTATTAAAGCTGCAAATGTTGGGATAGAGCATATATTCTGGAGATGTCCCCAAAGCAGAAAATTCTGGGAAGATATTGCAGTGGAAATTGAAGGAATAGGTAACTGGCAATACCTATGGATCTTCTAATTTTACAATATTGATATGTTGAAGAAACTGTGCTAATAGAGGACAGGGAATTAATGCAAACACCTTTGACCCCATTATTCTATGAACTCTTAACTGCTGCCAGAGTTATTATTTGTCAAAACTGGGGGGCGATAATGAGGACACTGTCCATGAAAGAATGGAGAACTAAAATGTGGGATTTTGTATGCATGGTTAAGCTTGCATATATGGTGAGAAACAGAGAGGACAGGCAACAAGATAATGCCCTTATTGAGAAATAGGTCTTTTTATAATATCCTGGAATAATGAGAAAACAAAATAGAAAATTCTTTCCAGTAGCACCTTAGAGACCAACTGAGTTTGTTCTTGGTATGAGCTTTCGTGTGCATGCACACTTCTTCCGTTTCAGTGTATCTGAAGAAGTGTGCATGCACACGAAAGCTCATACCAAGAACAAACTCAGTTGGTCTCTAAGGTGCTACTGGAAAGAATTTTCTATTTTGTTTCGACTATGGCAGACCAACATGGCTACCCACCTGTAACTGGAATAATGAGGTACGGGATAATGTAAACACATTTGTGTTACCTGCAGCCTTGTGATATTAATTAGTTAATTATGTTTGACTTTGGTGTGGAAATTCGTTCCTGTGTGTTTGGTTCTAGATATCCCCTTCTACTTTTGCTTCATTGAAAGGGCACCTCCTTCATGCAACCCATTTCACAGCTCGGAGAACTGAGGCTGGGGGCTTTCCTTATTATTAATCACGGAACATACTGGTTTACTTCTGAGTGAACAGTTACAGGATGACACAGCTCAACAGCTCTTACATATTTGGGCATAAGGAAAAGCCAGTGTAGTGGTTAAAGTGTCTGATTAGGACCTGGGAGACCAGGGTTCAAGTCCCCACTCAGCCATGGAGCTCACTGGATGACCTTGGGCCAGTCACAGTCTCTCACAGGAGGACAACAAAGGTGGGATATAACTGCAATGAAGAAACGAATAAGCTCTTTATTTGGGCTAATAGCAGGACAGGCTCAAGAGCAAGCACAGAGTCCGAGGTCAGGATCCTTATCTAAGGTTCAAGGGCAAGGGAAGAGCTGCAGGACTGCACAGAAGCAAGGAAGATGTCCCAATGGCTGCAATGCTCTCTCCTCCAGGGCCATCTGATTGGGTGCTGGACTACATGGGCCAAAGGTCTGATCCAGCAGGATCTTTTATGTTCTTATTTTGGTCATACGAAGCAAAATTCCAGCATCTAGCACTTCCTGTGACTCACTTCCTTGTTATTTTGTGATGTCAGAGGGTTCCCTTGGACACTCCCTTGGTTTTTCCCTCCCCCTTTAGATCTATCTAAGAAAACAGTAGTTTAGTTCCTTGTTTTGAAAAAAGGCGGGGGGAAGGCATGGAAAAAGCAATTCTTTAAAAAGCAAGAAAGACAACGTACTGTTCCAAGGTTAGAATTGGAAACCTACAAAAAATATTTTTCATTATGGTGGGAAACATGAAAGAAACTCGGGGATTCTTAGTAAGTTTTGATTCTAAATAATAATAATAATAATAATAATAATAATAATAATAGTAATTTATTTATACCCCAGCCACTCTGGGTGGCTTCCAACAGAATATTAAAATGCAGTAATATATTAAACATTAAAAGCTTCTCTAAACAGGGCTGCCTTCAGATGTCTTCTAAAAGTCTAGTAGTTGTTTTTCTCTTTGACATCAAACTTCAGAACCCCAAATCATGTGTCCGGGTTTAATACAGTATTGTTATGAGTTTGTGGGTGCCAGGGTTTGTAGGTCAATACACCCATAATTCCTGGACTTTGTAAATGTTAGAATTTTATCAGTGCTTGGAGAGTTAAACTGGAAGTCAGACTTTCATGTTCCCTGTGTTCAAAAGATCGCTTGAAAGATGGGCCATTAGTAGGGAAAACAGACAGAAAGTTGGGCTATCAGCAAATCAAAGACTCTGTGCCAACCTGCAAAGGGCAGGGGCGGAGAGAGAGAGAGCCCCTCCCTGAACTCAGAGTTTTTGTTTGGAGGAAGTTTTAGGATTTCAGTTGGCTGTGGCATGATCAAGGAAAAGAGGTGTCAGTCTGTCAAATGCAGCAAACTGGAGGGGTGGTGGTCAAAGGTCAATCTAGGCTGAGAGTTTGAATCCAAGGCTGCAGCAATGGGAAAAACGGGACCCTCTTGGAGTGTAATGCCTTGAACCCCCTCCATGGCAGGCCCAGGTTGCATATATGTGTAAATAAACCATCTACCATAAAGACACCACAATCTCAGCTGTGCCTCATTTCCAAAGGAAACATAGGCCCTGGGTAAGCCCCTGGATTCCTGGAAACTTGCACCGCTCAGAAAGTGGGGTGGTGGCATGTAACAATATCTTAAGTTTTCCAAAGGATGTTTTCAGTCTGCCGTGACGGCCAGCTCACACCCACAAGGATAGTGACAAACTGTGCAGAGGAGGGCAACCGGGATGATCAAGGGTCTGGAAACCCTAGAGGGAGTTGGGTATTTTTAGCCTGGAGATGAGAAGACAGAGGTGACACGATAGCCATCCTTCCAATAACTGAAGGGCTGTCACACGGAAGATAGAGCAAGATTGTTTTCTGCTGCTCCAGAGGGTACAACCCAAACCAATGGATTCAAATGACCAGAAAGGAGATTGCAACTAAACCATTAGAAAGAAGATTCTGGTGGCAAGAGATGTTCAACAGTGGAATGGACAACCTCAAAATGTTCCTTCACTGCAGGTATTAAATCAGAGGTTTTAGGGCCATCGGTCAGGGATTCTTCAGCTGCGATTCCTGCATTGCAGGGGGTTGGATTAGATCAGGGGTTGGCAAGGTTTACTCCAGCAGAGATCCCTCTGTGGGCTGGATCACGCTTGGAGCCGCGATTTCCAGTGTCTGTGTCTGTGCAAACACAATTTCCGGCGTCTAAACAGATGCAATTTTCAACATCTGAGCATGCGCAGACACGATTTCCGGTACCACAGAAGCGAGGCCCTGCGCTGTGCTGTGCCACTTTAGCACAGCATGCGGGGACTCGCCGAGCGGGTGGCTCATTTGGGGGTTGCGGCTTGTGGGCTGGTTAAACGACCCCCATGGGCCGCTTGTTGCCTACCCCTGGACTAGATGATCCCCTTGGGATCCCTTTCAGCTCTGCAATTCTGTGATTCCTTCATTTGAATTGCAAATAAATCCTCGAGGTTCCACCCAATGGCATGTGGCACCCTGCGCAGACCTTCCCTCTGGGGAACTTCCATATCTCATGTCATCATCAGGAAACGGAAAACCACAATTTCCACTGCGAGGAATAACCAAACTGGCTATAACCGTCCAGATTTATAAGAGATCCTGGGTGTTTCTGGGTGTCACCCCAATGAGGCTCATAGCTCTGCCACTTTGTATGTGTGTTTCCCCCCCCCCTTTATTGCAAAACAATTTACATGTAACAACACAGACAAACAAAGACAATACCTCAATGACAACTAAACATTAACTAACAACACATCGTCTAACATCACACACACTTTTGACTTCCGATTCACCTCATTGTGCTTTCTACATATTCTTAACCTTTACGCATTTCCTGTTGTTATATCTGCTACATATCCAGAAAAATTTCTACATTCATAGTTTTCCTTAATATTCAAGATTCAATCTAGACCTGTCAGGAGAATTGCATTTTCACAATATCGTTTTAGATATTCTTTAAATGTTATCCATTCTTTACACACTTTCTGGTTTGAGTTTCCTCTTATTCTCCCAGTCATTTTCGCAAGTTCCAAGTATTCTACCATCTTCATCTGCCAGTCAAGCTTTGTAGGAATTGAGTCTTCGTAGGAATTTCCAGTTTTTTGCTACTAAAATTCTAGCCGCCATAGCTGCATACATAAAGATGGTTCTAAAGTTTTTTGGGATTTCATAGCTCTGCCGTTGTGAACCCTGTCGTCACAATAGGACTTGTACACTTCCGAAAGAAGGCGTGCCATTACACATGTGCAGAGTGCCTTTGTCTTCGCACTAAAAAAAAAAAATCTCTGCACTTCTTTCGACAGGGAAAGAGCTTCCATGTGAGAGTGTCAAAATATGATTTTGAGATAAAAACAACTCTATATCTCATATTTAGAAATTAAGCCATACTGCATGCCATAAGTTTATGAATTTATGTATTTATTACATCTACACATCCATTGCCAAAAAACTAAAACACCGAAGCTTTTCAAATGTGCGGGACACTTAATTCCATTTGCATGCAGTTTTTTCCCCCTCCCTCCAAAAATTAATTTAACTTTTTCCTTGAAATTAAAAGGATTCCAACCTACAGACAATGATTATTTTATTTTAGACAGAGTGTAAGCCTACTGGATCAGGCCAAAGGCTCAGTTGCGTTCCCTGCAGCAATCAGCTGATCGCTGCTGAGCATGTTTCTTCAAAGGAGGTTGCTGCAATCGCTGATCAGCTGTTTAACAGTTGCAGCAACCTTCTTTGAACTTTGACTGGAGTCAATCACCTGACATCATTATGACTGACAGGTGATTGGTCCCAGCCACCTGCCCAATTGGCCAACCAACCCTGACTTGGATGAAGGGGTAGAGAGAATCCCTATCAGATTTTCAGACAACACAAAGCTGGGAGGAACAGCTGACACTTTGGAAATCAGGTACTGTATACCAGGCATGTCCAACAGGTAGATCGTGATCTACTGGTAGATCACTGGTAGATCATTGGCTCCCCCCAAAGAAGCTGAACAACTGTGGCTCCCCTAAAAAAAGCTCAACATTTTACCTCTTCCCTGAAAAAACACAACTTTGACCTGAAACCCAAAAAGGGGGTAGATTACTGCCAGTTTTTAACTCTGTGAGTAGAGCGCAGTCTCTTGGGAGTTGGCTACCCCTTCTGTATACAATACAACAGAGAAGGTTTTGGGAGAAGCCAGAACTCTGCAAAATTAATGGGACGCGGGTGGCGCTGTGGTCTAATCCACTGAGCCTAGGGCTTGCCGATTAGAAGGTTGGCGGTTCGAATCCCTTCGACGGGGTGATTGTTTAGTCCCTGCTCCTGCCAACCTAGCAGTTCGAAAGCACGTCAAAAATAGAATAATAGAATCCTAGAGTTGGAAGAGACCACAAGGACCATCCAGTCCAACCCCCTGCCAAGCAGGAAACACCACCAAAGCATTCCTGACAGATGGCTGTTAAGCCTCCGCTTAAAGACCTCCAAAGAAGGAGACTCCACCACACTCCTTGGCAGCAAATTCTACTGCCGAACAGCTCTTACTGTCAGGAAGTTCTTCCTAATGTTTAGGTGGAATCTTCTTTCTTGTAGTTTGAATCCATTGCCCTGTGTCCGCTTCTCTGGAGCAGCAGAAAACCTTTCTCCCTCCTCTATGTGACATCCTTTTATATATTTGAACATGGCTATCATATCACCCCTTAACTTTCTCTTCTCCAGGCTAAACATACCCAGCTACCTAAGCCGTTCCTCATAAAATAGGTAACACTCTGGCGGGAAGGTAAATGGCGTTTCCTTGCGCTGCTCCGGTTTTGCCAGAAGTGGCTTAGTCATGCTGGCCACATGACCCAGAAGCTGTCTGCAGACAAACGCCGGCTCCCTCAGCCTATAGAGCGAGATGAGCGCCACAACCCCAGAGTCGTCTGCGACTGGACCTAATGGTCAGGGGTACCTTTACCTTTACTTAAACCCAAATGGAACTAGATGGCTGGCACTTACGGTAATATGAAAACTTGCAGAGCAACTTTTAAACTGACCCCTGGGGGAATTCTGAGAGGAGCTGGGTACATCTGGTTTGGGATGAATCACCCCAAGGAATTAGGGCAAAAGTATCTCTTGATAGTCCAAATGAGGGCAGAGGAGAAGGAAACTGCAATGCACACACCACACCCTTGGAGAAAAATCCCTATCATTTATTTGTATGCTGCCTTTCCATAGTTAAAACCATGCCCAAGGCAGTTTACAACATGACAAGATTTGCACAATTAGAAATATGTAACAAAAATAGTCCCAAGCAACAGTTTAAAAAACAACAACCCCAAAATGTACGAAACAGAGTTATTGCAATTCCCATCTAAGTCATAATAAGGTCACAAAATAAAGATACAAAGAATTCATATCAATGATCAGCAAAATTCACATCTCCAAAATTAAATCTTGACCCCAGCTAAAAGCTGTAAACCATACCCCACCCCAAGAGTCTGCAGACATCCTGAGAAGCAGGTCTTGAAGGATTGGGACCCTGGCACTCACTGTTCAATAGCTGAAGTCAACCAGTCAAGGCCCTTCCCTGCCCATCCGGGTGGAATGAGGTTAGCAAGACAGGGATTAGGTCTTGCAAGACTCACTGCCTTGGATATGCGAAACCGGAGAGGTGATCTGATAGCCCTCTTCAGATACCTGAACAGCTGTCAGGTGGAAGACAGAGCAAGCTTGTTTTCTGCTGCTCCAGAGGGGAGGACATGAAGCAATGGATTCAAATGGCAAGGAAGGACTTTCTGACGAAACATCAGGAAGAACTTCCTTATGGTAAGAGCTGTTTGACTTTTAGGAAGGACTACGAGGTCATGTTTGACAGCGGAACGGACTGTCTCAGAAGGTGGTGGACTCTCCTTGCCTGGAGGCTTTTAAGCAGAGGTTGGATGGCCGTCGGACAGGGATTCTTAGCTGTAATTCCTGCTTTGCAGGGGGGTTGGACTAGATGACCCCTAGGGATCCTTCCAATTCTTTCTTATGAGGTGGTTTTGCTCTGTGTGCGTCAAGAAGGGCATTTTCCAACAAGCTAGCTAGAAATCCCAGAAAGGGCAGACTCCTCCGCAAAACCAGATGAGATGCATGCATACTAATAAACTTTTCCTGCTATGCAAATTGCCGGGGGGAAACGTCCACCCCCCACCTACACATACACAGAGCAGAGATTCTCCAGGCTCTTTACTAGGAAGTATAAATGATTCTCGGTGCTATTGTTGGGCAAAGAGCCGAAGATTATGTCATTGCCTGCTGACAAAAGCACGATGATCAGCCAGGAAGTGATATTTCCAAACCACAAAATTTCCGGCAATTCGAAATGTGACAGAGGCTTAATGCGGCTTCTATTTAGGCAGATGGCCTCAGGGCGGCTAAAGAAGCAGTGATTTAGAGTGAGCAGGGAGTACGATTTAATGGCCAATCCATTCAGTGAAGGTTACCCATCAATTTGGAGGGCCAGTAAACCTTGCCAGATCATCACAATCCTGGAGGCTGGAGTTATTTTCAGACAGTGGCTGGCTCTGATAAGTGCAATGAAACGGTCACCAATATGAGGGCTGAAGTCAGCAGATGCCAGCGACTGCCTGCTGCATCACCTACATGGCAGGCAGGATTGGACCCTGGTTGGAAGAGCAAAACACGCAAAACACTTTCCCAAGTGCCACATTAAACACGACCATTTATTGCAGCAACACCAAACCTTGGGAACTCCCTGCTTATTGATATCAGGCAGGCGCCTTCAATGTGTTCTTTTGACACCTGCTGAAGATATTATTATTTAGACAAGGTGATGGGGTGAGCTCCCGTGGCTCGGTCCCTGCACCTGCCAACCCAGCAATTCGAAAGCATGTCAAAGTGCAAGTAGATAAATAGGTACCGCTCCGGCGGGAAGGTAAATGGCGTTTCTGTTCTGGTTCACCAGAAGCGGCTTAGTCATGCTGGCCACATGACCTGGAAAAACTGTCTGCGGACAAACGCCGGCTCCCTCGGCTTGTAAAGCGAGATGAGCGCCACAATCCCAGAGTTGTTCGCGACTGGACTTAACTGTCAGGGGTCCTTTACCTTTGCCTTTTTGCCCAGATGTTTAGATGTTTGTAGGAGCTTTAATCTGTTTTAGTCTATTTTAACGAGGTTTTAACTTTCTGTACGTTCTACAATATGGTTGTAAAACTTGTTTGTGATAATTTGATTTTATCTTCTTTGCAAACTGCTTGGAGGGTTCCCCCCCCAAGCAAATTTTATGAAATAAATAGCTTAAAAGAGCAAAAAAGCCTTTTCGCAGCATCCCTGGCATCGATTAGCTGTGATTGCAGGGGGTTGGACTAGACTAGACTAGGGACAGTCAACCTTTTTATACCTACCACCCACTAATGCATCTTTCTTGATGGTAAAATTTCCTTGCTGCCCACCAGTGCTCGATGGAAGGAGGATTCAGCTTGTGCCGTAGAACCCCCTACCGCCCACCTAGAATCCTGAAACGCCCACTAGTGGGTGTTAGGGACCAGGTTGACAACCCCTGGACTAGACCCTTGGGGGCTCCTTCCAACTCTCCTATGATTCTAGGAGCAGAACTCAGATACCTTTCCCTCCCTGTTGCTCCCAGGGGACAAGGCAGGGTCTGGAAAGGTTACCGGGGCTGTGAAACCAGAAGGGCCAGTCCAAGACATTTTGCTGTCCGAGGCCAACACGGTACCTGCAGCCCCATGCCCATTCCATGCACCAAGAAGCTGATGGGATTTAAGGCTTGTTGAAGTTCCCAGATGGCCATGCACACCAGGCAGGGATCAGAGGAGCTGAAGGAGGGATGCTTTCATTAGAGTCTGATGCTCTCACCAGAGAGATGGCCATGGCCAATGGAAGAAAAAGAAGAAGAGTTTGGATTTGATATCCCGCTTTATCACTACCCGAAGGAGTCTCCAAGCGGCTCACATTCTCCTTTCCCTTCCTCCCCCACAACAAACACTCTGGGAGGTGAGTGGGGCTGAGAGACTTCAGAAAAGTGTGACTACCCCAAGGTCACCCAGCAGCTGCATGTGGAGGAGCGGAGACGCGAACCCGGTTCCCCAGATTATGAGTCTACTGCTCTTAACCACTACACCACACTGGCTATCAATGGAGGCTGGGCCCTCGGCTGCAAGCAGGTTCTCCAGGAAAACCCTGGATTAGCATGAGGGAGGCAGGGTCAGGCCTTGATTCAGGGAAAGATAAAGCACGGGGATATTTTTAAAACTGTTGTTTAAGCCCAAATGTTTCATTGATGACACAACCGGGAAATTTGTTGTGCTAAACAGTCAGGCACGTAGTTGCAGCGTGTCTGTTGCCAGTGGTGAACTGATTGCGTGCAAAGATGCACTCCAGACGCCTTCCATCTCCAGTCCAGTTTTCACGGATATACGCCTGCACGGACTCCCCCTTGACATGCTGCTGCACACACACACAAACACCCGTGAGAAGTGAAGACCGAGTGGAGCGGAAGGAAAAACTCAAGTCTGCGAGACTCAGAATAAATACAACTATTTTAACATAGAAGTACTGCAAATAAGGAAGTGGAAGTCTGGAGCTAAAGTCTGGCAGGGTTGCTGAGTAGGCACTGGTAAAAAAGGGCAAACAGATTTGCGTCAAACTTACCCATGCTAATATATATATATATAGAGAGAGAGAGCACGCTAAATTGAGACATGATTGTTGTTGTTGTTCAGTCGTTCAGTCGTGTCCGACTCTTCGCGACCCCATGGACCAGAGCACGCCAGTCACCCCTATCCTCCACTGCCTCCCGCAGTTTGGCCAAACTCATGCCAGCCGCCATGTAGAAGAGGAAGCGCCCAACACCTGAGAGCAAATTGTGTGAGGTAGATGTTTGATTGTGGGCAGATTTGGCACTTAGCACCACTACCTCCACAGCGGCTCTAAACCATAGAGCCTAGGGCTTGCCGATCAGAAGGTCGGCAGTTCGAATCTCCACGATGGGGTGAGCTCCTGCCAACCTAGCGGTTCAAAAGCACGCAGTGCAAGTAGATAAATAGGTACCGCTCCGGCGGGAAGGTAAACGGCGTTTCTGTGCACTGCTCTGGTTCGCCAGAAACGGTTTAGTCATGCTGGCCACATGACCCGGAAGCTGTACGCCAGCTCCGTCGGCCAATAAAGCGAGATGAGCGCCGCAACCCCCGAGTCGTCCGTGACTGGACCTAATGGTCAGGGGTCCCTTTACCTTTACCTTTTACCACCACCTCCAGACCAGATGCTGGGCTAACAGGCAGCCTCAAATCCGGGCACATAGGAGTGAATCAGAGCGGGCAAACAAGGACTCTAGCCCTCCTCTTGGGGTGCTTTGGCTCCAGGCCAGCCTCTCCCTCTTGGGGTCTGGCCAAAGGGACACACCCATCCTCTTTCGGAAGGCCCTTCTCTTTCCGCCTGGCTCGTTCAGTTGGGTGTCGGAGGTACAATTTACAAACAGCACTCAGAGGCGAGCATTACATACCAGATAATTTATTAAGATGTCACCAAGGCCGCCAGGCAAAAAAAATAATTATTAAATTATTAATAAATACTTGAAATAAATGTACAACAGAGAACGGCAGAGTCGAAAGGGACCCAAAGGGCCATTTAGTCCAACCCCCTGCGATCCTCATTATTCACTGCTTTCTTGGAAACTGCCAGCTCCTTCCAGAGAAAGGAGGCAAGTGTTGCGTTGTCTCAGTGATGTGACTTTCCTTGTCACGGATTCAGGAGGCTGAAATTTGTCCAAAGGCGCATGTAAGGGTTCTCACCTTATTGCGCGTTTTATGTGACAATGTAATCCACGATGGAGACCTCCCCAATCCGGTTTGTCACGCCGACAGCTTCGTTGACCTGGGCAGATGTGCAGATGTACCACTGAGGGAAGGCAGCCGACTCGAACCTGGTGTAGTCCCCAACTGCAACTCTGTAGAAGAGGAAGCGCCCTTTGTCGGATTTGTCGAGGTCCCCTTCGATGCTGGCCTCCTGCGGGTGGAAAAGGTGAGATTACGTCTAAGGAAATCCACTCTCCATCCTCATATGACGGAGATTGGTTGGGTGGGGCCAAAGCGCCTACACTAGCACAACAACAACAACAACAACAACAACAACAACAACAACAACAGCAGCACCAAAAATATTTGTATACCGCCCTATACCCGCAGGTCTCAGGGCGATTCACAACATAAAACCACAACAAAAAAGCAAAAAAATACATAGTAAATGCAAGAACAACCCAATAACCCCCCAACACATTTTTAAAGGGCACTGGATGTCAATCGGCCAAAGCCCTAGTTAAAGAGGAATGTTTTTGCCTGGTGCCTAAAGGTGGATAATGAAGGTGCCTGGCGAACCTCCCTGGGGAGAGCATTCCAGAAATGGGGAGCCACTGCAGAGAAGGCCCCGTTCTTGCATTGTTCCCCCCTGGACCTCTCATGGAGGAGGCACGTGAAGAAGGGCCTTGGAAGATGAACTCAGGGTCTAGGTGGGTTCATATGGAAAGAGGCGGCCCTTTAGGTACTGCGGTCCTGAGCCGTTTACTCTGGCCATCGCAACAACAAAAGAAGAACCTGCTGGATCAGGCCAATGGTCCACCTAGTCCAGCATCCTGTTCTCACTGTGGGCAACATAGCTGTCAAGTTTCGGATTTGAAAATAAGGGATCAGCACCCTCACCTGTCCCGGGGACAGTCTACAGTTCTCAGGGACAGTCCATGCCGCGGTAATCCCCCCCCCAGGCTACAAATTAATTTACACCAGGAATGAGCTCCCAGGAAAGAGAAATCAGGGCAGAGAAAAGAAAGCACTTATTCACGCAGCACACGGTTAACCTCTGGAACTCCCTGCCACAGGGAGCAGCGATGGCCACCAACTTGGATGGCTTTAGAAAAGGATTAGGCAAATTCATGCAGGAGGAGAGGACCACTGATGGCTTCTGGCCAGGTTGGCTCTGCTCTGCCTCCAGTTAGGGGCAGCAATGCTTAATCTGAGCACCTGTTGCCGAGAAACATTCGTCTATTTTATCTTCTTCTTTATATATCTGTCTGTCTGTTTGTTATTAGGTATTTATATTCCACCTTTTTCTCCAAGGAGCTCCCTGGTCCTAGTCCTCATTTAATCCCCACAACAGTCCTGTGAGGTAGGCAGGCAGGGCTGAGAAAGGCAGGGACCCAAGGAGTCCCCAGACTCCAACTCTCCTTCCCGGAAATAAGGGAAATTTAAGAGATATCAACAATAAGGGATAGCTGCGGGAAATGGCTTGGAATAAGGGAGTTTCCCGCAAAAAAAGGGATACTTGACAGCTATGGTGGGCAACCAGCTAGCAGGATCCAAGCCCTCCCTTCCCTTGGGATTTCCAGTAACCGGAAGCATAAGCTGAGAAGCAGCCTCTCACCTCCAGCTGCAGTGCTGGTTGGTCTCCGGTCTGCACGCAAGACAGGTACAGCTCCTTCCCTTTGATTTTCAGGGCGATGGGGATCTTTGCCCTGCCTTCCTCGATTTTCGGCCGATAGACGTACATTTTCACCCTCGCTGCAAAATGCGAGGAAACGGGATTAATAGCAAGAAACGTTTCAGCCCGGCTAGGACCGGCCACCCGTAGGAGATGGCGGGTGAGGAGCATCAGGGGTGGGGGTGGGGTTCCTACCTTCTTTGCTGATGTCAGCCTGTTGGAGCTCCAAGGCCACCAGCTGGGTTGTCCCGTTCAGGACAAGGGACTTCTGGTTGACGTCTCTGATGTTGCAGGAGATGCTCCTGCTGAGGTGGTAGATGGGATCTGTGGCATAGGTGCATTCGCAGGTGTCAAAGTCAACTGGTTCTGAAGGGGAAAAGACATTCCGGGTCAAGACCTGCCTGCCACTTGCAATGCAACAGTTAGAGCTGTTCTTCAGTGGAACACGTGATCTCAGAAGGTGGGCAGCTTCCTCCTTCACCGGAGGCTTTTAAACAAAGGTTGGATAGCAGGGATCCTTTAGCGGTGACCCCCCACTTGCTGCTGCCCCCACTCTTATCAAGCCAGAGCTGCTCTTTTTTTTTGTACCCACATCCAGCGGTGGAGCAAGCCGATTGGGTGCCTGGGGCAGTGTGCGTGCCCTGCGCCCAGGGGTGCCCAGGGGCGAGGCCAGCTGCCCGTGGGGCGGGCCGAGCCAGGGCAGGATGCTCCACAGTCTGCCTGCCTCCTCCCACTCACCCACCCTACAGTTTGGGGCAGCACAGAGCCTGCAGGTGCCCAAGCCACCATGTCACTCCCAGGAGAGACGTGTGGCTCGGGTGCGCTGCAGGCCCCATGGTGAGTGCCGCCCGGCATTTTGTCACCCCCCAGTGGTGACACCCGGGGCGGACCGCCCCCACCACACAGCCCTTCTTTCTGCCCCTGCCCACATCTATCTATCTATCTATCTATCTATCTATCTATCTATCTATCTATCTAATTTTTGCATATGTTTTCCAAACATCATTTAACATTCCTTCATATCTTATACAATATTTTTGGACTTCCATCAACCACGTCTAAAGATTTCCAGTCTTCATAACTTAACCTCGTATTTTCACAATTTCACTATTACTTTTAATAATCTATAACCAACGATCGTTTCCCTAAATTTTCTCTGTAACATTTCATATAGCCCTCCTTACAAAACGTCTTGCAAACCTACTAGCGTAATTTGTTGTTTTTCAAATAGTTCTCAAATTTCTTCCAATCTTCCGAAGAACCTCTGGTCCCACTGGTTTCGAATTCTCCCTGTCATCTTGTCCAATTCTGCGTAGTCCATTAACTTCATCTGCCACTCTTCTATCATCGGTAATTCTTCTTGTTTCCATTTCTGTGCCCCCCCCATCTTACTCAGCATTAACTCCCAGAAGCGTTTAGGCAAACAGGAAGAGATCATGGCCTCTGTGTGGCCCTGATCCACCTCAAAGGAAACTCTGGGACTTTTGAAGGGCCCTGCAGTCCAATGGATGTTGTTGTTGTTGTTGTTGTTGTTCAGTCATTCAGTCATGTCCGATTCTTCGTGACCCCATGGACCAGAGCACGCCAGGCACCCCTATCCTTCACTGCCTCCGCAGTTTGGCCAAACTCATGCCAGTCACTTCGAGAACACTGTCCAACCATCTCATCCTCTGTCGTTCCCCTTCTCCTTGTGCCCTCCATCTTTCCCAACATCAGGGTCTTTTCCAGGGAGTCTTCTCTTCTCATGAGGTGGCCAAAGTACTGGAGCCTCAACTTCAGGATCTGTCCTTCCAGTGAGCACTCAGGGCTGATTTCTTTAAGGATGGATAAGTTTGATCTTCTTGCAGTCCATGGGACTCTCAAGAGTCTCCTCCAGCGCCATAATTCAATGGATGTTGTTGCTTCCCTCTAAAGCCAGAGGGATGGCAGAAAAGAACAGCGACAGCAGCTTCCAGTTGGGTCTGCTTCCCCAACAAATGGAATAAAGTGCTTTGTCCTTCAACCACCTCCTGCTGCAGGAAGCAGCCCTAGGCTCCTTGCTGGGGATTCCCATTGGGAGCACACCAGTGGCGTAGCTAGCCTCAGTGCTGCTGGGGGCGGCGGCAGCGCAGAGGCACCCCCCTGGGGGAGGGTCACGACGCGTGCGTCATGACGTCATCATGACGTCACGATGCACGTGTATGCAGAAAGGGGAAATTTCCCCCTTTCCGAGGCTTTTTTTCGGCGGGGGTGGTGGCCAGCTAGGAGGGGGTGGCAAGCGTGACACCCCCTCCTCGCTGGTCGGCCCCCCCGCCGGAAAAAAAGCGGCGGAAAGGGCAAAAAGAAGCAGAGCAAGCACTTGAATGCACCTGTTCTGCTTCCTTTTCCCGCCCCCCCAGCATTTTTTTTTCAGCGGGGGGTGGTGGCTAGCGAGGAAGGGGTGACAGGTTTGACACCCCCCCCTCGCTGGTCGGGCCCCCCCCGCCGAAAAAAGCGGAGGAAAGGGCAAAAAGAAGCAGAGCAAGCGCTTCAATGCGCCTGTTCTGCTTCCTTTCGGCGGGGCGGGGTGAGAGGGGCCGGCCAAAGTGTCACCCCACCTCCCCTTGACCTAGGGGTGGCCCGCCCCCCCACCCCCACCCTGCGACGCCCCTGGAGCACACCCAATATGGCAGCCAGCTGGTGTTGCATACTGTACCTAAGACGGAATTGATGATGTCCATCAGGTCGTCGTCTGTGAAAAGCGCCCTGGTTTTGGAGAACTTCTTCTTCTTCTTCATCCTCTCGATCGCCACCATAAGGATCGCTGCCTTCTGGAAGCGATCTGAAGGGCTGTTGGCGATCTTCACCTGAATGCCCACTTTGCAGGCAGGATGTCTCAGCCCCGGGAAGGCCTCCTGTGGTGGGGGAGCAAAGAAAAACATCAGTTGAAGCCAAACCGTCGGCAGCAAAGTCCCCTCCTGTCCACCTGGGGACAAGGAGTCTCATCCCGCAATTGTAAGGACTTGATTATTTCTGTGTGGCGGCCCCCGAACTCTGGAACTCCCTGCCTATTGACACCAGGCAGTACTCTTTTTGGTGCCTGAAATTTTATGATATTAAATAAATAAGGGAAAGTGCTGAGGAATGGGGCACCAGGTACCACTCATTGTTCTTCAGGGAACAGTTGTCTAGCCTCCTTGGTGTGATTTTAAACATTTTTTTCTCAGTTCATTATAAATCATTTCCCAGAAGGCCTTACCTATTTTGCAAGTCCACCACATGTGAAGAAATGTACCTTCTTTAACATTACACTTCCAACATATGTTGGTCGTGTTCTTATACATTTTCACTAGTCTTGTAGGAGTCAAATACCACCTATACACCATCTTTATATAATTCTATTTTAACGCACAGCAGGCTGTAAATTTTAAGTCCTTATTCCATAACTTCTCCCATGAAGCAAATTGTATATTATATCCCACATCTTTTGCCCAGTGTATCATTACAGACTTCCTAATTGTTAGTGTCCCATTCCAGCAACAATTTATACATTTTTGACAGAACTTTTTCATTGTTATCTAACAGTTCTTTCTGCACTTTGTTCAATCTAAAAAACCGACTCTCTTGTTCAATCTAAAAATGCCATTTAATTGCTTATATTGGAGCCAATCAGTTAACAAATGTCTTATATCCTCTTTTTTTAACTTTCAGTTGATTTTCCTCCTCAGTTAATAGTTCTCTATACGCGGGCCATAGTTAAAGCTATGGTTTTCCCAGTAATGATGTATGGAAGTGAGAGCTGGACCACAAAGAAGGCTGATCGCCGAAGAATTGATGCTTTTGAATTATGGTGCTGGAGGAGACTCTTGAGAGTCCCATGGACTGCAAAAAGATCAAACTTATCCATCCTTAAAGAAATCAGCCCTGAGTGCTCACTGGAAGGGCAGATCCTGAAGTTGAGGCTCCAGTACTTTGGCCACCTCATGAGAAGAGAAGACTCCCTAGAAAAGACCCTGATGTTGGGAAAGATGGAGGGCACAAGGAGAAGGGGACGACAGAGGATGAGATGGTTGGACAGTGTTCTCGAAGCGACTGGCATGAGTTTGGCCAAACTGCGAGAGGCAGTGAAGGATAGGCGTGCCTGGCGTGCTCTGGTCCATGGGGTCACGAAGAGTCGGACACGACTGAACGACTGAACAACAACAAATACTCTGGCCATTCTTTTTCCATATTTATTTTTTTCATGGAGAATGCTTCTAATGGTGATAACCATCATGGGGTGTCTAGCCTCCTTGGGAGGCGAGTGACCTGCTTGCTTGGAGGAGGCTGTGCAGCTCCAGCCATCCGGTTTACTAAGCCCTTTTCAGGTGTTCATTTCTGCTCATGGTTAGGATGGGACGGAGGGGCTTTCTTGAACAGAAGCAGCCTGGATAAATTCCTTACCTTGGCCAGAGAAGGCTGGTCCTCTTCGTAGAACGGCACCTCGTCCACACTGCAACCAGAAAGCAAGAGAAGCAGGTCAGAGAGACTCCCAGGCAAAAGTCAACAACATTAGAACTAGGCTGAATACGAGCACGACACATTTCTTGGGGTATTTGCTGGCATTTTAAGGGGAGTCAAGGTGTCGGGCAAACAAACCCCAGGCGACACCTTCTGGAACTGCCTCTTTAAGAAAGGCACAGGGCGTTTTCTCCCCAGATCTCGCCCACCCCGGTTGTCCATGTCCAGTGGGATCAATAGAGATACACACACAGAGAATCCCCCTCTCCAGTTCCTATGGTAGATCTTCTACCAGGGACTCAGCTACATTGGTTTTTTAAAAAATAAAAAAATAAAAAGCGTGTTTTAAATGTGTTATAATACTGTGACACCAGATGGCACTATAGAGTTCGATCCTTTGGCAATATGATTTCCCATTACTGTATGTTATACAACACATTTTCCTGAAATGTTTTTTTTTTAAGTGTCTAGATCCAGCCAAAAACAACACTGGCTGCTTCTGTTCCATGTCTAGACCAAAAGCTGGATTAAAATGGGTCTAGCTCAGTGGTTCTCAAGGCGGGTGGTGGGATTACCTGGTGTGTGTGTGTGTTTGTGCACACACTAAGAGTCAAGAGGGGCAGGGAGGCACCTGAGGTATAAATGACTACCTGTCTTTGGAAGCTGGCATCGTTGGATCAAGTTCACCAGTTTTGTTGAATTAATTAAACTGAATAGTTTGAATTGGATTTTGAACAAATGTGCAAATAATTTCTTACCGTTTTGAATGCTAATTGTGCTATTATCTTCCTTCCTGGGTCATGCAAACCACTATCATGAACAATCCTTTTTATAGGGTAGGAGCACTGTGGGTCAGTTTATGTTGGGAACCATTGGGCTAGGGAATCCACATAATCAATCAATACCTGGACCTGAGAAGCGGGTGGCAGTCATAGTGGCGTAATTAATCTCTGCTGGAACCATTGGGGGCACCAGTTGTTCCTCCTGCCTTGCCCCAGCCCCCTGCCATGGACCCATAAAAGGGGGAGCTTCTGCTTAAGTGCTAATTCTTGTTGTCTCTTAATGTTTTCGGACACGTGGCGCTGTGGTCTAAACCACAGAGCCTAGGGCTTGCTGATCGGAAGGTCGGCGGTTCGAATCCCTGCGACAGGGTGAGCTCCCGTTGCTCGGTCCCAGCTCCTGCCAACCTAGCAGTTCTGAAAGCACATTAATGTGCAAATAGATAAATAGGTACCGCTCCGGTGGAAGGTAAACGGTGTTTCCGTGTGCTGCTCTGGTTCGCCAGAAGCGGCTTAGTCATGCTGGCCACATGACCCGGAAGCTGTATGCCGGCTCCCTCAGCCAATAAAGTGAGATGAGCGCCGCAACCCCAGAGCCGTTCGCGACTGGACCTAATGGTCAGGGGTCCCTTTACCTTTACCTTAATGTCTTCACAGGGAATAATCTGTTGCCTTTCTGGCAGGAAAATGAATGTTGGATTTGCTGTTTGGAATATTATTGAATTGGCATGTTTGCAACTGCATTGTTTGTGAGCCGCGTTGGGGTGTCTTTTTTTGCCAAGGGTCTCTCTCTCTCTCTCTCTCTCTCTCTCTCTCTCTCTCTCTCTCTGTGTGTGTGTGTGTGTGTTTGTCCCTGAGCACCCAGCCCAGCTTCACAGCTTGGGGCCATCAGTGGTAGTTACCTGCAGAAATCCATCACCTCCTCTTCGCACTCAGGCACTCTAGACATGGGGGCTTTTGATCTAGGGAGAAGAAAGAAATGGACAGGAGTTAGTGAATGAGTCTCGCTTTGCAGCACCTGCAGAGGAAGGAGAAGCGAAGCTGCTGTTTCGTAACCAGACGGACAAGATTGCGGTTGAAACTATGTGCACATTGTGTGGAAAGATTACGAGCAGCCCCAGCCCCAGAGAAGGTCTTTGCACAGCTGTTGTGAAGAAGAAGAAGAGTTTGGATTTGATATCCCGCTTTTTACTACCCGAAGGAGTCTCAAAGCGGCTAACATTCTCCTTTCCCTTCCTCCCCCACAACAAACACTCTGTGAGGTGAGTGGGGCTGAGAGACTTCAGAGAAGTGTGACTAGCCCAAGGTCACCCAGCAGCTGCATGTGGAGCAGTGGAGACGCGAACCCAGTTCCCCAGATTACGAGTCTACCGCTCTTAACCACTACACCACACTGGTCCCACAGAATGCAAACATGTGCAACTCAAGCAAATTACTTAAATGAAGGTGGAGTTTATGATCTTCGTTGTCTGAAAACAAGCAATTCCCTTAACCACTTAGTAACTCAAGAGTATTTGGATGCGATTTAAGCCAGAGCCTTTGCTGAGTACTGTGTTGTCCCCACATGCCCCCTTGCCCAGTCTCCTGACTCTTACTTATCATCCTCCTCTAATTCCCAAAAAACTCTCACCTCCAGCCTGCAGAGGGAAATGGAGAATTTTGGGGAGTGAAGAGAACCCCTGAGCATGCAAGAAAAGGTCAAGTGCACACATGCCTTCCAATAACTTTAGTTCGCATGAGGAATTTCAGCTTGCAGACTTCCCAGAGTCTTCTGCAAGGAGCTGCAGAGCTTCTGCAGAGAAGGACAGAGCTGGGAAGGGGCCACAACTTAGTGGTTAGAGCATTTGCCAGGCAAGCAAATTCACTCCCTGCTGGCATCTCCAAGGGGTTGGAAGAGACCCCTGCCTGAAATCCTGGAGGGCAGCTGCCCAACTTGGTAAAAGGCAGTTTCTTATGTTCCTGCGGGCTGGAGCATCAACCCCAAGGCAGACTGTCGGGTGGCCATGGGCATGCTGCTCTCTATTCTCCAATAACACCCAACCTATGGCCATACAAATAATTTACCATATCTCCGTGGGCCTGAGATACAGCAATTTATAGGTATTGCAAGTCAAAATACTACTAGCTAAATGGTTGAAGGCAGCTTTGCATTCTGAAGGGTCAGGCAAAGCAGGGCTGACCATTTGGGAAGGGACCCAACCCCATGCAATGCTGGAATCACAGCTAAAGAAGGTTGAGGTCTCTTCATGAAACCTGCAAGTGTCCCCTTTGACCGCAGACTGTCTCGCCAGAGTGGTGCATGCTCTAGTTATCTCCCGCTTGGACTACTGCAATGCGCTCTGCGTGGGGCTACCTTTGAAGGTGACTCGGAAACTGCAGTTACAGGTAGGTAGCCATGTTGGTCTGCCATAGTCAAAACAAAATAAAAAAATAGAAAAATTCCTTCCAGTAGCACCTTAGAGACCAACTAAGTTTGTTCTTGGTATGAGCTTCCGTGTGCATGCACAATTCTTCAGATACAGATTCTGTTTCAGTGTATCTGAAGAAGTGTGCATGCACATGAAAGCTCATACCAAGAACAAACTTAGTTGGTCTCTAAGGTGCTACTGGAAGGAATTTTTCTATTTTTTATTTTGTTTCGGAAACTGCAATTAATCCAGAATGCGGCAGCTAGACTGGTGACTGGGACTGGCCACCGGGACCATATAACACCAGTCCTGAAAAATCTTCATTGGCTCCCAGTACGTTTCCGAGCACAATTCAAAGTGTTGGTGCTGACCTTTAAAGCCCTAAACGGCCTCGGTCCTGTATACCTGAAGAAACGTCTCCACCCCCATCATTCTGCTCGGACACTGAGATCCAGCGCCGAGGGCCTTCTGGCAGTTCCCTCACTGCAAGAAGCAAAGCTACAGCGAACCAAGCAGAGGGCCTTCTCGGTGGTGGCGCCCGCCCTGTGGAACGCCCTCCCAGGAGATGTCAAGGCAATAAGCAACTATTTTACTTTTAAAAGACAACTGAAGGCGGCCCTGTTTAGGGAAGTTTTTAATGTTTGGTGCTGTGTTGTTTTTAATATTTGGTTGGGAGCCGCCCAGAGTGGCTGGGGAAACCCAGCCAGATGGGTAGGGTATGTATCTATCAATCAATCAATCAATCAATCAATCAATCAATCAATCCAGTCTTCTCAAGGCAGTTGCTGTGGGGGTCTCTCTCCCCAAAGTCAGGGTTAGCAGGGTCCTCTCTGCCCTCCTTCTTCATGAGATCATCTGGCTCAGGCTGGGCCAGCTTCCCCCTCAAACCGATTCCTTCTTTCCCCCTTCATAGGAACCTGCCTTTCACCGAGTCAGAGAACTGGGTCTACCTGGCTCAGTATTACCTAGGCTGACAGCCAGCGGCTCTGTGGAGTTTGAGGTAGGAGTCTCTTCCACACTTACCAGAAGATGCTTGTGGGGATTGAAACTGCTGGCAAGGCAGATCCTCCACCACTTAACTACAGCTTCTTCGAGTTCTGACTCCTAAACCAACCCATTTTCACATGGAACCCTCAGCCAGATGTCTGCCTGGGGGTCCGTTTAATCCTTGCAGAACCTCTTGGCTGACATTTAATGAAGCCAATCGTAGACTCAGCCTTGCAAGCCAGACATATTCCTCAAGACGACCTCCCTGCAAAGCAATGCAGAAGTTTTACCTGTCCACGCCGGTCTCTTTCCAGAACAGGGGATTTCTAGCCTTCCAAGCTGCTCCTCTCGCTGTGAAGTGGTCTCTGCTACAGCTGGGATGGCCCTCTTATCTGTTTCTCGGCAGCGGAAGAAAATGTGGTTGCGCCAACAAACTTCCCTCTCGTACCTGGGCATTTCGAAAGCCGTGAAAAGGATGTCCTTTCCTTCCTGCTTCCATGAACAGGAAGCGGTCGCGTTTCAAAATGAGCACAACACCACAAATTGTGAAAGCGCAGAATTTTGTGGGGATTTGCTGAGCTCAGCAGAGGCAAATTACAAGAATATCAGAAGAAGTGACACCCTGGAGGCTTTCAAGAGCTTTGCTTCTGCTGCATGATGTAATCAGGCCATTTTGGGATTTTTCCGGAGTCCCAGGGGGCTCAGCTGGTGAGGAACCAATGGCGAGGTTGGGTGGTTAGGTCAAGTAGTATTCCTGTACTCCCACCTCTTTCATGTGGCTTCCCACCCAGTAATCCAGATGAAGGAGAGCATGGGGAGAGCATCCCACAAAATGGGGAGGTGCCACTAGCTGGTGGGGAGGCCCACCCATTTGCTTGATGGTGCAGAGCAACTCCTTTGGTTATGCTTAACCAGTCAGCTAAACACCATTACCGTCCTAGACAAAGTAGGGATGCAGGTGGCGCTGTGGTCTAAACCACTGAGCCTAGGGCTTGCCGATCGGAAGGCCGGCGGTTCGAATCCCTGCAACGGAGTGAGCTCCCGTTGCTCAGTCCCTGCTCCTGCCAACCTAGCAGTTCGAAAGCACATCAAAGTGCAAGTAGATAAATAGGTACTGCTCCGGCGGGAAGGTAAACGGCGTTTCCGTGCATTGCTCTGGTTTCGCCAGAAGTGGCTTAGTCATGCTGGCCACATGACCCAGAAGCTGTACGCCGGCTCCCTCGGCCAGTAAAGCGAGATGAGCACCGCAACCCCAGAGTCGTCCACGACTGGACCTAACGGTCACCTTACCTTTTACCTAGACAAAGGGACTGGTTGGGCAAGCTTGGTCTCATACCTTCTACCCCCCACAGATACAGGCTCCCGAGAACTGGAAGGGTCTCAGGGCGGGCATCACCCAGACTGAACCCCAAACCCACAGCATTGTTAATGCAGGATACCTAGGTTTGCTACGACCGGCGGTTCAGTGGATGGGCATGTACTGAAATGCCAGCGTGGCTCATGCATTTCTCACGGGGGATGTGTATCCAATGAGACACAATGAACAACAGTACTGTATGAACTGGCTCTTCATACTGAACTCTGGGTTTGCCAGCAACCCTAATTCTTTTTTTTTTTTTAAACAGAATTTATTAGCATTTTCATAATATAACACAAACCCAACCCCACACCTACAAATACAAAAACAAATACAAATACACATAATGTCAGGATTCTTCTTCTTATTTATATACCTTGCAAAAAAAAAAATTCTAGTTCTGAATCTTGACGTTTGACTTCCCCCGCCTATTCACCTTCGGTTTTAAATCAATATACTATTTCCTTAACAACTTTTCTCTATAAAAATTTTTAACTTTACTTAAAAACAAACAAACACACAATTGTCTTAATCTTTGCATTATAACCTAAATCATAACCAAATATTCTTATAGCTAAACTTATTTCTTCTATCCTTTATCATGCTGCTTTTGACTTAAGATTCAATATCTCCTTACTTATTTAAAATAAACTTGTAATTAACAGACTTCACACTCCGATTTCGGATACCATGGCAGACCATTTGGATTATACATTTAATACTTCAACCCACTCCCCCTCTGTCCATTGTCTTTTTCTGTCTTTCACCAGAACCAAATCTCCAATTGTCTTCCTCTGAGTATCCACAGATCCAGGCAACATCCACAACAAACCCCGCATCGAGCCTCAGGGTCTTCATCACCTCCATTCTGGGCTCCTCCGTTTCTTTTTCTTCTTCTTCTTGTAGAAATCTTAATTCCATGTCCCTTGCCCCCGAGCTGCCACCTCGGAGTCTGGATATTGTAAATTTTCCCGTTCCAGGGCTGCCACCCCCAGAAATCGGTTCCTTTTCCCGGAGTTGCCAAGCCATTTCAAGCCATCCTTCAAGCGCCCCTCCCAGCTCTTTGCCAAGGTTTGATTCCATTGTGTAAAACTTTTGAAAAGCCTCCTCTGTGGAAAGTAAGTCCTTTTTATTTATAATTCCACTCAAAACTTGTAGTTTCCGATTAAGCAGTTCCAGCTTCAAGACAGTGAGCATTTCCTCATCCTTTAAACCAGAGTTCAATACCAGTGCGAGCACAAAGTCCAGCATTTTAGAAGGGAGGGTGAGTATCAAGTTTCAGTTCCTGTCTCTTCCTTCCTTTGTTTCAGTTTTTTCCCACGACAGTCCAAGTCGTCGCCATTTCTCCGAAGCCGGAGTATAAAGACCAAAACTTCAAATGGAGATATTTTTTCCCCAGTTAACCCCCGAAGGGAAATCTCAACAGTCTCAGTTTTCAAATTCCAGATACTTTCTATCGATTGTTGTAGCAGCAGTCACTTAAAGAGTTAATTTCTTTCATCTCCCGAAGGGAGGGAGGCGGGCTGCCTTTCTTCTTTCCCCCAGATCGTTCCAGGAATACAAAGAGTCAATCAATTACTCACAGCCTCTGGGTTCTTATCAGCTCGTTAAAGACAGGTAGAACTTAGATGCTCATCACAGGCTTTGTCGCCGCATTTACATCCCGGTTGGGGCATGTCCCCTATAGCCCGGCTCCGTCGTCCCTTCACCCCCACTCCCCCTTTACAGGGGGAGCGGGGGAAGGGTTCGGAGCCACAACGGGCACAGCCGGGGAGCCCAGGGTGCGGGACGCTCTTCCCGCACCCCAACCGGAGCCCCGCTATGCGGCTGCAGGGCTCCTAACCCCCGGGATGGACTGGGTGCTTTGCAGCCGAAGCAGCCCACGACCACCCGCAATGGCGTCAGCCGCCGGAAGCCTGCCAGCAACCCTAATTCTGAAGCCCATCGGAGAAAGCCTCTCTGAGCGTCCCTGCCCATGGATTTCCGTGGTAGCTCAGCGGTACAGCCGCCGCCTTGCATGCAGCAGCTCCCAAGTTCAATCCCCAGCAGCTCCATGTAGGGCAGAGAGTCTACACTGCCTAAAACCCTAGAGTAGGGATCAGCAAACTTTTTCAGCAGGGGGCCGGTCCACTGTTCCTTAGACCTTGTGGGGGGCCGGACTATATTTTGAAAAATAAAAATAAAAAATGAACAAATTCCTATGCCCCACAAATAACCCAGAGATGCATTTTAAATAAAAGGACATGTTCTACTCATGTAAAAACACACTCATTCCTGGGCAGTCCACGGGACGGATTTAGAAGGCCATTGGGCTGGATCCGGCCCTCGGGCCTTAGTTTGGCTACCCATGCCCTAGAGAGTGGCTCCTGCCAATCCATGTAGACAATACTGAGCTAGAGGGACCCCAAGGGTCTGACTCTGCATAAGGCAGCTTCTTATGTTCTGTTGTGCTCCAGGAATTAGGGTGACTCAGAGATTCACCCATCTCACCCCACAGTCCCGCTGGCGACTGAATCCCCAAAACAACAGCCTGGTTAGGATTCGAAGTACCCCTTGAGCAAAACTGGAAGTTGGACGTCACAGATGCTCTGTCTGAGCGCATTGCTGGGCAGTCCTGGGTGCGCGGTCGCTGCTCAGCTGTGGTCACGACCAGAAGCAAACTTCCTCCTTTGCATCACCGCAACCCGCTTCCTGCTCTTCTCATTGGCTGGGCTGCATTGTCCTACGTGGGGTTTGACTAGGTCTGGCAGGTCTCTCGATTTACATATGTGGGGATTTGTGAAATTGTGACAAATCCCCTTCTCCCCCCCCCCCGGCTGACCCAGCAGGAGAGCAGGAATGGTGACTCAGGTGGGTTTCCAGTTTGGCTCCTGCATTGGGAAAACCCAATCCCCATGCCCAGCGGATGGGGTGTAATGGAAGGGAGGGTCTGGGGGCACCTGGGGGTCTCCTTTCCGTAGCTGAGTGTTGGAGCTCAGGGAGCGAAATTTGCAGCGAGAGCCGTTTTGTGCATCTGCTGAATAAACAATAAAAAGGTAAAGATAAAGGATCTCTGACAGTTAAGTCCAGTTGCGAACGACTCTGGGGGTTGCGGCGCTCATCTCGCTTTACTGGCCGAAGGAGCCGGCGTTTGTCCGCAGACAGTTTTACCGGGTCATGTGGCCAGCATGACTAAGCCGCTTCTGGCAAAACCAGAGCAGCGCACAGAAACGCCGTTTCACTTCCCGCCAGAGCGGTACCTATTTATCTACTTGCACTTTGACGTACTTTTGAACTGCTAGGTTGGCAGGAGCAGGGACTGAGCAAGGGGAGCTCACCCCGTCGCAGGGATTCGAACCGCCAACCTTCTGATCAGCAAGCCCTAGGCTCTGTGGTTTAGACCACAGCGCCACCCACACCCCTGAATAAAGAATAGAGGCCTCTAAAGCAGTGTTTTTCAACCTTTTTTGGGCAAAGGCACACTTGTTTCATGAAAAAAATCACGAGGCACACCACCATTAGAAAATGTTAACAAATTTAACTCTGTGCCTATATTGACTATATATAAAGTAATTCTCTTGAATAGGAATCAAATAAATACAAAGAAAGTATTTTATAATTACTTTATTATGAAATAGTAAGTAAACAGAAATATGAAAAATTATAAAATACTTTATTCAGTGCGCAACCAGGGCCTGTTTGGCTGAACACAAAGCTGATATTCTGGCTGGAATTTTTCCCACGGCACACCAGGCAACATCTCGCGGCACACTAGTGTGCCGCGGAACAGTGGTTGAAAAATACTGCTCTAAAGGAGTCGTCCTTTTAGAGCATGACAGAGACATCCTTGCGGTTCCTGAATCTCCTGCTCCCAGCTGGAGGACCCTGAAAGCACAGCAGCCTCTCAGTCTGGGCCAGTGGCACCCAAATCTTTTTAGGACACTGCCCCCTCGGTTACATAAACTGGACCCTGGAAATGCAGTGAGGTCGAGGGTACGTTCTTGCACATGTGGTGGACCTGTAAAAGTGTAAAAGAGTATTGGGAAATAATTTAGATAATGAACTGAAATAAATGTTTTAAAGCACCTTTCCAAAAAAATCTTTGTGTGTCAGGGTCTAATTTTTTCCTTTTCCAAAATTTCTTTATTGGTGTGTGGTTTTCTTTTTGTAAATCTATGTAAGAATTAAATAAAATAGGGATTAATGGGTTTTCTTTGGATGGTGGAGGTCCTGTTGGATGTCGTGGTGGCGGCACTCGCCCTGGGGTGGGGGGCTCTGTGGGGCAAAACAGGGTGTTGAGGAGGGTCAGTTGTGGGGAGTGAGAAATGTCCCTATTTTCATCTGAGGGATGTTGGAGGGAATTTGCACCGTACTCTGTAAAAAGCGTTATGCAGAATAGCAGTTTGCATGGCCCACTACGGAAGATAATAACACAGTAAAATTCAAGCCAGTAATGATTAATTGCACATCTATTCAAATAAATAAATAAAATACATATATGCTCCAAACTAATCTTGTAGCTAAAAAGAAAAATAGAAAAAAGAATATACAGCCCAAGAAATATTCTTACACATTCTCACTAACGAAAAGTTAAGGGCGAAGGAAATTTATAGCATAAAATATTTATACGCAACTACTTACCAAATATGCACAAACCTTCAGCTGCCACAAATGTACGGCAACTAATTTCTAAGGAAATCAATAGCTATTTCCAATAATTGGCTATCTTGTGACTTGTGGCAACTCGGCATCATAAATACAAACCAACGTGTCCCAAAGAAATGGCTTTGAAACCGATAAGAGGCAGGAAAACTCTTAAATAGGAAGCAAAAGAGGGCATTTCGCTCGAGGCTCTGGTCATTTGTGAATAAGTCACACACCTGCCTGGGTCCTTGTAGGGCCTTAAGCATCACACCCGCGCTACGCCCCATAAACCTTCCGGGGGTCCCTGCAAAACTGACCCTGGGTTTGGATTTGGATTTGATATCCCGCTTTTCACTACCCGAAGGAGTCTCAAAGCGGCTCACATTCTCCTTTCCCTTCCTCCCCCACAACAAACACTCTGTGAGGTGAGTGGGGCTGAGAGACTTCAGAGAAGTGTGACTAGCCCAAGGTCACCCAGCAGCTGCATGTGGAGGAGCGGAGACGCGAACCCGGTTCACCAGATTACGAGTCTACTGCTCTTAACCACTACACCACACTGGCTCTCACTGGGTGTGTGTGACCAAAGGCTCTTCTCCTTGCTACTGACATGAGAGCTCCTCCTGCTCCCCCTCTTCTCTGCTGATTGAAGAAACATGGATTCGGTAGCATCCATTTTCACGAGGAGGTCAAGCAGGTGCCAGGAAAGTTGGAGGCTGAAGGAGCTCTGAATGCCCCCTGTTATATCTGTCTCTAAAAATATTTGTATACCCCTGCGTCATTGAAATATATATTAAAGCATTTCGCAGCCACAGAAACATTTGGCTGCAGGAGACCAGAAGAGTTCAGTTAGCGCAAGTGTTCAGCTGCCACTTTTATTTTGAAAATAAAAACAAATATTTATTTTATTTATTTCATTGTTAATCAAAGGGGAGTGGAAGAAAGCAGCTGCCCACAATTCATTTTTCTTTGTGTGGCTTTTAGAAGCATCATGGCTAAGGAGGCTTCCATGGTGAGAGCCCGCACGGCGTATGGGCACACTGAGGACTAGCGCAGCCAGCAGGGGTGGTTTAGTGGGGGCCTCACGGGGGGGGGTGGTGGTGGTGGAGGAGGAAAGTCCTCAGTTTTTCATGCTGGGTCTTAATGCTCCCTGCCTGCCCCAAACTTGGCACCCTCCAAAGCACCCGGCATCTTCATGTGCCTCGAAGCATCGGACCTTGGCTGATGACCCCCACCTAGTGGCCAATAAGGGAAATTTCACTGTATGGCTCAGGTTCAAGTCTGAGGAGAAGAGACGAACATGTGAAATGCTGGCTCCATTTCTAAGCACTCTGTATTGTGAGCTAAAGTTAGAAAGGAAAATAGAAGAAAATAAAATAGAAGGATTATACAAGAGTACCAAAGTAGTAAACTAGAAGAGATAGACTGACAACCTGGGATGAAGACAAGTGGAAGCCGTAAGGGAAGGGGAAGTAACAGATAGTAGAAATGGACAAGTGTGGACAGAAGAAAGGAAGAAAGAAGTATTACTAAAGGTTAGTAGAACTGATTTATATGAAATATGGAATTGGATGTTAGGTTTTGTTTTGTATTATTTACAACTGAATTATTGGGAATATAGGAAGGCATTAATTGAATGCATTTTGTGGTTTTTAAAGGAAGAATTCAACATGTAATCTTTTAACATTGTTATTCTTTGGTTATCGTTTGTTTTTTATTCAGTGTTCTTTTTTTCTTTTGTATAGATGTAATAAAGTAAATAAAATTAAAAAAAAGAGTTGCTTTCAAAGTGTGGGGTAGTATATAACCCGTGTCAGGTTAGTTAATAAAAGAATTAGGCTGGATCCCTAAACCCAAAGCACAGAGGTGAATACACTCTCAGACAAGGGAGAGCCTGCAGCAGAATATTAAAATCACAGAATCATGTGAGTCACACAGTAAAGAGTGAGGACTATGTTAGACGCTTTAAACATCCCATTTAGTCGGCTTGCAGTGCTTCCCCTCTCTACCCTTCTCACAATGAAAAGACCGCATCATCAGTAAATTTAAATCCTTTACTTACAAACGCCAAAGGTCCGATTCATGTGTCAATCCATGCAGCAGCAGGAAGAACACAAATAGAAGATTATTGAGCTACAAAATACAGGGTGGGGGGAAATACTTCTGAGTACATAGTCTGGGCCAGACGTGTTGCCTGGTTGGTTTCACATGGTGGAGGAGAATGAAGAAAGAAGCTTTCTGTCAGGGCCTGGTTGGAGAGCTGGGGGCCACCAGCCCAAGAGCCTGCCTCCCAAAAGTGCCCCCAGGGAGGCTCTGGAGCAGGGGTAGGCAACATAAGGCCCGTGGGCCGAATGTGGCCCAGTTGCCTTCTCAATCCGGCCCACAGATGGTCCGGGAATCAGTGTGTTTTTACATGAGTAGTATGTGTCGTTTTATTTAAAATGCATCTCTGGGTTATTTGTGGGGCCTGCCTGGTGTTTTTACATGAGTAGAATGTGTTCTTTTATTTAAAGTGCATCTTTGGGTTGTTTGTGGGGCATAGGAATTTGTTCATATTTTTTTTTTCAAAATATAGTCCGGCCCACCACATGGTCTGAGGGACGGTGGACAGGCCCATGGTTGAAAAAGGTTGCTGACCCCTGGTGTGGAGGGACAGCTGAGTTAAGACAAACCAGGGACATTGCTGGGTTGTTGTTTTCTGCTATTAAAAAGCTAATTGTCTTCTGTGCCTTCCGTATGTGTGTGTGCCCAGGGGCGGAGGAAGGGGTGTGCGGTGGGTTTGGGCTGCCCCGGGTGTCACCACTGATGCGGGGTGACAAAATGCTGGACAGTACTCACTGTGGAGCCTGTTGTTGTTCAGTCGTTCAGTCGTGTCCGACTCTTCGTGACCCCATGGACCAGAGCACGCCAGGCACGCCTATCCTTCACTGCCTCTCGCTGTTTAGCCAAACTCATGTTAGTAGCTTCGAGAACACTGTCCAACCATCTCATCCTCTGTCATCCCCTTCTCCTTGTGCCCTCCATCTTTCCCAACACCAGGGTCTTTTCTTGGGAGTCTTCTCTTCTCATGAGGTGGCCAAAGTACTGGAGCCTCAACTTCAGGATCTGTCCTTCTAGTGAGCACTCAGGGCCGATTTCTTTGAGAATGGATAGGTTTGATATTCTTGCAGTCCATGGGACTCTCAAGAGCCTCCTCCAGCACCATAATTCAAAAGCATCAATTCTTCGGCGATCAGCCTTCTTGATGGTCCAGCTCTCACTTCCGTACATTACTACTGGGAAAACCATAGCTTTAACTATACGGACCTTTGTCGGCAAGGTGATGTCTCTGCTTTTTAAGATGCTGTCTAGGTTTGTCATCGCTTTTCTCCCAAGAAGCAGGTGTCTTTTAATTTCGTGACTGCTGTCACCATCTGCAGTGATCATGGAACCCAAGAAAGTAAAATCTCTCACTGCCTCCATTTCTTCCCCTTCTATTTGCCAGGAGGTGATGCCTGCAGCGTGCCAAAGCCACATGTCTCTCCTGGGAGAGACGTGGTAGCTTGGGCGCGCACAGGGTCAGCGCTGCACGAACGGTCTGCCTGCTGCCTCCCCCCCCCCCAGCTGTAGGGTGGCTGAGTGGGAAGATGCAGGCAGACTTCAGAGACCCCGTGGTGCGTGCTGCCCCAGGCGCCCGAGCAGCATCCTCCGCCGCTGTGTGTTCCTGCCCTGTGGATGACCTGGCTTGTTGACAGCTCCTTGACACTTTCACTTCCTTCTTCACTGGAGGACCTAACTGAGCCTAGGAATACTGTCCAGTGGCCTTAACCCCTCCGTGCATTACCTAGCCCTAAGCTGGCCAGTTATATTTGACTCCAATTTCTCACCCAAGCAGAGGGTCTCGAAGGCAGCAGCTCACCCTCAGGGTCACCTCCCAGCCGAAAAATGCCTGACTGCTCCTTTGAAAACAAGTTTTGCTGGCAACATACCCTATTAAGGGCTCGTGATCTGCAATTCTGTCTGTCCCTGGATTTATTCTAGTTACAGGTGGGTAGCCATGTTGGTCTGCCATAGTCGAAACAAAATAAAAAATTCTTTCCAGTAGCACCTTAGAGACCAACTGAGTTTGTTCTTGGTATGAGCTTTCGTGTGCATGCACACGAAAGCTCATACCAAGAACAAACTCAGTTGGTCTCTAAGGTGCTACTGGAAAGAATTTTTTATTTTGTTTGGATTTATTCTGTTTGTCCCATGATTTCTAGGCATGGCTCAGGAAAACTCGCTGTTTACCGCTGATTCGGAACGACCATCAATCTGTAGAAAACCTGATTGACATTTGTTCTAATTCAGCAGTAAACGGTGGGTTTTTCCCCGGGAAAAGCGGTGGAACGAAAGAAAAAACCCTCCCAAGCTTCTGTCACGGTTGTAGCCAAGGGCCTTGCCACTTCCCACTTTTTCATCAGCAACATTTTGTTCTTTAAAATGTTGCCTCCTGCCAGTTATCCCACTCCTTGTGGATTCAAGCAGCGTGTGGAACGTGGCTGTCAGTTTAACAAGACTGATTGAGTGCTTCCTGCGGCATTTGTGTTGGCGTCGAACACAGCTGCTCAACCACCCCGCAGAGAATCGTATCGCTGTAGAGTTGGAAGGGTCCCAAGGGTCATCTAGTCCAACCCCCTGCAAATGCTGGAATCACAACTAACACACATGTCAAAGCTGTACCTGACAGCTGTGTGTTTGGAGGCTGCTGCAATGTTGGACGGCCCCTCATTCACAATGACTTAGATACGCCTGACTGTGGGAATGTTGTAGGTATTAGGAGAGAGGATTGTTGTTGTTGTTGTTCAGTCGTTCAGTCGTGTCCGACTCTTTGTGACTCCATGGACCAGAGCACGCCAGGCACCCCTATCCTTCACTGCCTCTCGCAGTTTGGCCAAACTCATGTTAGTAGCTTCGAGAACACTGTCCAACCATCTCATCCTCTGTCTTCCCCTTCTCCTTGTGCCCTCCATCTTTCCCAACATCAGGGTCTTTTCTAGGGAGTCTTCTCTTCTCATGAGGTGGCCAAAGTACTGGAGCCTCAACTTCAGGATCTGTCCTTCTAGTGAGCACTCCGGACTGATTTCTTTAAGAATGGATAGGTTTGATCTTCTTGCAGTCCATGGGACTCTCAAGAGTCTCCTCCAGCACCATAATTCAAAAGCATCAATTCTTCGGCGATCAGCCTTCTTTATGGTCCAGCTCTCACTTCCATACATTACTACTGGGGAAACCATAGCTTTAACTATACGGACCTTTGTCGGCAAGGTGATGTCTTTGCTTTTTAAGATGCTGTCTAGGTTTGTCATTGCTTTTCTCCCAAGAAGCAGGCGTCTTCTAATTTCGCGACTGCTGTCACCATCTGCAGTGATCACGGAGCCCAAGAAAGTGAAATCTCTCACTGCCTCCATTTCTTCCCCTTCTATTTGCCAGGAGGTGATGGGACCAGTGGCCATGATCTTAGTTTTTTTGATGTTGAGCTTCAGACCATATTTTGCATTCTCCTCTTTCATATATTTATTGAATAGGATACTTCCTCACTCATGCTTGTGAGTCATTAGCAGAGTGCACTCCATAATATGTAGCAGGAAGCTAGTTGGTAGATTCGTTTGAATCTCTTTAGTTAAACAATCCAATCTGGCTTTGTTCAGATTGGGTTTGGTTCCTGGTAAGTTCCCTCCTAAAAAAGAATAAAGACACAAGGAGCTTCTTTTAAAAGTATAACAAGAAGTTTACTCACATTCAGTTCACATTTGGATCCCTGAAGGCAGGCTTTAGCTTAGAGCAGTGGTGGCAAACCTATGGCATGCGTGCCAGAGCGGGCACTCAAAGCCCTCTCTGTGGGCACACGTGCCATCGCCCCAGCACCAAGTTCGCCAGAGTTCGTTACTAGAAGGCCATCATGACACAGACGCAGGGATAGTTTTGTATTGGGTCCTTCATATTTTTTTTTTAATTTTGTGTTTTTGTAGACTCTGAGTCCGGAACACCCAAAAAGGGATACAGCCCCCCACTCCAAGGCGCAAGAACAGAGAGTGGAAGATCATTGAACGCAATTGGAAAGCGTTATGTCTTCTGTGTCATGAAAAGAGTTTATTGAAGGGAAATTGAGATTTTGCAACTCACTTTTTAGAACTGGTCATCCCACAGCTTACCAAGTGTGAGCCAAGGTTAGACAAATGATCAGCATGGATACGACAGCAATTGTTCCAAAGCATGCCAAATGCAAACTTTTGCCTTTCAATAAAAAGTGGTCTGTATCATGGAAAGCTCTGTCATTGTGCTTTTCTTTTAAGGCAAAATATGTTAATGTCCAGGGACGCGGGTGGCGCTGCGGGTTAAACCACAGAGCCTAGGGCTTGCTGATCAGAAGGTCGGCGGTTCGAATCCCCGCGACGGGGTGAGCTCCCGTTGCTCGGTCCCAGCTCCTGCCCACCTAGCAGTTTGAAAGCATGTCAAAAGTGCCAGTAGATAAATAGGTACCGCTCCGGCGGGAAGGTAAACGGCGTTTCTGTGCGCTGCTCTGGTTCGCCAGAAGCGGCATTGTCATGCTGGCCGCATGACCCGGAAGCTGTACGCCGGCTCCTTCGGCCAGTAATGCGAGATGAGTGCCGCAACCCCAGAGTTGGACACGATGGGACCTAATGGTCAGGGGTCCCTTTACCTTTATGTTAATGTCCACGTTGTTTTTTCTAAACGAAAACCTCAGTATTCCGGTTAAATTGCCGCGTTGGCATTGGTGATCAATAAGAGGGTTTTGGGTTGTAGTTTGGGCACCCGACCTCTAAAAGGTTTGCCATCGCTGGCATAGAGTTACATGCCTTGGGGCATAGCTGAATTCTGGTGGCCTCATAGCTCAGTTGTGCTCAGACCCTCTTTCCATTTGCCACATGTATTCATTTATTTCATAAAATTTATACACTCCTTGTTTTGTTTTTGTTTTTTTAAAAAACCACCCTCCTCCAAGCGGTTTACAAAAAAAGATAAAACAAAAAAATTACAAATTAGAAGAATTAGCATCAATAATTCTTGACTTCCAAAAAATAAAAAACAAGAACCCATAAACTAAAAACAGATTAAACTTGTGTCAAGTTTCTAAGCATTTGGGCCAGCTTGTCTAGACATAATTACTTTATTTCATAAGTTTTATATACCGCTGGAATGTAATAAAACATCAATATGGTTTGGAAATAATAATAATAATAATAATAATAATAATAATAATAATATCAGCAATAAGCTAAAAACCAGATTAAAACATATATCACCATACTACATGTCAGGCATGCCTAAACAAAAATGTTTTTAGCAGGTGCCAAAAGAGTAAAGGGAAGGCACCTGGTTGGTGTCAATAGGCAGGGAGTTCCCAAGTGTGGATGCTGTCACACTAAACTACCAAGTTCCAGCAAATGTGGGGCAAGGCGATCTCGAAAGTAAACTGGCCCCAAATCATTAAGGGCTCCATATACTAATTGTAACACCTTGAATTCGTCTTGGTAGCAGATCAGCAGTCAGTGCAGGTCTCTGAGCACGAGTGTCGCTTGCTGGCAGGGTCTGTCTCCTCTCAGGAAACGTGCCGCAGCTTTCTGCACTGAGTGCAGCTTCCGGATCAGGTGCCCCGCCTTCAGTGCATGGCATAGCTGTCAAGTTTTGGATTTGAAAATAAGGGATCTGCACCCTCACCTGTCCTGGGGACAGTCTACAGTTCTGAGGAACAGTCCACGCCGCGGTAATCCCCTCAGGCTACAAATTAATTTACACCAGGAAAGAGCTCCCAGGAAAGAGAAATCAGGGCAGAGAAAAGAAAGCACTTATTCACACAGCACACGGTTAACCTCTGGAACTCCCTGCCACAGGGAGCAGCGATGGCCACCAACTTGGATGGGTTTAGAAAAGGATTAGGCAAATTCATGCAGGAGGAGAGGACCACTGATGGCTTCTGGCCAGGTTGGCTCTGCTCTGCCTCCAGTTAGGGGCAGCAATGCTTAATCTGAGCACCTGTTGCCAAGAAACATTCGTCTATTTTATCTTCTTCTTTATATGTCTGTCTGTTTGTTATTAGGTATTTATATTCCACCTTTTTCTCCAAGGAGCTCCCTGGTCCTAGTCCTCATTTAATCCCCACAACAGTCCTGTGAGGTAGGCAGGCAGGCAGGCAGGGCTGAGAAAGGCAGGGACCCAAGGAGTCCCCGGACTCCAACTCTCCTTCCCGGAAATAAGGGAAATTTAAGGGATATCAACAATAAAGGATAGCAGCGGGAAACGGCTTGGAATAAGGGAGTTTCCCGCAAAAAAAGGGAGACTTGACAGCTACTGCACGGCCACACGCGCTCTTTCTTTGCTGCGCTTTGTGCAGATCTTCCAGAGGTGTAGAAACAGGAGCAGAAGGACCGCGAGATGCCGTCTCTCAGGCTGCTGACCCGCACCAGCCTCGACAGGAAGGGGAGGAGGGCGCTTTCCCGAACTCAGCCACCAGATGGCAGCAGCCAGCTGCGCAAGGGAGGACCGGACCGCCTTGCTGAGATGCTCCTGGACCTCCAAGTCCATCCTGAGTAGCTTTTCGTCAAAGGAGGAGCTCCCGCTGCTTGGAGCGGGGCCCCTTCTGCTCTCGGCCTCGCCGTGAGGATAATAACCATCGAATCATAGAATTGCAGAGCTGGGAATGCAGAACAGGTATTATGGCGCACTTTCAACAATGGAAGTTCTGCAGATCAGAGTGATTCAGTGGGTCAGGTGATATAGAGGGCAAGTTTCTAAGTTTAATAGATCACACACACACACACACACACACACAGAGAGAGAGAGAGAGTTAATGTTTTATTGCTTTTAATGTTTTTTTCTGGCTATGCTTTTTAGCTGTTTCTATATTATCTGTAAACCGCCTTGAGTCCCTGCCTGGGAAAAAGGCAGGATATTAATAAAAATAAAAATAAGTTCATAATGCAATTCCGGTTGCGGGACCCTTCCTCCCTACCCACATATTCCCAGAGTTGTCAGCACCTCAGTGTTTTTGGCGTCCTTGGTGTCCTGCTATCAAAAACAAACTTTTACGTCTTGGGTTGAGAAATTTCAGGCCCTTTTGTTGGGATTTGAGTGGGTAGAACATAAAAAAGGCGAGTAGATTTGGGTGTAAGTACTATTTCGATTAACGGGATTAAGTGTTAAATTCAGTTTACTCCACCTGTTTAGATCCTTCTCTGTAATCTCTCATAAATATGGTGGAATGACTTGTTGAGGTTGTTTGCAAATTCTTCAGGGTTGGGTTTTTGTTTTGTTTTTGTTTTTCTGGCTATTCTTAATTGGCCCTCTTGAATAGCAGAAGGGAATGTTGCCTAGTGATACACTCAGGGCATGTGGGATCTTCAATGGAGCTACTGCTGCTGCTAGTTTATCCCCCAAATCAGTGGGTCCATCTAGCCCAGCATCCTGTTCTCATTGTGGCCAACCAGATGCCTTTGGGAAACCTGCAAGCAAGATTTGAGCATCAGAGCAACTTTCTCCTCCTGTGGTTTATAGAAATTGGTATTCAGAAGCATTGCTGCCTCCAGCTGTGGAGGAAGAGCAGAGCCATCCTGGCTAATAGCCATCGATATCCCTCTCCTCCAGGAATTTGTCTAATCTTTCAAAGCCAAACAAGTTGGTGGACATTGTGGGATGTAAACACAGAGCAGCCAAACCCAACACTGCTAGAGTGGACATGAAGGTAACTCAGTCCTCCAGGCTTAACTTGCTGTTTACCTGGACTGAGTTACAGGAAGCAGAAGTAGGTGTGGTCTTACCTGGGAACAAGATCCCAAAGATCACTCTCCATTTTTGCCTCGTCTTTTGAACAAGCAGGATGCTCTCTCTCAGCTTGCAGCTGAGAGAAGCAGAGGTGAAGCCTGTTCCCCTATGGAATCAGCTTCACCACATGTAAATATATTTATCTAAGCTTATCTGCCTCTTTGAACCTGTACTGTAACTCATGGATGACTGTAAGTAAACTCTTTTATATCTTATAATCAGTACTGTGTTGTGTCTTTGCTTTTAAGAGGGAAGAAGGGGAATATACCAGGAATATATATTTCTTATAGAGGCTTTAGCAAGCCTATGCAACCGTTTTCTGCTGTGTTTTAGAAGGGAATGTAACTCTGCTAAGTTTGGAGCTTGCTCACACAAGCTGGGATTGAGATATATAAATAATATATACTCATCCACACTCCTAAACATTCCCACAGACATCACTGCCTCCTGCGGGAGCAAGTTGCACAATTTAACTCTTGTGTTGCATGAAGAAGGGTTTCCTTTTTTTATTTGTCCTGAATCTTCCAAAACTCAATTTCATTGGATGCTTGCGATTTCTAGTGTTAGGAGAGAGGGAGACGAACTTAGAGTCTCTTTCTCTGCCTTGCAACTGTTTCCTGGATAACCAAAACCCAATGGCCAAGGGGCGTGTGTTGGCTTCGCGGTCCCAAATTTCAGCAGCCACCCTATGCGAAGCCAAAATTCAGTGCCTCTCTACCTCTCATGCTCCATTCTAGATCATGGACAGGCAAGCTAAGGCCCAGGGGCCGGATCCGGCCCAATCGCCTTCTAAATCCGGCCCGTGGATGGTCCGGGAATCAGCATGTTTTTACATGAGTAGAATGTGCCCTTTTATTTAAAATGCACCTCTGGGTTATTTGTGGGGCATAGGAATTCGCTCATTTCCCCCCCCCCCTTCAAAAAATAGTCTGGCCCCCTACAAGGTCTGAGGGACAGTGGACCGGCCCCCTGCTGAAAAAGTTTGCTGCCCCCTGTTCTAGATCATAGTTGCAGTGTCCCAGGTGCCCCAGGCTCTGTACCCACTGCAACCAATCTGGCCACGCTCCCTTAAATCTGCCTCTGCAAGAACCCTCCAGGATGACTGGTTCCCTCTCCCCACATTCCCGGCCTCTGGTTCCTCCGAACTCGAGGTCTTGGTGGGTCTTAATCCATCTTGTTTGTTTGCTTCTGTTAATCTAAGAAACAGCATTAGCTGGCGCTGGGCTCAGCAGGGGCCTGTTATTGGAGTGAAGTAAATTGTCTCCTTAATAACTACAAATCAATTATCAGCTGGCTTCCCAGGAGAATTCCCCCCCCTACCTTTAGATAGCAAACAACAATCAGCTACGATCTCTCTCCTCCCATGAAAGGAAAGGAGCAGCTCCTGACATGATGCCAAAACGGTAACAATAAGGGAAAACCAAACCGCACAGATAATAATAGATCAATTAGTAACCCTCAATGGGGCAGGGTTTGTGTGTGGTGGGTTTACCCTCAGGAGAGTGCATCTGCGAAGAGGGGCCATCTTTTTCTTGCCACGTACATAGACTGACACAATTACATGTTCTGGTTGCTCAATTTTTAATTGTACTTTGAAATGATGATGACGATCCTAACATTTTTTCCAGGCTGGGAGTCAAGGTGGCTTACGGATATAAGTAAAACGCACAGATAAAATCTGAAAAGCTAATCCCCCAAAGATTTCGGAGCCCAGGCATGTCTATATGGGAAAATACTGTCTTTCTGATAATCCGGGCCTAAGCCATTTTAAATGTTTGTTAACAATTCTAATCAACAATTCTAATCAACATAAAAAAAACTAAGCTCATGGCCACTGGTCCCATCACCTCCTGGCAAATAGAAGGGGAAGAAATGGAGGCAGTGAGAGATTTCACTTTCTTGGGTTCCATGATCACTGCAGATGGTGACAGCAGTCACGAAATTAGAAGGCGCCTGCTTCTTGGGAGAAAAGCAATGACAAACCTAGACAGCATCTTAAAAAGCAGAGACATCACCTTGCCGACAAAGGTCCGTATAGTTCAAGCTATGGTTTTCCCAGTAGTAATGTATGGAAGTGAGAGCTGGACCATAAAGAAGGCTGATCGCCGAAGAGTTGATGCTTTTGAATTATGGTGCTGGAGGAGACTCTTGAGAGTCCCATGGACTGCAAAAAAGATCTAACATATCCATCCTTAAAGAAATCAGCCCTGAGTGCTCACTCGAAGGGCAGATCCTGAAGTTGAGGCTCCAATACTGTGGCCACCTCATGAGAAGAAGACTCCCTGGAAAAGACCCTGATGTTGGGAAAGATGGAGGGCACAAGGAGAAGGGGACGACAGAGGATGAGAAGGTTGGACAGTGTTCTTGAAGCGACTGGCATGAGTTTGGCCAAACCGCAGGAGGCAGTGGAGGATAGGGGTGCCTGGCGTGCTCTGGTCCATGGGATCACGAAGAGTCGGACACGACTGAACAACTGAACAACAACAACAATTCTAATAATAAAAATAAAAAATTTATTATTTACACCCTGCCCATCTGGCTGGGTTTCCCCAGCCACTCCGGGCGGCTCCCAACAGGATATTAAAAACATGATAAAACATCAAACATTTTAAACTTCCCTAAACTGGGCTGCCTTCAGATGTCTTCTAAAAGTCAGATAGTTACTTATTTCCTTGACATCTGATGGGAGGGCATTCCATAGGGCGGGTGCCACTACAAAGAAGGCCCTCTGTCTGGCTCCCTGTAACCTCACTTCTCGCAGGGAGGGAACCACCAGAAGGTCCTCGGAGCTGGACCTCAGTGTCTGGGCTGAATGATGGGGGTGGAGACGCTCCTTCAGGTATACTGGGCCTTTGAGATGGTTTAGGGCTTTAAAGGTCAGCACCAACACTTGGAAACATACTAGGAGCTGATGTAGGTCTTTCATGACCAGGGCTATGTGGTCTCAGTGGCCACTCTCCGTAACTAACAGCCGTCAGGATAAGAAATGTCCCAAATAAATGAAGAAAAGAAATATTGTAGGGACCCCTTTGATTCTGTAACCATCATAAGGAGATGATCACAGAAGGAATAAATGATGTGGGTTTGGGGGGCATAGCTATCAACCTTTTCCTTTTTTTGAGGGAAATTCCCTTATTATAGCAGTGGGGAACAGCAGGGAGGGTTGACAGCTATGAATGGGGGGGGTCAGTCTGGATGATGCCCTGAGCCCCTTCCAATTCCTGGGGTCCTGTATTCAATGAGGGTTAGAATCTAACAGAGGAGTTTATTGCTGATCTCGCCAGACAAGTTTCTTTGTAAAAGTGGCCTTTGTTGGCTACTTAAGTGTCATCATTGGTATCCCAAAATAGTCTAAGCCAATGGTGGGCCTTTTTCCACCTCCATCACCTAGCTGCTAACTAGGAGGACAATATCATGTGCAGAGTGTGGGGACTGAGCTGGAAGCAGGCTGGAAGCTGGAGACACAGAGACCTGCTTGCTCTGTGCTGGGTCTGTGACTAATGGAGAAGCAAGATCTTTTGGGGTGTTGATGCTGTGAGCCCCTCCAGGTTGTATCGATGTGCTAATAAAACCATATATTCTAAGGACACCACAGTCTCCACTGAGCTTCATTCTAAGGAAAACGAACCTGAGTAACTGCCAATAACCCCTGGATTCTCTCACTAACTGGAGATTTGGGTGGCATGTAATAATATTTTCTTTTGGTTGAGGAAGAAGGCTTAGGTTAAGCCCAAGTCTTTGCAAAGAGTGAACAATGGTAATAGAATGAATTAAAATATTGATATTTGGCCATCCAATTTCCTTGCTTTCACTTGCGCTCACTGGAGGAATAAAGAGTGGAGACTTTGGACTCTGCTGGCGTGTGGCTCAATCTGCCTCTCCCATATTTTTTTTTTATATGTTGGAGAACATAAACTGTCAAGATGATGGATTCATCTATGCTCGCAACTGAATTGTGTGTGGCCTGGCAGGATTTATGCCTCAGTAACATAATTGATTAATTGCTGCAAACACACACACACACACACACACACACACACACACACACACTCTTTCCCACAGAACGAAATGGCCATTTTTAGGTGCATCAAACGGGAATTTCCCATGCTCCTTTAGTTCTTTGAGACCCAAGCCTCCTCCTGTGGCATTCAGAAGCATTGCTGCCTCCGACTGTGTAGGCAGAGCACAGCCATCCTGGCTAGTAGCCATCGATAGTCCTTTCCTCCTCCATGAATTTGTCTCTTAAATCTCTTTTAATGCCATGCAGGTTGGGGAGTGTTCCTTAGTTTAACTCTGCACTCTATCCTAGGATTTGCTGATCCTGGTGGGAAGCAGGACCAGAGAACCATCAGGCCCTGTTGCCATCTTTTGCAGCTCACAGGGTGTTTCCCTGGCATGGCCAAGCAGAAGCTACGAATGGGAGGCAAGATTGCCTTGAGCTGATTAATGTGGGATGTGAAACACAGGAGCAGTCCAGCACAACATGCCTAGAGTGGACATAGAAAGGGGGATGTCTGTTTCCCCTGAGCTGGGACAGACTTCCTCTGCGTAACTAGAGATGGGTGTGGCTTCACCAGTGCAGGTAAAACAAAACCACAGGCTAGCCACTATTTCTCTCTCTTTTCGACTCACTTTCAACGGAGCAACATGCGCTTAGGCAAGATGCTCTCTTGGCCTCCAGTCAAAAGACTAGAAGGAGCTATCGCCCTTAAGGAATAGCCAGTGTGGTGTAGTGGTTAAGAGCGGTAGACTCGTAATCTGGGGAACCAGGTTCGCGTCTCCGCTCCTCCACATGCAGCTGCTGGGTGACCTTGGGCTCGTCACACTTCTTTGAAGTCTCTCAGCCCCACTCACCTCACAGAGTGTTTGTTGTGAGGGAGGAAGGGAAAAGGAGAATGTTAGGCGCTTTGAGACTCCTTCGGGTAGTGAAAAGCGGGATATCAAATCCAAACTCTTATTCTTCTCCTAATGTATATTATATTTTCTAAGCTAAAAGTCTGCCTTCTGGGATCTGATTGTGAACAGATGATACTTGTAAGTAAACTCTTTATATTTTTATAGAAGACTGTGTCGTGTCTTATTTTAGGAGGGAATTAGAAGGGGGGAAAATACCAGGACAATATTATTATAGAGACTTTAGCGAGTCTGAGCAAGCTATCCGCTGTGTGTGTGTTTAAAAGGGGAATGAAAACTCTGCTAAGTTCTGGGAATTGTTAACACAAAGCCCCCCTTTCCCCCATAGACCAGTCCTCCCTCCCTCCCTCCCCTTTCCTCTCTGTCTGGGCTCCACTCTCCCCGAATTCATCAATAAATAAGCATCATAAAAACATAAAAGTAAACCTATTCTTTGGTTAATGCAAGGAGTTTATGATCAACTGCTCTGATTTAATGGCCCTATAGCCATTCAGTTGTTAACAAATCAATATCTCCCTAAGAAACAGTATGGACTTGCCATAAATATCCCTGTAGTTGTAGGAAACCGAGCCACATAATTCATGCGCTGGAGCAGCCGTAATGAGCTACATGATGGCTGCGTCAACGGGAAAATTTATTAGGGAATAATGCAAGTTGGATGGGCTGGGGGAGATAAAGCAGGCCCACAACCCCAGTCCGTGCTTCTCATAAGAGAATAAGAATGAGCCTGCTGGATCAGGCCATTGACCTATCTGGTCCAGAATCCTGTTCCCACAGTGTCCAACAAGGTGGACAGCCCTCTCCCCTCCTGTGGCTTCCAGCAACTGATACTCAGAAGCGTTGCTGCCTCTGACTGTGGAGACAGAGCAGAGCTGTCCTGTCTAGAAGCCATCAATAGCCCTCTCTTCCTCTATGAATCTGTCTAATCCTCTTTTAAAACCATCCAAAGTGTTGGTGCTGACCTTCAAAGCCCTAAACAGCCTTGGCTCCCAGTATACCTGAAGGAGCGTCTCCACCCCCATCATTCAGCCTGGACACTGAGGTCCAGCTCCGAGGGCCTTCTGGCGGTTCCCTCCCTGAGAGAAGTGAGGTTACAGGGAACCAGGCAGAGGGCCTTCTTGGTGGTGGTGCCGGCCCTGTGGAACGCCCTCCCATCAGATGTAAAGGAAATAAACAACTATCTGACTTTTAGAAGACATCTGAAGGCAGCCCTGTTTAGGGAAGTTTTTAATGTTTGATTTTTTTTAAAAAAAAAATTCTGTTGGAAGCCGCCCAGAGTGGCCGAGAAGGCACGGCCAGATGGGCGGGGTATAAGTAATAAATTATTATTATTATTATTATTATTATTATTATTATTATTATTATTAATCATCCAAGCTGGTGGCCATCTGCCTCCTGTGGGAGGGAGTTCCATAGTTTTACTCTGCAATGTATGCATAAATCCTTTCTTTCACCTGCCTTGAATTCTCCAGCAGTCAGCTTCATTGTCTATCCACAAGTTCTGGTGTTATGAGAGAGAGTGAGAAATACTTCCCTCTCCAGTTCACTTTCTCTACGTCATGAATAATTTTATAAACTCCTTTCGTGTCCCCTCTTAGTCATCTCGGAACTGAAAAGCCCCACACACAGCAAATCTTTTTTATTTTTATTTTTTAATAGAATTTTATTAAATTTTCAACAATATAACACAAACATAAAAAACTAACGCTACACACTATAGTGTGTTATAGTGCATGGCAAATCTTTTTCACAGGGGAGTCACCTGTCCACCACATCAAAGAGAAACTGCATCTCAACTTCCTTCCCCTCCCACCTGAACGTCCCTCCCCATCCCCGTGACCTCCAGGAGGGCTCTTGCCCTCTCCAGGCTGCTGCAGGTTGGAGAATTTGAGATCTGAAATTCAGATCCCCTCGTAACCCTTCTCTTTCCTTCTGGGAAGGGAGCGGGACGGGACCCACACATGAACACAGAGCTTTGCCTGATCTGCTCCTTTCTCACCATCTCCTGCCTGCCCAACCGAACCACGTTACAACCTAAGTTTTCGCTCACAATTTTGTGCCGAGGCCAGGTGGAAATTGCTGTCAATTTGAAGGAAATGGTTGGAAAATTGCTGTGCTTAAACCCATTTGTCATTAGCGCGCACCGAAATCATAGAGGTAGAAGAGGCCAGTGGCAGGAACCAGCTGCTGTTTCCTCTGCCTCCCTGATCATTATGGCATTTGTATACAAACGTCCAAATTGAGGGGGGAGGGGGGAGAGAGAGGAAGAAATGGCCTCTTAAGGAATCAGGGAGGCAGGTGTAATTCTCCCTCTCTGCTCTCCCCCTCCCTCCCTCTCTGTCTCTCTCTCTTTCTCCATTGGCTTGAATAACGTCAATCCCATGCTAACCTCAGAAACGGTTCAGAAAAGGGGCAACCCTGATGATCAATGGGTTGGAAAGATCGCGGAATTTGGGGCTTTTTAGTTTAGAGAAAAGGCGAGTAAGAGACTTTGTCTAATCCTCTTTTAAAGCCATCTTAATATCTTAATGATTACTTGAGTAAACAAGGAGTGAATGAGAGATTTTGGTTATCTTTAGAATAAGTATAAGTAAATATGAGAAGGTTAGGAAGAGACCCGAAATTTTGTATATAAAGAATGTTGATAGTTTAAAAATGACAGATGGAATGATGTAGAAATCAGAAAATGAATCGTTGTATAAGCAGTGGAAGTACATTTGGAAGAATAAGTATGCTTTCTTTTTCTTATTCCTTTTCCTTTTTTCTTCTCCCTCCTTTTTCACGTCTTTCCTTTTTCTTTCCTTTTTCTTTCTTTTACTCTCTTCCCCCTTTTCTTTTTCTCTCTCTCTTAACCCACCCTGTTTCTTTTTCCTTTTCTGCTTCGTTAGCTGGAAAACTTTTATAAATTTTATAAGCAACATAAATTATGGAATATGTTTTCTTCGTATGGGTTTGGTTGTTGCTATTGTTCTTCATTATTGTTCTTCATTTGTATATATTTGTATTTTAATAATTTTAATAAATTATAATAAAGATTTGTTTAAAAAAATAAATAAAGCCATCTAGGTTGGAGGCCCTCACTGCTTCCTGCAGGAGCGAGTTCCACAGATTAACTATTCGGTGCTTGAAGAAATCCTTTCTTTCATGTGTCCTGAATCTTCCAACCTTCAGCTTCATTCAATGCCCACCAGTTCTGTTGTTAGAGGCGGGGGGACGACGATGACGACCCTTTTTGCTTTCCCCTTTCTCCATGCTATGCTAGATTTAACAAACCTCTGCTGTGTTGCCTCTTCTTCTCCTCCCCTTCCTCTAAACTAAATAATAAAAAATGCTGCAACCTTTCTTCGTAGGGGAGGCACTACGCCCCCTTTCTAATTTTGGTCGCCCTTTTCTGAACGTTTGCAGAAAGGTGACCAGAACTGGGCACAGTATTCCCAAATGCTGTTGCTTCGGCGATTTATATTATGATAAAAGGTAAAGGGACCCCTGACCATTAGGTCCAGTTGTGGATGACTCTGGGGTTGTGGCGCTCATCTCGCCGTTTACCTTCCCGCCAGAGTGGTGCCTATTTATCTACTTGCACCTTGACATGCTTTCGAACTGCTAGGATGGCAGGAGCAGGGACCGAGCAACGGGAGCTCACCCCGTCACGGGGATTCGAACCGCCGACCTTCTGATCAGCAAGCCCTAGGCTTTGTGGTTTTTTCCAATTCCATTCCTAATAAAGACACGCCTTCCCTTCTGCTTGGCATGTATCCAAGTGTGGTGTGCCCGCCTCCCTTCCTGTCATGCAGGATCACACCCAGCCAAGACTCCTTGTTTATATTCCATCCAGAGACTTTGCTAAAGGCTTGTGAGCTGCATTCGTTCCAGGGAGCTGGGGGTGGCGGGGAGAAACTCAGGCTGTTGATCAAATTAGAGAGCTTTTCAGGGCTTGGCTCACATGTTTGGAACAGAGATGCTATTTAATGAAGTGCAAAGCAGCTGGGATCCAATTTGCATAAATCTGCATTGCCAAGGTGTTGCATAAACAACGGCCCCTAGATACCAGCCTGTACAAGGTGGATCCCTTCATTGCTTTACTACAAGGTGGGGATTGCCATTTTATACAATTTCGCTGCTAATTGCTCTCTCCCACTCTCCCACCTTTTCCCGTCTAAAAGCCCAGGTCTTAAAAAAAAAACAACAACAACCAGCTGCAAACATAAAACCACAATATGGCAAAACAAGAAAACAAGAAAACAATGTGGCCTTCTGAACAGCCAGTTGGAGTTTGTGGATGAGACCTGACTGGTGTTGGCCCCCCGAGGCTCAACTTTGAGCTTATGACATCTTTGTGGCATCAGGTGATGACTTGATAGAGGCTCTCTGAGTCCCATGGAAGGTCAGCCGCCAGCGCCAATCAACTGATAGCTGCTTAAGTGCTGGCTTTCAAAGCGCTGGCTCCCAGCACCCATTAGCTGTTGGGTGCTGGGAGCCCTCCTGGCTGCTGTAAGGCATTCCAGATGGAGTTCACTGATCCACTGACAGGGAGCCCCACTGGCCAAGGAATAGCCCTTCCAACTGTTCCTCCACAGTCGTGGATTCATCTTCCCCAACCTGATTGGCAGGTGCATTTGGGGGAAATGTGGATGGACCTAATGAGGCCTAAAGGGGCAATACTTGGCCATGGCTACAGCTGCCACTGAGGGATGCAGATTTAGGGAAGGCCATAGCTCAGTGGCAGAATGTCTGCCTTGCAGGCAGAAGATCCCAGGTTCAATCCCCAATGAAATCTCTAGGGAGGGCTGGGAGAGACCCCTGGTTGAGACCCTAGAGAACTGCTGCTGCCGGTCAGTGTAGGGAACATTGAGCTAAATCGACCAATGGTCTGATTTGGTATAATGTGGCTTTCTCTGTTTCTATGGGCAACCTTTTTCAGCTGTGGGCCGGTCCACCATCCTCCAGACCATGTGGAGGGCCGGACTATATTTTTCTGGGGGAAATGAACCAATTCCTATGCCCCACAAATAACCCAGAGATGCATTTTAAATAAAAGCACACATTCTACTCATGTAAAAACACGCTGATTCCCGGACCGTCCGCGGGCCAGATTGAGAAGGCGATTGGGCCGCATCCGGCCCCCGGGCCTTAGGTTACCTACCCCTGGGCTGGAGCATCAACCTCAGTGAAGACTGTCAGGTGGTCATCGGCATACCCCCCCCCCCCCGGCCATCATTGGTTCTGCAATATAATATCCGATGAGTGCACAAATAATTTACCATATTTCTGTGGGCTTGAGATGCAGCAGATTGTAGCTAACCAAAGGATGGGCCAAGTGGTTAAAGGCAGTCTTTCATTTCGAAGGATCAGGCAATGCAGGGCTTCCCATTTGGGGGTGAAACATAGAACTGTAGCATTGGAAGGGGTCCAGTGGGTCATCTAGACCAACCCCCTACAATGGAGGAATCACAGCTAAAGTAGGTTGAGGTCTCTTCGTGAGATTTCCAAGTCTCTCCTTTGGCCCCTCCGGTCTTCTCAAGGCAGTTGCTGCAGGGTCTCCGTCCCCAAGGTCAAGGCTGGCTGGGTGCTCTCTGCCCTCCTGCTTCCTGAGATGGTCTTTCTCATGCTGGGACAGCTTCTTCCTTCCTGCACGTGAAAAACGTAAGATCCAAACTAGCCCGGAATGCCCTTGATGTTGCGATGTAGAAAAGAGCCATCGCCAGTGATGGCTTATTGACTTTGGGAAGCCCCCGTTGCCTCTCTTCCTGTGGGGCACAAGTGATTTCCATAATGAGAGGCCCTAGAGGAAAACTCTGACCCCTCTTACCTGATCATCTGATGGCCATCTTCAAATAGCTGAAGGGTTGTCCCATGGAAGAGGGAACCAGCTTGTTTTCTGCTGCTCCAGAGGGGAGAGCCAGTGTGGTGTAGCGGTTAAGAGCGGTAGACTCGCAATCTGGTGAACCGGGTTCGCGTCTCCGCTCCTCCACATGCAGCTGCTGGGTGACTTTGGGCTAGTCACACTTCTTTGAAGTCTCTCAGCCCCACTCACCTCACAGAGTGTTTGTTGTGGGGGAGGAAGGGAAAGGAGAATGTTAGCCGCTTTGAGACTCTTTCGGGTAGTGATAAAGCGGGATATCAAATCCAAACTCCTCCTCCTCCTCCTCCTCCTCCTCCTCCTCCTCCTCCTCTTCTTCTTCTGTAGAATGAACTCCCTTGGAAGGTGGTGCGTTCCCCTTCATTGGAGGCTTTTAAGCAGAGTTTGGATGGCCATTGCTCAAGGACTCTTTAGCCGAGATTCCTGCATTGTGAGGGGCGGACGAGATGATGCATGATTTCTGGGCTAGGGCCACACCTGTGGTCTAGGCATGCGATGGAACTATGAGGTGCTGGAACCAAAAGCATGGGGTGACTCTCCCAATGGGAAGGAGACTCTGCTTCCCTTGGCAGCTTGTTCCTGTATGAATGAAGCCTGGAGGGCGGGTGGAGGGGGGGGGCAGGCGGCTCAACTTGGCTTTTATTGAGCTGGGCTCTGTGCTGTTTCCCCCCCTCAGTGGCTTTTTAGCTTGTCAGATACAGAAGTACATTGGTTCTCAAACGCCTTGGTATACTCAAACAACTTGGAACCCAAACACTGCAAACTCAGAAGTACCCGTATATGCTCGAGTATAAGCCGAGTTTTTCAGCACATTTTTTGTGTGCTGAGAAAGCCGCCCTCGGCTTATACTCGAGTGAGGCGGGCGGTGGTGGTGGTGGGGGGGGAGGAGCAGCCCGTTTCGGGCCCCTGATGCCACCGTCGCTGCCTGCCTCTCTCGCAAGGGCAGGGGTCGGAGCGCGGTTGAGAGGGGTGCTGCGGGGGCGGAGAAGCAGCGGCAGAAGAAGCGGGGGGGGGGAGCTGTGGAGAGGAGCGAGCGTGGCTCCCACTTGCCCTTTCCACCCTCCGTGCCTCCTTCGCTGCTGCTGCTGTGCAGCTACCGTGTTTCTCCTAAACACAGTATGGCTTATTTTCAGGGGATGTCTTATTTTAACCACGTCGCATCGGTACGCTGCATAGCCACACCTCTCCAGGCTGTTTTAATGGGAGGTACCACGTCACTATGGCTTATTTTCGGGGTATGGCTTATTTTTGGGGAATGGCTTATATTTCGCAAATGCATAGAAATCCTGCTATGGCTTATTTTATGGCTATGTCTTATTTTAGGAGAAACAGGGTAGCTGAGTGGAGAGAGAGAGAGAGGCTGCCTTCTGCTGATTGCAAGAGATTGGAGGGAGAGAAGGGACTAGCAATAAAGGAGGCTGCCTGGAGGGGGGGGGGAAGGTAAAAGCACATGGTTCCTCAGGACTTTTGCATTGGGTCACCCCAAATTCACCATCAGCTCGCATAGCATGTCCATGGCTACAGCCTGCACCAAAAAAATCGCGCATCCACTGTTTTGTGGGGCCGCAATGGCGCAAAAACCGTTGTATATTAATTTGTCTAATCTCATTTCAGGGTGCTCCTTCCTCCTCCCCCTCCGCCTTTGCCGCTGTTGGCATTTCCCACCAGGGGCGTAGCGAGGGGGGGCGTAGGGGGCGGTCCGACCCATGTTCCATAATGGAGGGGGTGACAAATTATCAAGGAACAATTACTGCCCTACTGGGGTGGTTCATAAAAAAAAACTTAAAAAAAAGCCTGCTCCAAAGGTTTTATCTTACTCTACTAGGGATTATATAGCTATATATGAAATTTCATGCATATCGGTTAATATCTTGACCCTCCTCCACCAAAATAGCTGTTTACTCGGCTGTTTTCCTATGTCGTGAAGGCTGAAATTTCAGTTCAGCGGAGCACTTACTGTTCCCAACCCTAACCCTGTGGAAAGCCATCTAATTAGACATTAATTTGATTTTGAGATGTTTAGGAGGTAATTTAATTATTGTTTGATTTTATACCAATGTTATGTATCTGATGTTAGCCACCTGACTTCGGCCGGGGAGGGCGGGATATAAATAAAAGTTGTTTTTTTTTTACTATTATTACTTGTTCCTTTGTAAGAAAATATGAAATAATGTAAAACCACTTTTGCGGGGGGTGGGGAATCAATGGGTGTGTGTGTGACAAGAAATTTTCCGCACTGGGTACCACCTGACCTTCCCACGCCTGTTTCCCACCCTTGGCTTATACTTGAGTCAATAAGTTTTCCCAGTTTTTGTGTGGTGAAATTAGGTGCCTCGGCTTATATTTGGGTCGGCTTATACCCGAGTATTTACTGTAAGTGTTCCGGTTTGCGAACTCTTTTTGGAAGCCGAACATGTTCCAATTTGAGTGCCACACTTCCGTTTTGAGTGCCACACTGAGGTCTGTCTGTTTTTGCAATTTATTTTGCCTTTTCGTTTGTGCAGCTTTTTTGTTTGGTTTTTGTGACTGTGTGGAACCCAGTTCAGCTACTGATTGATTGATTGATTGATTGATCAATTGATTGTGTGACTGCAGTACATTGTTTATTGCTTTCATTTTATGGATCAATGGTCTCGTTAGATAGTAAAGTTCACGTTAAATTGCTGTTTTAGGGGTTCTTAATCCTGGAACGGATTAATCCATTTTGCATCACTTTCTATGGGAAAGCGCGCCTTGGTTTTGGAACGCTTTGGTTTTGGAACGGACTTCCAGAACGGATTAAGTTTGAGAACCAAGGTACCACTGTATGCTGATATGTCCATGTATCACCGTACCCAAAAAGCTAATTATTGACACCTTTATTTCTTTTCTTGGGGTCTCTCTTCTCTTTTACCTTTAACGAAACTGCAGATTCTCTCCCCCCCCCCGGCATCCTTGCAGAGAAATGTCGGTGTGCACAACTTTCCATTTAGAAAATTGCTTCCATTTCCCACCTGAGAATTGGTTCAAGTTGCTCCAGCAACTGGAGAACAATATCTCAGGGTCTGCGTCGTGGCAGGAGTGGGTAGTTTATGAAGCCAATTTGTAGGCTGAGTGCACACATGCTGCTTTGGCCAGCCCTTCGCTTATGGGCAGGGCCAAAGCAGGTCAAAATAATGTGTTTGCCTCTTCTAGGGAAGTTGGGAGCTGAAAAGCTCAGCAGCGCACCATCTCCCAGAGCTTTGTTGCTCTGCTGCCTTTCATAAAACCTAAGAAGAGCTCTGCTGGATCAGGCCAGTGGCTCGTCCAGTCCGGCATCCTGTTCTCACAGCGGCCAAGCAAATGCCTCAATCCTGCAAGCAGGATTTGAGCATCAGAGCAACTCTCCCCTCCTGTGGTTTCCAGCAACTGGTATTTGGAAGCATTGCTGATTCCAACTGTGGAAGGCAGAGCATAGACATCCTGGCTAGGAGCTATCAATAGCCCTCTCTTCCATGAGGTTGTCTAATCCTCTTGCCTTGCCTGGTGGTTCCCCTGCGATACCTGTGGGAATGTTTAGGAGTGTGGATGAGTATATATTATTTTATATATACCATCCCAGCTTGTGTGAGCAAGCTCCAAACTTAGCAGAGTTTCATTCCCTTTTAAAAACACAGCAGAAAACGGTTGCATAGGCTTGCTAAAGCCTCTATAAGAAATATATATTCCTGGTATATTCCCCTTGTTCCCTCTTTAAAGCAAAGACACATCAAAGTACTGATTATTAGATACAATAGAGTTTACTTACAGTCATCCGTGAGTCACAGTACAGGCTCAAAGAGGCAGACAAACTTAGATAAATCTATTTACATGTGGTGAAGCTGCTTCCATAGGGGAACAGGCTTCACCTCTGCTTCTTTCAGCTGCAAGCTGAGAGAGAGCATCCTGCTTGTTCAAAAGACCACACCTACTTCTGGTTCCTGTAACTCAGTCCAGGTAAACAGGAAGTTAAGCCTGGAGGACTGAGTTACCTTCATGTCCTCTCTAGCAGTGTTGAGTTTGGCTGCTCTGTGTTTACATCCCACAATACCTACTGAAAACACTCTGGAGATGAAGGCAAAAGGGTCAGGGTTTCTCACAAGCACCTGAAACAATGGCAGCTGCCAGGGACAACAACTGCCATGGGCCCACCTACCACAAATCCACCTTTGCCTTTGGCCAGCAAGCAGAGTGGATAGCTGTCTCCAGCCCCTGGGGCAAGCTTGGTCTGCCAGGGGGTCAAATTTGGCCTGCAGGACCATTTCCCCCAAAATGTGCCCACTAGGTTCAGGGGGTGGCATGACCCAGGAGAGGGTCTTCTCTGTGGTTGCCCCTGAGCTGTGGAGCTCCCTCCCCACAGAAATATTTCCGACACCTTCATGGCACAATTGATGAAGGATGCTGAAGACACACTTCTGGTGTATGTTCTCGGGACCCACCTTATTTGTGTGATTGTAAGGGTGGCGCTGTGGGTTAAACCACAGAGCCTAGGGCTCGCTGATCAGAAGGTCGGCGGTTCGAATCCCCGCGATGGGGTGAGCTCCCGTTGCTCGGTCCCAGCTCCTGCCCACCTAGCAGTTCGAAAGCACAACAAAGTGCAAGTAGATAAATAGGTACCACTCCGGCGGGAAGGTAAACGGCGTTTCCGTGTGCTGCTCTGGTTTGCCAGAAGCGGCTTTGTCATGCTGGCCACATGACCCGGAAGCTGTACGCCGGCTCCCTCGGCCAATAAAGCGAGATGAGTGCCACAACCCCAGAGTCGGACATGACTGGACCTAATGGTCAGGGGTCCCTTTACCTTTAAGGTGTTTCAATATTGTATTTTAAGGCCCTTGTAACTTAGGGTGAAAAGCAAATTTTTATTATTATTATAATAACAGCAGCAACAACCACCACCACCACCACCCATGAAACTCAGGCTAAGAAGAGGTGAAGGGATTCGTTAAGAAACCTGAAGCCTTTTTACTAGGTATTGTAGGTACAGACATTGAAAAACAGGACATTAAACTTTTCCAATATGCAGTGCTAGCACAAAGGTGGAAACAAGAAGAATTACCGACGAAAGAAGAATGGACAGTGAAACTGATGGAATATGCAGAACTGGATAAAATGACGGGAAGAATCCAGGAACAGCGGGACCAGAAATTCATCAAAGACTGGTTAAAGTTTACGAATTACTTGATAAACAATTTGCAGTTGAATACGTTAATAGGACTTCAAGAAGTTTTGTAGTTAATGTGTAGAAATATTATTGTAAGTATGGTAGTTAGAGTATGCATGAGATTTATGATAATGTAAGCAATGGTAGATTAAAGAAGTATAATACTAAGATATAATTCTGAATGTGGAAGGTCTGAGGGAAGTCACGACTGTGTTAGCCAAAATTGGAAAATGTATGTGAATGTATGTTTGATTTTTTGTTGTTGTAGTATAGTATAAAATAATAAAAAATCATTTATAAAAAAGAAAAAGAAGAGGTGAAGGGAAAAGGGCACTGGGCATTAACCTGTCCCAAAATAAAGCCAAGGTTAAATGCTGTTCTTTTTGCAGATGAGGAGAGATGAGTTTACTGGACGGTTGAGGGCTCATATCAAGAGCAGGGGGGGGGCAGCCCTGCCTGCGCTCAGCTTTGTTGACAATCCTGCCGTTCCGACTTGCTGCAACATCAAACACAGCCTTTTTGCCTCCAAACCATTTTCCACTGTTTGCTTTCGCGGACAACTCTTGTCTTATTGATTGCAAGCCACAGGTGGGGATGGGCTGAGTGTGGCATCAGAAAGCAGCCTGGGGCCTTCAATCAATGTCAATCCCGTGGAGCCAGATGGTGTCCCAGTTCAGAGGAATGCCTTGATCCTTGTTGTGTGTGTGTGTGTGTGTGTGAATAACCCCCACTTTCTGAGCTTTGATGGTGGAACGTTTGTCCTCTGAACCTTTCAGACCAGGGGTCAGCAAACTTAACGCGCCTTGGGCCGGTGTCTCCAGCACTGACTGCGTGTCGGGCCAAAAGGTGGGGGAGCGCGCCCCCATACACATGTACACACGCTATTTCCGGCGCACTTCTGGGTCGGAGGAGCACCAGAAATAGCTTGTGCACAGGTGCACCAGAAATAGCTTGTGCACATGTGCACCAGCTATTTCCGGTGCTCCTCCAACCCGGAAGTGGGCAGCTGTGCAGCGCAGTGCTGGTAAGAGCGGGTGGCGGCAGCGGGTGGCGGGGGTTGTCACGGGCCTGATAAACAAGTCCCTCGGGCCTTATCCGGCCCGCGCACCTTAGTTTGGGGACCCCTGTTTCTGACAGTGGGGCCTACAGGAAGCAAAGCAAGTCTTGTCCTCTTCCATGGGCTACAGAAGAGCTTTCCAAACTGTGTGTCGTGACACATTAGGGTGTCGTCTGCAGTGTGCAGGTGTGTCGCGAGAATGCTCCCCGTGCTCCCCCTTGGGCTGGTTTGCTCGTAAAACTGGTTTTGCTAGTAAAACTGAATTACTGTGTCATGAAATGATGCACGTCTCAAAAGTGTGTCACCAACATGGAAAGCTTGGAGAGCTCTGGTCTACACCTATTTAACACAGCCCCCCAGTCAGCTGGCGTTTTGATATGCTCCTGGACAGCTGTCATTGCTCTTCAACAGGGACAAATTTTGCTCATATGATTTCCCTGTGCAAACAGCATTGGCTGAGCTTTCTTTTTCTCCACCAGGACCTCAATACCTCAAGGACCACCGCTCCACATATGAACAGACCCAGACCCTGTGATCCTCCTCTGGGTCCCTTCTTCATGTGCCTCCTGTGGCGTAGTGGTTAAGAGCGGTAGACTCGTAATCTGGTGAACCGGGTTTGCGTCTCCGCTCCTCCACATGCAGCTGCTGGGTGACCTTGGGCTAGTCACACTTCTCTGAAGTCTCTCAGCCCCACTCACCTCACAGAGTGTTTGTTGTGGGGGAGGAAGGGAAAGGAGAATGTTAGTTGCTTTGAGACTCCTTCGGGTAGTGATAAAGCGGGATATCAAATCCAAACTCTTCTCCTCCTCTGTGAGAGGTCCAGAGGGTGGCAACACAAGAACGGGCCTTTTCTGCGGTGGAGACCTTCCCCCCCCGGGGGGGGGCTCACCTGGCATCAGTGTTACTTATCATTTGGCGCCAGGTAAAAACATTCCTCATCTTCAAGGCTTTTGGCTGATTAAAAAGGCCTTTTAAACCATGGGGGTTATTATTGTTCGTTATTATGTCATGTGTTTTTGTGTTTCTATATTGTAAACTGCTCTGTGATCTTCTGATGGAGGGTGATAAGGAAATTTAACAAACGCATAAATAAATGGCTGCATATTTGGAGAAAGAGCCAGCATGGAAGGTGATGGAATTTGTTCCCACAGGAGGGTTTAGTGGCCACCGGCCTAGATGGCTTTAGCAGAGGATTAGACAAATTCTTGGAGGAGCTACTAGCCAGGATGACTATGGAGGCTGTAATGCTTCTGAACAGAGCCGTCTTTCCTATAGGGTTTAGTGGTGCGTTGTGCCAGGGCGCCGGCCTCTCAGGGGTGCCCCAGCAAATGGGGGAGCTGCACGGCTTTGCTGGTGGCCTCCCATTTCCCTGCACACCCCCCAACTGTGCCCCGCCAACCATAAGGCTGGCAGACGTGCAGATTCCCTCCCAAGCCTCCTCAGGAGGAGAGCGATCCCCGCAGAGGCTTAGGATGGAGGCTGCGCCCTGACAACCATATGGCTGGTGGGTGCGCAGCTTCCCTTCCAAGAACCCCAAGCCTCTGCGGGGATCGCTCTCCTCCCGAGGAGGCTTGGGAGGGAAGCTGCGCTCTCCTCCCGCGGAGGCTTGGTTGGGGCGCAACTTCACTCCCAAGCCTCTGTGGGGATTGTTCTTCCGCAGTGGCATGGGGGAGAGTTGTGCCCCCAATGGCTGGCCGTGCGCAGCTACGGCCACCCCAACACTATCCGTGGTAATTTGGGGGCGCTGGGCGGATATTTGTACCCCGGCGTTGCATCTGCTAAAGACAGCCCTGCTTCTGAATACCAGTTACTGGAAACCATAGCAGGGGAAGAGCACTCTAGTGCCTTTGGGCTTGTGCACTTCCCTTGGGGGGCATCTGGTTGGCCACTGTGAGAACAGGATGCTGGACTAGAACTGCCATTGGCCTTATCCAGCAGCCTTAATAATAATAATAATAATAATAATAATAATAATAATAATTTATTATTTATACCCCGCCCATCTGGCTGGGTCTCCCCGGCCACTCTGGGCGGCCTCCAACAAATACTAAAATACAATACAAAGTCACAAATTAAAAACTTCCCTAAACAGGGCTGCCTTCAGGTATTTTCTAAATGACAGGTAGTTGTTTATCTCTCTGACCCCTGATGGGAGGGCGTTCCACAGGGCGGGCGCCACTACCGAGAAGGCCCTCTGTCTGGTTCCCTGTAGCTTTGCTTCTCGCAGTGAGGGAACCGCCAGATGGCCCTTGGATCTCACTGGATCTCAGTGTCCGGGCTGAACGATGGGGGTGGAGACGCTCCTTCAGGTATACAGGATGTTCTGATGTTCTTACGATGGACACACTCAGCTCCTGGAAGGAAGGAGAGCCTGGGCCTGAGTTTCCATCTGCCCTCCTACCGTACTTTGTGCTCTGTCCAGGGTCCTGAATTAATAGCTGTATTTGCTGCAGGTTGCTTCACCATACGCTTTCCCCTACCACTGCCATGACCGGGTGACCTAACACAATCCTTATTTCACTTTTGCACAAGGCACAGTCCGGGTCTGCTTCACCACCATGGGGTGGTGAAGGTGCCTTGGCTTTGACGGCCGACAGCGGGCTTCAAATCCCTACTCGGATATGAAGCATCCAAGGACCATCTCTCTGCTTCCCCCCTTCTGCGCTCCTTGGCTCAGACAAGCTCTTCTGTTTTAACAATCCAACTGGATTGGGGCCAGGTGGCCAGTCTGCCTGGTGATTATGATTGAGTGGGGAGGCCCTTAACACAAGAGCAGGATCCAAGCACAAGATAATAACAATGCAATAAGGGCCTGCTGGATCAGGCCAATGGCCCGTCTAGTCCAGCGTCCTGTTCTCACAGTGGACATTGCGACGAACCTCCACTTCAGACTCTCCCCTTGTTACTAAGTGAATTTTTAATCAGGTGTTCTGGGTCAAATTACAATGCACCCCACCTGTCCCTCTGAGGTCCGTCTGTTATTGCCCCTTCCCTTTGATTAATAAACTGGGAATTTCTTAGTAACAGGAGTTTTCCTGTCCAGCGGCCGTGGCCGGTTATATCCTCTGCCCTGGGCTTCAGGGGTTAACCTCTCCCTTGCCTACAGTTCGGGGTCTCTCTTTATTAAATCCCCTCACTATATCAGTTGGCTAAGCCCTCTTAGCAACTCTGTGGCAATACCAGGTTTTCTGCCCGCTAGCCCCTCCTGAGGGAACTCCAAGACACAAACTATCACCTTTCAGGTTAGTTTTGCCCTTTTCCTGAGTTCCCCTCCTCAAGAGCCTATATAACTGGACCAAAAGAACGACGATATTTTCTTGGCTCAACAACAAGAGATCTTTATTTATTACAGAGCATAACGGTTTCAGTATTGGTTCATAAGCTTAGTTTGTTAACAGTGTAGATTCTTCCTTTCAGCAACATAAACACATCTTCAACAATCCTAACCTAAACCTAACCTGGCCCCACACCCTCCTTCTTCAATCACCACTCTCCCTCTCACACTAACGGCTCTTCCCTCCTTTTAAATAGTGGAATGTCCCGCCTCCCAAGGGGTACCTGCCACTCAAACTGGGGAGCCCATTAACTCCTAAAACACCGTGGGTCTCCGAACAGCCCCTAACTTAGATCTGATTCATTACAGACACCCAGATGTCTCTGTTGGGAGACCTGCAAACAGGATTTGAGCACAAGAGCCCTTTTCCCAATTGGCATTCAGGAGCATTGCTGTCTCTGATTGTGGAGGCAGAGTGTAGTCATCCTGGCTAGTAGCCATCAATAGCCTAATCCTCCTCCGTGAATTTTTTCTGATCCCCTTCTAAAGCCACCCAGGATGATGGCCATCACTGCCTCCTGTGGGAGCGAGTTCCATCAGGTAAACTATGTGCTCTGCTTTTCTTCTGCTCCAGCCGCATCTGCTGCAGTTTAGTTGACATTTTGGTTTTAATCTATGGGTGGGATTTTTTTTAGCTAGCCACACCTGCGTGGACCAACTCTAACAGGTGGAAGGGCCAACCCATTACATGCCATCATTATGGCACATTATGGGGTGTCCAACCCACTTGTCCAAATCTCTTGTGCAGCAATTTCAAAGCCATCTGTCTGATTGCAGAACAAGATGCTTCTCTGCTTTGATTCTCTGCGCTTTAGGAAGCTGGCAAAAAGCTTTGCGCTATGGCTCCCATGGCTGGGCGCCTGGGGACCCCAGCACAGCCCCCTCTACAAGCCCCGTGTGGTAGAAGTGTTCATGATCGCCCTCATTTGTACGCCATCTTTCCATAGTCAAAACCTTGCTCAAGGCAAATCGCAACATGACAATATTTACACAATGACAAAGATATAACAAACAAAATAGAAAATTCTTTCCAGTAGCACCTTAGAGACCAACTGAGTTTGTTCTTGGTATGAGCTTTCGTGTGCATGCACACGAAAGCTCATACCAAGAACAAACTCAGTTGGTCTCTAAGGTGCTACTGGAAAGAATTTTCTATTTTGTTTCGACTATGGCAGACCAACACGGCTACCCACCTGTAACTAAAGATATAACAAAGGTAAGGTAAAGATAAAGGGACCCCTGACCATTAGGTCCAGTCGTTTCTGACTCTGGGATTGCGGTGCTCATCTCGCTCTATAGGCCGAGGGAGCCGGCGTTTGTCCGCAGACAGCTTCCGGGTCATGTGGCCAGCATGACAAAGCCGCTTCTGGCGAACCAGAGCAGCACACGGAAACGCTGTTTACCTTCCCACCAGAGCGGTCCCTATTTATCTACTTGCACTTTGATGTGCTTTCAAACTGCAAGGTGGGCAGGAGTTGGGACCGAGCAACGGGAGCTCACCTCATGGCAGGGATTCGAACCACCGACCTTCTGATCGGTTCTGATCGGCAAGCCCTAGACTCTGTGGTTTAACCCACAGCGCCACCTGGGTCCCATAACAAAAGTAGCCGCATGCAATAAATAAAAAGACATCAAAACACCCACAACAAAATTGCTTGCATAAGTAATAAAACATCTAAAATTAAAGAGACAGAAATTAATATCGATCACAGCAAAATCAAGCATTTCCAAAATTAAATCTTGACCCCCTACAAAAAAACAACAACCCTAAACAAGACCCCACCCCAAAGACTCTCTATTCGAGGCTGGTTGGCCCATTGATCAGGGATGCTGTTGCCTGCAGATTCCCTGCCATAGCAGAAGGTCTGGTGGCCTAGATGATCTTTGAAGAACCCCTGGCACATTATTGCTTCCTGTTTTGCAGAGCAGCCCCTGCCTCGTTGCTCCTCCTGCTGGATATTTATAGCATGGCAGGAAAGTAAGGTAAAGGGACCCCTGACCATTAGGTCCAGTCACAGACGACTCTGGGGTTGCGGCACTCATCTTGCTTTACTGGCCGAGGGAGCCAGCATACAGCTTCCGGGTCATGTGGCAAGCATGACTAAGCTGCTTCTGGCAAACCAGAGCAGCGCACGGAAACGCCGTTTACCTTCCCGCCGGAGCGGTACCTATTTATCTACTTGCTCTTTGACGTGCTTTCGAACTGCTAGGTTGGCAGAAGCTGGGACCGAACAACGGGAGTTCAACCCGTCGCGGGGATTCGAACCGCCGACCTTCTGATCAGCAAGCCCTAGGCTCTGTGGTTTAAACCACAGCGCCACCTGGTGCTATTTAGGAAATTGTGCAAGAGGCAGGTGCCGACTTCAAAGAGTCAGGGCTGCATTAAGAGGAAATTGGGGCGGGGAGGGAAATAAAGATTTAAATAGAAAGAGGCACTAAATAAACATTGGTCAATAGAATGAGCTATTAATCACAGGGAATTTGAAGGCAGTTCAGGTTTAGACCCATCAAGGAACCGACTTCATCCCCTGAGAGAGCCTGACTAAGCTATAATGGGGGTGGAGGGGGGGGGGACCAGCATCAGTGACTCACCCGAGCTGAGTTTTGTTTTTTGTTTCTTTGCTGAGTTTTAAGTATGGGCTGTTTTCTGTTGCAACAAACCTTTCTTGCTGCCTTTTTATTGTCCTTTTTTTTTGGTTTTTAATTATTACAAACGGCATTTTTTGTCGCTGTTTGCTGGCAAGCTGCCCAGTGTTTCCATTTATAAATGGAACAAATAGAATAAGTTTAATTGAATAAATTAATAATTAAGGACACAAGAGCACCGAGAAGTAAGGAACCGAAACTCCCTGCATCTTCATCATCCCACCCTCTGCACTGCCTCAGTCTCCCTTCACAAAGAGCTGCCTCTCCTTTCACACAATAAGGAGTGGGACGTTTTGCCCAGAAGGCTGTTCTTTCAGGAAAACAACCCTGATTCTTTTTATTAGTGGTTTGACAGAAGTACATAAGCAAGCAAGCCGAACACAAACTTGTATGGGCATGCCTCTCAATCATGTGTCTTCTATATACATTTTAAATGACATGAAGGAGGAACAATATGAATTTTCGTAAGGACAGGAGTAAAGTTCTGCAGGGGTCTAATGTATTTGGAACCACCATGTTGATCCTCATGAAGCCACCTTGAAGAATTCAACCTCTACCCTCATGCTTCTGTTTGGATGTTCAGGAAACATTTTGGATATGTATCCTTGCCAGGAAGAAGAAGAAGAAGAAGAAGAAGAAGAAGAAGAGTTTGGATTTGATATCCCGCTTTTCACTACCCAAAGGAGTCTCAAAGCGGCTAACATTCTCCTTTCCCTTCCTGTGGTGTAGTGGTTAAGAGCGGTAGACTCGTTATCTGGGGAACCGGGTTCGCGTCTCCACTCCTCCACATGCAGCTGCTGGGTGACCTTGGGCTAGTCACACTTCTCTGAAGTCTCTCAGCCCCACTCACCTCACAGAGTGTTTGTTGTGGGGGAGGAAGGGAAAGGAGAATGTTAGCCGCTTTGAGACTCCTTCGGGTAGTGAAAAGCGGGATATCAAATCCAAGCAAACACTCTGTGAGGTGAGTGGGGCTGAGAGACTTCAGAGAAGTGTGACTAGCCCAAGGTCACCCAGCAGCTGCATGTGGAGGAGCGGAGACACAAACCCGGTTCCCCAGATTACGAGTCTACCGCTCTTAACCACTACACCACACTGGCTCTCCACCCCGCCCCCCCGTATTGGTGTGGTCTGAGGTATCTTGACACCGGATTATCCCCACTGGGGGTGCAACTCCTGTGGGAATGTTTAGGAGTGTGGATGAGTATATATTATTTATATATCTCAATCCCAGCTTGTGTGAGCAAGCTCCAAACTTAGCAGAGTCACATTCCCTTCTAAAACACAGCAGAAAACGGTTGCATAGGCTTGCTAAAGCCTCTGTAAGAAATATATATTCCTGGTATATTCCCCTTCTTCCCTCTTAAAAGCAAAGACACAATACAGTACTGATTATTAGATATAAAAGAGTTTACTCACGGACATCCAGTACAGGCTCAAAGAGGCACATAAACATAGATAAACATATTTACACGTGGTTGAGCTGCTTCCTTAGGGGAACAGCCTTCACCTCTGCTTCTCTCAGTTGCAGGCTGAGAGAGAGCATCCTGCTTGTTCAAAGGACGAGGCAAAAAGGGGGGAGTCTTCTTTGGAATCTTGTTTCCAGGTAAGACCACACCTACTTCTGGTTCCTGTAACTCAGTCCAGGTAAACAGGAAGTTAAGCCTGGAGGACTAAGTTACCTTCATGTCCTCTCTAGGAGTGTTGTGTTTGGCTGCTCTGTGTTTACATCCCACAACTCCATGGGCTGAAGGCCCCCCTAATGGACAGCCTGATAAAGTGTTGGAGAAGTGAGCTAATCCATACTTTGGCTTGCCTTGCCACTTGCCCTCAGGAAAACCCAATCTTTACCACTGAACTGGCGCAAACATCCATCGGGTTTTCTCTGGACTGATGTTCACTCTGATCTAGCACTAAAAAAAGTGGGTTTTCTGGGGGAAAGCAGCAGGTCAAAGGCCAAACTGCTTGGGCCCATGCTTTCTAGGCATGAGATAAGCATAATAATAATAATAATAATAACAACAACAATAATAATAACAATTTATTATTTATACCTCGCCCATTTGGCTGGGTTTCCCCAGCCACTCTGGGCGGCTTCCAACAGAATGTTAAAATACAATAATCTATTAAACCTTAAAAGCTTCCCTAAACAGGGCAGCCTTCAGATGTCTTCTAAAAGTCTGGTATATGTTTTTCTCTTTGACATCTGGTGGAAGGGCGTTCCACAGGGCGGGTGCCACTACCAAGAAGGCCCTCTGCCTGGTTCCCTGTAACTTGGCTTCTCGCAGTGAGGGAACCACCAGAAGTCCCTCGGCACTGGACCTCAGTGTCCGGGTGGGACGATGGGGGTGGAGACGCTCCTTTAGATATACTGGAGTGGACAGACCCTTAGTTTGCACCCCGAGTTCCCTCAGACCTGGAGAGGGAGAGGGTGATTCTGGGTGCTGGAAAGGTGGGTGATTCTGGGCTCTGTTGTTGTTGTTGTTTAAATTTGTATACTGCCATTTATCCAAAGATCACTACATAAAAAAGACAAAACACATAAGGGCCTAACACATTACACCAGTGGGTCCCAAGCTTTATTGAGCCACTGCCTCCCTGGTTCCATAAATTTGCCCCCAGTGCATCCTACCCTACCCTACCCTACCCTATAGAAAGCATTATTCAGAACAGTGGTTTGCATGACCCACAGAGGAAGTTAACAACACAGTAAAAAAAAAAAAATCTAAACAGTAACAATTAATTGCACGTTTTTCAAAATCCAATAAAAACTATTTAGTTTAATTAATTCAACAAAAGTGATGAATCGGGTCCAGTGATGCCAGCTTTTCAAAGTCTGATAGTCATTTACACCTCCAATACCCCTTCCACCCACTTGCCTCCTAGCACCCCCCCCCCCCCAGGGAATCCCACTGCCGCCCTCCTACTTTGAGATTCACTGCATTACATTAGCAACATGATGAGCCATTGGAGCTGTGCACCAACTGCAAGATTTGCTCGGACCCCACCTCCAGTATTTTGGAAGACATCCAATCTGTTTTGGAGGTTATCTGGTCCAGCTGCATTCCTTCTGCTCATGAAAATAAAAAATTAGTCCTAACTCCCCTGTTCCCTTTTTGATAGAATTGGATGAAATTTACAGGCACAGTAGCCCCTCCTGATTGGATGAAACCCAGCGAGATACAAAGCAGGCTTTTCAGCGCTGGGCATGTTTAAAGTTTAATTTATTTCAAAAAGAAAAAGGTAATGACTTTCTTAAAGCTATGGTTTTCCCAGTAGTAATGTACGGAAGTGAGAAGTGAGAGCTGGACCATCACGAAGGCTGATCGCCGAAGAATTGATGCTTTTGAATTATGGTGCTGGAGGAGACTCTTGAGAGTCCCATGGACTGCAAGAAGATCAAACCTATCCATTCTCAAGGAAATCAGCCCTGAGTGCTCACTAGAAGGACAGATCCTGAAGTTGAGGCTCCAGTACTTTGGCCACCTCATGAGAAGAGAAGACTCCCTGGAAAAAGACCCTGATGTTGGGAAAGATGGAGGGCACAAGGAGAAGGGGACGACAGAGGATGAGATGGTTGGACAGTGTTCTCGAAGCTACTAACATGAGTTTGGCCAAACTGCGGGAGGCAGTGAAGGATAGGCGTGCCTGGCGTGCTCTGGTCCATGGGGTCACGAAGAGTCGGACACGACTGAACGACTGAGCGACAACAATGGAATTTGCAGGCACAGGAGCCCCTCCTGAGGAGACGAACTGTTCCAAACTGTAGAAGGAGAGCTGCCATGATTTTCCTGTAATTTGGGGTGGTGGTTAAAAAAGGGTCCAGCCCCCTTCTTAAGCTGTGCTGTGGTTGGAGCCAGTTGGGGTGGTTCAACTGGGAAGGGGTTAGGGTGGGCATATGGGTTTGTTTGTTTTTCATAATAAAAAGCACAAATCCATCACAAGAATGGCTGGTTCTCACACCAAGTCAGCTGCAGCTCTAATCTCTCCCCAAACCGTATTCTCTGCAACCCCCCCCCCCGCCATTGTAGGCACACAATAAACTGAGTTGTCATTAACGTGAGGATTGCCAGGCGCCTGGGCTATTTTAAATCTTTAACAGACACATTACCTTCCATTTGGGATTCATCATCTCGCTGCACAAGCACAAAGGAAACATCCATCACAATTAGCGTAATGTCCTGAAAGATGTAGAAAAGGCAGAAGGAGGCACTGGAGGGAGGCAGCAAAGGCCGATCCCCACGGTGGCCACCGCTCTTTATTCAGGCATGGAGCCACCACTGCGAGGAGGGGCCGCAGTGAAGACTGAATCTTGGCATCGGCATCAGGAGTAGAGCAGATTCAGAAATGCCCATCTCCGGTGTGGCACAACCATCTACCATGAGGTGGCCTCAGTCCTTGAAGGGAGAAGGAGACCAGCCTTCTCTTGGAGCTCGTGGAGGAGAGGATTATCGTTGGCTAACTAGCCTCAATGGCTATGCTCTTCCTCCACTGTTCGAGGCAGCTATGCTTCTACAAGTTGCAGGAGATCACTGGCTCTTGTGCTCAGGATCTGCTTGTGAGTATTGTAAGAATTTTAAGGTATTTTATTTATATATAATTTGTTGTTGTTCAGTCGTTCAGTCGTGTCCGACTCTTCGTGACCCCATGGACCAGAGCACGGCAGGCACGCCTATCCTTCACTGCCTCCCGCAGTTTGGCCAAACTCATGTTAGTAGCTTCGAGAACACTGTCCAACCATCTCATCCTCTGCCGTCCCCTTCTCCTTGTGCCCTCCATTTTCCCAACATCAAGGGTCTTTTCCAGGGAGTCTTCTCTTCTCATGAGGTGGCCAAAGTACTGGAGCCTCAACTTCAGGATCTGTCCTTCTAGTGAGCACTCAGGGCCGATTTCCTTGAAAATGGATAGGTTTGATCTTCTTGCAGTCCATGGGACTCTCAAGAGTCTCCTCCAGCACCATAATTCAAAAGCATCAATTCTTCGGCGATCAGCCCTTTTGATGGTCCAGCTCTCACTTCTGTACATTGTTATTAATGTACCAAAACAAATAAGGCCACATGTCTGAAAAACAGCACAGGAAGACAGGCCTCACTCCATTTTTGACTCCCAACTGACCAAGTATTTCTTTGTCTCAGGAACAAAGGGGGGTTGCCCCTCCAGCTACTCAGCAGCCCTCTGCCTGAGTGAAAATCTCTGGCATCCTGATACCTGAGTGCCAGACAAAAGGGTGTGATTAACTTGGCTGGGATATAGGGAAATGTAAATATCTTTTGTTTCACTTGATGGGTTTTTGGTGGAGGGCAAGAGGAGACATGGGGGCAGGGTCCAGGATGCTCAGATCACTGCTACCAGACCCTCCCAATTTGTGATGTAATTCTAATGTATGGAGGGGTGGTCTTGAGCTGGAGGGGGGCAATTTCAAAAGTCTATATAGGAGCTTGCGCGCCATTGTTGGAGGTCTTTTGCTTGCAAAACACCCTGCTGCAGCAGTAACAAATAAAGGGCTATCGCCTTGCTTTGGGAGATTCTGTATCGTCTCTATTTGTTCTTAGGTGCTCTTGACATGAGGTGAGCCCTGCTGAGGCTCTCCCTCAGGTTCGTGGACTCCCTTCTGGGGCTGAACCTAATTTTTATTACATGAGCTACCATTTAGGACAACTGGGTGGCCACTGTGAGAATAGGATGGGCCATTCACCTGATCCAGAAGGCTCTTCATATGCTAATCATAGAACTGTAGAGTTGGAAGGGACTTTGAGGGTCATCTTTTCCGACTCTCTGCAATGCAGGAATCTCAACTAAAGCACCCATGTTCTTATGTCATGGTCTTATGACCTAGAACAGGAGTAACCAATGTAGCCATGGAGTACACCTTCAATGCCCACTCATTGTTGGCTGTATTTGCTGGGGCTGGTGGGATTTGTAGTCCACCATTTTTGGAGGGCACCAACTTGGCTTTCCCTGCCTAGAACCTGCTAGCATTCAGGGAAGGGCCTTCCAATTAGGGAAGTGAAAACAGAAGAGGGAGGGGAATTTGCCACGGTTTGCTTATTTGTCCCATGTCTGGAAGAGGAATCAGTCCAGTGAAGGTGACCACTATTCTCTGGTTCCTCCTTCAGTTGGCTCCTTCAACCCTGTATTGGCTCTGCACACTTTCCTGGACAACCTGGAGATTTCTGGAGTGAGGTTCCTAGGGATCGGAACCCCCTGAAAGTCTTCCCACCTCATCCACTCCACCTCTGGCTAAAATACTGGTGTCAGTTGAATGGGACTTGTCAAGTTGCCACCTCTCAGCTCTCCCCCAGCAGAGAAACTCTGTTACCTTGAAAGGTATGCTCCACGGGAGACGGATGGCATCTTTGTTCCCCGTAAAAGTAATGGATGGCTGATTAGAGGGTACAAGAGAGGTTGTAAAGGAGACAGATCAAACGTGTCAGGGAGACTTGAGATTAATCGTGGGACAAGCTCTTAGAGGCCCACCAGGCTAAATCAATCTCAGGGAATCCTTGGCAGTTGACCAAAGACCGCACTGTCACCCTGAAGCCTTAGCTGGCTGGAGGATTGAAAGGAAGGGAGCACCAGGGTGAGAAGAGGGTGCTTCTCGCCCTTGGAAGGTGGTCACCCAACCCAGCACCCAAGAATGATTCATCAAAGAAGACGAGGAGGAATCACATGGCAACAGAATGGGAAATATGGCTCAACACGTTTTATTGATTGGTTGATTGGCTGATTGCCCTACCTTTTCTTCAAGGAGCTGAAGGCGGAGCACATAGTTCTCCGCTTCCTCATTTAACCCCCATAACAACAACCCTGAGAGGCTGGTTAGATTAACAGGCAGTGGTGGCCCAAGGTCACCAGTCAATGAACTTCATGGCCATGTAGGTGCGGGGATTCTTTGCTGGAGCTTCCCGCGCGTAGGTCTAAGCCACCTACACACGGGATCTGCGGCCAGCGTTCCACGTGTGTCCTTGCACGGGCGCCGGCCGGCCTGCGAACGGAGCGGCCGATAATTCCGGAGCATAAACTCGCACCGTACCGCTCTCTGCCAGGCTAAATCTGAAGGTGCGTGAGTAGTCCGGGTGAAAATGCCTCGTGAAAATATCTACAAACACTTGTGACCTCCTGAGTTACTCTAAAGTTACATACCCAAGCATTAAAGGCTAAAGTTACGACCAAGCATAAAGGTTAAATAAACCCCGAAAAATTTTAAATTAAGATGAAATAAAGACAGACACATAACTTCTTTGAATGGCTTTGGCTGACCCGCATAGGCTTTTACACTTCACTGAACCTATCACTATTCTAAGCTTTTCCTAAGCTAACAGACCCTGCACCGCCAAATCTTCCGCAATGCTAAGGCTGACTAAATCTGTACCGCCAAATCTTCCGCGATCTAAGCCTATGCTAAACTAAAACTATCTAAACCTTTACCGATAGATCTTCCGCAAGCTAAGACCTAGCTAAATCCTGCACACGCTTCCAAACCGTCCAACCCTTCCAACCCAAAGACCCCAATAACTAAACTTAACCCCAACTAAACCCAAAAGCAAAAGAACGTGCCTAAGCGGGGAGCCGCAGCCTTTTATTCACAACCAAGTGCAACATCACGATCGATATATTTACCAATAGAAACGCTGTTGCTACCCCCAAAAAAGGCGGGAAGCAGAATAAACAATCATTGACAAATTCAAACCTCTGGAACTAAACTTTTAGGCGGAGTAATCTCAGTGGCAAAATGCCTACTGAGCTTTACTTTTACTTTCACTTTAAAACGGAAGGATACGTAAAATAGTGCATAAATAACATTACCTTAAAGCAAATAACCATGGGTTCAAAGGAACCCACGAAGTGTATTCCCACATGTAGGGGGGAGGATTTGAACCCTGATCTCTCCCACATCCTAGTCTGACGCTCTAGCCCCTACACTGCCACTGGCTCTCCCTTCAGATATTTCTGTTAACATTCGCACCAGCGATCTATTTATTTGTGGAGTAGTCCACCCCTCTCCCAACTACACTGCTAGCATGGAAGAGTCTTCATCTGAAACCAGTCCCAAGGGAAGCAGGCTGCCTTCCTAGGGTAGGATCCGCACCCACATTATGCTTGCCTTTATATTGTTCCATGCCACCCCAGTCTCCAAGCGGTGAGAGACTCCAGAGTTCAAGTCTGAGAGGAGATGAAGTTCTTTGGCAAGAAGCAGAGAGAGGTGAAGGAAGAATGCCTAGAGCATTGCATTTTTCATCAAAGGCGGCTCAGCGATGCTCTTTCATCTCAGTGGAAGGAGACCTGACTGGAAGACTCGCCTCCCTTCCATGCCCCCACTTCTGGCTGACGTGCATCATCTAATGCCAGGCAGCAACTGTAGGCATCATGTGCCAACCACAATGACGTGAGGCCTCTTGTTGTTTGTGGGGGCTGGCTGGGGTCCTCTCACCCAGGGGCATACCCAGGATCAAAACTAGGGGGGGCGGGGCGGCAAGCCATGGTCGTTCAGGTTGTGACATTTCAGCACAGAAAAGGCGAATGAAACCAAAATTTTAAGAAAATTATATATAATTATAGCAGTGCTTTATTACGGTAGTTATTACAATTATTTGCTTGGAAAATTCTTTAATGTTTATTCTAGTTACATGTCTTATACTAATATCATTTTTTCTTGGGTTTGAAGAAAACTTGTTCAAAACTTTCGTTTCAATCCAGTCCTGATTTTCCTTGAAGAATTTCCGATGGACGCTCATCAAACACAACCCAGTCAGTCTGTCCTCTCCCATTGTACTTCTGAGCCAGGTCTTTACCCTTCGAAGGGTACTGAAAGATCGTTCAACAGTAGCTGTGGTGGACGAGAAAGCACTTAAAATACTGATCAACTAGTGGCGGGCGGCTCAGTTTATATAGTGACGTGGAACTCACTAGACCCCTCTAGAAGATTCCCTCTTCTCTCTGCTAGAGCCCGCTAGAGACCTCTCCCTCCCTTGAATCCCACTGGCTGCCTGACATAGATTCCTCTACCAGTCGCTAGGTGGCTCTAGATACTTCTCAGTTTTTACACAATTTCAGCGTGGTAAACAACTGATTATTCGCCATCGCCCTACCTAATTTTGTTTCGTTTCATCACTTTATAACCATTTAATTTTTTTTGCTGGGGGGGGGCAGCTGCCCCCCCTGCACCTCGCTAGGTACGCCCATGCTCTCACCTCTCCCTCCCCACCTCTTCCATTTATCCTTTCTTTGTTTTCTGTTCCTTTTGCTTCCCCCCATTTGCTCCATCCTTTCCTGAGTCCAGAGCTCAGACATCACCCCTAACTCCACAGACAAGCTGGAAAAGTATGCAGAGGAGCGTGACCAAGAGGATCAAGGGCCTTATCAAACCAAGCCTTATGAGGAACGGTTGAGAGAGCCGGGTATGTTTAGCCTGGAAAAGAGGAGACTGATAAGAGATGTGAGATCCATCTTCAAATATCTTAAGGGCTGTCACGTGGAAGACAGAACAAACTTGCTTTCTCCTGCTCTGGGGGGGACGGGGGGACCAATGGATTCAAAGTAATGGAAAGAAGATTCCAATTCAACGTTAGAAAGAACTTTCTGAGTGTAAGAGCTGTTCAACTGTACAACGGACTTGTGGGAATGTTTAGGGAGGCAGGAGAGGATATATTGTTTAAGATATCCTATTCCAACTTGTGTTTACAAGATCAACAATATCAGCAGAGTTAACATTCCCCTTTTAAACACACACAGCGGATAGCTTGCTCAGACTCGCTAGAGTCTATAAAATGTCCTGGTATTTTTCCCCTTTTAATCCCTCTCAAAATAAGGCACTACACAGTCTTCTATAAAAGCATAAAAAAGAGTTTACTTACACATCTGTTCACAAAAGAGTCCCAGAAGGCAGACTTATAGCTTAGAAAATAGTATACATGTGGAGAAAGCCCCTTTGTCCTCTCTTGACTGGAAGCCAAGAGAGCATCTTTGCCCTAACTAGATGCTGCTCTGCTGAGAAGCCGATCCAAAAGTGGAAGATGGAGTCTAGCCTCTGTGGTTCTGTGTTAACCTGCCCAGGTGAGACCACACCCATCTCCAGTTACACAGAGGAAGTCTGTCCGAGCCCAGGAGAAACAGCAAGTTCCGACTGGCTGGCCTAGAGTTCCCTTTCTATGTCCACTCTAGCAACCATAGCTGTCAAGTTTCGGATTTGAAAATAAGGGACCAGCAGTCTCACCTATCCCGGGGACAGTCACATGTCAGTGGTGGGCGGAGCCAGAAGCAAAAGTGGGTGGAGCAGCAATGTAAACTCCAAGCGGGCTCGGGCTTGGAGCGGAGCAAAGAGGAGGGCAGCCATGTGCTCCGCGCAATGGAGCCCCATCGTCTTCTTGTCTGATCCCATCAAAACAGGACAGGAAGCAGCAGCTGCTCAAAGGCAACCCTATTGGCCGGCTGAGGGGCTCAGCGGCAATGGATAGGGGCTGATGCAGGGGGAGGAATACACCCCCCTGTAAGCACGGGAAACGGCTCCCACTTGCTTTGAGGGCTGAGGCTTTTCTCTCCAAGTAGGCGAGGTCTTCCCACCCAGTCCCTGGCCAGCAGGGGAGGAGCTGCTTCCATTAAAAACGGGATATTTAAGGGAAATAAAAAATAAGGGAGAGCAGCGGGAAACTGCTTAAAATAAGGGAGAATCCCGGGGAAAACGGGATACTTGACAGCACTGTTGTGTTTGACTGCTCCTGTTCTTTACATCCCACAGGACTCCCTTAGGAGCTTGTGGATGCTTCTTCCTTGGAGGTTTTTAAACGGATGAGGGATGGCCATTTGCCAGGGATTCCTTAGCTGTGATTCTTCCATTGTAGATGATCGATCTCTTTGAATGATATAGTTCTACAAATCTACAATTCTATGATTCTACATATAATGGGTCAACTCAGCTGCATGTAGTTTTGGACTCTGTTTGCTGTGGGAGCTGTCAGGATGAGCTCCATCACTTCACATTTTTACTACTGCGCCGCTTGATGCCCAGAATTCCATGAGGCTGGTTTCAGGTCATGCAGATGCCCCACAGGTATCAAGAGTTGTCGACTGGTTCAGAGCCCATTTGCCAGTTCCATGAGGCTGCTGCAGAATGGGGTCACCATCGCCAGCAGCAGCAATGCAAAGGGGGATGAGATGCATTATCTCTGCAACAAAAGGGCCTCTTCTCATGCAAATTCCTCTTCATGCCAAAATCCCATTGGAAATAAAGCCAGGAATGTGTTATATAAGCAGACTTATCTTGACACAAAGTGCGACTCTCTCGAGGCTTTTCCATGGAAAGTGACAGCAGCTTTTTAAGTTGCGGTGGGGCTCACTGTGAGATTGGAAACAAGAGGATAAGGAATTAGGTGTAGGAACAGCAAGTCCGTCTCCTTCCGTCGCCCCCCTCTGCTCCCCGCCCCAGCAACCTTCATTGTCTAGGATGCTTTCAGGGGTATAATGGGAGCAGAAAACACAGCACATGGGACTCAGATCATGGGGGATTGTTCACTCTGCAAACTTTAATGAAAACTCGCATCCCAGTCAGTGCCAATGGTTGCGATGACACCAGGAACACAGGCAACTGCCTTATACTGAACCAGACCACTGGGTCCATCTAGCTCAGTATTGACTCTACACTGACTGGCAGCAGCTCTCCAGGATTTCGGACAGGGTTCTTTGCCAGCCCTCCCTGAAGATGCCATTTGGGATTGGACGCTGGGACCTTCTGCATGCCAAGCAGATGCTCTACCACTGAGCTACAGCCCTTCCGCTAATATAAGAAGCTGTGCAATGGGGGTGCATGTATGATCCTGCACCCTGCAATTTCTCTCTCTGTTTATTTAGAGGTTCAGCCTGTACAGGTTATAGGGACATAGTACATAGGATGAGTCAGACCATTGGGCATTCTTGCTCAGTGTTGTCTACACTGACCTGCAGCTGCCCTCCAGGGTTTCAGGCAGAAGTCTCTCCCAGCCCTCTCTGGAGATGCCACTGGGCAGGGGCAAAACTAGGCTTTATTTCACCCGGGTCAAAGACCCTGTGTGATGGCCTGGGATTCGGACTCGGATGCTGAACCTGAGCTATCCCAGAACTGCAGAGGATTCCCCGCCTACAGAACCAGCTGAGCCAGCCAGGGCTAGGGCATGAGCCTGAAGGGGCCTCCTCACCTGTGCTGGGTCCTCGGGTACAGGCATCTGCTGAGTCTGCTCTGGCTCCTGATGGGATGGAGGACCCATTGCCTGCAGGTGCTCCACTCTCAGCCCCGTCAGGGGAAGCTGAGGTTGCCTCTGGGTCCGGTAACCCTCCAGCCTCTCCTGAGCTGCGGAGGCTCAGGGGAGAGATGCGAAGGGAACTAAGTTCCCGCAGGAGGAGTGCTCGCCTCCAGGCCAGAAGGAGAGGCGAGTCACCGGAGGATCGGGGCCGCCCTATGCCTCAGGGCAGATAAAGGCCGGCCAGCCCCAGCACCAAGTTGCGTGAGCAACACAGTAGCTAATGTGTGCCTGCATCCTCATGTCTGTTCCTGACCTGTACCTTGCCCTGCTTCCTGCCTTGCTCCTTGCAGGACTGACCCCCTGTTGGACTCCTGAACCTTGGACTGGACTTTGACCCTGTTTCTTGGATGAATCCCCAGTGTGTTCCTGACCTCTGACTACCCAGCTAGACCCACAGACTGTTACCTGACCCTGCCGCCGCACCATCCCTGGACTTGGTTGCCTCGCTGGACTTACCGCTGTTGTCTGGGACTGCTGACCATGCCCCCTCTCGGCCCCAGGTGAGTTTCTGGTCTTCCCAACCGGTGTCCTCTGGGCTGGGCACCTCCAGGGCCAGCACACCCTGTTTGGCACTCCTCCCAAGCACATTTTGCATGCGCGCACACAGGCTCTATGGTGCCCCTCTGGAAGATTCACCCAGGGCAAAACCCCCCGCCTAGCCCCACCGTAGCTATGGCTCTGCATTGGGGATTGAATGTGGGACCTTCTGCATGCCAAGCAGATTACCACTGAGCTAACATGGCCCAGCCCCAATAGGTGTTTTCAGAAGAGGAAGAAGAAAGGGGTGGGGTGGGTTTTGCAGTCCAAGACCAGGTGACTTTGTGGCACAGTTGCAAAGGGGACCCATTTAGTTCAGCATCCTGTTCCCACAGCAGCAATGCAACAATGAGAAGATCACAAGCTGGCCCTGAGCACGGCAGCATTCTCCCCTCGTGGGATTCACCAGCAAGTGACATTCAGAGGCATATCACCTCCAACACCAGAAGCACACAGCTATCCTGTCTACACGTAGACAGAATAACCAGATGCACAGATATAAGGCGGGGGACACCTGTCTTGCCAGCAGTACACGTGAAAAGGATCTAGGGGTTTTAGTAGACCACAAGCTTGAGATGAGTCAACATGATGCACGGCAGCAATAAAAGCTAATCTAGGCTGCATCAACAGGACAGTGTCCAGATCAGGGCAAGTAATAGCACCACTCTGTTGTGCTCAAAGTCTGGAAGATCTTGCAAGAACCCAGAAGATGCTGTCGCCACTTCTTCTTGCTTCTCCAGTGGTGGTGGCTGTGGCAGAGATGGCGATGGTGGGGGCACCATGGGATTTTGCTGCCTCCTTGATGGTCCAGCCGTAGCAGGAGTATTCTGTCCCAACTTTTAAATTCCTGCAGAAAACTTTTCTATTCCTCCAGGCCTATGCATAGAAGAATACATAGAATCATGCTGTAACAGCATGTTACACAATCAGAGAGAACTTGATGAAAATGTTGTATCAATGGTACCTAACCCCGGTTAAATTGGCAAAAATCTATAAACTAAAATCTAATGCTTGCTGGAAATGCAAGAAAGAAATCGGAACAATGTATCATATGTGGTGGGAGTGTCGACTTACCAAACAATTTTGGAATAATATGTACGAAGAAATTAAGAATATGTTTAAAATATCTTTTATTAAGAAACCGGAAGCATTTCTTCTGGGCTTGATCACAAATGATATTCCTAGCAACAACAAAAAAAAATATTTCTATATGCGACAACGGCTGCCAGGATGCTTATAGCAAAAAAATGGAAGGGGGAGAAAAAAAGTCCATCAGTAAAAGAATGGCAAATTAAACTTTGCAAATATAGATTTGGCAAGATTAACGGCAGTCTTAATTTTCAGATCAAAAATTAATGAAAGAATGGCATTGCATTAAAGAGTACATGAAAAAACGTTGTTCAGTAGCAAAAATATCGGTATGTTATGAGTGAAGCTTTGCAGAGTCAAAGAAATGAAGAAATGGTTGTAATAGGTATAAAGCTAGAGGTAATATAAGTATAATACAGCAATTAAGAAGATTGGAAATTTGAAGTCCCAAAACGGTGGAAGGAAGTCAAAATATATGTATGTTTCGTTATGTACTGTGAATGTTATGGTTTTTCTTTTTTTTTCTTTTTTGGTTTTATATGTATAATTTATGTTGTAATTTTGCATTGAAAAATAAAAAGTATATATATACAATTATATTTTGTGTATATATATATATATATATATATATATATACACACACACACACACACACACACACACACAAATGATATATTAAAAAATTATATATATATATATACATATATAGAATCACAGAACTGGAAGGGACCTGAAGCATCATCTGTTTCAGTTCCCTGCAATGCAGGAATCCAAGCTCTCTTTAAAAACCGCCAAGGAAGGAGAGCCCATCTTCCTTCCACAACCTATGTCTGCTTTTTAAATGGAAGTTGGTTCTGGGTTGCCCAAAGAGGCTTTTCTGCCCATGAAAAAAGTAGCAAGAACTGTTCAATAGTGGAATGGACAGACAACCTCAGAAGGTGATGGACTCTCCTTTCCTTGGAGAGTCTTAAAAATACTAGGTTGGCTACCCAATTGCATGGGATTCTTTAGCTGTGATTCCTGCATTGCCGGGGGGGGGGGGGAGGTTGTGTGGGAATGTTTTGGGATGCAGGAGAGGATATATTGTTTAAGATATCCTATTCCAACTTGTCTCCTTCATGGATCACTGCCTTGCAAAGGGGCTTGAATAACTCAGGGAAGTTGTATGGAAGTGAGAGCTGGACCATAAAGAAGGCTGATCGCCGAAGAATTGATGCTTTTGAATTATGGTGCTGGAGGAGACTCTCGAGAGAATTCCTATAACCACCTCCATACACACTGCCCAGACTTGCGCCCTGGAGAGGTTCCTTTGGTGCTGCTAATGCAGGAAGCAGCAGTTAAGGGTTCCGGTTTCTGCAGCTACAGCGGGCGCTGCGATTCTCCAGAGGTTTGACTTCACCCTTGGAGGTGCACTCCATTGTCCCATGAAACAGATGCAGGCAGGCTATTTATGGTATATCCAGGGTTAACAGCTCTTAAGGGTCCAATGGACTGCAAGAAGATCAAACCTATCCATTCTGAAGGAAATCAGCCCTGAGTGCTCACTAGAAGGACAGATCCTGAGGTTGAGGCTCCAGTACTTTGGCCACCTCATGAGAAGAGAAGACTCCCTGGAAAAGACCCTGATGTTGGGAAAGATGGAGGGCACAAGGAGAAGGGGACGACAGAGGATGAGATGGTTGGACAGTGTTCTCGAAGCTACTAACATGAGTCTGACCTAACTGCGGGAGGCAGTGGAAGACAGGAGTGCCTGGCGTGCTCCGGTCCATGGGGTCACGAAGAGTTGGACACGACTAAACAACAACAACAACAACAACAACAACAACAACAACATGATTTCTATGGTATGGTTTTATGTTTTTATTGCTGTAAACTGCTTTGATATTTTTTTTAAAATGACATCGCAGTATAAAAATGTAACAAAATGAACAAAGTGAAGCCAGTGAGGTGGATCTTTGGTGTGTTCCACGGGGAAGCAAACGACTTGAGAGCCTTTTCAACCCAAGCTTTCCAGCAGGTGGCAGCAGCCAGTTTGAGCGCGTGGAAATTCCTCCAGCCAAACTGGTGGGGGCAGCGAAACGCTATTCCGAAGAGCAGGTGGCCACATAGGGGCGTCTGTAACGCGTTTCTGACGACTGGGGCGCATCCTCAGCTTCCACCGAGCGGCTTCCGCCTTTTCTGCAGTTTCCCATGCGCAACCTGTGAGTTCATTTGCATGTGTAAACACAGGGACATGGGGATGCCTGCTAGGTCGGATCTTCTGTGCCCCGCAGCAGGAAAGCTCAGCATCGCCACTCACCGACAGATATTTTTGTGCCAGCGATGAAAACAGGCGTGAAGAATGTTAAAAGGGTGGCTAAACTCCATTATGAGATCAGCGTCTTGAATCTCCGTCTCGTGAGAATCCGGGGATGCTAAACAATGCCAAGCAGGCTGTAAGGGCGCCTTGCTTCAAAGGGAACCAGCTTACAGCATTTTAGTTATTTAAATAGAGAAAATAATAACAAGGCTTACTGCCTTTACTCTTTCGACACTGAGCATGCACCTGTCTGAGCCAGGCAGCAACAAATAACATCCCTCACCTCCCCGCAAGCTAATTTTGTTATTATTATCACTCCTCCATGCATCGATTATTATGGGCCACTTTCTACACATGTGAAGCAGACCTGTATATATTTTATATTGTAATCTTTGTTTAGCATTTACAGGTGAAACTCGAAAAATTAGAATATCGTGGAAAAGTCCATTTATGTAAGCAATTGTTTTCATTAGCTACTGGAGTTTAATATATGAGATAGACTCATGACATGCAAAGCGAGATATGTCAAGCCTTTGTTTGTTATAATTGTGATGATTATGGCGTGCAGCTGATGAAAACCCCCAAAGTTGAAATTGTTAATTTGGGGTTCTCATCAGCTGTACACCATAATCATCACAATTATAACAAATGAAGGCTTGACATAGACTCATGACATGCAAAGCGAGCTATCTCATATATTAGTTTCACCTTTTAAGTTGAATTACTGAAAGAAATGAACCTTTCCAAGATATTCTAATTTTTCGAGTTTCGCCTGTATATTTGACTCCAAAGAGATTCTTCTTCCTAATATAACTGTGAGGCTGATGCATCACCCCCCCCCCATGGGGTGCTCATAACTAGTGAAAGAATACCTCCATGCTCCTTGTAAGACTTCATTAAAACTGCCTGAGACAACAGAAAGCTCTTTACTGCGTGCTTAAAATGCTGCTAGGTATAGCAATATATTTTTCTAGCAGTCCCGCCACCTGTGAAGGTTCAGACCTGGGACCAGTTACGCCCTCTGAAGGCCCCCCTTTGCAAAGAGAAGAGCAGGAAAGGCAGCGAGAGAAGGCAAGCAATGCATCTCCAGCAGCAAAACCGCCTTGGACAGCCTGGTTAACAGGGTTGTCATGGCGACTCAAGGCGCTAAGAGGCTTATCTATGGGGCCTGCTGTGATTAAGGAAATAGGGAGGGGGGGAAGACAGGGAGATGCAGGGAGATATGGGCTGCAAGTAAATGAAGGGGTTGGTGGAAGGGAGAAAAGGGAGAGCTATGAGTTGGGAGTTTTCCTTCTTATTGAGTACGGTAATTGTTTGCTGTATTTCTATCCCACTTTGCTCCAAGGTGCCCGAGGTGGTATTCTTCCTACGCCTCATTTTAACCCCACAACAACCCTGTGAGGTAGGTCAGACTGAGAAGCGGTGACTCACCCAAGGTCTCCCAGTGAGAAGCTTCATTGCAACAGGAAGAAATACCGACAAAGGAAGAATGGACAGTGAAATTAATGGAATATGCAGAAGTGGACAAAATGACGGGAAGAATCCGAGAACAGCGGGACCAGAAATTCGTCAAAGACTGGTGTAAATTTACAATTGAGAGACAATGATTCTCAATTGAATACGTTTATAGGACTTCAGGAAGCTTTGTAGACGAATGTAGAAATAGTATTGTAATTATGAATTTTACAGTGATTAATATGCATATGATACTTTAAGCAATGATAGATTTAAGATGTATTGATTTAAGATAGAAATTTGAAAGCCATTTGGAAGGTCCGAGGGAAGTCACCGCTATGATAGCCAAAATGGATGAATGTATGTGAATTTATTTTTTATTCTTTGTAGTTGTTATAGATTAAAATAATAAAAATTATTTTTTTAAAAAAAGAAGCTTCATTGCTGAGTGGTGGCTCCAAGCCTGGTCTCCCAGGTCCGAGTCTGGCACTCTAACCACTACACCCCCCTGGCTCCCCATCTGCCCCCTTCCTCTTCCTCCCTTCCCCACATCCTTGCACAGAGTGGAAGACTTCAGGAGGCTCAGACTCAGGCTGGTGATGACAGGGTATGAAGGGATGGAAAGAGGGGGAACAGAAAAGAGGAGGGATCCAAGGTGTCAGCAGAGTGGATCCTTGCCTCTGGGAATAGAGAAGTGGGAAGAGGCCCTCAGCCCAGCTGCAGCAGCCTATCAGGATTCTTTACCTGTGATTCCCAGTACTGCAGGGGGTTGGACTAGAGGACCTCTTGGGGTCCCTTCCAACTCTACAGTTCTAGGATTCTATACCTGGCTCCATTCAGGTTGCCTTTTGAATGGCTCCCTTTTCAATTTCTGGCAGCTGCACCTCTTTGCCCACCCGATGTATTTGGTAGATGTCCTGGCAGGGAGCCCCCCCCCCACCCCGCATCTATAGATGTGGGATTATGAGGAAATATAAGAAGAGCTGAATTTGTCAAATTTTATTTTGCGGCCACAGGGAACAGTCCTCCCTTACCCTCATCCAGATCTCCACCATCTATTAGGGGCTGGTATTATACCTAATTTGAATTATGGTGCTGGAGGAGACTCTTGAGAGTCCCATGGGCTGCAAAAAGATCAAACTTATCCATCCTTAAAGAAATCAGCCCTGAGTGCTCCCTGGAAGGACAGATCCTGAAGTTGAGGCTCCAGTACTTTGGCCATCTCATGAGAAGAGAAGACTCCCTAGAAAAGACCCTGATGTTGGGAAAGATGGAGGGCACAAGGAGAAGGGGACGACAGAGGATGAGATGGTTGGACAGTGTTCTCGAAGCTACTAACATGAGTTTGGCCAAACTGCGAGAGGCAGTGGAGGATAGGCGTGGCTGGGGTGCTCTGGTCCATGGGGTCACGAAGAGTTGGACATGACTGAATGACTGAACAACAACAACATTATACCTAAAGGGACGCGGGTGGCCCTGTGGTCTAAACCACAGAGCCTAGGGCTTGCCGATTGGAAGGTCGGCGGTTTGAATCCCCATGACGGGGTGAGCTCCCGTTGCTCGGTCCCAGCTCCTGCCCACCTAGCAGTTGGAAAGCACGTCAAAGTGCAAGTAGATAAATAGGTACCGCTCTGGTGGGAAGGTAAACGGCATTTCCGTGAGCTGCTCTGGCTTGGTCATGCTGGCCACATAACACGGAAGCTGACTGCGGACAAACGCTGGCTCCCTTGGCCTATAGAGTGAGAGGAGCGCCGCAACCCCAGAGTTGTCCGCGACGGGATCTAGGTCAGGGGTACTGTTATGACTCCGAGTATATTTCAGGTACCTTTACCTTTATTATACCTAAACACTTTTGGCCTTAGCTTAAAAAATTATAAATCACCTCCTTTGGTCCTACAGATTGCTGATTCTACATCTCACCTCCTTCTGTGTCCTCTGTTTGCTTCAATTCCCTCCCCCCTTCGGTGCATCAAGAAAACAGCACCAGGACTAAGTTTGCAGTCAAGATTTGTTATGTATGTTGTGTTTGCTATTATCTATTTCTTATTTGTCTGAGAAAGTCTCAACAAAAATTTAGGAAGAAAAAAAAAAATAGCGCTGAACCAAAGTGGCAAAAAACCCATCCAGAAACAAATGCATGAATTGTGACTTGCTGTTTATTTTATTGATTATAGTTTAGTAATTTAGTAATTATTTCCTGTAATTGTTAAGAGTGGATTTCTGTTTAATTATTTGCTGTTAGATAAGAGTTAATTTTGAGATTCGGTTTTATTGTGCTCGCTTATATTCTATTGGGTTATTGAATATAACATATCAAAACAACTTATATCAAATAAAGTTACTTTAAAATAATGTTTTTATTATGGGGTGTTTTTTTACTGGATCAGATTATTACAAGGTGTGTGATCTTTGCTTTTACATTTGTTGTCTGTAGTAATACAGAAAGGCTGTATACAAATTAAGAGTGAAAAGAAATTACTATTATTTCGATTTCTTAGTCGGTCTCCAAATAACTTACAACATTTTAAAGGGTAGCATAAAGTCAGAAAAAGAGTAAGTTTTCTGCTTTTTAATCTGGGAGGCTTCACCTTTGACTGCCTGCAGTGGTTCTGCTTCTCTGGAAACTTCAATAGAAGCCTCACAGAGGCCACAAACCCACATTTTGGCAGCGATGCCAATTCAAGCAGAACTGGGTCAAGCCTCAGAGGGCCTGACAGTGGGCAGGAATGCATAAGACTGGGGATATCAGAAGCCTCTGAGTGTTGCGTTTCAAGTTTCCAGCATGGGCTGGGGGAAAGGTTCCTGCCATCGCCATGACTGGGGAGCCGTTAACCCTGGATATACCATAAATAGCCTGCCTTTCATTGAGGGTTTATAAACAGAGGTTGGTTGGCCATCTACCAGGGATTTTTCTTAGCAGTGATTCCTGCAGCTGGGGGTTGGACTAGATGACCCTTGGGGTCCCCTTCCAACTCTACGATTCTCTGATTATAAGAAACCTCCCTAACAAGCCAATTTACAAGATGACAGAAATCAGTGGGGACCAGGATTCCAGTTAATAACGCTTTCCAAAAAACAATGCCGTTAAAGAACACACTTTCTTTTCTTCTTTTTCTAATGAGAAACATTGGCTCTGTGGGGAAATAAATGCAATAAACCCAGCTTTGCTGCGGGAAAAAAAATTTGCTTTCTTATCTATGTAAAATCAATATACAAGCTGCAATTACGCCTTGGATGGCTCTTCCAAGCCTGTGAGTCTCTCTCCAGGTTCCTTCCTGCGTTTGGCCCTGTTGCTTTCACCGTCTCTTCCATTTCTATAAATGTGTTCCTTGAATTTCCATTTCGTTGGGGGGGGGGGCAGTAGCTTTGATCTTCCACTTCTGGCTTCACAGGGGAGAGTTTACCTGAGAATGCAGTTGTAATCTTGTCAGGTTTAATTTAATCTAATTGCCTTGTTGCTCATATCACTCTCTCTGGTTCCCAGCTACAAATAAATTGCAGCCAAATACTAGGGAGGGCTCGTTTTTCCCCACAGTCCCTCCTGCCACCACCCAGAGGGAGCCACTTTGCTGAACAATTATTCCAGCTCTATATCATGAGGGGGTCGAGTGTTTGGGGCCCTAATAGCAACCCCAGGCTCTGAAAACAGAACGAGAGAGAGAGAGAGAGAGAGAGAGAGAGAGAGAGAGAGAGAGGAAGAGAGCTCAGCAAACTCACTTTGAGAGCACCTGTGTCGGGCTTCATAGGATTATTACAGCATTGTAGAATTGGAGGGCACCCCAAGGGCCATCTAGTCTAACCCCCTGCAATGCAGGAACTGCAACTAAATAATAATAATATTAATATTATTATTAATAATAATAATTTTATTATTTATACCCCGCCCATCTGGCTGGGTTTCCCCAGCCACTCTGCGCAGCTCCCAACAGAACACTAAAAGCAGAATAAAATTGCAAACATTAAAAACTTCCCTCAAGCATTCGCGACAGATGGCAATCCAACCTCATATCTCCTTCCAGTCTCTTCTTTCCCAGGCTTTGTTGTTGTTCAGTCATTCAGTCGTGTCCAACTTTTCGTGACCCCATGGACCAGAGCACGCCAGGCACGCCTATCTTTCACTGCCTCCCGCAGTTTGGCCAAACTCATGTTAGTAGCTTCGAGAATACTGTCCAACCATCTCATCCTCTGTCATCCCCTTCTCCTTGTGCCCTCCACCTTTCCCAGGCTAAACATCCCCAAAACCCTTAACTGTTGGTTCCCGGACCCTTGATCCTCTTGCTTGCCCTCCTCTGCACACCTTCCAGGTGGCAAATGTCATTCTTAAAACTGATTTGCCCATAACTGGGCACGTGTGTTCCCCAAAAGATTACCCACAAGGGAATGCTGACCTTGGACCTTACTGCCAGCACTCAGAGGTGGCCATGTGCTGTTCCATTGACTGTGCCTAATTGCTTGCAAGAGACAGACCCCCACCCCCATGTCTATTATGCAAACAGCACATCTCCAGCTACATGTGTGCTTTGTCCTTGAGCATCCGGGGGGGGGGGAGGGCCTGGCGGGTAACAAGACAGGGTGAAATACAATGCATGCAAAGCAGTCTGCAGCAGCCGGGGGGGGGCAACAATGGGTGTCTAATTTCACAGGCCCACCAAGCCTGTGCACCACCAAAGATTGGTTTGTTTGTAAGATTTAATTGGTTTGGAGCGTTCGTAATGTCCCTGCGTCATGGCAACTTAAGTTTAAGAATATGGATCCTCTGTTTCAGAAGACACAGCCGTACATCAATGTGTTGAGCTGCCTCCAGTCAGCAGCCTGCTGTTTGGGTAGGTCTGGGCAGTTTGCCAATGGAAACTACTCTGTTCCCTCGAGGACTCATCCTCTAACTGTCTAGGAAAGTAGTCGAAGAGTGGAGCACCAGCATGAAAAGGCTTCAGTTGCCAACAGCAGGGCTTTTGAATCATGGTGTCTCCAAGTTGGAAGCTAAAGAATCCCTGACAGATGGCCATCCAGCCTCTTTTTTAAACCTGCTATGAAGGAGAGGCCACTCCTTTCCAAGGGAATCCCTTCCACGGTTGAGCAGGTCCAACCCTCAGAAAGTTCTTTGTAATGTTTAGTCAGAATCTCCTTCTTTGTCATTTGAATCCATTGGGTCAGTCCTACCCTCTGGAACAGCATAAAGCTGCTGGGAGAGATGGGAAAAGTCGAAAAACGGTTGCAGCATTCGGGACTTCCTTAGTTTAGAGAGAAAGGGACGCGGGTGGCGCTGTGGGTTAAACCTCAGAGCCTAGGGCTTGCCGATCAGAAGGTTGGCAGTTTGAATCCCCGCGACGGGGTGAGCTCCCGTTGTTCGGTCCCTGCTCCTGCCAACCTAGCAGTTCAAAAGTACGTCAAAGTGCAAGTAGATAAATAGGTACCACTCCGGCGGGAAGGTAAACGGCATTTTGGTGCGCTGCTCTGGTTTTGCCAGAAGCAGCTTAGTCATGCTGGCCACATGACCCAGAAGCTGTACGCCGGCTCCCTCGGCCAGTAATGTGAGATGAGCGCCGCAACCCCAGAGTCATTCGTGACTGGACCTAACAGTTAGGGGTCCCTTTACCTTTAGAATTGAGAGAAGTTCAACATTGGGGCAACTGGTTGGCCACTGAGAGAAGAGGATGCTGGATTTGATGGGTCATCGGCCTGATCTAACAGGTTCTTTTTATGGGGCTCAGTGGGGAGCAGGGGGCAGGGTGAGATCTCAGAGGGCAGCAGCAGCAGCAGCATTGAGTGGAGATCCTCAAATTCTGGGCAGCTCTTCAGGCACTGGGCCAATGCAGGGAGCTGTCCAGCAGGATGAAGTCTGTACTGCGCCTGGATAGAATCTGAGGTGTTGGCTGAGACTGAAATCCCACAGGTAAATGCAGACAGAAAGTAGCAGATAATACAGTAAAGGAAAAGCAAGAGAGGAGGATCCAGGCAAAGGCCATTAAATCAGCTCAAACACGCAGCTGACCAAAGGCCTGCCAGAAAGGATATTGCAAGCCAAAATGAAATTATAAGATAATGTGTCAAAAATGTCTCTCTGGGAGCCGGGGGGGGGGGGGGAGAGGAAGGAGAGCTCAATGACTGCAACAGGAGTCAAGAGAACCATTGCTCTTCCCCTCATTTTTTTCCCCTTTCAGCTATTGCTTCTCAAAATATTCCCAAGCGAACTCTGCCATTTGTGAAGCACACACACACACACACACACAAAGACACGTGCCTGCCCGCCTCCTGCCTGCCTGCCACAGAAGAGGTTTCTTACTTGGTCTGAAAGGCTAATTTTAAAAGCCCCAAGACAAATCGGTCGTTGCTTCTGCCATGACTCAGAAGTTGCAAATTATCCCAAATTAATCCTCATTGCTCCTAAATCTACTGCTCGCTTTTCAGAAGTAACTAATGCTTGTCTTAATCACATCTCTGCCATGCCTTTGTGTGTCACCGAAACAACATGTTCAATAACACTGAATTTTGGAGTTGATGATTGCTCCCCCTGTGTAATCAGGCCCGGTTGAATGGAAAAATTTGTACAGCGGCAATTAAAATAATGAAAGTGAACGTCAAATGACATGCAGCCTGTCACCTGCCTCCGTGTCCTGGTGCATTGTGGGAGCCCTATTATTTTTGGTGCGCCACAGATGGAAGGGAAACAAGCCACAAAGCAGCATGAAAACACAGGGCTCAGATGCCCACTAACGTGCAAGTAGGACAAAGAGATCGGTGGGAGGCTGCCATCACAGCACCACCAGGTGGACCCTGCTGTGGTTCTCCTCCTCCTCCTAAGTCCATCAAATGCTCTACCAGAAGAACCAGCTTTGAGCCTTGAGCTGCTCTGCTTTAGAATGATAGGATCGTGGAGCTGGGCAGGACTTGAAGGTCATCTAGTTCAATCTCCTGACTCGGCGCAAGGTCTGCAGTGCAGGACCTTACAACAGCAGTATCCATAGAATTGTAGAGTTGGAAGGGAACCCAAAGGTCATCAGGCCCAACCCCTTGCAATGCAGGATTCACAGATAAAGAATCTGACCTTTGCTTAAAAACCTCCAAGGAAGGAGAGTCCACCATTTACCGAAGGAGTACACCCCACCTTCAGGAGGCTCCTACCCTCAGAAAGTTCTCCCTGATGTTTAGTCGGAATCTCCTTCCTTGAAACTTGAAGACATTGGTTCGATATTCCGACTAAACATCAGGAAAAAGAAATAAGAGCTGTTTGACATTGGAACGGACTCTTGCAAGAGATGGTGGAGCCAGTGTGGTGTAGTGGTTAAGAGCAGTAGACCCGTAATCTGGGGAACCGGGTTCGTGTCTCCGCTCCTCCACATGCAGCTGCTGGGTGACCTTCTCTGAAGTCTCTCAGCCCCACTCACCTCACAGAGTGTTTGTTGTGGGGGAGGAAGGGAAAGGAGAATGTTAGCCGCTTTGAGACTTCTTCGGGTAGTGATAAAGCGGGATATCAAATCCAAACTCCTCTTTCCTTGGAGGTTCTTAAACAGAGGTCAGGCAGCCACCTGCCTGGGACTCTTTAGCTGTGAATCCTGCATTGCAAGGGGGTTGACTAGATGACTCCTTGGGGTCCCTTCCAACTCTAAGATTCTATGTGGGTGGGGGAATGAGAGCACGATCCATGAGAAATGGGGTAATTAACATCTGGGACATCTTCTGCATGGTTAAGCTTACATATCTGGTGAGAACCAGAGAAGGCAAACGACAGAATAATATCTTCATCAATATTATAATGTATACCTTGGTTCTCGAACTTAATCCATTCCTGGAGTCTGTTCGACTCCCAAAACCATTCAAAAATAAAGGCGCGGCTTCCGATTGGCTGCAGGAGCTTCCTGAGCTCAATCAGAAGCCACATAAGCAACATTGGACGTTCGGCTTCCGAAAAATATTCGCAAACCGGAACACTTATTTCCAGGTTTGCGGTGTTCGGGAGACGATTTGTTCGACAACTAAGCCATTCGGGAACCAAAGTACCACTCTACCTTGTGTTATTTGGAACCTTGTGAGATTAATTAATTTGTTTGGTTTTGGTATGGAAATTTGTTCCTATCTATTTAGTTCTAGATACCCCTTTCTACTGTTATTTTATTTGGCATCTGTTATTATACTTGTTATGTTGGAAATAAATGTATGTTGTTGTTGTTGTTTGTTGTTATAAAATAATAATTCTGCTGCCTCATCCTGCCTTTTGTCCATGTAATTTGGTGCGTTGGGGAAACAGAGGCAGGCACGAATCAATTAGACCGTCCTCAGCTGTTTGGCATCTGTCAGAATCACCTTCTGCACAAATCCCCAACAGGAGCGCAGCCGCTCAGAGGGAGCCAGGAGGAAAGCAGGAAACCTGCCATTTCCAACAATTACAGCCATTTAATAAGCGTTAATAAAACAACGGTCATTGCACAAGGCCCTTTCCAAGAGCTTTTTATGAGTCAATCATATATTTTCATTAGTTATGGTGATGAAGCCCTAACATTTTATGGGGTGGTTTAGTGTTTCATTTTGCTGTGCTTTGTGATTACTCTGCTAACATTTCTAGATGACATGGGCCATTTTCTTTCAATTTTTCTTTCATTTTTTTCTTCCTGCAAAAATGAAGCATTTCCAGCAAAAATGCAGCTGTAAATGGCACCAACTCCCATCTGCCCATGGAGGGAACGGACCCATTAAAGGCTCTGAATTCAATTGTGAAAGCCACACCATTGTCGTCATCATTAATATGCTGCAGAGCAGTAGGGGGAAATGTTACGATAAGGTAATTGTTTAAGCAATGTGGGAGCCATTAAGGTGACTTTTGAAGCAAGGCTCCTGATAGATGTTGCTGGGCTGGAATAGCCAATCAGGGTGCTGGTGGCAGTGCCCAAAAATGATCAAGGGAATGCAGCGACTCCCCTAGGAAGAAAGGCTGCCGTGTCTGGCAGTGCTGTCAAGTATCCCGTTTTCCCCGGGATTCTCCCTTATTTCAAGCAGTTTCCCGCTGCTCTCCCTTATTTTTTATTTCCCTTAAATTTCCCGTTTTTAATGGAAGCAGCTCCTCCCCTGCTGACCAGGGACTGGGTGGGAAGACCTCGCCTACTTGGAGAGAGAAGCCCTCAAAGCAAGTGGGAGCCATTTCCCGTACTTACAGGGGGGTGCATTCCTCCCCCTGCATCAGCCCCTATCCGTTGCCACCAAGCCCCTCAGCCGGCCAATAGGGTTTGCTGGTGGGCGGAGCCTGGCTGCCTTTGAGCAGCTGCTGCTTCCTGTCCTGTTTTGATGGGATCAGACAAGAAGACGATGGGGCTCCATCGCGCGGAGAACATGGCTGCCCTCCTCTTTGCTGGCTGCCCTCCTCTTTGCTCCGCTCCGAGCCTGCTTGGAGTTTACATTGCTGCTCCACCCACTTTTGCTTCTGGCTCCGCCCACCACTGGCATGTGACTGTCCCTGGGATAGCTGAGACTGCTGATCCCTTATTTTCAAATCCAAAACTTGACAGCTATGGTGTCTGGGACTTTTTAGTTGCGAGAAAAGGTGAGGAGGAGGCGGCATGATAGGAGTTAATAAAATTATGCCTGGTGTGGAGAAAGAAAATGTTTTCTCTCTCTCTTATAACACTGGAACTCATGGAATGAAGCTGAATGTTGGAGGGTTTAGAGCAGCCAAAACACAAACTTTGTGCAGCTTAGCCTGTGGAACTCCCTCCCACAGGAGGCAGTGATGACCAACATAAAGAACAACTTTATGTTCCCAACACTCCTGGTAGCTGCAGCTCAGCTAGAAGAGACAATCAGCATGAGCATCTCTTCCTTCTGTGGGAGTCTGAGTGGAGAATGCCTGCCTGCAGCTTTCCAACCCAAGAGCCTCATAGCAGGGGAAGCCTGGCCAGCCCTCTGATGTCCTGGCAGAGAGATGTGAGGAGTGCCAAGAGGAGGAAACTATCAGCTGCTTGCAGCAGCAAATGGCCCAAGAGAGAGGGACGCCTCTGGGCTGTTATGGGGCTGCCTTCAGAGTCTCCGCGTTTGGCAGGAGGGATTCAATCCCATCCCAACATTTAGGCTTGCACAATGAAAGCAGATCACGGCACTCTGGCACAACAAATGGACCAGAGCACGCCAGGCACGCCTATCCTTCACTGCCTCCCGCAGTTTGGCCAAACTCATGTTAGTAGCTTCGAGAACACTGTCTAACCATCTCATCCTCTGTTGTCCCCTTCTCCATCTTTCCCAACATCAGGGTCTTTTCCAGGGAGTCTTCTCTTCTCATGAGGTGGCCAAAGTACTGGAGCCTCAACTTCAGCCCTTCCAGTGAGCACTCAGGGCTGATTTCTTTAAGGATGGATAAGTTTGATCTTTTTGCAGTCCATGGGACTCTCAAGAGTCTCCTCCAGCACCATAATTCAAAAGCATCAATTCTACGGCGATCAGCCTTCTTTATGGTCCAGCTCTCACTTCCGTACATTACTACTGGGAAAACCATAGCTTTAACTATACGGACCTTTGTTGGCAAGGTGATGTCTCTGCTTAGGGTGCCTACATTCTGCATGGACGGGTTGCATGGCAAATGGCTTTAGATACCTATTAGGTCCATAAATTACCATATAGCATATATTCAACACAAAAAAACAGCGACAACATGTTGTTGACAAAGTACAGCCAGACATATAAAGGGCCCCATTACCTTCAGGAGCTTAGGGCCTCATCAAACCTAAACCCAGCCCTGTCCTTCTCACATGTGCTGCTGTCAAGCCAGGTGCCCCCCCCATCTTATATTGGTGCAGCTGCTTATTCCTTCCTAAGTGTAGAACCTGACATTTGTCCCTATTGAAGTATATCTTGTTAGTTTGGGTCCAGTTTAGGGGCTCCCTTTCTGCTTCTGTGCTTTGTTTCCTCCAAAAACGATAGCCCAGCAGCCTCAAACTGCTGTCAGCGTCGGTATTCAGCATTAGACTGGCTTGCGTCCCATCTATTTGGCCCAGTCCTTCTCCCGCGGGCTCAGAGGAAGAGGCACCTTTGCAGCTCGCACGGGTGCCTGACGCCCGTGAGTCACTGTCGCCGGTGCCGAGGACTCAGGAGAAGCAGCTCCCACGTTTAATAGAGCTGTCCTCAAGGACACGGAGGCAGCAGCAGCAGCTATTCAGGCACAATCAAAAGTGAGGTTTGAATATCAAACGGCGGTTCTGAAAAGGCCGGGAATTAGAGCTTCCTTGCCGAACAACCACACCGCTAATCTGAAATGAGAATCTTGAGGGAAGTAGATCCTTTTCAAAAGGATGCTTGGAGGTGGAAGGGGGTAGACGCTGCCTCTTCCCACTTCTTCTATTAGGGGTTTAACCAAGGAGCAGTCTATGCAGTGACAGCATTTATCTCCAGAGGCAATCAGCTTAAATGTGTCCCATTATCCAGTCACCTGCTACCGTACTCCACATCAGCCTGCTTTCAACATGCGGAGGAACGGATGCAGAGCCAGTAATTGCTTGTCTTTTCAAAGGAAGAGCAGGGAGCCAGAAGCCACCTGATGCCAGCCCCCTCTCTGCTGCAGGAGAAGCAGGGAAAGGCTCCATCTGGCAGCCAGGCGAGATCAGATCAGCAGGCCTCGGGATAGCAATGCAGCCGCCAGGGAGCGAGAAGGCTGCTTGGGACACTTGCCAGGCATCGCAGAGCCTGAGAGGCCACCCGTGGAAGAGACCTGGATCTTTCTGGAACACAATTAGATTGCCCCTAATAAGAGCCGTAGGGAAATCAGAAGAACCTGCTGGATCTAGCCAATGTTAGGTTACCAGATTTTTTCCCCAAAGAATCCGGGGACACTTCTTTTTTTTAAAAAAAAAAGGAGGGGGAAAAGTTTTGTTTTTTTTAAGTTACAGGTGGGTAGCCGTGTTGAAACAAAATAGAAAATTCTTTCCAGTAGCACCTTAGAGACCAACTGAGTTTGTTCTTGGTATGAGCTTTCGTGTGCATGCACACTTCTTCAGATACACTGAAACAGAAGTCACCAGATCCTTACTATATTTAAGGATCCACTCCCTCACTATATTTAAGGATCTGGTGACTTCTGTTTCAGTGTATCTGAAGAAGTGTGCATGCACACGAAAGCTCATACCAAGAACAAACTCAGTTGGTCTCTAAGGTGCTACTGGAAAGAATTTTCTATTTTTTTTTATTAAACAGAAGTAATATCTCCTCTTTTGTGGTCTCCTCTGTCGTGCGGCCTTCCTCTGGGCCCCAACCTGCTCTCTTGGAGTGCTAGCGGCGGTGGAGTAGACTCAGGTTGGGCCTGGGCTCGGCCACGTGTCTTTGCCCTCCCGGTGCTCTCCTACCTCTCGTCCTCAATGGCGCGGCTAGGTCAGGGCTCCCCTCTTTTTTCTCCTTCCTCTTTCTCTCTCTTCCTTCTCCTCCTCTCCTCCTTCTCCCTGCGCCAGCCCCGGAGTGCCAAAGGGCAGTCGGCTGGGTGGCCGGGTGACCTTGCTCCCGGCTCGATTTGGGTCATGGGGGGGAGCGGTTCCCCCAGTTGACGCGGTGGGTGTCCCCAGTTCCTCCTCGGCAGTGGCGGTGGCAACAGCAGTATCAGCAGCCCCGAGCCAGCCTGGTAGCGCAGTTGTCTCTGGCTGGCTTCAGGAGCTGCTCGCTGCCCTGGCACCCGCCATTTTGCCTCGCCGGAAGTCCCCGTATGATGTGTCTTGTGCCGTTGAACCAATCACGCAACATTCATTCCCTACTAATAAATCTACAACACTTAAAATATACATCTGGGGACATTAAATGAAATCCAGGGACATTCCGGGGACAGATTTTGACCAGGGATAGATTTGTAAATCCGGGGACTGTCCCCGGGAAATGGGGTGTCTGGTAACCATAAGCCAATGGCCCATTTAATCCAGCCTGCTGTCTTTCTTCACAGATGCCCCAATGGAAAAGCCACAAGCAGTATTTGCACACAAGAGCCCTCTCCCCTCTTGTGGTTTCCAGCCGTATTGCTGTCTCCGGCTGTGTGGTAGCAGAACATAGCCAGATATGCCAAATTTCCTTTATCTGAAATCCATTTTTTGATAGCATCCCACCCCATGAAGTGAGATAATTGAGGGGTGGGTGTTGGGGCTGGGCTGGGCTTACTGGAGGACCCTTCCTTCTCACCTGCGTGCCATGCATAGCTGTCAAGTTTTGGATTTGAAAATAAGGGATCAGCAGTCTCACCTATCCCGGGGACAGTCACATGTCAGTGGTGGGCGGAGCCAGAAGCAAAAGTGGGCGGAGCAGCAATGTAAACTCCAAGCAGGCTCGGGCTCGGAGCGGAGCAAAGAGGAGGGCAGCCATGTGCTCCGCGCGATGGAGCCCCATCGTCTTCTTGTCTGATCCCATCAAAACAGGACAGGAAGCAGCAGCTGCTCAAAGGCAGCCAGGCTCCGCCCGCCAGCTAACCCTATTGGCCGGGTGAGGGGCTCGGCAGCAATGTATAGGGGCTGATGCAGGGGGAGGAATACACCCCCCGGTAAGCACGGGAAACGGCTCCCACTTGCTTTGAGGGCTGAGGCTTTTCTCTCCAAGTAGGCAAGGTCTTCCCACCCAGTCCCTGGCCAGCAGGGGAGGAGCTGCTTCCGTTAAAAACGGGAAATTTAAGGGAAATAAAAAATAAGGGAGAGCAGCGGGAAACTGCTTGAAATAAGGGAGAATCCCGGGGAAAACGGGATATTTGACAGCACTGGTGCCATGAGGGCCCTTTCTGTACACATGATTGCCTGTGACCCAAAACCCCTGCAGGGTTAGCACACACTCAGGAATATTGATTGATTAAGGCTCCCTTCATGGAAATGGCTAGATAATACATGCTCATTCGTCCTGTTTTGGAAAGAGGGCAGATTCTTTCCCAGTTCTTTTGCCTTTTTGTGAAGGCTCCTCCCTTCCCACTTGTGGGATGTAAAACGCAGGAGCAGTCAAACACAACATTGCTAGAGTGGACACAAAAGGTATCTTAGTCCACCAGCCGGAACTTCCTGTTTATTCTGGGCTGGGACGGACTTCCTCTATGTACCTGGAGATGGGTGTGGTCTCACCTGGGCAGGTTAATACAAAACCACAGGGACCAGGCTCCATCTTCCTCTTTTGGACCACGCTCTCAAAGAACAAGCACCACTGAGATGTTCTCTTGGTTTCCAGCCAAGAGAACACAAAGGAGATGTTTTTTCCCTTATGGAAGAGTCTCCTGACTAAATGTTACTTTTACTAAGTTTAAGTCTGCCTCTGGGATCCAATTGTGAACAGATGATTTCTCGTGAGTAAACGTTTTATGCTTTTATAGGAGACCGTGTATTGTCTTGTTTTGAGAGGGATTAATGGGGAAAATACCAGGACATTTATTACAGAGGTTTGTAACAAACCTAAGCAAGCTATCTGCTGTGTGTGTGTTTAAAAAGGGGAATGAGAACCCGGCTAATTTCTGGGACTTGTAAACACAAGTTGGAATAGGATATCTTAAACAATATATCCTCTCCTGCATCCCAAAACATTCCCACACCACTTACCTGCAGGCAGACGTCTTCACTCATTCTGAAGCCCTGCTCCTTGCACATTGGGTTCCCCTCCTGGCTGCCTGATTTATCTCCCCGGCAAAGGTTTCATTTCACTTGGAGGAAGTTCAAAGTAAAGGCAGCCCTGTTACAGACTTAATTGGGCCATATTTCAACCCGAGTATATCTGTTCAATGTAGATTCCTTATCTCAGGTCCATAAAGTTTTATTAAGTGATATATCAGGGAATATACATATATGAAGTTCGAATGCAGTTTGCTGGCTAATGCCATTTCGGAAACAAGGGAGGGAGGTGAGCAGCCGTCGTCCCCCCCAGCTGCTCCATCACTCTTTCGGGAGGTCTCACTTCCTCTAGCCAGCTCCTCCCCGCCAAACACTTCCAAACCCAACCGTAGCCGCATCTGTCAGCCCTCCGCAACGTTTAAAAAATGTGGCTGCGATTTACGTTTTTATTCGTAAGTCACCTTGAGGTTGATTTTCTCGCGGAAAGGTGGGAGATGAATGTCGAGAAAGAAAGGAAAGAAGGGAAGATCGCACAGAGGATGGAGCAAGCTTGTTTTCTGCTGCTTCTGAGGGCAAGGACCCAAACCAATGGATTCCGGTAGCAAGAAAGCAGATTACGACTAAACATTAGGAATAACTGCCCGGCAGCAAGAGATGTTTGACAGTGGAATGAACTCATTTGGAAGGTGGTGGGTTCTCTTTCCCCGGAGGTTCTTAAGTAGATGTTGGATGGTCACCTGTCCGGGATTCTTTAGCTGTGATTCCTGCTTTGCAGGGAATTGCACTAAATGGCCCTCGTGGTTCCTTCCAGCTCTACAATTCTATGTGATATAAGTAAAAAAACTGCTCCTGTTCCCTTATGGGATACCCAAGAGCCCATATAGAGTCCTTTTGCAGGTCCTCTATCGGTAGGAGAAAATAACAGAGACCAACCAGAGAATATTGAGAAGCAAAGCAGCTAGTAAGCCTGATCTTTATTAACTGTTGCATTCCCCACGGGGATGTTAACCACTGAACTGGAAAAACTGTCCTCTGATTTAGCAGTAAAGATTTAGCAGTGGGTTTTCCGGGGGAAAGCTACAGGGCAAAGGCAAAACCGCTTGGGTCCAGGCCTAGAAAGCATGGGAGAAGTAGAAAACTGCTTGGACACAGGCTTTTGGGACACAGGACAAGCAGAAGTGTGGACGAGCCCTTAGTCTGTGGAACTCTCTCCCACAAGAGGCAGTGGCGGCCACCAACCTGGATGGTTCAAAAGAATACAACACAAATTCATGGAGAGGGCTATCGAGGGCTACTAAGTTGTGATGGTTCACCACTGCCTGCACAGTTGGAGGCATCAATACTTCTGATTCCTGCATTGCGGAGGGGGGGCTGGACTAGATGGTCCTCAGGGTCCCCTTCCAGCTCTACAACTCTGATTCTATAATTCTATGAATACCGGTACCAGTCGCTGGAAGGCACAGGAGGTGAGGAGGCTCATGGGCCCATGTCCTGCTTGCGGGCTTTCCCATGGAGCCTCCGGTTGGCCACCGCGAGAACAGGATTCTGGAGGAGATGGGCCGTTGGCCTGATCCAGCACGCTCATATTATATACTTAGGTTATGTTCTCTGGCTGGCATGCGAGTCAGCCAAGGCTAGCGGGCATATTTGGAAACCACGTCCCCAAATCTAGGATCTAGGAGTCTTGGTAGACCATAAACTTGACATGAGTCAACAGTGTGATGCAGCAGCTAAAAAAGCCAATGCAATTCTGGGCTGCATCAATAGGAGTATAGCATCTAGATCAAGGGAAGTAATAGTACCACTGTATTCTGCTCTGGTCAGACCTCACCTGGAATACTGTGTCCAGTTCTGGGCACCACAGTTCAAGAAGGATACTGACAAGCTGGAATGTGTCAAGAGGAGGGCAACCAAAATGGTCAAAGGCCTGGAAACGATGCCTTATGAGGAACGGCTTAGGGAGCTGGGTATGTTTAGCCTGGAGAAGAGAAGGTTAAGGGGTGATCTGATAGCCATGTTCAAATATATAAAAGGATGTCATATAGAGGAGGGAGAAAGGTTGTTTTCTGCTGCTCCAGAGAAGCGGACACGGGGCAATGGATTCAAACTACAAGAAAGAAGATTCCACCTAAACATTAGGAAGAACTTCCTGACAGTAAGAGCTGTTCAACAGTGGAATTTGCTGCCAAGGAGTGTGGTGGAGTCTCCTTCTTTGGAGGTCTTTAAGCGGAGGCTTGACAGCCATCTGTCAGGAATGCTTTGATGGTGTTTCCTGCTTGGCAGGGGGTTGGACTGGATGGCCCTGGTGGTCTCTTCCAACTCGATGATTCTATGATTCTATGAAATGAAGCCACGGGATATACACAGTTGAGAGAGGCAAGCCTGGCGAGGGTATTAGGGGGGTCTTTGGCGGATGTGACACCTGGCAGCAAAACGACTTGCAAATCCTTGTGGCTTCTGGACCATGAAACCAACATGACAGAAGCAACCCTCGCGTGTCTTTATCACTTCCAAACCAGCAGGCAGGTGCTCCCTTTCTTTCCAAGCCCCCCTCCCCCATAAGTTGAGCCCCCCCCCCCGCTCCCTCCCTCTTTCGCAAGCTACCCATCCTCCTGTTGCAAAGAAGATAAAACCGACAGCTCCTTTGCCAGGCGAAGGTGGGGAGACGATCCTTCATCGCACCTGGGATAGCTTTGGAGAGACGGCTTGCCTTGTTCAGATCCAGGCTTGCAAATAAACAAGGCCAGGGGGGTTGAGATGAAACTGAGGAAACTCGGTTTTCAGGTGAAAATGGTTACTATGCTGATGAGAATTTAAATCTGACATTTGTCACACCAGGGAGAATTTTAAACCCAGGGAAACCACAGTCATAGAATCTGTTTATTTGCACATTGCATTTTTTAAAAAACAGATACAGCATGTTCAACCCAGTACAGTGGTACCTCAGGTTACATACACTTCAGGTTACATGCGCTTCAGATTACATACTCCGCTAACCCAGAAATAACGCTTCAGGTTAAGAACTTTGCTTCAGGATAAGAACAGAAATCGTGCTCTGGCGGCACAGCGGGAGGCCCCATTAGCTAAAGTGGTGCTTCAGGTTAAGAACAGTTTCAGGTTAAGAACGGACCTCCAGAACGAATTAAGTTCTTAACCCGAGGTACCACTGTACTGTATATACCAGGCATGGCCAAACTTGGCCCACCAGCTGTTTTGGGACTACAACTCCCATCATCCCTAGCTAACAGGTCAGGGATGATGGGAATTGTAGTCCTAAAACAGCTGGAGGGCCAAGTTTGGCCATGCCTGGTATATTTAATGCATTAAAGTGCAGCACTGTCAATTCAGCAATTATAGTTAACTTGAAAGATACGCTGGGTTCAAATGAGCATAAGTGTAAAGGTAAAGGTAAAGGGACCCCTGACCGTTAGGTCCAGTCGCGGATGACTCTGGGGTTGCAGCACTCATTTCGCTTTACTGGCTGAGGGAGCCAGCGTACAGCTTCCGGGTCATGTGGCCAGCATGACTAAGCTGCTTCTGGCAAACCAGAGCAGTGCACGGAAATGCCGTTTACCTTCCCGCCGAAGCAGTACCTATTTATCTACTTGCACTTTGGCGTGCTTTCGAACTGCTAGGTTGGCAGGAGCAGGGACCGGGAAAAGGGAGCTCACCCTGTCATGGGGATTCGAACCGCCGACCTTCTGATCAGCAAGCCCTAGGCTCTGTGGTTTAGACCACAGTGCCACCCGCATCCTTGAGCATAAGCGTACCAGTGGGTTATTTATTTATTACTTTAGTGATAAGTTGTAATTCAGCAACTTCTCTTTCTGAAAGCTATGGAGAGACCTGGTCTTAACAGAGATATTGGATTCCTGTTTCATTACATATGCTAATCATCTGCATACTATCCCTTGCTTTTTCCTGTAAGACTACTTGTAGTCGTTAACAGTCGTCAACAGGTTTACCATACCCATTGAGTCAATCACCCATCTCCTACTACCCTCTGGAGAAAAACCCCACACTCCCACTATATATAAGGGCCTGGTGACTTCTGTTTCAGTGTATCTGAAGAAGTGTGCATGCACACGAAAGCTCATACCAAGAACAAACTTAGTTGGTCTCTAAGGTGCTACTGGACAATTTTTTATATTATATATATATATATATATATATATATATATATATATATATATATATATATATATATATATATATATATATATAGACTCTATTAGTCCAGTTTCTTTCCCCCCAAAATATATTTATTAAATTAAAAAAAAAACAATCCTCAAAAACAAACAAATACAGTACAAAACACTACAAACAAAAACTTATTACTATCACTAACTTCTATCCTTTACATTGTATATTGACTTCCTCTCATCTCTCCTTCCTGCGTTCCTTGTCAATCATCTTTAGTAATTTCTTTACATCTTAAAAAATCTTATTTTACTATAAAAAATACCTAATCAATATTTTTATCTAATATCTTAACTCATTCACAATTCCTCAACACTTAATCAACCTCTAAATCTACAGTCTAACTTTTCTTCCAAATTATATCTAATTTTCAATCATACAATAATTTTTTAAATATAATTTAAATTTCTTCCACTCTTCTTCCGCCGCGTCGTCCCTCTGGTCACGAAGTTTCCCGGTCATCTCAGCGAGCTCCATATAGTCCATCATTTTCATCTGCCATAGTCCAGTTTCTTTAATAAATTGGAAGATTAAAATTAGAGGATCCAGGAGTAGAATGTATTCAGTTATTATTTCAATGCTCATTACTATATCTTCCATGGAGTTTTCTTGGCAGGGGTACTGGAGTGGGTTGCCAGTTCCTACTCCAGGTGGATCACGTTTGGTCCAAACTCTCCACTATGACCTGTCCATCTTGACCTGTCCATAGCTTCCCTGAGTAATTCAAGCCCCTTCGCCACGACAAGGCAGTGATCCATGAAGGGATCCGTGCTTATTTAACTTATATGCAGAATTCATCATGCGAAAGGCTGGACTGGATGAATCCCAAAACGGAATTAAGATTGCCGGAAAAAATATCAACAACCTCAGATATGCTGATGATACTACCTTGATGGCAGAAAGTGAGGAGGAATTAAAGAACCTTTTAATGAGGGTGAAAGAGGAAAGCGCAAGATATGGTCTGAAGCTCAACATCAAAAAAACTAAGATCATGGCCACTGGTCCCATCACCTCCTGGCAAATAGAAGGGGAAGAAATGGAGGCAGTGAGAGATTTCACTTTCTTGGGTTCCATGATCACTGCAGATGGTGACAGCAGTCACGAAATTAGAAGACGCCTGCTTCTTGGGAGAAAAGCAATGACAAACCTAGACAGCATCTTAAAAAGCAAAGACATCACCTTGCTGACAAAGGTCCATATAGTTAAAGCTATGGTCTTCCCGGTAGTAATGTACGGAAGTGAGAGCTGGACCATCAAGAAGGCTGATCGCCGAAGAATTGATGCTTTTGAATTATGGTGCTGGAGGAGACTCTTGAGAGTCCCATGGACTGCAAGAAGATCAAACCTATCCATTCTCAAAGAAATCAGCCCTGAGTGCTCACTAGAAGGACAGATCCTGAAGTTGAGGCTCCAGTACTTTGGCCACCTCATGAGAAGAGAAGACTCCCTAGAAAAGACCCTGATGTTGGGAAAGATGGAGGGCACAAGGAGAAGGGGACGACAGAGGATGAGATGGTTGGACAGTGTTCTCGAAGCTACTAACATAAGTTTGGCCAAACTGCGAGAGGCAGTGAGGGATAGGCGTGCCTGGCGTGCTCTGGTCCATGGGGTCACGAAGAGTCGGACACGACTGAACGACTGAACAACAACAACAACTATATCTTCCTGTTGGGCATGTCCAGAATATATGCCATATCCCAGCACTTGGAGCCTTAGACCTCAAAAAGGCACCAATGGCTGTTCTGTATACCAGGCTAAGATGTTTTGGTGCGGTGCCTAACTCCCAAAGCCACATACCGTAGTTCAGAGGTGGCTGCCTGGGCTGTGCAGCAGTTGCTGAGCTGTCAGTGAAGGGTGACCTGTCTAACATCTGCTTGCATAAATATCTCCCTTCAAGTGGAAAGCTTAATTACATTGTGGTTGGACTATTATAACCTGCTCTGTATGTGTCTGCTTTGAAGAGTGCTCAGGAAAAACAGCTAGCTCAAAATGCAGCAGCTGGACTTTTGACCAGGTCGGTTATGTGTGAAGGACTCAAATTTTGATTGGGATGTAATTTGCAGCCTGACCCTTGTATTATAAAGGTCCTTGCTTTGGCCCCATTGACTAGAAGGGTTGGGAATTTCATGTAAATGTCTACTGCAGAGGAGTTTCACCCAGGTGAGATTGTGGACAAAGGTTTTGGAAATCAAGCCTTGTGAGGAACGGTGGAGGGAGTTGGGGATGTTTGGCCTGGTGAAGGAGGAGACAGAGAGGACATGTGAAATCCATCTTCAAATATCTGAAGGATATGGAAGACGGAGCAAGCTTGCTTTCTGCTGCTCCAAAGGGAAGGAGCTGAACCCAATGGCTTCTGATCACAAGAAAGGAAATTCTGAACAAATATTAGGGAAGAACTTTCTGATGGTAAGAGCTGTTTGACTGTGGATCTGACTTCATTGATGGACTTCATTGTGTGGGAATGTTTAGGAGTGTGGATGAGTATATATTATTTATATATCTCAATCCCAGCTTGTGTGAGCAAGCTCCAAACTTAGCAGAGTTACATTCCCTTCTAAAACACAGCAGAAAACGGTTGCATAGGCTTGCTAAAGCCTCTATAAGAAATATATACTCCTGGTATATTCTCCTTCTTCCCTCTTAAAAGCAAAGAGACAATACAGTACTGATTATTAGATATAAAAGAGTTTACTTACAGACGGATGAGTACAGGCTCAAAGAGGCAGATAAACTTAGATAAATCCATTTACATGTGGTGAAGCTGATTCCATAGGGGAACAGGCTTCACCTCTGCTTCTCTCAGTTGCAAGCTGAGAGAGAGCATCCTGCTTGTTCAAAAGACGAGGCAAAATGGGAAGTCTTCTTTGGGATCTTGCTCCCAGGTAAGACCACACCTACTTCTGGTTCCTGTAACTCAGTCCAGGTAAACAGGAAGTTAAGCCTGGAGGACTGAGTTACCTTCATGTCCTCTCTAGGAGTGTTGTGTTTGGCTGCTCTGTGTTTACACCCCACACATTGGACATGCTTAAACAGTGGTTGGATGGCCAATTCTTTAGTGGAGGTTCCTGCATTGCAGAGGGTTGAACTAGATGACCCTTGCGAGGTACCGTACTTTTCATTTCTAAAACTCTTTGATTCATGAATAGCAGCAGTGCCTAAGGCATGGGGAATGTGAGCATTTTCATCCTTGAAGTGTTTAACAAACATTCCCAGTCTGCTCCTGGGCCAAACTGAAACAGGCCCCGATCTACACAGCTCAGCTGAGCTGCGTATTATTCTGAGGAAGCAATGGGGACGGGAAATTTTCATTCTTTCACTGTCATCCCCACCAGAGAGCAGATTTAAGGGGAAAGTAGTGAATAATTTGAATCTCCATTATATGCAAAGCAGCTAATTTTGCATTAATTATGTTAGGGTACAATTAAGCATTTAATTTCCTAGCTATTAAAGCCTACATTATTTATTAATAATTATAGATCATTACCTGATAATGTTCATTTGGCAGCTTGGGGACTGAATAATTCATATACTCTTGACAGGCTTTGTTTCCCCCATAAAAATTGCATCTAATCTTGCTCTCCTCCTGGGTGATCATTTATGTTGAAAGCCAAGGGGGACAGGGACAGATTTTGGGCAGTTTATAGCTCCACATGGGAGAGAGACCCTGGAATACTCTCACGCAGAGAGGCCTCTCCTCTCCCCCCTAATTTCAATTGCAAGGCACACGTGGCTAATTTAGGAAGTCATAGAATCATAGATCTGTTGAGCTGGAAGGGACCCAAAGGGTCATCCAATCCAACCCCTGCAATGCAAGTCCTGGCTGTTTGGGTTGTTGTTTTCTGTCTGCAATGTGGTGTGTAGAGATGGCACCTAAGCAACAGGCAGGAGGAAAAGTTGACCTTTCTCTTGAGTGGAGCTTGCCCCTGTGATTGAGCCCATTCCTGGCCTGCTTGCCTTCTCAGCTTATATAGTGTGTTTATTTGTCCACAATATGAATTCAAAATATATTAAGGCTGTTTTTTTTAGGAAGGGGGCTTAAACTGTCCAAACAGCAAGAACACAAATAAAGCCAGCAATATCTGGAATAAAACAAGCATGCAAACCAGGCTCCCTTAACCTCAGTCCTCCAGATGTTTTGAGACTGCATTTCCCATCATCCCTGACCACTGGCCCTGCTAGCTAGGGATCATGGAAGTTGTAGGCCATCTGGAGGGCCGAGGTTGAGGATGCCTGATCCAAACGTTAATCTCCACTGCCATCATAGCCAAAAAAACCATCAGTATTGTAGAGTTGGAAAAGGTTCGGACAAAGGCAACCCAAACGCTCACGGGAATGGAGCAACTCCCCTATCAAGAACGGTTGCAGCGTTTGGGGCTTTTTAATTTAGAAAATTAAATTAAAAATCTTCCCCCTGGCAAATAGAAGGGGAAGAAATGGAGACTTTCTTGGGCTCCATGATCACTGCAGATGGTGACAGCAGTCACGAAATTAAAAGACGCCTGCTTCTTGGGAGGAAAGCAATGACAAACCTAGACAGCATCTTAAAAAGCAAATACATCACCTTGCCGACAAAGGTCTGTATAGTTAAAGCTAAGGTTTTCCCAGTAGTAATGTACGGAAGTGAGAGCTGGACCATAAAGAAGGCTGATCGCCGAAGAATTGATGCTTTTGAATTACAGTGCTGGAGGAGACTCTTGAGAGTCCCATGGACTGCAAAAAGATCAAACCTGTCCATTCTTAAGGAAATCAGCCCTGAGTGCTCACTGGAAGGACAGATCCTGAATTGACTCCCTGCCTGGAAAAGACCTGATGTTGGGGAAGATGGAGGGCACAAGGAGAAGGGGACGACAGAGGATGAGATGGTTGGACAGTGTTCTCGAAGCAACTGGCATGAGTCTGACCAAACTGCGGGAGGCAGTGAAAGATAGGCGTGCCTGGCGTGCTCTGGTCCATGGGGTCACGAAGAGTTGGACACGACTGAACAACTGAACAACAACAACAACAATTTAGAAAAGGGTTGAGTAAGAGGTGACAGGATCTTAGTTTGCAAAATCGTGCATGGTGCCAGGGACTGGCTGGATGAGGAAGGGTAGCAGGATCTGCCCAACCAAGGACCCCCTCCCCCCCCGGGAAGATGCAGAGGAAGAGGATTTTGAACCCAGTGATTGGTGGTGGGACACTGGCCGCACCAAGAGAGGCAGCATGGGCATGGGGGGCTGGGTGGGGACACAGGGGTGGTTGCCCCAGATGTAAAATTTCAGCACTTGGTGCTGCCTCAATACAGCTGTGTGCTTCCATTGCTGGAAACGGCAAACCAGGAAGTGACCTCTCAAGACAATGGAATGACTCTACATTTCTGATCTCTGCACGACACTGCCAATTCATACTCCATATATGTGAAATTAAGAATTATTATTTTGCATCACTTTACACTTGTTGTTTACATGGAACTGCCTTTGCCATTTTACCACCACTTTACTCGATTTGGAGAGGTGTTTCTGGAGCTCACGGCCATCTCTTTTCGTTTTAATGACTCTGAACAATTTTGTGCCGCCAGCAGACTTGGCCACCTGCTTGCCCCTGCCTGCTACAGGGATAGCCAGACTTCAAGCCAACCTTGACACGGGAGAAGGGGAGCGGGAGAGAGAGAGGGAATCCCCCCCACCGAAAGTCATTCATTGGCACCCAATTGCTCGAGGCAGTTGGAAATGAATGCTCGGAGTCACGAAATGATCCCTCAGACGTTTATGAGGGAGTTAGAAATTCAATCCGTGGAAAATTACCGTATACAAAAATCATTTCCTACCATCAATGTCACAGGTTAGATTGAGTCATACTAGTTAAACTATGAAATGAAATAAGTCATTTTTAATCATAAGCACAATTCAACGCATTCCGAGGCAAGAGCAGACAGAAATATTCTCAGCAGCCTCGCCTGAACCAAGGCAGGGGGGCGGGGGAATACAATGCTCTCTTCCCAGCTATATTTTGCCCTGCCCTCGAGCTGCGTAATAATATAAGAAAACTCTGCAGGATTAGGCCTGTGGCCCACCTAGTCCAGCATCCTGTTCTCACAGTGGCCAACCAGATGCCCCAGGGTGAAGCCCACAAGAAGGAGCTGGGTGCCACAGCAACTCCCCCCACCTCATGATCTCTAGTAACTGATGTTCAGAGGTATAGTTTGCCTTTGACTTGGAGTGGGGGACAGAATACATGAATGCTACATGAATTTGTCTTCAGACCCCTTTAAAGCCATCCGGGTAGGAGGCCATCGCTACATCTTGTGGGAGCAAATTTGTGGGAATACGTTTTCAGGTGCTCCTGCACCTTGCGCGGAAGGCAAGGAGATCCGGCAGAGGTTTGCTGCCTGGATCCCTCCGCACTAGCAGCAAAGTGCGCCAAAACAACGATCAGAAAGAAGTTTCCCGCCCGGAAACTCACCCAGATACAGTGTTGTGATTGGTTAATGATATGTTATGACGTTGTTCAGTTTACTGCCCTCTGTAGCGGTGTGTAGAGTGCACGAGACAAGCCAAGAGAGAACAACTGTGCGAGACAAGCCTAGAGAGAAAGAAAGCGAAAGAGAAACCAAGCCGCACAGAGTGGTAGTCGGGAGAGCGCAACTGCACCATTGACTGCAGTCTCTTATTTTATATCATTTCTAAGTTTTATTTGGTCGCTTAGTTTTGGCCAGCTCTTTTATTCTTTCCTTTTTGGAACCTCAAGCCTTCGTAACTCCAGAGGAGCCTCCGTGACTCCAAGGAAACCTTCAGAAACCTTCGGAACTCCAAACAACAATCTCACGACCTTCAGCATCATAACCAACGTAAATTACCCGTTCACGGCCAGTGGGAGCAGGCACTCCGGGAATTACTGGCTGTCCCAGACGTTGGTTATCCCCACACAAATTCCATCAGCTCTGTGCTGCGGGAAGAAGGACTCCCTTTGGCCAGTCCTTGTGGGATGTAACATAAGCAGTCAAGTACAACACTTCCTGTTTGCCCAGAGTGGACACCCGGGGGGGGGTGTTACTCCAGCCAGGAGGACTTCCTGTCACACCTGGTCTGGAGCATTCTCCCCCTGCATGTGACCAGGTAGGTGGGTGTGACCCCAGGGGACTCCATGAAAGGGGCTGGTCACGCAGCCATCCCCCTTCCTCTTCTTCCTCTTGATGCCATGCTCTCTTGATACTGGTGTATTTTGCTGTCTGCTGGCTCTCAGCTAGGGTTGCCAGGTCTACTTCCAAAAAATAGCGGACAAGTGGGGGGTTTTTAAAGTTAAATTAAACTATATATTTTCTTACAAACATTTTAACACGTATTACAATACCATTTCATCATAAAGCTTTTGAATTAAAAAAAATGTCCACTATTTTGTGGAAAAATATAGTGAACATAATGTGAAAAAAGTGGACTGTCCACTCAAATGGTGGACATCTGGCAACCCTACTCAGCCACCAGGACATGGGCTTATTCCCATATGGGATGAACTCAAACCCTCTTCTATAACTCTAAGCTAAAGCCTGCCTTCAAGGATCCAACTGTGAACTGAATGTGAGTAAACTTCTTGTTATGCTTTTAAAAGAAGCTCCTTGTGTCTTTATTCTTTTTAGGAGCGATAAAAGGGGTCTTACCAGGAATATACTCCAATCTGGACTAAGCCCGATTGGATTGTTTAAGTAAAGAGATTCAAATGAATCTACCAACTAGCTTCCTGCTATATATTGGGGAATGCACTCTGCTGCTGACTCACAAGCATGAGTAAGGAAGGATACTATTAAATCAATATATCCTCTCCTAGTATTTACAACATTCCCACAGTCATGAAGCTTCAGTGGGTGGCTCTGGGTCCTGGAAAGAAAAGAGGAAATCTTCTCTCTATTCACTTTCGCCAGGGGTGGCCAACTCCCTGTGATCTACTCACAGAGTTAAAAACTGGCAGTGATCTACCCCCTTCAGGTTCAAGTCAAAGTTGTTGTTGTTGTTGTTGTTTTAGGAAGGAAAGCCCCATTTTTAGGGGTTCAGGTCAAAGTTGTTGAGCTTCTTTTAGGCAGGAGAAAAGTCACATTTTTGGGGGGTGCAGTGTGAAAATGTTGAGCTTTTTTAAGGGGAGCCAAAGTTGTTGAGCTACTTTGGGGGGGAGCCAGTGATGTACCAGTGATCTACCACAGACGTCCAGTGATCTACCAGTAGATCACAATCTACCTGTTGGATGTGCCTGCGCTACACCATGCAAAATTATATATTCACCTGTCATGTCCTTTCTACCAGGTCACTTACAAAGAAGCTGAAAAGCACAGGTCTCAATACCAGTTCTTGGGGGACCCCAATTGGAGGTTTTTAAACAGAGGTTGGAGGACCATCAGCCGGGGTTTTCTTAGCTGTGATTCCTGCATTGCAGGGGTTGGACTAGATGACTCTTGGGCCCCTTCCAACTCTACAATTCTATGATTCTAACTCTTGGTTGGGACTAGAAGGGTCTGGCTTTTAAGGTTAATTATGCATGTATTTTTCAACTAGGCTTCATGTGGTGTAAATGATAAACAAACACTTAAAAATCTGTCTGTGCTGATGGCTACAAGCAGCAAAATGATCTTTCAAGATCAAATATTTATTTCAGAATCCCTGGAGCCTCCCCTCTCAGCATAAAAGCCGGCGATCCATTTCTCCTAGGGAGGGGAATGCATTCATCTTTGACTGATTGGGATATGCATAAACAAATGAGCCTGGTCTACTCCACGGGGCAGCAGAGAAGGACGTGGTTCTGATAAGACCCCCAAATGCATAATTGAGAGGATTAGGAAACTGCCATAGTAGCAGGGAATCATTTTGTTGCATCTCTTGACATGAATCAGCGAGGTGGAGGGCTCTGTATCCGCCTGAGCAATTTCTCTTGTAAACCTGACATCTTGCACAAGGCAGCCTCTTGGTATCAGGGGACAGGGAGAGGAGAGGAGTTGCCACAGCAGGCATGAAGATAAGTGAGGTTAACATGGATCAACAGTGTGATGCAGCAGCAAAAAAAGCTAATGCAGTTCTAGGCTGCATCAATGACCATCTACTGTCCAGATCAAGGGAAGACATAGCACCGTTCTATTATGATTGGGTCAGACCCCACCTGGAATTCTACATCTGGTACTGGGCACCACAGTTAAAGAAGGATATTGTCAAGTTGGAATGTGTGAAGAGGAGGGCAACCAAGAGGACCATGGGCCTGGAATCCAAGCCTTATGGTTGAGGATGGGTTGTGGATGGGAATTGTTTAGTCTGGAGAAGAGAAGACGTGATTTGATAGCCGTCTTCAAATATCAGAAGGGCTGTCTCATGGAAGACAGAGCAAGTTTGTTTTGTGCTTCTCCAGAGGGGAGGACTCAAACCAATTTTTCAAATGACAAGGAAGGAGATTCCAACTAAACATTAGGAAGAATTTTCTGATGGGAAGAGTTCCGTTAGACAGTGGAACAGACAACCTCTGAAGATGATGGAGGCTTTTTAAAACAGAGCTTGTATGGGCACCTGTCAGGGATTTTTTTTATTGTTTATTTATCATATATGCAATATTTTACAAAATCGTACAATAACTGTTACATATGCAAATAAAAATGAACATAAACAATTGCTGCTGTATTTGCTTCTTTTGTTGTTACCCCTAACCAGTGTTCATTTCTGTATATTTATAAACTAATACAGATTAATCCAAAGTAATTTACACAATGTAGGTCAGGAATAACTTATCATTAAGTATAAAAAGGAAGGATAAAAAAGGAAAAGACAAAAGAAAAAAGAAAAATTGAATTAACCCCCCGACACATCCCAAAATTGAAAATCAGTATCCACAAATTTTCCAATCTTTCCCGACTTCCTATCATATCCAACCGTATATATCACTCTTACTTATGAGTGTATTTCAACCTATCCACGTATCCTCAATTAAATCTTTATTACACTACCCTTCCAACCATTACCCTATTTTCACCTATCTCCTTCCTTCTATTTCCTGGGCTACTGAAGTGCTGGCATGACTATCCGACCCTTGCTATATTTCTGAACATATAATATATATCTGAACCAATTTTCTTGAAATTTTTGTTTTGATCCCCCCCCCCTCAAATTATTAGTTAACTGGGCCATTTCGGCAAGCTCTTGCAGCTTGTTTTGCCATTCTGATATTGAAGGTGGTTCTGGTTCCTTCCACCTTTTTGCTATTAAAATTTGAGCTGCCGCTGTGGCATATAAAAAAAACCCTCTCTTAATTTAGTTGGGATTTCTTTGTCGATGATGCTTAATAAGAAGGATTCTGGCTTTTTGGGGAATGTGATTCCTAAGTTTTTTAAGTTCGTCATAAATCAAACCCCAACCTGTCAGGGATTCTTTAGTTGCGATTCCTGCATTGCAGGAAGTTGGACTAGGTGGCCCTTGGAGTAACAGAATTGTAGAGTTGGAAAGGGACCCCAAGGGTCATCTCACTGTACAACATACAACCTTTTGCATGGGTGTCCCTTTCCCATGACTCACACTTTTAAGCAATGTTTGAAAGGTCGCTATGGATGGCAAATCTGATCTCCTGATGGGGAGAAGTTACCCTTTCAATTCCCTTTTCTGAGACACGGTTTGTTTTATACACAACCCGTAAGAATGCATTATGTAAATGTTGGGTTACGTTTGAAATACCAAGTCTCTAGTTGGTGGCCAGCAGTATTCAGTGAGACTGTTTTGGGGGAGGAGAAAGTTTCCTTACATCCTGTACTAGAGGATTGTGAAATTCACTTCTGATTGGCTAGCTGGGTCACTCACTGGATAGAAGAAGTGGTCTGATGTGGGGGGGAAATTCCATGCCACCCATATCTGATTGGTTGAGGAGTATAGGCTGGCTGGAACATGGAGGCCAGCTTTGCCACCATAGATGTGCGGAGACTGAGAAGGACGCAGTGAGGGAAGATGTCAGAATCTGAAGAAGATGGAATATGGTCTAGAGGCAATTGAAGATAAAAATGTAAGAACAGCCTGCTGGATCAGGTCAGTGGTGCATCCAGTCCAGCATCGAATTCTCACAGTGGCCAATCAGATCTCCAATGGGAATACCTGTAGCACCTGCTAGGGCTGCCCTATGTCTGGAATTTCCCGGACGTAGCCTGGATTCGTCCTCCGAAAATGGTGTCTGGGTGGAATTTTTGAAAACCGGTTCAAATTTCCAGGAAAACCTAGCAGCTGCAGTTTCCAGAAACTGGTATTCAGAAGCTCTGTTGCCTCCAGCTGTGGAGGCAGAGCCCAGCTATCCTGGCTAGTAGCCATCGATGGCCCTCTCCTCCATGAATTTGCCCAACCCACTTTTAAAACCTTCTAACCTCCTGTAGGAGTGAGTATGTGTTTAAGTATGTGCTGCATGAAGAAGAACTTCATTTTTTCGGGTCCTGAATCTTTAAACATTCAACTTCATTGGAGGTCCATGAGTTCTGGTGTTATCATCCTGATATCCTCCCCAGGGCCGTCTTTAGCAGATGTGGTGCCGGGGTGCAAATATCCGCCCAGCGCCCCCAAATTACCATGGATAGTGTTGGGGTGGCCGTAGCTGCGCACTGCCAGCCATCGGGGGGCGCAACTCTCCCCCATGCTGCTGCAGGAGAGCGATCCCCGCAGAGGCTTGGGAGTGAAGTTGCGCCCCTCCCAGGCCTCCGCGGGAGGAGAGCGATGTCCGCAGAGGCTTGGGAGGAAAGTTGCGCCCCTCCCAAGCCTCCGCGGGAGGAGAGCAATCTCCGCAGAGGCTTGGGAGGGAAGCTGCATGCCTGCCAGCCTTATGGTTGGCAGGGCGCAGCTGGCAGGCATACAGGGAAAGGGGAGGCTGCCGGCAAAGCTGCGCAGCTCCCCCACTCGCTGGGGCACCCCTGAGAGGCTGGTGCCCTGGCGCGATGCACCACTGAGTCCTATGGGAAAGACGGCTCTGATCTTCCCTTCTCTAGCCCCAAAGCAGGTGGGCTGCCTTGGAGACTGCCATGAACAGCTGCAGCCACTCAGGCTGATAGGCTACATAAGCTCAGCAGGGCCTAGTCCTGATGAAAATAACTTCCCAGAGACTACATCCTCTTAGAGGCAGCTGCTTTTACAAGGGCCGAGGGCAGGGGGGCTGATGTTAAACCAGTACTTCTCTGCACTCCCCACAACTACCTCTTTCCTGCTTCCTTCCTCCTGGAACCACACAAAAACCTGAAAACAGTCACCCTTCTCCCACTTTCGCAGTGCTGTTCTCCAGCTAATGAATGGATACAGAAATACATATATTTGTGTAGAGTGTGCACGAAAATACAGTACAGTATTCATATGTTAGTGAAAATGGTATATAAAATGCATTATATTAAGGAGCTAATGGGTATGTTAGGAGAAAGGCTGATGAATCTTCATGAGGACTTATATGTGTGTTTGTGTTCCCAAACAGGTGTGGTGAGGTGGGGAACTGAGCTTCAGATTGGAAAAAGTCGAGGGAGGGGATGAGCTAGGCTAGTTTTAGCCTTTTAGTTTAAGTAATCCAGGATGCTTTAAGGCAGACTGGATTCTCCTGGTATATTTCCCCCTTTTCTACTCCTTGAAACAATAATCACACAGTCTTGTAAAAGGTAAAAAACAAAAACAAAACATTTACTCGGGTTCTGTTGCAGAATAACAGATTGGCAGCTCTGTTCAGGCAGGCTTAAAATGGTAATTCAATTACAAAGTCTGGCTTAAGACGGTGTCTGAGCAATGGAGCTCAGACATGCAGATTGCTCTCACGTTTCTGGCTTGGTGATGAGATGAAGAGTCAAGAGTCAAGAGAGAAAAAAAGAATGATGTGCCCACACAGGTTAAAGGATTCCTGACCATTAGGTCCAGTCTTGTCCGACTCTGGGGTTGCGGTGCTCATCTCGTGTTACTGGCTGAGGGAGCCGGCATACAGCTTCTGGGTCATGTGGCCAGCATGACAAAGCCGCTTCTGGCGAACCAGAGCAATGCACAGAAACGCAGTTTACCTTCCCGCCGGAGCGGTACCTATTTATCTACTTGCACTTTGATGTGCTTTCGAACTGCTAGGTTGGCAGGAGCTGGGACCGAGCAACGGAAGCTGACCCCGTCGCGGGGATCCGAACCGCCGACCTTCTGATCAGCAAGCCCTGGACTCTGTGGTTTAACCCACAGCGCCACCCACACAGGTTAGGGGAAATGATATATATATGGCTATGCTCTCCCCCTGTCAGGGCACAGTGGAAGTGTCTCTCAGAGTTCTCTCTAGCAAATTTACATGCAAACTCTGTGAACTTCAGTTCCTATCATGTTCCTCTGTGCGGGCTGAACTAGCGTGAGTTGAATCCAAACAAGGCGGAGCTCTTTTTGTGCTGGCTCTGCTTGGAAAGAGAAGAAAGCATTTAAGCTCTCTGCTTTGCTTGGGGTGCAAGGCTCACTCAGTGCACTGGTCCTGGGATGCTTGCACGAAATCTGGGAAGTCAGATGGCCCTGCAAGATCTTGCAGTGAACATCCCTAGCCTCCCAGAGCCCACCCGCTCAGTGGGCCTTGCCTGCTAAGCAAGGCAGAGAGCTTAAAAGCTCTTTTCATGCTTGCGTTATCAAGCACAAAAAGAGCTTTTAAGCTCTCTGCCTTGCTTAGCGGACAAGGCCTGCTCAGCTTGTGGGCTCTGGGAGTATGGGGGGGGTTCTCTCTACCCACTCACCTGCTAGCCACAGGGGCGTCTCCAAAGGTTTGTGCAGACATGATTTTCTTGTAAGCTCAGAAACCTTGGAACGGAAGCCCTGCGTGAGATGTGATTGATCTGTACTTACAAGACAGAGGTACTGCTTTGGACGTTTTCCAGTTGCTCAGAGCAGCTCTGGGGCTATGCTGTAAGCCACAACAACAACAACATCTGTTTAAAATGCTTCTAGGAAGTGGCCATATGTCATCATGTGTCGTTTCTTCCAGGGAAGTTGTATGAGGGGTGGGAATTGCTGCTGTGTCCCCCTCCTCTGCAATGGGGTGGGGAGACATATTCCCCCCCCCCATTCACTTATTATAAACACCCCCTGGCCACCTCCAAAGTAAAGTAAGCATCCCACCCATGGAAATTTCACCAACTTTTTTCTCTCCCCTTTTTAAATTTCCAGATGCAATTTCTGTAGCCCCAACATCTGACGGGCACCAGGTTGGCAAAGCCTGGAGGAGGTGCCTCCAATTTCCCTCAGTCCTCAGTTCCTAAGCCTTGTGCTCCAAGCCTTGCTCTCTCTCCCTTCCTGCAGGACTCGTGGCGTCCTTTTTTCTGATTTTTTGGGGGCCAGGTTTAACGATTTAGACTTGGAATATATTCAGGAAAAATGTTTCTTCAATAGTTTTTTTCCAGGTCTGCTAAGTATGCCGAAGAAACAGGAGGGTGGGGTGGGGAGAAGCAGACCCAGATCCCTGTCTGTGATGTATCACGGTTCTCCCCCCACCCACCACCACCCACCAAGATTTTGTCACAGTTTGCTTTGGTGTGAGACAGTGAGGGCCTTTTATGCAGTCGTGAGACTGCAGGGGACCCGCCTCTCTCTGCCTTGCCTGCTGTGCCTTGTGAATGGATACAGCCCAGATCATCGCGTTGTAAGAATTCTAAGGTCCCAAATAGAAAATAAACCTTCATAAATGTTATAAGAATTTAAGGCCTCAAATATATAAATTAAATGTTCATAAATTTACAAGGCAAACACATACGTAAGTATATAAACCACGTGTCTGAAACATAGCTGTCAAGTTTCGGATTTGAAAATAAGAGATCAGCACCCTCACCTGTCCTGGGGACAGCCCAGTGGTAATCCCCCCAAGCTACAAATTAATTTATACCAGGAAAGAGCTCCCAGCAAAGAGAAATCAGGGCAGAGAAAAGAAAACACTTATTCATGCAGCACACGGTAACCTCTGGAACTCCCTGCCACAGGGAGCAGCGATGGCCACCAATTTGGATGGCTTTAGAAAAGGATTAGGCAAATTCATGCAGGAGGAGAGGACCACTGATGGCTTCTGGCCAGGTTGGCTCTGCTCTGCCTCCAGTTAGGGGCAGCAATGCTTAATCTGAGCACCTGTTGCCGAGAAACATTCATCTATTTTATCTTCTTCTTTATATATCTGTCTGTCTGTCTATTTGTTATTAGGTATTTATATTCCACCTTTTTCTCCAAGGAGCTCCCTGGTCCTAGTCCACATTTAATTCCCCACAACAGTCCTGTGAGGTAGGCAGGCAGGCAGGGCTGAGAAAGGCAGGGACCCAAGGAGTCCCCGGACTCCAACTCTCCTTCCTGGAAATAGGGGAAATGTAAGGGATATCAACAATAAGGGATAGCAGCGGGAAACGGCTTGGAATAAGGGAGTTTCCCACCAAAAAAGGGAGACTTGACAGCTATGGTCTGAAATAGTACAGGAGAGCAATCCTGAAGCCATTTTGACTCTCCCAAAATTGACCTCAAATGTTTCTCTGCAAGGAGGAAGGGAATGGGAAAGCCTCCCCATTGTCTCTTTGCTCACAAATCCTGCCTTAAGGTCATCTTTGTGTATGAATAGGGTGAGCCTGTGACTTGGATTCAGGAATTAAAGTATTTACCATCACATTCCATTCCTCACTGGAATTTGAAGGGTGAGGAAGTGAAGTCGGTGATGATTCACTGGGCAAAAGACTTTGGACATAATATTATGTTAGAGGACTGGGGAAAAACTGTGGAAAGAAGGAATGAAATTTACTGCATGCAGTGCATTAAAGGAAAATATGTTAAAAATGATGTATAGTTGGTACATTACCCCAGTCAAGTTGGCAAAGATAATAAGTGTTGGAAATGTAAAGAAAAGCTGGGTACCTTTTATCATATGTGGTGGGAGTGTAAGAAGGCAAGAGCTTACTGGGACATGATATATAATGAATTGAGGAAAATGTTGAAATATACATTTGTTAAAAAACCATCTTGTCCAAAATTGGCACCGCTAGTGATGGCGCTTGTCTGCCAATGGTGGAGGCAGCGGGGCAGACAGGGCACCCATGGGCCTGAGGGGCTGGGGGTTGGGGCTCTTGCCATCTGAGGCAGCGGCCTCACTTTGCCCAATGGCTGGGTCGGTTCTGACTATTAGTATATAAAGTCCTTAACAACTTGGGGCCAGTTTACCTGCAAGATCACCTTTCCCCATATAGGCCTGCCTATGTCCACTCCCAAGTTGGTGTCCACCACTGCCTCCTGCAGGAGGGAGTTCCATAGTTTAGCTGACAACGCTGATGAGATACAGTACCACCGGAAACTGCCAGGAACAACCAGTTCCCGTGTTTGTATAGTTAGGGTTGGTACAATGCATTTAATTCCATTCCTTGGATAATTCTACTCATTTTCTGTTCTCTGCAAGAGGAAGGATTTTAGAAAGCAGGAGGGCTGTTTATCAATCTGCTTTACCTCCTGACAAGCACTCGTTTCTGAATTTGCCATTTGGGTCCTCAGTCATTGTGTTTTGGAGCCTGCTCCCATCTCCTGTTTCACTTCCTCTCTTTTCTTCATCTCACACAAATGCCTAAATGTCCTTCTAGGCACACAGCTGCTGCTGCTGCAACTCTCTTCACTTGAATGGGGCTCCTCCACCTTTCAACCTTCCTATCTTGAGCTCTTTTCAGCTTTCCAGTCTCTTTTGAGGAGGCTTGAGCAGAGAGAAAACATCTGTTGGCAGCACCAAGGCTGCCCAACCCACATGACAACAGCACACCATGCAACAAATAGAGGGGAGGGAGGAATTTGCCTTCCTTTGAGGTCGGTATGTGTCTGTGAACTTACCTGCTAAGCTTGCATTCAACTCCTTCCCCAGCTTTGCTCTCTAGGTGACACCCAGAAGACTCCAGTACCTTCACAAATGGGTTCTTGAGTCCTTTTCAATTCTTGGGATCATTTGTCTGTGGGAATAGAAGATACAAGAGCAAGTTTGGCCAAACCAGTCTCTTTCTCCAGACGATGGCTTTGGCTGACTAGTTCAGCACCACAATTAGCATGACCAAAGAAGTTGCTCTGTGCCATAGAACAAATGGATGGGCCTCTCCTCTCCACCCTCAGTGTCACATGTGTGAGCCGAGATGGAACCTGATGTATAGGAACATACACAAATAGAAAAAAAACAGGGGTTCAGGCCAGCATACAAAGACACAATACATGGCAAGCAAATGTATTTGTCACAATGTACCCGTTGTTATGTTATGTTATGTTATGTTATGTTATGTTATGTTATGTTATGTTAGGTTAGGTTAGGTTAGGTTAGGTTATGTTGTTGTTACGTTGTGTTGTGTTGTTGTGTTGTGTTGTGCTGTGTTGTGTTCTGTTGTGTTGTGTTATGCTATGCTATGCTATGTATCCATGTGATGCTCTGGTTCACCAGAAGTGGCTTAGTCATTCTGGCCACATGACCTGGAAGCTGTACGCCGACTCCCTCGGCCAGTAATGCGAAATGAGCGCCACAACCCCAGAGTCGTCCGCAACTGGACCTAACGGTCAGGGGTCCCTTTACCGGGAGGGTCTGTCCAGCTTGGACTGAAATTCCCTCCCCCGCCTTGGCTTGGGCCTTTTAAATGGGGCTCTCCGATGGTCCGTCCCGTCCCCCAGCTGCCCGCTCTCCACCTGGCCTGGTGGTCCAGCACTGCTCTCTTTGTGAATGGAGAAGCTCCTCGGGCATGAAGGAAAGACCCTGCAGAGGCCTGTCAGGAGTAAACATGGACCAATGGTACCAAGTAGTATGGGAAACAGCCCTACTAGAAAAACTAACCAGTAAGCTGAAACTGACACAGGGACAAACAGAAGAAGACACCTTCACCCCGGTATGGTTCCCCTTTACCCAGTATTATGAGTCATATAGTACATGCAAGCAGTACTCCAGAATCATCAAAATACTGTAATTACAATTATTACAATTAATAATATATTTTCATTATCTCCAATAATTTTTGTATGAGCCAAGATGGAAGCATGCTGGAAGCTGGCTACACAGAGACCAGCTTGCTCTGTGCTGGATTCAAGGCTGTGACTAATGGGGAAGCAAGATCTTTTGGGGTGATGATGCTATGAGCCCCTCCATCTTATGCTCAAGTTGTATAAATGTGTAAATAAACCATGTATCCTAAAGACACCACAGTCTCCACTCCCCTTTATTCCAAGGAAAGCGAACCTGAGTAAGTGCCTGGGAACCCTGGATTCTCTCACTGATCAGACATTGGGGTGGCGGGTGACCACTGTTTAAACCTTCCTGGTATTCATCATTGTAAATGGGCGTCTCCAGCATCCGTTGGTATTTCCTGCTCAAAGTTTCCAAGCCGCCGTTCCAGGAAAGAAGGGTTATCCATCAAGGGAGTGTCCTCTTCCATCACCTTTCTTCAGTGGAAGGGTACACCACAAGGCCTGTGTCACTGACTCTGAGAAATGCGCTAATCCTGCAGAGACCAAAATCTATAGCCAGAGAGATGAAGGTCAAGAGAAGACAGAATGAAAACGCACCCTGAGTCCTCCTCCTTTCTGGCCTCCATTCTGAGGAACAGATGATCCCACTGACAGGTCCTTCAAGGTTCTGAACAGACTCTGTATATGCCAAGAACAGCTCATCACTAGTTAGCGCTGGGCTTTGGGAAGGAGGTGTGAAGGCTCTGATAGGGTCCTAGAGTCCTCCCGTCTCCTTCCCAAAGCCTAGTTAGTGCTTTCCCAGCTTTGGGAAGGAGGTAGTAGAGCTCTAGGACACTGCTAGAGCCCCGCTCCTCCTTCCCAAAGCCTGATGGCTCCCTTACCCAGCTTTGGGAAGGCACCATGAGGGCTGTGGGCATGGGCATCAGAATCATAGCTGTCAAGTTTCGGATTTGAAAATAAGGGATCAGCAGCCTCACCTATCCCAGGGACAGTCACATGGCAGTGGTGGGTGGAGCCTGAAGCAAAAGTGGGTGGCACTGGTGTGAATGTGCGCAGTAGGCTTACTGTATTTTGGAAACTCTGCCCGTGGGCTACGACGCCTGTAAGCACGGGAAATGGCTCCCGCTTGCTTTGAGGCTGCAAGGAGGCGAGGTCTTCCCAGTCCCTGGCCAGCAGGGGGAGGGAGAGGAGCTGCTTCCTTTGAAAAAACGGGAAATTAAAGGGATATAAAAGATAAGGGATAGCAGCGGGAAACTGCTTGAAATAAGGGAGATTTCCGGGGGAAACGGGATACTTGACAGCACTGATCAGAATTTGGCCTCATACAGGACGCCATATTACCTAGGTTCTCCCCAGGTTAAGATGTTGTGGTGTGAAATTCCCTTCTTCCATGCAACTCTGTGAAAGGGACGTTGCCTTCCCAGCTGCCCAGCTTGGTGTCTGCTGCTCACCAAGATTGGAAGGACAAGAATATAAGCCAAGCAGAGTGCAGCCTTGGGCTCATCATCGTCGTCAGTGCCAGGCCCAAATCTAACCAGCTACTGCCTCTTGATTCCTGCATTGCAGGGGGTTGAACCAGATGACATTTGGGCTCTCTTCCAACTCATCTGTTCTCTGCAGGCCTCCCCATGAGATGTCTCCTTTTTCCACAGGGGGGCAAACCTCACACAGTTCAGAGGTTCCAATCTGCTGCAATCTCTGGCACAGCTAATACAGAATTTCATGCTGAGGGAAAGATTGATCTTCTTGATTTCGGAGGCTGAGACTGTCAGAGGTTCAGCACCAACAGCCTGGGATTCTCTGGAGGTCCCACCTCCCTGCTTCCAGTAAACATCCTGAGATGTATCTCTGAAGCTTCCTGCAGGCCCAGAGAGCCATGAGGATGTTCACCCAGGGCTAACAGCCTCAAGGCCAGGAACTGTGCTGTGGATCAAGCACAGCAGTAGACTCCCTCCATTCTGGGGCTGCTGGTGGTCAGAAGAGGACACAATCCCAGCTGGGCCATTTGCTACAGCACATGACGCCTCTATCTGCCCTGTGAAGAAGGGCTGGTTCCTGGAAGATTTCAGGCCATAGGTGAAATCCACACCTTTCTCCTCCAATAATACCCCTTCCAATTGTGGCCTCTTCCGCTTCAGTCCATCCTCTCCCTCCTGAAAACACACCCAAGAGGAAGCTGTATGGAATCGCAGACTGGCAGCAAGCACCACCCATAGGGTTCCTATGAGGTCCACTTGCAATTTAACTATGGAACTCACTCCCACAGGAGGCAGTTATGGCCACCAACGTAGATGGCTTTAAAAGAGGACTAGCCAAATTCACAGATGAAAGGGCTCTCCATGGCTACTAGCCACGATGGCTCTGCTCTGCTGCCACAACTTCCAAATACCTGTTGCTGGAAGCCACAGAAGGTGAGAGTGCTCTTGTGCTCAGGTCCTGTTTGCAGACTCCTGTTGAGCACCTGGTTGGACACTGTAAGAAGAAGATCATCGAATCATAGAAGTGTGGAGCTGGAAGGGACCACAAGGGCCATGTAGAGCAACCCTGTGCAATGCAGGAATGTTTTGCTCAATGTAGGGCTTCAACCCATGACCCTGAGATTAAGAGTCTCAAGCTCTACTGACTGAGTTATCCCTGCAGTAGAGGCTGAAGTAGATGGACCACTGACCTCATCCAGCAGGCTCTGTGGGATGTAAACAGGGAGCAGTCAAACCCAACACTGCTAGAGTGGACATGAAGGTAACTCAGTCCTCCAGGCTTAACTTCTTGTTTACCTGGACTGAGTTACAGGAACCAGAAGTAGGTGTGGTCTTACCTGGGAACAAGATCCCAAAGATTTTCCATTTTGCCTCGTCTTTTGAACAAGCAGGATGCTCTCTCTCAGCTTGCAGCTGAAAGAAGCAGAGGTGAAGCCTGTTCCCCTATGGAAGCAGCTTCACCACATGTAAATATGTTTATCTAAGTTTATCTGCCTCTTTGAGCCTGTACTGTCACTCATGGATGCCTGTAAGTAAACTCTTTTATATCTAATAGTCAGTACTGTATTGTGTCTTTGCTTTTAAGAGGGAAGAAGGGGAATATACCAGGAATATATATTTCTCTTAGAGGCTTTAGCAAGCCTATGCAACCGTTTTCTGCTGTGTTTTAGAAGGGAACGTAACTCTGCTAAGTTTGGAGCTTGCTCACACAAGCTGGGATGATATATATATAAAATAATATATACTCATCCGCACTCCTAAACATTCCCACAGGCTCTTCTTGCATTCTTAGGATGTTCTGTCCCACAGAACTTTGTTTTCAGGACAGAACTTTTAAACATTGTTTTTAACCATTCTGAAAAACATCTCCCCTTCTGGCCAGTATCTCCACCTCCTTGCAGAAATCGCTCATACGTGATTGTCCATCTCAATTTCCCTTCACTTGGCTTCAGTGATGTCTGCATGCACCCAACTCTGATTGGCTCTGTGGCACAGTAGGTTGTTCAGTAGTAGAGCGGATTCCCTCGGGAGGTGGAAGACTCTCCTTCATTGGAGGTTTTTAAACAGAAGTTGGGTGGTCACCTGTCAGGGATACTTTAGCTGTGATTCCTGCCTTGCAGAGGCTGTAATGACCTAGAGGGTCCCTTCCAACTCTACACTTCTGGGATTCTATGAGATGGCATCTCCCCACTTGCCTCCTTGTAAGTGGTCGTCTATGTGAATAAATCCAGGAAGAAGAAGAATCAATCAAGGCAGTCAGGCCCATGCAGTGCTTGTCTGAGGCCTGGGGTGGGAGCCCTGTTAGAATAAAGTTACAAACTCATAAAAGCAGCCAGTCCCTGGCAGGGACCCCCAGCTGGCTTAGCCCTCTGAGACCCATGGCAAGTGTACCCAGCCAGCCCCACCTCTGCACGGGGGCAGGGGAGATCATTACAGAGAAGCAGCTTTGGGGCAGGGAGCAGGGGGATGCATTGTTGTTGTTCAGTCGTTTAGTCGTGTCTGACTCTTTGTGATCTCATGGTCCAGAGCATGCCAGGCACTCCTGTCTTCCACTGCCTCCCGCAGTTTGGTCAGACTCATGTTAGTAGCTTCGAGAACACTGTCCAACCATCTCGTCCTCTGTCGTCCCTTTCTCCTTGTGTCCTCCATCTTTCCCAATGTCAGGGTCTTTTCCAGGGAGTCTTATCTTCTCATGAGGTGGCCAAAGTACTGGAGCCTCAGCTTCAGGATCTGTCCTTCCAGTGAGCACTCAGGGCTGATTTCCTTAAGAATGTATAGGTTTGATCTTCTTGCAGTCCATGGGACTCTCAAGAGTCTCCTCCAGCACCATAATTGAAAAGCATCAATTCTTCGGCGATCAGCCTTCTTTATGGTCCAGCTCTCACTTCCATACATTACTACTGGGAAAACCATAGCTTTAACTATACGGACCTTTGTCGGCAAGGTGATGTCTCTGCTTTTTAAGATGCTGTCTAGGTTTGTCATTGCTTTCCTCCCAAGAAGCAGGCGTCTTCTAATTTCGTGACTGCTGTCACCATCTGCAGTGATCACGGAACCCAAGAAAGTAAAATCTCTCACTGCCTCCATTTCTTCCCCTTCTATTTGCCAGGAGGTGATGGGACCAGTGGCCATGATCTTAGTTTTTTGATGTTGAGCTTCAAACCATATTTTGCGCTCTCCTCTTTCACCCTCATTAAAAGGTTAATTCCTCTTCACTTTCTGTCATCAAGGTTGTGTCATCAGCATATCTGAGGTTGTTGATATGGTGACTGGGAGTGGCCGCCGGGACCACATAACACCGGTCCTGAGAGATCTACATTGGCTCCCAGTACGTTTCCGAGCACAATTCAAAGTGTTGGTGCTGACCTTGAAAGCCCTAAACGGCCTTGGTCCCGTATACCTGACGGAGCGTCTCCACCCCCATCGTTCAGCCTGGACACTGAGATCCAGCGCCGAGGGCCTTCTGGTGGTTCTCTCACTGCGAGAATCATAGAATCATTGCCCCGTGTCCGCTTCTCTGGAGCAGCAGAAAACAACCTTTCCTCTCCTCTATATGACATCCTTTTATATATTTGAACATGGCTATCATATCACCCCTTAATCTTCTCTTCTCCAGGCTAAACATACCCAGCTCCCTAAGCCGTTCCTCATAAGGCATTGTTTCCAGGCCTTTGACCATTTTGGTTGCCCTCTTCTGGACACGTTCAGAAGCAAAGCTACAGGGAACCAGGCAGAGGGCCTTCTCGGTAGTGGCACCCACCCTGTGGAATGCCCTCCCATCAGATGTCAAAGAGATAAATAACTACCTGACATTTAGAAAATACCTGAAGGCAGCCCTGTTTAGGGAAGTTTTAAATCTGTGATATTCTAATGTATTTTAATATTTGTTGGAAGCTGCCCAGAGTGGCCGGGGAGACCCAGCCAGATGGGCGGGGTACAAATAATAAATTATTATTATTACTATTTGGTCCTGCTCTACTTGGGAGAACATGCTTATAAGGAGCTCCCTCATGCTGAGTTAGGCCCATTGGTCCATATACTGTAGCTCAGTATTGTCTACTCTGACTGGCAGCCACTCTCTGGGGTTCCAGGAAGGCTCATGCAGCCCTAACCTGGAGGTGCCACTGGGGACTGAACTTAGGAGTTTCAGTGTGGCTTCCTTACTCATGCACTCCTTTTCAACAGGACTCAGCTCTGAAATCCAAGAACTGGGTTCAAAACCCATTTGCCATTCTGTGCAGGAAAAGCCCCATGGAAGGATGCCTTGCTCTCCCTTACCAGCCTCTAATAAATTGATCATGATTTCTGAGGGAAAGAAGCTTCCTTTTCCTCCTCCCTAGTCACATCTGCAGGATTTTGATGTGCCAGTTTCCAGGGTGGACCTGACAGGGTGGCAGCCACCTTGAGCAGATTGTCCATCCAGCTGTTGGCACAGCAGGGCACAGCTTCAGCTGGGATTTGGCTCGGCTGCTTAATCCATGCTGTCAACTGCATTGGTCACATTTTCTGCCGGGCAGTTCTGTGAGGCCAGTTCCGCAGGGGACGGCCGCCTGTCACCTCTCTCCTGCTGCAAAGGCAGCTCGGTGGGGCAGCATATCAATGAGTGTTCTGCCAGCCCAAGTGCCCCTGCCTTCAGAAGAGTGAAGCCCGTTGTATCTTGCCAGAGCAGACCTTGCGGCGGGCGGTAGTGCCATTTCAGTCCCGTGATGCACAGGGAGGACGAGCTGGAGGAGCAGCTATCGTGTGCAATCATCATCAAGGCTGCGTCCTCCGCGAGCTTCAGCCAGTCCAAAAATAGCCATCGATAAGATGTGCAGCCTCCATGGAGAGGAGATGGACAAGGCGTGTGAGCAGATCCAGTGGCTGGACTTGCGGGAGGCCACAACAAATGAACAACAGCAGGAGGAGCGGAATGGATGAATCTGAAGGATCCTCTCCAAGTGGAACAACCAAATGCAAGTTTGGGTTGACATCTGCTGCTCTTTGTGTAGGCATTAGCCCAGGCATAGGCAACCTTGGCCCTTCAGATGTTTTTGGCCTACAACTCCCATAATCCCTAGCTAGCAGGATCAGTGGTCAGGGATGATGGGAATTGTAGTCCCAAAACATCTGGAGGGCTGAGGTTGCCTATGCCTGCATTAGCCTACATGCCAGGTGTGAGTGATCAGTGCATGAAGTTAAGAAAACCAGGTATGTTGGAACAGGGGGACGAGTGTCTTTTGCAAGTTGAAGGTGGGGACTGAACCTGGGAACTCAGAATCCTAGAAGTGCAGAGGTGGACGGGTCACCTAGTCAATCGCCCTGCAATGCAGGAATCACAGAATCCCTGACAGGTGGCCACCTGATCTCCATTGAAAAACCTCCCAAGAAGGAGAGTCTACCACCTTCCGAGGTCATCCATTCCACTGTCAAACGGCTCATCATCACAGGGTTATTTTCAATGTTGGGGATTCTTTAGTTGTGACTCCTGCAACGCAGGTGGTTGAACTAGGTGACCCCTGGGATCCTTTCCAACGCTACACTTCTATGATTCTGTGGTTTAGTGGGAATCTCCTTTCTTGTCATGTGGATCCACTGGTTTGTGCCCTACCCTCTGGAGCAGGAGAAAACAAGCTTGCTTCATCACCATCCATGCCGACAGCCCTTGAGATGTTCCAAGATGGCTATCCTATCACCTCTCAGTCTCCTCTTCTCCAGGTTCAACATACCCAATCCCTTAACTTCCCCATCAGGATTGGTTTCCAGACCCTTGGTCATCCTGGTCACCCTTCCTCTGCACATGCTCCAGCTGGTCAAAAGGGAGCAGATCTGCATATATGCGGGCATTTCAACCCAAACTGAGTCCCATCCCCCCACCTGTTTCACCACCATTTTATAACAACAACAACAAGAACAAAAAAAATTTTTTTATTTGTATCCCGCCCTCCCCGGCCGAGGCCGTGCTCAGAGCAGCTAGCATCATAAAAACAACACAATATGCATAAAAACAGACACCAATGAATTAAAATGCATCTTAAAATTAATTCAGACAAGTTAAAATCTGGGCAGGTGGCAGTTATCAGGTTGGAACTGAGAGTGGTTGGGGGCCTCCTCCGGGCTTGTTTTATACAAAGGAAAGTAAATCAAACTGCATCCTGCCCAAAGGCCTGGCGGAACAGCTCCGTCTTGCAGACCCCCCCCCCCCGGAAGGTTGTCAAATCCCGCAGTGGTGTAATGTAGTCTTTATGTTTAAGTGTACATGGTGCACCTGTCCCTCCCATCCAGTCCAGCACCCTGTTTTCACAGTGGCCAACTGTAACGGATCAGTCCTGAGTCTGGGTATGGTCAGGTGCCCTGCACATTAAGAGTTAACGCCCACTCTATGTGACTGGCAGCTCACTCGCAAGAGGCGGGGCTTTTCGCCTTTTAAAAGGGGAGAATGGCAGTTGGGCAGTCGGTCAGGGTTAGAGGGTTAGAGGGTGAGCGGGTTGGAGAGGTTAGGCTTTGGGAAGGGAAGGGAAGGTTTTTATCCTTGCTATGTTGCAACAAAGCTAACGTTCATGAAAAGAAGAATTGTAACCGCATTAACCTCCTGGCAAATAGAAGGGGAAAAAATGGAGGCAGTGAGAGATTTCACTTTCTTGGGTTCCATGATCACTGCAGATGGTGACAGCAGTCACGAGATTAGAAGATGCCTGCTTCTTGGGAGAAAAGCAATGACAAACCTAGACAGCATCTTAAAAAGCAAAGACATCACCTTGCCGACAAAGGTCCGTATAGTTAAAGCTATGGTTTTCCCAGTAGTAATGTACGGAAGTGAGAGCTGGACCATAAAGAAGGCTGATCGCCGAAGAATTGATGCTTTTGAATTATGGTGCTGGAGGAGACTCTTGAGAGTCCCATGGACTGCAAGAAGATCAAACCTATCCATTCTCAAAGAAATCAGCCCTGAGTACTCACTAGAAGGACAGATCCTGAAGTTGAGGCTCCAGTACTTTGGCCACCTCATGAGAAGAGAAGAATCCCTAGAAAAGACCCTGATGTTGGGAAAGATGGAGGGCACAAGGAGAAGGGGACGACAGAGGATGAGATGGTTGGACAGTGTTCTCGAAGCTACTAACATGAGTTTGGCCAAACTGCGAGAGGCAGTGGAGGATAGGCGTGCCTGGCGTGCTCTGGTCCATGGGGTCACGAAGAGTCGGACACGACTGAACGACTGAACAACAACAAACCGCATTAAACCTGAACATCCATGTTATTTAAGTTACCTCAATAAACTTTTTTGTGTTTCAACGGTTCGTGGACTCTGGCAGTTGCATCAGTGCCTCAAGAGGTGTGACTGAGGGGAAAGAACAAAGGGTTTCCTGTGGAGGAGGGAGCGGGTTGCTTATTCTCCTGTCATACAGAGGGCTGGGCAGTGAAGCCAAAGGTGCCACGCAGTTGCCAAAAGGGAAGGCAAGCTGCAGTAGTTTGGGAACCCGGGGCGGGAGATCTCATAGGTGGCAAGAGGTTTTCGAACGTGGAGCGCTAAGGTACCCCCAAAGACATCTCTCATATTAACACGTTAGGATTCATTTTAGTCGTCAGTGAAACCTAGGGAGAGACACAGTCTGGGGAAGCGTTTAAAAAGTGTGAGGGCTCTTAGAGGAATAAAGGGTTCCCCACACCAACCAGAGGGAAATGCCCAAGCAGGATTCGAGCCCAAGAGCCCTCTCCCCTCTGGTGGCTTCCAACAACTGGTATTCAGAAGCATTGATTTCTCCGACCATGGAGGCAGAGCATAGTCATCCTGGCTAGCAGCCACCAGTAGCCCTCTCTTTCATGAATTTGTCTAATCCTCTTTCAAAGCCACCCAGGTTGGTGGTCATCGCTGCCTCTTGTGGGAGGGAGTTCCATAGTTTAACTATGTGCTGCGGAAAGAATGACTTTATTTTAATCTGTCTTGAATCTGCCTACTTTCAGCTTCACTGGATGTGCACGAGGGCGGGGGGGGGGAGCTTTTCTTTGTCCACTTCCTCCATGTCATATATACGTTATTTTATCAACATCTATCACAGGGGACGTGGGTGGCACTGTGAGTTAAACCACAGAGCCTAGGGCTTGCTGATCAGAAGGTCGACGGTTCGAATCCCTGCGACGGGGTGAGCTCCCGTTGCTCGGTCCCTGCTCCTGCCCACCTAGCAGTTCGAAAGCACGTCAAAAGTGCAAGTAGATAAATAGGTACTGCTCTGGCGGGAAGGTAAATGGCGTTTCCGTGTGCTGCTCTGGTTCACCAGAATTGGCTTAGTCATGCTGGCCACATGACCTGGAAACTGTACGCCGGCTCCCTCGGCCAGTAACGCGAGAGGTGTGCCGCAACCCCAGAGTTGGACATGACTGGACCTAATGGTCAGGGTTCCCTTTACCTTTACCTATCACAGGGGTCAGCAACCTTTTTCAGCTGAGGGCCGGTCCACCATCCCTCAGACCTTGTGGGGGGCCGGATTATATTTTGGAAAAAAATAATGAACGGATTCCTATGCCCCACAAATAACCCAGAGATGCATTTTAAATAAAAGCACAGATTCTACTCATGTGAAAACACGCTGATTCCCAGACCATTCGTGGGCCGGATTGAGAAGGTGATTGGGCCGCATCTGGCCCCTGGGCCTTAGGTTGCCTACCCCTGATCTATCATGTCACCTCCTCTCTCTCTCTTCCCTTGCCCCACACCTAGCCCCACTGCACTGCCAACTGCAAAAAAATAAAAATCTCTGCTCCTGCTGCGAAGTCTCACCCTCTAGCAATGTGAATGGGAGATTTTCCCTGATGCAAAGCAGGCTGCTGAGGAGAAGGTGGATGTGGGGGGGGGGGGGGAGTCAACCCTGCAGCATAAGGCATCAGCATGAGGAGAGCAATTTCCCTGCAAGTCACAGCTGTGTTATTTACCAGTCAGTGTAAAGATGACAGAGGAGTCAAAAGGTGAACTCCGTTTCAGGTACATCTCTGAGTGATCGCGAGCCCGCTGGGGATTTCTGCGAAGTAGGATGTATGGTGAAACATTAATAATTAAGGCTTTTGATGGAGTCAGGGAGATTAATGTTCTTCTGAAAGCTTCAGATCAATGTCAGGGGTCGGGCGGGGCATAGCAGAAGACATACATAATTAAAAAAACAAAATACAATAACTCCTGAAACCTTGCTTGGCACGTTTGCACTGGATCTTTAAACATGCTCTTCCAAAATATATCCCATAATAGTGATTCATTTAGCATCATTAATAGCTAATTTCTCAAAGTCAGGCAAAACTTAGGGCTGCAAAATGGCAATGAACTCGTGGCTACATCTGGCCAGATGTTGGAGGGATGTTCCCCACATTGTTCTCCCCTGTGCTGCTTAAAGGGTAAAGGTAAAGGGACCCCTGACCATTAGGTTCAGTCGCGGACGACTCTGGGGTTGCGACGCTCATCTCACTTTATTGGAAGACGGAGCCAGCATTTGTCCGCAGACAGCTTCTGGGTCATGTGGCCAGCATGACTAAGCCACTTCTGGTGAACCAGAGCAGTGCATGGAAACGCTGTTTACCTTCCCACCGGAGCGGTACCTAGTTATCTACTTGCACTTTGACGTGCTTCCAAACTGCTAGGTGGGCAGGAGCAGGGACCGAACAACAGGAGCTCACCCCATCGCGGGGATTCAAACCGCCGACCTTCTGATCGGCAAGCCCTAGGCTCTGTGGTTTAGACCACAGCGCCACCCACGTCCCTCCTGTGCTGCTTAGGGAAAAGCTATCAACAGGCGGCATGATAGAAGTTTATAACCTGAGAAATTAACACACACAAAAACATGTTCATCTCAGCGATTACAAGAACTAATGGAGAAACATTTTCAGTTCTTTAAATTTGTTAATAAAGGGCCTCCTGTTTTTGGGCTTCTGAGGTTACCAAAACCCTCCTTGGAAGATCTCATTGAGTGGTGTTTCTTCCTTCCTTTTTTTTTGGAATAATTTTTATTAATTATTTTAGTTTAACAAAGAAGAACAACTTAATCCAACTGCTATTGTATAATGTTACAAAATAAAATTTTACATACAACATTGTCTTATCTGTGTTTTGTCTTTTGTATCTTAAATGATCCCCTTTCAAAAAGGAAAGGGAAGAAAAGAAAAAAAAAGGGGGGGGAAACACCCCCTCTCTATATATACATACATGCAGATATACATAAACATGCATACCCTCCTATTCACAAAAAAATAATTCCACATATCCAACTTCCTGTCAAGTCCCTTTGCATCTACCTTTCTTAATGCAGAATGTGATCCAAACAATAAACCTTCATATATGTATTTTCTAGTACATTCTTAAAACGTTATACATCCCTAATTTTCCAACTCATTATCCTTCATTTAACACTCCAAAGCTGGCATGGAAGCAAAGCTGTTATTATATTTTTGCGTATATCTCGTATATATATCTCATTTCCCCACAAATTTCTGCATGGAATTTCCTCTATGTTTGTTAGTTAACAGGGCCATTTCAGCATATTCTTGTAGTTTGCTCTGCCATTCTGAAATTTTTGGTAGTTCCTGGTCTTTCCAACCTTTTGCTACCAATATTTGGGCCGCTGCAATTGCATATAGAAACACTTCTTTTGACTTGGTTGGGATTTCTTTGTCCACCATACTTAATAGGAATATCTCTGTTTTTTTGTTTTTTTGGTAAAAGCTATCCCCATCATCTTTTTTAATTCCTCATATATTCCCCCCCCCCCAAAAAAAACCCTAATCTTTCCACATCGCCACCACATATGGATCAAGTCCCCATTGTTCCCTCCGCGTCTCCAACATAGGTTTGCTACGCTTTTATACATTTTAGAAAGTCTAAAATGGTGTTTCTGGCAGATTTCTCATGCTGTATACATGAGAGGGAGGTGGAAAGAAGTTATTGAAGCTGCACAAGTACTGCTCTATTATTGCTCCGTGGGATTGAAGTTTTCACAGTGAAGCTTAATTTTGTTGAGATGCAGGTTAAGGACATAGCAACAGAAGAGAGCCCTGCTGGATCAGTCAAAGGGGCACCATCTGGTCCAGCATCCTGTTCTCACAGAAGCCAGCCAGGTGCTCCTGTGGGAAACCTACGAGCAGGATTTGAGCATCAGAGCAGCCCTTTCCCCTCCTGCAGTTTCCGGTGACAAGTATTCAGAAGCATTGCTCTTGACCAGGGGCCAGCAAACTTTTTCAGCAAGGGGGCCGGTCCACTGTCCCTCAGACCTTGTGGGGGGGGGACTATATTTTGAAAAATAAAATAAAATGAATGACTTCCTATGCCCCACAAATAACCCAGAGATGCATTTTAAATAAAAGCTCACATTCTACTCATGTAAAAACACCAGGCAGGCCCCAAAAATAACCCAGAGATGCATTTTAAATAAAAGGAAACATTCTACTCGTCTAAAAACACCAGGCAGGCCCCACAAATAACCCAGAGGTGCATTTTAAATAAAAGCACACATTCTACTCATGTAAAAACACCAGGCAGGCCCCAAAAATAACCCAGAGATGCATTTTAAATAAAAGGAAACATTCTACTCGTCTAAAAACACCAGGCAGGCCCCACAAATAACCCAGAGGTGCATTTTAAATAAAAGCACACATTCTACTCGTCTAAAAACACCAGGCAGGCCCCACAAATAACCTAGAGGTGCATTTTAAATAAAAGCACACATTGTACTCATGCAAAAACACCAGGTAGGCTCCACAAATAGCTCAGAGATGCATTTTAAATAAAAGGAAACATTCTACTCAGGTAAAAACATGATGATTCCTGGACCATCTGTGGGCAGGATTTAGAAAGCGATTGGGCCGGATCTGGCCCCTGGGCCTTAGTTTGCCTACCCCATGCTCTTGACACTAGAGGAAGAGAAGAGGCTGCATGGCTAGCAGCCTCCAACAGCCTTAGCCCCCTCCATGAATTTGTCTCATCCTCTATTAATGCCATATGGGATGGTGGCTGAGTTAAAAGGGGCTTTCTTTCATCTGTCATGCAGCTCCCAACGCTCAGATTCACGGGATGCCCACAAGTTCTAGTGCTAAGAGAGAGGGAGGAAAACCTTTCTCTGCCCACTTTCTCCATGCCAGAGCTTTCCAAACTTTTTGGGACATGCATCATTTCGTGACACAGTAATTCAGTTTTGCATCGTTTCCTGACACTGTAATTCAGTTTTACTAGCAAAGCAGAGGTTAAACTAACCCCTTTCCAGCCCCAGGAGGAGCACGGGGAGTGTTTGTGCGACACACCTACACACTGTAGCCAACGCACTTAATGTGTCATGACACACGGTATGGAAAGCTCTGCTCAATGCCCTGATTAATTTTATAGCATATAATTTCATAACACATAATTTTGGGATGTGGGTGGCGCTGTGGGTTAAACCACAGAGCCTAGGGCTTGCCAATCAGAAGGTCAGCGGTTCGAATCCCCATGACAGGGTGAGCTCCCGTTGCTCGGTCCCTGCTCCTGGCAACCTAGCAGTTCAAAAGGACATCAAATTGCAAGTAGATAAATAGGTACCGCTCCGGTGGAAAGGTAAACGGCATTTCCGTGCACTGCTCTGGTTTGCCAGAAGCGGCTTAGTCATGCTGGCCACATGATCTGGAAGCTGTACGCCGGCTCCCTTGCCTAGTAAAGCGAGATGAGCGCCGCAACCCCAGAGTCATCCGTGGCTGGACCTAACGGTAGGGGTCCCTTTAAAGGTCCAGTCGTGTCTGACTCTGGGGTTGCGGCGCTCATCTTGCTCCATAGGCCGAGGGAGCCTGCGTTTGTCCGCAGACAGCTTCCGGGTCATGTGGGCAGCATGACAAAGCCGCTTCTGGCGAACCAGAGCAGCGCATGGAAATGCCATTTACCTTCCCGCTGGAGCGGTCCCTATTTATCTACTTGCACTTTGACGTAGCTTCAGACAAAATATGGTCTGAAGATCAACATCAAAAAAACTAAGATCATGGCCACTGGTCCCATCACCTCCTGGCAAATAGAAGGGGAAGAAATGGAGGCAGTGAGAGATTTCACTTTCTTGGGTTCCATGATCACTGCAGATGGTGACAGCAGTCACGAAATTAGAAGACGCCTGCTTCTTGGGAGAAAAGCAATGACAAACCTAGACAGCATCTTAAAAAGCAAAGACATCACCTTGCCGACAAAGGTCCGTATAGTTAAAGCTATGGTTTTCCCAGTAGTAATGTATGGAAGTGAGAGCTGGACCATCAAGAAGGCTGATCGCCGAAGAATTGATGCTTTTGAATTATGGTGCTGGAGGAGACTCTTGAGAGTCCCATGGACTGCAAGAAGATCAAACCTATCCATTCTCAAAGAAATCAGCCCTGAGTGCTCACTAGAAGGACAGATCCTGAAGTTGAGGCTCCAGTACTTTGGCCACCTCATGAGAAGAGAAGACTCCCTAGAAAAGACCCTGATGTTGGGAAAGATGGAGGGCACAAGGAGAAGGGGATGACAGAGGATGAGATGGTTGAACAGTGTTCTCGAAGCTACTAACATGAGTTTGGCCAAACTACGAGAGGCAGTGAAGGATAGGCGTGCCTGGCGTGCTCTGGTCCATGGGGTCACGAAGAGTCGGACACGACTGAACGACTGAACAACAACAACTTTGACGTGCTTTTGAACTGCTAGGTGGGCAGGAGCTGGGACCGAGCAACGGGAGGGATTTGAACCGCCGACCTTCTGACCCTTTACCTTTAGCTAATTTTGCAGCAATTGGTTAAGTATAACAGCATAAGAACACTTGCAACACGCAGAAGAAACCCTCACCACATTCTGGTCCATTGGCCCACCTAGGCCAGTTGGGCCTCCGTCCCAGAAGGCTTTCCTTAACCCTGCTTAGTCCCTTGAGCTGGAGTTTTCAGCAGCTGGACGTGGGGCATTCCGCATCCAGAGCATGTGCTCTGGCAGTGAGCTATGAGTTCCCTCTAATTGAGCACCAAATAGGTTTTAGGTTTAAAGTGAGCCAGGAGGAAAAAAGAGGCAGGGGAGCATTTTCTGTTGGTCAACCTTACTGCTATTCATGCATTGATAAATCTATGAGGCTCAGCGCTCAGGAATTCAATATGAGCAAGGTGGGTCTGGCTGCCAGAATACAAAACTGCCGGCTCCTGCTCGGAGAGTAAATTACAAGGAAGAGAAAACAGTTTTATGTGCATGCCGGTACTTTAATTTTCTGGGGGGATCAGACGGGGACATTCCTGACTCCAGACTAATCTCTCCAATAATATTATGCAAATACATGAGTCTGCATTTGGTCTTCTCAGTACTGGTGGTTACGTATGGAAAAGCAATTTATGGAGATATATACTCCGACTATGTGCAGATGAGAAAATAAAGTAGTGTACCACTGGATAACTCTGCTAGCTATTACCTACTAGCCACAACGACTAGGCTCTGCCTCCACAGTTGGAAGAAGCTATGCCTGTGAATATTTAAGGATCTGGTGACTTCTGTTTCAGTGTATCTGAAGAAGTGTGCATGCACACGAAAGCTCATACCAAGAACAAACTCAGTTGGTCTCTAAGGTGTTACTGGAAAGAATTTTCTATTTTGTTTCGACTATGGCAGACCAACACGGCTACCCACCTGTAACTGTGAATATCAGTTGCTGGAAACTGCAGGAGAGAACAGGAGGCTGAATGAGATGGGCCATTGGCCTGATCCAGCAGGCTCTTCTGTGTGGTGTAGTGGTTAAGAGCGGTAGACTCGTAATCTGGTGAACCGGGTTCGCGTCTCCGCTCCTCCACATGCAGCTGCTGGGTGACCTTGGGCTAGTCACACTTCTCTGAAGTCTCTCAGCCCCACTCACCTCACAGAGTGTTTGTTGTGGGGGAGGAAGGGAAAGGAGAATGTTAGCCGCTTTGAGACTCCTTCGGGTAGTGATAAAGCGGGATATCAAATCCAAACTCCTCCTCCTCCTCCTCCTCCTCCTCCTCCTCCTCTTCTTCTTCTTCTTCTTCTTCTTCTTCTTCTTCTTCTCCCATGCAACAACCTGCCCATCTTTTGCAGCACTGCAAAGGTTAATGTGCTGGAGTAAAAGTTGCTCTGTGTCTGCAAGGGAACCAGGTGGATCAGCTGCTTCTAAAGGCAGAGGGGATGCTTGCCATGCAGCAAGTTTTCTCCTTGAGGAATCCTAAATTGTTCAGTCTTAGCCTCCCCCTTAGTATTGTTCACCCCCCCCCCAACTGACTGACACAATGCCTCTTCAGCAGGCTTCCTCAAACTCGGCCCTCCAGATGTTTTGAGACCAAAATTCCTACCATCCCTGAACATTGGTCCTGCTAGCTAGGGATCATGGGAGTTGTAGGCCAAAAACATCTGGAGGTCCGAGGTTGAGGAAGCCTGCTCTTCAGGGTTCCAGGCAGGGGACATTCCCAACTCCACCTGGAGATGCCATCAAGGATTGAACCTGGGACCTTCTGCATGCAAAGCAGGGACTCCACCCTCTGCCCTTCTCCCCCACCCATTTCCCTCCATCATCAGCCTGCAGTGGCCTCTAGGGGGTAGTTTTTCTTTTTTTTAGCAGCCTGGGCAAAAATGTGATTCCAGACTTCCCTTCCTTGTCATCTGCAAGCAAATCAGCTCAGCTGTGTTATGGTGCAACAAACCAAATGATAAGGGGTGGAGGGGAGAGAAGAAGCAGGAAGAATTGGGCTGAGTTTCAGGTGGAAGCACCTTGCAGTTGTGCAAGAATTCTCCCCCACCAGCTTCACTCCCTCTGGGTGACCCACATTGCTGCTTGTGGCTCTTATTCCTGGTGAGTCTGCTGGAGAGGAGAAAGATGCTCAGGTTGCTTTTTTAGCCACTGCCAGACGGATGACAATGAAACAGCAGAAATCAGGCCTCAATTATAACCCCTGGCACAGATTGCAGTCTCTTTCCAGCATGCAGGACGCATGGCAAAAGCTGCCCGCTGGAGCCTCTGTTGCTAGCATCCTTCGCCCGGGGCCCAGCAATTTTCCACTTCAGTTGCACTAGCCTAATTGCTTGCATTTCCTAATTGTCAAGTAATTGTGAGGATGTTCCTAATTTGCCAAGAGCTCCTTCCGGGGAGATTTCCTCCTTTCTAGCAAGAGCTACGCTACACCCACCTGGCCTGGCTGTGGGGTTCCATCAAGAGGGTGCTTTTGCAATTAAAAGTTTTCTATTGGCTGGTGGGTGGCTGGAGGTGGGCGGGTGGCAAACAGGGGAAGAGTAGCCTAGGTGGTGTATGTGTGTGTGTGTGTGTGTCAGGAAGTACACATCTTTTGTCTTCATTACACACACACACACACACACACACACACACACACACACTTTTCTATCAAGCTGCCCAATGCCTTAGCTGTGCCAGTCAAGTTCACAAGACCCAATTCCTACAGCTCCTGTGCACACACAAGATCTTAAGTGGGCTCAGTGGAAGATGATAGATGATTGATTGATGATTGAGTTTACTTATATGCTGCTAATGGAACATGTTAGTAAATTCAAATGACAAAAATCAACAATTCAACAAATGCAGAATAAATCAGTATTGCCAATAAAAAAACCTCCCCCCCCAAACCCTGCCAAATCAATGTTTAAGTACATAAATACAAAGCAAAACAAGAGTTAACCAACAATAATGCTTCTGGCACTGGTCTTGCTGCACTCTGAAGAGACTGACTTAAATATCGTTTAGAGGGGAGGAGTAGATGACATACAAGCTAATCTACTTAGAATATTTTAAAACATGGTCTCACTAACACATTAGACTGATTTCATGTTGGTTTATTAAAGCAGAAATACATACCCAGTTTCAAATACAAAACTGGTACAAGGCACCTCTTCCTTTTCTGCTGTTATTCATAGCATGAAAGGCAGGTCCAGGTTCTTCTCTGTGTTGCCAAAGTAGATGTAGCCATGTTGGAAGCTCAAGTCTTAGGGGTTTGGAGAGGAGGTAGGATGATGACCTGGAGCATGTGCTGAGGTGGGTGATCATTGGCCCTTGGAAGTCCCCTCAAACTCTACAATTCTATGATTTTATGATTCTACTAGCTGACCCGGCCACGCGTTGCTGTGGCTGCTTTAGTGTAATGGGAAAGGAAGATGCAGTATAAAAGAGAAAGTGATGTCTTACCATGTGGGAATATGTTTTTAAGGTGCTACTGCATCTGGTTGTTTGTGTTTATTTTAGGTGTCCTTCCGCGTTAGGAAGGAAGGGTAAAAGATCCAGCAGGGAGTTTTGCTGCATGGATCCCTCTGCGTTTGGGTGAAGTGCGGTAATTTAGCCAATATAACGGTCAGTAGTTAGTTTCCCGCCCAAAACCTAGCATAGTGACAAGGTTGTGATTGGTTATTGTAAAGGTTATGACGGTGTTTGATTCTTCAATAAATAGCCTCCTCTCTCTGTAGCGTGTGTGGAGAACGCGCGAGACAAGCTAGAGAGAACATCGGTGGCAAGCTAGAGAGAAACCAAAACCAAAACCAGCCGCACAGAGCAGTTGAGAGCTTCTTCACCAGACTGCAGTCTCTTAGCATTTATTTCATTTTACTTTAAAAGCTTTTATTTGGCCTTCTAAGTTTTGGCTGCTACCTAGTTTAGTCTATTTTCTTCTCCGGAGACCTCCGGAATCTTCGGAACTTCCAGACACTTGCAGAAGACCTTCAGAAACCTCAGCAACTTTCAGAACGCACGACAACTATCTTCAGATCATAGCCAGCGGACCCTTTCACGACGCAGTGGGAGCAGGATCTCCGGGATTACTGGTCGTCCCATCTGCTGGCTATCCCCACATTACCATCGGTCTTTGCGTTGAAGTTGAGGTTGTTTTGGTTTTCTTTTCTTGCTCGTTATTGTTTTTGTGTATATAACTCATTATTAGTATTGTTGTATTTTCTGATTCTTTTTTTTTTGAATTGTTTGTATGTCTTGGTTTGATGTTGTTGATGTGCATTGGAGGGCAGTATATTCGTTCGTACAGTATCAGGTTAGACCGTCCGAACCCGGAAATTGTGGACGGGACGTTTACAGCCGGCCTGACTGTATCGTTGCTTCGCTGTGTACCTGCCACTTCTATCAGCAGGCTATCTCGGTGTTAGCGGGTGGCTTAGCTTTCCTACAGATCCGCCCGCCCTCCCAAAAGGCGGACGGGACGTTTCCGGGCAGCGTGTGGCTATGGCGCGGCTTCTCTCTATAGCTGCTGCAGGTGGCATCTAAAAGCCACCAAGGCCAAACTCCGTCTTTGCGTGCGGGCTGCCTTTTGTGGGTGGCATGCCTGTTGATTGGATGGTGGCAGTGATATTGGGGGGGGGGGAAGAGGAGGGATCGGCAATGGGTGTTGTGTGCTGTGTTATTTAATGTCCACTGGAGGGCGCTGTTTTTTTGCACAAATAAACGGATTCACCTGGGAAAGGTGTGATATTTTTACAATCTAGGTACCTAAGATCCTTCCCATAAGGCCAAGGCATGTTGTGTCCAAATCTGACGCCAATCGGTCAAGCGGTTACGGAGAAAGGCAAAAACAAACAAAGAAACAAACATGCAGCTTGAAGGATTTTTTTATATATAGATATCCTGTTCAAGGGTGTAACCATTAAAAAAAAACCAATCATGATCGCAGAAGTTGGCACTGCAAAGGCAGCTGTTCCTGGCCATCAACCACTCCCTGGCCATCATTATTGCATCCCTGCCAATGCCAACAGTGAATATGTCCTGTGTGAGTGTGGGGTTGTGGTGGTGAGGGGCAACAGCAAAGCAGCAAGTTGTGTGAGTGGAGGGGCGCAGGGCATTGGGGACTTTGTGTCTCCTTTGCTATCCTGTAGTGTACCCCACCCCACCCCCCAACACACACACACACACACACACACACACAACCCCTTGATCAGCATTTCCCCTCCCCTTTGCAGTAGAAGATTTGTAGTCGATTCTGAAAAATGCAGGAAATGTTCTGGTGACTGAGCTCACATGCTGGAGGGCTTACCCCAAATCTTCTAATTAATAGTCAGGATTAGCAGCTGCTGCGGCTGGGGCTTAGCTGCTTAATCAGGGTGGCACAGGCACATGGCCCTGGCACCTGGGCACGCCGATGCCCCCAGCTGATAAACAAGGTGGCACACAGCGCAGCAGCAGTAAAACCTCCCTCTCCAAGTGGGGCCTGGACTTGGCACATACCGCAGAGAGACGGAGAGGGAAGCAGGGGGAAGGTTGACGCCCACGCAATGTCAAGCTTGTCTAATCGTAATCCTAATTTAATCAAATCCGCTTAAGAACAAAATTCCTGCTCTCTCCGGAGGGCCCTTTCACACAGCCCCCCCTCCCACTCTGTTTTTCAAAATGTGAGAGCAGGCAGGAGCACATGGAGCAAGAGAGCACAAAACCCTCTTGCGAGCCTCGCAGATTGCAACTCAAATATTCCCAGTGTGGTGTAGTGGTTAAGAGCGGTGGACTCGTAATCTGGTGAACCGGGTTCGTGTCCCCACTCCTCCACATGCAGCTGCTGGGCGACCTTCTCTGAAGTCTCTCAGCCCCACTCACCTCACAGAGTGTTTGTTGTGGGGGAGGAAGGGAAAGGAGAATGTTAGCCGCTTTGAGACTCCTTTGGGTAGTGATAAAGTGGGATATCAAATCCAAACTCTTCTTCTTCTTCTTCTTCCCTTGTTGCTCCAGCCGTGGCCCTTTGTGCTTGTTCATTCCCTAGAGTCCCACAACTGCAGAGCTGGAGGCGACCCAAACCGTCATCTACTCCGAGCCCCTCAATTCAGGAACACAGGTATTTAATTTACTGCTCAATAACTGAAATTCTCTGAACAAAACAAAAAATAAAAATTCCTTCCAGTAGCACCTTAGAGACCAACTAATTTTTTTCTTGGTATGAGCTTTCGTGTGCGTGCACACTTCTTCAGACTATGGCAGACCAACACGTCGGCTACCTACCTGTAACTGAAATTCTCTGGGCAGCTTCCGATAAAAATTCAAGCGAGAGACAAGATCGCAAAAGCACGAAAACTAGCACAGAAGCAAATCCAGTATGGCAGAAAATAAAAACAACCGCAGCAGAAAAATAGAACCAGATCGAGGGGTTGTAAGGTTGGGAAAGCAGAACCAGGAAAACAGAAGGCCACTCTCTGGGTCACAATGTGGGTAAGAGACTGTATGAGGCAACTGTACCTGTTGGGCCATCAGCCTGCATGCTCAACAGCGACTCTGCCTACCTGGGACCTCAAGGCAGTGGCGTAGGAAGCGGGGTGCGGTGGGTCCGCCCCGGGTGCCATCACTGAGGGGGGTGACAAAATGCCAAAAATATGTGTTTTTTAAATAAATAATTGGGCTCGCGACACTTTTTTTTTGGGGGGGGGGAAATAACTCCCGCACCCACCGCACCCCCCTTCCTACGCCACTGGTAGCTAGGTGAGGCGGGGGGCACTGGGTGCCACAGCGTGGGGCCTGCAGTGTGCCTCAGCCACGCGTCTCTCCTGAGGAGAAGGCGGCGGGCGGACTTCTTGCAAGCTCGGCGCTGCTTTTTTGAGCAGCGCGGGGCTTGCGTCTGCCCGCCGCCTCAGCTGCCCTTCAGCTGGAGGCGGGGGGCTGCGGAGAGGCTCCATGCAACAGCACACTCTGCCTTGGCTCGCTCCACCCCCATGGGCAGGTTGCCCTGGCTGCAGGACGTGCGCGCCGCACCGGGCACCCGAGCGGGTAGCTACACCACTGCCTCAAGGGATGTGGTCCAGCCAGCAGTCTAGCTATTTAACTTTCAGAAAGCCAAGGCTGTGGTACATTTCCACGTTAATCTGCAATTTTCTTTTAAAAAGTAATCTGCATGCAAACCCATATTTAACTATACATTCCGCCCCATTGCATGCGTTTCTTAATGTATATTATCCTGAAAGACACTTTGCATCTTCTGCTTACATATATTCCGGCATGGGGTTTTTTTTTTTTTTTTTGGGAACCCAGAACAGTATGTGCGAAATCCAAAGCAAAACTCATTTCTGATTGACGGATTAGTCCAGAGGGTGCAAATTAGGACAGTTTGTTTAATAATGCAGACTGAACCAAAGCCTCATCCATTATGACTCAGAATTTTAAAGCACATTAAACTAAACGTGGATCGAGCCTATGTTGCCATCCCTGCAGAGAATGAGGGCTAAAGATCTTATTGGCTTAGCATGCGGTTGGGGGGGAGGGCTGGGGGCTGGCAGGCAGCTCAGCTGTAAGCGAGCAAAACATTTATCACATCCAAATGCGTTTGGCACCGAAGTTAAAGATATTAAAACAAAGTTTTCTTTTTAGTATCAGGACTTCATTGTTGACGGTTTTCTTTAAAAAGGGAAATCCCTCGGATTGAAAGAGCTCTCTCTTAGGGAGAGGCACACCAGATTTAAGTTATCTGTGTGGCTTTATCAGCGTGGAAGGCGGGCAGAGACAGACAGGGCTGATTCCACAGTCTTTCTGGGTTCAGCCATGAAGATCTTTGGCTGTCTGGGAGAAAAAGATCAATACCTGAGTCTAGCTCACGTCTCAAAATAAGCCAATGCAGGTGATGAAAAATTCACTACGCATTTGTAGAGTCCAGAAGATGCACCCCGGCAGCAAACAGTATTTAATATGGCATTCATCATTTCCTCCAAAATAACTACCCTTGAATAACTTATCAGTCTGTGTGTGGCTGGCTGGAAATCAGGTTCAGCACCTTCGTCAGCCATCAAGATTCTCCTGTGTGGTCTGTTCACACAGATACATTTATCTAAGCCTGTCTGCCTTTCTGAGCCTGTACTGTAGCTCAAGATGCCTGTAAGTAAACACTTTTATATCTTATAAACAGTACTGTGTTGTGTCTTTACTTTTAAGAGGGAAGAAGGGGAATATAGCAGGAATATATATTTCTTATAGAGGCTTTAGCAAGCCTGTGCAAGCGCGTCTGCTGTGTTTTAAAAGGGAATGTAACTCTGCTAAGTTTGGAGCTTGTTAATTCAAGCTGGGATGAGATATATGAAGTAATATATCATCATCCACACTCCTAAACATTCCCACACATCTAACCCCCTGCAATGCAGGAAATCACACCTAAAGAACACCTGACGGGTGGCCATCCAACCTCTGCTTAAAAAACCCCAGTGAAGGAGAGGCCACCACTTTCCGAGGGAGTCCATTCCATTGCCAAACAGCTCTTGCTGTCAGAGAGTCCTTCCTGACGTTTAGTCAGAACCTCTTCTCTTGTAACTAACTTGAAGCTATTAGATCGAGTCCTACCCCTCCAGAGCAGGAGAAAACAAGCTTGTTCCATCTTCCATGTGACAGCCCTTCAGATACGTGAAGATGGCTCTCCTATCTCCTCTCAGTCTCCTCTTTTTCAGGCTAGACATCCTCAACTCCCTCGACTGTTCCTCATAAGGCATGGTTTCCGGACCCTTGATCACCTCGGTCTCCTACCATATTGTCAATATCAGCTTCCCCTCTTTCAGGCACTTCACACACAGACACACATTTGTGCCAATCTCTGTAAACCCCCCACCCACCCAGTTTATGGACACATAAAACAGAGAAGCGGGAGAACCTTTGGCTTTGGGGCTGTCCATTTCCTCCATAACTACGACTCCGGTGTGAACGGTGTTCATCATCATTACAGCAACCCAGCAATGTAGATCAATATTATCCTCAGAGGGAAGGTGAGCAAGAACATCTGAGAGTGAGTGCCTTGCCTAAAGCCATTCCTGGGAGTGGGGGGAAGCTGTCAGGAGCCAGACAACATCCGGGTCAGGATGACTCATCGCTCTTCCAGGGAATGAGGCCGAAGGAGCTCCTGAGAGGAGTTCGGAGTCTGAGGCTCTTAAACTTCAGAGAACACAACCAAGATGATCAAGGGGATGTACTGACGCCCCTTGGAAGAAAGGTTGCAGTGTCTGGGACTTTTTTGGCTTACAGAAAAGGTGAGTAACAGGTGGCATGAGAGAGAGTGGAAGTCTGGCATGCAGCAAGTGGATAGAGAAGTTTTTCTCCCAGTGTGGTGTAGTGGTTAAGAGCGGTGGACTCATAATCTGGGGAACCGGGTTCGCTTCCCCACTCCTCCACATGCAGCTGCTGGGTGACCTAGGGCTAGTCACACTTCTCTGAAGTCTCTCAGCCCCACTCACCTCACAGAGTGTTTGTTGTGGGGGAGGAAGGGAGAAGGAGAATGTGAGCCGCTTTGAGACTCCTTCGGGTAGTGATAAAGCGGGATATCAGATCCAAACTCCTCCTCCTCCTCTCCTTCTTCCCTCTCTCCTACCACTGGAACTCACAAGACACCCAATGAAGCTGAATGTTGGAAGATCCAAGACAGGTGAAAGAAAGCACTTCTTTCTGCAACCAACGGAACTCAGTCCTGTAGGAGGCAGTGGTGACCACCAGCTTGGATTTAAAAGACAATTAGACAAATTCATGGAGGAGAGGGATATCGAGGGCTACTAACAGCTGTTAAGCAGGAGGATCAAATCCTGCACAGTGCCAGATGCTGCTCCTTCTCCAATGGAATTATGTATGAGGAAGCCATGAATGAAAGATCTGATCAGACCCCACCTGAAGTCCTCTGTCCAGTTCTGGGCACCACAGCTTAAGAAGGATAGTGTCCAGCAGGAAAATGCAGAGGAGGGCAGCCAAGATGATAAAGGGTCTGGAAACCAAGCCTGATGAGGAATGGTTGAAGAAGTTGGGTATGTTGTGTCTGGAGAAAAGAAGACTGAGAGGTGGTGATAGCTCTCTTTGAATATCTAAAGGGCTGTCCTGTGGAAGATGGAGCAAGTTTGCTCTCTCCTGCTCCAGAGGGGAAGACCCAAATCGATGGATTTAAGTGACAAGAAAAGAGATCCCAATGAAACTTTAGGAAGAATGTTCTGTGAGAGCCATTTGACTGTGGAATGGGTTCCCTTGGAGAGTGATGGAGGTATTCAAAAAGGCTGAATCAAACAGGCCATCTGGAAGGGACTCTCAAGCTGTGATTCCTGCATCGCAGGGGGTTGGATTAGATGACCCTTGGGGACTGTATGGTTTGTGACCCTGCACAATGCCAGCTGTGGCTTTCCTGGAGTCAGGTAAGGCTTTCTAGTTGCAAAGGGCCCCTCCAATGATCCTGCATATGGCTGGTCTAACGTGCCACCCTCGGAACAGAGCCGGCCAATTTGAGTCCCAGAAAGCAACTTGTTTCAACAGGGCCACCAGCGGATAGACATTGGTGGCAGCCTGCTCCTTCCATCTGATCCTTGTTGCACCTGCTAAGATGTCCCTGCTCCTTGGTCTCCCCCAATCCCCACCCTCTGAAGCAAATGCCAAAAATAAGCCAATTGTGCCTCACAGTTTTCAATTTCGTGGGTTTTCCGCACCGTGCCATCTGTTCCCAAACATTCAGTGCAAATAAAAACTTGCTCTGATAGCTGTAAGTAGGCTAATAAGAAGCAAAACACGGCTGTTCAGAACGAAGGCAAGGAGTGTGCCAGATTGTTCCCCCCCCCCTTCGACTCTCCTGGAAGCTGACTCGGATTTCTGCTTATTTATTTATGTTTTATTTATTTTTTTGCATCTGTACCCCACCTTTTCCTTTAAGGAGCTCAAGGAGGCGCACACAGTTCACTTCCTCCTCATTTAACCCCCACAACAACCTTGTGAAGTGGGATAGGCTGGGAGGGGGTGATTGGCCCAATGTCACACAGAGTGAACTTCATGGCTGAGTGTGGGCATTCGAACCCTGGCCTCCCAGGTCTTAGTTCTGCTTGAAGACAGTCTCTGTTGGACTGTGGAGAACCCCTAGGGGCTTTAGCCTTTGAGCATCTCCCTGCATGCTGAGCAGCAACTTTGCGCCAGTGCTATCAAGTATCCCGTTTCCCCCGGGATTCTCCCTTATTTTAAGCAGTTTCCCACTGCTCTCCCTTATTTTTTATTTCCCTTAAATTTCCCGTTTTTAATGGAAGCAGCTCCTCCCCTGCTGGCCAGGGACTGGGTGGGAAGACCTCGCCTACTTGGAGAGAGAAGCCTCAGCCCTCAAAGCAAGTGGGAGCCGTTTCCCGCACTTACAGGGGGGTGTATTCCTCCCCCTGCATCAGCCCCTATCCGTTGCCGCCGAGCCCCTCAGCCGGCCAATAGGGTTAGCTGGCGGGCGGAGCCTGGCTGACTTTGAGCAGCTGCTGCTTCCTGTCCTGTTTTGATGGGATCAGACAAGAAGACGATGGGGCTCCATCGCGCGGAGCACATGGCTGCCCTCCTCTTTGCTGGCTGCCCTCCTCTTTGCTCCGCTCCGAGCCTGCTTGGAGTTTACATTGCTGCTCCGCCCACTTTTGCTTCTGGCTCCGCCCACCACTGACATGTGACTGTCCCCGGGATAGGTGAGACTGCTGATCCCTTATTTTCAAATCTGAAACTTGACAGCTATGCTTTCCGCACCTGAGAGCAGCACAGGGGGTGTGGACCAGCCTGCTATCTATCTATCTATCTATCTTTCAGAAGGCAGTGGCTGCGAGGGGTTTGGGTTGGAAAACCTTTTAGCTGGAATCTGTTTTAATACTGACACGTATATATTGGCTGGATTTATAGGCTAGTCTTTTTAGTCAATTTTATATACTTCTAGGTTAGCTGATTAAATTTTCCCGCTGTAAAACAAAAATGCAAGCAGGTCGGTAAGCCCTGGAGACTTGGATGCCTCCACCCAAACAGAGGGAGGCCGTTTGCGGGGATTGTACTTCTACCCCTCTTTTTTTTTTTTTTTCCTGCAAGGAGATGATTGTGGTATGCATCCCCCTTCCTCATTTAATCTTCACAACAGCCCTGTGGTGTAGGTTAGGCTGAAAGGTTTCCAAAGGAGCTTCATGGCTGAGTGGGGATTTGAACCCAGGTCTCTCCCAGCTCCCAGTTTAATTTACTCTAACCACTATGCCCAACTGTTGTTTAAACTCCCTTCGTCCCTTTTGTGTTTTATTTATGCAGTTTATATACTGCCCTTCTTCCAAAGATCTCAGGGCAGTTCACAGAATAAAAATGCATTATGAAAACACAAAATAAACACAAAACCATAAACTAAACAAACCAAGAATCCCTTAACTGCCAACTAGGTTAGGTTGAGAGGCAATGACAGGCCCAGGTAGCGACCTGAATCCTTGTGTCTCAGGTCCTACTCTGACACTGTAACCCAGGGGTAGGCAACAAGTGGCCCATGGGGGTCGTTTAACCAGCCCACGAGCTGCCCCCGAACTGAGCCTCCCACTTGGTGAGTCCCTGCGCGCTGCACTAAATTGGCACAGCGCGGTGCCGAGACTCGCTTCCACGGTGCCGGAAATCGCGTCTGCACAGACGCCAGAAATTGCAACTGTGTGCGCGTGAGATCCGGCCCATAGAGGGATCTCTGCTGGAGTGAACCGGCGCAGGCGAGGTAAACCTTGCTGACCCCTGCTCTAACCACTACACCACACTGTTGCTCAACAGACTAGCTGGGGAGTTGCGGAGATGTGGCCAACAAGGTTGTGGGGGCCTGGCAAAGTCCTGCTACCCTCCCCATCCTCCTTGTTAGGAAATCGCCAGGGAACTGCATCTTTCCCTCCGAGGCGCCCCTGGGGATGTTTCATCACTCGTCCGTCCCGAGTCGCTACTGCAACGTATATCCGAAGATATATGCATATACAAACTTAGCAGAGTTCAAAGCAGAAGCTGGACTTGAGGTGTAGGATCCTCAGCTAATTTATTATGTACAAGATCAAGTGTTACAGAACAAAGAAATCATGGCTCCCCTCTCCTTCTCGTCTGAGAGAGAACAGAAAATGCAAAAGCATATCATAACGGAACAGTGTAACAGAACTTCCGTTCTCATGACTCCAACAGTGCGGAGTGTCAACACAGACATGTGATGAAAAGAATCACACATCAGCAGTGGGAAGGAATGAAATCCGAACACTTCTCCCACCCTCTGCATGCATACTGTGTGGACACCTAAGTGTTAAAGATAAAGGTAAAGGGACCAATGACCATTAGGTCCAGTTGTGTCCAACTCTGGGGTTGCAGCGCTCATCTCGCGTTACTGGCCGAGGGAGCCGGCGTACAGCTTCCGGGTCATGACTAAGCCGCTTCTGGCAAACCAGAGCAGCGCACGGAAACGCCGTTTACCTTCCCGCTGGAGCGGTACCTATTTATCTACTTGCACTTTGAAGGTGCTTTTGAACTGCCTCCCGCTGGAGCGGTACCTATTTATCTACTTGCACTTTGACGTGCTTTTGAACTGCCTCCTGCTGGAGTGGTACCTTTTTATCTACTTGCACTTGGACGTGCTTTCGAACTGCTAGGTGGGCAGGAGCTGGGACCGAGCAATGGGAGCTCACCCCGTCGCGGGTATTCGAACCGCTGACCTTCTGATCAGCAAGCCCTAGGCCCACAGCGCCACCCGCGTCCCACCCCAAAGTATTACAGTTTTGCAAATAGCACCTAACTGAAAAGGGTCTTCAGGAGGGGTCTCTGCTATTACAGTTGCTTCTCTGGGATGGGCTATTTCTGATGTTTCCTCCACCTGTTCTGGTCTCTTCCCTTCTGTAGCCTCTTTTCCAAAGGAACAGTCAATGCTTAAATGCCAGAACTCATGGTCAATGCTTAAATGCCAGAACCCATGTCTGATGGAAGATTTGGGACGGACAAAAGGAAGTTCTTCTTCATGCAGTGCATAAACCGTGGGACTCACCCACGCAAGAGGCAGTGATGGCAACCAACCTAGATTTTTATTTATTTATAAATTTTTAATTTTTTTCACCAAGAACTAAAACACAAACTGTGAAACCCCACAGGCGGCCAATACATTGGGTGTACATGAGCAATCAAAACATATTCAAATCAACCACATGTACAATTCTATATAAATTAACACTCCACCCTCCACAAGGTTTATTTAACTTTTAACATTTTAACTATGCCAAATTGTTCAAACCTGCCCAAATAATTCAATATCTTCTCAAACCAATCCTCCTCTTTCTCACTGACCTTAAACCCTTTCATTCTGCGTATCTTCACAGTTAGGTATTCTAAAATTATAATATTATTCAGTTTTTTCCTCCATTGGTTCACCCCTAGCTCTTCTGCATTTCCCCAATTACTCGCTATAACCTGTCTGGCTGCAATTACCATCAAATTGACCCATTTACCTCTTTTGTTTTTAATCCGGTGCTACCCAGGCTAATAAGAATCATTAATTTAGATATTTCCACATTTCTACCCACAATTCCCGATATTTATACCAATCTGTTTCCAAAACTTATTAACTAACGGACAACCCCACCACATATGACTGTACGTTCCCATCACTCCACACTTCCTCCAGCAATTCTTACTTCCAGATGACAACCAACCTAGATGGCTTTAAACAAGGATTGGAAGAGGTCAGAGTGCTGTCAACTTTTCCCTTTTCTTGCGAGGAATCCTATTCAGCATAAGGGAATTTCCCTTAAAAAAGGGGAAAAGTTGACAGCTATGGTCAGGGTTAGTGATGGCTACTAGCCATGAAAGCTACCGTATTTTTCGCTCCATAAGACACACATGAACATAAGACGCACCTAGTTTTTAGAGGAGGAAAGGGAAAAAGCCCTGTTTTTTTGAGGATCAGCTGAAAGTAGTGCAGCCTTTTTTTTGCAAAGGGAAAAACCCTGTTTTTTTGAGGATCAGCTGAAAGTGGTGCAGCTTTTTTGCAAAGGGAAAAGCCCTGCTTTTTTGAGAATCAGCTGAAAGTGGTGCAGCTTTTTTTGCAAAGGGAAAAGCCCTGCTTTTTGAGATCAGCTAAAAGTGGTGCAGCTTGTTTTGCAAAGGGAAAAGCCCTGCTTTTTTGAGGATCAGCTGAAAGTGGTGCAGCTTCTTTTTCAAAGAGGAAAAGCCCCGTTTTTATGGGGTTCAACTCACAGTTCTGCAGCTTCTAGTCCTACAGCCATTTCTACAGTTTCCAGACGGATAATCTAATCAGCCAGTCACATGTCGCTGGGGAAACAAACAGCCTCTCTCTGCAGTCAACAATGGAGGCCTGGGCAAGGGGGGGGGGCCTGGAAAGGGAGCCTTATCTCTCTCCGGATTACTTGCTGAACAGTTGTTCAGCGGCTTCCTTTCAATACCCCCTTCTCTCTTTGTAAAAAAAAAAGAGCACAATCTGCTTTTGGCCCCTAGGCTATTCGGCTCCAGGGACCATGCATTCGCTCCATAAGACGCACAGACATTTCCTCTTACTTTTCAGGAGGAAAAAAGTGCGCCTTAAGGAGCGAAAAATACGGTATGCTTTGCCATCATGTTTGAAGGCAGCAATGCTCTCGAATACCAGTTGCTGGAAACCATAGGAGGGGAGAGGGCCCTGATGGTCAAATCCTGCTTGCTAGTTTCCCACTGAGGCATCTGGTTTGATCCCTGTGAGAACAGGGTGCTAGACTAGATGTGCCCTTGGCCTGATCCAGCAGGCTCTTTTACGTTCTTATTGCTGTTTTATTAGGGCCTAAGAGAGATTTGGTCTTCTGTTTGTTCTTGTGGGTGTGCACATAGTCCCTTATTCGCAGCAGGAAACAGAAACCAAGTTCTTTGCTTGTTCAGCGAAGCCGTCTCAATCCTGTTTAAACACCCATCCATGGCGAGTTGCTGGAAACTGACATTCCCCCAGAATTGCAAATGGGTTCTGTCGTATGCTCGCTCTCAGAGTAAAGTGGCTGGGGGACCAGAGGGATTGGAGACCGAGCTTTTCATTGACATCTTGGACTCATAGGATCACATTTGATGAAACCAGCTTCCTAGTTGCCATCAAGACTGTGCTAAAGGAACGGGCTTCGTTAATCAGAGAGAAAAGGCTGGTTGCCAATTTTGAGTTTAAAATACCGAGTCAAATTACAACAACAAGAAGAGTTTGGATTTGATATCCCGCTTTTCACTACCCGAAGGAGACTCAAAGCGGCTAACATTCTCCTTTCCCTTCCTCCCCCACAACAAACACTCTGTGAGGTGAGTGGGGCTGAGAGACTTCAGAGAAGTGTGACTATCCCAAGGTCACCCAGCAGCTGCATGTGGAGGAGAGGGGACGCGAACCCGGTTCCCCAGATTACGAGTCCACCGCTCTTAACCACTACACCACACTGGCTCTACAAGTATATGTAGCAATGCACTTCCATTCTGTAATGCGCTGTTGTCTGCTAGGGCTGCTCCAGACTTCCGAATTGCCATTTGTTCCAATTAAAACACTGGGACAAAAAGGAGGGGGGGGGAAACATGTTTGGACACAGAGCTTTGAAGCATGGACCTGTGCCTAGAAGGTGCAGAGCAAAAGCTAAGCATGGATAAGCTCTTAGTATTGATAATAGAATAATAGGCTTGTGGAAGTGGAAGAATGGATGCTTTTGAATTATGGTGCTGGAGGAGACTCTTGAGAGTCCCATGGGCTGCAAGAAGATCAAACCTATCCATTCTGAAGGAAATCAGCCCTGAGTGCTCACTGGAAGGACAGATCCTGAAGCTGAGGCTCCAATACATGTGAAAAGGATCTAGGAGTCTTGGTAGACCACAAACTTGACATGAGTCAACAGTGTGATGCAGCAGCTAAAAAAGCCAATGCAATTCTGGGCTGCATCAATAGGAGTATAGCATCTAGATCAAGGGAAGTAATAGTAAGACTGTATTCCACTCTGGTCAGACCTCACCTGGAGTACTGTGTCCAGTTCTGGGCACCACAGTTCAAGAAGGATACTGACAAGCTGGAACGTGTCCAGAGCAGGGCAACCAAAATGGTCAAAGGGCTGGAAACGATGCCTTATGAGGAACAGCTTAGGGAGCTGGGTATGTTTAGCCTGGAGAAGAGAAGGTTAAGGGGTGATATGATAGCCATGTTCAAATATATAAAGGGATGTCATATAGAGGAGGGAGAAAGGTTGCTTTCTGCTGCTCCAGAGAAGCAGACACGGGGCAATGGATTCAAACTATAAGAAAGAAGATTCCACCTAAACATTAGGAAGAACTTCCTGACAGTGAGAGCTGTTCGACAGTGGAATTTGCTGCCAAGGAGTGTGGTGGAGTCTCCTTCTTTGGAGGTCTTTAAGCCATCTGTCAGGAATGCTTTGATGGTGTTTCCTGCTTGGCAGGGGGTTGGACTGGATGGCCCTTGTGGTCTCTTCCAACTCTATCATTCTATACTTTTGCCACCTCGTGAGAAGAGAAGACTCCCTGGAAAAGACCCTGATGCTAGGAAAGATGGAGGGCACAAGGAGAAGGGGAAGACAGAGGACAAGATGGTTGGACAGTGTTCTCGAAGCAACTAGCATGAGTTTGGCCAAACTGCAAGAGGCAGTGGAGGATAGGCGTGCCTGGCGTGCTCTTGTCCATGGGGTCACGAAGAGTCGGACACGACTGAATGACTGAATAACAACAAATTGGAAGGGACATTAGGGGTCACCTGGTCCAACTCCCCTCAATGTAGGTATATACAGCTCAAGAATCCCAGACAGATGGTCATCCAACCTCTGTTTAAAAACTTCCGAGGAAGGAGAGTCCGCCACCTTCCAAGGGAATCCATTCCGCTGCTGAATGGCTCTTACCATCAGAGTTCTTCCTGATGTATAGTTGGAATCTCCTTTAAACACCAACATGAAGGCCTTGAATTGGGCCCCAAATAAACTGGCATCCAGTGGAGCTGTTTTAAAGCAGGCCTTATATGAGATCTAAATGGAACCCCAACAAATAAACTGGCTGCTGCGATTTTGGGAGCTGAAGTTTCTTTGTCGTCTTCAAGGGCAGCTCCATGAAGAGGATATTGCAGTAATCCAGCCTGGAAGTCACCAGAGCATGGAAATGTCTTTGGCTCCTTCTTCCCTTCCCACTGCACACCTCTCTGCTTCCCGTGAAGGTGGCTGCTGCTGCTGCTGTTGTTGCCACTGGGGTGGGTGGGTGGGTGGTCCTGTGCCTTCTTCTCTCTCCCCTCCTCCTGCCGCCATTTCCCCCTTGCATAAAAGCTGTGCACCCTGTAAGCCTCTGTGATCCAGGTCCCCTGTTTGCAGAACAGCCCACTCAGCTGGCACAGATGTGAGGATAAATGTGCTGCTTAGGGATCACAGCAAACATCTGAGGCAAAGAGACGGAGGAACGCTTGTCCTCCATTTGATCCGGGGATGCAAACACCGAGCTCTCCTCTCTGCGCTGTCACTATCATGCTTTGCGCTGAACGTCAGCACACATGAAACGGAGAGCAGGTTATTTTTGAGGCTGATGGATCCTCCTCTTCCCCTCCCTCCCTGCCCCATCTGCGTACTGCTGCAGGCTGCGAGAGAAAAGCCCTTTTCAGGGGGCGAACGCATCTCCCTTCTCTTTCCTTGGCATGTTGCAAAAATCCTGCTGCATTTTTGAGACAGCAAAGGGAGCTAACTGTTGCAACAGAGACATAAAAACCCAGCGGATTATGTGGTTTAGAAGCTGCTGCAGGTTCAGGATGGAACCCTCCAAACGGCAAAGGATCAGGTATAAAAGCGGTACAATATTTAACCTGACAGCAATTTATGATATACCAAAGGAAGGGTTTCAATGAATTGCTGCCTCGGGGCTCTCAGGGAAGAGAAGCAGTACAAGGTAGTGTCTAGTGGCTCTGGAATGTCCTTTGAAGCACAGTTTGTTGGCGAGGTTTATCAGGGAAGCAGGAGCAGTGAGGATGGCCTGGGTCTCTCAGCCAATGAAAATACATAATTAAGACCCTGCTGAATCTGGCCAATGGCTCATCTCGTCCAACATCCTGTTCTCACATTGGCCAACCAGATGCTCCAAAGGGTAACCTGCTAGCTAGATGGTTAAGTCCAGTCAAAGGTGACTATGGGGTTTGGCGCTCATCTCGCTTCAGGCCGAGGGAGCCGGCGTTTGTCCACAGACAGCTTTCCGGGTCATGTGGCCAGCAGGACTGTTGGGGTAACCGTTGGAGCAACCTGCTCCAACAGGTCATGAAGGTCGTGAGGATTTGGAGGAATTGAAGAGGGCTGAAGAAGCGATAGGTAGCAAGAGAGGCAAAGGCGGCCGAAGCAGCAGAAGATGGCCGAAAACAAAATAGACTGCAGTCAATTCTTGAAGTGCACTCACTGATAGCGAGCGAGCTCTCCGTCACCTCAAACTGAGGCAGGGGCTATTTATTAGCGTTTCATACAACGTCATCAGCATAACACCAACCAATTACAACTCAGCATTAACAAGCCCTTCTGGGCGGGAAACAGCCTTAATAACCGTTAATTTGGAGGCTTCCTGGCACGCTTTAGCTGGAGCAGAGGGATCCCGACTCCAGTACTGCGTCCTTGGCCGGATCTTCTTTTTCCTTCTGCACGCGGTAGTGCGGAAGGATCAGCACGGCGGCTACACGCACAGGAGACGCTAAAGCGTATTCCCACACAGGACTAAACCGCTTCTGGCGCAACAGGACTCCGTGACGAGTGCCAGAGCACATGGAAACGCCATTTACTTTCCCGCCGCAGTGGTACCTATTTATCTACTCGCACTGGTATGCTTTCGAACTGCTAGGTTGGCAGGAACTGGGACAGAGAAACAGGAGCTCACTCCGTCGCGTGGATTCGAACCGCCGACCTTCCGTATCGGCAAGCTCAAGAGAGGCTCAGTAGTTTAGACCACAGTGCTTAGAAGCAATGCTGCCTCCGACTGAGGAGGCATAGCACAGCCATCCTGGCTAGTAGCCATCAATAGCCCTCTCCTCCATGAATTTGTCTCTCCCCCCCTTTAAAGCCATCTAAGTTGGTGCCAGTCACTGCTTCCTGTGGGCGTGAGTTCCATAGTTTAATATGTGCTTCATGAAGAAGTCCTTCCTTTCATCTGTCCTGAATTTCCCAGCGCTCACCTTCATTGGATGTCTGAGATTTCTGGTGTTATGAGAGAGGGAGAAAAACATTAGCCTGGTCTAGTTGGCTATTTTGTTGTTCATATGTCTATTATTAACCAAAGACCAAGAGGACCAGGGTTTTGGTGGAGCTCAGCTTGGCTTGGATACCCTGTGACTGCAGCGCACGGTTGACGGTTCGATGGCCGACATGCAGATTTGGGCCCAGGAACCATTTCTGAAATGATGCTAAAACACTTTCCCCTTTCCTAAGAAATGCAGTGCAGCATCTGAAACAATCAAGGAGGCGTCATTCATCATTCCAAATGCAAGCGGAGGAATGGAGGGCTCGTGTCTTGCTTAACGCTACATGGCAGTTAATTAACTCCCCAGCAACTGCTGGCGTCCTGTCCCGGGGAGTCTGGCTCTGTGCAGCATTGTGCAGGCGCAGCAGTGGGCTTGGAGACTCTGTGACTGAGCAGAGTTTCATCTTGCTGCTCTGAGTTATTATTCCAAGGACGTTCCTCTGGAACCAGAAGGGGCAGCTCCAGCTCTTCCCCAGCTGCCAATATGCTGCTGCATCACTGAACTATATAATTGCATATTTGTTCCTATTGTATCTCCAAACATCAGGGATCTGTGTGCGAATCCAGGGCATCTGGACCAGCCTGCAGAGCAGAGTCTGCTTCCGGAGGGGATTCCCTTGCTGGCAATTGGCCATGGGTTCTATCAAACAGAGAGCCGTCTTAAGCATATCTGGTGCTGTGGTGCAAAGCTCCCTATGGAGCCGCCCCCCATTTCCCAGAGTTTTTTTTAGGGAGGACGGCACTGCCGGTGGGGCTGGAGGTGGGGGGCAGGGGCTGAAGGGCGGCTCCTCCGGCAGGGAAGAGGTGGAGGCTGGACGTAGTTCCTCCTGGCTCAACTGGCCACTTTGTGCCACGGTGGCAACGGCAAACGGAGGCTCTAGGAGCAAAGACATCACCTTGCCGACAAAGGTCCATATAGTTAAAGCTATGGTTTTCCCAGTAGTAATGTACGGAAGTGAGAGCTGGACCATAAAAAAGGCTGATCGCCGAAGAATGGATGCTTTTGAATTATGGTGCTGGAGGAGACTCTTGAGAGTCCCATGGACTGCAAGAAGATCAAACCTATCCATTCTCAAAGAAATCAGCCCTGAGTGCTCACTGGAAGGACAGATCCTGAAGTTGAGGCTCCAGTACTTTGGCCACCTCATGAGAAGAGAAGACTCCCTGGAAAAGACCCTGGTGTTGGGAAAGATGGAGGGCACAAGGAGAAGGGGACGACAGAGGATGAGATGGTTGGACAGTGTTCTCGAAGCTACTAACATGAGTTTGGCCAAACTGCGGGAGGCAGTGAAGGATAGGCGTGCCTGGCGTGCTCTGGTCCATGGGGTCATGAAGAGTCGGACACGACTGAACGACTGAACAACAACAACATCTCACCCCTGACCAGCCCCTGCATGTGTGATGCGCTGCAGGGAAGAGCTGCAGGCTGTGCAAACCTTCAGGCCGTTATGCTGCTCCTCTGCGGGGAACAGACAAGAGGTAAAGGCTTAAGGCAACTGCAGCCCGTGGGCAAAAACCCTCAAAGGAGGTGAAAGATACTCGGAGTCGAGTGTGAATTTCATGCTCTTTATTCAGCTCATAGTAGTGAGGACTGTAGTTCCCCCAAAACGTTTGCTTTATATACACTATTTACACAATGGGCCCCACGTGATTGGCTAATTCCGGGATACTCCTGTATGCCAATCAGAGTGCAGATTCACTTCCACCTGGAGCTGGATTGGGTGGCTCCTGCGGACCAATCAGACTGCTGCAATCTCAATCCTATTGTTCTGGGACCAATCAGACTGCTGCAATCTCAATCCTATTGTTCTGGGACCAGTCAGACTGCTGCAATCTCAATCCTATTGTTCTGGGACCAGTCAGACTGCTGCAATCTCAATCCTATTGAACTCAGTACATAACACCCCTCCCCTCTAAGTTCCAGTCCTGCCTGGGAGGTTGCATCCATAGTCCTCAAGGTACGCTGGTCGCCTACGTGTGCGTTGCGGCCTAGGCTGTTCCCTGGTCAGGGGTTCTGGTTCTGGCTCGTGTTCCGAGGCTGCTGGTTGTGATGGGGCTGTTTGGTCTGGCGCAACCAGCTCGCTCTGTCGTGGCTCTGGTTCCGGTGCCCTTTCGGCCTCTCGGGTCCTCTCAGTATTTACTGATTCTGCCTCCCCTGCCGGCCCCTCCTGCTCTACGGGTCTCAATGCCCCACTGTTCCCTTGGGACTCCTCTGACCTGTCCTCCTCCTGGTTTTCTCCTGGGAATCGTCGCCGTAGCTGGTCGCAGTGGTGGCGCCAGCATTGCCCCCCCTCTGTTAGCACCTCGTATGACACAGGGCCCGTCACCCTGGTGACTGTGGCGGGTACCCATGCTGGGCCTGCCCCAAAATTCTTTGCGTACACTGGATCTTGGGCCACAAAGGTCCGGGGGTTCCTGCCTTCACCCACCACTACCTCATCCTGAGCTCTGTCGGGGTGGAGGCGGTCCAGTCTGATTGCAAGGCGCCGGCCCATTAGTAGCTCAGCGGGGCTCCGGCCAGTCGTTGAGCTGGGGGTGCTGTGCTGTGCTAGAAGGAATGTGGCAAGGCGGTACTCCCAGTCCCCTTGCGTCATGCGGCGTAGGGTGTCCTTGGTGGTCCGCACCATGCGCTCTGCTTGGCCATTGGTGGCAGGGTGGAATGGTGCTGAGCGGATGTGGCGGATGGCATTCTGCGTTGTGAAGGTCAGGAATTCTTCTGACGTAAATGCGGTTCCGTTGTCTGAGACGAGAGTGTCAGGGAGTCCATGGGTTGCAAACAGCCTGCGTAGTACCTTGATGGCTGCGGACGTAGAAGTGGATGGTACCAGTGCGACTTCCAGCCATTTGGTGTAGGAGTCCACCACTATGAAGAATGTTTTCCCCTGGAAGGGGCCCGCGAAGTCCATGTGCAGCCGTGACCATGGTGCTCGGGCGGACTCCCAGGACTGCACTGGGGACCTTGGGGGATCTGGGCGGGATTCTTGGCAGGCCTGGCAGTGTTTGACCCAGGTCTCTATCTCTCCGTCAATCCCTGGCCACCATACATAACTCCTGGCGAGGGCCTTCATTCTCACTACCCCTGGGTGTGTCTCGTGAAGGGCTGCAAGGACCCTTTTGCGAAGGGGCTCAGGAACGACGACCCTGCTTCCCCATAACAGGCACCCCTTGTGGGCCGACAGTTCATGTTTACGGGTTGTGTAGCCAGCGAATTCTGGCCCGGGGCTGCTGCTGGGCCATCCCCTCCACACCCAGTCCAGGACCCGGGAGATGACCCTATCTTTCTTGGAATGGTGTGCAACTTCTTGTGCCTGAATAGGGCGGTCGGGAAGCAGCTCCAGGCTCATAACCTCTTGTGCGGGTGCTGGGTCGGGGCCTGTTTCTGGTAGTGGTAGCCTGCTGAGAGCATCTGCGTGGCCCATCGCTTTCCCAGGGCGGTGAATCAGTACATACTGGTAGCCGGCAAGGAAAATTGACCACCTGAGGACACGAGGAGACAGCACTTGGGGGGTCTGCTTTTCGGGGGCAAACAAACCAAGCAACGGCTTGTGATCAGTCACCACGGTAAAGGGCCGCCCGTACAAGAAATCATGGAATTTTTTTACGCCCTTCACGATTGCCAGACCTTCCTTGTCGATTTGCGAGTAGTTCCGCTCGGCTGCGGTGAGTGTCTGGGAAAAGTATGCCACTGGCACCTCTCTTCCATCTGGGAGTTGGTGTCCAAGGACAGCGCCAATGCCGTAGGGTGAGGCGTCGCATGCTAGCACCACCGGCAGCCTCTCGTCGAAGTGTGCCAAGACCGAGTTTGAGACGAGCAAGTCCTTGACTGCCTGGAATGCGGCCTCCTGGCGCTGGCCCCACACCCAAGGGGCCCGCTTGTCCAGGAGTCTGTGTAGGGGCTCTGCTACTGCTGCCTTATGGGGAAGGAAGGCATGGTAAAAGTTCAATAGCCCCAAGAAGGCCTGAAGTTCAGTCTTGCCCTTGGGCGCTGGGGCATCACAAATGGCCCGTACCTTGTCCCCAGTCGGGTGGACCCCTTCTGCATCCACCATAAATCCCAGAAAGTCCACCTGAGGCACTCCTAGTAGACACTTTTCCCGCTTCACCTTGAGACCCGCCGTCTGGAAACGGTGCAGAACGGTGCGAAGGCGGTCCTCAAACTCCTCTGCCGTGGGCCCGGCAATCAACACATCATCGAAGAAGGGGGTGACGCCAGGAATCCCTTTAAGCAGCGAGTCCATTAGATTCTGGAATATGCCTGGTGCCACGCTGACACCGAATTGCAGCCGCTTTACCTTGAACGCTCCCCTGTGCGTCACAATCGTCTGTGCCTCTGCTGTGGCTTCATCTACTGGCAGCTGTTGATAGGCTTGGGCCAAGTCCAGCTTGCCAAAATTTTTTGACCCAGCCAGGGTGGCGAGGACATGGCTGACCACTGGCACTGGGTATGCGTGGGCCATGAGGGCCTTGTTTATGGTACATTTGTAGTCTGCGCAGATGCGGACTGAACCATTAGGCTTGACGGGTGTGACGATCGGGGTTTCCCAGGTGGCATTAGGTACAGGCTCCAGCACTCCTTGCTCCACGAGCCGGTCCAATTCCTCGTCTATACGGGGTTTCAGGGCGAACGGGACCCGGCGGGCCTTGAGCCTGACAGGTCGTACTGTGGGGTCCAGCTGTAGGGCAACAGGGGGGCCCGTATACTGTCCCAATTTCCCATCGAAAACCGCCGGAAACTCCTTGCATATGGCGTCCACATCCATTTGTAAGCTAGTGCGGTTCACCCCGGTGACGGCTAGCCCCAGTGGTCCAAACCATGCCAATCCCAGTAAGCTAACATAGGAGCCCTTGACCACGAGCAAGTCCAGTTGCCGCGTCCGCCCTCGATATTGCACCCTGAAGGTCCCCACCCCCATTGTGGGGACCTTACGTTTCTGGAAGTCCCGGAGGGTGAATGGGGCCGGCCTGAGTTTGGGACCCCCACTAGGGCACAGTTTCCTTAAAGTCCGTGCCGAGATTATGGATAGGGTTGAACCTGTGTCCAGCTCCATGCGGCACGGGGCCCCCTCTATCTGTACCTCTACATAAATTTTCTCTATGTTGGGGTGGGGCAACTGGTATACCTGGTAGTCCGTGGTCTCCGTCGAGTTGCCTTGGTGCGTTGGGCCCCGGGACCTGGGGCTCTTGGGGCGGTCATCTGATGCCTGGCGTCGGGTGGGCCGAGCCCGACACACCCGGGCGATGTGGCCTGATTTTCTGCACTGCCTGCATTCGGCATTGCGGAAACGGCAGGTCCTCCTCTCGTGATTCTCCCCGCAGCTTGCGCAGTTCCCTCCTTCTGGTCGAGGCAGCTGTGGTGTGTGCACGGCTTGAGTGCGCTGCTGTACTCTGTGCACCTCCTCCCTGTCTGATCCTGAATCGTCGATGAGGTCCTCCTGGTGGACCCTTGGTTGGGACGGCACGCTCGGCCGTGCCTCTTGCATCGACCTCTCGGCGGCTTCTGTTGCCAGGGCCTCCTCCAGAACGACCTGGAACGTTAGGTCCTTCTTGGCATAGAGGCGTCGTTGCAGCTTCTCGTCCCTCAGGCCACCGACGAGGCGGTCACGCAGCATGTTCTCCAACTCTGAGAAGTTGCAGAACCGAGCGGCTTGGCGGAGGGAGGTCACAAACCCCGTTATGGTTTCCCCAGGGGCTTGCCGCTTTGCATAGAAGGCATTTCGACGAGCCACCACCGAGGGCTGTGGCGAGAAGTGCCCCTTCAGCCGTTCCACTATTGTTTTGTAAGGAACGGTAGCGACATCATCAGGCGCAAGGAGAGCCCGGGCGATTTCGAATGTCTCCTCTCCGCAGACGCTGAAGAATATCGCCCTCTTCTTGGCATCGTTGGTGACCCCTTTAGCTTCTAGAAGAAAGGTGAAACGGGTGGCATATCCTTCCCAGTCTCCTGATGCTGGGTTGAACGGCGAGAAGCTGCTGTCTGTTGCCATCTTGAGTTCCTTGGGACCCGGAGCTGAAGCCTGGATACACGGTGTGAGGCAGCTGTGCGGCAGGTGGCGTTGCTGCGGTGCTGTGTGTTGCAGTCAGCTCAGCGGGATCCCATCCTCGTCGCCAGTGAAAGATACTCGGAGTCGAGTGTGAATTTCATGCTCTTTATTCAGCTCATAGTAGTGAGGACTGTAGTTCCCCCAAAACGTTTGCTTTATATACACTATTTACACAATGGGCCCCACGTGATTGGCTAATTCCGGGATACTCCTGTATGCCAATCAGAGTGCAGATTCACTTCCACCTGGAGCTGGATTGGGTGGCTCCTGCGGACCAATCAGACTGCTGCAATCTCAATCCTATTGTTCTGGGACCAATCAGACTGCTGCAATCTCAATCCTATTGTTCTGGGACCAGTCAGACTGCTGCAATCTCAATCCTATTGTTCTGGGACCAGTCAGACTGCTGCAATCTCAATCCTATTGAACTCAGTACATAACAGGAGGCAAGGACAGAATGTAAAGCGATGCCCAGAGGCTGGAGGAGGGGGCCCCACCTTTGCCTCTCTAGAAATGGAGCAGGGATTCTCCTGCTCCTCTTTGGCTCTTCGATCAGCATATTCAAAGCAAACGATCAAAAAGGTCCTTGGCTGATGTTGGGGCGGGGGGTGGGGGTGCAGCATGTCCCAGGACAGCATCACCCCTTCAAGATCTGGGTTCTCCTGTAGCTGCTCTTTCCCGCTGCCAGGAACACAAAGGACTTAAAAGATGGCCTTGTCGGAGCCACTAAACAAAATCTGATTAAGCTGCCAAGCTGGATTTGCAATTGTTACAAAAGGTGGCATGTCAGATGGTAAGATGTTATTAAGGGGCGCGGAAAAAAACCCAGAGAATTGTGTGAGCTTTTCTTCCTTCCCGCCACTCTGCAAACACTTCAGATTGCAAGCATAATGTACAGACCTTTTCCTAGCGCGGCTCTCTCGAAAGGTTATTCCCAAGGAGGAAAGTGAGTTATGGCGAAATGTGCGCTATGAAAAAAACGAGAAGTCCTGTGTAAATGAGCTTTGGAGCAAGAAGGCAAGTTGCCACAGAAGGATGAAGAAAGGACCGTATACTTTCTCACAGGGCAGCCTCCTCTGTCCTGTGTGCCCCAAAGAGACAGAATGCCAACACTCAGCTACAGAAAGGAATCATAGAATCATAGAATTGTGCAGTTGGAATGTACCCCCAAGGATAATCTCTTCCACCCCTTCAATGAAGGAATTACAGCTAAAGACATCCGTACAACCCAAACTTGAAAACCCCCAAGAAAGGAAAGCCACCACCTTCTGGGTGGAACAGCTCTTACCCTAAGAAGGGTTGTTAAGAGCTTTATAGACTAGTCTTGACACTATTACTTTGAGTATCTTCCTTCTGCGTGGGGCTGCTAGGGAAACGGGACTCAGCCTGTGTGTCCATCAAGTCTTGAGTAGCAGAAAGTGATTGCTTTATAATGAAGGTGTTTACCAAGGCAATTATGTCCCATTTATCACAAATGAGAGATGAATCCCTTCCGTGTTCCCCCACCAGCTCCCTGCACATAATTCACGCATTATTCTTGTCTGGCAGGGGCGGCCCCAGTCGAGTTTCCCGGGGAGAGTTAGCCACTTGTCATTCAAAAGGGGAGCCTGTCATTCTGCAAGGGAAGAATTAGCAGCACGTGGAGTCCAATGAAGGGGAGTGGGGCGGGGGGCAGAGAGAAGGAATGGGATTCTAGCCATGTCCCGAGTCCAGAATCTTGGGATGCAAGTGAGGAAAATCTGCTGCCCTCTCTGGGATCAGGCAGCTGGAAAAAGCCAGGGATTGACTCTGACCCCACCCAGGGCACCCAGAACAAATTCAAATTCAAATTTTATTTGCGTAGCCGACTGGCCATAGCATCTAAAAGACAAACACCAACAAAAATACAACAAATATGGTTACCAATAAAACCTTATAACCTATTAAAGCCTATTAAAACTCAAGGTACCCAGAGCCATATTCCTATTTTCGTTGGTGCTAGAAAGAATCGATGGGGTCCCCAAAGGACATTTGGAATCACAGTTTCTCCTCTACTACATTTTTTACTTATTTAAATTTCCCAAAAATATTAAATAATGAAGACCCAAACCAATGGATTCAATAATGAAAGGGCTAGCGCTGTGCTGTTTGTATTGTAGCTTTATGTTTGTTTGTTTTTTTAAAAAAATAATCTTTCGTATTTATCTACAGTTTTAATTCTATTAATGTTTAATTGTTTTTCATTATTCCCTCCTCTATGCTTTTAGCTGCTCCTATTTTATCTGTAAGCCACCTTGAGTCCCTGTCAAGGAAAAAGGTGGGGTATACAGTCAAACCTCGGTTCCCAAATGCCTCTTCCATTTTTTGGAATGTTTCTGCTACTGAACGCTGAAAACCCCGGAAGTAAGTGTTCCAGTTTTCGAACGTTTTTCGGAAGCCAACCGGGAGCCGTGCCTCGGTTGTTGAACGGTTGTTGAACATTTCGGAAGCTGGACAGGCTTCTGGAACTAATTATGTTCGACAGCAGAGGTTTGACTGTACATAAATACATAAATAAAACAGCTTTTTTTCTGGAAGTACTCACCAGTACGCAGTACCACCCCCCAAAAAAAATCTTGGCTGCTGCTGATAATCAGCTTAATGTTTTTTGAAATTCTAAGCCATGTACCAACAAATAAAAAGCAGTAAAACATTATACTGTAATCGAAAACAGAGATAAAAGCAGGAATCTAATGATGTATATGGTTGTCCCCTGTTTGTGCAGAGAGAAGGACACCACGTTTTAATAGAATTGTATTGTTATGAGTTTGGAGCCAGGGGGTTAGTCTGAATGAATTCATAGTACCATTCTGTTCTGCCTTGGTCAGACCATAACTGGAGTACAGAGGACAGTTCAGGACCCTAAAGAAGGATATTGACAAGCTGGAACATGTGCAGAACAGAGTGGCCGAGATGCTAAAGCAGGGGTCAGCAACCTTTTTCAGCCGTGGGCTGGTCCACCATCCCTCAGACCATGTGGTGGGCAGGACTATATTTTTTGGGGGGAAATGAATGAATTCCTATGCCCCACAAATAACCCAGAGATGCATTTTAAATAAAAACACACATTCTGCTTATGTAAAAACACCAGGCAGGCCCCACAAATAACCCAGAGATGCATTTTAAATAAAAGGACACATTCTACTCATGTAAAAACACGCTGATTCCTGGACTGTCCGTGGGCCGGATTGAGAAGGCGACTGGGCCGCATCCGGCCCATGGGCCTTAGGTTGCCTACCCCTGTGCTAAAGGGTCTGAAAATCAAATTTAATGAGGAAGAACGGTTGTGGAAGTTGGGTATGCTGAGCCTAGAGGTGACTGAGAGGTGATATGAGAGCCTTTTTCAAATATCTTAAGGGCTGTCTTCACATGGAAGACGGAGGTAGCTTGTTTTCTTCTGCTCTGAAGGAGAAGACCCAAACCAATGGATTCAAGTGACAAGAAAGGAGATTTTGACTAAACACTAGGAGTTATTTTCTGACGGTAAGAAATATTTTACACCGCAACGGACACCCTCAGAAGGTGGTGGACTCTCCTTCACTGGAGGTTTTTAAAGAGGGGTTGGATGGCCATCTGTCAGGGATTATATGTATACCTGAAGGAGCGTCTCCACCCCCATCATTCAGCCGGGACACTGAGATCCAGCGCCGAGGGCCTTCTGGCGGTTCCCTCACTGCGAGAAGCAAAGCTACAGGGAACCAGGCAGAGGGCCTTCTCGGTAGTGGCACCCGCCCTGTGGAACACCCTCCCATCAGATGTCAAAGAGATAGACAACTACCAGACATTTAGAGGACATCTGAAGGCAGCCCTGTTTAGGGAAGCTTTTAATGTGTGATATTTTAATGTATTTGATTTTTGTTGGAAGCTGCCCAGAGTGGCTGGGGAAATCCAGCCAGATGGGCGGGGTACAAATAATAAATATTATTATTATTATTATTATTATTATTATTATTATTATTATTATGTTGTGGTTCCTGCATTGCAGGGGGTTAGACTAGATGACCGCTGTGGTCACTTTCAACTCTACAGTTCTGTTATTCTAGATTCTAATGAGGGGCTGTCTTAATGCCCTTCACGAAAAGCAAAAGGGTTTTGGGGTGAAGCTGCTGCAAGTTCCCGAGGCTGATGTGTAACTTGGCCTAAGGCAGCTGCCGGCATCCTGCCCACGATAGTCTTGTGGCTGCCCGTTCAGCTCTTGCCTGGGTTGCGTTTTGGCTCTCGAAACACTTAAACTGATGGATTTGTACCCAATTTCTCTGGCTTTTGTTTGGCGTGATGTGGGAGAGTGGAAACGTGGAAATCGATAGGAGGAAGGCGAGTGAAATAAAGCGACAACGAGCGCAGCAGAGGCCGGGATTGCAATGCGGCGCTCCGACGCTCCTTCAAACAAGCCCATTGTCCCTCCTCAGATTTCCTCTTGGACAAGCAATTGTGAAGCCAGCCTGTCCAGGAAAAATGAGCTGTCATTCCACACAGTGAACAAACACCATCGATTTTAACGCGTGTGCATTTCGGAGAGGGGAGGGAGCTGCGGAAAGCGCAACGCAGCACGGCGCCTCTCGCAGCACAAGGCTCATTCAGCAGGAAATAAATGCCCCGTTTTGTTAAGTCTGCAGGCAAAAACAACAGCCATAGGAATCCTAGTAGCTCCTGGAAGCATCTTCACAGCACTGCAGAGAGAATTCCCCCTTTTGTCAAGAGCCGGTGAATCCGCTTGCGATGGTTCTGCAACAAAAGGGTCTCCCCATCTGATGAGGAGGCACTGAACAGGGTTGGCCCAAAACATTTTGACGCTTGAGGAAAACTGGTGCCTGCTCCACCTGGTATTTGGAGGTAGACTGCCCCTGAACCTGAAGGCTCTATTTATTTCCCCTTGGCTCCCCAAGCTCAGACAGGGAGCCTGGCCAGGCAGGCAAGTGAGTTGCTTTGGCTACCCACCTGAGGGGGCCTCCCAGCACCAGGTTGATGCTTTCCCACCTGTCTGCCTCTGTCCATCACGGCTCACGTAGGCATGGAGAATGTGCGTATGAGCTTAACAGTGCTTAGCTTTTCTAGTTACAGTGGTTCGCTGCTTTGTTAATGTTGCTAATATGGTTTTTTTAGACCATAAATACCGCGTTCATTTGTTCATCATATTACATGACTTTTGCTGAAATTGTGATGTTTAGCTTGTTTCGGAGTTGCTCCTTTGTTTAATAGTGTTTTATAGTTTGTAATTGTTTAATCGATGGTTTGTTAATTATTCTATATGATTTGTGCTGTATTTATGATGCCTTTTTTTTTTGTTCTATCGCAGGCATGTCCAACAGGTAGATCGCGATCTACTGGTAGATCACCGGGTGTTCCTGGTAGATCCTGGTTGACCTCTGGCCCCTCAGTGATCTTCTCATTACAAAAAAGCAAAGCAAAAAAAAAAAGAGCAACTCTGGCTTCCTAAAAAAAAGCTCCACAACTTTGGGTAGATCACTGGCAGTCTTTCGACGACAACGGGTAGATCACTGCCAGTTTTTTAATACTGTGAGTAGATCGCAGACTATTGGGAGATGGAAGTCCCTGTTCTATCGGGACGCAGGTGGCGCTGTGGGTTAAACCACAGAGCCTAGGGCTTGCCGATCAGAAGGTTGGTGGTTCGAATCCCCGCGACGGGGTGAGCTCCTGTTGCTCAGTCCCAGCTCCTGCCAACCTAGCAATTCGAAAGCACGTCAAAAGTGCAAGCAGATAAATAGGTACTGCTCCAGCGGGAAGGTAAATGGTGTTCACGTGCGCTGCTCTGGTTCACCAGAAGCGGCTTAGTCATGCTGGCCACATGAACCGGAAGCTGTATGCCGGCTCCCTCGGCCAATAAAGCGAGATGAGCACCACAACCCCAGAGTCATCCGCGACTGGACCTCATGGTCAGGCGTCCTTTTACCTTTATTACCGGTATGTTCTATCATGCTTGTTGTTCGGTCGTTCAGTCGTGTCCGACTCTTCGTGACCCCATGGACCAGAGCACGCCAGGCACTCCTGTCTTCCACTGCCTTCTGCAGTTTGGTCAGACTCATGTTGGTAGCTTCGAGAACACTGTCCAGCCATCTCGTCCTCTGTCGTCTATCATGCTATTGTTTTTTTTAATTGCTTGTAAGCTGCTTTGAGACCCATTTGGATGACAAGCAGGCACAGAAATACAAGCAATCAAATCCCTTCCTTCCTCCACTAGCCAGATTGCCTTGGAGAGTTTTTGCCTTTGCCTGGGTCCTGTACCTCACCTGCTTTTTGCCCAAAGTGGGGCTTGAACCCACGGCCCTGAGATGAAGAATCTCATTCTCTACCGAGTGAGCTGTCAAGGAGGTTTTCTAGTTTGTATGTGTGGACTGACACCATCAGTTTTCAGGGCTACTTTGGGGTAGTAACTTGCCTGCTGAAGAGATTTACGCTCACTTAAGTTTCCTTGATCTATTTTAAGTGAGTTATTTTTAGAGAATTCCTTTGATTCAGCGCTGGTCATTTGTTCTGTGTTTTATGACTATATAACGTTTATGTCACGTTAATGATTTCATTGTACATTCCTGTGATATTTTTAATGGCACTTCACAAATACTCTCAGAAATAACGTTAACTGTTGAACTGATAGTATTGGAGAGATGTTCTAATTGCTTTAGAAGCCGGGATGGCTCTGCCTTGGCTCCACAGCTGGAGGCAGCAATGCTCCTGAATTCCAGTTGCTGGAAACCACAGAGCGGAAGAGTTCCGCTGTTGTGCTCGAATCCTGCTGTTGCATTTCCCATTGGGACATCTGGATGGCCGTGTGGAGAACAGGATGCTGAGCTAGATGCAACCCCTTTCGTCTTATCCTGACCAGCAGGGCTGGATTTATGCTTTTTGTTGTACTGTATTTAGACTGTTTTCTGTAACCCACTTGGCCCACAGACATCTCTGTGGGAAATACGGTGTTATGTACTGAGCTGAATAGGATCCAAAATGCAGCAGTCTGATTGGTCCTAGAACAATAGGGTTCAGAATGCAGCAGTCTGATTGGTCCTAGAACAATAGGATTCAGAATGCAGCAGTCTGATTGGTCCTAGAACAATAGGGTTCAGAATGCAGCAGTCTGATTGGTCCTAGAACAATAGGATTCAGAATGCAGCAGTCTGATTGGTCCTAGAACAATAGGGTTCAGAATGCAGCAGTCTGATTGGTCCTAGAACAATAGGATTCAGAATGCAGCAGTCTGATTGGTCCTAGAACAATAGGATTCAGAATGCAGCAGTCTGATAAGTCCTAGAACAATAGGATCCAGAATGCAGCAGTCTGATTGTTCCTAGAACAATAGGATCCAGAATGCAGCAGTCTGATAGGTCCTAGAACAATAGGGGCCATAATGCAGCAGTCTGATAGGTCCTAGAACAATAGGGTCCAGAATGCAGCAGTCTGATTGGTCCTAGAACAATAGGATTCAGAATGCAGCAGTCTGATAGGCCCTAGAACAATAGGGTCCAGAATGCAGCAGTCTGATTGGTCCTAGAACAATAGGATCCAGAATGCAGCAGTCTGATTGGTCCTAGAACAATAGGGTTCAGAATGCAGCAGTCTGATAAGTCCTAGAACAATAGGATCCAGAATGCAGCAGTCTGATTGGTCCTAGAACAATAGGGTTCAGAATGCAGCAGTCTGATTGGTCCTAGAACAATAGGATTCAGAATGCAGCAGTCTGATTGGTCCTAGAACAATAGGGTTCAGAATGCAGCAGTCTGATTGGTCCTAGAACAATAGGATTCAGAATGCAGCAGTCTGATTGGTCCGCAGGAGCCGCCCAATCCAGCTCCAGGTGGAAGTGAATCCGCAACCCGATTGGCATACAGGAGTATCCCGGAATTAGCCAATCACGTGGGGCCCATTGTGTAAATAGTGTACATAAAGCAGACGTTTTGGGGAAACTGCATTCCTCACTACTATGGGCTGAATAAAGAGCATGAAATTCACACTTGACTCCAAGTATATTTCATACGGTCTCTGAATAAACTGGCGAGGACTCTTCCGCTAGACACGGCTCCATGGCTCAGGGCCTCCCAAGACCTCTAGCTGAAACAGGCTTGCGGGGCAGAGGGTGGGTGGGGGGGACATCTGAGCCTGGAGGGCCCCTGCCAGCCACGATGGACGTTCCCAAGTTAGAAGCGCCAACGGCTCCCTTGCTTCCTGCAAGGCTGCTCTGTGTGGTTACATAAGAGCCATGTCCCTCGCTTTCCACCGACAACATCAGGTGCTTTCAGACATGCCCCAGGTGAAAGCAATTTGGAGGGGCAACGAGGGAAGCACAACAGAAATCCATCAACACTTGATCCTTTTATTGATCTGAATCTATAAAAGGGAGATGCAGCAGAAGCAGCTGAGACCGAACCCTCAAGCACAGGCCTCTCATCATTTGACTCTTGCTGGCGAGATGAGCTTTTTTGGGGCTGACAGAGCCAGCCAGCCGTCCATTAGTCATTTTGCCAGCGCAGCAGTTTATCCCTGTCACTTGGGCCATGTGATAATATTTGGTCTATTTTTAAGATCTGATCTCACATTTTTTATTCATAGTGAGTTTAGATTTATATATATTGAAGATCAATACAACCCCTCTAGGATGGCTGCATTATTAATAAAGGCGATGTTTTCAAGCTGAAGGCAGCTACTTAGTAAATGGAATTTTAAGGGAGGGGGAAAAATATTTTCTTTTGGTTTCCTTTTTGCCCTCAGAGCCCGAGGAAAGCCCGAAATTGCCCTGTGATGTCATGGGGTCCAGTTTCTTAGGTTATGAGCAAAAGTGGAGACGATTAAGGCAATCTTCTCAAGAATTGTGCACCGGGGAGAGAAAGGAATTCTTCGCACTATGGAACTCCCTCCCACTGGAGACAGGGATGACCACCAACCTAGACAGCTTTAAGAGAGGACTGGACAAATTCATGGAGGAGAGGGCTATCGATGGCTGTGCTCTACCTCCGCAGCTTGAGGCAGCAATGCTTCTGAAGATCAGTAATACCAGTTGCGTATTGAGGACCTCAAGCCGCCCCCCAATGAATTGACACAGGAGACATAATTTTTGTTTGGGTTTTTGGCAATAATTTAGGCCACAATTTTATTTAAATACAAATTCGGTGAGTGGTTGCGGAGGCATTGGTTCAGACTACTGTCCTACCGGGACAGAGGCCGGCCTAAAACCAGCGATTGGGAGAATGCCGCTGAGGAGAGTTAAGGAGCGGGGGGAAACAACGCTTCCCTCTCCCCATGGTCCCGGGGACTCGGCCACGGCCCTAACCCCTACCGGGGGCTTCGGACAAAGCATAAGAGTCGCCGGATTCCTTTAACAGAATTCCCAGTATCATCATGATTCTGGATGGGAACCGCCCAATCCAGCGATCCACACAGGAACCAATGCCTAACCGCCAACCTTACAAGTTGTGACAAGTTGCTACTGGAGTAGGCGAAAACCAAATGGCAACAGCCAATCAGCCAAATGGACAAATTCCTACTGGGCCTCTGCCCCAAAAGCAGACGACCCCATGACAGGCAGTTGCAAGGTCAAGCGAAGAGGCCTATGAAAAGAGGGGTGGGTGGGTGATCAGAAGCCGAAGCCAAGAGAAAGATCACCCTGCGTGCACTAAGCTGTCCATCACAAATTGCTACATCTAGCTTTGCCCAGTAACATCTCTCTGCCCTATAGCTGCTAAGGCCGGCTACCGGCCCCACCCCCACAGAAAGGGATGTGTCTTGCCAGGTCCCGTTCGCAACACGTGCTCTTACTCATGGTAGAACCCGATTTATCAAAAGATAATTGATAAAACCAACAATGTTTTGTTTTTAAAGTATATTAAATGTGCATGGCTGCTACAGTGTTGGACTAGGACTAGGACCAACACCAAGGTTCGAATCCACACCTGACCATAAAACTCACTGGGTGACCTTGGGCCAGTGGGTTTAACTCGAGTTAAACTACCTCACAAGGTTGTTGTGGGGGGTTAAACGAAGAGGGAGAGAACCATGTAAGCCACTGGGATCTCCATGGAGAAGAAGGCAGGATAGAAATACAATAAACAGATAACAATAAAATTACAGGTCAGGCACCATTAGATGGAGCACTAGTCTGAGTGGGTAGGGTTGCCATGGAAATAGCCGGAATACTGCAGTCGGAAGCAGTGTCCGGGTGGAAATTGCTAAAAATGTCCGGTAAAATCCGGATGTATGGCCACCCATGTCGGCAGTGTCGTTTTGGGCGATTTACCTGAAAAATAGCTCCAAAACGTCATTTTTAGAACCGATTTTGTCAATAAAATCTCAACAACTTCTATGTCCGGATTGTCACTTTTTAAAAAACGGCAACCCTAGAGTTGGGTAAGGCAACTTCTTCTGCTCCTACAGAGAAAGGCAAGGCAAATGGGGGCGCTTGGGGGTCACCCAGGGATCTCGAGGCCAAACTTGGCTTTGATGCAGATCCTTCCTAGACATAGAGCCCACCGGGCTCTTTGTCACTCTGCCGCCTCTTCAAGGTGGAGGCTGTGCTTCTAGGAACTCCTTTGTTCCTTCTTTCCTCCCACCCTCCCTGTGGGCAAATCCTTCACTTCCCAATTCCAGTCCTAACAGACAGCGATGGCACTGGGAAAACATGAGCTGGAACGGAACAATCCAACGCCAAGGATCTGGAGTTGTCACCGCAAGTTGTCCTGGCTGCATTGAGGGCTGGGGCTGGAGAGGACTGCCAGGGTGGTGCTCACATCCCTCAAGGTATGGCAGGAGTCACATTGGGGAGCAGGCTGGCTGCTGAGATGACCCACAGCCTGGCTCTTGAATGGATTTGCTCCCTGTCAGTCAACAGAAAGGCTGCCAGCCGCATGCCTCTTCCTCCCAGCCATGAGCTTCTACAGATGATCTAATCCAGGGGTCAGTAAACTTTTTCAGCAGGGGGGCGGTCCACTGTCCATCAGACCTTGTGGGGGTCCGGACTATATTTTGGAAAAAAATATGAATGAATTCCTATGCCCCACAAATAACCCAGAGATGCATTTTAAATAAAAGCACAGGTTCTACTCATGTAAAAACACCAGGCAGGCCCCACAAATAACCCAGAGATGCATTTTAAATAAAAAGACACATTCTACTCATGTAAAAACACCAGGCAGGCCCCACAAATAACCCAGAGATGCATTTTAAATAAAAAGACACATTCTACTCATGTAAAAACACCAGGCAGGCCCCACAAATAACCCAGAGATGCATTTTAAATAAAAGCACACGTTCTACTCATGTAAAAACACCAGGCATGCCCCACAAATAACCCACAGATGCATTTTAAATAAAAGCACACATTCTACTCATGTAAAAACACGCTGATTCCCAGACCGTCTGCGGTCCAGATTTAGAAGGCGATTGGGCCGCATCCGGCCCCCGGGCCTTAGTTTGCCTACCCATGATCTAATCTGAGCCATGAGCTTTGAAGCAGAATGTGAGTCATGAACCTTCGCAGGCCCCTGTCAGGCTGTGCGTCCAAAAGATGTACAGAGCTGTGGAATCCTGACAGATTCCGCCCCTGTATAAGCAAGAGTGCGTGTGTGTGCGCGCACGCACACACAGAGAGCGAGAGAGCGCACCCTTCCTTGCCTAAGAACAGCAGCAGGAGGGGGGCACACCCCTTGAGGCCCCGAAATGGCACAGTGGAAGCTCAGCCGGTCCTTTTACAGGCTGAGGATGGGACAGCTGAAGGAGCTGACTGTACCTTAGCCTGGTAGATAGAGAATGTCAGGTTTCGTTTTTGGTGAACAATTTTACTGGTACCACAACCTTTGAGGTGGCCAAATTTCTTTTTTTGGCCCTTAAACGGCGCAAGGTTAAAATCGATAGTATCGATATGGGTTTTTATGTATAATCTACTTTTAGTGTATGCTTTAGTGTAAACCCCTCTGAGTTGTTTCAGGTGTTTAAAAATTTGTATGGATAATGATTTGATGCTTTTGAATTATGGTGCTGGAGGAGACTCTTGAGAGTCCCATGGACTGCAAGAAGATCAAACCTATCCATTCTCAAAGAAATCAGCCCTGAGTGCTCACTAGAAGGACAGATCCTGAAGTTGAGGCTCCAGTACTTTGGCCACCTCATGAGAAGGGAAGACTCCCTAGAAAAGACCCTGATGTTGGGGAAGATGGAGGGCACAAGGAGAAGGGGACGACAGAGGATGAGATGGTTGGACAGGGTTCTCGAAGCTACTAACATGAGTTTGGCCAAACTGCGAGAGGCAGTGAAGGACAGGCGTGCCTGGCGTGCTCTGGTCCATGGGGTCACGAAGAGTCGGACACGACTGAACGACTGAACAACAACAACATGGATAATGATTCTGTTCTGACTGACGGTCGAATAAATTGTTGTTGTTGTTGTTGATTGGATAATATGGCCCAACTCTGGATGTCTTTATTTGGCCAAAAGGCAGGAGGACTCTTTCCTTGATTTTCCACGAACAGCAAATTCATTCCTGAATAGGCAAGTGGGTGGGGCGGGCAGAGAAAAGAATAACTGAGTGGTCCGTACTAATCTGCCGCAGTTAATAGCCTTGAAGAATCCTAAATTACTGTCCCTTGGGCCTGAAATAAGCTGCATCCCTGATCAGAATGAGATCAGGTATTTAGCAGCATTAAGGACTTTTAAATGCGCAGTTGATGATGCTGCAGCCTGGTATTTGTCACCAGGCTAACTTAGCCAGGAGATGTTTTGGAGCGGAATTTTATTTTACTTTAATGTTTTGTACCCTTGGGAGCTTGTCGTACTTAAAGTGGTGTTTCATTGCAGCCCAGGTTATCAAGTAAATGAGACGTGTCTTTCCTACCGTGTGATGCTTTTTGATAATTGAAGGAGGGGGCAGCAGTGCACTAATGAAGATGCTCTAAATTGGCCAAGAGATACCTGAGCCTCCCGCCCCTTTCCTGGAGTCTGTAGCTAACAGTAAATTACTGAGGTGGGTTTGGGGGGCGGCTGTGTTAGTCTGGAACATGCCTTAAGTCCCTTCTAATTCTTGGGGTCCTGTACCTAGTGAATGCTGGAATCTAACAGAGGATTCTGTTGCTGAACTGGTCAGACAACCTTTGTGGGACAAGAACATTGGGTAGCCAAACAAGTGTCCTCATCAACATCCCAAAATAATGAGCCAGGTTGCAAGAGCGACAACTAAGTGATGGGACCCTCCAGGCTAATGGGTGCGACTTTCCTCTCCACCCTCAGGTAGCTGCTAGGTAGGAGAACAATATCCAGAGTGAGAGAGAGAGAGAGAGCTGAGCTGGAAGCAGCCTGGAGGATGGAGACACAGAGACCTGCTTGCTCTGCGCTGAATCCAAAGCTGTGACTAATGGAGAAGCAAGATCTTTTGGGGTGCCGATGCTGTGAGCCCCGCCATCTTATGCTCGGGTTTTATAGATGTGTAAACAGGCTTCAGGGAATCAGATGCCTCCCATGGTGGCAGCCAAGCAGCAGAGAAATGATAAAAGTTCTTACCAAGCAATTTATTCAATAATTCACAGAGAGCGATGAAGGAATGCAGTCTTCCCCTAAATATTGGCGTTGCTCCGAGTAAGGTCCCACCCCCTTCTCTCTCCCCTATTCTACATCACCCCTATCTTGGCTAATCTGAGCTTTCTGCCTCTGAGCTCTCTCTGTTCCTCAATTCCCTCAATTCCCGTCTGTTCCTAGGGGGCAGGGGCAGGAATGCTTTCCAAGGACACTGAGTCCTGTATACTGTCCTCCTGTTCTTTTTTTTTTATTTTTAAATTTTTTATTGTGATACATTATACAATTCCATTTACACATAATTCACACATACACATATACACATCCAGTTACATTCATACAATTACAATTACAATAATACAATTACAATACCTTATACCAATACATATACATATATCCAAATAATTTAACATCTTCCAAACTCATTTTCAATCAATTATATTTTTATTACATAAGTTGTTGTTGTTGTTGTTGTTTTTTTTAAATATATATATAAACTTGTTCTTCCTAGCCTTCCGCCTACCACGGTAAGACCAGATTACCAAACAATATCGTTCTTTGACTTCCCTGTCAATCTCTTCATCAAAATATGTAAGAAAATTGATCATCATAAATAAAATTATGACACCGACCTCTTTTACTTTATTTCTTATATTTCTTGGTGGTTTAATCTTGTGTGCTTTTTTAATTCCTGTGTCGTTTTCCAGATAACAGGGGTTATTCCAAAGCTAGTACTGTGTTAATACTGCATTTTTCCTTTAGGTATTGCATAAATCTGCTCCATTCTTCAGTGAACTTTTCTCTCGGGTTATCTTTTATCTTTTCTGAGAGATATGCAAGTTCTATGTATTCTAAAATTTTGTATAACCATTCCCTCCTGGATGGTATTATTGCACTTTTCCACTTAGCCCCAATTAAGATTTTTGCTGCAGTTGAGGCATATAAGAAAAAATTCCTCATTTTTCTCGGTATGTCTGGTATAGTTATGCCTATGAGGTAGGCCTCTGGAGTTTTGGGGAACTCCCCAAAACTCCTGTCCTCCTGTTCTTGGGAAGCTTCAGGAGAAGGTGGGGGTGGTCCCCACCATTCCTCCTCGGTCCAGCCCCTGACAAAACTATATATCCCCAAAGCACCACAGACCTTCATTCCAAGGAAACGGAACCCGAGTAAGTGCCTGGAACCCCTGGAGTCTCTCAACATTGCAGATTGGGGGTGCAGTGAAACAGTATTTACTCAATATCTGCTGCTGTGAAGCTGCTGAAGGATCGGACCCACTTTCTCTATCGTTCTGGAGCAGCATCTTTAGCCATTACTCCTGGCACAAAGTTGGGTTGGTGCTGGGCAAGGATAGGCCCAAAGATCAGTGGCAGAGCACCCGTGTTTCAGGATTAAAGTCCCCAAATTCAATCTCCAGGTAGGGCTGGGAGAGACCCTGGTCTGAAATTCCACAGGACCACTGCCAGTCCATGCTCCTAAAAATAATAGGGTTTTACTCCAGAATTGTCCCACTTGCTTCATTCACTTATTACAGGGCAGATGGATGGGAAGAAAAAAGGAGCAGAGCAGGAGCACAAGGAGTCTTTTTAAAAAAAATGCTCCGTGTGCTCATTTCTAATCTTGCCCGTTTCTACAGTTTTGATTTGTTTGATTAAACACTTACAAGTAAGATAATAAGATCAAAAGATAAGTAAGGACAACATGGAATGAAATTGACTGTAAGATGTAAACGTGAAGGAAAATTTGGTATAAAACTGATAAGAAATTAAGAGTATTAAGGTGATGGGCCACTGGTCCCATCACCTCCTGGCAAATAGAAGGGGAAGAAATGGAGGCAGTGAGAGATTTCACTTTCTTGGGTTCCATGATCACTGCAGATGGTGACAGCAGTCACGAAATTAGAAGACGCCTGCTTCTTGGGAGAAAAGCAATGACAAACCTAGACAGCATCTTAAAAAGCAAAGACATCACCTTGCCGACAAAGGTCCATATAGTTAAAGCTATGGTTTTCCCAGTAGTAATGTACGGAAGTGAGAGCTGGACCATCAAGAAGGCTGATCGCCGAAGAATTGATGCTTTTGAATTATGGTGCTGTAGGAGACTCTTGAGAGTCCCATGGACTGCAAGAAGATCAAACCTATCCATTCTTAAGGAAATCGGCCCTGAGTGCTCACTAGAAGGACAGATCCTGAAGTTGAGGCTCCAGTACTTTGGCCACCTCATGAGAAGGGAAGACTCCCTGGAAAAGACCCTGATGTTGGGAAAGATGGAGGGCACAAGGAGAAGGGGACGACAGAGGATGAGATGGTTGGACAGTGTTCTCGAAGCTACTAACATGAGTTTGGCCAAACTGCGAGAGGCAGTGAAGGATAGGCGTGCCTGGCGTGCTCTGGTCCATGGGGTCACGAAGAGTCAGACACGACTGAACGACTGAACAACAACAACAACAAGGTGTAGGATGATAAAAATAAGATAATAATTAAGCAGAAGGAGTAAATATTTAAAGAACCAGAAGGGGAAGTTGAGGGAAGTCATGGGGAGAGGTCCCCCCCTTTTTATATGACAAATGTTATATTGTGTGGTTTGATTGGATATAAATTGTAAAAATCCAATAAAATCTTTAAAAACAAAAAACAACCCACCCCCCCCCAAATTATTTATTGGTATGTGCTTTTCTTTTTGTAAAACTACCAAAGAATAAAATAAAATAGCGATTAAGTTTTTTTCTCCGGGCAGTGGAGGGCGTGTGTGTTGTTTCTTGTTGGTGTCATGGAGGCTGAGATCCTCTATGCTGGGGGTGGGGGAGACAAAAATTAGGGGGTCAAAGAAGGTCAGTTGCAAGGGAGTGAGAAATGTCCCTATTTTCACCTGAGGAATGTCGGAGGTTATGTGCTCCCTACCGTATGAAAAGCATTATGCAGAGTAGCGGCTTGCAGGACGCAGGAGGCATGGGTCACCCGGCTGGTTGATGCTCCTTGTTGCCTGTGGCAGCGGAAGGGAAGGGTTAACGCCTGCAGATCAGAAGGTGGGCATTTGTATGCGTCAGGCAGCCCATGAGCAGCCTTTATATCCACCTCACAAAGGCAATTCTCTGCAGTTGATATAAAAAGGTGTCAGTTCTGGTTTAAGTACTGTATTACCAGCAGAGATTTATCTGCTTCAAAGGAAGGCCTCACACCTCCACCGAGGGAATGTAGAGCTCTCCTCCTTATCTCTCTCACATATACTGGAGTATTTTCTCTGGTGGACTTTCTGGCTTGCAACAAACTCCCCACCCCCTCACCTCCCCTTTCTCTATCCTCTCCACACTGGAGAGCCAGTGTGGTGTAGTGGTTAAGAGCGGTAGACTCGTAATCTGGGGAACCGGGTTCGCGTCTCCGCTCCTCCACATGCAGCTGCTGGGTGACCTTGGGCTAGTCACACTTCTCTGAAGTCTCTCAGCCCCACTCACCTCACAGAGTGTTTGTTGTGGGGGAGGAAGGGAAAGGAGAATGTTATCTGCTTTCAGACTCCTTCGGGTAGTGATAAAGCGGGATATCAAATCCAAACTCTTCTTCTTCTTCTCCTCTCCAATCGCTGAAATTTAAAACAAAGACAGCACACAAGCTGGCATGGCTTGCCGTAAAGGTAAAGGTAAAGGGACACCTGAACATTAGGTCCAGTCATGTCCAACTCTGGGGTTGCGGCGCTCATCTCGCTCTATAGGCCGAGGGAGCCGGCGTACAGCTTCCAGGTCATGTGGCCAGCATGACAAAGCCACTTCTGGCGAACCAGAGCAGCGCACGGAAACGCCGTTTACCTTCCCGCCAGAGTGGTACCTATTTATCTACTTGCACTTTGACGTGATTTCGAACTGCTGGGTGGGCAGGGGCTGGGACCGAGCAACGGGAGCTCACCCCGTCGCGGGGATTCGAACCGCCGACCTTCTGATCAGCAAGCCCTAAGCTCTGTCTACCCGCGTCCCGTAGAAATTCCAAATTGCTCGGTTTATCCAAGGACAGGCACAAGGCAGCCCTGATGCCACACGCTGTGGTTGCTGGAAACCACAGGAGGGAGAGGGTTCTTGTGCTTGGATCCTGCCCTTGGGGTTCCCACAGGCATCCATTTGGCCACTATGGGAACAAGATGCTGGACTAGATGGGCCATTGGCCTAATCCAGGAGGGGCTTTTCTGATGTTCTGAACAGCCTTTCTGTGTGCCAGCATAGTTGATGGATGGGAGCCACTCCTGGATGGGGTAGTAGTCAGTGTCTTAAATAGCAGCAGGTTGGGGTAGACAGATGGGTAGAAGAAGCCATGAAGACTATATGGGACTTGCATATCTGCATGCTATTGTCAGGGTTGGAGTCAGGCTTACGTCAGCAACAAAAGCAATAAATCACTTGAGGCAATTGCAGTTAAATCTTTATTCAAGGAAACAAACCTAGTGGTCTCAGCAACTTTTTCTAGGAGTTCTTGCCCTGCTGAAGCAGTTGCGTATTGAGGACCTCAAGCTACCCCCCAATGAATTGACACAGGAGACATAATTTTTGTTTGGGTTTTTGGCAATAATTTAGGCCACAACTTTATTTAAATACAAATTCAGTGAGTGGTTGCGTAGGCATTGGTTCAGACTACTGTCCTACCGGGACAGAGGCTGGCATTTAGCCAGCGGTGGGAAAGTGCGAATGAGGAGAGTTAAGGACCTCTCCCCAGAGGTCCCGGGGGCTCTGGCTATGGCCCTATCCCCTACCAGGGGTTCGGACAAAGCATAAGAGCCGCCGGATTCCTTTAACGGAATTCCCCGTATCATCATGATTCTGGATGGGAACCACCCAATCCAGCGATCCACACAGGAACCAATGCCTAACCGCCAACCTTACAAGTTGTGACAAGTTGCTACTGCAGTAGGCGAAAACCAAATGGCAACAGCCAATCAGCCAGATGGACAAATTCCTACTGGGCCTCTGCCCCAAAAGCAGACGACCCCATGACAGGCAGTTGCAAGGTCAAGCGCAGAGGCCTAAGAAAAAGAGGGGGGGCGGGTGGGTGATCAGAAGCTTGCAGCCAAGAGAGAGATCACCCTGCGTGCAGAGGAATATAAAGGACGCTGGGCTGTCCATCACAAATTGCAACATCTAGCTTTGCCCCAAAACACCTAATGACCCTATTGCAGCTAAGGCCGGCTGCCGGCCCCACCCCCACAGGACAGGGAAGTGTCTTGCCAGGTCCCGACTGCAACACGTGCTGTTACTCAAGGTAGAACCTGATTTACAAGACCTGAAGGTCTCCGCCTTCTCAGTGTCCACTAGGAAGAGTTGGAAGAGACCCCAAGCCAAGCATCATATAGTCCAACAATATTGTCCTGCAATGCAGGAATCGCAACTAAAGAATCCCTGACCGATGGCCACCCAAACCCTTATTCAAAAACCTCCAGTGAAGGAGAGTCCACCACCTTCTGAGTTGGTCCATTCCATTGCCAAACAGCTCTTACCACCTGCTCTTACGGATCAGGACAGCTACCTGCGATTCTTGTATTTAGTAATTGGGATATTGATGGAGCTGGTTTTTTTTCTGCATCATGAAATTTATCAGGAGCTGGGTTTTTCTAATATGATTAAATCTTAGAGCTAGCAGGCGTATTGCGTTCATGTTTGTGATGGCAACTTCATTTTTTTCGCAGGTTTTGCAGTTTAATATGGGGCTAATAAAACATGAAAAACAGGTCTAATCACTTTGAAAGCAAAACAAGACAAAACAATAACACAGCCTATATAAATCCAGAAAGGGGTAGGTGTGCCAAGTGGGGAGGCGAAAAGAGATGAGACCTCTCTAGGCTCTTTAAGCTGCATCAAGAAATGTCTACTGTCCAGATCAAGGAAAGTAATGGTACTACTCATTTCTGTCTTGATCACACCACACCTAGAGCAGGTCCTGGAGAAACACAAGAACTTGCAGACGTCCAATGAAGCTGAACATTGGAAGATTCAGGACAGGTAAAAGAAAGGACATCTTTACACTGTGCAGAATTAAACGATGGAACTCCACCCCACTGGAGGCCTTACTGACCATGGATTTGGATGTCTTTTAAAGAGGAGGCAGTGAGAGATTTTACTTTCTTGGGCTCCATGATCACTGCAGATGGTGACAGCAGTCACAAAATTAAAAGACGCCTGCTTCTTGGGAGGAAAGCAATGACAAACCTAGACAGCATCTTAAAAAGCAGAGACATCACCTTGCCGACAAAGGTCCATATAGTTAAAGCTATGGTTTCCCCAGTAGTAATGTATGGAAGTGAGAGCTGGACCATAAAGAAGGCTGATCACCAAAGAATTGATGCTTTTGAATTATGGTGCTGGAGGAGACTCTTGAGAGTCCCACGGACTGCAAGAAGATCAAACCTATCCATTCTCAAAGAAATCAGCCCTGAGTACTCACTGGAAGGGCAGATTCTGAAGTTGAGGCTCCAGTACTTTGGCCACCTCATGAGAAGAGAAGACTCCCTGGAAAAGACCCTGATGTTGGGAAAGATGGAGGGCACAAGGAGAAGGGGACGACAGAGGATGAGATGGTTGGACAGTGTTCTCGAAGCGACTGGCATGAGTTTGGCCAAACTGCGGGAGGCAGTGGAGGATAGGGGTGCCTGGCGTACTCTGGTCCATGGGGTCACGAAGAGTCGGACACAACTGAACGACTGAATAACAAGAAAAAGAGGATTAGACAAATTCTAGTCGGATGGGGTGGGGAAAGCCCACCAATAAGTGTTCCAGATAGACATAGTCCAGTGGCTAATTTTGTAAAGGGAACTCCTTCACCTCACTTTTAGATTAGATGCCCCAGTCATTCCAGCTGCCAGGACCTTGAGCCGTGCCACAGTTTCCCTGTTGTAAGCCCAGGCAAATAGATTCTTCAAAAGAATGGTGCTTTTCTTCAATAGAAATAGAATATCCTCCTAAATGTTTATCAAATTCCTAACAGAAACTGAGTTACGCTGTGTATTTTCCAAATGATGTGAACAGGATGGTGGTTACACACACACACACACACACACACACACACACACACCAGTGTATATATATATATATATCCCCCATACATTTCTTTCCATGCTTTTCCACCGAGGCACATAAATTTTCTTTGCCTGCACAATGCATTTTATGAAGCGCGTAAAAAATACCAGATAGAAATTATCTGTTTTCCCCGTCGCGCATGTCACTTTTTGGCAAATAGATAACAAGAATCTGTTTCATTCTTTCCCTCTTTGCTGCTGAACGGCCCACTATAAATTGAGAAATGGCTGGAAAAATCATTTCTCTCTTGGAAAAGCCCTCCCCTCAACATGCTATTGTGAGCAGCATTAAGTACAAGAGACTCCTCTTATGACTTGCCCAGAAGGCGAACGAATCCGATTTCCTTGCTGATCAGGCTTCCTGCTCTCATTCGGATGGAGAGAGCTGGCTGGAACCACGTGACGGTCTTTCCACTGTGTATTTTCCACATGTGGATATTCAAAAAGAACAATTACACCGGATTTAAAGGAGAGGCCATGAGACAAGTTGGCTGTCTGTGAAAAGGGCTGATTGGCAGCTCCCAATTCCATTTCATCAAATGTGCAGCACAAATACTTTAAAGGTAAAGGGACCCCTGACCATTAGGTCCAGTTGCGGACGACTCTGGGTTGCGCGCTCATCTCGCTCTATAGGCCGAGGGAGCCGGCGTTTGTCTGCAGACAACTTCCGGGTCATGTGGCCAGCATGACTAAGCCGCTTCTGGCGAACCAGAGCAGCGCATGGAAACGCCGTTTACCTTCCCGCCAGAGTGGTACCTATTTATCTACTTGCACTTTGACGTGCTTTCGAACTGCTAGGTGGGCAGGAGCTGGCACCAAACAACGGGAGCTCACCCAGTCACGGGGATTTGAACTGCTGACCTTCTGATCGGCAAGCCCTAGGCTCAGTGGTTTAGACCACAGCGCCACCTGCATCCCTACTTTATACTTTACTTTACTTTCTGTCTAATTCAGAATCTGTAGCCATGCCAAGGTGATTTAAGGAGTTAGCCAAGAAAGGGTATTGTGACTAAACAGGGAGAATTTTCTGCCGGCAAGAGACATTAGACAGTGGAACTGACTCCCTCAGAAGGAGGTGGGCTTCATTGGAGGTTTTTAAACAGACTGACTAAAACCTTAGGAAAATCTTCCCCATGGTAAAAACTGTTTGACAATGTAACAGACAACCCAATTGGATGTTTTCAATAGAAGTTGGGGGGGTGCATCTCTCAGGGATTCTTTAGCTGTGAATCCTACATTGCAAGGGGTAGGACTTGATGACCCATGGAGTCTTTCCAACTCTACAATACTATGAAGGGTGTGACGATTGGGGACTAGATGGCTCTTTTGGTCCCTTCCAACCCTACAGTTCTCAAATTCTATCTGTGATACAGAACTGAGTGGTTTAGCTGTCATGGCTCCCACAGGACTGGGCTGGAGAAGGCATGGAAATCTGCACCACACAGATCAGCTAGGAATAAATGGCGTGGATTTGAGAGACTTGTACAAAGGGGTTCTGCCTGGCACTCAGAAGGCCCCCGGTTCAATCTCCAGCATCTCCATTTGTGGCTTGAAAAGATTCACTGTCAGAAACTCCCAGTCAGTGTAGACAATATGTTGTTGTTGTTGTTCAGTCGTTCAGTCGTGTCCGACTCTTCGTGACCCCATGGACCAGAGCACGCCAGGCACCCCTATCCTCCACTGCCTCCCGCAGTTTGGCCAAACATGCTAGTCACTTCGAGAACACTGTCCAACCATCTCATCCTCTGTCATCCCCTTCTCCTTGTGCCCTCCATCTTTCCCAACATCAGGGTCTTTTCCAGGGAGTCTTCTCTTCTCATGAGGTGGCCAAAGTACTGGAGCCTCAACTTCAGGATCTGTCCTTCCAGTGAGCACTCAGGGCTGATTTCTTTAAGGATGGATAAGTTTGATCTTCTTGCAGTCCATGGGACTCTCAAGAATCTCCTCCAGCACCATAATTCAAAAGCATAAATTCTTCGGCGATCAGTCTTCTTTATGGTCCAGCTCTCACTTCCATACATCACTACTGGGAATACCATAGCTTTAACTATATGAACCCTTGTCGGCAAGATGATGTCTCTGCTTTTTAAGATGCTATCTAGGTTTGTCATTGTTTTCCTCCCAAGAAGCAGGCGTCTTTTAATTTCGTGACTGCTGTCACCATCTGCAGTGATCATGGAAATCCAAGAAAGTGGAATCTCTCACTGCCTCCATTTCTTCCCCTTCTATTTGCCAGGAATATGTAGACAATATGTAGACCAATGCAACAGAGGTGGGTGCCATAATGCTGGAAAGAAGCAAGGGAAGGCTAAGGTAGAAAGGGAAGAGAGAAGGCAGAATGGCAAAGTTTGAGGTAGAAAGGGGTTTCCGTGGATGTCAGAAGGTGTACGGTGGTGTGGTCCCAAATGGGTTCCAAACAACTAATGCCCTTTGGTTGTTTCTGGCTTACTATGGGCTAATGGAACTGGTCTAGTCACATCACTTAGTCATCAGAACCCGAGAAAATCATCTGCTGGATCAACTCCATCAATTCCAGCCAGTGAGGTGTAGTGATTAAGAGCGGTAGACTCGTAATCTGGGGAACCGGGTTCGCATCTCCGCTCCTCCGCATGCAGCTGCTGGGTGACCTTGGGCTAGTCACACTTCTCTGAAGTCTCTCAGCCCCACTCACCTCACAGGGTGTTTGTTGTGGGGGAGGAAGGGAAAGGAGAATGTCAGCCGCTTTGAGACTCTTTCAGGTAGTGATAAAGCGGGATATCAAATCCAAACTCTTCTTCTTCTTCTTCTTCTTCTTCTTCTTCTTCTTCTTCTTCTGTTCTCACAGTGGCCAACCAGATGCCCCAAAGGGAAAACCTTCACGAAGGACCTAAGCACAAGAACCCTCTCCACTCCTGTGGTTTCCAGAAGCTGGTATTCAGAAGCATCAGTCCCTCTGACCATGGCAGTGGAGTATGGCCATCATGCCTAGTGGTCATTGGTAGTCATTTCCTCCAAGAACTTGTCTAAACCTCATTTAAAGCCATCCCCGTTGATGTTCATCATGGTCTCCTGTGGGAGCAAGTTCCATAGTTTAACTATCCGCCGTCTGATGAGCAATTTCTTTGCATAATGTGAGAAGCCAATCTTCAAAGAAACATGGATGAAACACTATGGGATAGTCCAAGCTTCCCTTGAAGTCTGTTTCGGTTGGATCCAGGAGGCTACACTCAAAACTTGTTTTCAGAAGCCACTGGACTTCCGAGAGATTTTACCAAAGAATGAAGCCCATGACCCTTTACTGCTGGATAAAATGTGAGGAGCAAGGCTCATTTCCTGCGTATGTGGTGGGAATGCAAGATGGTTAACCAATTTTGATCCTGGGTACTTTCTTTAATATTAAATGCCACTCAGCAAAACCTTGTAATTTGGCACACCGGTTTACTGTTATTATTTGATTCCACAACTCTGTATTACTTTTCCTCTGTTACTTAACTGTTTTTCAGTGTCTACATGCTCTTGTATAACAACAACAACAACAACAACAATAGTAAAGGTAAAGGGACCCCTGACCATTAGGTCCAGTCGTGGATGACTCTGGGGTTGTGGCGATCATCTCGCTTTATTGGCCGAGGGAGCCAGCGTACAGCTTCCGGGTCATGTGGCCAACATGACTAAGCTGCTTCTGGCGAACCAGAGCAGCACACAGAAACGCTGTTTACCTTCCCGCCAGAGCGGTGCCTATTTATCTACTTGACTTTGACGTGCTTTCAAACTGCTAGGTGGGCAGGAGCTGGGACCGAGCAACAGGAGTTCACCCCATCGCAGGGATTCAAACCGCCGACCTTCTGATCTGCGAGCACTAGGCTCTGTGGTTTAACCCACAGCGCCACCCACGTCCTTCAGTAGTAGTAGTAGTAGTAGTTTTTAAAGGAATAAAACAAAAGGCACTATCCACTGTGTGAAAAAAGGGCTTTCTTTTATCTGTCCAAGTTTTAGGTGACTCTGGGAAACTGTAGAGCCAGGAGTGTGCAGCCAAGAGCAGCTGGCCAGGCCCCTCTGAGTTATCAGAGCAGGCCGCATCAGTGTTCTTTGGTAGTTCCGAATTCCAGAGTTTCCAATCCATCACTGCAGGCAGATTGTAAAGCGTGTGAGAGAAAACCTGGGGAAATGATGGTCTTTTTATGGCTCTGAGCTATAGAAGCAGGTATGCATTGGTACCGAGGGAAAGGAGAGATGGAGGCATTATCTCATCTCTGAGAGGAAGTTGCAAGGAGCGAACTGAACCAGGATGGAGCTGTGCAGTGGGAGGGGGGGCAAGGTCTTTGGCTTTCCCTCCCTCCCTCGACAGATCCCTGCTGATGGCAAGCATCAAGCTACAGCTGAGGCCAGGAATGTGTGCTTCATTAGGAAGACTGGGACTCCTTGTGCAGTGTGCAGGTGAGTCCATTCCTGCAGGAAACGAAGCACAAAAAAGAAGAAGATCCCGCCACACCCCTCTCAGAGGACAAGCAGGGTGTGTGTGTGAATGCACCTGGCTTGGTGTCCAGAGACTCATACTGAAGCTTCCAGCCCTCCTGAGGACACCAGAACTCTCCGCACCTGCAGAACAGCCCACAGGCGCTGGACAAGAAGACTTGGGAAGACCATCTTTCTTCCTCAGCTGCGGCGAAAGTTACAAGCAGATACGTTCTGCGCATGGAAATATGGTTGCCGTAAAACTTTATGGCCCAGTTTCCCGTGACCCAACCTGGCCATGATCTCATAGTCCATTGAAAACAAGCGCATCACCTGCTCACTGGAAGTCTGGAGAGCTTTTTTCTTTACTCCGCTGTGCTCCAGGCAGCTCAGATTCTTAGCTCTATGGACCGTGGTCTGATACTGCTCTGCCAGCTGGGGGGTGGTCTGTGGCTATCTCAGTCAGGGAACTCCCATGACTGTGCATGAGTCACCTAGCTCCGAGGGGCAGTTAAGGTGCCCCAAGCCCTTTGGGGCTTCGTGGAGGAGGTAAGAATATATGAAGAGCCTGCTGGATCAGGCCAGTGGCCCATCTGGGCCAACATCCTGTTCTCACAGTGGCCAACCAGACCCTTGTGGGAAACCAGCAAACAGGGTTCAAGCACAAGAGCAACTCTCCCCTCCTGTAGTTTCCAGCAGCTGGTATTCAGAAGCACAGCTGCCTCCAAATGTGGAGGCACAGCATAGCCATCATGCCTAATGGTCATCAATAGCCCTCTCCTCCTCCATGAATTTGTCTAATCCTCTTCTAAGTGGGTGGCCATCACTGCCTCCATAATTCCATAATTCATCTATGCACTGCATGAAGAAGGACTTGGATAGATCTGTTGGTTCAAGCATGGTGCTGATGACACCAAGGTTGCAGGTTCGATCCCCGTATGGGACAGCTGCACATTCCTGAATTGCAGGAGGCTGGACTAGATGATCCCGAGGGTCCCTTTCAACCCTACAATCCTATGATTCTATGACTTTCTCAACGAATTCAGCTTCATTGTGTCTGAATCTGAATCAGGAGAGGTTGGTGGATGCTGGCGGATTGTGAATGAGGGCCCACAATCATTGTAATATGGAGACCCTTGGGGTGAGTAGTCCCCAGGTCCAGGAGTTGGAGAGTTCACCTGTTCTGGATGGGGCTGCAATCCCACTGAAAGAACAAGTGCATAGGTTGGGTTGCTGCTAGAGACATCTTTGTCAGTGGAGGCTCAGGTGAGGAGTGAGCAGCGATGGTCACAAACCATCTTTAAAAGAAGATTAGACAAATTCATGGAGGAGGAGGGGACTATCGATGGCTACTAGCCAAGAGGGCTATGCTCTACTCAACTATGCAGTTGCTGGAAACTGCAGGAGAACAGGTTGGTCTCATGCTCAGGTCCTGCTTGCTGACTTCCCAGAAGAGGCACCTGGTCGGCCACTGTGAGAACAGGATGCTGGACTAGATGGACCATTGGCCTGATCCAGCAGGCCCTTCTTAGGTTCTTAACAGTGGCCCAGCACCAGGACTCTTTCCTTCCCAACATAGCCAAGCAGCTCAAAATCTTCCCTGGTCATTTTGCTGAGCTGTTCTGCCATCTCGAGCCAAGGCACACTGCAAATCAGCCTTGCTGCCGCTTGCTGTATGTACATATGGAATGAGGTTTATTTATGAGAGGGAAAGAAGCCATAAAGAAGACTTACGATGTCCAAGGGGCCCTGATTTATGGAACTGAAAACTTCAGACTGTTCGTCAGCTGAGGGAATGACAGCTTCTGACAGGTGTCCATGAATAAATCCAAAAAGTTTTCCTGCCTGCAGCCGCCAGTGGCCAAATACTTCAGTTGATTTGAAAAGCCTCCACCTGCCATGGTCTTTAATACTTGAAAGAGGGAGGAGCAAGGTGGAGGTTGCTGTGGCATGGAAATGGCTCCCCCTCCCTCATAAAAACATAGGATTGCAGAGTTGGAAGGGACCCAACGGGTCATCTGTTCCAACCCCCTGCAATTCAGGAATCATAAATGAGGAATCCCTGGCTGGTGGCCATCCAACCTCTGTCGGAAACTTCTGATGAAGGAGAGTCCACCCCTTTTGAGGCAGTCCATTACCCTGTCAAAAAGTTCTGACTGTCAGGAAGCTTTAGTCAGAATCTCCTTTCTTGTCATTTGAATCCATTGGTTTCTGCAGCAGCAGAAAACAAACTTGCTCCATCTTCCGTGTGACACATCCCTTCAGATATGTGAAGGTGGCTCTCACATATCTCCTCTCGGTCTTCTCTTTTCCAGGCTGTTGTTGTTGTTCAGTCGTTCAGTCATGTCCGACTCTTCGTGACCCCATGGACCAGAGCATGCCAGGCACGCCTATCCTCCACTGCCTCCTGCAGTTTGGCCAAACTCATGTTAGTAGCTTCAAGAACACTGTCCAACCATCTCATCCTCTGTCGTCCCCTTCTCCTTGTGCCCTCCATCTTTCCCAACATCAGGGTCTTTTCTAGGGAGTCTTCTCTTCTCATGAGGTGGCCAAAGTACTGGAGCCTCAACTTCAGGATCTGTCCTTCTAGTGAGCACCCAGGGCTGATTTCTTTGAGAATGGATAGGTTTGATCTTCTTGCAGTCCATGGGACTCTCAAGAGTCTCCTCCAGCACCATAATTCAAAAGCATCAATTCTTTGGCGATCAGCCTTCTTTATGGTCCAGCTCTCACTTCCGTACATTATTCTGGGAAAACCATAGCTTTAACTATACGGACCTTTGTCGGCAAGGTGATGTCTCTGCTTTTTAAGATGCTGTCTAGGTTTGTCATTGCTTTTCTCCCAAGAAGCAGGCGTCTTTTAATTTTGTGACTGCTGTCACCATCTGCAGTTATCATGGAACCCAAGAAAGTGAAATCTCTCACTGCCTCCATTTCTTCCCCTTCTATTTGCCAGGAGGTGATGGGACCAGTGGCCATGATCTTAGTTTTTTTGATGTTGAGCTTCAGACCATATTTTGCGCTCTCCTCTTTCACCCTCATTTTCCAGGCTAGACATGCCCAACTCCCTCAACCCTTGTTCGTCCTGGTTACTCTTCTCTGCGCATGTTCCAGCTTGTCAAGATTCTGCTTATATTGTAGTGCCCAGTAAGATCTGTTTGAGAGCGGAACAGACTCCCTTTCTTGGAGGTTTTTAAGCAGAGGTTGGATGGTTTACTTGAGATTCCTTCATTGTAGGGGGATGGACTAGATGACCATTGGGGGACCTTTCAACTCTACAATTCTGTGATTCTATCTGGGCAGCTGTCAACCTTTTCCCTTTTTTGCGGGAAATTTCCTTATTATAGCATTGAGAAACAGCAAGTAGGGTTGACAGCTATGATAGTGGTACTATTACTTCCCTTGATCTGGTCAGCAAACTTTTTCAGGAGGGGGCCGGTCCACTGTCCCTCAGACCTTGTGGAGGGCCTGACTATATGTTGAAAAAATATATATGAACGAACGAATTCCTATGCCCCACAAATAACCCAGAGATGCGTTTTAAATAAAAGGGCACATTCTACTCATGTAAAAACACGCTGATTCACAGACCGTCCGTGGGCCGGATTTGGAAGGCAATTGGGCCGGATCCAGCCCCCAGGCCTTAGTTTGCCTACCCATGCTAGAGTTCTGTTGACGCAGCCTAGAGTTACATTCACTTTTTTTTCCTGCTACTGCTGCATCATATTATTGACTCATGTTAACAGCATACAGAAAGTATAAAAATATCTAGGGCCCTCCAGATGGAAAACACTTCACAGTGATAAATCAGGATAACCCTCCCTGACCCACAGACTTTTATCCCACCCTCTGATGGGCACTGACTTCACACAGGTCCTTGCCCCCCCCCATGCTGGATCAGGCCAATGGTCCATCTAGTCCAGCATCTATGATTCTATGTATACTACACATGAAGGACACAAAATCCAGCATGACTCCTCCTGCTGAGTGTCTGCATCCCTAGAACATTTTATCCCTTTCTTGCTTGCCTCCTGTCCAATTAGCCCAGGCTGACAAAGGTCTAACTATGTAATCATGAAACTAGGCTTGCTCAAACAGTGGTGTGTTTATTCATGTGTGTTTCTGAGAAGTGACCTTGTTCAGCAGCAACTCTTGTCTTCATTAGCATTTGGCAATAGAAAGTACATGGCTTCCTTTGCATACTTGACTTTGTCTTGATAAAAAACACACGCTGCACTTTACAGGAATAATGGTCTCTTTGTTTAGAGATTAGTGCTCAAGTTGTATTTGAATGGCTCCCAGAGAGAGCCCATAATCCTAAAATGTACAAATCCCAATAGCATCAGTGTAGAACCGTAAGCAATGCTAAGTTTTTGTTGTGGGTTTGGAGGGTTAGTCTGGATCATGGGTCAGCAAACTAAGGCCTGCAGGCTGGATCAGGCCCAACTGCCTTATGGACCTGGCCTGCGGAGAGTCCTGGAATCACCGTGTGGATCGCCAGCGCTCCCACTCTTTCCCTCACCCTCCCTCTCTCTCACACGGCGCCGGCGGCACCTCCTCCTCCCTCCCTCCTCCTGGCTTCTCCCTGCCCTGCCTAGAGGAGGAAGGGGGCTGTGCTTTGTTGGTGCCAGAAACAGCGCTTGAGTGGCCGCCATTTTAAGCAGCCCCTCTCTGGAGCCCTTTCCCGTGCTGCTCATCGTCCCTCCGCCACCAACGCCAGTCCCTGCCACTCGCAAGACACAGGTAAGCCACCGGGAATCGTGTTGCTCTCGCATCATTTCCCCCCCAAAATATAGCCCGCCCCCCAAGGTCTGAGGGACAGTGGACCGGCACCCTGCTGAAAAAAGTTTGCTGACCCCGGTTTGGATGATGCTCTTTCCAATTCTGGGGGGTCTGTACCCAGAAGAGGGTTAAATCTAACTAGAGGAAATTGCTGAACTGCTAGGGGTTTCTTTGTAAGACAAGGACCTTAGCTGGCCAGTTGAGGGTCCTCATCAGCATCCCCAAAGAATGAGCTAGGTTGTAAGAGCTACAACCAAGTGATGGCATCCTCCAGACAAATGGATGGGTCTTTCCTCCACAAGCACCCATAGCTGCTAGGTAGGAGGACAGTAGCCAGAGAGAGTGTGGGTGAGCATGCTAGTTCTGTGCTGAATCCAAAGCTGCATCTAATGGAGAAGAAAGATCTGTTGGAGTGTGAGAATGCTGTGAGCCCCTCAGTCTTATGCTCAGGTTGCATGTTCTCAGCAGCTGTCTGTCTCGAGGGACAATGGAGTGCGCCTCCAGGGATGAAACCAAACTGCTGCGATAGCAGCACCAAAGTGACCTCTCTAGGGGACAAGCCTTCTGGTCTGCCCAGATGCGCCCGGTGGTCAAGCTGTGGCTTATCTGCGGGTGGTGGCGTGTCTCGCCCCCGGTGGTCAAGCTGTGGCTTATCTGCGGGTGGTGGCGTGCCTTGCGCCCGGTGGTCAAGCTGTGGCTTATCTGCGGGCGGTGGTGTGCCTTGCACCCAGTAGTCATCCCTACAAAGAGGGAAGCATGTGGGCATGTGTCCCTGCTTTGAATTTGTGCCTCTTAGCAATAAATTTACAAACCCTTTAAATGCACGAAGCCATGTGCCAAGTGGTCCTTGAAGCATCATCGCACCCAGTGCCTCCTCCCCCCACCCACCCTCCATTCACAAATATTGTTTTTGTGTGCATGTGGGAATTATACTGTGGAAGGAAAGGGAAACTTCCTTGACAATCAGACTTGCATTGATGGGGCTCGGTCAACATTCATGTGCTCCTCTAAGTCCTGTTTATTTGTTGACTTATTTATGCACCATTTGATAGTTATTGTTATTATTTTATATTCTTTATTGGAAGATAAAAAGTACATAATTGCAAGCGCACAGAGTAAAATAAGACACAAAAAGAAGGAAAAGAAATAGCACCCATGCAGAAAACAAAACAGAACCAAAAAAACAAACTTGTATACATTACAAAAAATAATAATGTTATTGTAGTCAAAACAAAATAAAATAAAAAATTCTTTCCAATGTTATTGTAGTTAACCAGACCTTAACCTAATACAGTATTTATATAAATGAGTTTGCCACGGACAAATTTAACACTATTTGGAGTTCATTGTCAACATTTGATAGTTTTTTTAAAAAACTATTAAAGTGGGAAAAGATAGATCAATAAAGTTATCAATAGGAAAAAATATCAGCCGTAATCTAAGACTTTTGAAAAGTTAGAATAACAATAGACTAAAAACATTTGAAAACTCTTATTGTCTTTCTAAACATCCAGGCAGCAGAGGCGGTTTTAGGGCAGCGCAACTGGTTTGGCTGCACTGGGCACCAGCAATGCAAGGGGCACCCCTGTGAGAGTCCAAAGATTCAAGAGCCCAGAGTTGGCTGCCACTGCAGGTAGGTTTGTCTATCTAAACAAGAATGCTTTTAACAGGTGCCAGAAGGAGTACAGCAAAGGTGCCTGCCTGGTATCAATAGGCAGGGAGTTCCAAGGTGTAGCGGTGGTTGCCAACTGGGATGGCTTTTATAAGAGGATCATCAGACAAATCCATGGAGGAAGGGAGGGCGATCGATGACTATTAGCCAGGATGGCTATGCTCTGTCTCCATGGTTGGAGGTAGCAATGCTCCTGAAGACCAGCTTCTGGAAACCACAGGATGATAGAGGACTGTGAGGTTTGGAGCTTTCAGGGTTAAAGAAGCCCAAAAGTTCGCCCCTCCCACTGGGAAGAGGATGTGTCACAACATCCGGGGTATCTGCTGTATGCAATGTCTTTGTGATTTATGTGATGCACCGTTTATTTCCTGGTCAGTCTTTGTTTCACTTTTGACTGAACCGGAGCGGAGATGTCGTCCGAATCTCCGGGAGAAGCTCCGTGATTGTAATGCTTGTAATTAAAGCGTGCTTACTTTGAAACAACCCAGACATTGTGGGAGTTTATTTGCTGGCACGAAAGGCACACATACCGTTGCGCAAGAGGAAGAAGTAAGAAGTTTGAAAAACTCTGCAAAAGCACTGCAGAAGCAGGAAAACGCAGAGGAAGCGTAGCTGGACACCACTCCAAGTGCTAAACTGGTTTTGAGGCTTTTCCAGTTAAAACAAAAAGCCCAACAAGGACTCTTGCTCTCAAATCCTGCTTGTTGGTTTTCCATTGGGGGATCTGTTTGATCGCTGTGAGAGCAGGATGCTGGACTAAATGGGCCACTGGCCTGATCCAGCAGGCTGTTAGATTCTTCCGCACTTAAACATAAAATAAAAATAAAGTAGCAATAAATGCCATTCAGACACATAAAAAGTTGTTAGCGCCTTTCTAGAACCGGCCACTGTGGTAGTCGGGAAGCCTTTTGTTCCTGCTCCTTGGCCATCAAAGCCACGCACAAAACCCGGAGCTTTAGAAAATATTAAGTCTTTTGAAAAAGGAAGAGCACCCCTCTCGTGGCAATGGCAAGTGCCATCCCCAGTAAAACGACTCCTGAAACACCAGAAAGTCCTGAAACGGCCACTCTCAATTTTCCAAATGTGGTGGCGTTTCCTGTCCCTGTTGACATCCTGCAGGAGACCTGGACTGGGGGAATAAAGCTTCTGGAGAGTGCCTGTGGTGCTTATTTGCATCAATCATTTGAGTTTTATTTTGTATTTTTCACTTAGGTTGTGATTTCTGTATGCCAGCATCATCCTCTGAGTCAGAAAAATGACTCAGTGTTATAAATAAGTGAATGAATGAATGAATGAATGAATGAAGGCAGTTCTTGGAAGCAGAAGGACATGGGTCCCCCCCCTTCCTGATCTCCATTCCAATAGGAAGAATGCCTCTGGGGTGGAGTGGGTGGGGGAAAGAAGCATTCTGGGATCAGATCACTGCCCCACCCAGCTGTGTAAGAGGTTGGGGAGGGGGGCTATGGAGGGTCGTAAAAGGCAGTGTTTTCCAATGTTTTTTGGGTCCCCATCTCCTTGGTTCCATAAACTCATCCCCAGTGCCCCCTACCTTATAAAAAAAGATTATTCAGAATAATGCTTTTCATTATTTCATAATCCAGCTAGGTACTTCATGGCCGCCATGACAACCACGTGGGAATGTTAAGGATAGTAGGGGAGGATATATTATCAAATATTATCCTTCCTTCACTCACGCTAGTGAGTCACGTAGCAGAGCAGAATCCCCTCAATACAGCAGGAAGCTAGTTTGCAGATTCGTTTGAATCTCTTTAGTTAAGCAATCCAGTCTGGCTTGATCATACTGGATTATTCTTCTATGTCCCCTTTGATCCCTCTTAAAAGAATAATGACACAAGAGTCTTTCCTTAAAAGGAACAAGAAGTTTACTCACATTCAGTTCACAGTATGATCCCTGAAGGCAGACTTTAGCTAGTTGTTACAGAACATAGTGTGTGTTAATCCCTTATGGGGACTGAGCCCATGTGCTGCTGGCTGAGAGCCAGCAGACAGCAAAATAACACTATGAGAACAGCAACAAGAGAGAAAGATGGCTGCGTGACTCGGCTCTTTTATGGAGTCAGCCAAGGTCAAGCCCATCTCCCAGGTCACATGCAGGAGGAGGATGCTCTAGACCAGTGGAGCAGGAAGTTATACTGGCTGGAGTAACACACCCCTGCCCGTGCCCACTCTAGGGAAACAAGGATTGTTGTATTTGACTCCTCCAATGGATTACATTCCGCAGCTCTCTCAATTTATCATACTTTCAATGCAAATCCGGTGCTTGCTCTGGGATGGAGGAAGGTTGGGTTTGTTAACAGTCCTGTTGTCATGGGCTATATCAGAATTGAATCGACAATGGGAGCCCGCACCACTCTGCAATGTTTGTTTGGGAACCTATTAAGAGGATCTGCCCCTGGGTGGAATTCAAGTGATTCCTGAGTGTTCTCTGGATTCTTGGGTTGCCAAGTCCTGTGAAGGTGCTGTCAAGTATCCCGTTTTCCCCGGGATCCTCCCTTATTTTAAGCAGTTTCCCGCTGCTCTCCCTTATTTTTTATTTCCCTTAAATTTCCCGTTTTTAATGGAAGCAGCTCCTCCCCTGCTGGCCAGGGACTGGGTGGGATGACCTCACCTACTTGGAGAGAAAAGCCTCAGCCCTCAAAGCAAGTGGGAGCCATTTCCCGTGCTTACAGGGGGGTGTATTCCTCCCCCTGCATCAGCCCCTATCTGTTGCCACCGAGCCCCTCAGCCGGCCAATAGGGTTAGCTGGTGAGCGGAGCCTGGCTGCCTTTGAGCAGCTGCTGCTTCCTGTCCTGTTTTGATGGGATCAGACAAGAAGACGATGGGGCTCCATTGCACGGAGCACATGGCTGCCCTCCTCTTTGCTGACTGCCCTCCTCTTTGCTCTGCTCCGAGCCCGAGCCCGCTTGGAGTTTACATTGCTGCTCCGCCCACTTTTGCTTCTGGCTCCGCCCACCACCGACATGTGACTGTCCCCGGGATAGGTGAGACTGCTGATCCTTTATTTTCAAATCCAAAATTTGACAGCTATGGTCCTGGTCTCCCTGTGCAATGCTTCAGATGAGGTCCTGACCATTCCCCAAGTGCCATCTCCAACACTGTAGAGGATTTCTTCAGCCTGGAGAAAAGGAGACTGAGAGGTGATAGGAGAGCCAGCTTCAAATATCTGAAGGGCTGTAACATGGAAGATGTTTTCTGCTGCTCCGGAGGGGAGGACCTGAACCAGTGTGTTCAAGTTACAAAACAGGATATTCTAACTAAACATTAAGAAGAATTTTCTGATGGTAAGGGCAGTTCAACAGTGGAACACACTCCCTTGCCAGGGAGTGGATGGTCCTTCATAAGCAAAAATTGGATGGCCATCTGTCAGGCATTCTGTAGCTGCGGTTCCTGCATTGCAGTGGGTTGAACTAGATGACCCTTGGAATCCCCGCCCTACATTTTTATGATTCTGTGATTCCTTTGGAGCCTGTTGCCCCCAGAAATCACATCCCTCCCTCCCCTTGTAAGGTGGCTTTGCTCCTCAGTCTGATACCTGTGGCTCTATCCCCCTGGTATACTGCTTCTACTTCTTGGGCAAAATGATGGCTGCATGTGGCTCTTGTGACCACCTGAGCCGTTCCTTCCAATTATTCCATTTTTCAAAAAGCAGAAGCATTTTCTTGCTTGCTCACCTAGATACTGCTTCTTTTCCTGCCTTCTCCTAAATACGTCCTGCATAAGACATTCACTTGGCACAATTACCTAATTTTTTCTGGAGTTTTAGCGGCGTGCTATTTTTACACGCGCCGTTGCAATTGATTTCGGAGGCTTCGAGAAACAGCCATTTGTTCCCAGGAGGCAGAGTATTTTAGATATGTTGGGGTTTGTGTATAGGTTTCATTTTTAGAAAATCGATGACTGTCTGCAGGCTTATTTATTCACCTTGAGAAAGTGTGGCATGATCAGAGGAGCTCTGCTGGATAAGGAGGGTCCAGTCAGGCTCAGCGATGCAGCCGAAGGAATGTGGACAGTCGGAAAACAGAGAAATAGGCCGGGTCTCCCTTAAGAGGAGAATCCCATTAACTTGCTCTCTGACCTGAAGCAGCAGTGCCTGTTTCTTTAAGAGCTAAGGCAGGTATTCAGCCTCCAATGGAGGCCACTATTCTCTCAACTGGTTGGTCGGCTAAAAAATTGCCAAATTGGCAGAGACTCCAATGATCACCTAGTCCAGGCTTCCTCAAACTCGGCCCTCCAGAGGTTTTGAGACTACAATTCCCATCATCCCTGACCACTGGTCCTGCTAGCTAGGGATCATGGGAGTTGTATGCCGAAAACATATGGAGGGCCGAGTTTGAGGAAGCCTGATCTAGTCCAACCCCTTGCAATGCAGGAATCACAGCTAAAGAATGCTTGGCAGGTGGCCATCTGACCTCTGCTTAAAAACCTCTAAGGAGGAGAGTCCACCACCTTCTGAGGGAGTCCGTTCCACTGTTGAACAACTCTTACCTTCAGAAAGTTCTTCCTAATGTTGAGTCAGACTCTCATTTCTTGTCATATGAATCCATTCATTTGGGTCTTCTGCTGGGATTTTCTTGGCATAAAGGTAAAGGGACCCCTGACCGTTAAGTCCAGTCATGGACGATTCTGGGGTTGCGGCGCTCATCTCGCTCTATAGGCTGAGGGAGCCGACGTTTGTCTGCAGACAGCTTCCGTGTCATGTGGCCAGCATGACTAAGCCGTTTCTGGTGAACCAGAACAGCGCATGGAAATGTTTACCTTCCTGCTGGAGTGGTACCTATTTATCTACTTGCACTTTCACATGCTTTCGAACTGCCAGGTTGGCAGGAGCTGGGACCGAGAAACGGGAGCTCACCCCGTCGCGGGGATTTGAACTGCCGACCTTCTGATCACCAAGCCCTAGGCTCTGTGGTTTAACCCACAGCGCCACCCGCATCCCTTTTTCTTGGCATGGTATGGCCATATTGAATCCGCCCCACTTCTTCAAGTCAGCACATTTCCCTGGCCCACCACTGTGAGGGCTATCAATGGCTAGCATAAGCCAGGATGCTTATCCTGTCTCCATGGTTGTAGCCAGCAGTGCTTCTGAATAGCTACCATTTGCTGGAAGCTGCAGGAGGTGAGAGTGTTCTTGTGGTTGGATCCTGCTTGTAGACTCCCCCCTAGGGCACCTGGCTGGCCACTATGAGAACTGGTTGCCGCAATAGATGAGTCCCCTTGCCCCAATCCAGCAGGCTCTTCTTCTGGTCCTGTCGATAGGGTGAATTTAATCACGCCTATGTTTTCGCTGTGAACTCTCGTTACAAAACCCTTGCAGGGCAATCCTAGACATGTACCGGTATCTTCAAAATCTGAATTTCGGCTCTGCTTAACGGAAGTTAGTTTCGAGCAGGTTGGACCACATTACAGCTTTCAGCCTTCGAGAGGTGGTGACAAAACATTCAATCAAACTCCCAGTCACAACGAATGCATCCCCTGGGATTTTGATGGCCTTTTGAAATTGGTGCTTCGGTAGGCTTCCGCTGCGATTAAAGTGCGATGGGCTCACATCCTGCCGCACACGCTACCCGCTCTGCCACTCCACCAGTGATTGATCCCATTCCCTGTGCAGAGGACAGCTGTGCAGAGTAGATTTTGCAGAGTATTTGACTCAGGTACTGGAATCGCTGATGTCAATGTATGTGGAAGGGGGCACAGAAGGCTACTGATGCAAACATGGACACATGCAAACATGGGTTTAGCATGTGCATTCCTGCTTCCTGGAGAGCTGCCCTGAGTCTCACTTTATTATGCTTATTAATATTTATTTAATACCTGCCCTTCACCTAAGGTCCCAGGGCAGGTAACGGCATTAAAACACAATATTAAAAGCAGCTTTCAAAAGGCTACAACTTTATTGGTTACAGATGTGAACGGTTTGGCATCAGATTGGGTGAATTCATTTATTCCACCCAAGCCCATCTGCTAGGGGTTTATCTAAAGGTAAAGGTAAAAGACCCCTGGATTGTTAAGTCCTGTCAAAGGCAACTATGGGGAGTGGCGCTCATCTTGCTTTCAGGCCAAGGGAGCCGGCGTTTGTCCACAGACAGCTTTCCGGGTCATGTGGCCAGCAGGACTAAACCACTTCTGATGCAACAAGACACTGTGATGAGTGTCAGAGCGCACAGAAACGCCATTTACCTTCCCGTCGCAGCAATACCTATTTATCTACTTGCACTGGTTTGCTTTCTTTCTTTCTTTCCTTTTGAAAAATAATTTATATTAAAGATTTTCTTGGTTTACAAAAGCACATGCATTGTCTCTTTTTTCCAGTTGTCAAGTCTTTTGTACAGATCAGTTACATTTGTTGTGAGACATTCATGTTGAGTACAGTATAAGGTCGGGGAAGAAAAAGAAAAAGGAGGAAAAAAAGGGGAGAGAGGAGGAGTGAAACTTATTTTCTTTCTTATAATGTACGTGTGGTGTTTTGTGTCCGTGTCAACTGGATAGGTTCACTTTCTATTTGCTTGTTACATCTCCTTGGCCACGGTAAAGGTAAAGGGACCCCTGACCATTAGGTCCAGTTGCAGACTGGGTGTAAACCTTAATTGTGGGTGTAAGTGGGTGTGAACCTTAATTGGGAGCAACATTACTCCAAGATGGACTCTTTGTTCTTTCACTGTGATCATTAAAACCTTTTTAAATGGTAAGAGACTGTTTTTGCTTTGTTCTGCTTATCCACGGCCCAAAGGGAGGGAGGAAGCCGCTTTCCCAAAGCCTGATCCCACCTGAGTGTCCGGACAGAAGCAACTCCTGGCTAATTTCTGCAATCGGATGCCCTTAACCAAGGAGGGGCAGGAAGAGGCTACAACCTCCCCTCCACCCAAGGCTAAGGCTTACCCAATGCCTAACCTCACAAAGTTGTGATGATTGCTATGAGGTAGGCGAAAACCAAATGGTTGGTGCCAATTTGCCAAGTGGAAAAAAATCCTGCCTGGTTCCAAATATGGCGGCCAGCCAGGTCTGAGCATGAAAGTAAAAGCACAGAAACATCATGGAAGAAAGGGTGGGAAGTCAAAATGTAAGGGGATATTGTATGGAAACTGCATTGAATTTGTTAAATGGTATGAAAATCAATAAAAAATTACGACAAAAAGAAAAAGGAGGGCAGGTGGGACAGTGGTGGAGCTTCGTGCTCCGGCCCCTGGGGGCGGAGAGCAGGTGGGGCGGGGCTGGCGTGCCACCCACAGGGGTGTGTGCCCAGCACAGGTGGGGGGCAGCCAAGATGGCTCCCCACCAGGATCGCGCTGCTCTTCCTCTGCCAGTGGGGTGGGAGAGCCAACAGAAAGCTGAGGAGGAGGGTTACACTTTATTCCCTGGGAGTGGACCCAAGCAACGCCCATTGGCCCGTTGGGCCTGCCTGTGGGATGTAAACACAGAGCAGCCAAACACAACATTGCTAGAGTGGACATGAAGGTAACTCAGTCCTCCAGGCTTAACTTCCTGTTTACCTGGACTGAGTTACAGGAACCAGAAGTAGGTGTGGTCTTACCTGGGAACCAGATCCCAAAGATCACTCTCCTTTTTGCCTCGTCTTTTGAACAAGCAGGATGCTCTCTCTCAGCTTGCAGCTGAGAGAAGCAGAGGTGAAGCCTGTTCCCCTATGGAAGCAGCTTCACCACATGTAAATATATTTATCTAAGCTTATCTGCCTCTTTGAGCCTGTACTGTAACTCATGGATGACTGTAAGTAAACTCTTTTATATCTTATAATCAGTACTGTATTGTGTATTTACTTTTAAGAGGGAAGAAGGGGAATATACCAGGAATATATATTTCTTATAGAGGCTTTAGCAAGCCTATGCAACTGTTTTCTGCTGTGTTTTAAAAGGGAATGTAACTCTGCTATGTTTGGAGCTTGCTCACACAAGCTGGGATGGTATATATAAAATAATATATACTCATCCACACTCCTAAACATTCCCACACTGCCCCCTGTGGAATTCCCTTACCTGAGTCTGCCTGTAATCCACTCCAGGCAGCCACCGGATCACGGACGTGTCCATGGCCAGGTCGCAATGCCGCCTGACCGTTAAAGGTGAGTGGACTTGCTGGGTACCACAGGAGGGGAAAACTGCTTTTGTGCTTGAATCCTGGTTCTGCGTTTCCCACAGGTATCTGCTTGTCCACGGTCAGAACAGGACACTGGACTAGATGGGTTCCCATTTGCCTAATCCAGCAGTTTTAAAATCTGTGATGTTTTAAATGTATTTTAATATTTGATGGAAGCCGCCCAGAGTGGCTGGGGAGACCCAGCCAGATGGGTGGGGTACAAATATATTATTATTATTATTATTATTATCATTATTATTATTATTATTATCATGTGGGTTGGGTCTGGCGGGAGTTCTGGTTCCAAACATCCGGAGGGCATCAGGTTGGCAAAGGCTGGCTGAAGGGGTTTCTGAAAGAGACAAGGTTGGAAAACAAGAGGGCCACAAAGGTGTCATCTATTCATTTGTTATTGTGACTGAACAAGTTTTGATTCCATTCCCATTTTAAAAGGTTAAATCATAATGCTGGTTTCCAGAAGATCCATGCACTGAGCTCCCCCACCAGCAGGCAAAACCCTTTTAAAATAGGGAATGCATCAGAGCTATAAATTCCTGCCAGCTAGATTGCAAAGCAATAGCATAATATATATCCTTTGCTCAATCTTTTATACATTATGCTTCGTCCTGCATTTTAGCAAATGTATTTATGGTGTAAGAAAGCTTTCTTGGAAGAGACACAAGTCCTGTGGGTTTGCATCCGAGTCTTGGGAATAGGAGGGATATTGACAAAAGAAAGTGGCTGCTGTGATCAATACAAGTGTGTGCTGGTAAGGAATCTGGTGCCACTGTGATGTAACAGGATGTTCACAGACATTGCAACTGGTAAAGCTGAATGCTGCAGCAAAAGAGAGAAGGTGAGAGATGATATGAGAGCCATCTTCAAATATCTGCAGGGTTGTCACATGGAAGATGGAGCAATCTTCATTTCTGCTGCTCCAGAGGGGAGGACCAAAACCAATGGATTCAAGAAAGGAGATTCCGACTAAATATAAGGAATAATTTTCCGATGGTAGGAGCTATTTGACAGTGGAACAGTCTCTTTCGGGAGGTGGTGGACTCTCCTTCCTTGGAGGTTTTTAAACAGTGGTTGGACGGCCACCTGTTGGGGATCCTTTAGCTATGATTCCTACTTTGCAAGGGGTTGGGCTGCAGTTATATGATTCTGTGATTAGGTAGAGAGAGAAAACATTTTATGGACAACCGTATACATTTCTACCCAGGGCCGGATTTAGGTTTGACGAGGCCCTAAGCTACTGAAGGTAATGGGGCTGTTTATACGTCCAGCTGTCCTTTGTCAACAACAGAATGCCGCTGTTTTTCATGTTGAATATATGCTGCATGGTAACTTAGGGAGCTAAAAGATATCTAAAGGCATTTGCACATGTTGCCATGCAACCCGTCCATGCAGAATGTAGGCACCCTATATATAGAAATGAGCAAACCAGTGATATTTTAGGGAGCAGGCTAGCAGGTGGGGTCCCATTGCTTACATCCTAGGAGCCTACACAACACAAAACACTGTTCCTGTATTTAGGTTTTATTTTATTTGTTTTCTATCTTATATTTTGGAAATGTACACCCAGTTTTCTTTTCCTTTAATTTTTTGGGCCCCACCCCCCAAGAGAGTGGACCCTAATCTATAGCTTGTTTGGCTTATATGTAAATCCGGCACTGTTTCTACCATGCCACCCCTTCCCATCCTTCTCTCTAAACTTAAAAGCCCCAAATACTAAAGCCTCTCCTTGTAGGGGAATTTCTCCAACCCCTTGATCGTTTGGCTTGCCTGCCTCCACCCCTTTCCCAGCACTTTTCAGTTGCGGTGTGTGGCCAGGACCGAACCTAGACTCCCACCTTCGCCTGAATATTTTTTTCCTGTGACTTCCCTAGCTGAAGAAAAGCTTTGCCCCCGCCCTCGGAGACCTCCTAGTCCATTATATGTATTTACTCAGAAGCAGCTATTGTGGGCAGGTTGCAGCGGGGCGGGTGGAGGGAGGGGGGCAGCGGAGAAGGCAGGATCGTTAATCTTGGCCTGCCAATGCATCCCTCAGAAGCCACTGAAATAAATCAAAGAGCAATCAGAGAGGTTGGATCCTGACATCCCCAGCAGCCTAGGCAAGGTGGAAAGGGATATATATACAGTGCCTGACTGGAGAAGAAACGGCTGGACTGCTTTGAGCAGAGCCCTTTACTTCTGGGAGAGAAGTTTTATCTCGTTAAAAAGAAAGGAACAGCTGTCTGTTGCCTTCAGAGCTGAAGGGACTGTGATGCACGATTACATTTTTTTAAACCCCCCCCCCCCGAAAGCTGTTTACTGCCTCAGCAGATAAGTTTAGCTTCTAACAGGAGATGCACTTTTTGCAGTCTGTACATTAAATAGACTTTTTTGTGCATCTTTGATAACAAATCTCATTTGAAGATGGATGCAGTGACCAAATCAGCCCCCACCTCACCCCTACGTGGTGTTGTAACACCATCTGAAAGGTGATAGAAAGGCACTAGAAGCGAGATAGGCAAGGAAATGTTCGCTCTTCTTGCTCTGTGACCCCGGGAGCCTTTCCTGACAAGTCACTGCCAGCTCAGATCCATCCCATCAATGCATTTGTGAAGTCAGGATTCTTGGCCCTTCATTCATCCAACAGAGTCCTGCCCAGTGCTGTCAAGTATCCCGTTTTCCCCGGGAATCTCCTTTATTTCAAGCAGTTTCCCGCTGCTCTCCCTTATTTTTTATTTCCCTTAAATTTCCCGTTTTTAATGGAAGCAGCTCCTCCCCTGCTGGCCAGGGACTGGGTGGGAAGACCTCGCCTATTTGGAGAGAAAAGCCTCAGCCCTGAAAGCAAGTGGGAGCCGTTTCCCGTGCTTACAGGGGGGTGTATTCCTCCCCCTGCATCAGCCCCTATCCGCTGCTGCTGAGCCCCTCAGCCGGCCAATAGGGTCAGCTGGTGGGCGGAGCCTGGCTGCCTTTGAGCAGCTGCTGCTTCCTGTCCTGTTTTGATGGGATCAGACAAGAAGACGATGGGGCTCCATTGCATGGAGCACGTGGCTGCCCTCCTCTTTGCTGGCTGCCCTCCTATTTGCTCCGCTCCGAGCCCGAGCCTGCTTGGAGTTTACATTGCTGCTCCGCCCACTTTTGCTTCTGGCTCCGCCCACCACTGACATGTGACTGTCCCCGGGATAGGTGAGACTGCTGATCCCTTATTTTCAAATCCGAAACTTGACAGCTATGGTCCTGCCCTGCAGTCCCAAGTTAATCACGCCCCAGGAGTCTGAATGAAACAGAGACCTAAATAATGATCTTCAGAACTGGGCAAAATTCTCAGATGATTAAGTTCCCTGTCTGTGAGCACCCGGAAAAGTATGACTTGATCACTAGGAGCTAGCCTGGGTTTATCAGGAATAACTCATCTCAGGCCAACCTTATCTTGCTTCTTGATAGAATTGCAAAGTTCAGAAGAGTTATGCCACGGCGAGCATCCCATTTGGGTTTCAGGAAAAGCACATGGCAACCTATCCCATGATAGTCTTGTTCACAAGGTGATAAAACCTAAGCTGCATGACACTGATGACAGGTGAATCAGAAGCTGCTTGAGCAACCATACCCAGCAAGGGCTCATTAACGGAGCAGAGGGGATGCTGATCACATCTGCGGATGAAATGAAGAGTAGCTGGCACAACAGAAGAGAAAACCAGAGTTAGAAACAATGCTGAACATGTGTTTAGTCTGGAGAAGAGAGGGCTGAGAGGTGCTAGGATTGTTGTTGTTGATGTTCAGTCGTTCAGTCATGTCTGACTCTTCATGACCCCATGGACCAGAGCACGCCAGGGACCCCTATCCTCCACTGCCTCCCGCAGTTTGGCCAAACTCATGCCAGTCGCTTCGAGAACACTGTCCAACCATCTCATCCTCTGTCGCCCCCTTCTCCTTGTGCCCTCCATCTTTCCCAACATCAGGGTCTTTTCCAGGGAGTCTTCTCTTCTCATGAGGTGGCCAAAGTATTGGAGCCTCAACTTCAGGATCTGTCCTTCCAGTGAGCACTCAGGGCTGATTTCCTTCAGAATGGATAGGTTTTATCTTCTTGCAGTCCATGGGACTCTCAAGAGGATAGCCACCTTCAAATATCTGAAGGGCTTCAAGTTACAAGAAAGGAAATTCTGATTAAACATTAGGAAGAACTTTCTGGTGATAAGAGCTGTTTGACATTGCAATGGACCACCTTGGAAGGTGGCGGACTATCTTTTGTCGGAGGCTTTTCAACAGTTCAGCTGTTGTGATTCCTGCATTGTAGGGGGATTGGACTACATGATCCTTTGGGTCCTTTCCAACTCTACAATTCTATGATTCAAAATGGTAACAATTAATTGCACAGTTATTAAAAATCCCATTAAAACTATTTAGTTTAATGAATTCAACAGAACAGATGAACTTGATTCAGCGATACCAAGTCTGATAGTCATTTACACCTCCAGCAACCCACTGCCAACTGCTTGCCTCTTTGCGCTCTCCTGTTGTTGTTTAGTCGTGTACAACTCCTGTTTTCCATTGCCTCCTGCAGTTTGATCAAACTCAAGTTGGTAGCTTTGAGAACACTGCCCAACCATCTTGTCCTCTGTCATCCCCTTCTCCTTGTGCCCTCCATCTTTCCCAACATCAGGGTTTTTCCCAGGGAATCTTCTTTTCTCATGAGGTGGCCAAAGTATTGGAGCCTCAGCATCAGGATCTGTCCTTCCAGTGAGCTCTCAGGGCTGATTTCCTTCAGAATGGATAGGTTTGATCTTCTTGCAGTCCATGGGACTCTCAAGAGTCTCCTCCAGCACCATGTTGTTGTTCAGTCGTGTCCAACTCTTCGTGACCCCATGGACTGCTTCTGGGAAGATTCAGGATCCTGATCAGGAGCAGGGGGAAGGGAAGGCTCCTACCATTCCTCATCTGTTCAGCCTTCCTCCCGCAGTTTGGCCAAACTCATGCCAGTCGCTTCGAGAACACTGTCCAAGCACCATAAGTAAGCTCAATTCTGCCCGCCCCCCAGCAGGTGACACCACCCACTTTTGGAACCAAAATTGACATGATCTCTCCCCCCACCTCCCCCAGCCTAGGCCCCCCCCCCCCCACTCCCTGCAACGTTGACCTGTCCTCCTTCCTATAGAAAATGAGAAGTGGTGAGCTCAAATGACTTCATAGCTCAGTGCTGGAGCATCTGCCTTGCAAGCGGAGGGCCCCAGGTTCAAGCCCCAGTCGCATCTCCCAGAAGGGCTGGGAATGTCTCCTGCCTGAGATCCTAGACAGGCACTGCTGCCAGTCAGTGTAGGCAGTACTGACCCAGATGGACCACTGCTCCGACTCTGTATAAGCCAGCTTGCTGCGTGACGACACGGCAGCCAGAATACAATGTTTGCCTTTTGTTTCTCTGCTGGAAACGGACGGAAGAGAGTCAGGCCCGTTTGCTTCAGTTTTTCCTCCTTTCTGGAAGGAAGCGCCCACCTCTGCCCTTTCCGCTCGCACTCAGGCCCCGAAGGCAGCCCGGTGTCAATGTCCCATTGATAACCGTTGCTTTGTCACATCCTCTCTCTTACGGACATCACACATAAGACATGCCGCACCCGTGAAGTCCTGTCGATATCAAGCACTCTCCTTCCTGAAAGAGTCAGTAATACTGAATCAATGGCACTCATTGATCTCTCTCCGGCTGCTGCTGTCTTTGAGCCGCTCCATTTGCCTATGTCTTTCTATTTATTTATTTATTTTATTCTTCCTAACTGTCATTTTAATACATATAACAGACAATGCCCAAACACCCCCCACCCCACCACCACCACAAGAAACTGGATTACTGTGTGGGGCTTCCCTTGGTTCTGGTTTGGTAGAGCCAGCTGGTGCACAATGCTGGTGGGAGTTTCTGGCTAAGAACCTGTGACACCAGGGGCACCACAACATGTGACACAACTGAGCCAAGTTCAAGGTCCTTGCATTAATTGACAAAGCCCTGAGCAACCTAGGTCCGGGCTACCTCAGGGACCTTTTGAACCCTCCTATCCCAGCTCAGTCGCTGAGATCATCTGCAGGAGAGTCAATGGTCATTCCCTGAGCTGGCAAGGCTCATTTGACTGCAACATGGAATCAAGCCTTTAGTGTCACTGGCCCGGTCCTATGGAACACTCTGCCACTAGAGAGTCAGCGGGAACCTTCTGTGCCAACTTTTAAATGCCTGCTGGAAACTTTTCTATTCTGCCAGGCCTATGCAGGCAATTCAGAGCACATCTCCCACAATGTTTTGTTGGTGCTTGGTTTTAACATCTTTGCTCTTAGTTTTTCTTTTAAAATTTTTTTTTGTAATGCCCTTATTGCATGCTTTTAAATGTTGTAAACCGCTTTGATTTGTTTTGTGATTCAGCGGTATATTAATATTTTATAAATAAATCCATGAATAAATAACGGACATTCCATGCCTCTACAATGTGAGGGATTGACGAGGGGAGACTTACAAACAAATAACATGAATTGGGTGGGGTAGAGGGAAAGGAAGCAGGATACACCCTTATTCCCCACCTCCCCTGAAGTCATCCCAACTGGCAGGGAGAAGATGAGCCAAGGCAGCCCCCTCGCTTCCTCCAATTTGTAGGGGACCCCTCCTTGCCTCTCCATCTTTAACCGCTAGCCATGTGCAGCTAGTGGCCTTGTCATGCTCATTAGGCAACTGTGTCTGTCCCCAAATCATTCCTTGTGTGTGTGTGTGGCAAACCTCTCTCCATATCCTCTGCTCAGAAAGATTGGCAGTGACCTTTAAATGCCATTTCCAAATGCCACTCTCAGTTAACTGGCAACACGGCCAAGTATTTCAGCTAGGTTGGAGTCTCCATTTCCTGGTAGGCGGGCCTCAGAGGCTGGATCTGGGCCCTGTGCACGGCCAGGGGGCATGTTCACCCTCCCCAGCCTGCTCTCCAACAGCTTCTTCACAGGCATCATGGCCTTTGCATGGAGACCAAGGGCAGGAGGAACAAGGCTGCTCCTTGGTGGCACGCAATTTCAATTTGGATACATGCACACAGGATATTAGCAATGCCATCAGTCAGCTTGTTAATGAGCTTTCCATATGGCTGATCAGGAGAGTTCACAGTGAAAGCATGTGGATCCCAGGCCAAGTCAGTGTCAGCGTGCTGGGTGAGCTGTTTGCACTTTGAATTGTAGCACTGTAGAGTTGGAAGGGGACCCGAGGGTCATCTAGTCCAACCCCCTGCAATGCAGGAATTACAGCTAAAGGATTCCTGACAAATGGCCAACCAACCTCTGCTTAACAACTTCCAATGAAGGACAGCGCACCAACTTCCAAGGAACTCCGCTCCACTGCCAACAGCTCTTACTGATGCTAAGTCAGAATCTCCTTTCTTGTACGGTGGTACCTCGGTTTGCGAACTTAATTTGTTCCAGAAGTCCGTTCTTTAAACCAAAGCATTCTTAAACCGAGGTGCGCTTTCCCTACTGAGGACTCCCGCTGCCGGTGCCCTTCCACCGTTCGGCTTCCGTGGCAAAGTTCGCTAACCAGAACACCTACTTCCGGTTTTGCGGAGTTCGTTGCCCGAATAGTTCGTTAACAGGACTGTTCGTAGACTGAGGTACCACTACAATTTGAAGCCAATGATTCAGGTCCTACCCTCCAGAGCAAGAGAAAACTAGTTTGCTCCATCTTCCGTCTTGCAGCCCTTCAGATAGTTGAAGGCGACTAAAAACTTCACAACAGAAACCAATTAAAAACTGTGGAAAGATGCGTTTTTAAATGCTTGCATAGGCCTGGAGAAATAGACATTTTGTCAACAGGCATTTAAAAATTGGCTCAGGAGCTGCCTGCTGATTCTCTGGTGGCAGTGAGTTCCAAAGGACTTGGCAGGTGAGACTAAAGGCTTGGTTTCTTGTTGCTGTTAAATGAGCCTCACCAACATGGGGAATGACTATTGACTCTGCTGCAGATGATCTCAGTGATCGAGCTGGGATAGAAGGGCCCAGGAGGTCCCTGAAGTAGCTGGGGTGGACCTCAGTTGTTCAAAGCTTTGTAAATTCACACAAGGACCTTGGGCTCAGTAGTAAGTGGGCAGCCAGCTGTTTTAACAAGGGTGTCCCATGTTCTCAACCCCAAGAGCAGCCCCACATTGATTGCATTACAATAATCCAGCCCTGAGGTTACCAACACATGGACTACAGCGGTCAGGTTATCCTTGTCCAGGAACAGCCATAGTTGGCAAACCAGATAGAGCTGGTAAAAAGCACTCCTAGCCACAAAGGATACCTGGGCACTTTTTGCCTGTATCCCAAAAGATGACAGCCACTCATTCTTCTGCTGGAGTCAATCACAAAGCCCACCCACCCCACCCCAGGTGGTAACTCACTGTCCTTTGTGAATAAGTTTAAATATAGAGTGATTCCCAAACTTTCCCCTCCACAGACCACCTGAAAATTGCTGAGGATCTTGGTGGTCCAGTTAAAGGTTTTTCTAACAGTTGTAGCAATCGGAGTGTTCTGTGCCAGGTCATAAAAAGGTAAAGGTAAAGGTACCTTGACCGTTAGGTCCAGTCGTGGATGACTCTGGGATTGCGGTGCTCATCTCGCTCTATAGGCCGAGGGAGCCGGCGTTTGTCAGCAGACAGCTTCCGGGTCATGTGGCCAGCATGACTAAGTCACTTCTGGCGAACCAGAGCAGCGCACAAAAATGCTGTTTACCTTCCCGCCGGAGTGGTACCTATTTATCTACTTGCACTTTGTGCTTTTGAACTGCTAGGTTGGCAGGAGCTGGGACCGAACAATGGGAGCTCACCCCGTCGCAGGGATTCAAACCGCTGACCTTCTGATCGGCAAGCCCTAGGCACTATGGTTTAGACCACAGCGCCACCTGCGTCATAGAATCACATAATTGTAGAGTTAGAAGGGACCTTAAGGGTTATCAGGCTAAACCCCCTGCAATGCAGGAATCTCAGCCAAAGAATTCCTGACAGATGGCCATTTGACCTCTGTGTAAAAACTTCCAGTGCTGTGTGGCTCCATCTTTACAGACGCACTTTAGACCACCTGAATGAAACTTTACTTCTTCATGCAGTACATAGTTGAAATGTGGAACTCACTCCCACAGGAGGCAGTGATGGAGATAAACTGCTTTAAAAGAGGATCAGGAAAATTCAAAGCAAAGGGAGCTATGGGTGATGGCTAGCCATGGTGGCTATGCTCTGACTCCACGGTCGGAGGTGTTAATACTTGTGATAGAAGTTGCTGGAAACTGTGGCTGGAAGGGAAAATACACTGATGCTCAAATCCTGCTTTCAGGTTTCCCACTGGGGCATCAGGTCGACCACTGTGAGAAGAAGATGCTGGGCTAGATGGGCCACTGGCCTGATCCAGAAGGTTCGCCTTATGTTCTTATGTCCTTACGACCACTGGTAGTCTGAGGACCACAGTTCTGGGAATGCCTTCATCCTTGAATTTATCCTGATTCTCTAAAGAGGACAGGAGCACCTTAGGAGCACCTGGGCCAGTAATGTGGCGCCAGTACTGAGGGCCAGATCAGAAAAAAACACAGCAAAGTTGGGCCAAGCATTTCCTTTTAGGGGTGCTTAGTCTCCAGAAGATGGAGGGCACAAGGAGAAGGGGACGACAGAGGATGAGATGGTTGGACAGTGTTCTCGAAGCGACTGGCATGAGTTTGCCCAAACTGTGGGAGGCAGTGGAGGATAGGGGTGCCTGGCGTGCTCTGGTCCATGGGGTCAGGAAGAGTTGGACACGACTGAACGACTGAACAACAACAGTCTCCAGAAGAACCACCACGAACATCACCTCCATCATCTCCCTAATGCCGTCTGATTTTGGCATCCGCCCTCCCTGAGGCAGTCATTGTCTTTGAAGCTGATGCTGGAGCTGTCCAGCGTCTGAGGGCTTCTTGCGAACTTGGGTGGAGAAGAGAGTTCGTTCTGGAGAAGGCCCAACTGTTTGGCTTGATTAGAGCAGGGGTCAGCAAACTTTTTCAGCAGGGGGCCGGTCCACTGTCCCTCAGACCTTGTGGGGGGTAGGACTATATTTTTTTTTTTGGGGGGGGGGATGAACAAATTCCTATGCCCCACATATAACCCACAGATGCATTTTAAATAAAAGCACACATTCTACTCATGTAAAAACATGCTGATTCCCGGACCTTCCGCGGGCCGGATTTAGAAGGTGATTGGGCCGGATCCAGCCCCCGGGCCTTAGTTTGCCTACCCATGGATTAGAGGGAAAGCAACTGGTCAAGTCTTCCTTCTCTGATGAAAGCAAAAATCTCCCCTCCCCTTCAGCTGATTGGGAGTCAAGCTGGAGACTCCAGAATTATCAGGCATACAATAGCAACCCAGAGGGAGTTTTGCAACCCGCATTTCCCCAGGCAGCCGATTAATTAAAACTATCAAGTGTTCCCAGCTTTGTGAAATTAACTTTCAAAGTGTTTGGTATAGAGGCATACGTGGGGGTTTTTTAAAAAAAGAAAAGAAAAGAAAAAGACCCTCCAAAAAATCAAAACCAGTCTTGTTCTGGGTATACATTTTTCTCCTGGTGGAGGAAGACATAAACATGTTTATTAGGAGAAATTCACACTCAAATGCTGAATAATTTTCATACGGATTTTTTTTAAAATTGCAGTCTCCAATTGCAGCAGAAGCAGACAGGACTGGATTTAAAATTAGCAAAAGGAGAGGCTTAGAGAATGAAAATTGGCAGATTCATCTCTGCCCTTAGTCTGAGTGTCATGCAGTGGTCTGGTTCTGGCTAGTAAAGGGACCCCTGACCATTAGGTCCAGTCGTGTCCGACTCTAGGGTTGCGGCACTCATCTCACTTTACTGGCCGAGGGAGCCGGTGTTTCTCCACAGTCAGCTTCCGGGTCATGTGGCCAGCATGACAAAGTTGCTTCTGGCGAACCAGAGCAGCGCACGGAAATGCCGTTTACCTTCCCGCTGGAGCAGTACCTATTTATCTACTTACACTTTGACGTGCTTTTGAACTGCTAGGTGGGCAGGAGCTGGGACCGAGCAACGGGAGCTCACCCCATCACAGGGATTCGAACCGCCGACCTTCTGATCAGCAAGCCCTAGCCTCTGTGGTTTAACCTACAGCACCACACCACCTCAAAAAGGATAGAGCTGGAAAGGGTTCAGAAAAGGATAACCAAAATGATCCAGGGGATGGAGCAACTGCCCTGTGAGGAACATTGCAGCGTTCGGGACTTTTTAGTTTAAGAGGTGACATGATAGAAGTTTAGAAAATTTTGTCTGGCGTGCAGAAAGTGGATAGCGGAAAGCCTTCTTCCCCCAGGATTCATCTCTGTTGGCAAAATGTCTTGGGAGCTGGCCCTTCCTTGGAGGAACCGCAAACCCCTGGAGAATTTCTGCCTGGGGAGCCATTGTCTAGGGAAAATGAAGTGCACTCAAAGTGGTGAAAAGAACCAGAGAGACAGAGCCCAGGGAGCCTCCTCCCGCCTCATTCCACACCGTGATGATATGTGAAACAAAACATTAGCAGAAAAACCTGGCCGTGTGCCTTCTCCCGATTACCGCAGAATTATAATTACACCAGCTCTTAATATCCCCACATCCCAGTAATTACAGCCGGCTTACTGCTTCCAGCCATGATCTGATATTAACTTTTAATCACCTTGCTTTTGTTCTGGGGAAGGGATGGCGCAAGCTCCAGGGAGGGGGGCGGGCTTCGCAAATCTGCCAGCTCTGCTTTGCTTCGGCTGTAATCGGCGCTGGATTCTCACAGGCTGGGCTGGGCAACCCTCGGCTCCCTCCGCCCAGAGCTGACGGCGTTTAAGAACATCTCGCTTAGCTGCAAAGTGTGCGGGGCTTAGGGGCGGCAGGCTGGACCATAGCTGTCAACTTTCACCCCTTTTAAAGGGAAATTCCCTTATTCCGAATAGGATTCCTCGCAAGAAAAGGGAAAAGTTGACAGCTATGGGCTGGACGTAGGCACAGGACTGAGCCACATGTCCCTGCAAGCCCATCCCATCATTCCAGTGTGGTGTAGTGGTTAAGAGCGGTAGTCTCGTAATCTGGGGAACCGGGTTCGTGTCCCCGCTCCTCCACATGCAGCTGCTGGGTGACCTTGGGCTAGTCACACTTCTCTGAAGTCTCTCAGCCCCACTCACTCACTTCACAGAGTGTTTGTTGTGGGGGGAGGAAGGGAAAGGAGAATGTTAGCCGCTTTGAGACTCCTTCGGGTAGTGAAAAGCGGGGTATCAAATCCAAACTCTTCTTCTTCTTCTTCTTCTTCTTCCCTGGTCTGATTATCACTGTTGCCAGACTAAGGCAGTGGTTCCTAAACTTTTCTGGACCACTGTCCCCTTAGTTCCACAAACCCTTCCCAAGTGCCCCTACCCTACCCTCTAAAAAGCATTATTCAGATTAGTGGTTTACAAGACCCGCTAAGGAAGAAAACACAGTAAAATTCAAACGAGTAACAATGAAATGCACATTTATACAAAACCCAGTTTAAGACTGTTTAGTTTTACTAATTCAATAGAATTGATGAACTTGATCCAGTGATTAGCTGCTTTCAAAGGCAGATAGTCATTTACACCTCCAATCACCTCCCTCCACCCCCTGCCTTTTAACAACCCCCTATGTAATGTACAGCCCCCCCAGGGGGCAGCGCTGTCCAGTTTGGGAACCACTGGTCTAAGGCCAGAGCAGGTTTACACTACAATCAGCGATCTGAAATGCACACCATGCAAATCTCCCCACTACTGAGCCTGTGTGGTGTAGTGGTTAAGAGTGGTAGACTCGTAATCTGGGGAACCGGGTTCGCGTCTCCACTCCTCCACATGCAGCTGCTGGGTGACCTTGGGCTAGTCACACTTCTCTGAAGTCTCTCAGAGTGTTTTTTGTGGGGGAGGAAGGGAAAGGAGAATGTTAGCCGCTTTGAGACTCCTTCGGGTAGTGATAAAGTGGGATATCAAATCCAAACTCCTCTTCTTCTTCTTATTGCATAACTTATCCCAGGTGGGCACAATTTGTTATGCATTTCATCAGGATTTCCAGGACTTGGGAAGGGGGCAGGTACACAATGCACCCCTCTTGCTCTGGAGATTTCCCAAACTGCGGGAGGCAGTGGAGGATAGGGGTGCCTGGCGTGCTCTGGTCCATGGGGTCACAAAGAGTCGGACACGACTAAACGACTAAACACAACAATTCCAACTTGTGTTTACAAGTCCCAGAAATTAGCAGAGTTCTCATTCCCCTTTTTAAACACACACGCAGCAGATAGCTTGCTCAGGTTTGTTAAAACCTCTGTAATAAATGTCCTGGTATTTTCCCCATTAATCCCTCTCAAAATAAGACACTACACAGTCTTCTCTAAAAGCATAAAACGTTTACTCACGAGAAATCATCTGTTCACAATTGGATCCCAGACAGTAGACTTAAACTGAGTAAAAGTAACATTTACTCAGGAGACTGTTCCATAAGGGAAAAACAGCCCCTTTGTGTTCTCTTGGCTCATAGCGATGTTGTTCCTTTGAGAACGGCGTCCAAAAGAGAGAGGAAGATGGAGTGTGGTCCCTGTGGTTTTGTGTTAACCTGCCCAGGTGAGACCACACCCATCTCCTGTTACACAGAGGAAGTCATCCCAGCCCAGGGGAAACAGCAATTTCCGACTGGCTGGCCTAGAGTTCCCTTTCTGTGTCTACTCTAGCAATGTTGTGTTTGACTGCTCCTGCGTTTTACATCCCACAGGTCGGACTAGATGACCACTGGGGCGCCTGCCGACTCTTAAAATTCTACGATTCTATGAAATACAGGGCAGGGGAGGAAGACAAGGCCAGGCAATCATGTGAAGCCCCCTTCCTAGAAGGACACTTTCAGAGACACTTTAAATTAGCCAGGCTTTGTTTCCACTGAGGTTTAGCGGTCAGAGTAATTGCGTGTTCCATAAGTAGCAGCTGATTATTTCAAACATATTCGCTGAGCGGTCGCAGGGACTCCTTTGCGGGCCGCGCTCATCCCGTTATTTACTCTACATGCTCGAAATCACTGCACCGAATCTAAACAGCCTCATTCCTGTTTAACAACCCCCAAGTGTTAATTAGGGAGGCGTTCCGGGGCAACGGCTGGAACTGACACCCGGCTGCCCCAGAGATTAGACCTTGGCAAATAGAGCGCAGCAGCCACAGGAATGGAACAGCATCAGCACCAGGGGTTGCTGTGAGGAAGAGATTCCTTCCTTCCTCACCTTTCTGCTCTCGGCAGTGAGATAAGATCTTATGGGACTCAAGAGCTTGAGTGCACTGCCTTGTGTCAGCCTTCATCAATCCCCAGCAGATGGGAGTTGTAGGTCAAAGCATCTGGGCAGATAGACACCCAATTAAGAACATAACAAGAGCCTGCTGGATCAGGCCAATGGCCCATCTAGTCAAGCATCCTGTTCTTAAAGTGGCTGAGCAAATGCTTGTGGGCAGCGGTGGAGGCGGCGTGCCGAGGGGTGGAGCACGTGGCGTCCTAGGGGTGGAGTGAACTGCCCCTAGGAGTGGGGTGCATGCCGCCCATAGGGACTGAACAGAGCACGCGGTGCCCATAGGGACGGGGTGCACCGTGGGGCTTCAGCCGCCCTACAGCTGGGGGGGCGAGGCAGCGGGCAGACAGTGCGGAGCCTGTGGGTGCCAAGGTGCGTGGCTCGAGCGCGCTGCAGGCCCCGCCGTGAGTGCCGCCCGCCATTTTGTCACCCCCATCAGGGTGACACCCAGGGCGGACCGCACTCCCCACACCCCCTTCCTTCGCCGCTGCTTGTGGGAAACTTGCAGCTCTCCCCTCCTGTATTCAGCTGCTACTCAGAAGCATTGCTGCCTCCAACTCTGGAAGCAGAGCACAGCCGTCATGGCTAGTAGCCATCAATAGCCCTCTTTCAAAGCCATTGTTATAAGAATTTTAAGGTCTTAGATATATAATAAATGTTCATAAATGTACCAAGCAAACACGTACATAAATATAGAAACCGCATGTCTGAAGCAGCGCTGGAAGACAGTCCTGAAACCATTCTAACTCCCAAACTGACCAAATATTTAAGTAATTACCATCTCAAAGGAATGGCCAGACTACCAGAAAAGGCAAGCAGATAAGGCATTATCAGATAACCTGGCAGAAAGGAAAAACAACAACATTCAAATTTCTGTTGTAGACCGTCTTTTCTGTGATGTAGGTATGATTTTGGGGGGGGGGGTGTTCTTGGGCTACACCCCTTCTGTGATGTATGTATGATGTATGGAGGGGAGCTCCAGGGCAGGGAATTGCAAAATGGCTATATAAGGCTTTGTGCGCCATTGTTTGAGGTCCTCCTCCTCTCTCCTGCATGTGGGGGGGGAGCAGGGGCGTCGCTAGGGGGGTGCGGTGGGGGAGGTATGCCCCGGGTGGCAGGGGAGGGTGGGGGTGACAAGCGGCAGCCCCTCTCGCCACTCCCCAAGCGCCGCCGCTCCCTCCGTCACCCCAGGAGCAACAGCGCATGGCCGAGCAAGCACCCCGTCCGTGCAGTGCTGCTGCTCTCGGGGTGACCGGCCGTGCGTGGGGAGTGGCGGGAGGGGCGGCCGCTTGTCACCCCCACGTGCCACCACTCGCTCCACCCCCCCGGGAGCAGCAGGTCCAGTCGTGGACGACTCTGGGATTGCGGCGCTCATCTCGTTTTACTGGCCGAGGGAGCCAGGGTACAGCTTCCGGGTCATGTGGCCAGCATGACTAAGCTGCTCCTGGCAAACCAGAGCAGCGCACGGAAACGCCATTTACTTTCCCGCCAGAGTGGTACCTATTTATCTACTTGCACTTTGACGTGCTTTCGAACTGCTAGGTGGGCAGGAGCTGGGACCGAGCAACGGGAGCTCACCCCATCGTGGGGATGCGAATTGCTGATCTTCCAATCGGCAAGCCCTAGGCCCAGTGGTTTAACCCACAGCACCACCGGCGTCCCTTCAAGAAGCGTGCATGCACACGAAAGCTTATACCAATAACAAACTTAGTTGGTCTCTAAGGTGCTACTGGAAGGAATTTTTTTTATTTTGTTTTGAAATATGGTGTTTGCCAAAACTTCCGAGTTCCTCACTTCTGCTTTGGCTTCTACAATGTCCCTGTTTTGTTTATTGATTTATATTACAATATCAAAATGACGATCAAACACGTAAAAAAGAGAGAGAATGCTAATGGCTCAATTTATAACAAGGGAACGAAGTGTCACAAAAATAGCCAGTGTGAAAATTCTTATTCCAAAAGCTTCGTCCTTTTGGAAGCAGAATAACTCATTATTTTCCCTTCTTGCAACTGAATAAAATTGCTGCTTTTCAGAAGCCACTGCAGCCTCAACCCGTGCCTGTGATACCACTGGGATTTTATAACTATTATAGTATTTACATATCAGAATCTTTGCTGTAGCTAAACGATTCAGCACCAGTTCAGAGCCTTCTCTGTGAATATCCCGATTTGCATAATTCAGAAGAAAAACCGGGGACATCATACGAAGCACATCCTGTGAAATGCGTGAGTAGCTTTGCCCCGTAATGTTTGAATTATTTCACATACAACAAATTGGGCATCTTGAGGGCATCCAAGGAGAGGTGCCAAGGAGAAGCGCCCGTGAGGAAGATCAGGGCAACTGCCTGCAGTGGCTTGGCCCCTCCTACGCTGAACATGTTCACATTTCAACATGTTCACATTTCATTGGTTGCCAGGATTGAGGGACAGTGGACTGGCCTACAGCTGAAAAAGGTTGCTGACCCCTGAACTAGATGATTTCCCCTTCTCAGACCATGTGGTGGGCTGGACTATATATATTTTTTTGATGGGGGGGGGGAAATGAACGAATTCCTATGTCCCACAAATACCGTAAAAGTAAGGGGTAATATCTGTGCGTCTTATGGAGTGAATGGTGGTCCCTGGAGCCGAATTTCCCAGGGGCCAAAAGAGGATCATGCTTTTTATTTTACAAAGGGAAAGGGGGGTGTTGAAAGGACCCCGCTCAGCAGCTGATCAGCAAGACATGGGAGAGAGATAAGAGTCCCCGGCTCCCTTTCAGCCCCGCCCTCCATTGTTGAATGTGCTGCAGAGGGAGGTTGTTTGTTTCCCCAGCAACATGTGACTGGCTGATTAGATTATCTGTCTGGAAACTGTAGAAAAGGCTCCCTTTCCTTTAGAAGCTGCAGAAACATGAGTTGAACCCCATAAAAATGGGGCTTTTCCTCTTTGCTTTTCCCCCTTTACAAAAGGAGCTTTGCTTTTCCCCCTTTACCAAAAAAAGCTGCAAAACTTTTATTTGATCCTCAAAAAGACAGGGCTTTTCCCTTTGCAAAAAGCTGTAAAACTTTTAGCTGATCCTCAAAAAAACAGGGCTTTTAGAGGAGGAAAACCGGAAAAAAAATATTTTTTATCTTGTTTCCTCCTCTAAAAACAAGGTGCGCCCTATGGAGTGAAAAATACGGTAACCCAGAGGTGCATTTTAAATAAAAGCACACATTCTACTCATGTAAAAAACGCTGATTCCTGGACTGTCCGTGGGCCGGATTGAGAAGGCGATTGGGCCGCATCCAGCCCACGGGCCTTAGGTTGCCTACCCCTGATTTCTAGTCCCACAGTGGTCAACCAGATGCCTCAGTAAGAAGCCCACAAGCAGGAGCTGAGCACAAGAGCACATTCTCCCCTCCTGTGGTGTCCAGCAACTGGTGCTCAGAAGCATTGCTGCCTCCAGTTGTGGAGACAGAGCCGAGCCATCATATCTTGTAGCCATCAAGAACCCGCTCCTCCTCCATGAGTCTGTCTACTTGTCTTCCCAGTCGGTGGCCATCACTGCCTCCTGTGAGAGGCAATTCCATAGTTTGACTTTGTGCTGCGTGAAGAAGGACTTTCTTTTATCTGTCCTGAATCTCCTAACATTCAGCTTCGCTGGATGTCCACAAGTTCTACTGTTAGGGAAGAGGGAGAAGAAATGTGCTTTCTGTACGTCAGGCATAATTTTGCAAACATCTATCATGCCAGGATTGGACACCCAAGAACCTGTTCTGTAAGGGAGTGGGGGGCGGCTGGCCGATTGGGGTGCCCTTCTCTGATCTGTGGGAACATAAGAACCTAAAAACAGAGGCGTAGCATGGCTGGGGAGAGGGGCCCCCATTTTGCTGAGCACAGTTTCTTCAAGGGCACATCTTGCTCCTCACGCCACCCCTGCCAGCTCTGTACTGCTTTGCAAGTCCGATCCCACATCCCAGCCTCACAAAGCAGCGTGGGGCTGGCAGGGCAGCGCCTGGAGGACGCAACAGGAGTGCACCCTTCCAATCAGTCCGATCCAGACTGATTGGGAGGGCAAGTGCCTGCCCCACTGTGTGTGTGCACCCTGGGGCCCAGGAGGACACGCTCCGCCATTGCATAAGAAGGGTCTGCTGGATCAGCACCCTTATCTCACCATAGCGGTCAACCTTCCTTTTTCTTGCATTGGAAAATGGTCATAGCGGTCAACCTTCCCTCTTTTTTTTGCAGTGGGAAACGGCGCTGGAATAAAAGAATTTCCCGCAAAAGAATTGGAAGTTGACAGCTATGGCTCTCACAGATGCCCTAATACAGAGGCGTAGGGAGCCGCTTTGCCGCCCGGGGCGGAAAACGCGAGGGCATCCCCCTGGGGGCGGGGCGCCGATCCCTAGCGTGTGCGCCCTGACGTCATGACGCGTGCGCAGCCTCCTGGGTGCACTGCGCATGTGTGGACATGCACAGTCCACCCAAGATGGCTGGGGCGAGCGGCCAGCACCCCTTCCAACCGGCGCCACGCCACGCCGCGCCGAGTTTTATGGCTGCAGTGGGCGAACAGCAGCACAGGACTTGTAGTGCTATGAGAGAGGGAGAGGGAGAGGGAGGTGGAGAGGGGGAGGGAAAGGGGAAGAGAGAGAGAGAGAGAGAGAGAGAGAGAGAGAGAGAGAGAAAACAACCTTCCTCTATCCACTTTCTCTATGCCAGGCATAATTTTAACACACTTCTATCGTCTTGCTTTTTACTTGCCTCTTCTCTTAAAAGCTCCAAGGTTGTAACTTTTCCTCGGCAGAGTGCTACTCCAGCCTCTCAATCATTTTGGTTCCCCTCTTCTGAACCTTTTCCAAATTGACAACATCCTTCTTCAGGCAAGGTGAGCAGAACTGTGTACAGTACAGTGGTATCTCGGGTTAAGAACTTTGCTTCAGGATAAGAACAGAAATCGTGTTCTGGCAGCGCAGCAGCAGCGGGAGGCCCCATTAGCTAAAGTGGTACTTCAGGTTAAGAACAGTTTCAGGTTAAGAATGGACCTCCGGAAAGAATTAAGTACGTAACCAGAGGTACCACTGTATTTGAAATGCATTTGCACCACAGATTTGTATAACCACTGGCGGAGGAACAGGGGTGCGGGGGGAGCCATCGTTGCTGCCCCCCCGCGCTGGGCGCCACACCCCCGCAGGCGATGTGACATGCCCCTGGGACGCGTGCCACGCTCCTGCAGGTGGTGTGCCATGCCCCAGGACGCACACCCCGCCCCTGTGGGCAGTGTGCCATGCCCTGGGGACTTGCGCCACGCCCCCAGGATGCCGCCTGCTCTCCGCCCCCACCCCCCCTGTTGGTGCTTGAAGCTCCACCACTGTGTATTACAGCATTATGACACCAGCAGTTTTATTTTAAATGGTGAACATGTAAGCCTTCATGGTTTTGCTCTTTCTTTTTTAATATAAATTTTATTTTTTATTTTTTATTTTTAACATCGATAATCATACACTCACTTTATCCCCTTTCCAATTGATTGACTCCTCCGCCCCCCCCCCCCGCCCGGTTTCCAATTACCCATTTTAGGATCCTTATATATCTTTAGGTTTTCCAATTAATTTTCAGCTCTGTTCCTTAACCCTTATTTTACATGTTACTTCCTAAATGCTACATCAAACCTGCTAATATTTTAACATGTTTGCAATGTTCTTTAAAATAATGAATAAATTTTGTCTGTCCTTGATTCAGTTTCTTCTCATCTTGATGCCTGATCCTCACAGTCAGTTTTTGCCATTTTGGCATAGTCTATCATCTAACCCTCGTGGCTTTTGTGGGAGCATTCCACAGTCACCCTAAGCTCCTTGGGACCCCATTACACCTCCATAGTCAGTTCTGATCTCTTGGTGCCAAGGCACAATCAGTCGGCATGTGGTGATGTTGGATCTCATCAGTCCATCCGTTGCTGAGTGATCCACTTGGGAAAGGTCCATTTTGGAGCTCTTCATAGTCTTGGAAGCTAGTTTTGCTAATCTGTCACCTCTGAGGTGCCACAGAGGAAACGGTGGACATGGAATGAAGCTGAATGCTGGAAGATTGGGGGCAGATAAAAGAAAGGACTTCACACAGTGCACAGTTGAACAGTGTGGTGTAGTGGTTAAGAGCGGTGGGCTCATAATCTGGTGAACCGGGTTCGCGTCTCCGCTCCTCCACATGCAGCTGCTGGGTGACCTTGGGCTAGTCACACATCTTTGAAGTCTCTCAGCCTCACTCACCTCACAAGAACAAACTTAGTTGGTCTCTAAGGTGCTACTGGAAGGAATTTTTAATTTTTTTATTTTGTTTTGACTATGGCAGACCAACACGGCTACCTACCTGTCACCTCTCAGAGTGTTTGTTGTGGGGGAGGAAGGGAAAGGAGAATGTGAGCTGCTTTGAGACTCCTTCGGGTAGTGATAAAGCGGGATATCAAATCCGAACTCCTCCTCCTCCTCCTCTTCTTCTCCTCCTCCTCCTAGAAGAGGCGGTGGTGCTTTAAAAGAGGATTAGACAAGCTCATGGAGGAGAGGGCTATCAATGGCTCCTAGCCACAGATGGAGGCAGCAATGGTCTCGTAGTTCAATCCTGCATGCAGGTTCCTCACAGGCATCTGCTTGGCCGTTGCGAGAACAGGAGGTCGGGCTAGATGGGCCACTGGCCTGATCCAGTGGGCTCGTCTTGGGTTCTTAAGTTCCCTGTCTTCCTTCAGATCTCCTTCTCAGAACACAGCCTGCAAGAAAGGGAGGAGGCTTTGAAGTGTGCAAAGAAGAAAGATCAAAAGAGGCCTGGCTGAAAGGCTCTGCCTCTTTTCTTTGGCCCTTGACCCCACCCTTGGCCGACTGTCCATTGTCCTACCTGGCCGAGGGCGGGTCAAAGGCCAACCTAAGCAGGTGGGTGGCACCCGCCCAGGTAACCCCCGTTCAGTGCTGCAAACCCCACCCACCTGTGTGGAAGGGAGGGCAGAAATTGTGAGAATAGGATGCTGGACAAAATGGGCCATTGGCCTGAATCACAGGCTCTCCTTATGCTCTTACATGCCTTGTGAAAATCTCCAAGCTGCCTAGTCTTTATTATTATTATTATTATTAAAGATTTTCTTGATTTACAAAGGTGTGTGTCTTGTCGCGTATCTTTTCCATGTAACATTTTTACAAATCAGTTTTGGTTGTTGAGACATTAGGAAGAAAAAGGGGAAGAGAGGTGGGTGGGATGGGGAGATGGGTGGGGTGGGGTGACGATGTTTCTATTTTGCTTAATATATGTAGGGTTTGGCATCAGCGTTGTCTGTGTAGGTTCTCTGCTGTTCGCTTGTGCTCCTTTGGTGGTGAGAGAGGTCGGGGTTGGCGTAGGGTGTGATTGCTCATTTGTGGTTGGCTGTGCTGATCTTTAGTCTCCTGTGTGAGTGGGGTGGGTGGGTGTTTTGGATCAGGCTAGCCATATTGATTTGTATGCTGTCGGCAGATTTTTGTCATTGTCTTGTTGGGCTGTGTGTGTAACGAAGGGGAGCCATACCGGGGTGAAGGGGTCTTCTTCTGTTTGTCCCCGTGTCAGTTTCAGGTTACTGGTTAGTTTTTCTAGTAGGGCTGTTTCCCATACTTGTTGTTGTTGTTCAGTCGTTCAGTCGTGTCCGACTCTCCGTGACCACATGGACCAGAGCACACCAGGCACTCCTGTCTTCCACTGCCTCCCGCAGTTTGGCCAAACTCATGCTAGTTGCTTCGAGAACAATGTCCAACCATCTCATCCTCTGTCATCCCCTTCTCCTTGTGCCCTCCATCTTTCCCAACATCAGGGTCTTTTCCAGGGAGTCTTCTCTTCTCATGAGGTGGCCAAAGTACTGGAGCCTCAGCTTCAGGATCTCTCCTTCCAGTGAGCACTCAGGGCTGATTATTTAAGGATGGATAAGTTTGATCTTCTTGCAGTCCATGGGACTCTCAAGAGTCTCCTCCAGCACCATTATTCAAAAGCATCAGTTCTTCGGCAATCAGTCTTCTTTATGGTCCAGCTCTCACTTCCGTACATCACTACTGGGAAAACCATAGCTTTAACTATACAGACCTTTGTCGGCAAGGTGATGTCTCTGCTTTTTAAGATGCTGATTCCCATACTACTTGGTATCATTGGTCCACGCTTACTCCTGACAGGTCTTTCCAGTGTCTGGTTATGATGTTTCTGGCTGCTGAAAGTAGATGGATTATGAGTTCTTTGTGGTGTAGGTGGGCATTATTGTCTTGGAAGATGTTTAGCAGAACCAAGTCCAGTGGCTAAAGAAATAGGCAGCTTGTAATATAACCAAGCAAGCTGCCTAGTCTTTAGCCATTGGAATGTCAATTACAGATGCTGGCAGGAGGTATAGGTGAGGACAACCTACCTTCCCACCCACTTCCCTGCAAGCTGAAGAAGTTCCCCATGGTGGCCCCTTCCTTTACTGCTAGAATAAATGAAGGGAACCAAGACTGGAGGGAAGAGCGGAGCAAAATGAACAGACCAAAAAGGAAAGAAGGCTTGCTTTCCCTCCACTGTGCCTTAAGGAAAAGCTGTCTTTGCTGTGCATATTCATGGACCTAGCAATAAATGAGGGTCCAGGCTCCCCCCCCTCCCCGCCCAATGATTGATAGACACAGGGATTAGTTTAAGCACAGGGAGAAGCTAAGTGGTTGGGCTCGGCCCTTGGCACATACATCAACTCGACAGGCCCAGCACACCACTGAGTTCTTCAAACTAGCTATCTGCCTCTCTCTCTCTCTCATTTTGCTCAACCAGCCCAGTCCTTTAAAAAGGGAGAAGCCTTATTGATCTTGTGAAAAGTACACAGATGGAGTGGAGATACTGTTAATTCCTCCCAATTTAGGCCAGTGCTGCTGACAATCCCAGGGTGGGTCCTCTGTGTCATTGTCTATTTGCATGCTGCCTTCCTATAGCTAAGGGACGCGGGTGGTGCCGTGGGTTAAACCACAGAGCTTAGGGCTTGCTGATCAGAAGGTTGGCGGTTCGAATCCCCGCAGTGGGGTGAGCTCCCGTTGTTAGGTCCTGTACTGCACGTCCCGCTCCCAGGGGGATGCCTCCGCACGGCTTTTGCCGGCCTGGGTGGCCAAGAGGCTTCCTCCGCCCCTGCACCTCCCAATAGAGAACCTATAAAAGGACTCTATATGGACTCTTGAGTACCCCATAAGGGAAAAAGGAGCAGTTTTTTTTCTTATACAGTAACACCAACACTGCCATTGCCCTTCTGTCATCTCCTCCCCTGACCTTGATTCCTCTTCCTCCACCACTCCTCCCCTTCCCAGTCATGACAACGAGAAAAAGGGAAACAAAAGGAGGCCAAAAAGGATGGTGGCAAGGGGAGGAGGAGGTCATGTGTTTGGCTGTAAGTTTTGCAAGTCATGTTCCCTGCCTTTGCTAGCCACCTTCTGTCTGGCTGGGGAGGGCGGGGCTCTGACTGACGGACTGACAGACTGACTCCAGCATACCCTGCCACATTTCTCCGATAAAAATAGTGACACCCCATTCCATAATGATATTTACTATTTCTGCCCCACACATCTTATTGGGATTGCCCCAGCACTCCGGGCAGCTTTTGCAATTTCCCACCCTGAAGCCCAAGACTAAACCCCAATACATCATACATACATGCATCACATACTACAGCAGAAGGGGCGAGCTACAGCAAAATCGTGTCTGGCAGGAAACCTGTTGATGGGTTTACCTGGGGAGATCAGGTCTACTGGCTGATGTTTTGCTCCTTTATTCTTGGCCAGCGTCTTTGTTTGACAATCCAAGTGAGCCTGTGGAAATTTCCTATAACGGTATTTCAACAAATCCTTCCTGGAATAATAGTTTTCAGATAAATTGAGGGTTGACACCAGCAGCCTTGCCAAGGAGTTCAGGGAAGGCTCTGGACCTGATTCCTGGGGTCTCTGAGGGCAAAAACCGGTCAGTAAGTTCTGGGGGGGAAATACTAGGACAGCGAGGAGAGTACAGTATCTGGGATGTTGACCTCTGCGTATTTCACAATTTCCTGGAATTGTAGGGTTGGAATGGACCTCAAGGGCCATCCAGTCCAACCAGCTGCAATGCAGATATCACAGCTAAAGTACCCCTGACACAGATAGCTATCCCACTTCTGGGCCTCATTTCCAGCACAGATTAGGCAGCTCTCCAGCAGGGCGGGTGGGCGGAAGTTGAGATTGAAACTCACAGAGACAAAGGATGGAGGAGGGAAACGATTTATGCCCAAGCAGTCCAAGGCTTTCCCAAAGAAAGTGGCCATGTGACACATTTACTGAGAGATGATACATCCACTTTTGCGGATTTATAAGGAGAACTTGAAGGGGCATAAAACCGGATCATAGATTTATTGATTTTTTTTGTGGAAGCCTTTAAACTTTTATGCCATGCTATTATGGTAAATGAAGTACACCCCACCATTTAAATACCCCTTGATTAAATCATCCTGCCCCCCTCCTCTAAAACTTCCTCCTCCTCGTGGAAAAGAGGAGAATTCTGAAGGCGGATCAAGTATATATGAGAGACAGAGTTTGCAAACTCAGCTCTGGGGCACGCACAGGGTGTGGGGTGTCATTCAAATGACTCCTGGAGAGCCCAGGGGGCTACTTGAGCCTTGAGGGTCAGGGGCTGCTGGGCTGTTGTTCCAGGGTAGCTCTTTGCAGAGTGTGGGATTCCACCAGCACTGACCCATTTCCGACTGGTGCTGTACTGGGAAGAAAGCCATGGGGTACCACAGATGGATGGGGCTGACCCACTTTTGGCCTTCCTCATTTCTTCAGCTAGACCATTTGAAGGGATTTCTTTGGGGGCAAGACTCACACCATGTCTTTCTATTTTAGCGGTAGGGCTGCCTCTGCAACCGGTAGCGCCTACGTACAGCAGGCAGCTTGGCCAGCATTTTGTACCTCCCACCATGGCTGGCATCATTCCAGAGCAATGGGGAGGGGGAGAGAATCACAGAATAATAGAGTTGGGACCCCCAACGGTCATCTAGTTCAACCCCCTGCAATGCAGGAATCACGGCTGAAAACCCCCTGACAGACAGCCATCCAGCCTCAGGTCGAAAACCTCCAACAAAGGACGGAATGCCACCTTCCTCAACCAGGGGACTCAAATGACAAGAGAGGTGATTTTAACAAACCATTAAAAATAAATTTTTAACAGAAAGCTGTTTGGTGGTGGAACGCACTCCCTCGGAAGGTGATGGACTCTCACTTGTTGCAGATGATGATGATGATGATGATAGATAGATAGATAGATAGATAGATGATAGTTAGTTAGTTAGTTAGTTAAAACAAAGGTAGCACCTTAGAGGCCAACTAAGTTTGTTCTTGGTATGAGCTTTCGTTTGCATGCACACTTCTTCAGATACACTGAAACAGAAGTCACCAGATCCTTCAATATAGTGAGGGAGTGGGGAGGGGTATTACTCAGAAGTTAGTTAGTTAGTTAGTTAGTTAGATGATAGATAGATGATAGATAGATGATAGATAGATAGATAGATAGATAGATAGATAGATAGATAGATAGATGATAGATAGATAGAGAGATAGACAGACAGATGATAGTTAGTTAGTTAGATGATAGATAGATAGATAGATGATAGATAGATAGATAGATAGATAGATAGATAGCAATAGATAGATAGCAATAGATAGATGATAGATAGATAGATAGATAGATAGATAGATAGATAGATAGATGAGAGATGAGAGATAGATAGATAGATAGATAGATAGATAGACAGATATAGATGATAGATAGATAGATTTCCAATATATAACAATTACCAAAAAAGATAAAAAGATACAAAAACAAAACCCCTTGGGTGCATTTGTGTGCATTTGTGTGTAGCTGGGAACATCAGAGGTCAGGTGTCACCTTATACCAAGCCAGATGGCTGGTCCATACTAGCTCACCTTTTGAAGCACTTTTTGAGCTCCTCCCCTCCTGTCTTCTCTCTATTCATCAAATACCAACTCACTTAGGGGACCACTCAGCTTGTCTGACCAAGTGGCCTCTGTCTGCTGAATATTTTCTGTAATGATAAATTCGCCAGGCTTTAAGGTACTAGCAAAGGTATCTTGGTTGTCTTTGAAAAATGAGAACAGCAGCATCTATTGTTATAAAGTGCTCCGAGACATTAAATATTAAACAAAACCCAGCGCTGGGGCTGTTAAATGTGATTCCCCCCTCCTTATTCCATTCCTAAATAATAAAAAAGTCCTTTTCAGCACCAGGGAGAAGCAAAAGGGACTAAACATTTCTCCAGGCTTTAAAAATGCTTTTTCTATTTCTGCTGCGAAGTCAAATAAGTATTCATTCATACCAACACTGATAGAAAACTGGCAAGGCTCAGAAGACTCGGTGCACAGCTCAGCTCTATATATTAGTAAGAAATAAATATATCAATAGTTCTCCTTAGAAGAGCAGCTATAAATTATAGTTGCCCGAGATGGCTAATACAGTTAGAGATGATGCAATATGCACCACTAAAAGCCTTGCTCCAGGCACTGGAATCTTATTTTTAAGCCTCGTGGACCATTTTTGCTGCCTTCCCCAAGCTCCAGATGGTCAGGGCTAAAACTCCCACCAACCCCAGCCAGCCTGGCCCTGCCGGAATCGAAAAGGCATCTGGGTGGCTGGAGCGGATAGGAGCCATTTGTTGTGATCTAGCGCTAAAGAGCGGGTTTTCCCTTGGAAACGAGCAGGGCAAGGGTAAAACTGCTCAGAACCATGCCTAGAAAGCAAGCAGAAAACCACTTGAACATAGATCAAGGGAACTTGAAATAGATCAAGGGAAGTAATATTACCACTGTATTCCGCTCTGGTCAGACCTCACCTGGAATACTGTGTCCAGTTCTGGGCACCACAGTTCAAGAAGGATACTGACAAGCTGGAACGTGTCCAGAAGAGGGCAACCAAAATGGTCAAAGGCCTGGAAACAATGCCTTATGAGGAACGGCTTAGGGAGCTGGGTATGTTTAGCCTGGAGAAGAGAAGGTCGAGGGGTGATATGATAGCCATGTTCAAATATATCAAAGGATGTCATACAGAGGAGGGAGAAAGGTTTGAATGAATGAATTTATTTTTACGGTCACAGACCAGCTCAATGGGAGAAAGGTTGTTTTCTGCTGCTCCAGAGAAGCGGACACAGGGCAATGGATTCAAACTACAAGAAAGAAGATTCCACCTAAACATTAGGAAGAACTTCCTGACAGTAAGAGCTGTTTGACAGTGGAATTTGCTGCCAAGGAGTGTGGTGGAGTCTCCTTCTTTGGAGGTCTTTAAGCCACCTGTCAGGAATGCTTTGATGGTGTTTCCTGGTTGGCAGGGGGTTGGACTGGATGACCCTTGGGGTCTCCTCCAACTCTATGATTCTATGATTCTATTCTATGTACTTTCTAGGCACAGGACCAGAGGAAGTGTGGGCGAGCCCTAACAGATCTGAAGTGCCTTTTCAACCAGAAATGTGCATGATGGCCTTGTGTCTAGAGGGAGGTCAACACAAGGTAGAGACCATCGCCTGGGCGAGATTTCTTCTATGCTGGTTAAACATCTGCCTCAAAGCAGATAAAGATCCTCTGCTCAGCAAAGTTTTGTTAGACTCCTTCCCTTCCCCAGGGCTACAAAGGTTTAACATAAAGTTACAGCATCAACTAGGGCTGTCAGTGGAACTTTTGCAAGCGATGTCCCCACCATCTGCTAAGACTTTAATAAAAACAAGGTTGTGGGACATTCAACGCCAGGAACTAGCAGCAGCAGCAGCAGCAGAGAAAATATGTCCCCATCTTTACTTTCAACTTTCTTGGGCACATGAAATTAACCACAATTACCTTGAATTTTTGCTTAACCCTCGAGAAAGAAGGGCATTTTCGCTGGGCAGGTTTAATTCAAATCCATCAAACCTCCTTTGGGGAAGGTTCTCTGGAATGGTGGAAGGAGATAGAATTTGCCCATCAGGTGGAAACTCTTTCACATATGGTTCTCAAATGTAAACTATAGGCTGATCTCCACCAGCAGTTCCTAGAGCAACTCTGTATCCCCAATTGGAAACCAGAGTTGGAGGTCATACATTTTCTATTACTGGGGAATGATCAGGAGCAAACCAAGTTAGTGGCTGAATATCTCTATTTGGTTTTTTTGTCGACGAAACACATTGCAGTTGTCTGATCTCCCTGGAGACCTTGAGACACAATGTTAGACTGCACTGCTACTTTTCATTTGATAAATGTTCTGTGTCACTGGGGAGGTGGTGATTCTGTCTTGATTGCTATGGATGTTTGTATGTGATGCCAATAAAAAGTTTGATGATGATGATGATATGTCCCCAGCTCTGGGACCAAAAACCAAACCATTTTCCTATGGAAGTTTCTCATCAACAGCAAACTCCCTGGGTGACTGTCAGCAAAGCAGAGCTGTTTCTTTGCACACTTCAAAGCCTCGTCCCTTTCTTGCAGGCTGTGTTCTAAGAAGGAGATCTGAAGGAAGACAGGGAACTTAAGAAACCCAAGAAGAGCCTGTGGGATGTGAAACACGAAAGCCATCAAGTACAACATCGCTAGAGTGGACATGAAGGTGGTCTCAGTCCTCCAGCCGGAACTTCCTGTTCTCCTGGGCTGAGACAAAACTTCCTCTGTGTAACTGGAGATGGGTGTGGCCTCACCTGTGCAGGTTAACACAAAACCACAGGAGCCAGACTCCCTCTTTTTGGATCAGCTGTTCAACAGAACAACATCTACTTAGGGCAAAGATGCTCTCGGGGCTTTCTCTCATGTGGAGATAGTTTCCACATGTATACTATTTTCTAAGCTAAAAGTCTGCCTTCTGGGATCTTATTGTGAACAGGATGATCTATGTAAGCAAACTCTTTTTTATGCTTTTATAGAAGACTGTGTAGTCTCTTATTTTGAGAGGGATTAAAGGGGGGGAATACCAGGACATTTATTACAGAGGTTCTAGTGAACCTGAGCAAGCTATCTGCTGTGTGTGTTTAAAAGGGGAACGCAAGACTCTGCTAAATTCTGGGACTTTTTAACACAAGTTGGAATAGGATATCTTAAACAATATATCCTCTCCTGCATCCCTAAACATTCCCACAGAGCCCACTGGATCAGTCCAATGGACTACCTAGTCCAACATCCTTTTCTCACAGCAGCCAAGCAGATGCCTGTGAGGAACCTGTGAGCAGGATCCGAGCACAAGAGCAACTCTCCCCTCCTGTGGTTTCCAGCAACTGGCATTCAGAAGCTGCCTCTGACTGTGGAAGCAGAGCGTAGCCCTCCCAGCTAGTAGCCATCGATAGCCCTCTCCTCCTTCATGAATTTGTCTAACCCTCTTCAAAAGCCATCTAGGTTGGTGGCCATCACTGCCTCCATATGAAGACCTCCATGCCTCCTCTCCTTCCAGTGATGTTGATGGACAGCAAGCAACACGGAAACACCTCCAGTGTGCGAGAGCTAGTGTGGTGTAGTGGTTAAGAGCGGTAGACTCACAATCTGGTGAACCGGGTTCGCGTCTCCGCTCCTCCACATGCAGCTGCTGGGTGATCTTGGGCTAGTCACACTTCTCTGAAGTCTCTCAGAGTGTTTGTTGTGGGGGAGGAAGGGAAAGGAGAATGTTAGCCACTTTGAGACTCCTTCGGGTAGTGATAAAGCGGGATATCAAATCCAAATCCAAACCTCCAACTGGAATGACAAGTGGGTGCCATTTGACACAGTGTGTGTGTGTGTGTGTGTGTGTGAGTGTGAGTGAGAGAGAGAGAGAACTTCACTGTGCATTCAGCTCGTCATGTGTACACAGCTGCAAGGAAGAGTACTCTAGAACAGTGTTTTTCAACCACTGTTCCGCGGCACACTAGTGTGCCGTGAGATGTTGCCTGGTGTGCCGTGGGAAAAATTGAAAAATTACTTTATATATAGTCAATATAGGCACAGAGTTAATTTTTTTAACATTTTCTTTTTTTTCCATATCTTTTTATTCAAAATTTTCAAACATACATTATACATTATATTTACAATTCTTTATATATTGAACATTCTATATTCTGGCCTCTCAAGGCCCGGACTTCCCTCAAGCCTTCCTTCTGGTTTTCACAATATTATTTCTTTGTTTTTATATTTATTCCATATATTATTGCTTTGATATTCATAATTACAATAATCACTTTTATTTCATCATACAATAATATTTCTTTTTTACTACAAAGCTTCCTGTAAACCTACTAACGTATTTAATTGTGTACATTTCTTCAAATAATTAGCAATTTTTTTTCCAATCTTCAATAAATTTCTGGTCTCGCTGTTCTCTGACTCTCCCTGTCATTTTATCTAACTCCGCTTTTTTTCTTTTAAATGGTGGTGTGCCTCGTGATTTTTTTCATGAAACAAGTGTGCCTTTGCCCAAAAAAGGTTGAAAAACACTGCTCTAGAATCACTTCCAAGCTCTACCTAGAGATGCTGCCGGTGGGAATTGAACCTGGGACCTTTTACATGCAAAGCTATGACCTTAAGTAATCATGGTTCTGTGGAGCCCAGATGTTCCCTGCTTAGCTACTGCTCCCTTTTAGGGGGCCGTGACCCCCTCCCCACGCACCCTCCCACTTATAGCCAACCAAAGCCTCCTCAGGCACCCAGCTCAATCCTCCTTTCAATCACCCCGCAGCCTGATCAGCATTTATGAGCCTTTAAAATGATAATTGCACAGCCAGGAGTTCAGCACAGTAGGAGACTGATGAATTTGGATGGATGGGATGCGGGGAAGGCAGCCAAGGGCTGGTCTTCAAAGGGAAGCTGGTAGTACCAGAGCATCTTTTGTGGCAATGGTGTGGCAATGGTTGCCAAAGGGCAGCCTGCTGAGCCACCACCCCGAGGCACTGGCAGTGCACTTCTATAGATCATCTATGCATCACAGACCTCCTTTGGTTGGATCTCACACTCTGTCTCAGTTTCATTGGAGGTGCTTCAAGGGAGCAAGCTTGGATGAAGAGCATAGCAATGTGGTTTCAACACCCCACCCCTACTCTGCAAAATAATAAGAATAAGAATAAGAATAAGAATTTATTATCTTTACCCTGCCCATCTGGCTCAGTTTCCCCAGCCACTCTGGGTGGCTCCCAACAAAATATTAAAATACAATAGTCCATCAAACATTGAAAGCTTCCCTAAACAGGGCTGCCTTCAGATGATGATGAAGAATAGTTTGGATTTGATATCCCACTTTATCACTACCCAAAGGAGTCTCAAAGCAGCTAACATTCTCCTTTCCCTTCCTCCCCCACAACCAGGGGCGTCGCTAGGGAGGGGCGGTGGGGGCGGGACGCCCCCAGTGACAGGGTGAGCAGCGGCGGGTGGGGGTGATGAGCGGCGGCCCCTCCCGCCACTCCCACGCGCCGCTGCTCCCTCCGGCACCCCGGGAGCAGCAGCACACGGATGGGGTGCTTCCGCCGCTTTTTTTCGGCGGGGGGGGGGTCGACCAGCGAGGGGGGGGTGTCACGCTTGTCACCCCCTCATCGCTGGTCACCACCCCCGCCGAAAAAAACCGCGGGGGGGGGGCGGGGAAAGCCTGGAAAGGAAGCAGAGCAGGCGCGTTTAAGCGCCGCTCTGCTTCTTTTTCTCCTTTCCGCCGCTTTTTTTCGGCGGGGGGGGGGGGCCCGACCAGCGAGGGGGGGTCACGCTTGTCAACCCCTCCTCGCTGGTCACCACCCCCCGCCGAAAAAAACCGCGGGGGGGGGGCGGGGAAAGCCTGGAAAGGAAGCAGAGCAGGCGCGTTTAAGCGCTGCTCTGCTTCTTTTTCTCCTTTCCGCCACTTTTTTTCGGCGGGGGGGGGGGCCCGACCAGCGAGGGGGGGTCACGCTTGTCAACCCCTCCTCGCTGGTCACCACCCCCCGCCGAAAAAAAAACGCCGGGGGGGGGGCGGGGAAAGCCTGGAAAGGAAGCAGAGCAGGCGCGTTTAAGCGCCACTCTGCTTCTTTTTCTCCTTTCCGCTGCTTTTTTTCGGCGGGGGGGGGCGACCAGCGAGGGGGGGTCACGCTTGTCAACCCCTCCTCGCTGGTCACCACCCCCGCCGAAAAAAAGCCTCGGAAAGGGGGAAATCCCCCCTTTCTGCACACACGTGCGCCGTGACGTCATTATGACGTCACGACGCACGCGTCGTGCCCCTCCCCCAGGGGGGGTGCCTCTGCGCTGCCGCCGCCCCCAGCAGCGCAGAGGCTAGCGACGCCACTGCCCACAACAAACATGCTGTGAGGTGAGTGAGGCTGAGAGACTTCAAGAAGTGTGACTAGCCCAAGGTCACCCAGCAGATGCATGTGGAGGAGCGGGGAATCGAACCCGGTTCACCAGATTACGAATCCACCGCTCTTAACCACTACGCCACACTGGCTTTTTAGATGTCTTCTAAAAGTCTGGTAGTTGTTTTTCTCTTTGACATCTGGTGGGAGGGCGTTCCACAGGGCGGGTGCCACTACCGAGAACGCCCTCTACCTGGTTCCCTGTAACTTGGCTTCTTGCAGCGAGGGAAGCACCTGAAGGCCCTCGGTGCTGGATCTCAGTGTCCAGGCTGAATGATGGGGGTGGAGACGCTCCCTCAGGTATACTGGACTGAGGCCATTTAGGGCTTTAAAGGTCAGCACCAACACTTTGAATTGTGCCCGGAAACATACTGGCTTGTTGTGGTGATCTTGTACTGGTTGCATCAACAAACATCATCATCTGCAGCCTGAAGCTGAACTCCAGAGACTTATGAGGAGCGTTTGTGGCAGCTGGGCATGTTTAGTCTGGCAAAGACTGAGGGGTGAAATGGGAGCCATCTTCAAATATCTGAAGGGCTGTCACATGGAAGATGGAACAAGCTTGTTTTCTTGCTGCTGCAGAGGACAGGACCCAAACCAATGAATTCAAATATAAAAAAGGAGATTCAAAATAAAAACAAAGGAGAACTTTCTGGTGATAAGAGCTGTTCAACGGTGAGATGGGCTCCCTTGGAAGATGACAGACTCTCCTTCACTGGAGATTTTTCAACAGAGGTTGGATGGCCGTCTGTCAGCAATTCATTCAGAGCCAGTGTGGTGTAGTGGTTAAGAGTGATAGACTCGTAATCTGGTGAACCGGGTTCGTGTCTCCGCTCCTCCACATGCAGCTGCTGGGTGACCTTGGGCTAGTCACACTTCTCTGAAGTCTCTCAGCCCCACTCACCTCACAGTGTTTGTTGTGGGGGAGGAAGGGAAAGGAGAATGTTAGCCGCTTTGAGACTCCTTCGGGTAGTGAAAAGCGGGATATCAAATCCAAACTCTTCTTCTTCTTCTTCTTCTTCTTCTTCTTCTTCTTCTTCTTCTTCTTCTTCTTTAGCTGTGATTCCTACCTTGCAGGGGGTTGGACTACATAAATCTTTGGGTCCCTTCTAACTCTCCAATTCCACAATTCTACTTCCTTCCTGCTTTTCCCTTTTTATAGTGTAAGCTCTTTGGAGGCAGAGACCTGCCTATATTTCTGCTTATGAAAACTTGAACACTGATTGAGGTGTACTGTTATTGGAATGATAAAGAATATGAAAATAATGACTTCTGCATAGAACAGCATCCAGCCATTTCAAGAAAACCTCCACTCAGCTCCTTCCAGGAATCCCCCAGTGTGAAAATGCCCCCTTTCATTAGCTGAGCTGTATTTGAACAAGCAAGGCTTCCTCCATCTGCTACTCTCTGTTCCAGCCGCTCTTGATGCGAGGGCTGCTTCGTTTTGAAGCAGAGCAAGCCAATGCATTTACCAAGGGCTGGCTCACTGTGGTCGATGCTGTCCATTTTCTCTTTGATAGATTCCTGAAGTGTTGACAAGCCAATCAATGAGAGGTGGTGTAAATCATGCTAATTAAAGTATCTTTAAAAGGCATTCGTCAACCTTCCAGGCAGGTCGCACTGTGCAAACGAGTCCTTGCTAATCCTATGGCTGCTCAGTAATAGACTCCAGCAAGCCTCTCAGAAGCGTTGGTTTCATGGTCCCTTCATCTGGAGGATGCCTGGGTTGGACTGCCCTTCTGAGGGAAAAACAGACAGACAGCTAGTTCTGGACTACCTGCAAGAAGCAAGGTGTGTATGTGTAACTCCTGTCTCTTTACAGAAAACTGGCGGCTTCACTACACCAGTTTGTGTAGTGGTTAAGAGCGGTAGACTCGTAATCTGGTGAACCGGGTTCGCGTCTCCTCTCCTCCACATGCAGCTGCTGGGTGACCTTGGGCTAGTCACACTTCTCTGAAGTCTCTCAGCCCCACTCACCTCACAGAGTGTTTGTTGTGGGGGAGGAAGGGAAAGGAGAATGTTAGCCGCTTTGAGACTCCTTCGGGTAGTGATAAAGCAGGATATCAAATCCAAACTCTACTTCTTCTTCTTCTACCAAAGGTAACCAGATAATTTTGATGAATGCAATCTCATAGCAGCTGCTGGACTTCTTTCTCCGTGAATCTGTAGAATCTTCCAGTGTGGTGTAGTGGTTAAGAGCGGTAGACTATGTAATCTGGTGAACCGGGTTCGCGTCCCCGCTCCTCCACAAGCAGCTGCTGGGTGAGCTTGGGCTAGTCACACTTCTCTGAAGTCTCTCAGCCCCACTCACTCACCTCACAGAGTGTTTGTTGTGGAGGAGGAAGGGAAAGGAGAATGTTAGCCGCTTTGAAAGTCCTTTGGGTAGTAATAAAGGGGGATATCAAATCCAAACTCTTCTTCTTCTTCTTTGCTCTGGTATAAGCCAAACTTCAGTACCCAAATGATTTGGTTCTGTACTGATCTTAGAATCATGGAATTGTAGAGCTGGAGGGGGCCCCAAAGAGTCATCTAGTCCAACCCACAGCAATGCAGGAATCGCAGCTAAAGAACCCCTGGAAGGTGGCCATCCAACCTCTGCTTAAAAACGTCCGGTGAAGGAGAGCCCACCGCCTTCCGAGGTCATCGATTCACAGAACTGTAGGGGTGGGACTCCAACGGTGATTTTGTCCAACCCCCCCTGCCCCGCAATGCAGGAATCACAGCTAAACAATCCCTGACAGATGACAATCAAATGCAATCCAAACCTCCAATGAAAGAGACTGTATCATTTCCCATGGTAGTCCATTTCCCCAATCACCAAGCAGTGAGAGAATCCAGGGGTTCTAGGTGCTTAACCCAGGCTCAGTGTCCACGGAATGAACGTCAGCAGAGACCGTTGTGCTCTTAGGATATATGGTATTATTTATGCATCTATACAACCTGAGCATAGGAGGGAGGGGCTCACAGCATTAACTCCCCAACAGAGCTTGGATCCAGCCCAGAGCAAGCAAGTCTCTGTGTCTCCAGCTTCCAGCTGCTTCCAGCGCAGGTCTCTCTCACATACACACTGGATATTTTTCTCTTAAAAGGTAAAGGGACCCCTGACCGTTAGGTCCAGTCGCGGACGACTCTGAGGTTGCACACTCATCTCGCTCTATAGGCCGAGGGAACCGGCATTTGTCCGCAGACAGCTTCCGGGTCATGTGGCCAGCATGACTAAGCCGCTTCTGGCGAAGCAGAGCAGCACACGGAAATGCCGTTTACCTTCCTGCTGGAGTGGTACCTATTTATCTACTTGCACTTTGACGTGCTTTAAAACTGCTAGGTGGGCAGGAGCTGGGACCAAACAATGGGAGATCACCCCGTCGCAGGGATTCGAACCGCCGACCTTCTGATCGGCAAGCCCTAGGCTCTGTGGTTTAGACCACAGCGCCACCCTTGCAGCTAAGTGAGAGGGTGGGGTGCGGCAAAGACCCACCCCTTAACCTGGAGGGTCCCATCACTTAGCTGTAGCTCTTGCACTCTCGCTAATTCTTTTGGGATGCTGAAGAGGAGACTTAAGTGGAGAGTTAGGCTCATTGTCTGAATTCTGACTAGTTCAGCAACAGAATTCTCTCTTAGATTCTAACCCTTCCTGGGTACAGGACCCCAAGAACAGGAAGGGACTCCATCCAGACTGGCCACCCCCTAACTCATAACAGTTTTCTAGGATGGGCTGTTGGGCTGCACACATGTATGTGAAGCGCTGATCTTTCAAGATCAGCTTGTAGCCTGGCTGAGCTTACTAGGGCGCCCAAGCAACGCCTTAACACTGTGTGAGGAATTGAGGAGATAAGCTGCATTTGCAAGGAGCTCTGTTTGCAAAGACATCTTTTTTTTTTCTCATCCTCACCATCCTTGAATTGCTGGCAATAAAGGCAGCCAAAGGCTTGATGCAGCGCTCCCCTCCTGACTACCACTCCATGTCCTCAAAGTCTTTCCTCCCCCGTAATCTTCTCCTCAAAAGATCTCTTCCTCTTGGCCAAAGAGGTTCCCGTCTCTCTGCCTCATTCATAAGGCACTTTAGAATTTCTTGCACTTTTCATTGCAGGAGAGGTTGGCCTTATTTCACTGCTTCACGGTGGCAATGACAGGAGCGAGCCATCAGCAAATCACACGAAGCAAGCAGAGTCAACTCTTCAGTAGAAAAACCAAGAAATGCACAGGAGTGTCAGGCCTAATGAGCACAGCAACTCATCTCTGGTAGGTCTTGCCTCCATGCAGCAGTTAAGAAAATGGAAGGTCCCCACCTTCCCACAACTGCCCAAGTCTCCTCCTCTCTAGGGTTTTCCCCAAGCAATCTGAGATTGTGCCTGTGTGGTGCTAATTGCTCCTCCACCCTCTTCATGCCGCTCCTGGTTCTGGGAGTCACAGCAGGAACCTGAGACACCTGTGCCTCTTCACCAGCATGACTCATCTCTGCCTCTTGGGCTCCCTCATCCCACTCTCCTGCTTCTGATTCTGGACTTCTCTCTGCCACAGACTCTTCCTGCTCACGGACCCCTGTTACCTCTTCAGCTTCTGACCAGAGGCGTAGGAAGATCAGGTGGTACCTGGTGTGGAAAATTTCTTGTCACCCCCCCCCCACACTGATTTCCCCCCCTACAAAAATGGTTTTACGTTATTTCATATTTTTCTTACAAAGGAATAATAACAAGTAATAATAATAAAAAAACTTTTATTTATATCCCACCCTCCCTGGCCGAAGTTGGGCTCAGGGTGGCTAACATCAGATACATAACATTGTTATAAAATCAAACAGTAATTAAATCACCTCCTAAAAACATCTCAAAATCAAATTAAAGTCTAATTAGGTGGCTTTCCACAGGGTTACGGTTGGGAACAGTAAGTGCTCCACTGAACTGAAATTTCAGCCTTCACGACATAGGAAAACAGCCAAGTAAACAGCTATTTTGGTGGAGGAGGGTCAAGATATTAACCGATATGCATGAAATTTCATATATAGCTATATAATATATATAATTGGCCAAACTGCGGGAGGCAGTGGAAGACAGGAGTGCCTAGCGTGCTCTGGTCTATGGGGTCACGAAGAGTCGGACACGACTGAACTACTAAACAACAACAATCCCTATTATAGTAAGATAAGACCTTTGGAGCAGGCATTTTTTTAAAAAAAGTTTTTTATGAACCGCCCTAGTAGGGCAGTAATTGTTCCTTGGTAATTTGTCACCCCCTCCATTATAGAACTTGGGACGGACCACCCCCTTGCTACGCCCCTGCTTCCGACACCTCTTCTTCCCCATCTTCTACCTCTTTGTAGTCTCAACACTACTCCCTGGCCTCTGAGCCTTCTTTCGTTGAGATTTCCTCAGCTGGTTCCTCCCACTATTCCTCTGCATCCAACCAGTCCATGACAGGTGATGAGGGTGGAAGATGGTGGCGTTTGCTTTTCATTCCATGAAATATCTCTCCCTGCCTCCCTGGGCTTCCTGCTCTCTGGAGTCTTTCTGTACCATTTCCCCTGAAGCCCAAAACCCCAGGGAGACTGGCTTCCAACAACTGATTAGTCATTATTTTCAGTGAAGTCCTTTCTTTTTTTAAAAAAAAAAACAACAACCCCAAAACTTCCTACCAACCGTTCTTTAAAAGTAAAGGTAAAGGGGCCCCTGACCATCAGGTCCAGTCGTGTCCGACTCTGGGGTTGCGGCGCTCATCTCGCTCTATAGGCCGAGGGAGCCGCCGTTTGTCCGCAGACAGCTTCCGGGTCATGTGGCCAGCATCACAAGGCTGCTTCTGGGGAACCAGAGCAGCGCATGGAAACGCCGTTTACCTTCCCGCTGGAGCGGTCCCTATTTATCTACTTGCACTTTGACGTGCTTTCGAACTGCTAGGTGGGCAGGAGCTGGGACCGAGCAACGGGAGCTCACCCCGTGGCAGGGATTCGAACCGCTGACCTTCTGATCAGCAAGCCCTAGACTCTGCGGTTTAACCCACAGCGCCACCTGGGTCCCTTAAAAGTAGAAGACTTCATTAAAAAAATAAAATAGCCACAGACAGTTGTGGAATGCACAGCAGTCAACCTCCCATCACACCCATACTGTCTTTTCCTGAGATTACACACTCCATGTTTTCAGAAAAGGTTGGGACCCAATGTCTAAATATTTAAAATAAGAGAAGGATGGTGACGATGAAGAAGTGCAGGAGGGCCCTGGACCCTCCGCTGCCCAGCGCAGATGCAGATCAGTCCCTGAAGTGCAGAAGTCAGGTTCTGCCTGGTGCCCAAGAGCTCCCTTTGGGTGAGGAGGCTTTGACCTACATACTGAGAGTTCCACATCCTTCTTTCTGTTTTGCTTCTTGCAAATGCATATTCATTTCTGAAATCTGCTGGAGGCAGCGAGAAGAAACCCAAGATCAATGTATTCCCAACAGGCTAGTCTGTTAGTATAAATGCATATAAATCAAGCTAATTAAAGAGGAAGGTGTGTTTAATCTCTCTCTCTCTCTCTCTCTCTCTCTCTCTCTCTCTCTCTCTCACACACACACACACACACACACACACACTCACACACACACACACACACACACACACCCCACAACCTGCTCCTTGTCCCTTTATTTTATTTTGTCATCGTCCCCCCGCAAAGTGGAATAACCATGCAAAGAAGAGAAGGGAGAAACTGGGAGAGAAAGTGGAATTGGTATGCTTTTGCAGTCTCGGGGACATCGGGGATTTATTTTAATCCAGTCCATTAATCAATTTCTCCGTTGAAATTGAATTAACTGTCTTTCATCGGCATCACATCCTGGGACTTGAAAACAGTAACCGCCACATCTGAATGCAAATGAAGCAGCTTCTCCCTCCCTCCCTCTTTCTCTGCAGAAATGTCCAGCAGGGGAATTCCTGGCTCCCAAAGCTCTCAGGAGATCCTCCTCCTCCTCCTCCTCATGACTGGAGTTCCCAAAACTGGGCAGCAAGAACCGGAACGGACTCTGGTTTCTCCCACGATTATTCCTTTCTGCAACACCTAACCAGACACATTTTTAAAAGGGAGGAGGCGGCCTCATTCCTAGGCAGCCTTACTTGGAAGAAAATGTGAGTGAACTCTTGCATGACTTACGGCCAAAGGGGATTTTGTTTAGGTTTGCGGTGCCAAAACTGGATTCACAGACGAAGCCACTTGATGTCTGCGGTGTGCTCACTTCGCCAAAAGGCCCCCTTTGCATATATCTTTTTTTTCCCCTCGGGGTCAGGAGAATTTTTAAAAAAATATATATTTATTGGATTTTATAAAACAAAAACATTTACAACATAATCAAACATACACACAATATAAACAAACCTGCAATAAAAAACATACCTACAATGAAAACAAACCTACAACAACAACAAAAAATCTCATTATTTATACCTAATAACTATCCCTCCCATTGTATGTTGACTTCCTCCTGTCTCCTCTTCCTGCATTCCTTGTCTATCATCTTTAGTAATTTCTAAACATCTTGCAAAATCTTATTTACTATAAAAATTACCTAATTATTTAATCTTAACTATTTCTCTTAACTCATGTTCATCTATCTTAAACACTTAACCTTACCCTACGTCTACAGTCTAGCCTGCCGTCCAAGTTATATCTAATTATCAATCATACAATGATGCCTGTCTAGGTTCCAGACATGGACAGAGCACTGGCGGGGGAAGAGGGGGGCGGGGGAGCGTACCGCCCCCAGCACCACGATCCCGGTGGGGTGCCATCGCAGTTGCCCCCCTGCGCTGGGTGCCGCACCCCTGCAGGCGGTGCACCACGCCCCCAGGATGCACGCCACGCCCCTGTGGGAGGCAGGCCACACCCCCAGGACATGTGCCACGCCCCTGCACGATGCACGCCACGCCCCCAGGACGTGCGCCAGCCACGCCCCTGCCTGCTCTCCGCCCCCCGGTGCCGGAGCATGAAGCTCCGCCAATGGGACAGAGTAACTTTTGGATGGGTTTCTGTGCTACAGTTCCCACAGTGATTGACTACTCTGGGAATTGTAGCAGGTGGGGGGGGCAGGGATAGGGAGTCTCCTAACGCAGCATCCTTAACAGACTACAGCTCCCATAATTCTTTGGGGGAAGCTATGGCTGTTTAAAGTGGTATCGCAGTACTTTCTTTGCATGGTGCGAATGGGGCCTGAGTAGGGGCCAGCGTGGTGTAGTGGTTAGAGTGTTGCACTAGAAACTGGAAGAACAGGGTTCTAATCCCCACTCAGCCATGACCTTTGGGCGCCAGTCATTCATTGCCTTTCAGCCTAACCTACCTCACAGAGTTGTTGTGAAGATAAAATGAGGAGGGGGTAAACCATGTATTCCACCTTGAGCTCCTTGGAGAAAAAGGTGTTGGGAGAGAGCCACCCTGGGGGAAGCTGCTGCAGCTCCAGGATACTGACAAGCTGGAACGTGTCCAGAGGAGGGCAACCAAAATGGTCAAAGGCCTGGAAATGATGCCTTATGAGGAACGGCTTAGGGAGCTGGGTATGTTTAGCCTGGAGAAGAAAAGGTTAAGGGGGGAAATGATAGCCATGTTCAAATATATAAAAGGGTGTCATATAGAGGAGGGAGAAAGGTTGTTTTCTGCTGCTCCAGAGAAGCGGACACGGGGCAATGGATTCAAACTACAAGAAAGAAGAGTCCACCTGAATATTAGGAAGAACTTCCTGACAGTAAGAGCTGTTTGACAGTGGAATTTGCTGCCAAGGAGTGTGGTGGAGTCTCCTTCTTTGGAGGTCTTTAAGCGGAGGCTTGACAGCCATCAGTCAGGAATGCTTTGATGGTGATTCCTGCTTGGCAGGGGGTTGGACTGGATGGCCCTGGTGGTCTCTTCCAACTCTGTGATTCTATGATTCTAAGAGGCGACTCAGAGCAAGGCCTGGGAGAGGCCTGGGTGGGCTGTAAATGCCCCCCCCCCCCGGTTAAGACAGTGGTTGCAAAAAAAACCAGGAGGTTGGCAAATCAGCAGTGACTTGCTGGGCACCTTGTGAGGGAAAAGTGATTAATACATTTAGCAAGTAAATATAATAAATAATGGAAGGCTCACCTGAAGCCAATTCTCACGAGGAAGGCTCCATTAGCAAGCCTCTTTGTAAATCTCAGCTGCAGAGGGCAGCTTGCCTGCTCTTGGGAAGTGGAAAAAAGGAATTTTAATTTTGCTCTTGCCCTCAATGAAGTCAGGTCAGCTGCCGTTAGTTATAGCTCTGTTTTGGACCTGGAGGTATGGAAATTAAGGCATCATGAAGTGAATGCAAGGCCTGGGCACCTGGATGTAATTGAATCCTGCAAGAGGTTTAAAATATGAAGCCTGTTCCTCTCTCCTGGCAGTGGGTTGCCCATTTGACAGAGCTTCACAGAATTGTAGGGCTGGAAGGTGCCCCCCCAAGGGTCATCTGGTCCACCCCCTGCAATGCATGAATCACAGCTAAAGAATCCCTGGCAGATGGCCGTCCAACCTCTGTTTAGAAATCTTCAAGGAAGGAGAGTCCACCATCTTCCCATGGAGACTATCCCACTGTTCTTTTTTATTTATTTTTATTTTATTTGTCATTTACACAGTATTCTGCAGAAATGTACAGTAAATATTCCAATTACCAATAAAAATAAAAGCTTTAAAAGAAAGCGGTTAACACTTATTGTCATCACTTTGCTTAGTTACTGTTCCATTGCTCTTTGCATTATTATCAATAAGAAAACATCTATATTACTTTTTAGATCATAATCGAATAATATTTACCATACATCGGATATCTTTAAGCCAAACATAAGCAAAACATCATACACTGGACAAGAGAAAAAATAAATAAAAATGAAAAATAAAAAAAGAGGAAAAGAAGACAAACTTTACATTCACCCCCCCACCACCCAGATTGAAAAGAATAACAGAAAAAGGAAGAAAAAAAGAAAACAAAAAAGACAAAAAACCAATACCAACAAATGATCCAAACCCATTTGACTTCCTGTCCAACCCAAACGTATAACCCACTCTTACTTATGAGTGTATGTCGACATGTCTACATATCTTCATTACTATCTTTCTTTCACTGCAATATCAACCAGTACCCTGTTGTCACATCAACATCTTCTTTCTATTTCCAAGACTATTGAAAAGCTGGCATAGCTATCCGTCCCTTAGTATATATTTGCACATATATTATATATGTAGCCCAATTTTCTTGAAACTTTTGCTTTGATCCCCCTCTCAGATTATTGGTTAACTGAGCCATTTCGGCGAACTCTTGCAGCTTACTTTGCCATTCTATAATTAAAGGTGGATTCCCACTGTTCTCCTTAATGTTTGTTCAGAATCTCCTTTATTGTTATCTGAAGCCATTGGATTGGGTTCTTCCCTCCAGAGCAGCAGAAAACAAACTTGCTCCATCTCCCTTGTGACAGCCCTTCAGATAGATAAGGATGGCTATCTTATTACCTCTCAGTCTTTTCCTCTCCGGACTAAACACACCCAACTCCTTCAACCGTTCCTCATAAGGCGTGCCTTCCAGATCCTTGATCATCCTGGTCACCCTCCTCTGTTAAAAAAGAAAAGAAAAGTAAAGCACCCCTGGACGGTTAAGTCCAGTCGAAGGCGACTATGGGGTTGTGGCGCTCATCTCACTTTCAGGACAAAGGAGTCGGCGTTTGTCCACAGACAGTTTTCCAGGTCATGTGTCCAGCATGGCTAAACCGCTACTGGCGCACGGAGGACCGTGAAGAAGAAGAAGAAGAGTTTGGATTTGATATCCCGCTTTTCACTACCCGAAGGAGTCTCAAAGCGGCTAACATTCTCCTTTCCCTTCCTCCCCCACAACAAACACTCTGTGGGGTGAGTGGGGCTAAGAGACTTCAAAGAAGTGTGAGTAGCCCAAGGTCACCCAGCAGCTGCATGTGGAGGAGCGGAGACACAAACCCGGTTCCCCAGATTACGAGTCTACCGCTCTTAACCACTACACCACACTGGCACCACAAGTGTCAGAGTGCAAAGGAACTCCATTTACCTCCCCTCCACAGCAGTACCTATTTATCTACTTGCACTGGCGTGCTTTTGAACTGCTAGGTTGGCAGGAGCTGGGACAGAACAACAGGAGCTCATCCCGTCGTGGGGTTTCGAACCGCCAACCTTTTATCAGTAAGCCCAAGAGGCTCAGTGGTTTAGACCACAGCGCCACCCGTGTCCCTTTCCTCCTCTGTACACCTTTGAGATAGCCTTGAAGGCAATATCCTTGAAGGCAGCAATGCTACTGAAAACCAGTTCCTGGAAACAACAGGAGGTGAGGGTACTCTTGTGCTCAGACCCTGCTTACTGGTTTTTGAAAAGAGGCAACTGGGTGGCCACTGTGAGAACAGGATGCTGGATTAGATCAGGGGTCAGCAAAACTTTTTCAGCAGGGGGGCCGGTCCACTGTCCCTCAGACCTTGTGGGGGGCCAGACTATATTTTTTGTGGGGGAAATGAACCAACTCCTATGCCCCACAAATAACCCAGAGATGCATTTTAAATAAAAAGACACATTTTACTCATGTAAAAACATTCTGATTCCCGGCAGTGCTGTCAAGTATCCCGTTTTCCCCGGGATTCTCCCTTCTTTTAAGCAGTTTCCCGCTGCTCTCCCTTATTTTTTATTTCCCTTAAATTTCCCGTTTTTAATGGAAGCAGCTCCTCCCCTGCTGGCCAGGGACTGGGTGGGAAGACCTCGCCTACTTGGAGAGAAAAGCCTCAGCCCCCAAAGCAAGTGGGGGCCGTTTCCCGTGCTTACAGGGGGGGTATTCCTCCCCCTGCATCAGCCCCTATCCGTTGCCGCCGAGCCCCTCAGCCGGCCAATAGGGTTAGCTGGCGGGCGGAGCCTGGCTGCCTTTGAGCAGCTGCTGCTTCCTGTCCTGTTTTGATGGGATCAGACAAGAAGACGATGGGGCTCCATTGTGTGGAGCACATGGCTGCCCTCCTCTTTGCTCCGCTCTGAGCCCGAGCCCACTTGGAGTTTACATTTTTTGCTTCTGGCTCCACCCACCACTGACATGTGACTGTTCCCGGGATAGGTGAGACTGCTGATCCCTTATTTTCAAATCTGAAACTTGACAGCTTTGATTCCCAGACCGTCCGCGGAGCAGATTTAGAAGGCGATTGGGCCGGATCCTGCCCCCGGGCCTTAGTTTACCTACCCATGGAGATGAACCTGATGTTCCATTTGACTCTGTTCCCATTTGCATTTTTGTGGAAGAAGAAGAAGCTCTCCAAACAGAGACTGGCAAGCTAGTCTTTCTAGGGTGGACCATGGCTGCAATTTTGTGGCCTTTGAGAAGACTTTAGCATTGCAAAATTGCCACCCCGCACATGTGTTATCTCCCTTCCCCATAACAGTCCATTCAGCTGGAATTTAATTAAACTCATCCACTCACCAGGACTGCAGCTATCATCACCCATTCCATGTGGCGAAGTGCTGCTTCAGCAAGGCAGGCTGGACCAGTCATAGAATCATAGAATCATAAGAGTTGGGAGAGACCACAAGGGCCGTCCAGTCCAACCCCCTGCCAAGCAGGAAACACCACCAAAGCATTCCTGACAGATGGCTGTCAAGCCTCTGCTTAAAGACCTCCAAAGAAGGAGACTCCACCACACTCCTTGGTAGCAAATTCCACTGCCGGACAGCTCTCACTGTCAGGAAGTTCTTCCTAATGTTTAGATGGAACCTTCTTTCTTGTAGTTTGAATCCATTGCCCCGTGTCCGCTTCTCTGGAGCAGCAGAAAACAACCTTTCTCCCTCCTCTATATGACATCCTTTTATATATTTGAAGATGGCTATCATATCACCCCTTAACCTTCTCTTCTCCAGGCTACACATACCCAGCTCCCTAAGCCATTCCTCATAAGGCATCGTTTCCATCGCTTTAACCTTTTAGGGTCCTGCACCCAGAACGGAGCTTCTTGTGGGCATAAGCTAAACACATATTGATAATAACTGCAACTCTATCAAAAAGATCCTGCAACCCTCTCAGCTTGATATTGGGAGTGTTTGTGGGAACGCACATAAGTGCTAGACATTCAGATGCACACCTTGTAACACAGACCCAACAACCCATGACTGTTTGGCCTTTGGGGTTTCTCCCAAGGCAACCAACGCCAGCAGTCTGGTGGAGGGGGGCAGAGACCTTATGCCCTTGCTGGATATTAGCGGGAGAGCATGTCTGACAGGGGAACCTCTAGGGTAGGAATTGTGCGGCAGTTAAGGGCTCCTCTGTTGCGTTGTCTCCCAAAACATCTCCCAGTACAAGACGCAGCTGGTCAAGTGCAGGGGACAAGGTTTGGCTGCTCTTTTGACCACCAGAGCTCCACATGCCAGCCCCCTCCCCTTACAATGAATGCCGGCAAATTAATTAAGCAGAGGATTAGCACTTCATCATAAAGTGCTTTGAAGGTGGAAAGCACAATAGTGTTGGTAATTATGTAAATAATGATAACAGTGAGGAACTCTTTGATGTGTCCAGGAAAAGCGGCAGTGAGATTGGGGTGGTGGTGGTGCTGGGAGCCTAAGAGATGAAGCAGGATTTGTGTGCTGGAGCATCTCAGTGAGACTGGGCAAAGCTTTGCAAATTTAGCAGAGACTCTCCTATGGAGGGGACTACAAATGGGTGGCCCAGGGTGGGGGCGGTGGAGAGGTCCTAGCTGGAATGTCATAGACTGGTTGGATGCTGAGGGAAGAAGGCTCAGATGCTAGGGAGTGCTGGTGGGATGATGATGATGAGTGGTCCGAGGGAGAAGACTGGGAGGAGGAGGTGTCGGAAGCTGAAGGGGTAACAGGGGCTAGTGAGCTCAGAGAGTCTGTGCAGAGAGAAGTCCAGAATCAGAGGCAGAAGCTGAATCAGGAGGGTGGGAGGAGTGAGGCCAAAAATCCAGAGATGAGTCAAGCTGGTGTCTTCCCGTCCTTCTGGGACAAGCTCCCTTCCCTGCTGGCCTCTCAGAACCAAGAGAGGCATGAAAAAGGTGGAGGAGAGGTTGGCTGCACACAGGCACAGTCTCTGATTGCTTGGGGGAAAACCCTGGAGAGGAGGAGACACAGATGGCTGCGAGGAGGCTGGGACCTTTATTCTCGGCAACTGACCCATGGAGGCAAGACCTATGGGATGGGGGCGGGGAGTTCCTGTGCTCATTAGGTCTTGCACTCTGCCAAATCTGTGCAGATCCTGTTCTTGCTAATACAGAGTTAACTCTGATGGGCATGGTGTGATTTACTGAGCCAGTGTGGTGTAGTGGTTAAGAGTGGTAGACTCGTAATCTGGGGAACAGGGTTCGTGTCTCCGTTCCTCCACATGCAGCTGCTGGGCGACCTTGGGCTAGTCATACTTCTTTGAAGTCTCTCAGCCCCACTCACCTCACAGAGTGTTTGTTGTGGGGGAGGAAGGGAAAGGAGAATGTTAGCTGCTTTGAGACTCCTTCGGGTAGTGATAAAGCGGGATATCAAATCCAAACTCTTCTTCTTCTTCTTCTTCTTCTTCTTCTTCTTCTTCTTCTTCTTCTTCTTCTTCTTCTTCTTCTTCTTCCTGCTGGCTGGCTTCTGTCAAAGCATAACAAAACGAAAAGATACAAAGAAGAAAAAATGTAGACCGTAAAGCATCACAGCCAGGAAGGACCAAAGTACAAAGATCTAGTGCAGTTTGGGGGCAAAAAACAAACAAACCAACGCATCCCCTTCACAGATAATAAAGATTTATTTAAAAAATAAAAGTATTATCCAACTGTGAGTTCCATAGATATTGACAATACAAGTTCTATATGGTTTTAAATGAGCCAGATATTTGCATTTACTTGGTGGCACTGAGCAACTACGGGCCTCAGTATTTGTACATTGGTACCTCTGGTTAAGAACTTAATTCGTTCTGGAGGTCCGTTCTTCACCTGAAACTGTTCTTAACCTGAAGCACCACTTTAGCTAATGGGACCTCCCGCTGCCGCTGCGCCACCAGAGCACGATTTCTGTTCTCATCCTGAAGCAAAGTTCTTAACCTGAAGCGTTATTTCTGGGTTAGCGGAGTATGTAACCTGAAGCGTCTGTAACCTGAGGTACCACTGTATAAGAAATAAAATCATGCCTGAGCTCTGCCCTTTAGATACTTTTAGTTTATGAGATATGTTTTCAAGAAGGGCATTTTCCCAAACACAACTGTCTGCCTGCTCAGCCATGCCTCCACCCCATCGCTGCATCGAATCGCCAAACCTCCTTCCTCGCAGTGCACTTGCTCTAACCTCCACTGTTGGATAAAGACGGAACCAGTGGCCCAGCCAGGCTCCATTTTACTGGGTGATCAATAAACTGTTAATTTAAAAATATCCTTCGAAAACAGCTTCTGGTCTGAGGTCTCAGAATGTGCAGCTGGGAAACAGATTGCAAAGGCGGCAAGAAATGCTATTAACAAGACTCCAGTGTTCCAGGAGATATTAATATTAATGGCGATATTAATGCCAACAAGCGTCAGCTCCAATATTTTGAGGCATCTTCTAAGCGGTGCTAATGGGCAGTGACAACCAGGCAGTTTCTGGGGGGAATAGAATTGTCTCTGCTTAACGTGATGGGGCAGGAGCCAGGCTGGGGCTGCTTCCATATCTAGTACTTTGATGGATCGAGGTGGGGGTGTCCCGTTTTGTGCCCGGGCCTACCCCCCCAAAAAAGGCCACCACAGGATATAAGTCTCTAGGAAGTTCAGCTTTTCAGAGGAGGGGGTCCTAAACCTCACAGACAAGGTCTCCTCCCTCCCTCCCTCCAGAAGAGAGAGAGAAAGAGAGAGAGAGAGAGATAGAGAGAGAGGGAGAGAGAGATTCTATATTCCTATTGTCCAGAGGACCCATCTTTGAAACAAAAAGGGCAGTGGACTCTCCTTCACTGGAGGCTTTTAAACAGAGGCTAGATGGTCATCGTGAGAGCTGGACCATAAAGAAGGCTGATCGCCGAAGAATTGATGCTTTTGAATTATGGTGCTGGAGGAGACTCTTGAGAGTCCCATGGACTGCAAGAAGATCAAACCTATCCATTCTCAAGGAAATCGGCCCTGAGTGCTCACTGGAAGGACAGATCCTGAAGTTGAGGCTCTTTGGCCACCTCATGAGAAGAGAAGACTCCCTAGAAAAGACCCTGATGTTGGGAAAGATGGAGGGCACAAGGAGAAGGGGATGACAGAGGATGAGATGGTTGGACAGTGTTCTCAAAGCTACCAACATGAGTCTGACCGAACTGCAGGAGGCAGTGGAAGACAGGAGTGCCTGGCGTGCTCTGGTCCATGGGGTCACAAAGAGTCAGACATGACTAAACAAATAAACAACAACAACAGTGTGCATGCACACGAAAGCTCATACCAAGAACAAACTTAGTTGGCCTCTAAGGTGCTACTGGAAGGAATTTTTTATTTTATTTTGTTTCAACAACAACAACAGGTGGTCATCTGACAGGGATTATTTAGTTGTGGTTCCTGTATTACGGGGGTTGAACTACACGAACCTTTGGTGCACCTTCCAACTCTACAATACTATGATTCTAACTTTTGCCATCTTAGATCTTAGCAGGAAATTCCAGAGAAATGCCTTTTCAAGCCAAAGATGCTGCACACAGTATTTTGAACGCTGTTGAGCCATAGATTTGTATAGCAGCATTATGTTATCGGCCGTGTTCAATTCCTTTCCTAATGATCCCTAGCATGGAATGTGCCTTTCTCATGCCCCTTGCCCCCTCCCACGGGGTTGACATCTCCATTGAGCTATCCCCTGTGACCCCAAGGCTTCTTTCCTGCTCTTTCACTGCCAGTTGTGACCCCATGCACGCATGTGTGTGAAATTAAGGGTTTTCTTCGGGTGACACAGTAGGTGGGAGCGAATCGGGCTGCTGACCAGTTCACAGATTTGCCTGTGGTTCGTGGCAGATGAGATGCCTCCGTGATGTAGAGAAGTCCCATGAGCTCCAGGGGTCCAGCAATATGGGTGTGTGTGTGTGTGTGTGTCTCACCACCCCTCAACGCACTATTGCTCCATTCATTTCAGCTCCTTCATGGAATCCCTCCAAATGATGCTCAAACACACATGTGACTGCACCCACACACACACACACACACAATGTTTAGCATTGCCATTTCTAAGTGGTGTACAATGAGCTTTGAAAAGGCCTACAATAGAGATGCAATCAGTTGCAATTAACCACGGAATCAGGAAGACATACTGTAAATGCCTGCTTGGGGGGTGGGGGGTGGAAATCAAAAGGGGACAGATGTTCAACAAGAAGGGGGCCTTCCTCATCTCAGACGGGAGGGAGTTCCACAGAATTTGAATACATGGATGCTGGAAATTATGAGCCATTTGCCTGAGCAACGGGGAACCACAAACACAGACTCCCTCCACAACCTCTGTGGCCGGATAGGAATGTAAGGTATCAGGTGGTCTCTCGGGTATCCTGGACCCAAATAATGAAGGAGATTGGATCTGGCTCAGTGGCACGTGAGCGGCTGGTGCATTGCAGGGGGTTGGACTAGATGTCCCTTGGGGATCCCTCCCAGCTCTGCAATTCTATGCTTCTCTGAGTTATCTTTGGCCGAGAGCCCCTCCCTCCCGCTTCCATTCCCTTTGACTCATTCTGCTTCTGCAGCATGTTTATGGACATAATTACGGTGCGCTATTGATTTCCTGACAGCCAGCCTGATGTAGCTCAGTTACAGAGTCAAGCTAATTTCATACTTGGAGGTTTTTATGGCCCTTCGCAGCCTGCGGTGGCCGGCAGCTGTGCCCACGCCATGCTGCCCTCCTCTTTGTGGCCAGAGATGGCGTCCGTGGAGGAGATACACTGACTCAGACCATTGGGCCATGCAGCTCAGTACTGTCTACACCGACTGACAGCAGCTCTCTGGGATTTCACACAAGGAGTCTCTCCCAGCCCTAGCTGAAAATGCCAGCAGGGACTGAACCTTGTGCTTGCAAGACAGACGGGGCATCGTGGGGGTGGGGCGCGCCCCGGGTTCCAGGGGAGGAGGGGTGACTCTCAGCACGCCCACCCCACAACTCATAAGTTGCTCAGTGCAGCAGCTGGCTTACACAGCACACACTTTGCTTTTTCCTTCCTGCTGGGAAGAGCCACAGAAGCACAGCTCTGCCCAGCCAAGGTTCCACCCAGCAACCTGGCACATTTCACCAGGGCACTGCCCTCTCAGGAGGCACAAAGGTGCCATCTTCAAGGGGTGACATTTGGCACATCCGCCTAGAGCCTCAAGCGCAAGCCAGAGCAAATCCAGTGTCTTTGGGCTTAGGACTCGCCACAGCACTACAAAAGCATTAGCTGTGCTTGCTTTACTCAGTTCACCTGGATCTGGGGTACCATCCGCCCACACCCCTTCAAGTCACAGTGAGCGTTTTGCGCCCCCCCACAATGCTTTGCGGCACCTCAGGTGCCGCAAAGCATTGTGGGGGGACGCAAAACGCTCACTGTGACTTGAAGAGGTGTGGGCGGATGTGGGGGGGGGGACAAAAAAAATGTGCACCGGGTACCACTTGGACTTGCTACGCCTCTGAAGACAGATGCTCTGTCCTGCTAACAACACACACCAAGGATCTTCTGCCCAAACCAACAGACGTCAAGGAATGAGCTGCTCCATCTCGCAGGAGGCACCACAAATGGAAGTCTGGATCGAGCCTCAGTCCCTTTGTGGCGTGGGACCGGTGAAGACTTTTTCTCTCCTTTTTGTTTTTTAATTGCAAACTGAAATGTGGTGCGCTGAAACAAACCTCAAAGGCAACTCACAAGAAAACAACAGCAGCGGCATTATCAAGAAAAACGAACAACAATACTTTTAAGACTTTTGAAAAAGTTAAAACGGCAGCACCCTAAAAACAGATGAAAACTCGCCTCGGCTTTCAATACATCCGGGTAGGCTTGTCTAAGCAAAAAATGTTTTTGTTGTTGTTGTCCAGTCGTTCAGTCATGTCCGACTCTTTGTGACCCCAATGTTTGGCCAAACTCATGTTAGTAGCTTCGAGAACACTGTCCAACCATCTCATCCTCTGTCGTCCCCTTCTCCTTGTGCCCTCCATCTTTCCCAACGTCAGGGTCTTTTCTAGGGAGTCTTCTCTTCTCATGAGGTGGCCAAAGTACTGGAGACTCAGCTTCAGGATCTGTCCTTCCCGTGAGCACTCAGGGCTGATTTCCTTCAAAATGGATAGGTTTGATCTTCTTGCAGTCCATGGGACTCTCAAGAGTCTCCTCCAGCACCATAATTCAAAAGCATCAATTCTTCGGCGATCAGCCTTCTTTATGGTCCAGCTCTCACTTCCATACATTACTACCGGGAAGACCATAGCTTTAACTATACGGACCTTTGTCGGCAAGGTGATGTCTTTGCAGGTGCCAAAAAGAGGAGAGCGAAGGAACCTGCCTGATATCAATAGGCAGGGAGTTCCAAAGTATAGGTGCAGCAGTAAAAGGTCAAGTTCTTACAAGGGTGGAATTCATATTATGTGGCACCCGCAGTAGTGCCAATTCCACCGATCGAAGCAGTCGAGTGGGCGTATATTGGGTAAGGTTGTCTTCTAGGTCCCAAGTTGTTAAGGGCTTTGTATAGTAACAGTAACACCTGGAACTTGTCCTGGTAGCAAATCAGCAACCAGTGCAGATCTCCGAGCACAGGTATTGTGCGCTGGCAAGGCCTTGCTCCTGCCAGCAATTGTGCTGGGGCATCGGCTGCTTCCGGCATCTGCTGAGACCCCAGGGGAGAGGGCTGCTGCCTTCAGGTGCTTCTTGCTGCAAGCGAGGGTGCCGTTGTAATAGCTGTCAATTATCTTTGATGTGTACAAGTTGCGTGGATGAGACAGTAGGAGCTGGAGTGCTGGCGGTGCAGGAATAGCCGTTCCTCACCTCCAGTCCCACTCTCCCTGCAAGTTTCCATCAGGGTTGCCCGCATGAGTCAGGGCACACCTCTCCACATATGCAAAACACGCAGACTCTTTCTCTGTGACCAGGGAACAAGCTCTTCTGGGATGCAAAGGAGTTGAGAGATCAAACTGAAATGTCCCAGGGGAACTGTTTCCCAGTATATACAGTGGTACCTCTGGTTACTGAGTGCTCACTAGAAGGACAGATCCTGAAGTTGAGGCTCCAGTACTTTGGCCACCTCATGAGAAGAGAAGACTCCCTGGAAAAGACCCTGATGTTGGGAAAGATGGAGGGCACAAGGAGAAGGGGATGGCAGAGGATGAGATGGTTGGACAGTGTTCTCGAAGCAACTGGCATGAGTTTGGCCAAACTGCGAGAGGCAGTGAAGGATAGGCGTGCCTGGCGTGCTCTGGTCCATGGGGTCACGAAGAGTCGGACATGACTGAACGACTGAACAACAACAACAACAACCTCTGGTTACGTACTTAATTCGTTCCGGAGGTCCGTTCTTAACTTGAAACTGTTCTTAACCTGAAGCACCACTTTAGCTAATGGGACCTCCTGCTGCCGCTGCGCCGCCAGAGCACAATTTCTGTTCTCATCCTGAAGCAAAGTTCTTAACCTCAAGCGTTATTTCTGGGTTAGCGGAGTCTGTAACCTGAAGCGTATGTAACCTGAAGTGTATGTAACCCGAGGTACCACTGTTTATCTCTACGGTCCTCATATAATAGACACGGTCCTCATTTCCCTTAGCTTTCTTTGGTGGAGGGGAACACAGTTCTTTTTTTGGGGGGGGGGTTAATATTTGATTTAATTACAAATATTTCATAGAATCATAGATTTGTAGAGTTGGAAGGCACCCCAAAGGGTTACGAGGTCCAACGCCCTGCAATGCAGAGAATCACAGCTACAGAATCCCTGACAAGTGGCCATCAAACCTCTGCTTAAAAACCTCCAAAGAAGGAGAGTCCACCACCTCCCGAGGTTGTCTGTTCCATTGCTGGACGGTTCCTAGTCTTTAGTCAGAATCCACTTTCTTGTCATTTGAGTCCATTGGTTTGGGTTCCATCCTCTGGTGCAGCAGAAAACAAGCTCGCTCCATCTTCTGGGAGAGAGCTCTTCAAGTATTTGAAGTTGGCTCTCCGAACACATCTCAGTCAGGCTGGTTTCCCCAGCCACTCTGGGCGGCTCCCAATATAATAATAATAATAATAATAATAATAATAATAATAATAATAATAATATGACAAAACATCAAACATTAAAAACTTCCCTAAACAGGGCTGCCTTCAGATGTCTTCTAAAAGCCAGATAGTTGTTTATTTCCTTGACATCTGATGAGAGGACGTTCCACAGGGTGGGCGCCACTACCGAGAAGGCCCTCTGCCTGGTTTCCTATAGCTTCACTTCCTGTAGGGAGGGAACCGCCAGAAGGCCCTCAGCGCTGGATCTCAGTGTCCAGGATGAACGATGGGGATGGAGATGCTCCTTCATGTATACTGGGCCGAGGCCGTTTAGGGCTTTAAAGGTCAGCACCAACATTTTGAATTATGCTCGGAAACATACTGGGAGCCAGTGTTTAATTCCTGTCTCCATCCATTCCCTGCCTTATTTGCCGTGTGAAAGTTGCCCTCCTGGTCCAGGTCCTGGTGACACGATAAAACAATTGTTCAAATTAAACAGGCTCCTTGCTTGTCACCGAGACGAGTAATAGAGTGGTCCTGATGCAATTATGTATCGATTGGCATTGTTACAGCCACTCCTGATTGCTTCTTATTGATATACCTCCAAGGCGGACATTGCTGCCTGAGCCCAAGGTTCTGGGCACGGAGAGAGCAGAGCAGCTCTTTCTAAAGGCTGGCTGTGTGTGCAGGCAGCTGGTCTCCAATAGCCCCTTTGCTAACTGAGTGGGGTGGGGGCAACTGAAATCAATCAGGACAGCACAGGTGGGGAGCAGAGTTTCAGGAGCAGGTGAGTTTCCCCAGCTGGATGAAGCTAGCCTAGCATCCTATCCAGGGGCCCTGGGGCCAGTCAGAAGCCCACAAGCAGAGTAGCTTGGGGCCAAGGGAGGCCAGAGATTTTGGTTTGAAGCTGACTGACTCTTCTGAGACAAGTGATATGGGGAGGGCTCCTTCTCCAGAGTCTTCACATCTGTGGTCTTGGTAAAGGTAAAGGTAAAGGGACCCCTGACCGTTAGGTCCAGTCGCGAATGACTCTGGGGTCATCTCGCTTTACTGGCCGAGGGAGCCGGCGTACAGCTTCTGGGTCATGTGGCCAGCATGACTAAGCCGCTTCTGGTGAACCAGAGCAGCGCACGGAAATGCCGTTTACCTTCCCACCGGAGCAGTACCTATTTATCTACTGGCACTTTTGACGTGCTTTCGAACTGCTAGGTTGGTAGGAGCAGTGACCGACCAACGGGAGCTCACCCTGTCACGGGGACTCGAACCGCCGACTTTCTGATCGGCAAGCCCTAGGCTCAGTGGTTTAGACCACAGTGCCACCCGCGTCCCTTGTGGTCTTTGTAGCTAAGTAGATATTGTTCTTCTTGTTGGTTGGCTTTAGATGAGGAGGAGAGGATATTTTATTTATTAATTATCCTTCCTCTTTTCCTCGCTTGTGTGAGAATGTAAATATCCATTTCAGCAGAGTTAATATCACCACCCATGCGCAGCTTAGCTCTAGAAGCTATTAGGACAAGGTTGTGCGACCTTCTAGAACAATTACAATATGCAAGGATGCGATAGGCAGTTTTGGATTATCTCCTCTCTTTTTATATTTCCTCTTAGCAAAGAAATCGCTCTCAGGCTGTTGAGCAAACAAGAAAAATACAAGGTTTACTCACCGATCAATGTCTTACCAGGATTCAACAAATGCAGGGATGAAGATCAGGCAGGCAATAATGCTTAAAAGGACCTACACAAGTCCATAAAAAGTAAAGCTAAAGGACCCCTGACTGTTAAATCCAGTCGCTAACGACTCTGGGGTTGAACGCTCATCTCGCTCTATAGGCCGAGGGAGCCGGCGTTTGTCCACAGACAGCTTCCGGGTCATGTGGCCAGCGTGACTAAGCCGCTTCTGGCGAACCAGAGCGGCGCACGGAAACGCCGTTTACCTTCCCGCCGGAGTGGTACCTATTTATCTACTTGCACTGCGTGCTTTCAATCTGCTAGGTTGGCAGGAGCAGGGACCGAGCAACGGGAGCTCACCCCATCGCGGGGATTTGAACCGCCGATCTTCTGATCGGCAAGCCCTAGGCTCTGTGGTTTAGACCACAGCGCCACCCGGGTCCCTCACACAAGTCCATAAGTCCAGTTCAAAATTGTGTATGCTCTCTGGGGGAGAGCTCACAGACATCCTACCCCATTGTAGGTAAGAAAAAGGGTGTGAGTGACAGGATGGAAGAGGCAGGGATTAACTCATTGCCTTTTCCCCACCACAAGGTTTGGGGGATATGACGACATAGAGTTCCCTCTGCGCAGGTTCTGAAGCTTCATAGAAGAAGAGAAGAGTAGAAGAGTTTGGATTTGATATCCCGCTTTATCACTACCCGAAGGAGTCTCAAAGCAGCTAACAATCTCCTTTCCCTTCCTACCCCACAACACTCTGTGAGGTGAGTGGGGCTGAGAGACTTCAGAGAAGTGGGACTAGCCCAAGGTCACCCAGCAGCTGCATGTGGAGGAGCGGGGACGCGAACCCAGTTCCCCAGATTACGAGTCTACCGCTCTCAACCACTACACCACACTGCCCCTATTTGTCTAGCCATCATGCGTTTGTGATGCTGGCTGCCCGTCCTCCCACACTTCCTTCTTGCAGCCACCAACTCCTCCCCCCTGCCCTCCTCCATTTTGGCCTTCTTTCCCTCCCATTTTCCATGGTATTTTTCGTTTTTGCCTCAGCTCATAAACATCCTGGGCTGGCCCTGGTTGATGGCAAAAAAAGTCAAACTGAATAATATGAATGCAATAGATGCTGCTTTAAAATACTTGATATTCTCTTATATATAACATCGGCATTGTTAATATACAGGTGAAACTTGATAAATTAGAATATCGTGGAAAAGTCCATTTACATAAGCAATTGTTTTCATTATATGAGATAGACTCATGACATGCAAAGAGAGATATGTCAAGCCTTTGCTTGTTATAATTGTGATGATTATGGCGTACAGCTGATGAAAACCCCAAAGTTGAAATTGTTAATTTGGGATTCTCATCAGCTGTACGCCATAATCAGCACAATTATAACAAATAAAGGCTTGACATATCTCGCTTTGCATGTCATATATTAGTTTCACCTTTTAAGTTGAATTACTGAAAGAAATGAACCTTTCCGCGATATTCTAATTTTTCGAGTTTCACCTGTATATTTTACATTCTATTGTACGCTGTTACTTAAAGGTAGATGGGCTGTTGGCCTCATTCTTATGGCTTTATGTATTTTGGTTAAATTTTGTTAAAAGAAGAGGTGTAATTCAGCTGTATCCTGAGGTTCCCTCCAGCCTCCAGAGTTGCTCTTCCCAACTCCTCCAAACAACATTAATCTGTATTTTAAATTGATTGTTTTTATGTTTTGCTGTGATTTTAATTAGTGTTAGCCGCCCTGGGCCCGGTTTTTGTCTGGGAAGGGCGGGGTATAAATAAAATTATTATTATTATTATTATTATTATTATCATCATCATCATCATCATCATCATCATCACTGCATTGCTTTAACCAGAGTCTGCTGAATCCTTATCCAAATGAATCTCAAAAGAGCATTTCCATTGGGCCTGCAATGTGGTCTTCACATCATCTACAAATAATATGCTCATGTCTCTGTTTATGCTTTTCCTACGTACTACGGTCCATGATTTGAAGCTCCGTGTTTGAGCATGGACTCTTTTTTTCCTTTTTTCCTTTTAGCTTCAGAGCTTTCCCACGAAGCCTCAGTATTTAAAGCTGAATTGGGGGCAAACAGCTGAATTGGGGCAAAACTGACGGGAGGAGTTAGAGGAGAAATGAAACAGAAAAATTTCGGTGAATGGAAAATATTTAAAGAATACATAAGAACATATTGTAATAACAAGGCCATATTAACAGAACTAGAGTGATACTTGTGATTAAAATAAATATTGAACAATATAAAAGATAGATGGAAGAGAAATAAAGATCAAAACTGTGCGGGAAAATTAATGATGAAATGAAAGTACATTAAGAAAGATCAGAAGACCTATATGTGAGAAGTTTGGTTATGTAAACCTTTTTTTTTTTTTTACTAATTTTTCTTTTTTCTTTTCGTACCTTTTTATTTTTTCTCTACTTATTTCTCTTATTCGTATGGTTGGGACTGTAAATCTTCTTTTAAAATGTGTAATTATAACCAATAAAGATTATTTAAAAAAAAATGAATTGGGGCAAACAGCAATCCATGGAAAATCTGAATTGACGTTTGCTCCGATTGAGCACCAAAGAGCGGGTTTTCACAGGGAAAGCTAGGGGCAAAAAAGGGGTTGCACAGACATGGAGTTTTAGTGTGGACTTGTCCCTAGAAAGAGCAAGGCAAAAGTTAGGTATGGATAAACCTTTAATTTTCTTCCAACTGAAGCAGCCCAGTCTGCATGGCCAAATGAGGCATTCCCTCCTGCTGGGGTTGAGCTGTGGCCCTTGGGCACCTTTGACCACTTGGACTCCTCCTACCCTGGCACTTGTCACTTAACTTTGCTGCTCTCCTTGAGCTCAAGTTTCCCCTCCGGAGCGAGTGATGGAAGGAAAGGTCTCAGCGCTCGATTGTGGCTCTGGGCACGTCCTTTTCAGGCTGCATCTCATTCACAATCTCCCAGCTCTAACGTTGCATCATCCTCAAAACACAACATATGCTGCAGAAATAAATTACAAATTCCATCTGGGGCGGAGTGATGAATTGGAGCACTTGCAAAGTTGCCTTATCGCTGCCATGCATATGGGCACCATTGTGTGTGTGTGTGTGTGTGTGTGTTGTGCGTTCGAGGGAGAAGGAGGGGGTGGGGGGGTGGAATGAGGAGACAGTTTCCCCTCCCTCCCTCTTCCCCCCTCTTTTTCTCCTGCTTGCAAGCCCTGTGTGCCACAAGGCTGCTTTTGCCTTCCTTGCAAAGTGAAACAAAGGCATCTTTTCCTAACCTGCCTCTCTCAGTTCCATGTTCCCCTTTTATGCCTGCACGGGAAAGGTGCAAGGGGGCAGATTCTTCAGCACATCCCAGCCTCCTGCAGCTTCAAATTCCTAGTTCTCCCCAGGCCTTTGCGAGTCGATGACCCGCCACCCGCGTGGAGTAAATAAAACACAAGGACACGTGATTTTAGGTTAATGGGCAAAACAAGGCCACAACTTTATTGGTTATAGCATGTGAAATATTGGCTTTAGGCATTGGAGAAGAGCACAACGCTTGACTCCCCCCAATCGGCGGGGAGTCACCTTAGGGTTAACGACCAGTGGGAGGAGCTTGTTGATGCAAATACAACTGGAAGCTTCCCCTGATGTCACCGGGGGTTGTGCCATGGCCCTAGCCACGAGCAGGGCATCGGACAGGATCCACGACCGCCGAATCCCCTTAACGGCATACCCCTAGGAGGTAGGTAATGGCCACAACCTGCCCTCCAACACACAACACATATACACCACATATTAAATATTCCAATGCCTAAAACGGTGCCCCATGATATTCTTGTAAAGAAGCTGGTAAAATGTGGGCTAGACAATGCTACCATTCAGTGGATTTGTAACTGGCTGACTGACCGAAACCAAAGGGTACTCATTAATGGCTCCTCTTCATCCTGGAGAGAAGTGACTAGTGGGGTGCCACAGGGTTCTGTCTTGCGCCCAGTCTTATTCAGCATCTTTATCAATGACTTGGATGACGGGCTTGAGGGCATCCTGATCAAGTTTGCAGATGACACCAAATTGGGAAGGGTGGCTAATACCCCAGAGGACAGCATCACACTTCAAAATGACCTTAACAGATTAGAGAACTGGGCCAAAGCAAACAAGATGGATTTTAACAGGGAGAAATGTAAAGTACTACACTTGGGCAAAAAAAATATTTTAAAAAATGAAAGGCACAAATACAGGATGGGTGACACCTGGCTTGAGAGCAGTACATGTGAAAAGGATCTAGGAGTCTTGGCAGACCATAAACTTGACATGAGTCAACAGTGTGATGCAGCAGCTAAAAAAGCCAATGCAATTCTGGGCTGCATCAATAGGTGTATAGTATCTAGATCAAGGGAAGTAATAGTACCACTATATTCTGCTCTGGTCAGACTTCACCTGGAGTACTGTGTCCAGTTCTGGGCACCGCAGTTCAAGAAGGATACTGACAAGCTGGAACGTGTCCAGAGGAGGGCAACCAAAATGGTCAAATGCCTGGAAACGTTGCCTTATGAGGAACGACTTAGGGAGCTGCGTATGTTTAGCCTGGAGAAGAGAAGGTTAAGGGGTGATATGATAGCCATGTTCAAATATATAAAAGGGTGTCATATAGAGGAGGGAGAAAGGTTGTTTTCTGCTGCTCCAGAGAAGCGGACACGGGGCAATGGATTCAAACTACAAGAAAGAAGATTCCACCTAAACATTAGGAAGAACTTCCTGACAGTAAGAGCTGTTCAGCAGTGGAATTTGCTGCCAAGGAGTGTGGTGGAGTCTCCTTCTTTGGCGGTCTTTAAGCGGAGGCTTGACAGCCATCTGTCAGGAATGCTTTGATGGTGTTTCCTGCTTGGCAGGGGGTTGGACTGGATGGCCCTTGGGGTCTCTTCCAACTCCATGATTCTAACTGCCAATACCATAAAGTTGTGACAAATTGCTACGAGGTAGGCGAAAAAACCAAGAGGCCGGTGCTAATTTGCCAAATGGGTAAAAAAAAACTCCTACCAGGTCCCTTGGACAACCAAGGCGACCAACTGAAGTCCATAGCAAGGTCAAAAGCCTAGCAAAACCTAGAGGGAGGGAGGGCGGGTGATCCGATGCGAGCAGGAAGCAGAATAGGGCAATGGCACTGCTGCGCCCGTTTAAAGGCAGCCAGACTCCGCCTCCCAGCTAGCCCTATTGGCCAGCCGAGGGGCTTGGTGCAGCAGCGGATAGGGGCTGATGCGTGGGGGGTGGGGGTGGGGAAATGGCTTCCACTCACAACTCCTCTCTGGAATGAGGAGAGGTTTTTCCCCAAACGGTTGCCTCTTGACAGGTCAGTGCTGCTGACCATTTCTTTTTAATGATAGGAAACTGTGAAAGAGCAACTTTGGCCAGAGTTGGGCTTCCTCTCCTGAGGCACTTTGAGGTTATTTGAAACCACAACAACAGAGGTTCCACTTTATGTATTTATAAGAGTGTTTGCATACCACCATCTCATAGACCAGTGTTTTTCAACCTTTTTTGGGCAAGGGCACACTTGTTTTATGAAAAAAATCATGAGGCACACCACCATTAGAAAATGTTAAAAAATTTAACTCTGTGCCTATATTGACTATATATAAAGTAATTCTCTTGAATAGGAATCAAATAAACATATTTTTTCCCACGGCACACCAGGCAACATCTCGCGGCACACTAGTGTGCCGCGGAACAGTGGTTGAAAAACACTGTCATAGACCATATGGGTGGTGCACAGCAATATGCACACCATAAAGCATAAACATTTAAAACAGCAAAATATTAGAAAGAAAATAATTGTTACAGTGGCTGGCTAATCAAGACAGATTTAAACAGCTGCACAGGCCTGTTGGCACAAATCCAGCCTTCAAACGATATGAAAATCAAACACGAGGATGCCGGATGAATCTCTGCTGGCAGCAGGGAAGCAGCCACATGCGATGCCCAAGTATGGGGGGCCGAATTAGAAATAAACACGAATAAACTGTGTGTCTCTTGAGACAGACAGATGCCGGCAACAATGAGGAGGAGGAGGAGGAGGAGGAGGAGGAGAGCAAGAAGCTACTGAAATTCTAGGCTGCATCAACAAAAGTAGAGTGTCCAGATCAAGGGAAGTTTTTATCGTTTGTTTTTGTTTTGCATTGGTCTGTGTCCAGTTCTGGGCACCCCAGTTTAAGAAGGAGATTGAGAAACTGGAAAATGTGCAGAGGAGGGAGACCAACAGAGGATCAAGGGTCTGGAAACCAAGCCTTATGAGGAACGAGTTATATTTAGTCCGGAAAAGAGAAGGCCGAAAGGTGATGGGATAGCCACCTTCAAATATCTGAAGGGCTGTCAGATGGAAGATGGAGCAAACTTGTCTTCTGCGGCTCCAGAGGGGAGAAGCAATGGATCCAAATGACAAGGAAGATGATTCTGACTAAACCTTGGGAAGAACATTCTGATGGTAAGAGCTGTTTGACAGCGGAGCGGACTGCCTCAGAATGTGGTGGGCTCTCCTTCACTGGAGGTTTTGAAGCGGAGGTTGGATGGTCACCTGTCAGGGATTCTTGGGCTGTGATTACTGCATCGCAGAAGGTTGGATGACCCTCAGGGTCCCTCCCAACTGTACGATTCTATCGTTCTGTCGCATCGCAGTCAGTTTACGTCTGCATCGGCCGTTGAATCAGAAGCTTCCCTTTCAACCCTTCCTGGCCGACGGACTGTGTGGACCAGCTCACTCCCACGGAAGGACCACCCCCCCCCCCCGCCGCCGCCAGCACAAGGCTTTGGCTCAGAACATCTAAGCCTCTGCCTGTGAAATTGACACAGTGGTTGAAACGACACCAGGATGTTGGGTGTCGGAGGGGGAACAAAGGGCATCCTTGACTGCCATTTAGGCCAGCAGGAAGAGGGAGGCTGGCAGGAAGGAGCCTTTGGCCCGGGGGCCCAACAGAAGGTCAAACTTAAATGTTTTAGGCATCTTCTGCCATTCAACCCTCGACTTCAAAACTCTCTGTGACACTCCTCTGATGCCTTTGTGACACAGCGACTGCCAGATACGGGTTTATGAATAGTAGAGGTCAAAGGGAAGTCCAGCGGCTAGGACCTTCTCAGGCAGGCACTGACCCCAAGCAGGGCAGGGTGCTGCTGGTTGCGGGAAGAAAGGACCCCTTAAAGGAGCCCTCTGTCTTCTGCTGTTTGTAAAGAAACTAACTACAAGCTGTGTTAAACGTATGGAATCATATAGAATTGTAGAGCTGGAAGGAACTCAAAGGGTTCTCTAGTCCACCCTCCCAGCTCTACAATTCTATGATTTTTCATCCTGGCCACACCTTAGACTCAACCCTCCAACCACTTGATTGTAAGAGAACAACATCACGGCAACTTACAGAAAAGATAAAGCAACAATTTATTTCAGTAAAATTTGTGGGAATGTTAAGGATTGTAGGAAAGGATATACTGAATAAGTATTATCCTTCCTTCACTCACGCTAGTGAGTGATGTAGCAGAGCAAATTCCCCTCAATATAACTGGAAGCTAGTTTGCAGATTTGTTTGAATAAGATTATTCCTGGTGTCCCCTTTTGATCCCTCTGAAAAGAATAAAGACACAAGAGTCTTTCTGAGTAAAGTAACAAAAGGTTTACTCACATTTCAGTTCACGATTTGATCCCTGAAAAGAAGGCTTTGCTTGGTAGTTACACAAAGAAACTATGAGTTCATCTCATATGGAGACTGAACTCATGTGCTGCTGGCTGAGAGCCAGCAGACAGCAAAATTACATTGAGAAAATACAAATTGGCTGCAGGAGAGCAGCATGGCAGCAAAAGAACAGTATCAAGACAAGCAAGAATCAAGACAACTTCTGAGGCAAGACAAGAAGACTAGACTGCGACTGAGAAAATGGCTGCATGACTCGACTCTTTAATGGAGTCAGTCAGGGCCACGCCTTTCAAAAAAGTTACGATAACAATGGACTAAGACAGATTGAAAACTCACACCAAGTTTCTAAACAACTGTGAATAGGCTTGTTTAATCAGAAATATTTTTAAGGAGGTGACAAAATGAGAGCAGCGAAGGCCTGATATCAACAGGCGGGGAGTTCCAAAGTATAATGCTTACATTTGAACCCCTGGGAGTGTAACAAATGGGATGGGATAAAACAAGATTTGCAGCAGTTATAGGAGATACATACAGGGCAGCAACTAAACCAAGGATGAAGCTGGCCAGATCCGGGATGGGTAGCATGAACCTGAGCAAGGGTTCCAATCCTATGGACCCTTGAGAGCTCATTGTGGAGAACTAGCCCAAAGCCAGGACTAAGCAAGGTAGGGGTTAAATTTTGTGTCAGTTAGAACCCAAAGGGGCGGGCTCAGCCTGGGTATAAAAAACCCCTCCCTGTGGTCATTTGGAGAGAGTTGGTTGGAGAAGTAAGTTGAGCAGAGAGTGAGTCAGGAGTGAGAGCTGGGTCTAAGAGTCTGAGGTGTAGCATTGGTGGAAGTTAACGGCGAGGATAAACAGTTATTGTGAAACGTGTTGTTATTGTTAATTAGTTAACTGTTAGAGGTAATAGGCCAGTATAGGACCAGATGGTGACAGCAGCCACGAAATTAGAAGACGCCTGCTTCTTGGGAGAAAAGCAATGACAAACCTAGACAGCATCTTAAAAAGCAAAGACATCACCTTGCCGACAAAGGTCCGTATAGTTAAAGCTATGGTTTTCCCAGTAGTAATGTACGGGAGTGAGAGCTGGATCATCAAGAAGGCTGATCGCCAAAGAATTGATGCTTTTGAATTATGGTGCTGGAGGAGACTCTTGAGAGTCCCATGGACTGCAAGAAGATCAAACCTATCCATTCTCAAAGAAATCAGCCCTGAGTGCTCACTAGAAGGACAGATCCTGAAGTTGAGGCTCCAGTACTTTGGCCACCTCATGAGAAGGGAAGACTCCCTAGAAAAGACCCTGATGTTGGGAAAGATGGAGGGCACAAGGAGAAGGGGACGACAGAGGATGAGATGGTTGGACAGTGTTCTCGAAGCTACTAACATGAGTTTGGCCAAACTGCGAGAGGCAGTGAAGGGTAGGCGTGCCTGGCGTGCTCTGGTCCATGGGGTCACGAAGAGTCGGACACGACTGAACGACTGAACAACAACAACAAGGACCATCTTTATAAGCTTATTGAACGCCGTTTATTTATCAGAAACCACAAGCTTTTGTACACAATAAACAACTTCTTTATTCACATAAACCTCGTCTGTGGTAAATAAAGCAAGCAGGTTCCAGTTAGCAGTCTGGTGGGTTGCAGCTGGGGACCGTTTGTCGTTGGTGCAGCACTCATAGACCGTGAAACGTCCGGGGGTGCTGTACACGGTTGAAGTGCCAGCGACATAAAGAAACAGAAGGAAGGAACCCCAAGAGTCATTTAGTATAACCCCTGCAACTGTTAGCCACCGAGCTGCAGAGAGAAGCATCACAGCAACCCAGCTGGAGAGTTCAGCCCAGAGTGAGGTGCTTTAGCTAGAGGCACTGGAAGGCAGAGGTGGAGGGGCAGAAGACTGGTATTTGCAGCCTGGGTCCGCCTGCCTCTTTGCCCACCACATGGGGGCACCCTGCCTTCCTACTCTCCTGCTGGACCCCCAGCCAGTGGGGACCTGGTTCCAGGCAGGGTCTCAGAGCTGCACAAATACTGTAATTGCCAGGGTTCTGAGCTTAGGAAGAGCAATCAGACTAATTAGCCGTCATGCAAATGAAAATAAGCAAAGGGGAGAAACAGCAAAGCCAGTAATTGAAGCCCAATAATGAATATTTAACTCTCATAAGTAAAGTTTAATTAAGTTCCCTATGGCTGAGGCTTTCTGCAACATCACTGTGGCTTTTGAGCATATTAAGGCGAGCTGGAAATAACCTGAGCCGAGAGAGAGAGAAAGAGAGAGAGAGAGAGAGAGAGCCTGCCTGTCTCTCTCCTTCACTCTCCCTCTCTGAGGAGTTGTTTTCCTGCACTGCACTTTAGCCTGTAGGTTTCATTAACAATAAAGTGGAATTAATTTAGAGGCCGAGTCCCCTGCCTCCACCCTCTCCCAAAATGAATAACAAACAGTTTAGTTCCATTAGAATTAATTAGGGACAGATTTTGACAAAACAGGTCATCTTGGTAAGAGTCCTGGACTTTGGGCTAGACGCTCCTGGGTCTCTTTTGGCAGCAGGAGACACCAGGGAGCCTCCAAGCAAGGATGGGTGCGGATGGCTTTGATAGAGTGGGCATTTGATAGAGAGCCAGTGTGGTGTAGTGGTTAAGAGTAGTAGACTTGTAATCTGGGGAACCGGGTTCGGGTCTCCACTCCTCCACATGCATCTGCTGGGTGACCTTGGGCTAGTCACACTTCTCTGAAGTCTCTCAGCCCCACTCATCTCACAGAGTGTTTGTTGTGGGGGAGGAAGGGAAAGGAGAATGTTACCCGCTTTGAGACTCCTTCGGGTAGTGAAAAGCGGGATATCAAATCAAAACTCTTCTTCTTCATCATCATGGAGAGCTGGTGGAGCGAAGGGAAGCAGTTATCTCTGGATAGAAGCTTTCTAGGAAGGACAGGAAAGGATGTACCAGAAAGGAGATTCCAACTAAACTTTCGGATGGTAAGAGCTTTTCAACAGTGGGACAGACAACCTACGAAGGGAGTGGACTCTCCTTCACTGGAGTTTTTTAAACGGAGGTCAGATGGCCACCAGTTAGGGGTCCTGTATGTGTGATTCCTGCATTGCACAGGATTGGACTAGATGATCCTTGGAGGGGGGGCGCGTCTCTTCCAGCTCTACAGTCCTATGATTCTAGGAGGTGATGTCACTGTACATCAAAGAGAGCATCAAGTCCAGCAAGTCCGAAATCCCAAAAGGGGCAGGATTGTTGTGGACGTTGATACTGCGTCCCAGAGGGGATCTGCCATTTTCTCTCTGATCAAAACGCTCAGGGAGATCTTCAGATGAAGAATTGGATCGAGGAAAAGAGTCCAAAAGAGGAGATGCGGTATTAATGGGTTATTTCAGCTTCCCTGAGAAGCTGGATCAGGCCAAAGAGGTCCACCTAGTCCAGCATCCCGTGGCTGACCAGATGCCCCAAAGGTAAACCAGCAAGCAGGATTTGAACACGAGAGACACCACTCCCCTTCCATAGTTCCCAGCAGTTGGTGTTCAGAAGCATTGTTTTCTTCAACCGTGGAGGCAGAGCAGAGCCATCATGGCCAGTAGCCATCAATAGCCCTCCATGCAGGGGGGCCAACTTGAATAAAATATTTTGGGGGGAGGGCGCGTAAGCCCTGCCCTGCATAATCAATCACGTGACACAGTGCATGCGCCCCATTTGAATGGCAATGCCCATCAACTTATATTTTATGGATGGGACAAAGTTCCCTTGGCCCCTAGGAGCTGGCTTCTGTGCTTTCATGCATTTGCCTCATCCTCTTTTGAAGTCAGCAAAGTTGGTGGTCGTCCCTGCCTCCTGCAGAAGTGAGTTCCATAGTTTAGCTCTGCTCTGCCTGTAGAATTTCACTTTCTTGGGTTCTTGGGTTCCATGATAACTGCAGGTGGTGACAGCAGTCACGAAATTAGAAGACGCCTGCTTCTTGGGAGAAAAGCAATGACAAACCTAGACAGCATCTTAAAAAGCAAAGACATCACCTTGCCGACAAAGGTCTGCATAGTTAAAGCTATGGTTTTCCCAGTAGTAATGTACGGAAGTGAGAGCTGGACCATCAAGAAGGCTGATCACCGAAGAATTGATGCTTTTGAATTATGGTGCTGGAGGAGACTCTTGAGAGTCCCATGGACTGCAAGAAGATCAAACCTATCCATTCTAAAAGAAATCAGCCCTGAGTGCTCACTAGAAGGACAGATCCTGAAGTTGAGGCTCCAGTACTTTGGCCACCTCATGAGAAGAGAAGACTCCCTAGAAAAGACCCTGATGTTGGGAAAGATGGAGGGCACAAGGAGAAGGGGACGACAGAGGATGAGATGGTTGGACAGTGTTCTCGAAGCTACTAACATGAGTTTGGCCAAACTGCGGGAGGCAGTGAAGGATAGGCGTGCCTGGCGTGCTCTGGTCCATGGGGTCACGAAGAGTCGGACACGACTGAACAACAACAACAAAGCCTTAGAATGACTTTATTTTCTCTGTCCTGAACCTTCCAACACTGAGCTTCGCTGGATGCCAAGGAGTTTTAGTGTTATGAGAGAGGGAGAAAAACTTTCCTTTATCCTCTCTCTCCACTCTAGGTATCATTTTATAAATTTCTATCTTGGCGCCTCTTTCTTGCCTTTTCTCTAAACTAAAGGTACCCCTGACCGTTAGGTCCAGTTGCGGACGACTCTGGGGTTGCGGCGCTCATCTCGCTTTACTGGCTGAGCGAGCCGGCGTTTGTCTGCAGATCGTTTTTCTGGGTCATGTGGCCAGCATGTCTAAGCCGCTTCTGGCGAACCAGAGCAGCGCACAGAAACGCTGTTTACCTTCCCGCTGGAGCGGTACCTATTTATCTACTTGCACTTTTATGTGCTTTCGAACTGCTAGGTTGGCAGGAGCTGGGACCGAACAACGGGAGCTCACCCCGTCGTGGGGATTCGAACCGCCGACCTTCTGATCGGCAAGCCCTAGGCTCAGTGGTTTAGACCACAGCGCCACCTGCGCCCCTTTTCTCTAAACTAGAAACTGCTAAATGCTGCACCCTTTCATGATAAGGAAGCTGCTCCACCCCCCTCAATCATTTTGGTCGCCTTTTCTTGAACTTTGTGCAATCTCTGCAATATCCATTTCAAGGTGAGGCGACCAGAACGGCGTACAGTATTCTGAAGGTGGTCACACCATAGATTTGTATTATATTGCCTTATTGTATCACCGCAGTTTTGTTTCCAAATTCTTTCCTAATGATGCCTAACATGAAATTTGCCTTTTTCACAACTGCTGCACACTGGGTCACATAGGCTGGCCACATACGTGTTCCAGTCATGACAAAGAGGTCCAATCGTTCCATGGTTCTGTTGCTGTGCCACTTGGCACCCATTCATGGCATTCAAACCACTTGTCTCTTCGGGGAAGATGAGGCCGGGGACAGAGGTCTAGGGTAGTGTCACACAATGGTCAGAGCACTGGACCAGGGACGAGAGACCGGACTTCAAATCCCCACTCACCATCCAGCTCGACCTTAAGAGAATTGCTGACTCAGCCATGCCTACCTCTCAGGCTTGTTTTGAGGATGAAAAGAGGGAGAACATACCTTAAACCACTGCTCTGAGCTCCTTGGAGGAAGGGCAGTAGAGACATATCACGCCACTGCCCTCCCTCTTTGAGATTCTGTTTGGATCCGACCAGCTCAACTCCCCCAGTATTTGAACTACAACTCCCATCAGGCTCAGCGTTACATGGCCAAGGACCTGTACTTAGAATGAAACCAGCAGCGGGTAACATCAGCTTCTGCCTCCTGCCTAGTTTTTGCTGCATTAGCAGCACCAACATGACCTCTCTGGGGTGCAAGCCTGGGCATTGACTATGGAGATCCTGGGCTGCCTTGATGACAAGACTTGATGTGGTCCGAAGGAAAGCAGAGCAATAAATTTGGAACCAACTTGGCTGCAGGAGCTGCAAATACAAAATCCCAAGAATTGGAAGGTACTACTCAGGGCATCAGTTGATCTGCTTCCGCAGGGCCTGTAAGACAGAGCTGTTCCACCTGGCCTTCAATTTGAATTAGCCTGATCCTCTATTCCTTTTCCTTTTCTATGAAGAAACCCTTCTGGGACCCTCATTTAAATTCTTCCCTGGTCTCCTTGCTGGCCTTAGTAGCACCAACTTGGCCAGCTAGCTCTGGTGATCATGTGATGTTTACTGACTGGGGTCCCCCCCCAAAAAAATGACCCCATAATTTTTGAATTTTATTGACATTGATGCTGCATTTATGCTGTATTTTATGCTGTTTTAAAGTCTCATTTTAGCCAATGTTTTATATTTGCTGTTAGCTGCCCTGAGCCCCGTTTTTAAACCAGGAAGGGCAGGGTATAAATAAAAATTTATTAATATTATTATTTATTATTATTATTATCATCCAGACTGACCCCCAAACCCACAATATGAATTTTCTTGCACACTAATATGTGCGTTTTTGTACTTATAGTTTGCCTGGAGAATTGCATTATAAAAGTCAGGGGCATGAGAATTTCAAAGGCCAGCTGCCTTTCAGTTCATGTATAGCTTGGGAAAGTACAAATTAAGTAGGTTAACATTCAAAGTTGGAGATGAGTGGACCCCCTACCCCTGCCAGGGACCCCGGGCAGCAGCTGCCTAAGCCTGCAGCGCTCCCCAGGCGGTCCAGCAGGAGAGGGCTGGGATCAGCGGCTGATCACTCTTTTAACTCCAGCCAATTTCATTAGCACACTCTCTGCCATCTCTCCTGGGTTTGCTTCTCTGAACTTGCAGAGCTCCCCCACACCACCCCAAGCTGTGTGCTGAGTTCCTAGGATGATGCCTGGATAGAGCTGCCTATTGATTTCAGTGTCAACCTGTTAATTGCAGAGTCTCCATCTAAATCCTCTCCAGCATCTCTTCGTGAATGAGCATTTGGGTATATGAGCTTCCATCGCAGATGTGGGCAGAGAGAACACCTGGCCAATCCTTGCCTGCAGCCTAAGAATGTCAGGGATTCTTTCTTTGTGTTTCCTGCATTGTGTGTGTGTGTGGGGGGGGTGAGCTAGATGAACCTTGGGTGTAAAGGTAAAGGGACCCCTGACCATTAGGTCCAGTGGCTGACGACTCTGGGGGGCTCATCTCGCTTTACTGGGCAAGGGAGCCGGCGTACAGCTTCCGGGTCATGTGGCCAGCATGACTAAGCCGCTTCTGGCGAACCAGAGCAGCACACAGAAACACCATTTACCTTCCGGCCGGAGTGGTACCTATTTATCTACTTGTACTTTGTGCTTTCAAACTGCTAGGTTGGCAGGAGCTGGGACCGAGCAACGGGAGCTCACCCCGTCGCGGGGATTCGAACCGCTAAAGTTCTGATCACCAAGCCCTAGGCCAGGGGTCGGCAAACTTTTTCAGCAGGGGCCCGGTCCACTGTCCCTCAGACCTTGTGGGGGGCCAGACTATATTTTGGAAAAAAAATATGAACGAATTCCTATGCCCCACAAATAACCCAGAGATGCATTTTAAATAAAAGCACACATTCTACTCATGTAAAAACACCAGGCAGGCCCCACAAATAACCCAGAGATGCATTTTAAATGAGAGGACACATTCTACTCGTGTAAAAACACGCTGATTCCCGGACCATCCGCGGGCCGGATTTAGAAGGGAATTGGGCTGCATCCGGCCCCCGGGCCTTAGTTTGGGGACCCCAGCCCTAGGCTCAGTGGTTTAACCCACAGCGCCACCAGTGTCCCACCCTTGGGTGTACTTTCAAACAATTTTATAATTCTATTAACGGAGTGGAGCAGTAGGCAAGGACCGCAGAGCTCCTCTCAGTTAACCGCTAGTCCCCACAGATGGGAAGCCAAACAGGGAAAGCTCCAAAATCCAGTGCTGATGCCAGAACTCATTTATATATATATTTTAAAAGTAAAGTGGAAGGTTAGTCTTTTCTGAGCCTAATGCAAATAGGATAGTTGGAGGAGCAAGCTATTAAGACATTACCTCTGATCCTGGGTATCACCTCTGTTATCAGAGGCTATATAACAGTGGATGGGGAACACAGGTGTCAAGAGGGCTCCTGCACTTAGGTTCTGCTTCTGTGCTTCCCACTAGGACAGATCCAGAGCCTGCTGGATCAGGCCAAAGGGAGCCCATCCAGTCCAGCACCCTGTTCTCACAGTGTCCAGCCTGTGGGAAACCAGCAAGCAGGATTTGCACACAAGAGCTCTGTTCCCTCCTGTGTGGTTTCCAGCAACTGGTATATTCAGAAGCAACGCTGCCCCCAACCGTAATGGAAGAGCGCAGAACATTTTGGCACCCGAGGCAAAGCACAAAACGCCAGGGAACAAGCAGGGAGTGAAGAGCGACATTGGGAACAAGGCAGGGAACCCAAGGAACCTAATCTGATGGTTGAAGTGAGGATCAAAGGACAGGGAGTGGGTGATGAAAATAATAATAATAATAATAATAATAATAATAATAATAATAATAATAATTTATTTGTACCCCGCCCATCTGGCTGGGTCTCCCCAGCCACTCCGGGCGGCTTCCATCAAATATTAAAATACATTTAAAATATCACAGTTTAAAAAACTTCCCCAAACAGGGCTGCCTTCAGGTATTTTCTGAATGTCAGGTAGTTGTCTATCTCTTTGACATCTGAAGGGAGGGAGTTCCACAGGGCAGGCGCCACTACCGAGAAGGCCCTCTGCTTGGTTCCCTGTAGTTTTGCTTCTCGCAGTGAGGGAACCGACAGAAGGCCCTCGGCGCTGGATCTCAGTGTCCAGGCAGAACGATGGGGGTGGAGACACTCCTTCAAGTATACAGGACCGAAGCCATTGACATCTCCTGTTGCCCCCTTGCCTCTTAGCATCCCTCTAAGTAACCCCTCTGCCCACTTTGGAAGCCACTGCCCTTGAGGATGGAGCTGTGTGATTTGAAATGGGATGCACAAAAGGGTGTCTTGAGCTTTCGTGATTCCAGCAAAACATACAAAGAAGGAAGCAGACATCTCTTCCCTGAGGAAGATTTGGTTGCCATGTGCCTCCTCCTCCTCCTCCTCCTCTGTGCCCATTTAGTGCTCTCCAGATGTTTTGCCCCATCACCAGGGGCTGTCCTGGTAGAAGTCCAAAACATCTGGAGGACACCTGGTTGGAAGAGGAAGCTCTGGGGCAGCTGTTCAGAGAGAGATCCTTCCTTCCTTCCTTCCTTCCTTCCTTCCTTCCTTCCTTCCTTCCTTCCTTCCTTCCTTCCTTCCTTCCTTCCTTCCTCCCTCCCTCCCTCCCTCCCTCCCTCCCTCCCTCCCTCCCTTCCTTCCTTCCTTCCTTCCTTCCTTCCTTCCTATGGCATGCATGGCTTCCCTCCTCCTCATTTAATCCCCGCAACAACCCTGTGAGGTAGGTAAGACTGAGAGGCAGTGACCACCCGGTGAGCTTCATGGCCGATTGAGAGGATTTGAACCCAGGTCTCTCCGGGGTCCAAGTCTGACCTTCTTACTACACCACAATACATGTCAATACCAGGGTGGCAATCACGGGCACCATTTCAGGGGACGATAAATCAGGGAGGATATGCAGCAGAGCCTTCTCCTGAGTACATTCAGGACTAAATTCCAAAAAGGTCATTTTGTTGTAAAAAGCAATTTGCGTTGGATTTGTTTTAGTAACTACAGCAGCGTTGTCAACTCGGATGAAACAAACATCCGATAACATTTGCTCTTAGCGAAAGGAGTTGGCATTTTTGGCACGCAAACTTAATGTGCGGTTGGGAGGCAGGTGGAATGCAACGACAACCGCCTCTCTCCGAAAAGACGGCCAAAGTCGTTTGGGCACAGCCCTGCGGAATAACAACAACTTGTGGCCTGGAAAACCTGGAGGTGCTGGTGGCTGAGTGTTGGGGGAGATGTGCCCCTTGACCTCACCAGAAGAAGGGAGCATCTTTCAGCCTGTTCCTCCGTAAGTGGAGAGAGTGAGGAGGACTCTGCTCTCTGCTTTCCCCCTAATCTGCATGTGCTCATCCGGCTCTCTAAACAAACCACCAAAAATAAAATGAAATTGTCTCTTCTGCTAAACGGCAATCATTCCCCAGCGGCCTCTTTTCCAAAACGCCTCCGATGACAATGAGTGATTTGTAACAACATCCAATCGGGTGCACCTCACCCTAACCCGTAATTGCCTGCTTTTCCGTGGCGCTTAAAAGCTTTCCAGGTTACAGGAACAGAAGCTTCTTGTCAGAACACCAGGCTATTATACAGATGAAAGGAGCCGGTCGTTTTTTTCCCTCTGCCCGTTTTGTGATGGCCTGCCCCTCCCCTCACTTCCCTCTCTCTTGAGCTATAATGGGAGCGTTTGACTTCAGGACATTGCCAAGAGGATAAAAAGAATTGGAGTCAGGCAGGCAAAGGCTCTCTAGCTAAGCGTGACTCCACAGAGACTGGACATCCGAATCATCGGAGTCGTAATGGTGGAAGGGACCCCCCAAGAGTCATCTAGCCCAACCCCCTACAATACAGAGGAAGAAGCCCCGAAATATGGCCATCGGAACTCTGTTTAGAAACCTTCAGCAAAGGAGAGTCTGCCACCTTCCGAGGGTGTCTGTTCCACAGTAAAAAAAAACTCTTGCTGTCAGAATGTTCTTTCTAATGTCTAGTCGGAATCTCCTGTCTTGCAATTTGAATCCATTGGTTCAGGTCCACTCCTTTGGAGAAGAAGAAGAAGAAGAGGAGGAGGAGGAGGAGGAGGAGTTTGGATTTGATATCCGGCTTTATCACTACCCGAAGGAATCTCAAAGTGGCTAACATTCTCCTTTCCCTTCCTCCCCCACAACAAACACTCTGTGAGGTGAGTGGGGCTGAGAGACTTCAGAGAAGGTCGCCCAGCAGCTGCATGTGGAGGAGCGGGGACGCGAACCCGGTTCACCACATTACATACATACTTATCAAACCTTTATTAGGCATTTACATGTAAATTCACGAGAGAAAGAATCGCATACAGGAACTTTAAAATATATATACACAAAGAAACAACAATTAAACTCATAGGCTGATCGTGTGTGTGTATTAGTAAAATCTAGAATTTCGTCCTGTTAAAGTACTCCTTGAAGCACTGCTGCCAAAAACTCGGCTACCCCCGCAGTCACCCCTTGGTCAATGTCAGAGAGACAGAATCCGACACTTCCACCCTGCTGCGGTTTCAAACCGTCCGAAAGGGGGGGCAACACGCGTTCACGCAGCGTACCGTGTAGTGGACAATAAAAGAGAATATGCTCTACAGTGTCCAGGACATTCAGGGAACATCTGCAGTATCTCTTGTTTCTGGGAATATTCTGATATCTACCCCTGACAAATGCCGAGGGAAAGATATTCAGTCGGGCCAACATAAATGCCCTACGTTGGGCTGGTATTAATAGTTTAGTAACATAGTTGACCCTGCTATCGAGGATATTTAAATCATAGAATATGGATTATGAGTCTACCGCTCTTAAGCACTACACCACACTGGCTCTCAAGCTTGCTACATCTTCCAACTGTTTAGCTCATTTGGTTATACCCCACCCTCACCTAGCTGCTAGGTAGGAGAACAAGATGTATGTGAGCTGAGCTGGGATCAGCCTGGAAGCCGGAGATACAGAGACCTCCTTGCTTTGTGCTGGCTCCAAAGCTGTGCCTAACGAAGAAGCGAAACCTGTTGGGATGTTACTGCTGTGAGCCTTTCCATCCTATGCTGAAGTTGTATCTATATGTAATTAAAACCATATATCCTAAAGACACTGCAGTCTCTGCTGACGTTCATTCCAAGGAAACCAAGCCTGGTAAATGCAATGGAACCCCTGGAGTCCCTCACCACTCGGAGATTGGGGGAGCTTGCGACAATAATTTCCCCTGCTTAAAAACCAGAACTGTCCCACACAAATGAGCTCTCCTCTTCTCCCCCACTCCAACTCCCAGTGAAAGTGTTTCCCTTATAATCAGCCTGGTTTCACTTTTAAGAACAAAAATCTGAAGGATTTGGGTTTGGGGGGGGGATCTGAGTCAACGGAACAACTGGAGGCTTTTAGGGGGCAGGGGGTGGCACTTCAACTTGGGGAGGGGGCTTGTTAATATCACTATCCTAATGGGTAAAGTTTTAAAAAGGGACACTCCAAGGACACCCTCATTTGAGTTGCTGATTTCATAAAATTATTTTCGTACAGAACTGATAAAGGTAAAGGTAAAGGAACCCCCTGAACATTAGGTCCAGTCATGTCTGACTCTGGGGTTGCGGTGCTCATCTCGCTTTATTGGCATAGGGAGTCGGCATACAGCTTCCGGGTCATGTGGCCAGCATGACAAGCCGCTTCTGGAGAACCAGAGCAGCGCACAGAAACGCCGTTTACCTTCCCGCCGGAGCGGTACCTATTTATCTACTTGCACTTTGACGTGCTTTCGAACTGCTAGTTTGGCAGGAGCTGGTACCGAGCAACGGGAGCTCACCCCGTCGCGGGGATTCGAACCACCGACCTTCTGATCAGCAAGCCCTAGGCTCTGTGGTTTAACCCACAGCACCACCCACGTCCCTTACAGAACTGATATATCCATCTAAAATGTAGTCATCCTCATCGCAGCACTTCCTACCATCTCCAGGCCACGTTGTCACATAAGTAGGGCTACACGCCATCCCAATATTTGAGCGGCGAGAGAATCTAGTGGTGCAGTTTATTTTCCTTGGAATGAAGGTCAATGGAGCCTGTGGTATATTTAGGACCTGCGGTTTTATTTACACATACATACAACCTGAGCATAAGATGGAGCGACTCACAGTGTTTAAACCCCATCAGATCTTGCATCTCCATCAGTCACAGTTTTGGGTTCAGCGCAGAGGAAGCAGGTCTCTGTGTCTCCAGCTTCTAGCCTGCTTCCAGCTCAACTCTCACACGCCACTCTGGCTCTTGTTCTCCTACCTAACCCCCAAGGTGAGTGGGGTGGAGGACAGACCCACCCGTTAGCCTGGAGGGTCCCATCACTTAGTGTTAGCTCTTGCAACCTGGGTCATTCTTTGGGGATGCTGTTGAGGACATTGAAGTGGTCAGCTAAGCTTATCGTTTTACAAAGAAACTTGTCTGTCTAGTTCAGAAATAGAGATTCTAACCCTTCCTTGGGCACAAGACCCCTAGAATTAGAAGGGACCCAAGGATAACACCCCCAAAACTCGTAACAACCTATTTGCCTGTGTGTGGGAATACGTTTTGGGTTTTCCCGCGCGATAGCCGCTTTCCCAATCCTTCCGTGCTACTGCGCAGAAGTAAAGAAGATCCGGCCGGAGAGTGGAGCCTGGATCCATCCGCGCCTCCCCGAAAGCACGCCAGGAAGCCTCCTGGTAACAGTCACAAGGCTGGTTTCCCGCCCGGAAACACTCGCTATTGCTGTATTATTATTGGTTAATGCTTATTTGATGACGCTGTATAATTTGCTAATAAATAGCCCTGCTCCTGTTGGCTCGGCGATGAGACGAGCAGAGCGACAGGGAGACAGAGAGCTCGCTCGCATTGAGTGCACTTGAAACCAACGACTGCAGTCTTTTTATTTGGCCTCCTTCCTGCTTCTTCGGCCACACCTTTTGCTTTGCTTCTTGCTGCCTGCCCTATCCTCTTCAGACCTTTGCAACTCCCGAAAACTCCTCACGACCTTCAAGAACCCTCATAACTAGCCGGAGCAGGTTCTCAGACGACTGGTTATCCCAGAAACTGGTTATCCCGACACCTGTGAACTTTCCTGAGCATATTTTAATAGAGAAATGGGTGATAGACAGCTTAGAACACAACTTAAGATATCTATCACTACAAGAAAAGGTAAGAAGGTGCACAGAGTTCGACATTTCAGGTCACATTTCCAAAAGCTCTTTGCAATAGCTTTGATGACTCCTGGATCTACCTGAATCATCTGGAGAAGATCCTTCTGGATGCTCAGAAAGCAGATCCCATCAGTCCCAGACGACACAGTCAGATGATGGTGGGACTGGTGGGAGTTTGGGTGCAAACATCTGGAAGACCACCAGGGTGTTGAAGGTTGCTGGGGTGCAGCATGAAAGAAGCAGCCCACATTTCGCCCACATTTTAATTTGGAACCCAACAATGTTCTTGCCTGCTAAGGGAGTCTCCGTTCATCTGATTCCCCTTCCTCTTTGAAGTCTGAGAGCAACATCAAAACAAATCCACAGAGGGGGATGTCAAAACAGCTGCCTGCCAATTTCCAAGAGATCAAACTCCTGTCCCAGAATAGCGCGGCTGATTGCCATGTCATCATTTGCAATTTTCTAGCAATTAATTCTGCTCCTGGTGACATCCGGTCACTTTTATACACAAGGGGCTTCTTGCTTGAACAAACAGTCAAACATTTCATGGCAAAGCAGAAGCCGAGAGGATGTCAGATCCCAGTCATGTGCCCCCGACAAGATACTTGACCCCACCATCCCAGTTCAAGGACCACTCCATGACCCCAAGGGTCACCCTTTGCTAGTCCTGAATCACTTCCTGTTCTGATGCTCTGGCTGCGAACCATTGGCCTCAGAGAAACATCCCCTTGGAGCAGATTGAGTATATTGATGGGGGGGCAGGTGCCATTTAATTCCCAAAGATCAAACTCCTACCCCAGAAAAGCTCATGAATGGAGTGTCCCATCTCTGGGCAGCAGATTATATTAGAAACAACTGTGGTCTGTTCAATTTCCCTGACAGCTCATTTGCACTCGTGGTTCACAAACTTCTTTAGGCCCCCACTTGCTTGGTTCCATAAATTCACCCCCAGTGCCCCCCCCACTCTACTCTATAAAAAGTTTGCACAGCTCAGCAAGGAAAATCATTGTTGTTGCTGGCATGTCTTGGGAGACAATGGAAGAGTGTGCCTTTGGGGTTAAAGCATGGGTAGGCAAACTAAGGCCCGGGGGCCAGATGCGGCCCAATTGCCTTCTCAATCCGGCCCGTGGACGGTATGGGAATCAGCGTGTTTTTACATGAGTAGAATGTGTCCTTTTATTTAAAATGCATCTCTGGCTTATTTGTGGGACATAGGAATTCGTTCATTTCCCCCCCAAAATATAGTCCGGCCCCCCACAAGGTCTGAGGGACAGTGGACCGGCCCCTTGCTGAAAAAGTTTGCTGACCCTGCTATATACAAACATCCATGTTAGGGTCATAAACTTGATGCCATCACACAAAATGTTGTGGGATGAGACTCCCCTGCTATTTCTTTGCCCCGAGTGTTCCTGTATATATTTGGCATCTGAATGGAGAAGAAGGGCGTGGAACTCCCTACAACATGCACACCTCCTGATTCGGGTGATGTCACCTGAGATTGCATTGACCTTTTCAAAAGCAGCCCTGCTGGCTCAACATTCGACTTTTGATCCTTTCTTCATGCCCTGCTGCCAAGTCAGGTCTCTGCCATCCTATGCCATGCCTTTGATTTTCCTTCATTGGCACCCAAAGGCAGGCATGGACTTTGATCTCTGTGGATTTCATCTTGTTTCTGCTGTTCAAGAAGATTTTTCATCTCTCCTTAAGGGCATTAGCTCTCCTTCACGGCCTCATCCGATGCACTGATCAAACTGCTGCAGTGCACAGAGGGCCTCCTTGGCAGGGGCCTTTGAGACCCCACTGGAGACCCCCCTCGAGACCTAAAGGAGCACTCAGCTCAGTCTGGCTGCTAGAAGAAGAAGAGAAGAAGAAGAAGAAGAAGACGAAGAAGAAGAAGAAGAAGAAGAAGAAGAAGAAGAAGAAGAGTTGGGTTTATATCCCACTTTATCACTATCCTAAGGAGTCCTAAGGATGCTGGTGGTGCTGTGGGTTAAACCACAGAGCCTAGGGCTTGCTGATCAGAAGGTCGGCGGTTCGAATCCCTGCCACGGGGTGAGCTCCCGTGCTCGGTCCAGCTCCTGCCCACCTAGCAGTCGAAAGCACGTTCAAGGGCAAGTAGATAAATAGGTACCGCTCCGGCGGGAAGGGAAACGGCATTTCCGTGCGCTGCTCTGGTTTGCCAGAAGTGGCTTAGTCATGCTGGCCACATGTCCCAGAAGCTGTACGCCGGCTCCCTCGGCCAGTAACGCAACCCCAGATGTTTCCTGAAGGTATAAAGTGGCCATCTTTAGCTCTCTCCTCCATTATTTGTCTATGAAGTTGTTATATTTTAATAAATATAACCTGTTCCACCATATTTATGTGTCTGTCAGGGACTGTGCTGAGGAGGGCTGCACTGAGGAAGAATGGTGGGATCTACCCCTTCCTCTTCATCCTGAATCTTCCCAGGAGCAGGAGGACCGTATAGATTTGGAACAGGTGGTTTGCAGAGGGGCACAGTTCAGAAGGCAGAAGCTGGGAAATACTGGATGGGGAACAGCTAGCCAGAAGAAACACTAGAAGAGAGAGAGTTAACAGATTCACAGTCTCTGGATAGTATCCACACCCCCTTCCCCAAAGTCCTGGGGAGCTCAGAAAGAGTCAGACCAGAAAGCACAGAGGCTACAAGCTCAGATTACAAGATGTAGGAGTAACGTAGATTAATATGGATGGAGGGGGTGTGACCTTAATTGGGAGCACCGCCATTCTGGGTAAAACGCTTTCTTTTGCCCTTCGCTGTGTTTATGAAGAAACTAACTGGTAAGAATTCCCTTTTGTTGATCTGCTCATTTACAGCCGTGGGGGAGGAGACTGATTGCCCAAAGCCTGGCAGCGTCTCGAGTCTCCTGTTCCATTTCCTTCTCCTCCATGAGTTTGTCCAAGTTGGTAGCTATTCCTGCCTCCCATGGAAGGGAGTTCCACAGTTTAACTCTGTCCTGCATAAAGAAGAAACTTCCAATGCTCGACTTCATTGGATTTCGACAAGTTCTAAGGTTATAAAAGGAAGACACTTTTTTCCATATGTGGTGGAGTTGTAAATTGATTAAAAATTATTGGGATATGATTTAAAATGTTTAAATCGACCTTTATTAAAAGACCAGAAGCATTTTTATTAGGCATTTCAGGTCAAGAACTGCCAACAGAAAAGAAGAAACTATTTATGTACTGCGGCTAGGATGCTACTAGCCCAAAGATGGGAAAGTGAAGAAATACCAACCAAGGAAGAATGGATACAAAAATTGATGGAATATGCTAAAATGGCGAAACTAACAGAAAGACTCAGAGACAAAGATAATAGAGAATTTTAAAAAGATCGGGAATCATTTATGTTGTATTTACACAAACAATGTAAAGAAATGGACTCACTAGCAGGGTTTGAGTAAACATTTACAATTAACAAAAATAAGTATCAGTTACAGGTGGGTAGCCGTGTTGGTCTGCCATAGTCGAAACAAAATAGAAAATTCTTTCCAGTAGCACCTTAGAGACCAACTGAGTTTGTTATTGGTATGAGCTTTCTGAAGAAGTGTGCATGCACACGAAAGCTCATACCAAGAGCAAACTCAGTTGGTCTCTAAGGTGCTACTGGAAAGAATTTTCTATTTTGTTTCAAAAATAAGTATAAAAGCTATAAAGATGGTGTTAAAGTGATAAAAGAGAACAATAATTAATCCATAATTCATACAGAGAATTCATATGAAGGTATAAGCAAGCAAGCAAGCAAGGGAAGCCAATATTGGGGAAAACCAGAAGAGAAAGTTGAGGGAAGTCAAGGTGTGTGTGTGTGTTTTTAATTTCTTGTTTCATTTTGATGATTGGATATGCTAAAAATGTTTTGGTTTTAAAAAAAAAGAAGTTCTAAGGTTATGAGAGGGGGAGAAAAAACTTTCTCTGCCTCCTTTTTACCATGCCACGTTTCACAGATCCATCGGCATAGGCTTGGACCTGTGTATCCACAAGGTGTTCAGTCTGTTTTCCACAGCTAGAGGTGGTGATATGATAGCCTCTCTGGGCCCCTGTTGTATCTGAGGGGTTTCCAGCTGGCTTCTCAGAAATGCAAGGTGACACCCTTAATTTAAACCTTAATACAGCTAACCGTTTGACTCTGTTATGTGTTAGACCTGGGGGGGAGGGACTGGGGGGGAACTCTGTTTTCATGCCAACTGAGATCATTTGTGCTGCTTAACTCTGTGAACTGAGACAGAGCTTTCTTTTGAAATTCACACTTCTCTGAATTTTGTGATGCCTCCGATAAAAAATAAACGCTTACAGATGTGTGCATATTTGGGTAAAGCATGTAATGACTATGATGTTGATAATGTAACAGAAATGCATGGAGTTTGGTAAATGATGTACAAAATGTTCCGCGTTGGGAGCAATGCAAATGGAACGCTGATGAATTTTCACCAGGATTAATTTTGTAAAATTGCAAACTGTTGCTCAAATGTGTCAAAACAGCCTTAAAGCTAGGGGGAAATGAGAAATGAGAATGGACAGATTTGTCCTTTTCTAGAGCCGAGTGCTAAGGATGCTAAGATCCATTTGTGGGGAAAGGTACAAGCGCTTTCTGTTGTGGAAGATAATTCAAAGATATGAACAGCCCCACACGACCAGACACCTGCCTTTCTGCTGATACTATTTTAGGCTGCATCAACAGAAGCTGAGTGTCCAGGTCAACGGAAGTAATAGGACCATTCTATTCTGCCTTGGTCAGACCCCACCTGCAGTCTTGTGTCCAGTTCTGGGAGACACATTTAAAGAAGGATATTGGCAAGCTGGAAGGTTGTAGAGGAGGGTGACCAAGTAGATCAAGGGTCTGCAAACCAAGCCTTATGAGGAACGGTTGAAGGAGCTGGGTATGTTTAGCCTGGAGAAGAGAAGACTGAAAGGGGATATGAGAGTCATCTTCACTACCTGAAGGACTGTCACGCGCACGATGGAGGCAATCTTGTTTCCTGCTGCTCCAGAGGGGAAGATCACAGATTCAAATAAATTAAGGAGATTCTGACTAAGCATTAGGAAGAACTTTCTGAGTGTAAGAGCCATTCACAATCCAACAGACACATTCGGAAGGCGTTGGACCCTCCTTTGTTGGAGGAGGACGGAGGGGAGGAAGAAAGAAGAAAGAAGAAGAAGAAGAAGAAGAAGAAGAAGAAGAGAAGAAGAAGAAGAAGAAGAAGAAGAGGAGGAGGAGGAGTTTTTGGATTTGAGATCCCGCTTTATCACTTACCCGAAGGGAGTCTCAAAGCGCTGACATTCTCCTTTCCCTTCCTCCCCCACAAAACACACTCTGTGAGGTGAGTGGGGCTGAGAGACTTCAGAGAAGTGTGACTAGCCAAGGTCACCCAGCAGCTGCATGTGGAGGAGCGGAGACGGCGAACCCGGTTCCCAGATTACGAGTCCACCGCTCTTAACCACTACACCACCTGGCACACTGGAGGTATGTAAGCAGAATTTGGATGGCCATCTGTTACGGATTCTTCAGCCCTGTTTCCTGCATTGCAAAGAGTTGGACAAGAATTCATGGGTAGGCAACTAAGGCCCGGGGGCCGGATGCGGCCCAATCACCTTCTAAATCCGTGCCCACTGGCGGTCTGGGAATTAGCGTGTTTGTACATGAGTAGAATGTGTCCTTTTATTTAAAATGCATCTCTGGGTTATTGTAGGACATAGGAATTTGTTCTCCCACCCAAAAAAATATAGTCTGTCCCCCCCACAAGGTCTGAGGGTACAGTGGACGAACCCCCTGCTGAAAAAGTTTGCTGACCCCTGGACTAGATGATACTTTGAGTCCCTTCCTACTCTACAATTCTTTCAATTCTTCCCCCCCCCCCACAGGCAGGGGGACCCTCTCCATCTCTGGTCATATCCAAAAGAGGGAGCTGAAGGTGACCCTTTCTACATCAAGACCTTGCCTTTGTGGCTCCCTCTTAATTTGCAAGGTCTCTGTCCAAACTCTTCCAAGTTCCTCTTTGCCCCGTCAGCAAATTTGTTCTCAGCAAACCTCTCCATCCCTAGAGCCCCACCAGTCAGTCCCTCTCCCACTCCGCCTTGTCCTCCTGAAGCTCCACTTGCTGTTGTTCCCCCCCCCCAGCCCATCCCCCAAGAAGCACTCGAACAATTTCAGTCAGTCAGACTCGTAAGTAATTGTGTCCAAGGATGACATTTAGATGCACGGCGCAGCAGGCATGGAAATGGCCAGCACTCAGCTTGGCTGCAATGCTAAATTAACCAGAGAAGAAGCAGGGCTGTTTTGCAGGCACAAAGCTTGGGATCCACACCTCCCACACGCCCACCCCCCTCCCACCGCAAAATACCCACACTGGAATTAACAGAGTTTCAATCAACGTCCATTCATCTTCTCCCCCTGGCTGTGTTGTTCCTTTGAAAGCCACTAATCACTTCCTTATCTTTGAGGTTGGAAAAGCTTTTGGTTAAGGATCAGTGTCAACCGTTGCAGATTTTCAGAGAAGGCTGTGGGGGAAATAGAAGGGAGATGTGGGGAAGGGGAAGAGGAGAAAGAGGGGGGACTTCTGCTTGCTGGCGACGGGGACTCCAAATTGTTTGACGCTTTCCCACTTAAAATGTTGCCCAAAGCAATTCACGATGCAAGGGCAAAATACATATCATAGAACTGTAGAGTTGGGAGGGAACCCAGGAGTCATCTAGTCCAATGCAGGAATCCCAGCTAAAGAATCCTGACAGATCACTGCTTAAAAAACTTCCACTGAAGGAGAGTAACCCACCTTCTGAGGGAGTCCATTCCACTGTCAAACAGCTCTTACCCACAGAAAGTTCTTCCTAAAGTTTAGTCAGATTCTCATCTGGCATAACTTGTTTTGAGAATAACAATGATTATTATTATTATTATTATTATTATTATTATTATTATTATTATTATTATTATTTGTACCCCGCCCATCTGGCTGGATTTCCCCAGCCACTCTGGGCGGCTTCCAACAGAAAAAAAAATAAAAAAAATCACACATTAAAAACTTCCCTAAAAAGGGCTGCCTTCAGGTATTTTCTGAATGTCAGGTAGTTGTTTATTTCCTTGACCTGTGATGGGAGGGCATTCCACAGGGGCGGGCGCCACTACCGAGAAGGCCCTCTGCCTGGTTCCCTGTAGCTTTGCTTCTCGCAGTGAGGGAACCGCCAGAAGGCCCTCGTGCTGGATCTCAGTGTCCGGGCTGAACAATGGGGGTGGAGACGCTCCTTCAGGTATACAGGACCCGAGGCCGTTTAGGGCTTTAAAGGTCAGCACCAACACTTTGAATTGTGCTCGGAACGCACTGGGAGCCAATGTAGATCTCTCAGGACCGGTGTTATGTGGTCCCGGCGGCCACTCCCAGTCACCAGTCCTAGCTGCCGCATTCTGGATTAATTGCAGTTTCCGGGTCACCTTCAAAGGTAGCCCTACGTAGAGCACATTGCAGTAGTCCAAGCGGGAGATAACCAGAGCATGCACCACTCTGGTGAGACAGTCCGCGGGCAGGGAGGGTCTGAGCCTGTGTACCAGATGGAGAAACCCATACTGGATTGTACTAATCACAACATCCTTTTTCTAAGTGCTCCCAGCTCCTTCCAGTCTGCAGGGAACTCACTTGTTGTCCAGGAATCTCAAAGATTATAGACAGAGGCTCTGAGATCACCGTATATACTTGAGTATAAGCCTAGTTTTTCAGCACACTTTTTGTGCTTTAAAAGCTGCCCTCGCTTATACTCAAGTCAACCATTCCTTAAGAAGTGTACAAGAACGGTGGTTCTTTACTCTCCCCAGGCAGCTTGTTCCATTCCTGAACTGCTCACATAAATGCAAACTTTAGACCCCAGAAGGCAGAAAGCCTATCAGTTAAGGAAGTATTAAAACCCCACAGGTGCTCACTTTCCCTGGCTCCTGCTTAAACAGGACAGGATCCCAGCCTTCTCTGTATAACACAAGGGAACATTGCGCTGTGGGTTAAACCACAGAGCCCTAGGGCTTGCTGATCAGAAGAATGGCGGTTCGAAACCCTGCGACGGGGTGAGCTCCACAGCAGCAAAGGAGGAAGAGGAAGGAGCAGCCCAAAGGGATGCTTTGGGCTGCTCGTTCCTCCTCTACCACACTGGCAAAGGTGAACCGGCTTATACTTGAGTCAATAAGCTTTCCCACATTTTTGTAGGGAAATTAGGTGCCTCGGCTTATATTTGGGTCGACTTATACTCGAGTATATACGGTACATCCGAAAGGCAGCCCTGTTTAGGGAAGTTTTTAATGTTTGATGTTTTATCACATCATGATGATGATGATGATGATGAGAGCTGCCTAGAGTGGCTGGGGAAACCCAGCAAGATGGGCGGGGTATAAATAATAAATTATAATTATAATTATAATTATCATTATCCACAAGCTCCTTTGGTAGCCTTGGGTGCAGCTCATCAGGCCCTGGAGATCTGAATTCATTCAAAGTAGCTAGATGTTCCCTGATCACCCCTTTTCCATTCTTGGGCTGCATCTCCTTCTCTACATCATTTAGTTCGTTCTAACCAGGTCGGCTCCTGTTCATCTGGCACCTTCTCTTGAATCCTGTTGTATCAAATCCATTCATATTCTGAAACAGAGGTGGGTAGAACCTCCAGTCCACAGGCCAAACCTGAACCACTGGGTAGTCCAGTTGTAGCCACTGGACCACCCCCCCCAAAAAAACTATGTCCACCCGTCAATCAGTTGCTGTCACTCAGTTCTGCACCCCTAGCCTACAGGTGCCCCTTAAGAGCTAAGCCCACACTAGGGAGAGACAGAAAGAGGCACAGCTCCCTTCTAAGTCCTGGCCCTGGCTGAGATGGCAGCATCTCCTTTTCCAGAACGCAAGACCACCAGCAGCACTCAGCAAAAACAAGGCACGAAGGAGCTCTTTTTTTTTCTGAGGGTACCCAGGACCTGCCTAGTTCTACAGGATCCTCAGCTGCACTTTTATTGAGTAGCAGCTGCTACACCTCCTGCTCTTTTGCCAGCTGGATGAAAGAGCCAGCCCTTTGAAAGCCCTTGGCATGCCAAAATGTTTGGCTCCACCACACAGACCCCATCAGCTCCCATTAGGGAAGTTGCCAGCTGCTGCCTTGCAATGGGCATCACGTCCACCTGGCAGCACTCCAGCAGGGAGCTTTATCCAGAGTTGCAGGTCTGAGAACAAAGGAACATGCTTGTCCTAGAGTTGGGACTCCCAAGGGTGCCCTGCAATGCAGGAATCACAGCTAAATAACCCCTGACAGCCAACCTCTGCTTAGAACCCTCCGTTGACTCACAGAATTTACAGCTGGAAGGGGCTCCTCGGGGGGTGGAGGAAGGGGGTGCAGTGGGGGTGGGCAGGCCCTGGGTGTCACCACTGAGAGGGGTGACAAAATGGCGGGCAGCACTCACTGCGGAGCTAGCAGTGCACCTGAGCCACGCGTCTCTCCTGGGAGTGACACTCTGGCTTGGGCGCCCACGGGCTTCGCGCTGCCCAAAACGGTCCGCCCACCGTCTCCCCCTCAGCTGCAGAGTGGCTGAGTGGGAGGAAGCAAGCAGACTTCTCGGAGGTCCTGCGGAGCATCCTGCCGTGGCTGGCTCTGCCCTCTGGGCACAGGGCACACACGCTTCCCCAGGCACCTGATCGGCTTGCTCCACCGCTGGGACCCCCAAGGGTCACCTAGTGTCCTCCGGGGCAACAGAAAACAAGCTTGCTCCATCTTCCATGTGACAGGGATGTGAAGATATCCAGCTACCTCAATGGCTTCTCATAAGACTTGGTTTCCACACCCTTTATCACCATGTCCTTGGCACATTGTCCAGCTTGTCCAATTTTGCCCCAGACTAGTGGCTCATCCAAACTTCTTTTTGTGTGGCATTTCTAGGTACAGGTCCAGGCTTTAGAAAGTGCTGTATCTCAACCCTTCCCACCACCCACCCCCCACCCCCAGTGATTTCCCTGTGAAAACTTGCTCTTTACCGCTGAATCAGAGCAAACGGCAATCTGCAAAAAACTCAAATGGCCTTTTGTTTCGATTCAGTTTTAAAGAGCAGGTTATAGTGGAGAAAGTGCGGCGCCGGCCGGTGGTGGGGAGTGCTCAGAGACATAGCCAAGAAAGCACAGGGCAAAAGGTAAGTGTAGGTGATCCCTAGAATCAATGGGCAGAGAGTTCAGGGAAGCTGATTTGGGAAAAAGATGTCCTGAAAGTAAGAGCAGCTCAGCAGCAAAAAAGGCTTCCTTGGGCGTTCTTAAGATTTAAGGGCGACTGTCTGATAGGAGTAATGCTGAAATTGCATTGAGAAGAGGATGCAAGGGAGGGGGGGCGGAGTGGCTCCCCTATGAAGAAAGTTTGCAACTTTGGGGGTTTTTAAGTTTAGAGAAAAGATGAGTGACAGGTGACATGATAGAAGTGGACAGAGAAAATCATTTCTCCCTCTGTCATTACACCAGACCTCATTCAACGAAGCTGAATGTTGGTAGAATCTGCAAGGTATGTAAAACTTACTTAGACCTAGTTACAGGTAGGTAGCTGTGTTGGTCTGCCGTAGTCAAAACAAAATTTAAAATTAAAAAAAATCCTTCCAGTAGCACCTTAGAGACCAACTAAGTTTGTTCTTGGTATGAGCTTTCGTGTGCATGCACACTTCTTCAGATACACTGAAACAGAAGTCACCAGACCCTTATATATAGTGAGAGAGTGGGGGAATTTCTGAAATTCCTTTGTAGTAAGACAACTACTTTGAGATCTTGTGATTCCTGATATCAGATTTATGTCCATTTATCCTTTGGCGTAGGGTTTGGCCTGTTTGTCCAATATAGAGAGCTGAAGGGCACTGTTGGCATTTGATGGCATACACAATGTTAGAAGATGAGCAATTAAATAGACCTGAGATGGTATGTTTGATGTTGTTGGGGCCAGTAATGGTGTTGTCCGGGTGTATGCGGCAGCAAAGTTGGCATCTGGGTTTATTGCAGCCTCTGGCACCAGAAATAGACTGAAAAGAGATGTTGCTGAATTGCAACTAATTGTTATTGTTGTTGTTGTTGTTGTTGTTCAGTCGTGTCCGACTCTTCGTGTCCCCATGGACCAGAGCACGCCAGGCACGCCTATCCTCCACTGCCTCCCGCAGTTTGGCCAAACTCATGCCAGTCGCTTCGAGAACACTGTCCAACCATCTCATCCTCTATCGTCCCCTTCTCCTTGTGCCCTCCATCTTTCCCAACATCAGGGTCTTTTCTAGGGAGTCTTCTAGGGAGTGGCCAAAGTACTGGAGCCTCAACTTCAGCCCTTCCAGTGAGCACTCAGGGCTGATTTCTTTAAGGATGGATAAGTTTGATCTTTTTGCAGTCCATGGGACTCTCAAGAGTCTCCTCCAGCACCATAATTCAAAAGCATCAATTCTTTGGCGATCAGCCTTCTTTATGGTCCAGCTCTCACTTCCATACATTACTACTGGGAAAACCATAGCTTCAAATATACAGACCTTTGTTGGCAAGGTGATGTCTCTGCTTTTTAAGATGCTGTCTAGGTTTGTCATTGCTTTCCTCCCAAAACTCCATGCAACTAATTACCAAACTAAAACCATGGAGAGACCTAGTCTGAACAAAGACATTGGATTTTTATCTCATTATACATGACAAAGCTATCTTTAGCCATCTCACCCCTTGCTTTTTCCTGTAAGACCAATTGCAGTCGTTAACAGTCGTCAACAGGTTTTCCACACCCATCAGCCAATCCCCCATTCCCACCACCCTTCTGAGTAATACCCCTTCTCACTCTCTCACTATATATAAGGGTCTGGTGACTTCTGTTTCAGTGTATCTGAAGAAGTATGCAAACACACGAAAGCTCATACCAAGAACAAACTTAGTTGGTCTCTAAAGTGCTACTGGAAGGAATTTTTTTTATTTTTCATTTTGTTTTTACTTAGACCTAGATGACCTTTGGCCTGATCCAGAAAGCTCCTCTTATGTGAATTAGAACACCTAGCTGCCCAGTCCCTCTTCCAGCTCTGTGATTCAGTTTCCTGCCTATCAGTTCCAAATGTACGTGATGCTTCTTGGAGGAGAACATGCGCTGGGGGACAGGATACTGGGGAGCCAAGCCTTCAGGTTGTCCTCCCTCCTGCCGACTCCCCAGCTAGCTCCCCTGGCCCACTCGTGCAGTAGTTCAGCATATTTCCTGTGCGAAATAAACATTACTTTCTTGCCCACCTAAGTCCAATTCATCTTCCTGTCAAGGAGATCACAGAGAGAGGGAGAGAGGCAGCAAAAGGCCACTTATTGCTTACGTACAGCAAAAGGAACGGCACGCTTGCCCACCCGACCCTCTTGCTGTTAGACTTTCTCTCTCGTTCTCTCTTCCCCCCCCCCCTCCAGTTTCCTTGTTTAATCAAATTGAAGCAGGGATTATACGAGTCTGAAAAATAGAGCCACCTTGTTCGTTGCAACGGTACCTTTGTTCTATCCAGGACTATAAAACCCTTTGCGATTATTATCTTTTTCATAAACTTTTATTGAATCCGGTGTTACGAGGGCCGTCGAAGGCGGCGCAATTAAACTTCCCCAGTCATCTCATTCCGAACTCCGGCGAGCTACACTGATGGGGAGATTAAAAACTAATACAGATGACAAATGCAGGCAGACAAGCCCAGCCAAGGAGTCTGGAATGGAGGGGGCAGGCAGGCAGGCAGGCAGGCAGGCAGGCAAAAGACACAGGATGGCTGGGTTGAGAGTAGGCACTCCAGACCCAACCTCTCCCTTTCCCTTTGGCTGCAGGCTGTCTACTGCACAGGCTCACTTGGGACTCAGCTATACAGCTGCAAATAAAATGTTTTAAGTGTGTTTTAAAGTGCAACATACAAATGTGACACTAGATGGCGGTGGTGAGCTATGGCAAATTCAATATATTTTTTCAAAACGCTTTCTTTGAAAAGCATTTTCACAGTGGTTTTTCTATGTTTGTAGATTCTACCTTGGACCTCCCAGAGAGACCTAAGGGATGCTGCCGTCTTTCTGGGCCACGTTGCCGTGACCTGGACTCACTGAGGTTTTGCTGTAATGTGGGTCTGGGGTCTGCTTGGCAAAAAAGAACTAAGCTGCCCTAGTTTCCATATTTAGCCCTTCCATTAACGTCACATGCAGAGATTGGAAGACAGGAACTGTTCTTCTCCCAGGCCAAAAGCTTTTCCAGTGGGCTCAGGATTTAGGTCATAATATACAACTGGAAGATTGGGAAAAGATGTGGAAGGTGAATTTAAAATTTACAGATTGTATCTTATTGAAAGAGGATTATATGAAAATGATGTATAGATGGTATATTACGCCAGAGAAAGTGGGGAAAAATTGTATAAAAAGGAATCTAAAACCTGTTGGAAATGTAAAGAAAAAGATGGTACATTTCATCATATGTGGTGGGAATGCTAAAGGGTTAGAAATTATTGGGAAATGTTATATAATGAATTGATTTTTTTTTTAAAGACTTTTGTTAAGAAACCAGAAGCATTCCTCCTAGGACTTTTAGATCAAGATTTTTTTAAAAAAGAAAATTGGATATTATTTATGTATGCAGCAACAGGGGCAAGAATTATATTAGCAGCAGCTTGGAAGACGGAAGAAATACCAACGAAAGAACGATGGCAAGGGGAACTTATGGAATATGCAGAACTGGCAAAATTAACAGATAAATTACATGGAAAGGATAACGAAGACTTTAAAAGAGAATGTGAACCATTTACAACATAAAGAATTGGACTCACTGGCAGGGTTTGAATAAACAAACACAACTGTATATAACAAAAGGTAAGATTATAAGTATTGGGAATTTTTGGGGGAAACAACAAGCAGGGTGAGTAATATGGAAATAAAACAAAATGGGAATATGAGGGAAGTCCAGGGGAGGAGGGGGAAAATACAGAAAATTGTTAGAGAAATATCGTTAGAGGATGAATAGATGGAAAATCCATATATATATATATATATATATATATATATATATATATATATATCGGTATATATTTAAAAAAGATTGTCCCTGGAAAATCAGGACACTTGCAGGGCATGCCATAGTTTGGGGTGGGGTGGGGAGTAGGGTTGAAGTCAGATGATTTGCATTATTAACAGTGACCATTCGCAGAAAGCAGTATTAGACCAAACGGATATCCTGGCCCTAGTAAGCCAATAAAAACTAATAATGCGCTAAGAATCCCTGGTCTCTGTTCAGTCCACAATTCTGAACCTCTTGATGCATTGCGATCCAGTCGTTTTCCCATTGCAGTCTCCCTTGGTTTCAGGATGGCCAGTCAAAAGTCACTTCCAGGATGCCCTGGGAGGTTGAAAGGTTTGAAACCTCCACTGGATTTTTTAGATATATTGTCATTTCTGATGTCAGATTTGTGTTCGTTTTTCCTTCTCCTTAAGGACTGGCTTGTTTGCCCTGCATTCTGTTTGAATGCAGAAGGGCATTGTTCGCCAGTGTGGTGTAGTGGTTAAGAGCGGTAGACTCGTAATCTGGTGAACCGGGTTCGCGTCTCCACTCCTCCACAGGCAGCTGCTGGGTGACCTTGGGCTAGTCTCTCAGCCCCACTCACCTCATAGAGTGTTTGTTGTGGGGGAGGAAGGGAAAGGAGAATGTCAGCCGCTTTGAGACTCCTTCGGGTAGTGATAAAGCGGGATATCAAATCCAAACTCTTCTTCTTCTTCTTCTTCGCAGATGGTAAGTGACGCCACTGGAAGATGCAAGTGAATGAATTTCTTCTCTTTCCCTCCCTATTTTCCTTTCTAGATTGTAGGCTAGAGAGCTGTTTGTTTTTTTAAACTTTTCTTTTTCTTTTGAGTGATTTGAAAGCTGCGCTGGGAGCCCCCTTTTTTGGCTGAAGAGCAGCATTTAAAAAAATAATAAAAGAAATTCCTTTATCCCTTGATGTTGTGCGGGATGTTATTGGGACCTATTATGGTGTTGCCCAAGTAGAATATGGGGGCAGATTTGACCTCTGCGTTTTTCTTATAGGGTCTGGTCCACAATTTTCTGTTGCTGTCTTTAAGAAAGCACATAACAGCCACCCAAGGTCGGCGAGAGGAAGTTCTGTCATTGTCCAAGATTGGGCTGTTGATCATTACTGACACATGTGAGTGGTTTCAGCTGGGAACTATCAACAGCACTTTCTCTTCCAGCTCTGCCTTTATGATAGATCATTCCTAGGTACCAGTCTGGCCTTGTTGAGCTGTTCCCCCCTCCACCTTTTCATTTTGTTGGATGGGTATTGCAGTTTGAGGGATGCTTGATGTAAATTCTTAAAACGCAGAGTCTCTGCCTGATGGGTCTTAAGAAAAGCGGTTGTATCTTTGAGCTTGGTTGTGGATCTTGTTCTGGGTGGAAGCTGGAAGTCTATAAATCTGAGCAGCAGTCAGTGGATCTCCTGTGTAAGGCGGTGCCATTGTGTAGCTGCAAGGTCTGTCCAGAATGCGAACATCTTGTGTGGACTGGTCTAGGCTCATGCTGATGATGGTGTGAAGTTTGTTCGCCTGGAAGTCCTGATGAAGCTGTACAGGTGCCTCCTGATCATGAGTCCAGATTATGAAGATGTTGTCCATGTATCTCAGGTAGAGACAGGACGTTTTTTCAGCCAGAACTCGCTGGAACTCAGCTCTAGCACCTCTCCATTTGTCAGGAATGAGCCAGCTCCGAGAGAAGGTTTGCAGCCAACTCCAGAAAGCAGCCAGGAACAGAGAGGCTTAGATGTTAATCAGGCAGGAGAGAGCCAGCAGCTGCAGACTTCTTCTCTTCCTGAGCTTGATGGGACGGCTGATAAGGCAGTAGTTGATAGCAGGCTAGAACACAGACAAAGCTTGCAGGAAGCACAAATAGGAGAGAATAGATTCTGAGACAGCCTCTCAGACCACAAAGAGGTTGGGGCTGATCCACTAAGTCCAAAGAGTCGGCGAATGGGAGGGCTGCTAGACAGGAAGCAAAACAAGAGACGTAGGGGTCATCAGTTCAATATCTTCTGTTGACGCTGGAAAGAGTCTTCAGAAGGGTCATCTTGAGTAATGATGCCGGAGGCTTTGTCAGAGCTGTCCAGAGCTATCTGTTTGTTTTTGCAATAAATCTTTTTAATTACCTATGCTTACTGTGTTATCAAGCTGGGAACCTGGACTCCTGACACTGTTGGGCGCCACTGCCATTCTAAGAGAACGATGGAGGTGTTCATGGTGAGTTCTTGCACCTCTTTTCCTAGAAAAATAGCACTGGGTACAGGAGAGCTTTTGGGAGGCTGGAGTGGAGAAGACTTGTTCTATGTCAGATGTTTGCTTAACTGTGGAGCCAGGCAAGTGACCATGGCGGTGCCACTGATCGGAAGGCAACATGTTCTCCCCAAGGCTGAAGTAACTGTGGACTACAAAGTGGCAGAATTTAGTAGCAAGGTGTGCTGGAGCCTGTCAACAATGGTATCTCTCATAGCTTGCATCCCATCTCTGAGAAGAACATAAGAAAATAAGATGAGTCTGCTGGATCAAGCCAATTGCTCATCCAGCCTGGCACCCTGTTCTTACAGTGGCTGACCAGATGCCCCAGTTGGAAACCTGCAAGCAGGATCCAAGCCCAAGAGCTCTCTCCCCTCCTGCGGTTTCCAGCAACTGGTATTCAGATGCATTTCTGCCTCTGACTATGGAGGTAGAGCACAGCCATCATGGCTAAGAGCCATTGACAGCCCTCTCACCTATGAACTTGCCTAATCTAAGGTTACCAGATTTTTTTTCAATGAATCCAGGGACACTTTTCAACTTCAATGGATTTTGTATGGGGACTGGTTTGTAAATCCGGGGACTGTCCCTGGGAAACGGGGACGTCTGGTAACCTTAGTCTAATTATCTTTTAAAGTCAACTAAGTTGGTGGTCATCAATATATTCTAGGAGAGCAAGTCCCATAGGTTAACTATCAGGGAGGCTGCAGAGTCAGGTTCAGCGGGAACTGCTCAGGAGCTGCATGTGACAGGCTACAAGGACCAGCTCCTGTTTCTGGCAGCTCTGGAGTTTAAAGTTTCAGCAAAGAAAAGCAACCGCTGACTCTGCAGGCTGTGAAGAAACCGCTCCTTAAAAAAATAAAATAAAATTATTGTCTGCAGGGAATTAACTCAAAAGGGCACCATTCAAAGCGGAACTTTTAACCTTCTGCAAAAATGCAAACCAATACTATGATCTGTGTATTTTTACATTAAGTGTGATCTAAAGAAAGATCGCATTATGCACTTTGTATGTCAAAGGAAATGGACGTTTTTTTGCCACCTGTATTTCCAGCTTATTATTCCCTTTCTTCAACGGCGACTTTATTCTCCCTTCAACCTTCACAGCTTTATGAAGCCGAGGTTTATGCTATGTTTTCGAAAAGATCTGCAGCAGCCCCTTCACCACAAGCAGTTAGAACAATCCTATTCCCTTTGAACCGTTTGCTTCCTGTATATATCTTCAATGCCGTTTAAAGGCAACATACACACCTTTATTTCCTATTCTTGACAGCTTCTAACGATTCTGGACTTTTTAAATATAAAAAAAACCCAAACACCTCCCATCCTTGAAACTTATGCCTTGAAACTGACAGGCTCCCATTTCACTGATCCTCTCTCTTTTTAGAGGGCAGGTTTTGAAATGTGCTCCTTTTGATGTTTGTCATTCTTTGATGATTGTAATTTTTTTTTTTGGAAGGGGGGAGGAGTTTTGATCAAGCGTCCTCTGCTCTGTTTAGAGGTGCATGATAGCGAGACGTCTTTCTCTCAAAACATGGCTGGATCAACAGCAGTGGCTGAAAAGGGTGTGCCAAAAAATGCTGTCTTATTTCAGGCATTTGCATCAGGGCGTTACACTTCGAGACACTTTGAGCCTTTGGCCTTTTGGGATGTAATCCTCTGGAGCAGTCAAGTACAACATTTCCTGTTTTCCTAGAGTGAACATGCAGGGGAATGTTGGTCCAGCCAGTTGAACTTCCTGTTACACCTGGTCTGGAGCATCCTTCCTTTTGCATGTGACCAGGTAGGTGGGCGTGACCCTTCCAGACCTAACAAAAGGTCCAGTTATTCAGCTCAGCCATCTCCCTCTTTTTGACTCTTTTGCCTTTTGCCTCCTGGACTGCACTGCTGGCTCTCAGCCAGCAGTACAGGGATATTGCCCATATGGCATAGCTGTCAACTTTTCCCTTTTCTAAAGGGAAATTCCCTTATTCCGAATAGGATTCCTCGCAAGAAAAGGGAAGAGTTGACAGCTATGCCATATGGGGTAAATCCACTACTACTTATTTGCAACTTCAAGCCTAAATCCTGCCTTCAGGAACCACACAGTGCTCTGATCATGAGTAAACTTCTTTTTGTTACTTATGAAGAAGGCTGTTGCGTCTTTATTCTTTTTCAGGAGGGATAAAAGGGGTCTTACCAGGAATATACTCCAATCCGAACGAAGCCAGATTGGATTGCTTAATAATAATAATAATAATAATAATAATAATAATAATAATAATGTATTATTTTTACCCCGCCCATCTGGCTGGGTTTCCCCAGCCACTCTGGGTGGCTTCCAACAAAATATTAAAATACAATAGTCCGTCAAACATTAAAAACTTCCTAAACAGGGCTGCCTTCAGATGTCTTCTAAAAGTCTGGTAGTTGTTTTTCTCTTTGACATCTGGTGGGAGGGCGTTCCACAGGGCGGGTGCCACTACCGAGAAGGCCCTCTGCCTGGTTCCCTGGTTGGCTTCTCACAGCGAGGGAACCGCCAGAAGGCGGTTAAGTAAAGAGATTCAAACAAATCTGCAACCAGCTTCCACCTGTGTAAAAGGGTGTGTGTGATGTGTGAATGAAACTCAACAGCATGCGTTAAGAAAGAGAATATTTAATCAATATATCCTCTCCTGCTACCCACAACATTCCCACAGGCCTCTGCACGGACCTCGCCTGAGTCTCCTGGAACTGGCCACAAATTAGGGTAGAATTCATTTAAGTTTTACTCAGAGAAGACCCATTGGAATTAATTTACATGACCGAGGTTAGTTCCATTAATTCCAACAGGTCTACTCTGAGTAAGACTTAGTTGCATACTGCTCGTAATCTTTTGATTAAATGCAAAACTAAGAACATTAGAAGAGCGTGCATCCAGGAGTTTGTCTAATCCTTTTTTGAGGCTCTCCACGTAGATTGCCACCACTGCCTTCTGTGGGAGGGAGTTCCATAGTTTAGCTGAATGAAGAAGTTATTTCTTTTCTCTCTCCTCAATCTTCCAACATCCGGCTTCATTGGATGTGCATGACTTCTAGTGTTATGAGAGAGGGAGGAATGCTTTTATCAGTCCATTCCCCCCCCCACGCACATGCATGCCATTTTATAAACATCTGTCGTGTTGTCTGTTACTCGCTCTTTCTCTAAACTAAAGTCCCCAATACTGCAACCTTTCCTAATAAGGCAGCTGCTCCAGCCTCTTGATCAAACTGACCTTAGATGGAAAAATTAAGTCATTCCTGCTTCACACGGAGAAGGAGAGGAGGCTGTGAGCTGCTTTCTTGTATGCCGTTTGGCAAGTTCAGGATGATTCATCAATACAGTGGCGCCTCGCAAGACGAAATTAATTCGTTCCGCAAGTCTTTTCGTTTTGCGGAAATTTCGTCTTGCGAAGCACGGTTTCCCATAGGAACGCATTGAAATGTAATTAATGCATTCCTATGGGGGAAAAAGATGGGGCTTGTTGCCGGCAGCAGCAGGGGGGGATTGGGCCTGGCTGAGCCCAGCCAGAGCCTCCTGCCGCCTGCACCGAGCCAGCGGGGAGTGGGGAAGGCGAGCGGCGAGCAGCAAGGGCGAGGGCGAGGGCAAGCGGCGAGCGGGGAGGGCGAGCAGGGAGAGCGAGCGGCGAGCGGCAAGGGCGAGCGGGGAGGGTTCTTCTTACAGTGGTACCACGCAAGACGAATGCCTCATCTTGCGAAGCACGGCCATAGAGAAATTCGTCTTGCGAGTCAACTAAAAAATCGCAAAACCCTTTCGTCTTGCGAGTTTTCCGTTGTGCGAGGCATTCGTCATGCGGGGTACCACTGTATAAAATTGTAGGTGCATAGGTACCAGTCCCTGTCTCTGTCACAACTTCAGATAATACTGGATCTTCCCAAGTCTCACATCTTCTGTAACCAATGGTGAAAAACCCAAAGTTTGTTTCTACTAAGATGCCAGCTCCTCTGCTCCATCACATAAGAAAATACAGAGGCCTGTTCCTAAATAACCCATAGGAACCAATAATGAAGTGGAATTGCATAAGCAAGAGGTTCCTAAGGGCAGGAGAGAAATGGGTCCTTCAGATCTATTTATTTCTAGAACTTCTTATGTGACGATTACTCTCTTCAATGGAGTTGCTCTCAGGCTTTGCTTTCAAACCATCAAGAGTTTTCCAAGAGTGGTTACTAATAGAAAGAGATAAATGATTTGAGCTGAATCTTGGGGCAATAGGAAAGAAGCTCGGTTTTCATTCAGATTCTCAAAATATTCTGCCGATAGTAGGCTCAGCTCAGTCAAGCCCCGCTTCTCCCCAGGTCTCAGGCGACTTTTTTTCCTAAGTTGAAAAGTCCTGAATGTTGTATAACCTTTCCTGGAAGGGAAATTGCTCCGTTCCTTCAATCATTCAGCTCCAGATCTCAGGAAGGCTGATTTAAGGTAAGACATGGGGAGTCATGAATCACAACTGAGTCGATGACAGACTTCAGGAACACTGCTGCTGCTCTCTGATTCTGGGAGGCCTCCAAAGCTCTCCTTCAACAGGAACTGCACATCACAAAGAAGAGAATAAAATCAGGTGACTGCTTAAAATCCAGTGTCAGATTTACCTATAAGCTAACAAGCTATAGCTTAGGGCCCCACAGGTGAGAGGTGGCACACTGAAACAAACACTATTTTTAAAATGTTAAATTCCGTTTCAGGGCAGGGGCAGAGGCAACCCCAACAATTCAGCTTCCGTTCACCACAAATTAAGCAAGTGTGTTGGAAAATGACGAGAGAGAGGAAACTTGCAGTTGAGAAGACCTGAGAAGCTCTCTTTCCCTTTGACTCTGGCCCAGCATGATGCCTTCCAGACTGAGGACGACCAGGAAACTGAGGGGTCATATTAGCCATGGCCATGGCCATAATTGCAAACACAGACACCACCACAGAATTAATTTTGACAAATATCATTCTGGTTATTTTGGAAAAGTTGGTATGAGACATTACCACTTGAAGAAAAACCAGCACTTCTGTCCTACAGTGAATCTGTATAAACTCTGGACGCTTGTTAGTGAGCAGACAAGACTCAACTGCTATGCCAAAAACCAAGCAGGATTAGCTCCAGTTATTGGCGTCGTACGCTCAGGTTACTACAAAGTCCTGGGCAAGAGGAAACTGCCCAAACAGCCTGTAATCGTGAAAATTCTTCAACAGAAAGGCAGAAGAGAAAATCAAAGAAGTTGGTGGTGTCTCTGTGTTAGTGGCATAAAGGATTTTTCTATACTGGCCTCGGTCCAGTATATCTGAAGGAGCGTCTCCACCCCCTTTGATCTACCCGGACACTGAAGTCCAGCACTGAGGGCCTTCTGGCGGTACCCTCAGTGCGAGAAGTGAGGTTACAGGGAACCAGGCAGAGGGCCTTCTTGGTAGTGGCACCCCACCCTATGGAATGCCCTCCCACCAGATGTCAAAGAGAACAACAACTACCAGACTTTTAGAAGACATCTGAAGGCAGCCCTGTTTAGGGAAGCTTTTAATGTTTGATGGAGAAACCTGGTCTGAACAAAGACATTGGATTCTTATCTCATTATACATGACAAAGCTATCTTTAGCCATCTCACCCCTTGCCTTTCCCTGGAAGACCAATTGCAGTCGTTAAGAGTCGTCAACAGGTTTTCCACACCTATCAGCCGATCACCCATTCCCACCACCCTTCTGAGTAATACCCCTCCCCACTCCCTCACTATATTTAAGGGTCTGGTGACTTCCGTTTCAGTGTATCTGAAGAAGTCTGCATGCACACGAAAGCTCATACCACGAACAAACTTAATTGGTCTCTAAGGTGCTACTGGAAGGAATTTTTTTATTTTATTTTGTTTTGACTATGGCAGACCAACACGGCTACCTACCTGTGATGGATTATTGTATTTTAATATTTTGTTGGAAGCCGCCCAGAATGGTGGGGGGCGGGACCAGCCAGATGGGCGGGGTATAAATAACAACAATATATTATTATTATTATTATTATTATTATTATTATTACAGACTTCAATAAACACAATTTCAGCTGTGTATTCATAAAAAAGAAGACGACATGAGAAGAACATAAGAACCTCAGAAGAACCTGCTGGATCAGGCCAATGGCCCATCTAGTCCAGCATCCAGTTCTCACAGCGGCCAGACAGGTGTCCCAAAGGGAAAACAGCAGGCAAGATCTGAACACAAGAGTCCTTACTCTCCTCATGTGGTTTCCAGCAACTGGTTTTCAGAAGCATTGCTGGCTCTAACTATGGAAGGTTGAGCATAGCCATGCTGGCTAGTAACCATTGACAGCCCTCTCCTCCATGAATTTGTCTCACCAAGTTTTAAAACTATTTACCATAGGTTGGTGGCAATCATTGCATCCCATGGGAGCGCGAGTTCCATAGTTTAACTATGCACTGCGTTTAAAAAAGGACCTTCTTTCATCTGCCCTGAATCTTTCACAGGGCAGACAATGCAGAGGGAATGAAGTTTCATATAGACACAGCACACACCAGCTCATTAGGAACCCTCCTAAAAATTTAAAACAAGACAAATCACCTTTCATGGGTAGTACATGGAGATTCGGTGCTATTAGTACTATTAATATGGAGCTGTGCGTGAAGGATGGAAAGGGGGGTCCTTTTTGGAGCGAGCTATTAGTCTAAAACAAGCAGCCATCGCAAATATGCAAGGGGAGAAGGGTGAGAAGGAATGTACAAAAACCCCAAGACCTGAATCCTGGAAGCTGACTCATAAAAAGAAGGAGGGATGGAACAGGTCCAGTACCACCCCTCAAGATGCAAAAATAGGGCGGAACAGGTTATATTTATTAAAATGTAACAACTTCATACACAAATTCATGGAGATCTATCGATCTCCTGAATCTACCTGAATGGGGGTAACTGTCGCCCTGAACGACCAGGTGTGCAGCCTGGGAGTCATTTTGGACTCACAGCTGTCCATGGAGTCACAGATTAATTCTGTGTCCAGGGCGGCTGTCTACCAGCTACATCTGGTACGCAGGCTGAGACCCCACCTGTCTGCAGACTGGCTCGCCAGAGTGGTGCATGCCCTAGTTATCTCCCGCTTGGACTACTGCAATCTGCTGTATGCGGACCTACCTTTGAAGGTGACCCAGAAACTACAACTAATCCAGAATGCAGCAGCTAGACTGGTGACTAAGAGCGGCCGCCAAGACCACATAACACTGGTCCTGAAAGACCTACATTGGCTCCCAGTACGTTTCCGAGCACATTTAAAAGTGCTGGTGCTGACCTTTAAAGCCCTAAACGGCCTCGGTCCAGTATACCTGAAGGAGCATCTCCACCCCTATCATTCTGCCCGGACACTGAGATCCTCCTCCGAGGACCTTCTGGTGGTTCCCTCACTGTGAGAAGTGAAGTTACAGGGAGCCAGGCAGAGGGCCTTCTCGGTAGTGGCGCCTGCCCTGTAGAATGCCCTCCCATCAGATGCCAAGGAAATAAACAGCTATCTGACTTTTAGAAGACATCTGAAGGTAGCCCGTGTCTGATGTTTTATCGTGCTTTTAATTCTGCTGGGAGCCACCCAGAGTGGCTGGGGAAACCCAGCCAGATGGCAGGGGCATAAATAATAAATTATTATTATTATAATTGGTTGGCTTTCAGCTGGTTATGGTTGATATCATGCAAGTAAATTGCACACAAGATGTGATTGTACTGTACAAATATAAAATCAAACCAAAATCAACCAGATTTTTGAGAGCCAGTGTGGTGTAGTGGTTAAGAGCGGTAGACTCATAATCTGGTGAACCGGGTTCGCATCCCCACTCCTCCACATGCAGCTGCTGGGTGACTTTGGGCTAGTCCGGGGGTCTGCAACCTGCGGCTCCGGAGCCGCATGCGGCTCTTTTGCACCTTTGCCGCGGCTCCGGGCAGGGCCGGTGCGTTTAGCGCCGAAATGTAGGGGGTGCTGCGCCACGCTGCTGGCCCGCCTGCGCCCACCCACTTCTCTACCTTGCTGGCGGCTGTGCTGCTCATGCGTGCCTCGTTTCGTGCCAGCGCAGGGGCAGCAGCAGACCGCAGCAGCTTCCCTCCTTGGCGCCTGTCCCGGCGCTTGTGTTTGGCTGCTGCTGGTGGAGCTGCTGGCGGCGGGCGATGGGGAAGCCCTCTTTTTAAAAAGTGGAAGGGCCCGGCTCCAGGACACGTGGCAGTCTGGGAAGGAAAAAGAAGCCCGGCTGTTCAGCTAAGGGTGGCCCAACGGGATGAAATGGGCGCGGGAAAAAGCTCAGGGGACGACCAGTCCCGGGCTCTGTTTCGGGGGCGCGCAGGAGACTTCCCTTAAGCAGCGTGGCGAAAGGGGCCCGAGCATGGGCGTACCGACCGGGGGGGGGCAGGAGGGGGCAGTGCCCCCCCCAGAAGCCCCCTGCCCCCCTAGAAGCGGGAGTTCCATGGACTGAAAGAAGGGTTTTATCCATTCTGAAGGAATGTTTTCCTGCGCCTGCAGGGGGGACGTGATCAGCCCCCTGCTTCAGCCCCTCTCAGCTGCCTTGCCCAGCCCCTCTGCTGGCCAATAGTGATTGGGGCAGTGTGCATGCTGTGTGCTTTTGCATAAGTTTGCTAAACTTTTAGGGTTGCATTTGTGCTGTTCATGGGGCGGAAGTATTCTGGGGGGTTGGATTTCCCCTTCTAGATTTGCCCCTGCAGCGTCAGGCGTTCGGACGGTTCCTTTAATACAGTGCTTGTTGTTTGGCTGGGGGGGGGGGGGCGTTTCGTGATATTTTGACATTTTGCCTTCATTACCTGCTCTTCATTACCTGTCTAAATTGTGCTATGAGCTTCTGGGTGTTTATATTTTTGTGGGCCGCAATGGTTTTGCGGCTCCCACTTTTTTTCTCTCTTCAGAAACGGGTCCAAGTGGCTCTTTTTGTCTTAAAGGTTGCAGACCCCTGGGCTAGTCAGACTTCTCTGAAGTCTCTCAGCCCCACTCACCTCACAGAGTGTTTGTTGTGGGGGAGGAAGGGAAAGGAGAATGTTAGCCGCTTTGAGACTCCTTTGGGTAGTGATAAAGCAGGATATCAAATCCAAACTCTTCTTCTTCTTCATTTTATCCAGAGGTGACCCACCTTAATTCAGTCACTGTCAGCTGGTTGGTTCTCTGATCTGCCTCTCCTTTGAGTTTCCTATAAGATCCATGCAGACCCTCCAGAGGCAAAACCCACCTATCTGAGATACAGATTACAGCAGTTCAAAGGCTCAGACTCTCATCACTCCCTCTCTGCTTTCCCTTCTTCCTCTCTCTTTTGCATTACTCACTCACTCGCTCACTCACTGAGAGGTCACTCTCCAAGGAAGGAGGAATGTAATTACCCTTGATTGTGTGAGGCTTCTCCCCCACTGACTCATGCATGCTAAATTCCCCGTCTCTAAATGCTTGTTGAATGGAACTCCAATTTAACAAAGCTGTTTTGATCCACTAAATAAATATCAATTGGCTGCTTTTAAATAAAATAAAATAAAAAGGAGCTTCTTTGAGAGGCTTAGTGAGTACGAGGCAGCTGCAGGTTTGCAGGCATGGCTTTGAAACACAGCCCTTGTTCTAGCAGCTGTCTGCTAAAACCAGGCATTTGAGAGTCACTCTGGTCATTAGCAATGCCACACACAAGAGCTCTCTTTTGCAGGCATGAACTAAGTCCCAAAACATCCTATTTGTCCAACAAGGGCTTGACAGAGGCAGATGGGGAGGAGGGGAGCTCCAGCAGCAGGTCTAGGAGTCAAAAGAGTCTTCTTGAGCAAGCTTTTGATGACCTCTGCAAATAGGAGCCAAAAGGATTCCCACTGGAGATGCCATATGAGTCTATTGCAGCAAAAAGAATGTTTCATGTGCCGCAATATTGTGGCACGTGACCACAATCTCAGAGTGGTGAGAGACCTCAGGATTCCAGGTGTTTACTTAGGGTTTGATTTCCTTGCAATGAAGGACTGTGGTGTCTTTAGGATATATGGTTTTATTTACACATCTATAGAACATGAGCAGGGGCTCACAGCACTAACACCGCAGCAGATTTCACTTCTCCATTGTTGTTGTTCAGTCGTTCAGTCGTGTCCGACTCTTCGTGACCCCATGGACCAGAGCACGCCAGGCACGCCTATCCTTCACTGCCTCTCGCAGTTTGGCCAAACTCATGTTAGTAGCTTCGAGAACACTGTCCAACCATCTCATCCTCTGTCGTCCCCTTCTCCTTGTGCCCTCCATCTTTCCCAACATCAGGGTCTTTTCTAGGGAGTCTTCTCTTCTCTTCTCCATTAGTCACAGCTTTGGATCCAGCACAGAACAAGCAGGTCTCTGTGTCTCCAACCTCCAGCCTGCTTACAGTACAGACCAACCCACAACCCTCTGGCTCTTCTTCTCCTACCTAGCAGCTAGGTGAGAGGGGCAGGGAAGGCCCATCCATTCATTCAATGACACAGAACAACTCCTTTGGTTATGCTAGTCATGGCACTTGACTAGTGAGCCAATGCCATTACCTAGACAAAGGGGCTGGTTTGGCATGCTTGCTCTCATACCTTCTACCCCCCCATAGATACAGAAACCCAAGAATTTGAAGGGACTCAGGGCGTCATCCGGACTGACCCCCCGAAACACACAGCAATATTCTTTCATTATTCAGCAGCCAGTGGTGAAAAGTTTGGAAGTACTGTTCCAATGAAGCAAACCTTAAAGAACGCACAGAGTCCCAACATGCAGGCTGCTGTGTCAAGGTACTATAATTATTGTTAGGCACACCCCAACCTCTGATCCTGGCCCAGCACAGGCAAAAGTGCTGCCTCTATGCTTCTCCCATATCTGTGCTGGCCCCAAGGGTTTGTCCATGAAGCAAGGTCCAAGTCCAGTCCTGGGTCTAGGGGTCCAAAGGAGGTCAGTCCGGTGGGGAGCGAGGCAGGGAGCAGGTCAAGGTCCAAGGCAGGTTCAGGCACGAGGTTGCAGGTTGAGCATACGCTTGCAACTAAGTTGCTCACGCAACTTGGGCTGGATCTGGCTGGCTTTTATCTGGCCCTATGCTTAGGGCGGTCCCGATCCTCCGGAGACTCGCCTCTCCTCCGGGCCTGGAGGCGAGCACTCCTCCTGCAGACACTTAACTCCCTTTGCCTCTCTGCCCTGAGCCTCTGTAGCTCAGGAGAGGCTGGTGGGTTACTGGACCCAGGGGCTGCCTCAGCTTCCTCTGAAGAGGCTGGGAGTGGAGCACCTGCAGGCAACGGGTCCTCCCTCCCATCAGGCGCCAGAGCAGACTCTGCTGATGCCTGCACCTGGGGATCCAGCACAGGTGGGGATCCTTCAGGCTCAAGCCCTGGCCCCGGCTCAGCTGGTTCTGGAGGCGGGGAATCCTGTGCAGGCTGGGATCCCTCAGGTTCAGCATCAGAGTCTGACTCCCAGGCCATCACAATATCCCTGCACCACTGCCTGCAGCAGGATAAGACCTAAGGCCCATCTGATCCAAACTTCCATTTCGGATTGTGGCCAAGCAGATTGGAAGGGCACAAGTATGGCACAAGCTGCTTCTGGGATAATGAGGGAGAAGATCACCACGCTTAACTTTGTACTCCTCTGTTGTGTCCACTCTTATACACGTCTTTCCTCCACTGGTTTTTTTATTTTATTTTTTGCAACCTGCTGATTCTGGATTTCACCCCGAATCTCTCCATTGTCTTGGGGGAGTCCATGATTCTGAGGCCAGGAGATCAGCAGCAATTGATCCAAAAGTAATAAACTCTGGAACAGTTGATGGGAATTGTTGGGGAGACTCCCCTATTCCACTCTTCATTTCAGGGACGAAGTTGCATTGAGGGACAGCTCCTCTCCTCTCCTCTCCACTGGTGGGGGCACTTTATATCCAGTGACCAGCCCCCTGCCCTCACCAAAGCCCTTTGGATGTCTCCTAGCTCCTGACTCTCGGCTCAAGGCTGGGTTTTGTCAAGCCTCTTCCTCTCCTGCCTTCTCCCTTTTCTCCTGGACAAAGGCAGCTTTAAAAAAGAAACAGCCTTTTTGAGTTCTGCAGCAGGAGCAGGAGCAACCTCTCTTCTCAGATTACTCACACTGCATGGCATTCCATCTCCCCAATTTCCAGGGTTTCAGCGTTGACCCCTTGGTCAAAGGCAGCCCCAAAGGCAGAACCGTGCCATGCCTGGTTCTGGCACCATTCAGCCCGGCATGTGTTCAACTCTTCCAGCCAAATGACCTCCTAAGGGTTTGTGTGTTGTGTTCCCAGGAACTTCTGCCATCAGCGTGAACTTGAACTGCCCTCTCTGGGATACTTTTTGTGCAAAATGAGCTCATTCTTCAATTCAAGGAGAGGCAAGGCAGATCTCGCTTGCCTTATGACACTTGTCTGGCAAACCTTCCCTTGTTATGAGTTTTTTTTTGGGGGGGGGGGACAGTCTTGATGATGCCCTGAGTGACTTCCAATTCTTGGGGTCCTGTGTCTCTGGGGGTAGAAGGTATGAGAGCAAGCTGGCCAAACCAGTCCCTTTCTCCAGACAATGGCTTTGGCTGACCATGATTAGCATAACCAAAGGAGTTGCTCTGTGCCATAGAATGAATGGGTAGGCCTCCCATCCTGACCTAACTGCTAGGTAAGAGAACAATTGCCAGAGAGGTACGTGAGAGCTGAGCTGGGAGCCGGCTGGGAGCTGGAGAACACACACAGAGACCTGCTTGTTCTGTGCTGGATCCAAAGCTGTGACTAATGGAGAAGCGAAATCTGCTGGGGTGTGAATGCTGTGAGCCCCACCATCCTATGTTCATGTTCTATAGGTGTGTAAATAAAACCATATATCCTAAAGACACCAGAGTCTCTGCTTGCAAGGCAACCAGACCTGGATAAACATCTGGAACCCCTGGATTCCCTCACTCCTTGGAGATTGTGGTGGCGTGTCTCATCCTCCAATGCCAAAGTTTGGGCTCCTGTATGACATAATGATGTGGGTGGTGCTGTGGGTTAAACCATTGAGCCTAGGCCTTGCCGATCAGAAGGTCAGTGGTTCGAATCCCTGCGATGGGGTGAACTCCCGTTGCTCGGTCCCTGCTCCTGCCAACCTAGCAGTTCGAAAGCATGTCAAAGTGCAAGTAGATAAATAGGTACTGCTCCAGTGGGAAGGTAAATGGCGTTTCTGTGCGCTGCTCTGGTTCGCCAGAAGTTGCTTAGTCATGCTGGCCACATGATCTGGAAGTTGTGCGCTGGCTCCTTCGGCCAATAAAGTGAGATGAGCACTGCAACCCCAGAGTCGTCCACGACTGGACCTAATGGTCAGGGGTCCCTTTATGAGACATTGCAAAGGGGCTGTCATAATCCCAGGGGGTCCATATGGCAACCGGTGCCAATGAAAACATTACCTCCAGAGCAAATATCTTTCTCAGGACCACCGCAGGGGAGGAAATAATTTCATCTGTCCACCACAGTTTATGCCATTTTCAGTACAGATGTGCATCTATAATGCTTAAACCTATGCTAACAAACAACAGTTTCAGTTACAGGTGGGTAGCCATGCTGGTCTGCCATAGTCGAAACAAAATAGAAAATTCTTTCCAGTAGCACCTTAGAGACCAGCTGAGTTTGTTCTTGGTATGAGCTTTTGTGTGCATGCACACTTCTTCAGATACCTGAAGAAGTGTGCATGCACACGAAAGCTCATACCAAGAACAAACTCAGCTGGTCTCTAAGGTGCTACTGGAAAGAATCTTCTATTTTGTTTAAACAACAGTTTGTTTCCCCAGTGCACACCTGGTGGGGGGGGGCAGAGAAAGTTCTCACCTTGTGGTGCAAAAGCAGCAGGAACACACTAATCGTTTGCAAATCGTGCCACAAATTGTTTGCCAAACAGAACCACATTGCTGGTGCCAAATTCGGAGGCTGGAATTAGCCTGCTGGCTTGCTCTGCTGTGTGCTGCTATTGGTCTGGCAATGGAGGAAGAGGACAGAGCCCCTTTCAAGGGTCTGCTGAGAACTGGATCAAGGCAGGATGCGAAAGAAGGATGCTCTGATTTAGGACCTGTCCCTCCCCACCCCACCCCACCCCAGCCTCCCGCTAGACATGGACGATTCCACAGTCCTTATCAGCCCTGCTGTTTCAACCCGATGAAAGCCCTCAGTTTAATCAGAGGGGGTTGTGTGCATTGCCTCCTTCTCTGCAGCTGCTCACAGCTGGGATTTTGAGAATCTCGAGTGAGAAAGTTAACCAAGCTGTCAGAGTAGATTTCCACCCCCCAAAGATGGCAAAACAGTGACACGTGTTAAGTTTGGGGTTGGGAAACTAATGGGAAATAGATATTCCTGCTGTGCAATGCGCTAACTGCCTTTGACATGAATGATGGACCTTTGCTTGGAACAAATTCATCCAGTGCCTAAACACATTATTTCAAGCGCTGATGGCACCGTGTTGCAAATATTCTTATGCTGGCGCTGCCTGCATTTGCTCTGCTGCATATCCAGCACATCTCATTTGGTGAGGCCAGGGGGAATAGGGCGGATCTGTTGTAGAGTTTGCAAATGGCACCTTCTTCCTCATCGTCACATCCTACCTTTGCATAGTTGACCACAATCTAGAACCCCCTCAATACAACAGCTTTCTCTCCCAATAGATTATTAACAGATGGATTCTCACAGGTTGATGCGCCGGCGAAAAACAAACAAAACACCTCTCATGCAATTCTAGGCTGCATCAAGAGAAGTCTGAGAGGTGTCCAGATTGAGGGAAGTAATAGTTCTACTCTGTTCTGCCTTGGTCAGACCCAACCTGGAGTTCTGTGACCAGAAAGTTGAAACCAATCCTTATGAGGAATGGTTTAGGGCAGGGTTCCTCAAACTTGGCCCTCCGGATGTTTTGAGACTACAATTCCCATCATCCCTGACCACTGGTCCTGCTAGCTAGGGATTATGGGAGTTGTAGGCCAAAAACATCTGGAGGACCGAGTTTGAGGAAGCCTGGTTTAAGGAGATGGAGATGTTTAGCCTGGAGAAGAGAAGTCTGAGAGGTGATCCGAAGGGTTGTCCCATGGCTTTGCCCAGAAGGTTAGTTCTTCTTCTCAGTGTATTGATCGCCACAGTATGAAATATTTATATGCACCAAAGGCCTTGATTTACAATGAAACAGTCCCCAAAGATGGCTCAAAGCTTCCATATGTAAATGTGACTTAAGTGACTTTGACATCATTGAGTGGGAAGCTCTGGCATGCGTGAGGAACATCTGGCGTCTCAGACTCTGGGCTGGTGCACACAACTGTGCCAAGAAATGTCTCCTCCAGGCCAGTAGAAGCTCATAAGCAGAATGAAGAGTAAGGAAGGAGGAGACAAGCATTGAAAATGGGCTCATGCATGCAGCTTGAGGTTGATCGAGGTTGGTCTACCTAAGCATTTGTATGCAGACATGTGAGGGCTACTTTAGGAAATCTACATTATATGGTATGCATATGGTGCTATATGTATGATAATTTGTATAATAATGCATCTATCACCATCATCTTTGTGGTATTATAACTTTGGGACTTTGGCTATTGTGTTTTTCCTAAACACAAACTGTGTGTTTCCAGAGGATTGGAGGATCCAGAAGGCTTTTATATCACCTGGTGGGACTTTATTTCCACTGCTTCAGTCTTTGATGCTGAACATTCACCATTCACACCAGCTCAAGGGAGCCAGTGTGGTGTAGTGGTTAAGAGCAGTGGACTCTTATCTGGTGAACTGGGTTCGCATCTCCACTCCTCCACATGCAGCTGCTGGGTGACCTAGGGCTAGTCACACTTCTCTGAAGTCTCTCAGCCCCACTCACCTCACAGAGTGTTTGTTGTGGGGGAGGAAGGGAAAGGAGAATGTGAGCCGCTTTGAGACTCCTTCGGGTAGTGATAAAGCGGGATATCAAATCCAAACTCTTCTTCAACTCTTCTTCTCAAGAAATACGGGTGCCTTGATTTACATCAGTGCATCTCCATTTCTTTCCCCTGTTATTTATTGATTGTTTGCTTTGTATGTAGCATGGTGTAATGACCTGCTACTACACTTTTGGATTATTAAGTAATGGCAATAAAGGATGTTCTTTTAAAATTTATTATTATTATTATTATTATTATTATTATTATTATTATTATTAGTATACAGATTTACAAACCGCATCACAGCAGAAATCTATAGAATAGGGTGTACAAAATGAAACAGAATAAACACAAGCTCTAAGTTGAGTAAAAGCAATTCTGCAAACTCTAAAACAATAAAGAAACCATCTCTTAAAAACGTAACCATTTCATCAGAGATGCAGTTTTCAAATCAAATTAAATACCTTTATTGGCATCACAGTATAAAACATTTCAGGTCACTGGGATAATTAAAAGGACAAGGGTGAAGCTGTCGAGAGTCATAAGGTCACACTGTGATCGTGTGCACTTTGATATTCTGCTTCGCCCTGTCTGTTCCCCAAAAGGATGGTTCATTGGGAACCCTTTCAGGTCAAATTGTGGCTAAAAAAGAAGCTACTAAACCAGTGATATCTTTGTCCCCATCTGCCAGGAGAAACCTCATTTGACTTCTTCTCGGATTTGTAGTTACAGGTAGGTAGCCGTGTTGGTCTGCCATAGTCAAAACAAAATAAAGAATAAAAATAAACAAAATCCTTCCAGTAGCACCTTAGAGACCAACTAAGTTTGTTCTTGGTATGAGCTTTCATGTGCATGACCCATATATATATATAAGGGTCTGGTGACTTCTGTTTCAGTGTATCTGAAGAAGTGTGCATGCACACGAAAGCACATACCAAGAACAAACTTAGTTGGTCTCTAAGGTGCTACTGGAAGGAATTTTTTTTTTTTATATTCGGATTTGTAGGTCGGAGGTCCAACATTTTGCTCAGCATCAGTTGGTGAGGTCTACTGTGTAGAGAGCAAAACCTAAGAGAATGTGGTCCATTGAATCAGGTACTTCTTGGTTGCAGGCATACAGGTGGGCTTTGATATGGGGTATGTGAGAATCTACCTTTCGTCACTGCAGAGAGGAAGGCATTTAATCTCACGAGCATAAAAGCTTTTCGATGGGGAGGGAGTAGTAGATTCTTCAGAGATGCAGTTGATCTTCCATAAACGACCAAGTAACACCCCAAGGAAAGCCTTCCAAAACAAAAACGTCTTCAATCCCTGCCTAAACATCATGCTGCTAGACAGCTGTCCGATTTCAGCTTGGAACTGATTCCAGGGGGCTGGAGGTGCAACACTAAAAGCCCAGTTTCTAGCACTGGCTGAGCGCACCTCTGGGGCATACGGTACTCTCAGCAAATTCCCCAACAGAGGAGCACAATTACCGGGCAGGGGTAGATAGGGCAAGGAAATCCCTTAGACATCCTGCTCCCAGGTTCTTTAGGACTTTAAATGCAACTCACAAAAGAACAGTTACCCACACTGCACTTAGAAAATTCTCAGAAGGGTGGTGGGAATGGGTGATCAGCTGATAATGTGGAAAACCTGTTGACGACACTTAACAGCTGCAATTAGTCTTGCAGGGAAAGGCAAGGGGTGAGATGGCTAAAGATAGCTTTGTTATGTATAATGAGATAAGAATCCAATGTCTTTGTTCAGACCAGGTTTCTCCATGGTTTTAAGTTTGGTGATTAGTTGCAATTCAGCCACTTCTCTTTCCAGTCTATTTCTGAAATTTCTTTGTATTAAGACAGCTACTTTGAGATCTTTTATAGAATGTCCTGGGAGATTGAAGTGTTCTCCTACTGGTTTCTCTGTCTTGTGATTCCTGATATCAGATTTATGTCCATTTATCCTTTGGCGTAGGGTTTGGCCTGTTTGTCCAATATAGAGAGCTGAAGGGCACTGTTGGCATTTGATTGCATACACAATGTTGGAAGATGAGCAATTAAATAGTCCTGAGATGGTATGTTTGATGTTGTTGGGACCAGTAATGGTGTTGTCCGGGTTTATGTGGCAGCAAAGTTGGCATCTGGGTTTATTGCAGGCTCTGCACTTAGGCACTTTGCTGGTGCACATCTCCTGGCCAATGTTAAAATAGAGTTTTTAAAGCCCTTAAAAAAAAACCCTAGGAAGGGTTGAGCTAGGCATCTTCCAATTGTAGGATTCTAGGATTCTGTGCTCACTAGTGGGGCAGACTAGGGGGTTGGACTAGATCGTTTCCAAGGACCCAGCCAGATCCGTGATTCTATTACCCTATCCTGGCTGTTTTTCTCTCTGTGGCTCTTTCAGTGGGAACATCTCTAGTGGGGGCTCCTCGCAGGAGATGGGCGGCTTATTACATTACCTGCTTTGTCTTGCAGGGCTTAACACTGCGCTGGAAATAATATCTTTATTCCTAAACCCTTCGGTCCCAGTAGGGACAGCTTGTCTGGCAGAGCTGTGCAGGGAGGGCTCCCCTCTCTCCGCGATATTACTCAAAGGAATGAGCAGCTATTATGAAATCATTAAATTAATAACTTGCTAATATAGGCAGATATATAAAGCAATCTGTTCACAGAACAAAAGAAATTACCACCTCCCAAACATTCATAATTTAATTTAGCAATGAATTATTAGCAGCAGGGAGGATTTCAGCCTCAAAATGTCAATAGAATCGTGTAAATATAACTTTGCGTTCCTAATGCTCAGTGTGTCGACTGAGGGAGGGTGGGCATAGCTGGGCATTGTGTGGGTACCATTTTGAAGATTCCTATTGTGGGTCGGGGGCACCGCTTCACTTTTAGCCCCCGAACCCAACAGACAGAAATACGCGAGATGTTTGGCTTTTAATTAAGAGTTTATTAAACGCTCAAAGCTCTCTGAAGGAAAATGAAAACATGGGCGAGAGCCGGGATTTACTCTGTTTGTAGGATTTAACAGAAAAGACTCAACCCAGCGATAGTTGGAGAGCCCAGGAGTTTCAGGCAGCTGAGAGGATTTGTGGGGGGGGGGGGGGTTGTGGGAAAACTAGAGGGAGCCCATTTGCAGCGAAAAACCAAAACAACCTGTTCAGCAAACTGTGAGGCTCCAACCTTGGCTCAAATATCTAAATGGCCATCTAGGCACCACCTGTAACAAACGACAGTTCCCATTATTCTTTGGGGGAACTCATGACTGTTAAAGTGGAATAAGAGTGCTTTTATGGTGTTGTTGTTGTTGTTGTTGTTGTTCAGTCGTTCAGTCGTGTCCGACTCTTCGTGACCCCATGGACCAGAGCACACCAGGCATGCCTATCCTTCACTGCCTCCCGCAGTTTGGCCAAACTCATGTTGGTAGCTTCGAGAACACTGTCCAACCATCTCATCCTCTGTCGTCCCCTTCTCCTTGTGCCCTCCATCTTTCCCAACATCAGGGTCTTTTCTAGGGATTCTTCTCTTCTCATGAGGTGGCCAAAGTACTGGAGCCTCAGCTTCAGGATCTGTCCTTCCAGTGAGCACTCAGGGCTGATTTCTTTGAGAATGGATAGGTTTGATCTTCTTGCAGTCCATGGGACTCTCAAGAGTCTCCTCCAGCACCATAATTCAAAAGCATCAATTCTTCGGCGATCAGCCTTCTTTATGATCCAGCTCTCACTTCTCACTTCCGTACATTACTACTGGGAAAACCATACCAGGCCAGGAAGGGGTGGGGGACTTTTGGTCCTATTTCATGCCAGAGGTGCAGGAAGCAATTCCAGGAACAAGGAATCCTGAGCAGCAGTGGGGTGCATTGGGCCACCCCATATGACTCCCTATCGGCTCTTGGGTACAGTCCAAGGACCCCACCAGCCAATGGAGGGTGGGAGGAGGAACCTGGCAATCCCATACACAAGTGCTGTGCAGCTTGCTGGTTTGGGTGAATGAAGATACTCGAGAAGGATGTTGACAAGCTGGAAGGTGTGCAGAGGATGACAACCAAGATGATCAAGGGCTTGGAAGCCAAGCCTTGTGGGGAAGGGCAGTGGAGGGAGTTGGTTATGCTTAACCTGGAGAAGAGAAGACTGAGAGGTGACTTGATTGTTGTTGTTTAGTTGTTTAGTCCAGTGTTTTTCAACCACTGTTCCGCGGCACACTAGTGTGCCGCGAGATGTTGCCTGGTGTGCCGTGGGAAAAATTGAAAAGTAATTATAAAATACTTTCTTTGTGTTTATTTGATTCCTATTCAAGAGAATTACTTTATATATAGTCAATATAGGCACAGAGTTAATTTTTTTAACATTTTCTAATGGTGGCGTGCCTCGTGATTTTTTTCATGAAACAAGTGTGCCTTTGCCCAAAAAAGGTTGAAAAACACTGGTTTAGTCGTGTCCGACTCTTCGTGACCCCATGGACCAGAGCACACCAGGCACTCCTGTCTTCCACTGCCTCCTGTAGTTTGGTCAAACTCATGTTGGTAGCTTTGAGAACAGTGTCCAACCATCTCATCCTCTTGTCGTCCCCTTCTCCTTGTGCCCTCCATCTTTCCCAGCATCAGGGTCTTTTCCAGGGAGACTTCTCTTCTCATGAGGTGGCCTTCCAGTGAGCACTCAGGGCTGATTTCCTTCAGAATGGATAGGTTTGATCTTCTTGAAGTCCATGGGATAATGATAGTTGTCTCCAAATATCTGAAGGGTTGTCACAAGGAGGATGGAGGAGCAAGCTTGCTTACTGCTGCTCCAGAGGGGAGGACCCAGACCAATGGATTCCAACGACAAGTAAGAACATTCTGATGGTAAGAGCACTTTGACAGTGGAACAGAGGCTGCCTTGGAAGGTGATGGAGGGATTCAACCCTTGGAGCGATTGAAGCACAAGTTGAGGGGCAACTGTTACGGGAATTATGGGGGGGGTCACCCAAGCAAAGTCTCCTCCCGAGTAAACTCATTGGGGTATGGAGTGATGCCCTTAAGAGAACCCATCTCTCTGCCATGATCCAGTAGGCGAGAGACCAGTACACAGGGAAATGCCTCAGCAGGTAATCTGTGGGTGCTTCAGGAAGCCACTGGGCTAATATCCCTCAGCTGGAATCCCATTGTTCTCTCCCAGATAAGTGCTCAAGGTATCCTTGCCAATACTTAAACACCCATTCACATTTGCTCAGGGCTATCTCCCTGATATTGCTCCGTTTCCCCCATATGTTAATCTTGTTTTTCCTATATGTTAATCATGTATAACCCTTCCCTTTTCTTGACGTAGTAATGATGCTTCCAAACTGTATTCTGGGATATGAAAGGAGTTTTTAAAAGTTCTTGTAACGCTGCTCTGGGTGTGCAGTTTTGACTGTAACCTATTGCGCAATAAACCCTGTCTTGTCCTTGCTCCAGTGGCTGGACTTCTTTTATTTAACTCCGCAGAAACCAGTGGGCTTATCCCCAAGGGCCAGGTGCCTCGGCAGTTCCACACCTGGGATTTACCGTTACAGCTACTTTCCAGGGATTATTTATCTGTGATTCCTTCGTTTTATGGGTGATGGGACCAGATAGCTCTTGGTATCCGTTCCAGCTGCACAATTCTGTTTTTCTATGACCAAAATATGAATGCACATTCAAGCCCCATGCACAAACTCCATCGCTCCCTGTCAACAGTGGCTGCTTCAGGATCTCTTCTGGCGACAGCCTGAAATGGAATGAAGTCTCTGCGCTGCCATGGCTGTGTCTCCATCATCTTCCCTCCTGTTGTAGAAACTCACCAGAGCTCAGAGCAGCCCCCGCTGCCTGGCTAATTCCAATCCCAAAGCGCACCAGAGAAATCTGTGCCCAACGCCTGCATCTGCCTCGCGGTCTGCCTCAGAATTTCCGCCCGTGTCTCTTTTTTTTCCATCTGAGCAACCCAATAGTTTCTCTTTGGGTTGGAAATTAATTTGTTATAATATATGTGTGCATACGTTGATTGCTTTTGATTAAGTTTAACAAGCTGCAAAAAAAATCTGCTGAATTGAACATCAGAGTAAACAAACCCATTTTCGAGGTCTGCTTGTGTATAATTAATACACGCTGTCATTTTGGGTGCAGTGAATATATCTATTATGTTACAATAAAATATGTGTTGTGGTAATTACTACATGCAGCCCAAATATGCACTGAATAAGTTTGCAACCATCTCCAGACACAAGTTGCATGCCAGCCAGTTCCCTTATTGCTTGTAACTGAAAGACATCTGTGATTGGGAAAGGGGGGGGGGGAGAGAGAGAGAGTTTAGCAATTAGAGATGGCGCCAAAGGGGGGTGGGGTGGGAGTGTTCAGAAATGAACTTCTCCAGTTCATAAAGCTTGAAGTACTTACAGGGGGAGCCCGGCCCCCTCCTATATTGTCTGTTGAACCTTGGTTAATAGATTCAGGCTCCACACAGGTGTTGGGGAGTGGTAGATTTGTTTTACCGGGTCATAATTATAGAGCACTTTTGCAGGGTTCGAAAGCACATTCCCACAGCAGAGTTCCTCTTAGACTGTGGGGAAAGGCCGGAGGGAGCCAGAGGGATGGCTAACTTGAGGGACTCCGCTGATAGGGTCCCTGTCTCATCAATGCTCTTGCTTGAATGTGCATTGCAAGAGAGGACGGAGACAGGCAACAGAGAAGGATCGTGGCAGAGTAGGACTGGATGGGCAGTTCTCACAATGGAGGGATGCAAGAATTGTATTGTAGAGTCGGAAGGGAACCCAAGGGTCATCTAGTCCAACCCCCTGCAATACAGGAACCACAGCTAAAGAATCCCCAACAGATGGCCAGTCTACCTCTGCTTAAATACCTCCCTTCCGAGGGAGTCCATTCCAACATCGTCACCCCAGTTATTTGACGAGTAAGGAGGCAGAAATAACTCCTGCCCCCTACACACACATTCAGCTGAGCTACATGTGGGTGCATCCACCACGGGGGGGGGGGTCCAAAAATGTTAGCACCCCCTCATTGTACATGCTCAAAGACACCATCTTTATTGTTCCTTCACATCTTTCTTATCCATGATAGGACGCATTTCAGTGTCTATTTAGGACACTGGAATGTTTTAGGTCAGGCATAGGCAAACTCGGCCCTCCAGATTTTTTTGGGACTACAACTCCCATCAACCCTGACCACTGGTCCTGTTAGCTAGGGATGATGGAAGTTGTAGTCCCAAAACATCTGGAGGGCCGAGTTTGCCTATGCCTGTTTTGGCTCAAACTCTGCAATTCCCCAGCCAGGGGAGGCCTCATGAAGAGAAGATCAGGAGGCCCTGTCCTTCTACAAAGCCCCGTCAGGGATCCTGTGACACGGCCAACACGCAGGGTGGGTGATATTGCAGTTGAATCTAACATTGAATACCTATGCTAGTTAGTAAATGAAGGAGTTAAGCACCATAGAGATGTAAATTTCTAGAGAGGGCGCGGCTAGATCATGCACTCTCACCTTCACAGAAGGAGAAATTAAGGCTTGCTTCGTGTTCCTTTCTCTCTGTCTTCTCTTTCAATCCTGCAACTGAGCAGACATCTGAGGCTGGGGCTCTAGACTCAGACTGCGCGTTTGAGACCGACTTCTGCATTTCGTAACCAAGGATACCTTACCTGCGTTGTTTCTGCGGTGCCATTGAACAATGCATGAGTGAGACCTCTGATTACTATAAGTAAAGCATTTAAACTTACTTAAGGTTGTCGTCTATTCACTCCAAGAAGGGTAGAGGCCAGAAAGCATACAGTAATTGTAAGCACTTAATACTGGAACATTTAAAGACCTGGCAACCTATATTCCCTGCTGTTTTAAACTCTGCGGGGGGTGTTTCTGGCTAGAGAGTGAGTCAAGCCCCATGTCCTTTTTGAAGTCAGGCAGTCGAACTGTTTTTCTTTTGCAGTTTCCCCACACATGGGGGGGGGGGACACACATCAGGATTAATTGGTATTCCCCAGTTGTTCCCAACGAGTTCATCCTCTGACCAAACAGGTCCCAAGCCAGAGGAAGAGACAGTGCCTTAAAGGCCAGATGGGCATCCTGATCAAGTTTGCAGATGACACCAAATTAGGAGGGGTGGCTAATACCCCAGAGGACAGGATCACACTTCAAAATGACCTTAACAGATTAGAGAACTGGGCCAGAGCAAACAAGATGAATTTTAACAGGGAGAAATGTAAAGTACTACACTTGGGCAAAAAAAATGAAAGGCACAAATACAGGATGGGTGACACCTGGCTTGAGAGCAGTACATGTGAAAAGGATCTAGGAGTCTTGGTAGACCACAAACTTGACATGAGTCAACAGTGTGATGCAGCAGCTAAAAAAGCCAATGCAATTCTGGGCTGCATCATTAGGAGTATAGCATCTAGATCAAGGGAAGTAATAGTAGTACCACTGTATTCCGCTCTGGTCAGACCTCACCTGGAATACTGTGTCCAGTTCTGGGCACCACAGTTCAAGAAGGATACTGACAAGCTGGAACGTGTCCAGAAGAGGGCAACCAAAATGGTCCAAGGCCTGGAAACAATGCCTTATGAGGAACGGCTTAGGGAGCTGGGTATGTTTAGCCTGGAGAAGAGAAGGTTAAGGGGTGATATGATAGCCATGTTCAAATATATAAAAGGATGTCATATAGAGGAGGGAGAAAGGTTGTTTTCTGCTGCTCCAGAGAAGCGGACACGGGGCAATGGATTCAAACTACAAGAAAGAAGATTCCACCTAAACATTATGAAGAACTTCCTGACAGTAAGAGCTGTTTGACAGTGGAATTTGCTGCCAAGGAGTGTGGTGGAGTCTCCTTCTTTGGAGGTCTTTAAGAGGAGGCTTGGCAGCCATCCGTCAGGAATGCTTTGATGGTGTTTCCTGCTTGGCAGGGGGTTGGACTGGATGGCCCTGGTGGTCTCTTCCAACTCTATGATTCTATGATTCTATGAAATACAGCCCATATACAGGCAAGGACACCTCTGGAGCTATGTCTCCTTGGGAGTGAGACCCTTCTCTCAAGGAGACCTCTGGAGAGAAGGGAGTTGAGAGGAGTCAGCTCAGGCTGGGGGGTCGTTCCAGCAGCTCCAGCTCAAAACCCCCCCACTAATGCTGGCCTGGAACAACATCCACACACCAACTCTGCACTCCTCTGCTTGTTATCAGATCACCTGCCTATGCCAAACCTATGCTCTGACCCTTCGTGGTGTGTTCTGCTTGCTTAGACTCTGACCATGGACCAGTTTCTCCTCCCTGTTCTCCTGCCAGTTCATGACATTTACACAATGCTAGCCATGATGGCTCTGTTCTGCCTCCATGATCCGAGGTAGCAATGCTTCTGAATACCAGCTACTGGAAAAAGCAGGAAGGCAGAACGCTCTTGTGTTCAAATCCCATTTCATTATTTTTTCTTTTAAACGCTATGGCCTCAAAAGGGGAGATCCATCTTGGTGTTTTCGTTTTGAAGTATCTTTTATATTTATTCCATACATTATAGATTGCATTCCTTGTTATATGATTGGAGAAGCCTCTATGTACTTTGGTTTTGCCATAATTAAGATGGGCGTGCCAACCAAAACGCAAATTGTGGCCTTCTAGATCCAGAACTTCCCAATTTCATAGCAAACACCAGTCCCTTAGCCAGAGACAGCAAGCAGCTTCGTAGTAGATCTTAAGATCCGGTAGACCAAAGCCACCTCTGTCTATTGTATTTATTAATATCTTATGCTTAATTTGAGGTCTTTTACCTCTCCACAGAAATTTTGAGATCTCTTTTTGCCACTTATCAATATTGCTAGTTTTACCCATAATTGGCAATTCCCCCCTTTTTTTGGAACACCCAAAAGTTTCTGAGTTTCTTTTACAAAAACACCAAAAAAACAACAACAAAAAAACCACGATTTCTCAGTTTACTTGCCGAAGATCCAGGACAAACCGCCGCCTTCCAGAAATTCCCCCTGGACCTTTGAAACCCCAGTAGCATCCGGGAAATCTCAGGTGAATGGCAACCCTATATTAGGGCATATGGTTGGCCACTGTGAGAACAGGGTGCTGGACTAGATGGTCCCCTTTAGGCCTGATCCAGGAGGCTTGTCTTACAGTGTTGCACGGGTACATGTCAGAGACAGAATGGAATCCAAACTGGAGACACAATAGAAACCAAACTGAAGACAAAGCGGGCGAGAGCAACTTTTTAGAATGAAAATCCATAGCGACTGGGGCACGTCCCCTTAGCGAAGCAAGAGGTTTAGATCAGGATTCAGGAGGACGAAATGGGCTTCCTGGTGTCCACATCAGGACTGGCTGCCAGCCGAACTTTTATTCTGCTTAAAAGAGGGACATTGTAGAAGGATGCGCTGTGTTTTATTAAGGCATGTTCTCTTTCCCCCTCCCAAACTTCACACCACCATCTCAGTTTCCTCCCCATTCCATTGTTCTGACAACATTTTGAATCTGATGCCCACCAGCCATCAGAGCGGATTCCCCAAGCTCCTCAAATGTTGACTCCCCTTCTTTCAACAGGAAGATCATTCTGTCACCATATTTCAGAGGCGGTTTTGTTTCAATTGAAATGATCAAGGAGAACAACTTCCCTAGGGGGAAAGGTTGCAGCGTTTGGGACTTTTTCATTTAGAGAAAAGGCAAGTGAGAGATGACAAGGCAGAAGTACAGTACAGTATATAAAATTATGCCTAGCATTGAGAAAGTGGATAGAGAACGGTTTTTCTCCCTCTCACATAACACTGGAACTGGTGGACATCAGTTTCAGATTCAGATGAAAGGAACTCCTCCTTCATGCAACACAGAGTTAAACTGTGGAACTCCCTCCCACTGGACACAGTGGTAGCCACCAACTTGGATGGCTTTAAATGAAGATTAGACAGATTCATGGAGGAGAGGGCTATCGATGGCTACTAGCCAGGATGGCTCTGCTCTGCCTCCACAGTTGGAGTTACAGGTGGGTAGCCGCGTTGGTCTGCCATAGTCGAAACAAAATAGAAAATTCTTTCCAGTAGCACCTTAGAGACCAACTGAGTTTGTTCTTGGTATGAGCTTGTTCTTGGTATGAGCTTGTTCTTGGTTGAGTTTGTTCTTTCTCAAGCTCTGGGAGGAAGACCCTTCATCGCCTACAGACAGCCACCCAATCTCAGCTCCTCATCCACAATAATACAACAACAGGACTCAACATGGACACTGGTACCAGAGCCTGCAATAAACCCAGATGCCAACTTTGCTGCCACATAAACCCGGACAACACCATTACTGGTCCCAACAACATCAAACATACCATCTCAGGACTATTTAATTGCTCATCTTCCAACATTGTGTATGCAATCAAATGGCAACAGTGCCCTTCAGCTCTCTATGTTGGACAAACAGGCCAAACCCTACGCCAAAGGATAAATGGACATAAATCTGATATCAGGAATCACAAGACAGAGAAACCAGTAGGAGAACACTTCAATCTCCCAGGACATTCTATAAAAGATCTCAAAGTAGCTGTCTTAATACAAAGAAATTTCAGAAATAGACTGGAAGGAGAAGTGGCTGAATTGCAACTAATCACCAAACTTAAAACCATGGAGAAACCTGGTCTGAACAAAGACATTGGATTCTTATCTCATTATACATAACAAAGCTATCTTTAGCCATCTCACCCCTTGCCTTTCCCTGCAAGACTAATTGCAGCCGTTAAGAGTCAACAGGTTTTCCACACCTATCAGCTGATCACCCATTCCCACCACCCTTCTGAGTAATACCCCTCCCCACTCTCTCACTATATATAAGGATCTGGTGACTTCTGTTTCAGTGTATCTGAAGAAGTGTGCATGCACACGAAAGCTCATACCAAGAACAAACTCAGTTGGTCTCTAAGGTGCTACTGGAAAGAATTTTCTATTTTGTTTCCGCAGTTTGAGGCAGCAATGCTTCTGAATAGCAGTTGCTGCAGTTGTTTGAGGCCAAATCAATTGCACAATTGCTATATGGTGCTCAATTAGGCCCATTTATCAACTATGCCCCTTTAGCAGTGGTGCAATCGAAATTCCTAAGATCTGCTTTGCAAGTACCCAGATATGTCTCCAATGCCACCATCCATACGCCTCGAGACTGGAGTTCTAAGAATCGAGGCGAGAGTGTGGCTGGCCATTTTAAATTACTGGCTGAGACTAGTCTTCTTCCGGAGTGGCCTGGCTCCGTTGACCATCAAAGATGACTTCCAAACAACATGGAAAGGAGCAGTGGGGAAAATAATAGCAACCCTGGGATTTAATCCACAAACCCTGCTTGCCATGGGGTATGAAGGGGCAAGAAACACTATTAAACAGCGAGTGGTAGACACTCAAAGACAAGCTGACTTGGCCAGCTCCCCAAAATTTCTGATTAGTGAAAATGGACGATATTTGACCGCCCAAATGTCATATGTAGCTAATCTTGAAATCCCAAAGCAGCAAAGGGCATTCACTTTGGCCCGATGTCGGGCATTACCTTCAGCAATGCAAGAAGGCCGTTATGAGAAGATACCCCATGAAGAAAGGAAGTGCCCTTGTGGTGCGGGGAACATTAGAACATGTTTTCTTCTACTGAAGTTGCTGGAAGCCCCAGGAAGGGAGAGGGCTCAAGTCTTGCTTGCAGGTTTCCCTTTGGAGCATCCGTTTGGCCATTGTGAGAAGAGGATGCTGGACTAGATGGACCCCCTTGGGCCTGATCCAGGAGGCTCTCCTTATGTTCTTACTTTAGCCTGGAGAAGGAACAGAAATCTAGATGATGCTGGCAAGCAGACAATCAGTGTGTGTGTGTGTGTGTGTGTGTGTGTGTGTGTGTTGATAATTTTTATGATGCCCATCCCCTCTCCCGGCCCGATCATCAACTGTCCTCCTCAGCAGCTTCTGTTTGCATTTAACATCCCATAAACGTGGATCTCAAGCACAAGGTCACCTTTGGCAGTCACACATACTAGTTAGGCACCCGGAGGAGTTTCTTTGTCCATCGCATTCAAATCCCACCCTTTCCTCCAAGGAGCTCAAGGTGGCATTCCTTGTACTCCCCCTCCTCATTTAATCCCCACGACAACCCTGTGGTGTAGGCTAGGCAAAGAGGCATTGACTGACACACACACACACCCAAGGTCACACCCATGGCTGTGTTCCCCTTACCGTGTCCAGGTGAATCTCTTCTCAAGTAACAAAGGATCCGATCATAGCCCTGCAGCCAGAGAGGGTTTCAAAGGCTGCTTTCCGCTTTGAAGAGAGGGCAGAACCGATGGAAATGAGGTAGGACGCATTTATTTTTTCATTATAATCCCAGGTGATACCACCATGTAGCTGACGTTTTCCTATTCAAAAGGAGTCGAACATTTGAATCTTGGCAGCCAAGGCCATTACAAAAATAAAATAAATTTTTTTTAATCCCTTTTGCCTACAGTTAGCAACATTTGTTGTATTTGGGTTAAAGGAAGTGTATCATTTTAGAAGCTACTTGGCCAATTATTACCTTTTTCTTCCTTAGGAGGCCCCCACCACCACCGCCACCCATGTACCGTCTAATGATAGTAATTGCAGGCAGCTCCAGAGAACAGGGAAATTAATGACTAAGAATGAAGGCAGTTAACAGCCAAAGGAACCAGGGCACTTGGTGCATTGCCATTGTTGCTGGCATTTAATATTTATGGCTGCTGGTGTCAAATAAGCTGTAAATTGAATGAGGTTGTTTGCAAGGTAATTAAAAAGAGGCAAGGCAGGAGATGGAAAGTCTCCTTTATGGGGAGTTATAAAGCGGATGCAATTGGGGATTTGGGTGTTGTGCAGGGAGGGAGCAGCCTATGGGCTCACGGAGGAAGGGGGCACCCCACTCGTGGGACGGGGAGGGAGTGCACCAGAGGGGCAGGCTGAAGGCAAAGGGCCTCATTGGAGCGGAAAGTCTGGCAGGTGGGCCTCCCTCTGCAGAGAAGCACCTTCTGTTCGCCGGGGCCGATTAGAAGACAGGCATATCTAAACATGTCAGGCTAATTACAGAGTTGTTTAGACAGCAGCCGTGCTTCTGCTACTCGTAGGGGCTGCGTAATTACGGGTGGAAGCTGCTGCAAATAGCTTTGCTCGTTCCCAGAAATAGGTCAGGCCACGAGTTCGGGTGGAGGGGGCTCGTGGCAGAGGAGCTGCTCTGTGCGGCGGCTGCCGGCCCCATCGGCAATGGCAGGCAGCAAAGGGCTTTGGAAGAGGGGTTTTGCTCAAACGGGTGTGGCAGAGAGCTAGGCGTTGTGAGTGCAGGAGCACAGCACAGCAGTCATGAAATTAGAAGACGCCTGCTTCTTGGGAGAAAAGCAATGACAAACCTAGACAGCATCTTAAAAAGCAAAGACATCACCTTGCCGACAAAGGTCCGTATAGTTAAAGCTATGGTTTTCCCAGTAGTGATGTACGGAAGTGAGAGCTGGACCGTAAAGAAGGCTGATCGCCGAAGAATGGATGCTTTTGAATTATGGTGCTGGAGGAGACTCTTGAGAGTCCCATGGACTGCAAGAAGATCAAACCTATCCATTCTCAAGGAAATCGGCCCTGAGTGCTCACTAGGAGGACAGATCCTGAAGTTGAGGCTCCAGTACTTTGGCCACCTCATGAGAAGGGAAGACTCCCTGGAAAAGACCCTGGTGTTGGGAAAGATGGAGGGCACAAGGAGAAGGGGACGACAGAGGATGAGATGGTTGGACAGTGTTCTTGAAGCTACTAACCATGAGTTTGGCCAAACTGCGGGAGGCGGTGAAGGATAGGCGTGCCTGGTGTGCTCTGGTCCATGGGGTCACGAAGAGTCGGACACGACTGAACGACTGAACAACAACAACAATATACACCGATGCTGGAAGCCTCCAAGCCAAGGTGGGCGAACTCTACAGGAAGGACAGAGAAGGATGTGGTGTTACTCTGTCAATGTCTGCTGTATAAACCACCACAGACATTGTAGCTTCCTCTGCCGAAGGACCTCCTTCCCTCTTTGGGGGGCCACTTCTTGCTCACCCTGGGTGGGGTCCTAGGGAAGAGGGGTGCCGCCTCCTCCTCCTCCAATCAAACGCCTCACTCTCCTTTTCTAATGGAGCAGCCAGCCTCCAGATCGCTTTCCATGAGAACCTTTCTTCTCCAGCACAGCCAAGAATCCTTGGCTTCCCACTCCTCAGCAAGGCTCCGACTCAGACTATTATTAATGTCAGCTTCGATGCAACTCTATTCCTGCTCCAGTTAATTCTGGAGGCAAGCCTGCGACAAACACACGCAAAGAGCACAATGGCTTGGCTGTGGTGCCATTCACAGTCTCATTTCCAAGCCAATCTCTTCCCGAGCCTGCGATACATGAGAGAAATGGCAGGGTGGGAGAGCTCTAAGGCGGCAGTGGGACGAGGGGCAGAAAGAAGGGCTTGCGTGTGCTTCTTGGATCAGCATGGATTTGAATGGGTTCGCTGCAGCATGTGACAGATAAATTTTAGTCCTAGTAAAAGAAAGTCACAAAATGGAGAACGTCATTATTCAGCAAAAGTGATGGCGCTAGTAGTGGCTTGCTAGTAGCTCGGCAACTAGGTAGTAAATCATCGTTGGCCTCCAGTCACCCACAGCGCAGAATGAACCAGTCATAGCTGTCAAGTTTCGGATTTGAAAATAAGGGATCAGCAGTCTCACCTATCCCGGGGACAGTCACATGTCAGTGGTGGGCGGAGCCAGAAGCAAAAGTGGGCGGAGCAGCAATGTAAACTCCAAGCGGGCTCGGGCTCGGAGCGGAGCAGAGAGGAGGGCAGCCAGCAAAGAGGAGGGCAGCCATGTGCAATGGAGCCCCATCGTCTTCTTGTCTGATCCCATCAAAACAGGACAGGAAGCAGCAGCTGCTCAAAGGCAGCCAGGCCCCAACCACCAGCTAACCCTATTGGCCGGCTGAGGGGCTCAGCAGCAGCGGATAGGGGCTGATGTAGGGGGAGGAATACACCCCCCTGTAAGCACGGGAAACGGCTCCCACTTGCTTTGAGGGCTGAGGCTTTTCTCTCCAAGTAGGCGAGGTCTTCCCACCCAGTCCCTGGCCAGCAGGGGAGGAGCTGCTTCCATTAAAAACGGGAAATTTAAGGGAAATAAAAAATCAGGGAGAGCAGCGGGAAACTGCTTGAAATAAGGGAGAATCCCGGGGAAAACGGGATACTTGACAGCACTGGAACCAGTGCAAGTCAGAGAAGCAGTGGAGTCAGAGAAGCAGGGACTGGAATCCCCACTCTATCCCAGCTCCTGCCAACCTAGCAGTTTGAAAGCACGCCAGTGCAAGTAGATAAATAGGTACCACCGCAGCAGGAAGGTAAACAGTGTTTCCATGCACTCTGGTTTCCATCATGGTGTTCCGTTGCGCCAGAAGCGTTTAGTCCTTCTGGACTGTCAGTTTCCGTTCCCACTGCCTTGTCTACCTTCGTGCCTGACTGGCTCCTCCTCCTCCTCAGGATTCCTCTTCCAGGGGAGTTTCTGTGAAACAGGCCGTTCCACCCTCCCACTGGCTGTGGGTGACTCTGCCCCGGAGCTGATTCTCTCCTTGTACTCCATTGACCAGGGCTGATCCAAGAAGCAGAGCAGCCAATGGCCAGCCAAATTATTTTGGCACTTGAGGCATAAAATCCCACAAGCAGCTCTTCTTCTCTCTGGGAGCAAAAAAAAGGGGGGGGGGTGAAGTAGCTTAACATTTTGCTGCCGTGTTAAGAGCAAGCAACAATTCTGTGTAGATTCGCAGCTCTCAGCAAAACATACACAAACACACAAAACATATTGTTAACTTAGATAGATAATAGACAGACAGACAGACAGACAGACAGATAGATGATAGATGATAGATAGATAAATAGATAGATAGATAGATAGATAGATAGATAGATAGATGATAGATAGATGATAGATAGATAGATAGAGTGTTAAAAGTACAGTCTACAGGGATTTTAATTTGCTGCAGCTGTGAGGTGTTTAATTGTTTTATGATCATTCTGTAGTTTCTATTTTTGTTTGATGGTTACTGTATATTAATAAATGATGGCAAGCAGGGCAGTCATGTTGTGGGGTGGGGCATGGGAAATCAGAGGGGGGTGACTACAATATCACCATATTTTCTCAGTGGGGAGCAAACCTCATTTATTTCAAGAGAGGTACTTCTGAATAAAGCATTCCAAAACCAACCAGCTGTATTTTATTCTGAAAGGCAGCACACTTGGGTGTGTGAGTGTGAATGAAATAACGTGGACAGGAGCAAAGTACTGAAACAAACGTACCATGGTAACTTCTCCTATCCAGCTTCTCCTGCTACTCTGGAAGGGTGCTCTCCTGAGTCCCAGGAGGTGGGGGATAGCCAGGGGCGTAGCAAGGGGGGCGGGGGGCGGTCCGCCCCATGTTCCATAATGGAGGGGGTGACAAATTATCAAGGAACAATTTTTTGAAAAAAAACCAAATTTGGATTTTTTTGAATTTTTTTTGAATTTTTTTTTTATGCCCGCTCCAAAGGTCTTATCTTACTATACTAGGGATTATATAGCTATATATGAAATTTCAGCACATCGGTTAATATCTTGACCCTCCTCCACCAAAATAGCTGTTCACTTGGCTGTTTTCCTATGTCATGAAGGCTGAAATTTCAGTTCAGTGGAGCACTTACTGTTCCCAACCCTAACCCTGTGGAAAGCCATCTAATTGGACTTTAATTTGATTTTGAGATGTTTTAAGGAGGTAATTTAATTATTGTTTGATTTTATACCAACGTTATGTATCTGATGTTAGCCACCCTGAGCCCGACTTTGGCCGGGGAGGGTGGGATATAAATAAAAGTTTATTATTATTATTACTACTTGTTATTATTCCTTTGTAAGAAAATATGAAATAACGTAAAACCATTTTTGCGGCGGGGGGGGGAATCAATGGGGGGGTTGACAAGAAATTTTTCGCACCGGTACCACCTGACCTTCCCATGCCTCCGGGGGGGGGGGCAAAGATTTTTTTTGCCCCCGGCTACCAATTTACCATGCTACGCCCCTGGGGATAGCCATAGCTGTCAACCCTCCCTGCTGTTTCCCAATGCTATAATAAGGGAATTTTCCGCCCCAAAAAAGGGAAAGGTTGACAGCTATGGGATAGCATTCTTTTTTGTTGCTTGCTTAGCAACAGTGATTAAGCATCCTTTGCAAGGATGCTGACTGCCAAGTGCCAAAGCATTAGAGATCCCTCCACATTTTCTGCTCAAACTTTCTTCAGAAATGTTGAAAAGGAAGGAAGGAAGGAAGGAAGGAAGGAAGAAAGGAAGAAAGGAAGAAAGAAAGGAAGAAAGAAAGGAAGGAAGAAAGGAAGGAAGAAAGGAAGGAAGAAAGGAAGGAAGAAAGGAAGAAAGGAAGGAAGAAAGAAAGAAAGAAAGAGGGCCCCTGGTACAATTGTACCCCTATAGCTTGCTGGGAGCGACCTCGTTTCCTGGCATTGGGGAGCTTGAATGAACATGGAACATGCCTAACACAACATGTTAAGGCCAAAAGGGATTTTGTTGAACGGATTGGATTAGAAGCAGAGTTCATTCCATCAGCTCTGCTGAAAGGCCGGTTCCATCTCCTGCTCCTGAATCGTTCCCAGCTGGTCGTTAGAAGAACGACTGTCTAACTTCAGTAACTGGCGCCTGAGTGTGTTTTCCCCGTCCCCCCCTCCCTGTCCCCTTGTGTGTTGTGCTTTTTAGATTCTAAGCCCTCCAAGCAGGGACTGCCTTGTTTGAATTGCTTGTATTTAAGCCGTCCTGAGAGTCTTTCTTGGCCCAAGAGTGAGGTCCAAATGCTCTGGACTCTCTCTCTATAATTTGGTCCCATGGATGATATTTAGCATGTTTGTTTTCTTTCAAGGATCTCTCTGTATGAAATGGACTGGTGTAGTGGGGGGTTTTTTCAGTGAGAACTTCAGAGAGCTTTATTGTTTTTCTATTATTATTATTATTATTATTATTATTATTATTATTATTATTATTATCATTATTATTATCATTATCATTGCAGTATTATTACAATCTGTATCATGGTTTGTTAATTTTTATTTGTCCTTTCAGTGCCCCGGGGAAGGTTGTTATCACCACCCAACCCCTAAAGGTACACCATCTAGTGAGCTTTGTGACTGGATACCGAATTTGAAGCTGAATATTTGTGGTCCTAAACTGTGGGAGGCAGTGGAAAAAAGGAGTGCCTGGTGTGTTCTGGTCCATGGGGTCACGACTAAACAACAACAACAACAACAACAACAACAACAACAACAACAACAACAACAACAACAACAACATTTGTGGTCCTACTTCATGAATCACATTTCAAACCATTGACAGGCGTGACATAGTAGGGTGGGCTGTCTAGGACTCACCTATACAGCTGCAACTAAAACATTTTAAATGTGTTGCAAAGTGCAATATACAAATGTGACACTAGATGGCAAGAGTGAGCTATGCAAAAGTCAATGTATTTTTCAAAACTTTTTTTAAACAAAACATTTTCACAGCGTTGCTTTTTAAAAAAATGTGTGTAGATTCCACCTCTATCTGTGTGTGCATGCACACCTGTTTGTGTGCACCATGGCTCCACAGGTGTGCAAAAGAAGCTGAGCTGGTGCTTCTCGGATAGTATTCATTTTCTTGGATAGCTTATTGCTTAAAAAATGGGTAGGATTTTACTTAAGGTGGGAGAGAAATTTCCAGAATAGGGCGGGGTTGCAGCTAAACCAACCTCTCAGTAGTGGAAGGGACTTCTTCTATGACTTGGAGAGCTTCCTGCCCTCCCTTCTGGCTTCAAAAGCCAGTAGGACGCCAAGTAGCTCTGACTGCAGAAAACAGCAGGAACTGGGCTCATTTACCCCCATCGGCAAAGTCTGACCAGGTTGCAGAATCTTGATAGTCTAGTTGTGCAGAATGGCAAGGAATGTTCTGCAGGAGAAGGGTTATAAACAACCAGCTGCCCCCGCCCATAAGCCATCAGCAACGACTTCAAAACAAATTAAAGTTGTTATAGCAACTGGAATGTGAGGGCAGGAACTCGTGCGGCCCAAATTAACACACAGGCTGCCTCTTGTTGCTAATTAAACGATCCCTTTGAAAGGCCCTCCTTCCGTATCCCAGCCCAGGGAGTGAATTGTTAATCCAGTCTTGCTGCAACAGGCAGAGTGTTTACACCAGCATGACGAAAGGGTGGGATGCGGCTGTTTTACATGAGCATTAGCATGTTTTTCTACTCCTCCCTTCATTCTTCTGCATTTCCTATGTACAAAGGTGGGTGGGTGTTTGCAGTTGTCTTAGCTGATGCTTGGGGGGGCAATTCGGAAAAAAAATACTTTCTGACAGCAGGAGCTGTTCAAAAGAGGTTTTGAAGCAGAGGTTGGATGGCCATCTGTTATGAATGCTTTAGTGGAGATTCTAGCATTGCGGGGGTTGGACTAGATGACCCTTGGGTTCCTTCCAGCTCTATGATTCTATGATCAGCCTAGAAACTACAGTTAGAACAGGATATGAAAAAACTGATTGGTTCAAAATTGGGAAAGAGGTATGACAAGGCTGTATATTGTCTCCCTGCTTACCGGTATTTAACTTATATGCAGAATTCATCATGCGAAAGGCTGGACTGGATGAATCCCAAGCTGGAATTAAGATTGCCGGAAGAAATCTCAACCTCAGATATGCAGATGACACAACTTTGATGGCAGAAAGTGAGGAGGAATTAAAGAAACTTTTAATGAGGGTGAAAGAGGAGAGCACAAAATATGGTCTGAAGCTCAACATAAAAAAACTAAGATCATGGCCACTGGTCCCATCACCTCCTGGCAAATAGAAGGGGAAGAAATGGAGACTTTCTTGGGCTCCATGATCACTGCAGATGGTAACAGCAGTCACAAAATTAGAAGATGTCTGCTTCTTCGGAGAAAAGCAATGGCAAACCTAGACAACATCTTAAAAATCAGAGACATCACCTTGCTGACAAAGGTCCATATAGTTAAAGCTATGGTTTTCCCAGTAGTGATGTATGGAAGTGAGAGCTGGACCATAAAGAAGGCTGGTTGGCAAAGAATTGATGCTTTTGAATTATGGTGCTGAAGGAGACTCTTGAGAGTCCCGTGGACTACAAGAAGATCAAACCTATCCATTCTGAAGGAAATCAGCCCTGAGTGCTCACTGGAAGGACAGATCCTGAAGCTGAGGCTCCAATACTTTGGCCACCTCATGAGAAGAGAAGACTCCCTGGAAAAGACCCTGATGTTGGGAAAGATGGAGGGCACAAGGGGAAGGGGACAACAGAGGATGAGATGGTTGGACAGTGTTCTCGAAGCTACTAACATGAGTTTGGCCAAACTGCGGGAGGCAGTGGAAGACAGGCGTGACTGGCGTGCTCTGGTCCATGGGGTCACGAAGAGTGGGGCACGACTAAACGACTAAACAACATGATCAGCCTGTTGGAGCTGTGGGCCTTGGGGTTCCTTCCAACTTTACAAGTCTATAATTCAACGGAATCATGCACACACACAAACAAACGTGCCCCAACTGGGAGATTTGGGGGCTGCTGTCAATTGTGCAACAAATACCGGTAATCGGCTCTCCTGTGTTTCTGCCTTTCTCTTCAACCTGTCTGCAAGCTGCATTGTGTCTATTTTTAAATCAAGGTACATCAAGGCCAGTAATTGCAAAGTGGGGAAGCTTTGCCATTATGTAAATGACAAAAGGAAGACCATGATTCTCCACTCTGACTCCCCCTAAGGCCATCTATTTGAGGAAGGAAGGGAGGAAAGGAGGAAGGGTGGGAGGGATGGCCCTCCTTGCTGCAGCTATTCAGTCCGGCGCATTCAGATCTCGTCTCCAGCGCACCTATGTACACAGCATGTTCACAGGCTGATCCAGGTGTGTGTGGCCTCAGGCGGGAATGCTTCTGAACACCACTTGCTAGAAGCCACGGGGAAGCACTCAAGTCGTGCTTGCAGATTTCCCTTTGGGGCATCCGATTGGCCACTGTGAGAACAGGAGTCTGAACCAGTGCTGTCAAGTATCCCGTTTTTCCCGGGATTCTCCCTTATTTCAAGCAGTTTCCCGCTGCTCTCCCTTATTTTTTATTTCCCTTAAATTTCCCCTCTTTAATGGAAGCAGCTCCTCCCCTGCTGGCCAGGGACTGGGTGGGAAGACCTCGCCTACTTGGAGAGAAATGCCTCAGCCCTCAAAGTGGGATCCATTTCCCGTGCTTACAGGGGGGTGTATTCCTCCCCCTGCATCAGCCCCTATCCATTGCCGCCAAGCCCCTCAGCCGGCCAATAGGGTTAGCTGGTGGGCGGAGCCTGGCTGCCTTTGAGCAGCTGCTGCTTCCTGTCCTGTTTTGATGGGATCAGACAAGAAGACGATGGGGCTCCATTGTGCGGAGCACATGGCTGCCCTCCTCTTTGCTGGCTGCCCTCCTCTATGCTCCGCTCCGAGCCCACTTGGAGTTTACATTGCTGCTCCGCCCACTTTTGCTTCTGGCTCCGCCCACCACTGACATGTGACTGTCCCCGGGATAGGTGAGACTGCTGATCCCTTATTTTCAAATCCGAAACTTGACAGCTATGGTCTGGACTAGATGGACCATTGGCCTGATCCAGATGGGATGATCAGAAAAAGGATAACCCCGTTTTCAGGCCACGTGCCCTTGTCCTGTGCCATTTTCCATTCTGAATCGTTTCCCCACAAAGCCAGCCACGAGGGCCGGCCAAGGGAATGGTCTTGCTCACAAAAGCTTGCCCTCCTACCCTCTCCCCTGCCCACCCCTTACTGGGTGCATGTTTGGGAGACATGTGCGGGCAATCAGTCTCCAGCTCCCCTCCCCTTGGTCATCCACGAGCTGCAATTCCTTTGGGTTTTAAAAGCTTTGTCAAGAATGGGTGGGGAATTTTCACACCGCCAATTTCCCTGCCAGATGATATGATCCCTCTGCGAGATTCCCCTGGAAAATGTCAATTAAGATGAAATGTTTCAGTTTAGAGTGCAGAGGAAAATGAAGCTGCAAAGGGGGTGTTTCACCAGATTAAATCATTGCGATTCGATTGAAAAGCCAGCGGAATGCACAAAGCCCTGTTGGCTTTTAACGTTCTGTGAAATTCCCTGACATTTGGGCTTCTGATGGGATGTGAAATGTTTTTAAAGGCTGGTTGAATTCTGCCCCCACCCCCAACATCAGTCAGAAAATAATATGGGCAGTGCTGATGAAAGCAAAATGTTTTGTGGGGTGGGGGGTTATGGTGGAAGAATTTTGAAAATAGTTGCACCGTTTTTTTGAAAATGTGTATTTAATTCTGAATATTGCATTTTACATTTTCCTCTCAGGTTAGAATCCCCTTTCCTGTCTTCTAGATTGAGGCACCCAGGATCCAAACATGGCTGTCCAATGTTCTGTCTGGTCCGCTGGACTCCCCAAGACAGAATAGAGGGCTGCTATTACTGAATGTTAGACTTTTGTTGGTGTAGCCTAGAATTGCATTAGCTTGTTTTTGCTGCTGGATCACACTGTTGACTCATGCTCAGCTTGTGTTCTCCTAAGACTCCCAGGTCCCATTCACATCTGATAAAGATAATCGCAAAACAATTATTAATAGACACAACCATAAGTTCCCCGGAACGGCATGTTAGGGAGAATAACGCAGCAATATACAAGGCTGAGCATTATCCTGGGGGTTTGTATAGCAAGTGGCTCCAGGCCTGTTCACAACTGAATTGAACTTTTTTATTCGATTGATTGATTGATTGATTGATTGCCTATGTATTCCAGCTTCTTCTCCATAGAGCTCATGCAATCCCTCACTTCCTGGCCAAGTGAGGATTTCAACCCTGGTCTCTCCCAGGCCCTTCCTTGTATGACACTCTAGCCACAACACCAGACTGACTGTCAAATGCAGTTGACCGTGTATTTGAAGCTCTTTGTGGGCCCATATAGCCAGCATCTTCCACATGACATCTCCCTCAAACTGCTCCTACCCGGTTGGTTTTCCCCTATAAATTTGGACTTCCCTGATCCAGGGATCATCCAGTAAGTTTCGAAAAATGCAACTCCAAACTGCTCCTTTTGAGACAACAGAAGAAGAAGAAGAAGAAGAAGAAGAAGAAGAAGAAGTGTTTGGATTTCATATCCCGCTTTATCACTACCCGAAGGAGTCTCAAAGCGGCTAACATTCTCCTTCTCCCTTCCTCCCCCACAACATACACTCTGTGAGGTGAGTGGGGCTGAGAGACTTCAGAGAAGTGTGACTAGCCCAAGGTCACCCAGCAGCTGCATGTGGAGGAGTGGAGACGCGAACCCAGTTCCCCAGATTACGAGTCAACCGCTATTAACCACTACACGACATTGGCTCTCCAGTGTGACATTTCCCTGTGTGTGTGTGTGTGTGTGTGTGTATATATATATATATATATCGAGCATCCCTTTTTGCTACGCCCCTTTCTAGGCCCCCTCCACACCCTAACACCAGTTTTGTTCTGGCAGAGGTGGTGTCCATTTCCAGCAACCTCTGCAGCAATTCCCGCCCTCCCTTCCCAGGTGGGCGGTGTTTGCGGCACCGGGCGGGATCACCTGGTCAGGTTCCACTCCCCCCGGCTCAGGTCTGCCCTTGGCCTGCCTCCGTCCAGGATGGGACAAAGGGCAGAGGCCGGGGGCGGGGTCAAGGGCCAGGTAAAAGCGGCAGAGCCGCCCAGATTTCCCCCTTTACGGTTGTTTAAAAAAGCCCAAACATGTTTGTTTGTTTTTAACTAGAGAAGCATATATATGGAGTCATTTATTTGATTTTTACAAGTGTAATTTTACAGTGGTACCTCGGGTTATAAACACTTTGTGTTACCTCAGGATGAGAACAGAAATCGCGCGGCGGCAGCAGGAGGCCCCATTAGCTAAAGTGGTACCTCAGGTTAAGAATAGTTTCAGGTTAAGAACGGACCTCCGTAAAGAATTAAATTCATACACATATCCATATTTAGAGATTTCTCCAAATCTCCAGACTTCCCTCCTTCCCCTCCATGGGTCCCATTATCAACCTTTTCCAACTTATTTCCTCATCCAAATTTTATGTCTCTCCATTTTATCCATAATAATTTCTACATTACAAGCGTTATCACAATCCTTCTAATGTTTTCATCTGCTTACAGCGCTCTCTCGAGTAAATTGTCATTTTTTCCCATTCTTTATTTAAAATTTTATTTATCATTTGCACAGTATTTTACGGAAATTACGGTAAATATTCCAATTACAAATAAAAATAAAAACTGCCTTTCTACTAGGAATGGTTGGGGAAGATATTGAAAAAAACGATGTAAGGTTATTCCTTTATGCGACGACAGGAGCTAGGATCCTGCTGGCCCAATTCTGGAGACAGCAAAGGATCCCTACTTTAGAAGAGTGGTGTCAAAAGATGGTTGAATATATGGGGATAGCAAATCTAACATCCAAAATTCGGCAACAAGGAGGTGAGAACTTTGGAAAAGAATGGGACAAATTTAGGAAATATTTAAATAAGTTGTATACAATATAAAAAAAAATGTAACAGTCATAGTTCAGAAAATAATTCTTTATTGGAATTTGAAGTAGATTATATAATATCATCAAAGTACAAAAAGTACAAACAGTATGAGATAATAATCTGTAAGTTGGGCATGCATGGATAAGAATTGTTTATACTTACAGAATGTATTTTAAGTTATTAGAGTGTAAATAGATGACAGTAGACATACACAATAAAGAAGGGTAAACCGCGGAAATACCTGACAAAATAAAACAGCGGAAGTTTGGGGGGAAGCAGAAGGGGGGGTAATATGGGTTTGATCTTTGTTTATTTTTTTTAGTTTTTTATTTATTTATTTTTTTGTTCTTCTTTTGCTCCAGTAACAAACAACGAGCATAAAATATATTTGAGATATTTTAATTGAACAGAATACATCTTAACAGCTATGTGACAAACTATAGAATCGGTATAAGGGAGAAGCTTAAGAATAATCTTTTCTTCTTTTCATTTACCTGGAGATACTGGTATAGATCTATGTGAGATATAGATATTATACAGTGCTGTATTACTATTTCTGTTATTTTTTCTTTCCTGTTTGCTGAAAATTCAATAAAAAATTTAAAATTAAAAAAAAATAAAAATAAAAATAAAAACTTTGAAAGAAAGCAGTTATCACATATTGTCATCATTTTGCTTAGTTGCTGCTCCATAGCTCTTTACAATTTTATCAATAAGAAAGCGTCTGTATTATTTTAGATAGTATTCAAATAATATTTACCATACATCGGTTAACTTTAAGCCAAACATAAGCATGACATCATACACTAGGCTAAAGAAAAAATACATAAAAAATAACAAAAGAGGAAGAAAAGACAAACTTTACATTCCCCCCACCGCCCAAATTAAAAAAAAGAAAATAGTAATAATAATTAAAAAAACAGAAAAAAACAGAAAAGACAAAAACCAATACCAACAAATGATCCAAACCCGTTTGACTTCCTGTCCAACCCAAACGCATAACCCATTCTTACTTGTGAGTGTATGTCGACAAGTCTACATATCTTCATTACTATCTTCATTTCACTGCAATATCAACCAGTACCCTGTTGTCACATCAACTTCTTCTTTCTATCTCCAAGCTGGCATAGCTATCCGTCCCTTAGTATATTTTTGTACGTACATTGTATATGTGGCCCAATTTTCTTGAAACTTTTGCTTTGATCCCCCTCTCAGATTGTTGGTTAACTGGGCCATTTCGGCGAACTCTTGCAGCTTTCGATTCTAATCTCCTCCCAGTCTTACTTGGAAGTACCTGCTGTAAATGCCTGTTTACTTAAGAGCTGCAAGCAAGTAAACAGGCATTTACAGCTGGTACTTCCAAGTAAGACTGGGAAGAGATTAGAATCAAAAAATTTAATAAGCAAATCTTTCTGGGGTTTTTTTTTTTTTTTTTACTAAAACAAATAAAAGTAAATATTCACTGCACATCATCAATCATTTTGCAAGTACAGCTATTAGGAAACAGCAAAACCTTCTTTGTTCCCCAGCATAGCAGAACAATTGCAGAGCTAAAATGAAACATAAGCATCTATGGAGTTTGAATTATTTAGCAGACAGTATCGCTTTCCATCCCTGGACTTCCCTTTTGTACCAACCATGTGCAGCTTAAAGTAATTCTGCATGCAATGATAACATTTTTCATCCCTATAATTAATTTACTGGAAATAAGTTAGGGAAACCACCACTGCCTTTCTCTTTTGATAGAATGCACGGATCTGTGATAAATTAACAAGGTATTCTTGCTCCCAAGCACGAAAACAATACAGAGGAAAGAAGGGGCGGGGGGGGGGAGAGAGAACCCACCAAACAGCATATTGAAATTATTGAGACGAACGCTTCTACAGTGGCTGCTTTCGGAGTTTTACCACAAAGCATATATTTTACTGTACATCTCAGCTGCAATCTCGTGTGCTGCTAAGGGGGACAAAACAAAAACGAGGCAGTGGAACTTGGTGCAAAAGGACTGCACTCTTTCCATGCTCTTGTGCAGGGCCGCCTTAAGCATATCCAGCGCCGTGGTGCAAATATCCCTCCAGCACCCCCCAGCGCTGTTGACCTTTTTAGGGCTGGAGGAGGTGGCTCCTCCGGCGGGGAAGAGGCGGCGGCTGGATGCGGCGCCTCCCAGCTCAGCTGGCCACTTTGTGCCACTGTGGCCACGGCAGGCAGCACACCGAATGAGCAGGCTTGCGCTGAGCGAGCGAGGGCGTGTGTGCCGCTACCACCAAACATCAGCTCGGTTTTTTCTCTTTTAGCCTTCTGGCGCCCCGCAGAATTCGGCGCCTCCAGGCTGTTGTTGTTCAGTCGTTCAGTCGTGTCCGACTCTTCGTGACCCCATGGACCAGAGCACGCCAGGCACGCCTGTCTTTCACTGCCTCCTGCAGTTTGGCCAAACTCATGTTAGTAGCTTCGAGAACACTGTCCAACCATCTCATCCTCTGTCGTCCCCTTCTCCTTGTGCCCTCCATCTTTCCCAACATCAGGGTCTTTTCTAGGGAGTCTTCTCTTCTCATGAGGTGGCCAAAGTACTGGAGCCTCAACTTCAGGATCTGCCCTTCCAGTGAGCACTCAGGGCTGATTTCTTTAAGAATGGATAGGTTTGATCTTCTTGCAGTCCATGGGCTCTCTATAGTCTCCTCCAGCACCATAATTCAAAAGCATCAATTCTTCGGCGATCAGCCTTCTTTATGGCCCAGCTCTCACTTCCGTACATTACTACTGGGAAAACCATAGCTTTAACTATACAGACCTTTGTCGGCAAGGTGATGTCTTTGCTTTTTAAGATGCTGTCTAGGTTTGTCATTGCTTTTCTCCCAAGAAGCAGGCGTCTTCTAATTTCGTGACTGCTGTCACCATCTGCAGTGATCATGGAACCCAAGAAAGTGAAATCTCTCACTGCCTCCATTTCTTCCCCTTCTATTTGGCAGGAGGTGATGGGACCAGTGGCCATGATCTTAGTTTTTTTTGATGTTGAGCTTCAGACCACATTTTGCGCTTTCCTCTTTCACCCTCATTAAAAGGTTCTTCAATTCCTCCTCACTTTCTGCCATCAAGGTTGTATCATCAGCATATCTGAGGTTGTTGATATTTTTTCCGGCAATCTTAATTCCGGTTTGGGATTCATCCAGCCCAGCCTTTCGCATGATGAATTCTGCATATAAGTTAAATATATGCTCTTGAATACAATGGGACTTACTTCTGAGAAGACGTGTAAAGTCCTCCAGGCTACAAGGGGAAAAAACCGAGCTGAAACTCGGCAGGAACGGTGCACGCACCCACTCACTCAGCGCACTCGTTCGGTGTTCCCCAGAATCACCTGGTGCCCCATGCCACTAGTCTCCATCAGTAAGATGGGCCTGCTCTTGTGCAGCATCCATTTTCACAAGGAACACTTCAGCTGGAGCGAGCCAGTGTCACAGAATCACAGAACTGTTCCACTGTTGAATAGCTCTCACCGTCAGGAAGTTAGTCCTAAGGTTTAGTCAGAATCTCTTTCCATAGGTTATCAAGCTGTAAGGGACCCCAGTGGTCATCTAGTCCAGCCTGCTGCATTGCAGGAATCACTCAGTGGGACTTAGTTCTGAGTAAAAATGCAGAGGATTGCAATGTAAACTACATGGTCTCTCCCTAGTAACATGAGAGAAAGCTCCTTTGAATACAATGGGACTTACTTCTGAGAAGACGTGTAAAGGCTTGTAGCTCCATTTCCAATAAAGGTAAATAAAATAATTGCACTCCCTGCGTTTCCTTAAAAATATGGCTGGCTGCTGAAGCATTTCATTTAAAGAATTTAAAGTGGATTGGTGACATTTTCCTTCAAAATTATAGGAAGGGCTTCATACGCCAGCTTCCCTATTTGCTTCATTTGGTGCAGGCATTTTTATTTTCCATATAAACAGGACTCCGTTTTTGCACCTACGCCCACAGACAGCAATTTCAATTGTCCTCTGAGACGTGGAGGAGAGGAAAGCTGAGACATTCCAGGAACAAACCAGAAACTGGGATGGCGACTGAAATTCCGGGACTGTCCCTGGAAGATCGGGACACTCGGAAGGTATGCAACCAGCAAGAATATGCATTTGTTAGGTTTGGCTGCTAATCTCCCACACAACCTTGTTTAAAAACCCAAGGGTGCCCGTTCTACTGTCGAACAGCTCTCCCCATCAGAAAGTTATTCCTGTGAACTTGGTTTGGTTTGGTCGCGATCTCCCTTCTTGTCATGTGAATGCATCAGTGCAGTCCCATGTCCCTCCATCTCAGTAGCAACTCTGTGTGCCCTAGACAAAGGCTGCCCTTTGCAAGAGGATGCCTGGGTCAGCCATGTCCAGTCCTGCCCCTTTGTGTTCAGCTAACTGGTTAACAGGGGATGCGGGTGGCGCTGTAGGTTAAACTACAGAGCCTAGGGCTTGCCGATCAGAAGGTCGGCGGTTCGAATCCCCGCAACGGGGTGAGCTCCCGTTGCTCGGTCCCACCTCCTGCCCACCTAGCAGTTCAAAAGCACGCCAAAGTGCAAGTAGATAAATAGGTACCACACCGGCGGGAAGGTAAACGGCGTTTCCGTGTGCTGCTCTGGTTCGCCAGAAGCAGTTTAGTCATGCTGGCCACATGACCCGGAAGCTGTATGCCGGCTCCCTCGGCCAGTAAAGCAAGATGAGCGCCGCAACCCCAGAGTCGTCCGCGACTGGACCTAACGGTCAGGGGTCCCTTTACCTTTACCTTTAACTGGTTAACAATAGCCAGATGGCTGCCTTCCCTTGTGTGGAGCCACGTCCGTGAAATCACATGCTAGTAAAAATAAAAACTGCAGGTGAACATGACCCAAATCAAGTCCTTTGCAACTCCCGCCCCCCCCCCCCGCCCATTTTGAGCAACCAGCTTTGTTTATGAGTCTCTAACATATTTGAGTGCCGGCTGAGGAGGTTATTTTCCCCGGCACTCCAGCAGGCAAGTAATTCCCTTTGCACAAACATGTGAGCGGAATGCCAGCCAGACAATTAGTGCGCCTTCTATTTCCCCTGCTTGCCACCCTTGCTAAGCTGAAGGAAATTTGATTTATTTCAGTAATAGGGAGGCAAATGCACTGCTCCCTTTAAGTTCACCCTCTCGTGTGCTTCACCGTATACATCTCTGAGTGGGGAGAAGGCAGAGAACAAACCATGTCAACACTCTGTGCTCAGCTGGAACTTTTGGATGTGAAACACGGGAGCAGTCAAGTACAACATCCCTAGAGTGGATGCCTTGACCAGCCAATCCCTAGAAGGGGATGCCTTGACCAGCCAATCAGAACTTCTTGTTTCTCCTGGGCTGGGACAGACTTCCTCTACATGTGACTAGAGGTGGGTGTGGCCTCACCTTTGCAGGTAAAACAAAAGCATAGGAGCTGGTTGCCATCTCTCTCTTTTTGACTGTCAGGGTTGAGCCAGATGAGGAGGAGTGGTGGCAAGCCCCCCCACCCCCACCCCCGGCGAGGCTGCACCCACGGAAGAACCTGGGGAAATGGAGGAGTTCGTACCTGGAGAAGACTGGTGGCGGCACTCCTCGGAAGAGGAAGAGTCAGATGGAGAGGGGGAAAGACCAGAACAGGAGGAGGAGGAAGTCGAGCCAGAATCAGGCCCTTGTTAGGAGAGAAACCGGCAGGGTCCCTCCCCTCCTCCCTTCTCAGCTGTAGAGCGTAGAGCTGAGAGACACAGGGAACAATTAGAGGCAGCTGCAACTCGTAAGAGACGTGGTTACAGGCCGGCTACTTAAGGTCCTCCCAAAAATGATATTTTTATTCCAGACAATACCAATTTTGGGGGGAATGAAATGTTTCAAAGAATGGAAGAAAGATCTGGCAAAATTCATATGGAATGGAAAAAGACCAAGAATTAAGTTTGAACTGCTAACCGATAGGAAAGAAAGAGGAGGATTTGCCATGCCAAATTTAGAATTATATCATGCGGCCGCAGCTTTAAATTGGCTAAGGGAGTGGATAACTCTAAAAGATCCGGAACTATTAGATTTGGAAGGGGTGGAAAATAGATACGGTTGGCACTCCTACCTGCTGTATGAAAAGGTGAAGGTCCACAAAGGATTTCTCAATCATCTAATTCGGAAATCTCTATATTTAATTTGGATAAAATATAAAGGAATATTGGAACCGAAAATCCCACTGTGGACCTCACCTTTGGATGTAATAATAATTAAAAAAATAAACATGGAGGGAGGAAGGACCACTTACCGTATGCTATTAGAAGAAAAAGAAAACGAACTACATCTGAAAAAATACGAAGAAATTAAAGAACACCTCAACGATTGGCTACAATACTTTCAAATTCATCAAAGATTCACAATTGACAAAAAAATGGTATAGCAAGAGAAAAATCTAGATTCGAAAAAGAAGTAATCCAAAGCAAGGGGAAACACATTTCGCGTATTTATAATATACTGCTAGAATGGGAATTAAAGGAGGAGGAGGTCAAATCGACGATGGTGAGATGGGCCCAGGATTTTGGATACAATATATTAATGGACCAATGGGAGAGATTGTGGCGGGTGGACATAAAATTTACCGCCTGCTACAATCTAAGAGAGCATATATTAAAAATGATGTATAGGTGGCACCTCACACCAGAAAAAATAGCAAAAATATACAGAAATGGATCCCCCTTGTGCTGGAGGTGTGAAAAAGAAATTGGGTCATATAAACATATGTGGTGGACCTGTTCTGAAATAAACAATTATTGGAGTCAGATCTATGAAGAACTAAAAAAAACTGACAAAAAGTACATTCAAAAAAAGACCGGAAATGTTCATGATTAGTATTTTGCCAGAGGAAATCAAAAAGGAAAAAAGAGTATTATGTATGTATGGCACCACGGCAGCGAGAATGCTAGTGGCCAGGAATTGGAAAAGTAAAATCGTACCAACCATAGCCGAATGGCAAAATTTAATGATAGAGTATTTACAGTTAGCCAAAATAACGGGTAAAATAAGAGGACAGACCAACCAAGAGGTTTGGAAGGAATGGAGGATATTTAAAGAATACTTATTGGAAAGTGGCTTGAATGGAATCCTGGAAGCAGATTTAGATTGAACCTTAGTAAGCAAATGGGAAAATTTGAGATACGAATATGAGAAATAAAAGGGATAAACAACTGTACGTTATGTTAAAGAAAATATGTCAAGAAATGCAAAGAGGATAATTGGAAGTGTTGAGAGTGAATGATTTTAAGTGATGAAAGAAGATGTATAAGGTATGTGAGAATAAATGTATGCATGTAAGATGTTTGCTGTATATATGAAAGGTATGTATATGGGTTAGATATTGTTAGATATTGTTTGTTGAAGTTTTATTTGTAACGATTTTAATCAATAAAGAGATATTCTAAAAAAAAGAAAAGAAAGAAAGGCCGGCTGCTTCCTTCGCTAGCACCTGCAACTGCTGTGCTGAGTGCATGGTTGCTCTTGCTTGTTCTGTTCCTGACTCCTGGCTTGTTCCTGACTGACTTGGACTGTTCCTGACTTCGGCTTCTCCTGACCCCGTGCTGATATCTGACTTCAGCTGGCTTCTGACCCGGACGGTTCGACCTCGGCTTATCTGACTCTGACTGCTGCACTTCAACATGCCAACTTGTTGGCGCCCTAACATTGACCAAACTTCGATGAGGAAGCATCACATGCTTAGCCAGAGATGCCCTCTTGGCTTCCAGCCAAGAGAGGACAAGGAACTATCTCCCTTATGGAATAGTCTCCAAGTGCATGTAACTTTTTAAAGCTAAGTCTGCCTTCTGGGATCCTACTGTGAACAGATGTTTGTAAGTAAACCCTTTTTTGTTTTTTGTTTTTTGTTTTTTTATTAAAGATTTTCTTGGTTTACAAAAGTGTGTACAATGTCTTTCGCATTTTTCCATGTAACATTTTTCCAGATCAATTTTGGTTGTTGAGACATTAGGCAGAGAAGGGGGAAGGAGGTAGGTGGGTGGGGGGAGGGTGGGGTGGGGAGGCGATGTTTCTATTTTCCTTAGTGTATGTAGGATTTGGTGTCAGCATCTAGATGTAAGTCTGTATTTGGAGTGTTTATACCACACCACACCTCTTAACGAGGCCTGCTCATTGAGGAGCTTCCAGCAACTTCAGGAATCATTGTTCCAGAAAGGGTCTTAGCAGTCATTTAATCGAACCCTGGTCAGCAATCCTGCCTCCCTCCACCATCATGCTTTATTAGCTGTCGTCATGACTGCAATTCAGCCTATAGAATTCCTGAATTCAGAATGCGGGCGGGGGGGGGGGGGAAGCAGAGCCTACACTTTGCCAGAGCTCTCCTGCAGGAGCACTGCATAGCTTGGGAAATGTTCAGACGCACCATTTACCGGTAGTCAACTGATCGGTTGCATTTCTCTCTTAAAAAGAGCTCCCCTGCTAAATCAAGCAGCAGCTTTTAAAATACGTTTGCATTCCTGTTTATAGGAAGTCCTATTTTATAAGAAGATTGGCACCGTCATAGATAGAAGAGGCAGCCGCCAGCCCCCAGAGCACCATTTCAGGAAGCGCCCCCTGATATGGCACAGACAGGTAGCATCTGAAAATAAATAAATGAACTATTCTCTTTGAAAATTAACTGTTCTTCTTCACTGATGATTGTTCTGTTGGTGGATCAGCTTAGATTTCAGATGACGGCCCAAACTGCCTATCCACTTACTCCTGAGGCAGTTTCAAGATCTTTTCATTAATTCACAAAGTGCTGAACAACTTAGGTCCAGGGGACCTCAGGGGACCTCCTGAACCCTTCCATCCCAGCTTGGTCACTGAGATCAACTGCAAGAGCATCGTTGCTCACCCCCTAAGTTTTGGCGTTCATCTGACAGCATCGAGAAACAGTGCCATTTAGTGCCATCGGCCCAGTCCTGTGGAACTCTCTGCTACTGGAGATTTAGCAGTCACCTTCTCTGCCAATTTTTAAATGCCTGCAGGCAATGAAGAATGCATCCTTCCATAATGGTTAATGGATATCTGTTTTAAACTTTTACAATAGTTTTCATGGCTGTAAAGCACTTCGATATTTTTTTATGCACACACCCCACATAAATAATAAAATAAAATAAAATAAAATAAAATAAAATAAAATAAAATAAAATAAAATAAAATAAAATAAAATAAAATAAATGTGGAAGTGGCACATTTTACTCTTGGTGGGCATGTCCCTGTGTCTCACCCCTGAGAGAAAGAGACGAGCTGCTTTCTCTGGCCAGTCATGTGGCCCATGGGCAGCCTTGCCCTTCTGCAATGCTTCCACGTCCACTTCAGTAACCAGCTGGCACTTCAGTAACCAGTGGTTAGAGCATCTGCCTTGAAAGCAGATGGGGCTAGGTTCACTCCCCAGTGGCACCCCCAGGGCTGGAAGGGACTCCTGCCTGAAACCCCAGGTTGCTGGTGGTGGTCAGTGTAGACAATAGATGGACCAATGGTCTGACCCAGAATCACAGAATTGTAGAGTTGGAAGGGACCCTGAGGACCAGCTGCTCCAACCAGGGCCATCTTAAGGAGATCGGCTGCCGTGGCACGGCGATCCCTCCAGCGCCCCCGGCGTGCCACCTCTCCGCTGCCTCCCTCCCGCGCTGGCCGCCCCTTGGGAGGGGGGGATGGGCGAGCGGAGGATGAGGGGAGTGGTGCTGGAGCGGCGTGGGGCTCTGCACGCCCTTCCAGCACTCCAGCTGGGGCTCCAGGAGGCGAGGGCGGCCGGCTCGCAGCCCGTCCGGGACCGGCATGGGCGGCAGTGGCTGCGCCCGGCCGACAGCCCACCCGTGGGGGCGGGGGCGGGTTGGAGAGGGGGGTGGTCGGTATGCCGGTGGGCTCGCGGGGGCGCCCCTGGGGGGCCCGGCGCCCTGGCGCGGCGCGCCACTAGCCTCTATGGATGAGACGGCCCTGGGTCCAACCCCCTTGCAATGCAGGAATATGCAGCTGTCCCATACAGGGATCGAACCTGCAACCTTGGTGTTATCAGCACTGTGCTCTAACCAATTGAGCTTGTCAACCTCCTTGTGTCACTAATGAGTTATGGATCCTGTTTAAAGGCAACTGTGCGGTCTCTGCATAGATGCACCCTACTCATTTTGTCACCACTGTAATTGGCTCACCAGCAAGTCCCCAAGGACAAAAAAAAATAAAACCCAGCGGGGGGGGGGGGGGAGGCGGCGCAGAACCCCAGCAAATGACTTCCCTCCACCAAAGGCAGGCTTGCAGCTGACGGGCAATTTCAAGCCATGGCCATCACCGTGGCTTCTGTCCTGGCTCCCTTCAGCCCAGAAGTGATTTCCTTTGCCTTGGAATACCTTGCAAAGATGCGTTCTCTCCTGCTCCCCACCCCTTTCCCCCAATCTCCACCTGCAGGTAGAACAGGTGGAAGGCAATTATCATAAAGGCAGCGGCAATAGGCAATTTCGTGGAGCTCTGTTTGCTTGTGAGGCACATCAGAATCTTTCAATTTCATTGCCCTCCGGAGATTGTATCTATTTTCTTCCCCATTTGGAGAGGCGGCTGTTGAGAGCATGTATAATGGGCCTGGGTATTTCTGAGAAGAGCTCTGGTTCTTCCACTGAGCTTGTTTCCGATCAGTCACCTGAACAAGCAGCCCGTTTGCCACTTAGCAAATGAGACCATTCGGACCCACCATCTCTTGCACCCGGCCTCATTTGAGCCCCGCAGCCACAAAAACATGAAAGGAGGCTGCTGGATCGGGCCAATGGCCCATCTAGTCCAGCATCCTGTTCTCACAGCAGCCAACCGGACGCCCCAAAGGGAAACCAGCAAGCTGTACCCAAAACACAGGTGACCTCTCCTCTCCTGGGGTTTCCAGCAACTGGTATTCAGAAACATTGCTGCTTCCAGCTGTGGAGGCAGGGCAGCACCATCATGGTATTTCAGCATCCAGTAACGTCTCCAGGTATGGCTGGAAGTGGCCCCACCTGGAATGCCAGAGATTTGCTGCCACTCTATGGAGAGAGCCCTGAGCTAGATACTCATGGCCTGCCTCTGAAGCAGCTCCCCATGATCCTAGGACCTTCGTTTCAAATGTCATGTGTGTGTCATAAAGGTTGGGGATTTTTCCACATTGCCAGCTGCCGGTCCACACAAGAGGGTGGAGAGGGGGCATAGGTGCCCTCATATGGCTTATGTGTATTCCTGCATTGCAGAGGGTTGGACGGTTTGACCCTCAAGGCCCCTTCCAACTCTGCGATTCTTTGATTCCAAATCAGGTCAAAGCTGGTTTGCGGGAATGCAGGAATCACGGCTGGAAAAATCCCAGACAGACGGCCACCCAACCTCAGTTTTAAACAGTGTTTCCCAAACTTGGGTCTCCAACCGTTCTTGGACTACAACTCCCGTCATCGCTGTGGTCAGGGATGATGGGGGTTGTAGTCCGAAAGGAGCTGGGAAACACTGGTTCAAAGCCTCCAATGAAGGAGATTCCACCATATTCTGAGGGAGTCCAATCCTCTGTCAAATACCTCTTACCGTCAGAAAGTTCGTCCTAATGTTTAGTCAGAATCTCCTGTCTTACCATTTGAATCCATCGGTTCAGGTCCTCCTCTTTGGAGCAGCAGAAAACAAGCTTTCTCCACCTTCCACCTCCACCTCTCAAGGCTAAACATTCTCCAACTCCCTCAACTGTTCCTCGTAAGGCTTGGTCTATTAAGCATATTAATAATTATGGTGCTGGAGGAGACTCTTGAGAGTCCCATGGACTGCAGGAAGATCAAACCTATCCATCCTTAAAGAAATCAGCCCTGAGTGCTCACTGGAAGGACAGATCCTGAAGCTGAGGCTCCAATACTTTGGCCACCTCACGAGAAGAGAAGACTTCCTGGAAAAGACCCTGATGTTCGGAAAGATGGAGGGCACAAGGAGAAGGGGACGACAGAGGATGAGATGGTTGGACAGTGTTCTCAAAGCTACCAACTTGAGTCTGACCAAACTGCAGGAGGCAGTGGAAGACAGGAGTGCCTGACGTGATCTGGTCCATGGGGTCACGGAGAGTCAGACAGGACTCTTCGTGACCCCATGAACCAGAGCACACCAGGCACACCTATCCTTCACTGCCTCTCGCAGTTTGGCCAAACTCAACAACTAAACAACTAAACAACAACAAAATTAAGCATATAGTTTTTTTTTAAAGTATAAATGAAATAGGCACAGACCAGAAATATGGTGGTCTGACCATTTCCAGCTGTATTCACCTACAGAAAGACAAGTTGAGGCAGGTGCTCTGAGCAGCAGTACAGCCCTTCTGGGCTTTACCCTCACCTTCCTCAAGCATGATGGGGAAGTAGCATTGTGTTCTATGGAGGTGGGGGACGGGACGGGACGGCCAGTGACACAAACAGCACACACTTTGCTTCTTGGTATGTTTATTTTAGATATTGGTTAAGCACTCCCAACCGCTCCCCTCTTGCCAACGCCCCCCACCAGCCACAGGACTCTGGAGGAGCTCACCTTGAACATGGAGGGTAGAGATATTTTGTTCCCTGTTGTAGACATTGGTTAAATAATAATTAAAAAAAGAAAAACACAACAACTTTACAATAATACATTTTTTTTTTTTGTGGTTTTGATCCTTAAAAAAAGAAGACAGGAAAGCTAACGGAACCCTATCCAGCTTATGTGTTTGGTTACGTATATCCATATGTATATAGAAGAAGCGGGTCTCTCTTGATATACATATTCTAGATATGCCTAGGATCAAAGGAGAGCAATGAATGCTGGTTGCCAGCTATGGCTGCTTCCATCCATCACGAACCCCAAGTGACATTGGGGCAACCTTAAGAAGTTTCACCTCCTGGGCAGCAAAAAAAAATCCCAGAAAAGAGAGAGGAAGGGAATCAGAAGGAACAGCAGAACGGGGTGTCTCCTCTGGAGCTGTCCGATACTCTTCTTGTTCCACCACGAGACTTGACTGGGTTTGCTACCAGGAAGGCTGTCCTGAAGGCCTAGAAAATCATGGGGTGGCTGTTGCTGCTCATCTCAAAGTGCTCCTTGCATTCCTGGAGGGACCCCCCTGCCCCCCGCCAGCTGCACAAACATCTTCTCCACCTTCTGCTTCAAGAGGAGAAAGTTAAGACACTTCTGTGGGTGACGGAAGCCAAGCTTGGCCAAGGGGAGGAAGGAGACAGTTGTTGGGTTTTTTTTCCAAGCAGCAAAAAGGAACGGTATGGAGGCTGGGGAGGGGGGACAGGTGGAAAGGGACGTAGCTGTCTCTTGCCCTGCCGAGCAGTTTGGCAAACTAAGGCGCATAAGCCACAATTGGCTCAGTCTCCCCATCCTCGAGATTCTCCAAGTGCTTGCAAAAGCAGGCGTGCTTCTTTGAATCGCCATTTGCGAACCCCTTTCAAACATGGATGTATTTTGACACAATGGGAGACTCTTGGACTCTTGCTCTAGTAGACACTTCAAACCAAAAAGAAACACAAAGCAAAAAAAAAACCAAAAAAAACCCTCCTTTTAAGTATGCAGAATTCCCAGTGTTTAAGTGCTCCCTCAAGCACAGATTTTCCTGGGGAAAATGTCCTGTCCAAGCTCCTGCAACTTGCCGCCGTACCTTTTCGAAAGCAGAGACTCCGGAAGGCCAAAGGCCGAAGGAAACGTTTTCAAGATGTCTTTGTCCGTCTCTGCGTGCGCAAAAGTTTGGGCTGCGGCTTCCCCCACCCCCTCAGAGCACTTGATCCCATTTTTTCTTCTATAATGCCACTTTCAAAAGGAGGAGAGGGAGAGCAAAGAGGGTCCCTGGGAGAGAAGGCCGGATGCCAGATCCATTTGTGTCCACAAACGTCTTCTGTTCGGGGATCATGTCTGTGGTCAGCGACTTCTGCAGGGAGAAAGGAGGGGGGAGAGAGAGAGAGAGGAAAAGAAGAAAGGAGGGTCAGTTCAACAGAGCGGCAGCCACCCCAGGGCACTGGAGTTTTTCCTGAAAGAGCTGCTTCTCTCCTTCCAAGCCAAGGAGCCCAGACCTCTTGGTTTCGAGCGAGGATATTGGCAAATGTCATTGTGGGCATGCAAAGCAATACAGCTCTCCTGGGGAGTTTAGAGAGTAAAAGCCCAGAAAGTGACTGCAGGAGGCTCTGCATCAATTTTTTAAATTATTATTATTATTATTATTATTATTATTATTATTAATGGGCGGGCCGAGCCTCCCCAGCCACTCTGGGCGGCTTCCAACAGAAAATTTAAAACAGGACAAAACATCAAACATTGAAAACTTCCCTAAACAGGGCTGCCTTCAGATGTTTTATAAAAGCCAGGTAGTTGTTTATTTTCTTGACATCTGATGGGAGAGCGTTGTTGTTTCTTTATATCCCCCCCCCCCGGTATTACCCTGACCAAGACTCAAGCCGGCATAACCAAATCAAAGCAACACAGATAAAATGCGAAAAGCTACAATCGTATAGAAATGTTAAAAAGTAAATAGAATTAAAACAATCTAAAGAACAGATCTATTAAAATGCAGACAATGAAAAAGAATAAAAGCAGCACAGCAGTTCTTTAAAAAATACAAAAAACAGTCATTTCCCAAAGGGATAATACCATATTCACTTGCTGTCAGAAGGACAACAAGGAGGGAGCCAGTCTAACTTCTCTAGGGAGGGAGTTCCAAAGCCTGGGAGCAACCACCAATAAGGCCCTCTCCTGCATCCCCACCAAGCAGGCCTGTGATTGGGGCAGAACAGAGAGAAGGGTCTTCCCTCAAGATTTCAGAACCCAGGCAGGTTTGTATGGGAGGATGTAGTCCCTCAAATAGCTTGGGTCAAAGCCATGAACTCATGGACGGACCTTAGACCAGCCACTGTTCTCTACACACACACACACACACACACACACACACACACACACACACGGCATGTACCCCTACCCACTATTATCACATCTGCTTCGCATACTGACGGTCCCGAGTTCAAGTCTCCCTGCAGCCTCCTGGGGAAGGATCACCACTCACTGGCAGCAGAGCCTTACCCTTGTCATGCAGAAGGACGCGGGTTTAACCCCCGGCTGAAAACAATCTCAGCCAGGAGATTATAGGAAAGGTCTCTCTTCTCCCTGCAAGGCAACCCCTTGCTAGTCAATGAAGACAATGGGCTCATCCACAAGTCCACTTGCCCCGCTGCCTTCCCCGGGAAAACCCACGACTTAGCTCTGAACTGGAGCAAATGGAATTCAGGTTTTGCGCAGATTGCTATTTGTTCTGATTGATCGCTAAAGAGCAGGTTTTCTGGGGGGAAGCAGCGGGACAAAGGCAAAACCACTCGGACCCGTGCCTAGAAAGCAGAAAACCACTTGGACCTGCACTTCCTAGGCATAAGGCAAGCAGAAGTGTGGACCAGCCATGCATACAGATACTTTCAATTGACGTTTCTGACTGCGGATTCCTTTAATTGTCGGCTTTTAATGGACCTTGGTTTCAATGTGCTGTGTACACAGACTGGGATTGTTACGATCCTTTGATAACGAATGGTTGTCTATAAATATTTAATAAAATATATAGAATCAATCTACTACGCTAAAGAGGAAAACAGTCTGGACTGGGCTGGGAAAAGGAGCTTCCCCACTTCTCCTGATCACCATCTCCTCTTGTTGTTGTTTAGCCGTCTTAGTCATATTTGACTCTCCGTGACCCCATGAACCAGAGCATGCCTTGGGAACTCTCACTTTTTTCTCAAAGCTTCTCCCGTTTTATGTCCATGGAGTTTTCTTGGCAAAATACTGGAGTGGTTTGCCAGTGTGGTGTATTGGTTAAGAGCGGTAGACATGTAATCTGGTGAACCGGGTTCGCGTCTCCGCTCCTCCACATGCAGCTGCTGCTGGGTGACCTTGGGCTAGTCACACTTCTCTAAAGTCTCTCAGCCCCACTCACCTCACAGAGTGTTGGTTTGTTTTGTTTACTTTTTTGTAATTAAGACCCCAAGGTAATTGCAACTTGGTAATTACCCCCACTCTTTAAAATGAGTACATAGTCCGCAGGTCCCTCGAATCTGCACTCCGGCACCTCTTTTGATCCCCAAATGAGAGATTCTTTGTGTGAAATGGGGACTTAAATAATGTCAGAGGGGACTTTCTCTGTTATTTGTCCCCTCCAGTTGAAATCTCTGAGCGACAGTGAGCTTTGAAGAGGCTCCTCTCAGGGATGGGCAAGAAAGGACCAAAGAGCCACTAATGTTTCAAAACCAGGAGCTAGCGGGGATCAGAGCACCATCCTTTGGCATGAAACCATCAAAGGCGCACGTCCCTTTCCCTTCATGAACTTGAGAGAGATAACTTCAGCTGCAAAAAAAGAGAGACCTCATTAAATTCCACAAGATGGATTTCCTTCAGGAGCTCCTCAAGCCGCAGAGAACAAGCAAATTACCTTGTTTATGAGATGCTGCTGTACATATAAAAACCATCTCTGAACTGATTAAGTGGAATGTGACCTGGGCGACAGGGGGACGCAGTCATACCAGAACGTCCCGTCGAGAGAGGTGGAGGGAGCAGAGGAAGGGTGGTCTTCATTCATGATTTACTATGTATTATTATTATTGATTGATTACATTTCTATCCCAGTTTTTTCCTCCAAGGAGCTTGAGGGGGCATACATGGTTCTTTGGCCCCCTCCTCCTTTAATCCCCATGACACCCTAGGAGGGAAGTCAGGCTGAGAGGCAGTCACTGCCTCAAGGTCACCCAGTGGGTGTCATGATGGCCAAGTGGGGATTTGAACCCTGGTCTCCCAAGTCCCAGTCCTCATGTAATCCTCACAACAGCCCTGTGAGGTAGGTTAGCCTGAGAGACAAGGACTGGCCCAAGGTCACCCAGGTTGCTTCATGATGAACGAGGAACATCATCGGATGGGTTTTTCCAGGACCAAGGTGAAACTGCCCAGCTCCCAAGTTAGTTTTGCTGTTGGGTATTGTTAACGTACTCATAGAATTGTAGAGTTGGAAAGGACCCCGGAGGGTCATTTAGTCCAACCCCCCGCAATGCAGGAATCTCAATGTTGTGTATTGATTCAAGGGTTATCATATCTGATTACTATTGTCTGTATTCACATTAGGGGAAAGTAACTGCCTTCCTGTTCCAGAAGGAACAGCTACCATTGGTTCATTCAAGTTGCTGCATTTGGATCCTCAGTCTTATTGGTTCCCACCAAAAGGCAGCTTTGTGATTGCTTGAGATTGTTCCCTCCAAAATGTATCCTTTCTAGCCAGTCTACTGTCCCTATAAATGTAGCATCCCTCTCCGCAGTTCCCCAGTCTTGTTTGTCTGAATAAAGAGTGTTACATGAAGAAGCTGTCTCCTGCCTGCTATGTCAGAGCTGAAATCACTTGCTGAATCATGATCCCCACGTTACAACACTCAACTAAAACACCCATGACAGATGGCAATCCCTGATCTTGTTACATTTATAGTACTGAAACGTTAGGGAAACGTTTTTGCGCTCTTTGGTTTTGAAATGCCTTCCTGTTTTCTTGCTTGTAAGCCGCTTTGGCCTGATTTTTTTGAGCGGAAAAGTGGCATACAAATAAAATTACGAATGAATGATGAGAGGATGGTGGTCAAGTGGGGATTTGAACCCTGGTCCCAGAATTCCCAGTATGCAGAGCGGGGGGGGGGGGGGAGATACCTGTCCATCTCTAATATGGGATATACCGGTAATCCTCTGGAGCAGTCAAGTACAACATTTCCTGTTTGCCTAGAGTGAACATGCAGGAAAATGTTGGTCCAGCCAGTTGAACTTCCTGTTACACCTGGTCTGGAGCATCCTTCCTTTTGCATGTGACCAGGTAGGTGGGCGTGACCCTTCCAGACCTAACAAAAGGTCCAGCCAGGCAGCCATCTCCTCTTTTTGCCTCCTGGACTGCTGGGATATACTGTACCCATATGGGGTAAATCCACTCCTTCTACTTATTTGTAACTTCAAGCCTAAAGCCTGCCTTCAGGGACCACACTGTGCTCTGATCATGAGTAAACTTCTTGTTGTTACTTATTGTATGAACAAGACTGTTGTGTCTTTATTCTTTTAGGAGGATTCAAAGGGGTCTTAACCAGGAATAATAGAACTTACGAGATTCTAACGAACCTGCAACTAGCTTCCTGCTGTGTAAAAGGGGGGATGTGCTATATGAATAAACTCACTAGCGTGAGTTAGGAAGGAAAATGTTTAATCAATATATCCTCTCCTGCTACTCACCACATTCCCACATCTAACACATCTGGATTCCCAAAGACCATTCCTTTGCCAAAGGTCTGCAGTGGTGCTCTTCCTTGGGTTCCCTGCCTGCAGACTCGGCTTGCCCCCTCACCCTCACAGGCGACACCTTGTGACACCTACGCCTGGCCCCCTGGATCCGTGCGCGCTGAACTCCGGGGCTTGGTGTCCTTGTGAAGAAGCGGCCCAAGGGCAATGGACAAATTCTCATGCTCATCACAAGCCGGCAATTACCCAGCTGGGGAGGCGGGAGGCTTGGATGCTATCTGTTTGCTTAAATATTTCGCCTCTCTGCATGCATTTCTTGACACTCCAACTGCCAGAAGAGATTTGGAGAGGGAACAAGAAGAGAAGGGCTCCCACGTTTAGCTCCCTGGGAGTCTCCTGCCCTTTCCTTTTTTTAATGAGGGGGGAAGAGGCGAGAATAAGAGAAGGGACTTCATTGCTGCTTCTTCTTCATAAATGTTTAGATCTTGGGCAGCGGTTCTGCCGCACAGGGTGCCAAGCAAAAGGGGTGCAAAATTGAGAAGACCCATAACTGAGGAGATCCATTTGGGGGTGCCAAATGTTGGCCTTGCACAGGGCGCCATATTACAAAAGATTACCAAAGTCTGCCTGTGTCTTGGGAGTGGGGTGCATAAGGGAATATGGCTGAGCAAATCGTCTAGCTGAGGAAGGGCCCACATACTTAATATTATTAATTTGCTTATTTAGCATATTGTTTGGTTGTTTCCTAATGTTTATACACCGCTGGTTTGTAAAAAAATGAAAATGGAAAAATAAAAATCCCAAAGCAGTTTGGCCGGAAAGATGGCACACTCAAAGAGCGAGTTCGATTCCTGCATTGCAGAGGGTTGGACTAGATGGTTCTTGTGGTCCCCTCCAACTCTACAAATCTATGATTCGAATGAAAGCAGGACGGCTCTTATGCGGCACCTGTAATGGTGGAATTTCCACCGATAGAAGCGGCCAAGTGGGTGCATATGGGCAAAGTGATCTCACAGGTAGACTGGTCCAAAGTTATTGAAGTTGACCCAGTAACATTGGAAATTTTCAATCATTCTTGTTATTTTTCTTAGTAATGATTTTATTGCTTTTTTGTACACCATTTTGAGGTGTGTGTTTATAAACTATCAGGAGGTGTATAATTTTTTTTCGAAATAAATATTCACAGTTTAAGAAGAGAATAGATGGAAACTGGTGTGCTGATATACTGAAAAACAGAGGATATCTACATTGGTGTACAAAGGCTGTTAAGCCACCCCCAAAAGGGCACTATGTCCAGCAATGAGTGCATATTATGGGGGGAAAGGTAAAGGTAAAAAGGTAAAGGACCCCTGCATGATTAGGTCCAGCCAAAGGCAACTATGGGGTTGCGGCGCTCATCTCGCCTTCAGCCCAAAGAGAGCTGGCAATTGTCCACAGACGTTTTCCGGGTCATGTGGCCAGCACGACTAAACTGCTTCTGGCGCAACAGGACACCATGATGGAAACCAGAGCGCACCGAAACGGCATTTACCTTCCCGCCACAGCGGTACTGTAAGGTTTTCAGTGGCTGCTCATGAGTAACCAGGCTGACTCCGAGGTTCCTGAAACTAGGTTTCTTTATTGTGCAAATATGTACAGTGCAGCTATAGAAAAGACGTCCAGCTCATCCTTCGCCAGAGTCCGGGAATGACCCCTTCCGGTTCTTTGCCCAGCATAAAAGCCACGGGATGCGGAACCCCCGCCTAACCCCTCTGCGTCTTTCCCCCCTATGCAAGTGGGGAGACGGAAGAGGTGCCTCCCATCCAGCCTCTGCTTGGTGCACGGGCTCTCTTTCCCTGTCAGAGCCTTGACTCCTACTTCCCAGTCCCATATCTCCCTCCCCACTAGAGGGATCACTGCCTTCCTCACTGGAGGAAGATGAATTGCTCAGCAATTGAGGCGGGGGCTCGCGATACCGGTAAAGCCCTGGCAACTCCTTGCCGTGAGGCGAGGGCAGCCCCCTGACAGGTACCTATTTATCTACTTGCACTGGCATGCTTTCAAACTGCTACGTTGGCAGGAGCTCGGGCAGAGCAACAGGAGCTCACCCCGTTGCGTGGATTCAAACTGCCGACCTTCTGATCGGAAAGCCCAAGAGGCTCAGTGGTTTAGACTACAGCGCCACCCGTATCCCTATATTATGGGGTACACACCCTAGCAGCATATAATTGTAGAGCTGGAAGGGATCACAAGGCCAGGAATCTTTTGCCCAATATGAACCCACGACCCTGACATTAAGAGTCTCATCCTCTACCAACTGAGCCACCAAGTCAAAACCTCCAGAAAAATTCTAGAATAGGGCACTCTGGGTCTTTTGGGGGGGGTTGTACAGTTTGGAGGTGGTCTTTGTCAACTACAGCACCAAAAGACTTTTTTTTTTTTTTTTTGCCTGAGCAAGATATAACAAAGGATGTCAGGGTTTGACCCCAGGCTTGGCTAATGAATGTCCCTTGTTCCAGTCAATGGGGCTGAGGATGTGCTAATGGAGAGGAAAACGTTCTGTCCTATCCCCCACTTGCCATGGGGGGGGGGGAAGAGGTTCTGTCGCGAGTAGAGGTGCCCGCAAACGGAGCACCGGGCCTCTGATGCGATGCAACTCTAGCATGAAATTGAGCCGCTGATTGTCTCATGCGGCGGTAACGAGAAGCATAAGATGTAATTTCTCAGGCATGCCGGATCTAATTAGAGGCTGCCCAAGGGTGACATTGCTGCCTTTTACATCTGCTCACCAAGCTGAGGAAGGGATCCAAATGGCCAACAAGACCCCCGAGAGAGGAGGAAGGGCTTCAGCGGAGAGTTGTCTCGCAGGTGGGCTGGGTGTGGGTGTGTGTGTGCAACAGGCATTGTGTCTCCAAGCACATGGGAATGTGTCCCTTGACGAAGGGCTCACTGGAACGGCCATGTGGCAAGGCCTCCGTGCTCCTGCTGCTCCCTCGAGTCATGTCCAAGCGTGGCATAAATCACAGAATCAGAACTGTCTTGTTGGAAGGGAACCCAAGGGCCATGTAGTCTAGCCCTTTGCAATTCAGAAATCATTCTGACCAATGCCCACCGAGTCTCTGTTCAGAAACCTCCGATGAAGGAGAGTCCATCACCTTCACAGGTCATCTATATACCGGTATATATAAATGTTCCCATTGCGTGTATGCCGGAAACCTATGTTCTCCGTACCCGCTGCACCAAACAGCATCAAATTAGGACAAAGCGTAACTTGACCATCAAGGAAGGATCTGGCATAATAAAAATTAAAAAAAAAACCACACCTGTCATACCTAAAATAAAGGATAAAGGGGGGGAGTGGCACACCTATTATACCTCACCAGCAAAAGGAATGAAGACTCCAACAGCATCCAACAGAAAAGCGGGTCGCCTGTCGACATCATCAGACCTGGCCAGAGCAACAATGCCTGTGCCCTCACCTAAAATGGCCGCCGCAGCTTCGCATGCGCCGAGGGAAAAAAAAAACCACGGAGCAGGAGGCATGCCTGAGAGGTCGCACTGAGTAAGACCAGCTCTGAGGGGATTGTGTTGCTGGGGTGCGTGATTTTGGGACTGGGGTGCAGGAGAATGCTCTTTAAGGTCGCCAGTGCCCTCACCTAAAATGGCCCCCGCAGCTTCGCATGTAAAATGCATCTCTGGGTTATTTGTGGGGCACAGGAATTAGTTAATTTCCCCCCAAAAAATATAGTCTGGCCTACCACATGATCTGAGGGAAAGTGGACCGGCCCACGGCTGAAAAAGGTTGCTGACTCCTGCTCTAAAGGGACAGGGAAGAATGAAAACAGGAGCTTCCAGAATATTCTTGGGGTCAGGAGAATTTAAAAAAAAACCAACAACAACCACAGCAACGCGTGGCCGGGCCAGCTAGTATAATTATAAAATTGTAGAGCTGGAAGGGATCCAAGGGTCATTTAGTCCAACCCCCGGCAATGCAGGAATCTCAACTAAAGCATCCATGGCAGGTGGCCATCCAACCTCAACCTGCCCCCCAATGAAGATCATTTTTTAAACAAGAACAAAACCTACCGTCCGAGGGTGTCAGTTCCACAGTTGAACAGCTCTTACCCTCAGAAAGCTCTTCCTAATGTTTAGTTAGCATCTCTTGTCATTTGAATCCTTTGGTTTGGTTCCTAGGCAGGAGAAAACAAGCTTGCTCCATCTTCCATGTGTCAGCGCTATAGATATGTGAACGTGGCTCTCTCATCTCTCAGTCTTCTCTTCTCCAGGTTAAACATCTCCAAGTCCATCAGCTGTTCAAATGACCACTCATCGGAGGCAGACTGACCATGAGTGTGTCTGCTGTGCCTCCCCGTCACTCTCCGTGAGCTGACCCCCCTCATCAGCTGCTCTTTGGAGCTAAAACTTACACAAGCAATAAGAACATGAATAGAAAGTGGAGTTGGTGGGACTGGCCAAATGCCCCATCCACTGAGGAAGGAAGGCTGGGTCTTTCAGACTCCACACTCTGTGACCTGCTAAGCAAACCTGTGCTCTTGAGTCGCCATGAAGGGATGCAGGGATGCCGTCTCACAGGACTTACCTGGGTGGAGGTGCAAGTGGTGGTCACACGTGTGTCGTAGATGGTGTTGCTGTCATTGGCGTCGTATGTTGATGTCTCCATCTTGGGCGGCAAGGTGATGTGTTGAATCGGAGGGAGAGGCCGGTCCGTGCCATTGCCAAAAGCCTGGATGGCATTTCCTGGAGAGGGAAACAGACAGCTTTACTGAAGGAACAACAAAAGCTCCTCCTCGACATCGCCTCCATGCCCTTTCCTTTTTTTTTTTTTTAATAAGAATTTATCGGATTTCAACAATGTGCATACACAAAATACAAATACAAACACTACAAAAACTACAAAACAAAATACACACAAACAAAATACTTATTTATCTATCCTTATCCTCTTTAAAATCCTAAGTTTGGGACTTCCTCGCATCCTCTCCTCTGCGTTCATTTCCAATCCTCTTTAGTAACTTTGTAACTTTATAAAATCTACTTTCTTACACCTAATCTTAATCTTACAATTATAATCAACATATTTTAAATCTTATTCTTATCAAACATCTCAACTTCTTTTGTCTTCTCTTAACTTAACTTTATTACACTGTAGCCTATATTCCTTCTGATTCCAATTTCAGATATTAAAAAAATAACACATCTTATCAAGTACCTAAATGTTTCTTTAAAACAGTGAGCAACAGACATGAGAGTGCAGAGGTGATGGAAGAAACCTCCATCCCCTTTCCTATCAGGCTTCCCTGTTGGGGACCCACCCCTCTCGACTGGTCCATTGCTTCCTGCAAGTGTTCTGCAGCCCGACATGAATGCGATATCTATATACATATAAATGTTCAAGATGGGTGCACGGATGCGAAGGCCTTGCTCCATAACCGCTTGACCAGTTGCCTTCAAATTTGGACACAACATTCCTTGGCCATATGGGAAGGTTCCTAAGTACCTAGATTGCAAAAAATATCACACCTTTCTCAGGTAAATCCGTGAATTTGTGCAAAAAAACCAGCGCCCTCCAGTGGACGTCAAAGGAACACACGGTTTACAACAACAGACTTCAGAAGAGGGTGGGAGGGGGAGCGGAACTTGAGGTCACCTCAGGCAATAGGCTGTTGGCGGGGGGGGGGGGGGCCGAGTCAACTTTTAGCTACCACCGCCATAACAACTCCTTGCCTCAGGCTCGGCCAATTCCCATTTTAAAACAGTGAGCAACGGACATGAGAGTGCGGAGGTGACGGAACAAATCACAGCACAGGAGTTCAACAGAACAAGCTGTGGAGAGCCAGGCGAAACCGGGGGGGGGGGCGGCGGCAGAGAGAAGGGAGGCAGGAGATCAACACAGTTTCGGAGTAACCACGGAGAGTGTGGGGGAGGGGAACAAATCACGCCACGTGAGTGGGAGGAAGACGAAAACCGGGGGGGGGGACTGAGAGGAGGCAGGCAGAAGTTCATCAGGATAAGCTGTGGGAAACCAGGTGAAAACGGGAGGGAAAAACTGAGAGGAGGCTGGCTTAAGTTCATCGGGATAACGTGTGGGAAACCAGGCGAAAACGGGGGGGGGAGGGAAGACTGAAATGGGGCACACGGAAGTTCGTGGCCATAAGCTGTGGGAAACCAGGCGAGAACGGGGGGGGGGGGAAGAGCCACAGCAAGGTGTGGCCGGGCCAGCTAGTAATGAATGTAACCACAGGAGACGGCAACGGCGACCAACTGGATGCCTTGAAAAAGAGGATTAGGCAAATTCATGGAGGAGGGGGCTAGCGAGAGCTACTAGGCATGCATGAAGGCTAAGCTCTGCCTTCACAGTTGGAAGCAGCAAGGCTTCCGAATTCCAGTTGCTGGAAGCTCTTGTGCTCAGATCCTGCTTGCAAGTTTCTCAAAAGTGGCACATGGTATGGAGTCCACTTGTGAGAGCAGGATGCTGGACTCGATGGGCCATAGGCCTGATCACATTATGGTTAGTAGCCATCAATACCATTCCATGTGGCGCTCTCTCAGGGACACACACACACACACACACACACACACACGAGGCTCCACAGTGTTTGAGAACAGCGTTAATCTCCCTCTGGCCAACTTCTACTCTGGGCACCACAGAATGACTTACGCAGGCAGGGGTTTTCCGTGAAGTCCTTCAGGAACTTCTCACACTCTTCCTCCATGTTGCCACTGCCCTGGCAGGAGCACGACGGCGACACAACGAGGTTGGCAGTGCTGGAGTCGACATAGTTGGGTGTCATGTCTAACCCTGTCCAAGAAGGGAGAGGGTAAAGCTTGAGTCTGCCGCCTCCTACTCACAGAGGGATGGGCAAATGCCACTTTCTTTGTAATTCCTTTCTCAAAACCCTGCCCCATTTGTCCAGCGCACATCAGGTACTGGACCCCCAGGGTTCAATTTAAGCATCAGTGTGTATCTCAGAGACCCAGTTCTTTATTGTGAGAGATTGCAGTCAAACAGAACTAAGCATGACTCCTAGTTAGTACATGAAGGGGTTAAGGAGTACGTTGTATTGCTAGATAGACTCAGTTAAGTCATGCCCCTCTCCAAAGAGGAAACAAAGATTCTTTCCTCCTCCTTTCAGCCATGTGCTTAAGCAACCTCTACACTTAGAGCACATGTCTGACTCTGGCTGTATTTTCTACCCAAGACTATTTTGCCTGTATTATCCTTGCATGGAACAATGCATGACTGAGACCTTGCATCTGCAAGCAGAGCATTTTTAACCCACTTAACATATAATTGTGGAGTTGGAAGGGACCCCAAGGGTCATCTAGTCCAACCCCTTGCAGTGCAGGAACCTCAACTAAAGCATCCTCTACAGATGGCCATCCAGCCTCTGCTTAAAAATGCCCAATGAAGAAGATTCCACCACCTCCTGGGGGAATCCATTCCATTGTTAAACAGCTCTTACTGTCAGAAAGTTCTTCCTGATAATTACCACATTTTTCGCTCCATAGGGCACACTGGACCATAGGGCACACCTCGTTTTTAGAGGAGGAAACAAGAAAAAAAAAATATTTTTCTGGTTTTCCTCCTCTAAAAGCCCTGTTTTTTTGAGGATCAGCTAAAAGTTTTGCAGCTTTTTTTTGCAAAGGGAAAAGCCCTGTTTTTTGAGGATCAGCTAAAAGTTTTGCAGCTTTTTGCAAAGGGAAAAGCCCTGTTTTTCTGAGGATCAGCTAAAAGTTTTGCGGCTTTTTTGCAAAGGGAAAAGCCCTGTTTTTTTAGGATCAGTTAAAAGTTTTGCAGCTTTTTTGCAAAGGGGGAAAAGCAAAGAGGAAAAGCCCCGTTTTTATGGGGTTCAACTCACATTTCTGCAGCTTCTAAAGGAAAGGGAGCCTTTTCTACAGTTTCCAGACAGATAATCTAATTGTCCAGTCACATGTCGCTGGGGAAACAAACAACCTCCCTCTGCAGCACATTCAACAAAGGAGGGCGAGGCTGAAAGGGAGCCGGGGACTCTTATCTCTCTCCCGATCTCTTGCTGCTCAGCTGCTGAGCGGAGTCCTTTCAACACCCCCTTTTCTCTTTGTAAAATAAAAAGCATGATCCTCTTTTGGCCTTTGGGCAATTCAGCTCCAGGGACCACCATTCGCTCCATAAGACGCACAGATATTTCCCCTTACTTTTTAGGAGCAAAAAAGTGTGTCTTATGGAGCGAAAAATACGGTAGAAAGAATCTCCTTCCTTGTAACTTGAATCCATCGGTTCGTGTCGTACCCTTCAGAGCAGGAGAAAACAAGCTTGCTCCATCTTCCAAGCCCTTGGGATATTTGAAGATGCCTATCATATCCCTTCAGATGGTCTTTTCATTGCAAGAGGGGCAGGAAGAGGTCAGCTGCTGTGTGCAGCTAATTGGGATAAGAAAGCTCCACGAACCTACATTCCTAATGCTGTCCTGCTGCACAAGCTGTGACTTGATTTTAGACTCTGCTGCAGCTCTCAGTGTGCTAGCCCTGGGTTTGACGTGTGTGGCAATGGACGGCAACTACCAAAACGTCACCCTGCGTGGGGGGAAACCACCCACACAATGTGCTTGGTGAGGACAGTTGGGGTGGGGCAGCAGATCCAAACATCCTTTTTTCCCTCCCTTGCCACCTTAATGTATCAGGGCTCCCTGCCTCCAGTAGCCTCAGGTAGGAACAGAGGAGGCAGGGAGGCAAAACGCCTTGGGCCAGCCCCATTCAGTACATTCACAGCGGGGTAACATGCAATTCTATATTGGATTTTCTTCCTGTATCAGATTACACATGGTTCAGTAAAAACTGATTTTGGGGGTGGGGTGGGGAGCGTACAAGCCACTATTTTAATGAGGAAGATTACAGAGTCCAACTGTAGAGCTGGAAGGTGTGGGATATTCACGGAGGCAGGAGAGGATATATTGTTTAATAATATTCTTCCTAACTTGTGCTAGGAAGTTCTGTAATTTAGCAGAGTTTTACATTCCCCTTTTAAACGCACAGCAGTTAGCTTGTTGCAAGTTTGTTTAAGATTCTCAATATAAGATTCCTGGAAATTTTCCTTATATCCCTCTTAAAAAGAATAGACACGACACAATCTTGTGTAAACTATATAAAAGAAGTTTACTCACACATTCAGTTCACAGGTGGATCCCTGAAGGCAGACTTGACTTACAAAAGTATATACATGTGGAACTATCCCATATGCAGATAGTCTCCAACAGAGCATCTCTAGCTAAAAAGCTGCTGGTCTTGCAACGGAGAAGGCGAAGAGAAGAAAGAGGGGGGGCTGCGTGCTCTGTGCTTTTGTGACCTGCACAGGTAAGGTCATGCCCACCTCTAGTCACATGCTAAAGGAAGTTTGTCCCAGCCCAGGAGGAAACAGGAAGTTCCGACTGGCTAGACCAAACATCCCCTTGCATGTCCACTCTAGGAATACTAGGAATGTTGTATTTGACTGCTATCTATGTATCACAAAAGGGACCCCAAGTGTTATCTAGTCCAAGCCCCTGCAACGCAGGATGTCATGTGGACGCTGCCAAAAATAAAAAAAATGAAAGACTCAACAAGCAGTTTCAACTCAGCATTAGCTCCAGTGTGGATGAGACCATTAATGCCACTCACCTATTAGGCCTGCGTAGGAACCAAGACAAGCCTGGTAATTGTCCCCAGGGCAGCTGGTCAGCGATTGGAAAGAGGCTTGGCAATTCGTGTGGAAATCTGCCAGTCTTGACCTGGTGACAAAGACAAGGGAGGAAAGGGGAAGGAAAGTTAAAATACTGCCCTGTTCAAGAAGTAAAAGGTAAAGGGACCCCTGACCATTAGGTCCAGTCATGTCTGACTCTGGGGTTGTGGCGCTCATCTCATGTTACTGGCCGAGGGAGCCAGCGTACAGCTTCCGGTCATGTGGCCAGCATGACAAAGCCGCTTCTGGTAAACCAGAGCAGCGCATGGAAACACCATTTACCTTCCCACCGGAGCGGTACCTATTGATCTACTTGCACTTCTTGCTTTCAAACTGCAAGGTTGGCAGGAGCAGGGACCGAACAGGAGCTCACCCGATCGCGGGGATTCGAACCACCAACCTTCTGATCGGCAAGCCCTAGGCTCTGTGGTTTAGACCACAGCGCCACCCGCGTAGCAAGTTGTTTAAGAGAGTTGGGGTGGAGGGAAGAGAGAGGAGATTAAGGGAACCATGGTATTGCCAAATCCTGGAAGACCTTTAATCTTAGTGCCGTGGTACCTTGGTTGTCAAACTTAATCAGTTCCGGAAGTCCATTCCAAAACCAAGGCGTGCTTTCCCATGGAAAGTAACGCAAAATGGATTAATCCGTTCCAGACTTTTAAAAACAACCCCTAAAAGAGCCATTTAACATGAATTTTACTATCTAATGCAGGGGTCAATTTTACTATCTAATGCAGCAAATTTTTCAGCAGGGGGCTGGTCCAATGTCCCTCAGACCTTGTGGGGGGGGGTTGACTGTATTTGGGGGGGAATGAACAAATTCCTATGCCCCACAAATAACCCAGAGATGCATTTTAAATAAAAAGGACACATTCTACTCATGTAAAAACATGCTGATTCCCGGACCGTCCGCAGGCCTGATTTAGAAGGCGACTGAGCCACATCTGGCCCGCCCGGGCCTTAGTTTGACTACCCATGATCTGACGAGACCACTGATCCATAAAATGAAAGCGATAAACAACGTACTGCAGTCACACAATCAATCAGTCAGTAGCTGAACTGGATTCCACACAGTCACAAAAACAAGAGAGACGCAAAAACAGACAGACCTCAGCGTAACACTCAAAACGGAAGCGTGGAACTCAAAACGGAGCACGTTCGGCTTCCGAAAAAAGTTTGCAAACCAGAACACTTCCTTCCTGGTTTCCAGTGTTTGGGTTCCAAGTTGTTTGAGTACCAAGGCGTTTGAGAACCAAGGTACCACTGTAATTTGGATTGATGGTTTGCAAATGGTCCTTCTTGAAAGGGTATCTCATAAACAAAGTAGCTAAAGGGCAAGGTTCGATTGGCCTTTTTTTTGCTATATATAATAGTCATAGAATTGCTGATTTGAAGGACTTCCGGCGAGGTCGCCATCACGGCGGTCGTGGGTTGCCTCGGCAGTGAGGCGACCCATCCAGCCCGGGGGTTGGAGCCCTGCCACCGCTACGCGGGGCTCCGGTGAGGCACGGGAAGAGCGTCCCGTGCCTCGGGCTCCCCGGCGGGCCCGCTAAGCTACGCGCCCTTCCCTCGCTCCCCCTGTAAAGGGGGAGTGGGGGTGAAGGGAATGCGGAGCTGGGCCATTAGGGGAAATGCCCCAACCGGGCGGAAAAGCGGCGAGAACCGGCCGTGGTGAGCGAGACGTTCTACCTGAGAGAGATGAAAGGAAAAGAAGCTGAGGGTCGTAAGTACTTAATTGGATTAACTGCTGAGTTCAAAGACTTAACGACTTAACGACCCTGGAGGCTGCAGACAAAGGCAGACCGCCTGTCTCCCTTCGGAACTGAGAAAAATAACAGATAGTGATGCTGTTGCTATTGAATGGATACATTGTTAAGACTTTTTGAGGAGTGAGACTTTATAGATCTCCCCTGGGGGAGGAAGAGGATGGAAAATATTCCTTTTGAAAGTTTTAGTCTTTGCGTCCCGGTTTCAGAGAAAATGGCCGCGAAAACTCTGAACCGAAGTGGAAAAGTACTGAGTACTGTTACATTGAAATAGAAACTGAAATTTGATACCTATGCCCATCCTCACCATGCTGGGCTATGTTTTTGAAATTGTTTTGGACTCTGAACTAACTGATGAAGAAAGGATTATTTTACTGGAACTGGAATTGATTAATCGGAAATTGAAGGTTTTGAGTGGGGGTTTGAAGGAAAATATATTTCCCACAGAGGAGACCTTCCAGATACTCGACACTATGGAAGAATGTCTGGGCAAAGAGTTGAAGGAGTTGTTTGAAAAATTGAGTGAGTTGGCATGGCGATCCCTGGAAAAAGGAGCGTTTCTCGGTGGTGGCAGCTCGAGAACGGCAAGGAATGTTATATCCAGCCCCCGAGGTGTGAGCTCGGGAGCGATGGTCAAGAAATTAAGATATTTACAAATAGAAGAATGCAGCATTGAATGGGAGAAGCCGAGAGATGAACAGTGTATCCTGATACTCGATGCAAAGATGGTTGGGGACGGTGTCTGGCTGGTCTGGCCCTGTGGACGTATAAGAAAAAAGGACAATCCGAGGAGCGGTTCCGGTGAAAGACGGAGAAGGACACTAGACAGAGGGGGGATAGGGTGAACTTTACTAAGTATAAAATATAAATGCTTTGTTATGGTAATCTGAAATTGGAAGGTTAAGACTGTAAGCTTTATTTTAATTTTTAATAAGAAAAGGGATATGCTGAAACTTTTTGATATTAGCAACAGTTTAAGGGAAGAAGAATAATTTAGATTTAATATAAGAGCAATTTGTTAAGACCCAAAGAATTGTTATTAAGATTGTGGTTTAAGGTTCGAATTGTATTAAGTGAATAAAATTTTTCGAGAAAGGATGTTATTAAAGTAGAATAATGGATATAAAACTGAAGGAGAGAGGGTGGGGGAAGTCAATTGTTAAGATTTGGAACTAGAAGATTTTCTTAAGTGAGGAAATAAGAAGAATTGTATTTGTGTTTGTATTTGATTTATATATGTGGGTGTGGGTGTGGGTTATGTTTTGTTATGAAAATGACAATAAATTCTTATTAAAAAAAAAAAAAGAATTGCTGATTTGAAAGGGACCCCAAATATTGTCTAGCCCAATTCCCTGCAATGCAGGAATCACAGCTAAACCATCCCTGACAGATGTCCAACCACTGATTAAGAAGCTGAAATGAAGGAGAGTTCACCGCCTTCCAAGGGAGTCCATTCCACTTTCGAACCATAAGAAAGTTCATTCATATGGCATGATTTTATTTCTTATACAAATATTGAGGCACATGGTTGGTCAGTGCCACCAGCATATGCAAATGTCTGACTCATTTAAGCCTACACAAAATTTGGACACTTTTTTTAATGTTTTATTTGCAGCTTTGGACACATCTACACAGCTGCAAATAAAACATTAAAAATGTGTTGTAAAGTGCAATGTACAAATGTGACACTAGGTGGCGATAGGGAGCTATGCAAAATTCAATGCATTTTTCAAAACTTTTTTAAGAAAAAAAAGCATGTTCACTGTGTTTTTTTAAATATGTGTGTAGATTCTACCTTTTATTCTCGGTAATGATGGAACTCACAGATGGAGAATACTTTTATTTTTATAAATCTTTTTGGGTTTTTTAAAAGGAATATTTTTGTGAGTTAATACTTTATTATCCCTTTGGAGCTGTGTTGTATCTTTAACTATGATGTCTGCTTTGCAAGGTTCAAATTAGATGACTCTTTGGCTCCCTTTCCATCTCTACATTTCTATGATTTTATTATCATTGTACTTTTGTCCTTGCAGGCTTTATGGTTTGCATTTCTGACTCTCTCTCTTTTTGCCTTTTTTGTTACGTTTGCACTTTTGGCTGTAGTTCGCAAATCAATAAAACAGAATAAAGAATGAAGAATAAAGGCAGTCAAGGGTCTGAACAGCTGCAGGAGGTGGTCATCATGTCACAACTCATATTCCCAAACCTTTTGTGGCTCTTCCTGGACCTCACACTCTGAGTAAGAGAAGGCAGAGAAAGCTGCCAGGAAGATCTATGTCCGAGATGACCACAGAGGCGTGAAGACCATCACCCAGGGAAGCACAGAAACTAGAGCTGGGCTGAAATGACTCACAGCTTTTCATAAATTTTTCTGGCAGTGCAAAAAAGAAAAAAGAAGAAAAAAAGCCACCCTTAGCATTTGCTCCCCACGTCCTTCTTGTGAAATTGTGCACTTCCTTCGTTGACAACTGGCTGTCTTTTCTCTCAGTTAACCCTCAGTGACATCTTCACGCGGCCAAATTGAATTGGCTTTGCAGTGTTGTGGCATCTCGATCTCTGCATGAATCGTAGAACGGCAGGGTTTGGATGGGACCGTGGGGTGTGAAACACAGAGCAGTCAAATACAACATTCCTAGAGTGGACATGTTTAGAGATGAAGAGGGATGTTTGTCCAGCCAGTAGATAAACTTCCTGTTTCCTCCTGTGCTGGGACAAAACTTCCTCTACATGTGACCAGAGGTGGGCATGACTTTACCTGTGCAGGTAGCAAAAGCACAGGACTGGCCTTTGACAAGGTGGCCCATGATATTCTTGTAAAGAAGCTGGTAAAATGTGGGCTAGACAATGCTACCATTCAGTGGATTTGTAACTGGCTGAGTGACCGAACCCAAAGGGTGCTCATCAATGGCTCCTCTTCATCCTGGGGAGAAGTGACTAGTGGGGTGCCACAGGGTTCTGTCTTGGGCCCAGTCTTATTCAACATCTCTATCAATGACTTGGATGATGGGATTGAGGGCATCCCGATCAAGTTTGCAGATGACAACAAATTGGGAGAGGTGGCTAATACTCCAGAGGACAGGATCACACTTCAAAATGACCTTAACAGATTAGAGAACAGGGCCAAAGCAAACAAGATGAATTTTAACAGGGAGAAATGTAAAGTACTACACTTGGGCAAAAAAAAATTGAAAGGCACAAATACAGGATGGGTGACACCTGGCTTGAGAGCAGTACATGTGAAAAGGATCTAGGAGTCTTGGTAGACCATAAACTTGACATGAGTCAACAGTGTGATGCAGCAGCTAAAAAAGCCAATGCAATTCTGGGCTGCATCAATAGGAGTATAGCATCTAGATCAAGGGAAGTAATAGTACCACTGTATTCCGCTCTGGTCAGACCTCACCTGGAATACTGTGTCCAGTTCAAGAAGGATACTGACAAGCTGGAACCTGTCCAGAGGAGGGCAACCAAAATGGTCAAAGGCCTGGAAACGATGCCTTATGAGGAACTGCTTAGGGAGCTGGGTATGTTTAGCCTGGAGAAGAGAAGGTTAAGGGGTGATATGATAGCCATGTTCAAATATATAAAAGGATGTCATATAGAGGAGGGAGAAAGATTGTTTTCTGCTGCTCCAGAGAAGAGGACACAGAGCAATGGATTCAAACTACAAGAAAGAAGATTCCACCTAAACATTAGGAAGAACTTCCTGACAGTGAGAGCTGTTCAACAGTGGAATTTGCTGCCAAGGAATGCTTTGATGGTGTTTCCTGCTTGGCAGGGGGTTGGACTGGATGGCCCTTGTGGTCTCTTCCAACTCGATGATTCTATGATCTCTCTCTTCTCCATGTTGCTTTCATCGAAGAAGCACTAGCCTGAGATGCTCTCTTGGCTTCCAGCCAAGAGAGGACAAAGGAACTATCCCCTTATGGGATAGATTCCACATGTATATACTTTGTAACTCAAGTCTGCCTTCAGGGATCCTCTTGTGAACTGAATGAACCTGTGAGTAAACTATTTTATACTTTTTATAGTAAACTGTGTCGTGTCTATTCTTTTTAAAAGGGAATAAAGGGGAATTACCAGGAAACTTATTTTAGAGGCTTTATGCAAGCCTGGCAAAACGTTATCCACCATGTAAGTTTGAAGGGGGAACGTTACTCTGCTTAATTGTAGAACTTGTTAACGCAAGGATATAAATAAAAATATATATCCTCTTCTGCCTCCCTGAACATTCCCACAGGGACCCCAAGGGCCATCTAGCTAGCCCAACCCCCTGCAATGCAGGAATCACAGCTAAGGAACCTGGCAGATGGCCAACCAACCTATCTTTAAAAACCTCCAACGAAGGAGAGGTCACCGTCTCACGAGTGAGTCCACTCCACTGCACAACAGCTCTTACCATCAGGAAGTTCTTCCTAACGTTTAGACACAGTCGCCTATATCCTTTTCACACATACTGTTGCCAAACCAGGTGTCTCCCCCCCCCCACATTCTCTATTTGTGGATCTCACTGTTCCTGTCTAAGTGTAGGACTTTACGTTTAAAACCTATTGGTTTTGAACCAATAAATAACCGCTCGTAATTCAGCCCGCCTGCCTGGAGGAAGCCTTTTAATCTGTGTGCCTGGGGAGTATGTGCGTTTCATTTTGCTGGCTTTGGCCTCACAGCTCTCTCTTCCCCCATCCTATCAAGAAAGAAACTTGCACCCCCGTTTAATCCAGATAACACTGAACCCCCTTTTAATGTGTCCAGCAAATGTATGGCGTGTATTGTGGAGCGACCAGTTTAACTACGTGGTTTGGTGGAGAAGCACCCCTTTCTGCCCAAATCTTCCAACAATTCAGCCTGTTGGCATTTCATGGGCACATCGTCGTCTTCACAGCTACACAGGGCAGGCTGGCAATGATAAAATCCTGGCATGCATTGCCGAGTTTGACATGTTCTCTCTGCCTCTCGCTGGAGCCTGGGCATGCTGGTGTCTTGCGGCATCTCCTTCTGGAAAGCTGGCTTGTTCTGGGCAGGTAATGAAGCAAGAGAATCGATGGGTTTTCACCCTTCTTCACTTTGAGGGAGGCTCCAGGGTGGGGGTGGGGAGGGTGTTGTGGCCGCGGCAGGAGAAAAGGGGAGCCGTTTCATTTTCAGCCCCTTCGTGGAGCCAGGCTGGGCACCAGCAAGACACTGCTTATCTTTCTTAGTGGGTGGTGCAAACTACTATTCCGGATAACCCTTTTTAGGGGGTAGGGGCAGTAGGGGTGAGTTTATGGAAATAAAATGCCTGGGAACCACTGAGAGGTAAATATCTACCATATACAGTTGGTATAAAGATTTCTGGCATCACGCTTGCGAAGAAGAAGAAGAAGAAGAAGAAGAAGAAGAAGAAGAAGAAGAAGAAGAGGAGGAGGAGGAGGAGGAGGAGGAGGAGGAGGAGGAGGAGGAGGAGTTTGGATTTGATATCCCGCTTTTCGCTACCCGAAGGAGACTCAAAGCGGCTAACATTCTCCTTTCCCTTCCCCACAACAAACACTCTGTGACGTGAGTGGGGCTGAGAGACTTCAGAGAAGTGTGACTAGCCCAAGGTCACCCAGCAGCTGCATGTGGAGGAGCGGAGACACGAACCCGATTCCCCAGATTACGAGTCTACCGCTCTTAACCACTACACCACACTGGTTCTCTGCGAGAGACGTTCAGCACCTGCATAGGATAAAGCTACCTAAATACTAAGGAAGCTTCTTCTTGTTTTGCTCCTCGGCTGAGACCTGCTTTGTCCAGGGTGGCGGGTAGAATTATGAATGGTTACTTCTTTGTTTAACCATGGGCTAAAGGAAGCAAACAAAGAATAAGCAATATTCCAGGTGGAATATATGGCTTGGTTCTTATATGGCTTAAATCAAGGCTATCTGAAATACTCTGTTCCCTCATAAGAACCTGCCCTAGTTTTGAGGTCTTCGGGAGAGTCCCTTCTCTCGGTCCTGCCAACCTCCCAGGCACACTTGGTGGGGACGCAGGAGAGGGCCTTCTTGGTGGCTGCTCCCAGACTTTGGAACTCCCTCCCTAGAGAAGCCAGACTGGCTCCCTCCTTGCTGTCCTTTTGCTGGCAGCTGAAGACTTCCCAAAATGGCATTTGGGAACTGACTGCTTTTAAGGAAGGAGCTGGCACCATGCTTCTCTCTCTCTCTCTCTGTATAAATGTTATTGTTTTTTAATGACCCCCCTGTCTTTTAAGCTGTTCTTATTTTGATCTATAAGCAGCCTTGAGGTCTGTGTCAAGGGAAAAGGTGGGGTATAATCAATCAATCAATCAATCAATCAACCCTCTGGTGTAAACCTGGAGAAAGAGTACATGTTGTATTTTCACAGATTCATTCCCTGGGTAGATATCTCAATGCTCAGGTTCTGCTGCATCCCCGATCACAGGATCAGAGTCGGTCAATTGCCCCAGGAAGTGTCACAAGCTCGTTGCCAACAAGGAGAGAAATTTGTCACACACACCAACACACCCCACCGCGTCCTGCTCCTGGCTTGTAGCATCCTCCAAGGCAAATGTTATTCTTTGCACAATACATGACAGGCCAGCTGGTAATCTTTGCGTAATATCCAAGCCAGATGTCGCTCTTTCCATTAGGCACAATGAATTCACAGTCATTGGATGAGATTTTAACTGCCAGGAATAAACCTTCCTGGAGCCATTCCAGGGCTTCTCAGGTTTCCGTCTTTCAAGTGACTCGGTCGGGAGCCCTGGGGCCAAGTCCCTGGGTGTGGTGGCATGGAGAAGTCAAGCCAAGCTGCCACTGAAGCACTCCTGGGGCAGGTAGGTGGTCCTGTCCGGGCTTCAAAGCTGAAGGGGGACCTGGCTGAGGTTCTGGAAAACGGGATTAACGCTGAAGGGAGGCCAGGAGAAGAGTCCAAAAACTTGGTTGGGTTCCTTTCCTGAAATACTTTTGAGAAAGGTATAAAGAAAAACAGATGAAAAACGCAGGCTGGCTTCCAAGGGCTCCATTTCAAAATTAAATCTCCCAGTTGTTCCTCTTTGATGAACTCATTACATGAATGTACTTTCCTTCTGGAGCCATTTGACTTGGCCGGGACACGCTGAGAATGTCTCCTTGGCAAACGAAGAGCACACATCGCTCAAAGTGTCTGGATCCCTGGGCCTCTGTCATGGGACGGGGCCATGATCAAGCGCTGGCCTAATCCACAGAACCCCCTGAGCTTCCTGTGGCATTAATTTTTATTTATTGATTGCATTTCTGCCCCACCTTTTTCTCCAAGAAGCTGAAGATGGCCCACGTGGTTCTCTCTCCCTCCACATTTTATCCCCCAGAAAACCCTGTGAAGTAGGCTAGGCTGAGAGGCACTGACTGGCCCAAGGCCACCCAGTGGGCTTCATGGCTGAGTGGGGACATTGGAACCCTGGTCTCTCCCTAGTCCAACCACTACACAACACTGGCTCTCAACCATGGAGCCAGACAGGAGTTGAAGCTACAATCTCCTTGTCCATAGTCAGATACGTTATCCCTTACAACACTGATCCAGCTCAGCCCAGGCCTGGGTTTCAAAGCATGCCTGGAGAAGAAGAAGAAGAAGAAGAAGAAGAAGAAGAAGAAGAAGAAGAGGAGGAGTTTGGATTTGATATCCCGCTTTTCACTACCCAAAGGAGTCTCAAAGCGGCTAACATTCTCCTTTCCCTTCCAGTGTGGTGTAGTGGTTAAGAGCAGTAGACTCGTAATCTGGGGAACCGGGTTCGTGTCTCCACTCCTCCACATGCAGCTGCTGGGTGACCTTGGGCTAGTCACACTTCTCTGAAGTCTCTCAGCCCCACTCACCTCACAGAGTGTTTGTTGTGGGGGAGGAAGGGAAAGGAGAATGTTAGCCGCTTTGAGACTCCTTCGGGTAGTGAAAAGCGGGATATCAAATCCAAACTCTTCTTCTTCTTCTTCCTCCCCCACAACAAACACTCTGTGAGGTGAGTGGGGCTGAGAGACTTCAGAGAAGTGTGACTAGCCCAAGGTCACCCAGCAGCTGCATGTGGAGGAGCGGAGACGCGAACCCGGTTCCCCAGATTACAAGTCTACCGCTCTTAACCACTACACCACACTGGCTCTCAAAGTGCTCTGTGCATGTGCTGATTTGCAGATGTGCAAGCGCACAGCAGAAATAATTAACTAGGCATTTGCAATCAAATAATGGAAGAGCAAGTCTAGAGCGGAGGTGTCAAGGGGGAGGAGACCTGGAGAATTAAGCAGCAGGTGCATTAAATGAGGGTGCAGAGAACCATGTATGCTACCTTGAGCTCCTTGGAGAAAAAGGTGGGCTATAAATGAAATCAATCAATCAATCAATCAGTAATACTGGGGATCACAATGCTGGCTATTTACCACTTAACACCTAACCATAATCAGAGGAGTAAATGGCTTGTGGGCATCCAGTGAAGCCGAGTGTCAGAACATTCAGGACAGATGAGAAAGTCCTTCACGCAGCATGTCGTTAATCTCTGGAACTCCCTCCCACAGGAGGCAGTGATGGTCATCAACCTAGATGGCTTTAAGAGAGGTTAGACAGAAATTAATGGAGCCAGGCCACTAGCTTCAACTGCGGGAAACCACAGGAGGGGAGAGGGCTTTTGTGCATGAATCCTGATTGCAGGCTTCCCAGAAGAGGCATCTGGTTGACCACTGGGAGAACAGGATGCTGCACTAGATGGGCCACCAGCCTGATCCAGCAGGCTCTCCTTATGTTCATATGCTTAAGAGTTCTTATGCTTGTCCAAGACCTGCAAGTATCTGCAGAGTCCCTAGAGGCACCAGAAGTAAAGGGCTGAGGGGAGCTGGGTGTCTGGAAGGAGAGGACAATTACAGAATGGATTTCATTTGGCAAATTTAGACAGGCTGACTTGGAGAGATTCTATCTTCCAGAAGTATTGGCTCGGTGGAGACCAACATTTGGAGTAGCCCTGGTCTTAAGGTTCTGTGTAGTTGTTCATTAATTGATATTAATTTTTGTATCTTTATCTTAGAAATTATTGTGATTTATGTGGGAATTGTTCAAACTGTGTATTTTTTGATGTCTGCTTGTTTATGACTACTTTTGGGACATTTTAATTATGTACTTGCATGGCCAAACTCGGCCCTCCAGATGTTTTGGGACTACAATTCCCATCATCCCTGACCACTGGTCCTGTTAGCTAGGGATGATGGGAGTTGTAGTCCCAAAACATCTGGAGGGCCAAGTTTGGCCATGCCTGGTTTAAAGTATGGAAAGGTGGCATACAAACAAAATTATGTATGCATGCATGTATTAAAACGCACACACTCAAAACGTACACATTAAAATGCACACCTTTAGGTGGGATTATCTGGACTGTTCCCATGAAAGTCCATGAACCACACGTGTGGATTTCTTTTCATCACAAGGCAAGCCAAAATGGCAAATAGAATTGAGAACGGCAGCCCATTAAAAAAACAACTATAAAATCCACAAGGAACATTAAGTGAGTTTCTTATTTTATACAGAGGAAGGTAATTGAGCCAACTGTTCAAACGGATGTTTTGGGAGCCTCCAAAACTGAGAGAGAGAGAGAGAGGGAGAGAGAGGGGGGGAGGGAGTCTGCTGAACTGGCACAATCGCTTTGGCCTTTTGCTTCCCTCCTTCACAAAAAGCTCCTGCCAAAAAAAATATCTCCTTTCTAGTCACCTTGTTCCGCATCTTCCTAGGAAGAAGCCTTTCCTTTGGGGAATGTAGGCCATGAAGAAACGTAACCTTTCCCAGAGATGTCATCTGTGTAGCCCTCTATTCACTTCAGGGTCTCTCTTAATGCCCTGACCTTTGAAAGACACGTGTCTATTTTGTCTGTCTATCCTTGCAGTAAACTGCATCCAAGTCCCTTAGACTATAGTTCTAGCTCTTTCACTTTTTTGCTCCTCTCTTCTGGAAGCCTCAGTTCCCCTCTGGTCCCCGGAAACTTTGGATTCGCCTGCAACTTTTGGAAGTGTGCGCCTGCAGCAGCAAACGCAAAGGGTATGTGGTTCCAGATCCACCTTCCCCAACCTGGTGCCCTCTGGGTGTTGTGGACCGGAGGCTGATGGGAGTGATAATCTAATAGAGGTGGAGGCTACAAAGCTGAACCCGGCTGCACTCTATGGACCAATCTTGGTCTGGTCCAGCACAGGTAGATGTGTTTATCTTTTAAAAACATGATCACCTGTGCTGGATCAGACCACAGTGGGACCATAGAGTGCAGGTGGAGATTTGTCGGTGTCTATCGCACTTAGGAAGGGTCGCGGGTGGCGCTGTGGGTTAAACCACAGAGCCTAGGGCTTGCCAACCAGAAGGTCGGCGGTTCGAATCCCCGCGACGGGGTGAGCTCCCGTTGCTCCGTCCCTGCTCCTGCCAACCTAGCAGTTCGAAAGTGCAAGTAGATAAATAGGTACCGCTCCGGCAGGAAGGTAAACGGCATTTCCGTGTGCTGCTCTGGTTCGCCAGAAGCGGCTTAGTCATGCTGGCCACATGACCCGGAAGCTGTACGCCGGCTCCCTCGGCCAATAAAGCAAGATGAGCGCCGCAACCCCACAGTCGTCCACAACTGCACCTAACGGTCAGGGGTCCCTTTACCTTTTTATCTCACTTAGGAGGCCAGCCAGGGCTGGGTCAGAGAAAGCAGCAGCCAGCCAGCCACAGAGAACATCTGGCATGGCGAGACTTCTTGAAGTGAATGGGAGGTCCCCGACAGCATCTTCCATCGTTCTGGTACATTTCAATGCACCCACCGGGGGGGGGGGATTGTGCTCAAAGGCTTATGTTCCACTAGCAAAACTTCCTTTTCAAATCCCACCTCCGTATTTGCTGGTGTGATGTTTTCTTTTTAATTCATGGCGGTTAAATGCACTTGAAGAGGAGCCCCCCTCCCCATGGCATCCCTTCACCTGTGCTCAGAGGCCATGATTACCTAGCGAGGGAAGGGAAGAATTAAGGGCATGCATCATTTGATTTTAATTGAAGGACTGTTCTATCCCATTGAACTGCTAACTAAGCCGAACACAGGATTGTGTTTACATAAGCAAGCCCCGAGTCGATATAGACTTGCTGTCACGTTAAGTCAATACTTATGAAAGTTCCCTGTTTAATTATTCAGTGAGGATTGACTTATTATTGTGTTAAGATGGTGGTTAGCCTTGAGCAAAGGGAGCCGCAGAACTGAAAAAGGCTTCTTTTGGCTTTCCCCGGAATGGGCTGGGGGCTCAGAGAGAGATAGAGAGATAGAGGGTCTCTCACATCTTCAGCATCGTCAGATGCTCCTTCGGTGGTGGGGGGTGGACACACAGCTAGGGACGGGGAGAAGGAGGGCAGTTTTCCATTTTTGTATCTTTCCATTCATACATTCCCGAATCAAAGCACGACCCCAGCGAGCCTTGGAGCTGAATATCAGCCAGCTGAGATCAATGATTCCCTAACAAAAAGTCGCCAGCCTTATTTCACTTTCAGAGCTAATCGAAGAGCCTCAATTCCCCCAGATGTATTGTTCCACGCTCCCCCAGTCTCTGAGCGATGAGAGACTCCAGGGCTCCTGCATGCTTTGCCAGGGTTCAGATTCCCTGGAATGAAGGTCAGTGGAGCCTGTTGCAACTTTAGGGTATGTGGTTTTATTCACACCGACATACTGAGCATAAGATGAAGGGGTTCACAGCATCAACACCCCAGCAGACCTTTCTTCTCCATTAATCACAGCTTTGGCTCCAGCACAGAGCAAGCAGGTCTCTGTGTATCCCGCTTCTAGCTTACATCCAAGCTCAGCTCCCACAAACTACCCTGGCTATTGTTCTCCTGCCTAGCAGCTAGGTGAGGAATGACCCATCCTTTAGCTTGGAGGGTCCCAGCACTTAGTTGTAGCTCTTGCAACCTGGCTCATTCTTGGGGTGGTGATGAGGACACTTAAGTGGCCAGCTAAGGTCTTTGTCATATGAAGAAACTTATCTGACTAATTCAACAATAGAATCCTTTATTAGATTCTGACCCTTGCTGACCCCAAGAATTGGAGGGTCTAAAGGCATCATCCTGACTGGCCTTCACACACACACACACACACACACACACACACACACACACAAAACCCCACAACAGTATGTTTGCAGGGATGAGCGTTTTCCCACCCCCTTGAAGAACGAAGCTCAGGTCAGGGGGAGCAGAGGGAGGTATATATGGGTGTCATGAGACCTGTCCAATCAGAGGGAGGCTCGGGGTCACCTCCCCCTTGTGGAGCAGTTTCCATTTGGTACAGCCCTTCCCCTCCATTCCTCCCTGATGGGGACCAAGGAGAGCTGACATCTCCCCATCTGGTTCCATGAACAGTATTCTAATTTATATATCTACAGAGAAGGCCATGGTCCGGTGTGAAGGACCATGTCATTCTGTCATGAGAGAAATTGTGTGTGTGTGTGTGTGTGTGTGTGTGTGTGTGTGTGTGATTTCTATGACTTACATAATGCTAAGCCTGAGCTCACGCTTTGTTTTTCCCATGAGAGCAAAGCATCCAAGGTAAGCCATTGACCATGGATCCCTGTGGCATTATTGATCCAAACAACCATTTTACCAAGCAGTAAAGGTGGCGGAAAGGGACCCAGGTGGTGCTGTGGGTTAAACCACAGAGTCTAGGGCTTGCTGATCGGAAGGTTGGCGGTTCGAATCCCTGCCACGGGGTGAGCTCCCGTTGCTCGGTCCCAGCTCCTGCCCACCTAGCAGTTCGAAAGCACGTCAAAGTGCAAGTAGATAAATAGGGACCGCTCCAGCGGGAAGGTAAATGGCGTTTCCGTGCGCTGCTCTGGTTCGCCAGAAGCGGCTTTGTCATGCTGGCCACATGACCCGGAAGCTGTCTGCGGACAAACGCCGGCTCCCTCGGCCTATAGAGCGAGATGAGCGCCGCAACCCCAGAGTCGGACACGACTGGACCTGATGGTCAGGGGCCCCTTTACCCTAAAGGTGGCAGAATCCTTACAACTGGATGAAACCCCCAACCTTGGTTACACATGAGAAAGCATAGCAGGAAAAGAATTACATTGCATTTCATTAGTACAGATCGCCAAGACACGCTAGAAAATCTGGCCAGTCACATTGGGCTCAACTCCCACAAAGAACTGACGAGCTCAACACCACAAATATATGGCTCTTTCCCTAAGAAGCATTACTGAACCCCTCCTTTCCACAGATTAATAGGCAATTCTGATTCCTCTCCTGCGCTGCCTATTCTCTGGCTAAAACCTGGGCCTGTGAACAGCTGCTCCAAGCCCTTCTCATTACGTAGTGTAATGAGAAGGCCGAACCGCTCTGGTTGTTGGTTTTTTCCAGAGACGCATCTACAGTATTACCAGATGACATTTTGCCCATTGCTGCAGAGGGTGTGAAGCTCGTGGGTCCAGGTTAAAAAAAGAAAAGAAAAAGCAAGCAACCCACTTTGGACACGAATGCTCTCAAAGTCAGGTCATTTCATCAGCGCCACCTTCTCCTCTTTCGAGGTTTTCCGTTGGAGGGTGAGGAGAAGAGAGTCGGAACTGAAGGAAGAACCCCAATGAAAAATGAAGGTCTCTCCTAGCCTCTGGAGACGGTGGAAATACAGCCTTTGTAGAAGATGGGAAATTCTTCCGAGGCAGCATTCAGTGAAGCATGTTAAGACCAGATTATTTGTGGTCCTGATTTGCTGATGCAAGATGGAAAAAAATACAGCAAACTGCAGCTGCTGAAATCAGCTCTTTTCATCCTTTCCCCCTCCTCTTTCCCCTTAGCTGAGGTTATGGTTTTGCAAAAGGTTTTATATTCTGAAGCTAAAACCTGTCCGGTACAATCAGCGCCGTGGTGCAAAGAGTCTGTCAGAAATCCCCGCAGCTGCGGGGAAGAGAAGAAAAGCCACACAGAGGGGAATGAGGGTGTCAGCAGAGGGAGGGGGGCTGCTCCTTTTTTCCCCTACCACCTTTTTTCCATTCCAAGGGGATGGGGAGAGCCTGATCCAGACACCCTGGGGTGGGATGCGGGGCCTCTGCCACTCTCAGCCGGGTCCCAAGGGGCGGCAAACGACACGTGACATACAAATGCATTGGGGGGGGGGGGAGTCCTGGCTGCTGCTTTAATGAAAAGCGGGTCATTGGGAGGCTGTGATTTTGAGCAAGGGAGGGGTGATGTGTGCTTAGCCCTTAGAATCATGGAATTGTAGAGTGGCAAGGGACCCCCCAAAGGACATCCAGTCCAACCCCTCGCAATGCATGAATCCCAATAAAGAATCCCTGATGGGCGGCCATCCAACCTACTGTATCTTTTAAAAAAACAACACCCAATGAAGATTTGCACAAGGGAGCAACGGTGTTAATTAGCCTGTCCCCTGCTAGCCACGTTCCCATTCTTTATTTCTGCCCCCCACCCCAGTTTGACCCCAGTCCTATAAGGGGCAACCTGCTCCCCGCCTCCTTTCCTCTGATGTCCTCCTGCACTTGAGATAACAGTAAGGGGGTGGGGGGGACAACTCTCTTTAAAGGCTCTCCAATTACAGCTCATCTTTTTGCCTATTAGCTCTTGGGTTGGAGGTTTAATTACCTGCTGTCCTCCTAGCACAGAAACCTTATCTTTCCCTCTGTCTCTAGGTTGTTATCGGGGTGGTAAGTGCGGTGTTCTTGGTTGTGGCTGGAGTCCCATCACTCAGGCCTGCTTAAAAGCCAAAGGAATGAGCATCAAGGGGGCATTTTTCCCCAAGAGCAGCAAAGACAGGCCAAGCAGCGCCTTCCACATGGTCTCTTGCACCTGGCACTGCATGTTTCATTAAAAAAAGTAAGAAGAGCGCCTGCTGGATCTGGCCAATGGCCCATCTAGACCAGCATCCTGTTTCTCAAAGTGGCCAACCCAATGCCTTTGGGAACCCCACAAGCAGGATCCAAGCACAAGAGCCCTCCACACACACCCCTGTGGTTTCCAGCAACAGGTATTCAGAAGCATTGCTGCCTCTGACTGTGGAGGCAGAGCACAGGCATCCTGGCTAGTAGCCATCGATAGCCCTCTCCTCCCTGAATTTGTACAAATCCTCTTTAAAAGCCATCTGGATTGGTGTCCAGAGGAGGGCAACCAAAATGGTCAAAGGCCTGGAAACGATGCCTTATGAGGAACGGCTTAGGGAGCTGGGTATGTTTAGCCTGGAGAAGAGAAGGTTAAGGGGTGATAGGATAGCCATGTTCAAATATATAAAAGGATGTCATATAGAGGAGGGAGAAAGGTTGTTTTCTGCTGCTCCAGAGAAGCAGACACAGGGCAATGGATTCAAACTACAAGAAAGAAGATTCCACCTAAACATTAGGAAGAACTTCCTGACAGTAAGAGCTGTTTGACAGTGGAATTTGCTGCCAAGGAGTGTGGTGGAGTCTCCTTCTTTGGAGGTCTTTAAGCGGAGGCTTGACAGCCATCTGTCAGGAATGCTTTGATGGTGTTTCCTGCTTGGCAGGGGGTTGGACTGGATGGCCCTTGTGGTCTCTTCCAACTCTATGATTGGCTCCTGTGGGAGAGAGTTCCACAGGTTCACTATGTGCTTTGTGAAGAAGGACTTTCTTCCCCCCGCTCAGTCCAGCTAGAGCTGCTGCTTCAGGTCAAGGTGCATGCAGTGACCACCTGCCCATTATTCAGAGGCCATGGTGGCAGGAAGGCTGGCTTCCGTGGAATCTACCCCTAATGCTTTTTGACTTCCAACCTGTGTGCTTTTCTCCAATGCCTTCAGCCACCCAATTTCCCTTTCCCCTTGCTGCCCTCTTGGGCTTGCAATGCTCCTCTCCCCTTTCCCACCACGTCTTCGGCTTTGGTCCCCTTGTGCCCGTGCCCTGGCCCTCATGGCAGTAACCTCTGCCAATAGCAGAAAACACCAGCCCATCCTAATATACTAGGATACCCCCTGGATTTGCTCTCTTTTACACTTTCCTCCACTTCTGTTATTATCTTTTCTGGGCTGATTTATATACATACATATTATCCTTCATTCCTTATCTCGCTGCTCCTCGTGTAGAGCCCAGAGTAGCTACCAATGTATAAAATATAGCAATAAATGACTCCTGAAAGCACAGGCTAAAAATACAGCCATAAAAATGCCATTAAGCAGCCTATCACAATCCGAAGTGCCGCAGGCATCCTGTCCCAAAGGCATGGCAGAACATAAATGCATCTGAATAAAGGGGGGAGAGAGAGAGAGACAACTTGACCTGCAAAGAGAATAAATTCCACAAAAAGGATGCCACCACCAAGAAGCCCCCGACCTCAGACCATCCTAAATAGGGGGATCCCCAGCAGAGCCTCCCCTGCAGCTCTTAACACCCAAGCTGGTCGGCACTGGGAAAGACGCTCCGTCAAGTAAAGGTAAAGGTAAAGGGGCCCCTGACCATCAGGTCCAGTCGTGTCCGACTCTGGGGTTGCGGCGCTCATCTCGCTCTATAGGCCAAGGGAGCCGGCGTTTGTCCGCAGACAGCTTCCGGGTCATGTGGCCAGCATGACAAAGCCGCTTTCTGGCGAACCAGAGCAGCGCACGGAAACGCCGTTTACCTTCCCGCCGGAGCGGTCCCTATTTATGTACTTACACTTTCACGTGCTTTCGAACTGCTAGGTGGGCAGGAGCTGGGACCGAGCAACGGGAGCTCGCCCCGTCGCAGGGATTCGAACCGCCGACCTTCTGATCGGCTAGCGCCCTAGGTTCTGTGGTTTAACCCACAGCGCCACCTGGGTCCCTGCTCCGTCAAGTACTGGGCTCTTAAGTGTTGGTACACTTAATTGGTACACTTAAGTGTTGGTACAAATCCATGAATGACTTAAGAGCTCCGTCAAGTACTGGGCTCTTAAGTCATTCATGGATTTGTACATTAGTACCAACACTTTGAAACTGGGCCAGGTCATTTCATTGGTGAAATATGAGCCTGTCTTGCCCTTCTAGATAATAAATGGGCAGTAGCATTCTGTACCAGCTTCAGCTTCCCAAAGCACTTGGGCAAGAGGATCCCATTGTGCCAGGACCTCCCCAGCCACAGAGGCCAAGCTGCCCTCCTCAGACTCCAGCTCGGAAGCCCCAGTGAAACCATCACCTCTCCTACACTGCTCAAGCCAGCTAGACTGCTTTAATTGAAGAAGTTTCTGCCACCAAAGACAGAGCAAGCCACGGAGAGGGAGCTGCAGCTCTTATTCAGGACTCAGCCTTGGAGCGCAGAGGCTGAAACAACAACACCTAGGCTTTTATGGAGCCTTCAGACAGAGCCCTGTATGGAACTGTCCAAGGTGCCATGGAAGGCTCTCCCTCAAAGCAGAAGAGTCTCAGAAAAGTTCAGGTGTGGCCCCTGCCCACTTCCTGACACTCGCCAAACTATCCTGTGCTGGAGCAGAATATTCTGCAGGTCCCTTAAGAAGAGCATCTGCTGGATCAGGCCAATGGGGGCTCATCTAGTCCAGCATCCTGTTCTCACAGTGGCCCACCAGATGCCAGGGGAAACCCTTCTGAAGACATTCCACATGGGACAATGAAAGTACCTTGTGCAAAGGCTGTTAAAGGAGGGAACAAAGTGAAAGGAAAGTGAAAGTGTGGGAATGTTTAGGGATGCAGGAGAGGACATGTTTAAGATATCCTATTCCAACTTGTGTTAACAAGTCCCAGAACTTAGCAGAGTTTTCATTCCCCTTTTAAACACACACAGCAGACAGCTTGCTCAGACTCGCTAGAGTCTCTATAATAATACTGTCCAGGTATTTCCCCCTTTAATCCCTCTTAAAATAAGACACGACACAGTCTTCTATAAAAGCATATACAGAGTTTACTTACAAGGTATCATCTGTTCACAATCGGATCCCAGAAGGCAGACTTTTAGCTTAGAAAATAGTATATACATTATTAGGAGACTATTCCTTAAGGGCGATAGCTCCTTCTAGTCTCTTGGCTGGAGGCCAAGAGAGCAGCTTGCCTAAGCACATGTTGCTTTGTTGAAAGACGGTCAGAAAGAGAGAAAGATGGAGTCTGGCCCCTGTGCTTTTTGTCTTTTCCTGCACAGGTGAGGCCACACCCATCTCAAGTTACACAGAGGAAGTCTATCCCAGCCTAGAACAAACAGGAAGCTCCAGTTGGCGGACCGAGACCCCCTTCATGTCCACTCTAGGGATGTTGTACTTGACTGCCCCCGTGTTTCACATCCCACAGAAAGGTGCATTGATATCAATGCTGGATGTTCCATAAACAAAATTCCCTTTAGAATGGCCTGGTTGATTCCAAACCTATTTCGGTGGTCCCATTTGCCACCCAAAATTCACTGCTCCCAGTTCCACAGCAGAGCTAACCTCTGTAATGTATAGGAAGAAACTAACAGCTACATGATTAGCCAAGCATCCACTGAAGAGTGTGCAGAGGAGGCACAAGCACCAAGCAAGAGATGCCGGCCATGCCCAGGGAGTCTTTCTTGGGCAGCAGGAAGGTGAGGTGGCCGCCCAACATTCCTACTGAGTAGGCAGGGCCAAGCTGGGGCAAGTTTCCCATAGGCTTATGGGTCTCCCTTTGGGGCATCTAGGTTACCACTATGAGAACAGGATGCTGGACCAGATAGGCCATTGGCCTGATCCAGCAGTCCCTTCCGATGTTCTTATGCTCCTGCATTCAGGTCGTCCTTGCAGGCTTCCCACATCTGGCTGGCCACCAGGAGACAGGAATCATCCCTCTTCCAGGGTGAGGCTTTGCCAGGGATTCCCCATTCCTGAGCACTTGTTGGGTCTGGGCCCAGTTCTTCTCCAAACACCATTTCCCAGTCCCATAAAAGGCATTTATCTACTATTATCATTATTATGGCCTTAAACCATGGGAGAGCCTGGGAAATAAGACGACCTTTTTTGGTTTAGAAAAGGGTAGAGCAAGAGGCAGAGAGGGACGTTGCAGTGCTTGGGACTTTTTAATTTAGTTTAGGAGAGTAAAAGGTGACATGGTGGAAGTTTATAAAATTATGCATGACTTGGAGAAAGTGAAAACAAAATCAGAAATTCTTTCCAGTAGCACCTTAGAGACCAACTGAGTTTGTTCCTGGTATGAGCTTTTGTGTGCATGCACACTTCTTCAGATACAGGCTACCAATCAAAACAACAGGTATCTGATGAAGTGTGCATGCACACGAAAGCTCATACCAAGAACAAACTTAGTTGGTCTCTAAGGTGCTACTGGAAAGAATTTTTGATTTTGTTTTGACTATGGCAGACCAACACGGCTACCCACCTGTAATTGGAGAAAGTGAATAGAGAAAACGTTTTCTCCCTCTCTCATAACATTAGAACTCATGGACATCAAGTGAAACTGAATGTTGGAAGGGTCAATGCAGATGTTTAAAAAGGACTTATTTATGCAGTGCAGTGATGGCCACCAATCTGGTTGGCTTCAAAAGAGAATTGGGCAAATTCATGGAGGAGAGGGCTATCGATGGCTACTATGGTTCTGAATATCAGTTTCTGGAAGCCACAGGAGGGGAGAGTGCTCTTGTGCTCAGGTCCTGCTTGTGGGCTTCTCAGTGGGGCATCTGGTTACTCGCTGGGAGAACAGCTGGACTAGATGGGCCAACATTGGCTTGATCCAGCAGGGCTCTTCGCATGTTCCTATGTGCGATGGTTCATCAACTAGCCATTCCAGCAGCTCAGATTTTCTTCCCTCCGCCTCCTCCCTTTGTACCCAGCGTTTAGCAAGGGGCAAGGGGAGGCACACAAGGATCGGCAGTGCCCATTGGCCCTTGGAAGAGAATATTGCCCTGGCAGCTGATTAGACTGCCGGGGGAGTTCTGGCAGCTGGAGAGACAGAGAGACAAAACCAGAGAGACAGGGCAGAGCAAGAGACCGAAATTCAGGGAGACAAGTCTAGCACTAATGATGTTTCCCCCTTGGCCAGCACTTTGACACCTCCTTTTTCAACATCACTAGCAATTTCTTTCTCCCTGATCTCCTGAGACACTTCCCTGCCCCTGTGTCCGGCCCTAGCAGAGCATCACGTGCTCTCCCCCACCCCCACAAACACGCAGACACATACGCCTAGACCAGCTCCCTTCCCCTGCCTTCCTAAGCAGGCTTGTCTTCTTGGCAAAGTCATCTCCAGGTTGCCTGGACCATTGGGGCCAGATGACTGACAGGATCCCCATCCTGTCTCACAGTGGCAGACATGAGGGGTGAACCAGCATGGCCAGCACTGTCACCTTCCCCAACAGCACCCCATCTGCGTTAGAGCGATAGAATTGTAGAGCTGGAAGGAACCAAAAGGGCCGTGTAGCGCAACTCCCGGCAACGAAGGAATCGCAGCTAAACAATCCCTGGCAGGTGGCCATCTGACCTCTGTTCAAAAAGTTATAAGAAAGAAGAGTACAACATCTTGCAAGGAAGTCCATTCCCTTGTCAAACAGCTCTTACTGTCAGAAATTTCTTCCTGGTGTTTAGCCAGAATCTCCTTTCTTGTAACTTGAATCCTTTCATTTGGCTCCTACCCTCAGAAGCAGCACAAAACAGGCTTCCCCATCTTCCCCTTCACAGCCCTTCAAATTCATGGAGGAGAGGGCTATCGATGGCTACTAGCCAGGATGGCTCTGCTATGCTTTCCATAGTTGGAGGCAGAAATGATTCTGAAAACCAGCTGCTGGAAATCACAGGAGGGGAAAGTGCTCGAATCCTGCATGTGGAGTGAAAATTGAGAAGGGCAGTCATAAGACCCATTATTTGAAGGCTTCCTCTATTCGGAGGGCAGCTCGGGTCCTTAGGTGGGAGAGGTGGTTGGAAATTGCTCACCCACGGTTAGAAACACCTGGGTGGCAGGGACCTCACAGCTCACCAGTCACAGTCTGGTTGGTTTTGTGTTCTTTATTGTAAATTTGCATTATACCTATAAGTTAGCCTAGGCAGATCTGCACCCTCTTTGGGAGCAAGGCATAAGTGGTCACCCTGAAAAGGTGAGTTTTGTGGGATGTAAACACAGAGCAGCCAAACCCAACACTGCTAGAGTGGACATGAAGGTAACTCAGTCCTCCAGGCTTAACTTCCTGTTTACCTGGACTGAGTTACAGGAACCAGAAGTAGGTGTGGCCTTACCTGGGAACAAGATCCCAAAGACCAGTCACCATTTTGCCTCGTCTCTTGAAGAAGCAGGATGCCCTCTTGGCTTGCAGCTGAGAGGAGCACAGGTGAAGCCTGTTCCCCTATGGAATCAGCTTCACTATATGTAAATACATTTATCTAAGCCTGTCTGCCTCTCTGAGCCTGTACTGTAACTCAGGAAGTAATGTAAGTAAACTCTTTTATATCTTATAAACAGTACTGTGTTGTGTCTTTACTTTTAAGAGGGAACAAGGGGAATATACCAGGAATATATACTTGTTCTAGAGGCTTTAGCAATCCTGTGCAAGCGTGTCTGCTGTGTGTGCTTTAAAAGGGAATGTAACTCTGCTAAGTTTGGAGCTTGTTAACTCAAGCTGGGATGAGATATATAAAATAATATATCATCATCCACACTCCTAAACATTCCCACAAGTTTCCCCAAGAACACTCCCAGCATGCACCCAAACGCACAGCCGCACATCCAAATCACTGCATCAAAGCAATCCATCGCCAGAGATGCTGGAGACTCCATCAAAAACCACACACACCCAAGACTCAAAGCCACAAATGGGCCACAATGACAACGTTTCATTGGTGAGCCCAGGATGCTGAACCCGTTTTCCTTAGTGACCTTCCTTTGGAAATAATCTCCAGTGCTCAAGGCCTTCCTTCCTAGGTATCTTCTCCCACGTTTGAAAACTCTGCCAATAACAAAACCCAAATTTCACAGATCATTCGTGAGCCCCACTGGCTTCACAGTGAGGCGTTCCTTACCGGCAGAGGGGGTCCGACCTGCACAGCTCGCGGAGCTCCAGGCAGTTGGGCTTCTCCTTGTCCTCATAGGAGCAATGGGGGACGATGGTCTGCCGGCGCCGCTCGGCACACGCCTGGTCCCTGCAGGAACAGAAGAGCAGCCGGTAGGTGTACTCGTGGGGCACGCGGTCGAAGAACTGGCGCAGGGCTTTGTGGCACTTGCGGCGGTTGCAGCGCTCCGTGGAGGAGATCTCCTTGTTGCAGATGGAGATGTAGCTCGAGCGGAGGCGCTTGCAATTGTCGTTCAGGTTGCAGGCTTTGGCCGCGTCGAGGCAGTGGTTGCTTTTGGCGTTGGCAGTCGAGTCCATCCCTGTCCCGGCAGAAGAGAAAAAGTGGTTACTGTACATAAGAAAGGAGTACGACAAGGCTGTATATTGTCTCCCTGCTTATTTAACTTATATGCAGAATTCATCATGCGAAAGGCTGGACTGGATGAATCCCAAGCCGGAATTAAGATTGCCGGAAAAAATATCAACAACCTCAGATATGCTGATGATACAACCTTGATGGCAGAAAGTGAGGAGGAATTAAAGAACCTTTTAATGAGGGTGAAAGAGGAGAGCGCAAAATATGGTCTGAAGCTCAACATCAAAAAAACTAAGATCATGGCCACTGGTCCCATCACCTCCTGGCAAATAGAAGGGGAAGAAATGGAGGCAGTGAGAGATTTCACTTTCTTGGGTTCCATGATCACTGCAAATGGTGACAGCAGTCACGAAATTAGAAGACGCCTGCTTCTTGGGAGAAAAGCAATGACAAACCTAGACAGCATCTTAAAAAGCAAAGACATCACCTTGCCGACAAAGGTCCGTATAGTTAAAGCTATGGTTTTCTCAGTGGTAATGTACGGAAGTGAGAGCTGGACCATAAAGAAGGCTGATCGCCGAAGAATTGATGCTTTTGAATTATGCTGCTGGAGGAGACTCTTGAGAGTCCCATGGACTGCAAGAAGATCAAACCTATCCATTCTCAAAGAAATCAGCCCTGAGTGCTCACTAGAAGGACAGATCCTGAAGTTGAGGCTCCAGTACTTTGGCCACCTCATGAGAAGAGAAGACTCCCTGGAAAAGACCCTGATGTTGGGAAAGATGGAGGGCACAAGGAGAAGGGGACGACAGAGGATGAGATGGTTGGACAGTGTTCTCGAAGCGACTAGCATGAGTTTGGCCAAACTGCGAGTGGCAGTGAAGGATAGGCGTGCCTGGCATGCTCTGGTCCATGGGGTCACGAAGAGTCGGACACGACTGAATGACTAAACAACAAAAGTGCATAAGAACAGCTTGCTGCACCAGGCCAAGGGCACACCTAGTCCAGCCTCCTCTTCTCACTGTGGCCAATCACAAGAGCCCTTTCCTCCCTGCCTGTTTTTCCAGCAACAGGTATGCAGAAGCATTGCTGCCTCCGACTGTGGAGGGACAACATAGCCATCATGGGTAGGAGCCCCCGATAGCCCTTCTTCTCTAGGAATCTGTCTAATCCTCTTTTAAAGCTATCCAAGTTGGTGGCCATCACTGCCTCCAGTGGGAAGGAGTTCCATAGTCTACCTATGGACTGTCTGAAGAAGACCTTTCTTCCATCATGTGCCGCAGGATTCTCTGCGCACTTCCCAGAGTGGTCCTTTATAATGTGCACTTTGGGTGATCTGTGCCCTTGGTGCTATGGGGCGTGCGAGAGAGAGACATGCCCTCCTCCTCTGGCTGCTCTCTGGGATCCTTTCGCAGCAGGTGGGATTCTGGGAACAGCAGGTTGCAGCCATTTGAGGAGGAGAACTCCCAAGCATGGCATTTGGGTCCAAGATTACATGCACCTCTGATCCAATTTGAAGGATGTGCACCTGGGAGATTTGGCATGGGTACCTCTAAAATGCCCAGAAGGGGCAATCAAGCCAAGAGAGAAGGGACTGGCACAGAAGCATCCTTGTGGGGCTTGCCCCCCCCATCCCTTTCCTTCCCCTCCATCCAGAGGAGAGCAGCTGTTCCCTCTCACCAAACCACAGAAGCACTGACCCACTAGCTCTGTGGCTCCCAAACTTTTTGGGCCACCATTCCCATGGCTCCATAAACTCATTCCCCAAAGCCCAACACCTTACCATATATACAGGTGAAACTCGAAAAATTAGAATATCGTGGAAAAGTCCATTTATGTAAGCAATTGTTTTCATTAGCTAATGGAGTTTAATATGTGAGATAGAGTCATGACATGCAAAGCGAGATATGTCAAGCCTTTGTTTGAAGACTACCACAGCCAACCACAAATGAACAATCAAACCCTACGCCAATCGCAACCTCTCACTGCCAAAGAAACACAAGCAAACAACAGAGAACCAACACAAGCGACGCTGATACCAAATCCTACAGAACACTCTTCTCTTCTGCCACCACTTTCCATTCTTGGTAACATGGTTGTAATAGTAGAGTCCTTTAAGTTCCTGGGCTCTATAATTTCTTATAACTTAAATTGGTCAAGCAACATCAATAGTATTATTAAAAAGGTCCACCAGAGGCTGTATTTCCTGCATCAACTAAGGAAATTTAAATTGTCCCAGGAAGTGTTGATTCAATTCTACAGAGGCATCATTGAAACTGTTCTCTGTAATTCTATAACAGCTTGGTACGGTACAGCCTCCAAGAGAGACAAGAAAAAGCTCCAACGAGCTGTAAGAATTGCAGAAAGGGTAATTGGTGTTAGCTTGCCTTCAATAGAGACAATTTATGCTACCCGAGTAAGGAAGAGAGCAGAGAGAATTGTAGCAGATCCTTTACATCCCGGTCATCATCTGCTTGATTTACTTCCATCTGGACGTCGCTACAGGACTTCATATACAAAATCGGCCAGGCACAAGAATAGTTTTTTCCCTTGTGCCATTAAATTGTTAAATTCGTAGTTGTATAGCTTAAGGGGAGGTAAAATATGGGTGGGTTTTCTTTACTTCTTTGTATTGTGAGAGGAACAGTGTCTGTATGTTTACATTGCAATGTAGCCGAAACAAATTCCAAGTATGTTGGAAAATGTACTTGGCCAATAATAAATTATTCCTATTCCTATTATTATTAAGGAAAATAGAAACATCCCACCCACCCCACCCACTTCCTCCCCCCCTCTCTCCCTAATGTCTCAACAACCAAAATTGATCTGTAAAAATGTTTTATGGGAAAATACGAGAGACATTACAACACTTTGTAAACCAAGAAAACCTTTAATAAAAAACATTCTTCTATTAAAAATAAAATAAAAATAAAAATAAAATAATTGTGATGATTATGGCGTACAGCTGATGAGAACCCCAAAGTTGATATTGTTAATTCGGGGTTCTCATCAGCTGTACGCCATAATCATCACAATTATAACATACAAAGGCTTGACATATCTCACTTTGCATGTCATGTGTCTATCTCCTATATTAGTTTCACCTTTTAAGTTGAATTACTGAAAGAAATGAACCTTTCCACGATATTCTAATTTTTCGAGTTTTACGTGTGTGTGTGTGTGTGTGTGTGTGTAACATTGTTCCCAACATCAATTTGCACAACCCATAAAGGAAGATAATAGCACAATAAAATTTCAAAACAGTAACAATTAATTGCAGTGATTCAAAAGCCAATTAAAAGTATTTCATTTAATTAATTCAACAAAACTGATCCAGCGAGACCAGCTTTTCAAAGTCATTTACACTTCCGTCACCCCCCTGCCACCCCCTTGACTCTTAGCACCCCCTGCCCACTTTGGCAAACACTGAGACCCTCAAGGGCTAACACCAGCAGAGCATTCTGGAGCCCTAAACTATTTAGTCAAAAGATTTTTAGGGTGCCCATCAGTGAAACTTGTAGGCCAGCATACAACAAGAATAACAGGGCACCAACTTTTTAAAAAAGGTCACAATTGAAAATGCAGAACTGGACAAAAGCAGAAAATGCAGCAGAGCCGAATGAAAGCCTCTTCCGGCCCCCAGTCATCCCTGGAGGGGCTCCTCTGCTCACTTTCTCAAGGATTTTCCTGGAAACTGCAGCTGAAATTGGACACAGGTGACTCTGAGGGGGGGGGGGAGAAAAATGGCAAGAAGAGGGGTAGGGTGAAGAAGGCTTATCACGGTACCCCGAAGTCAGAGTGTTAAAAAGCGATTTGGAATAGAGAAGAGATACTTGGACTGTTTTTAAAGAATAGTTTAATTTTTATAAGTATGAATTAGAAATATCAGCAGCAGTTTTAGTGGTAGAAGAGATTGATAAGGTTATAAGAAGTTAAGATATATATTAAGAAGTTATAAGTTTTAGAGATGAAGATTATGAATTTAGATGAATGAATTGTTGAAATCGGTTGAAAGTTACTAAAGTAAATTAGAATTGGAAGCAGAGGAGAGAACGGGGGAAGTCCCCCTAATTAGATTAGAAATAAGATTTGAATTAAATTTATGGAGTGTTGGTGTTCCGGTATGGGTATGTATTTTCTTTGATTTTTTATTTTTTGTTGTATTTGCTGTTTTTCTGTTGTTGTTTGTTGTATCTGTTTTAATGTGGAAAACCAATAAATTCTTGTTTAAAAAAAAAAGAAATTGGACACAGGTGGGCAGCAGGGAGACCCCCACATGCCCCCAGGGGACCGCCTTGCCCCACCAGAAGCACCAGAAGAAAGGAGCACGACATGTCTGAAGCTGCCATTAACCCTGGGTGGAGAAATATGACCCACACCCAAAGCGGAAAACCCTCTCCTGCCAAGTGCAGTTGGATTCTCAACATCTTGCCCTGGATCACCAAATATTAGCATAAACAGAGAAGGTTGCAAGGAAAAATGAAAGCTGGGATTTCTGTCTGAAAGAAGCATTGTCCCCCCCACCCCCAATAGTCTGCTCCATAGCCACCCAGAACCTCAGCCAGAAATTCATACCTCATGGACCTATTAGAACCTCTTGGAGTTCTTTGTCAAGAAGCAGATATATAGAGGTGATCTGGAGTTGTGGTTTGGGTGGGGGGGGGAAGCATCAGAAAAAGGCAACTAAAAGGATCAAGGGGTTGGAGCAACAGGTTGTAAAATGGATTTCTCTTCCCAAAACATACTCATTTTTCAACAAAACCCACTGAAGCACGTAATCTGAATGAGAGTTGTGCAAGCAAGTTTTGGGGCCACACCACAAGAGATCCACCGCTACATTCAGAGACAGCATGCACTCATCCTGGCTCCCCCACCCCCCAGCATGTGCTGCCTCCAGTGACTACGAGGCCTCCCTGAGCAGCGCACAGATCTCTGACCTCAGAGATCCTTTCCAGATGTTCATTGGGGGAGTTGATTCAGTCTGCCACAAGCTGGCCTGAGTCTTCAAAGCAGCTTCCTTGCCTTTGGCAACAAGGATGATCAAGGGGCTGCAGTGATTCCCCTGTAAAGAAAAGTTGCAGCTTTGGGGGAATTTCAGTTTGGAGAAAAGGCAAGGAAGAGGTGACTTGACAGAAGTTTATAAAATGATGCCTGGGATGGAGAAAGTGGATAGAGAAATGTTTGTCCCCCTCTCTTATAAAACTAGAACTCGCAGGCATCCGGTGAAATGGAACTTTGGAAGAATCAGAACAGACAAAAAATACCGTATTTTTCAATGTATAACACAACCCCATGTATAAGACGACCCCTATTTTTGGAAGCCCTCAACAGTTGTTGAGCTTCTTTTGTAAGTTCGCTGAGCTGTTGAGCAGCTTTTCGTTGATCCCCCGCTCTGGCTGACGGAACTGGTGCCGTAATACACTGCATAATTGTTGTTGTTGTTGTTCATTCGTTCAGTCGTGTCCGACTCTTCGTGACCCCATGGACCAGAGCACGCCAGGCACCCCTATCCTCCACTGCCTCCCGCAGTTTGGCCAAACTCATGCCAGTCGCTTTGAAGACACTGTCCAACCATCTCATCCTCTGTCGTCCCCTTCTCCTTGTGCCCTCCATCTTTCCCAACATCAGGGTCTTTTCTAGGGAGTCTTCTCTTCTCATGAGGTGGCCAAAGTACTGGAGCCTCAACTTCAGGATCTGTCCTTCTAGTGAGCACTCAGGGCTGATTTCCTTAAGAATGGATAGGTTTGATCTTCTTGCAGTCCATGGGACTCTCAAGAGTCTCCTCCAGCACCATAATTCAAAAGCATCAATTCTTTGGCGATCAGTCTTCTTTATGGTCCAGCTCTCACTTCCATACATTACTACTGGGAAAACCATAGCTTTAACTATACGGACCTTTGTCCGCATACTGGCACTCATCAAATACTCTTCCTAAGCCGGGAAGAGTGGGTAAGCTGCCTTCTCTCCGACATTTCCCTGCTACTGCCGCAGCACCAGCCCTCGCTTACTTAGCATATTAACCTGTGTATGAGAAAGCCCTCAATTTATCACAGAAGAAGAAGAAGAAGAAGAAGAAGAAGAAGAAGAAGAAGAAGAAGAAGAAGAAGAAGAAGAAGAAGAAGAAGAAGAAGAAAAGGCGTCTTCTTATACATGGAAAAATACGGTAGTCCTTCTTCATGCAGTCCAAAGTTCAACTATGGAACTCGCTCCCACAGGAGGCAGTGATGGCTACCAACCTTGACAGCTTTAAGTAAAGGTAAAGGTACCCCTGACAGTTAGGTCCAGTCGTGGACGACTCTGGGGTTGCGGTGCTTTGCTGGCTGAGGGAGCCGGCGTACAGCTTCCGGGTCATGTGGCCAGCATGACTAAGCCGCTTCTGGCGAAACCAGAGCAGCGCACGGAAACACCGTTTACCTTCCCGCCGGAGTGGTACCTATTTATCTACTTGTGCTTTGACGTGCTTTTGAACTGCTAGGTTGGCAGGAGCTGGGACCGAGCAACGGGAGCTCACCCCATCGCGGGGATTCAAACCGCCAACCTTCTGATCGGCAAGCCCTGGGCTCTGTGGTTTAACCCACAGCGCCACCCGCGTCCCTTGACGGCTTTAAAAGAGGTTTAAACAAATTCACGGCGGAAAAGGTTATCAAAGGCTGTTAGCCAGGATGGCTCTGCTGTGCCTCCACAGCTGGATGTAGCAATGTTTCTTAATCCTAATGGCTAGAATCCACAGGAAGGAGAGATGCTCTTGTGTTCAAATCCTGCATGCAGGTTTCTCACGGACATATGGTTGGCCACTGTGAGAACAGGAGGCTGGGCTAGATGTGTCACTGGCCTGATCCAGCAGATGCTCTCCATATGTTCTTATGGTAGGAGCACATTCATCATTATGGCGCCTGGGCCCTCCCCACCCTAAGCCGGTGAGCCTAATGGGAAGAGAGCTTACTGGGAAGTGCTGGTGCTCCCAGTTCCCCTTCTCCTGCAGTGGCCAGTTTCCTTTACTGCACAGAGCCAGTCAACCGCTTTCCTGATAGAGTTAACATGTGTCAGGTGCCAAGTTCTAATACAGCATGAAATTAAAGTCATACCAGGGAAAGCATGAGACGACATGCAAGTGAAAGGGGCACCCCTCCCACGTGCCTGCCTTGAACTCAAGCCTGTCCTCATCCGCCATCTGCTCTTGATTCAAACCAGCTTTCTCCGCAAGGGGAGTAACGTTTCGGTTCCTTTTGCTAAAGCTGATCCTGGCCCTCTATGGCGGGGGGATGCAGAGCTCCTAAAGTCACAACAGAAAGTCCTTCTTCATAGTTAAACTGTGGAACCCTCTCCCACAGGAGGCAGTGGCGGCCACTAACCAGGATGGCATTAATAGAGGATTAGGCAAATTCATGGAGGAGAGGGCTATCGATGGCTCCTAGCAATGATGGCTCTGCTCTGTCTCCACAGTTAGAGGCAGCTATGCCTGGAAACCGCAGGACGGGAGAGGACTCATGCGCCAATCCTGCTTGTAGGTTTCCCTTTGGGGCACCTGGTTGGGTCTGAGGGGTGGTGGACCGGCCCACAGCTGAAAAAGGTTGCAGACCCCTGCCCTAGAGTTTGGATTGGATTGGATATCCCGCTTTATCACTACCCTAAGGAGTCTCAAAGCGGCTAACATTCTCCTTTTCCTTTTCCTCCCCCATAACAAACACTCTGTGAGGTGAGTGGGGCTGAGAGACTTCAAAGAAGTATGACTAGCCCAAGGTCACCCAGCAGCTGCATGTGGAGGAGCGGGGAAGCGAACCCGGTTCACCAAATTACAAGTCTACCACTCTCAACCACTACACCACACTCTCTCTAGGCCAACCCCAACCTCTCTCACCACCAAAGGAACACAAGCGAACAGCAGAGAACCTGCACAAGCAACGCTGACACCAAACCCTACATATATTAAGTAAAATAGAAACATCGTCACCCAACCCCAACCCCCCCATCTTCCTCACCCCCCACCTCTTTCCTCCTTTTCTTCCCAATGTCTCAACAAATGAAATTGATTTGTAGAAATGTTACATAGGGAGAGAGAGAGAAAATACGAGAGAGAGACATTGCACATACTTTTGTAAATCAAGAAAATCTTTAATAAAAATACATTTTTTAAAAAAAGCAGGCTTGATTGCCTAATCCTCCTGTGTCCCCCCTGCTCCTGCCCTGCCAGAGACCAGCAGGGACCTGGATGCATTTTAATAGATCCAGGGCTTGCAGGAGTCTTGCTTTCTGGGGAGCTCATTAATGAGGTACAAGCATTAAACTTTCATGAAGAAGAAGAAAGGGAGGTTGGAGCCGGGCTTTTCAGAAGGGGAGCTGAGCATCGCTGACCCGATTTGGTCTTGGGGGCCAAAGAGACATCCGCTGGCTCTCCTGCGTCAAAAGGCCTCGAATACCCAAGATCCTTTATTCCACTCTCAGAAAGGAAAACCGTGTTCTCCCTTTGCCCTCCCGCATCTCCAGGGCTCGCCAGAAAACACTTGGGACAAACAAAGTTCAGAACCTAAGGAGAGCTTGCTGGATCAGGCCAATGGCCCCTCTAGTCCAGCATCTCGCAGTGGCCAACCAGATGAACATTCTGGGAAACGTCTGCCTGCCCCTTCGTGGAAAATGATTTCCTCCCGTTAATGGGATCTGCGAGGAGTCGCTTCTGTCCAAGGACCCAGGTGGGTGCTAGCAAGGGCGTAGCAAGGGGGGAGCGTAGGGCGTGGTCCGCCCCGGTTACCACCGGGGGGGTGACACTCCGGGTGGCGCCCCACCCCCGCGATTGGCGCCTCCAAAACCTCGCTAGGCTTTTTTCGGCGCTGGCTGGCCTGCAGAGCCGCGGCATGGAGGCGAGGGGTGGGCCAACGAGGAGGGGAGTCACGCCAGCCCCTCCTTGCTGGCCCGCCCCTCGCCTCCATGCCGTGGCTCCGCCCAGGGAGCCCAGCGCCAAAAAAAAGCCCTGAAAGGGGGGGAAAGGGGGAAGCAAAGCCTTTCCACTTTCAGCCACTTTTCCGGCTCTGGCTGGCCTGCAGAGCCGCGGCATGGAGGCGAGGGGCGGGCCAGCAAGGAGGGGCACCCACCCCTCGCCTCTATGCCGCATCCGACGTGCACCCTGGGCAGCGAAGAGGCTTCCTCCGCCACTGGATGCTAGGGCCAGGGCACTCCTCGATGGGGACCCCTCTGGGGGTACCCCTACTTGCTGAAGGTCATAGGACTCCCCAGAGTTGTGTCGGCCCTGGGAACACTCCAAGCAGAAGGGCTGGAGTGCCAAAAGGTATACCCAGCGCCTATGCCACACCTTTCGCATCTGTAATCAATAAGGCTGTGGTCTATTTGACCCATTTTACACTTACATTCTTTGTCCTGCCTGGTTATTTTTTACTATATTAGGGGCGATGGGGTCACAGTGCCTTGGCACACAACTCGGGGTGCTGGCCCTCTTAGCTAGATGACAGAAGGACGTTCACCACTCGGAAAAGCTCTGCACTTATGACAGCAGGGAAGGAAGTGTGGGATGTAAAACGCAGGAGCAGTCAAACACAACATTGCTAGAGTGGACATAATAATAATTTTTTAAAAAATAATTTATTTTTTATACCCCGCCCATCTGGCTGGTTTTCCCCCAGCCACTCTGGGTGGCTTCCAACAGAACATTAAAATGCAATAATCTATTAAACATTAAAAGCCTCCCTAAACAGGGCTGCCTTCAGATGTCTTCTAAAGGTCTAGTAGTTGTTGTTTTTCTTTGACATCTGGTGGGAGGGCGTTCCGCAGGGTGGGTGCCACTACCGAGAAGGCCCTCTGCCTGGTTCCCTGTAACATAGAAAGGGAACTCTAGGCCAGCCAGTCGGAACTTTCTGTTTCCCCTGGGCTGGGATGCACTTCTTCTGTGTAACAGGAGATGAGTGTGGTCTCACCTGGGCAGGTTAACACAAAACCACAGGGACCACACTCCATCTTTCTCTCTTTTGGACGCCGTTTTCAAAGGAACAACATCGCTATGAGGGTCTCTTGGTTTCCAGCCAAGAGAACACAAAGGGACTGTTTTTTCCTTATGGAACAGTCTCCTGAGTAAATGATACTTTTACTAAGTTTAAGTCTGCCTTCTGGGATCCAATTGTGAACAGATGATATCTTGTAAGTAAACTCTTTTTATGGTTTTATAGAAGACTGTGTATTGTCTTATTTTGAGAGGGATTAATGGGGAAAATACCAGGACATTTATTTCAGAGGTTTTAACAAACCTAAGCAAGCTATCTGCTGTGTGTGTGTTTAAAAGGGGAATGAAAACTCTGCTAATTTCTGGGACTTGTAAGCACAAATCGGAATAGGATATCTTAAACAATATATCCTCTCCTGCATCCCAAAACATTCCCACAGGAAGCAAAGGCAACAAGCCTTTGGAAAGGCTGATACACTTTGGAACCCCCTCCCTAGAGCAGTTAGACTTTCTCCCTCCTTGTTGTTCTTTTGCCAGCAGGTGAAGAAAGACCTTTCTATTCCAAAAGGCATAGAATCGTAGAGCTGGAAGGGACCCTGAGGATGATCTGGTCAAGCCCCCTGAAAAGCAGGAATATGCAGCTGTCCCATATGGGGATCGAACCTGTGCCTTCAGTAGCTGACCTTTTTTTAAAGGAAAGGGGTGGTACTATGAAGCTTTTATACCTTTAATAGATTTTTAAATATTGTTTTAATTCTATTACTGTTTAATTGGTTTTTTAAAAAAAAAATGATTATCCTTTCTATAATAATAATAATAATAATAATTATTATTATTATTATTATTATTTATACCCCGCCCTTCCCAGCCAAAAACCGGGCTCAGTGCGGCTAACACTAATTAAAATCACAGCAAAAACATAAACACGATCAATTTAAAATAACAGATTAAAATACAAATTTAAAAATTCAATATTAAAACTGCAGTCTCAATTTTCAAATAACCCACCAATAAAAGAATGAAGCATAAGTATCAAACAGAAACCAACCCAAAGGCCAGGTGGAACAGCTCCGTCTTGCAGGCTCTGCGGAAAGATGCCAAATCCCGCAGGGCCCTGGTCTCTTGTGATAGGCTGTTCCACCAAGTCGGGGCCAGTACTGAGAAGGCCCTGGCCCTAGTTGAGGCCAACCTAGCATCTTTGTTGCTCGGGACCTCCAAAAGATTATTATTTGAGGACCTTGAGGTCCTACACGGGACATACCAGGAGAGGCGGTCCCTTAGGTACGAAGGTCCTAAGCCGCATAGGGCTTTAAAGGTCAAAACCAGCACCTTAAACCTGACCCTGTACTATGTTCTTAGCTTCTTCTGTTTTACTTGTGTTTTTGCATTTTAATCTGTGAGCCGCCGTGAGCCTTGGTCTGGGGAAAAGGCAGGATATAAATAAATTGCCGTTTGTTATTCGGATGCCTCGACATCCCATGCTCTGCGGATGATGCTACAGTCGTTCCTGGGCTCCCTGGCCCTTGGCCTATGCTCAGCAGGTAAGGGGGCCTTGTGGTCCTGCCCATAGAACATGCCATGCCACTCCCCCAGGGAGAGCATCTTGGAGCCATCCCAACCTCCTGCCTGCCTGTCCAGCTGCCATCCCCAGCACATCCCGAGGGGCTCCTTGGTTTTTGCAAAAGAAAGCTTTGAAAGGCTGAGCTGCGTTTCTAACCTGCTTTGTGGTGAGACTTAGCAGGTTTGACAGCCGCTGGGCGAGGGGGTGGGAGGTTTTGAAATTTAAATAGCATGTTTTCCACATCTGCCTTTGGATCCAACCTGAGGGTAATCGTTTTACATCCCCGTGCAGCTGGAAAAGCGACGCTCTCCTACGTTTAGCTTCTTCTTTCCTTGTGCAAGGACAAACACACACACACACACACACACAGCTCTCAGCCCCCACCCCCCACCCACACGCGTACACGCTTCCTGAAAATATTTTCGGTGATGAGACCCAGAATAAATACATCCAAGCGCTAATGCTTCTTGATGCCAAACACGGCCCATTCCTTATTTTCCACCAGCTAAATAGTTTATTGATGGGGATTTGCTTCAGAGCGGGGGGGAAAGAGAAAAGTATTGTCGACTGGAATCTAAGCGCTGCATTTCTTGGAAGGGAGTTTTGCAGATTTCCTTCTGGATGTCAATTCATATTTCCTGCCCACAGAATTAGGAGGGGAAGGGAGGACCAAAGCGGCCCTGCAGCCCTTCGGGGCAACTCTGTGTATGGGCATTGTCTGAGCACATCCAGTTCCCACCGCCCAACACAACACACACACACACACACACACACACAGCAGGTTCCTTGGCTGCCCCCAACCCCAGCACCTCCAGGAAAGAGAAGAAAGAGCCCACACAAACCACAGGGCAATCGGTGGGGCTGCATGGCTGCCCTCCTGAGCCACAGCTTTCTTGAAGGAATTTCCCAAAGGCCTGCTTGGACATGAATACAATTATACATGGCATGGAGGAGGTGGGCAGAGAAAAGTTGTGTCTCCAGGGCCGTCTCATCCCTAGGGGCTGGTCCCCCAGGGGTGCCCCCACGAGCCCGCCGGCATACCGGGCTCCCCCTCCCCAACCCGCCCCCACCCCTACGGGCGGGCGGGCTGCAAGCCAGCCGCCCTTGCCTCCCGGAGCCCCAGCTGGAGCGCTGGAGCGGTGTGGGGCTTTGCGCGCCCTTCCAGCACTCCAGCTGGGGCTCCGGGAGGCAAGGGCGGCCGGCTTGCAGCCCGCCCGCCCGCCGGTGCACAAGCGCCCATCCGCCCGCCCCTCATCCCTCGCCTGCCGGCGTGCGAGCGCCCGCTCCAACGCCACGCCCCTCATCCCCCGCTCGCCCACCCCCCCTCCCGAGGGGCAGCCAGCGCGGGAGGGAGGCGGGTGGAGAGGCAGCAGGCCGGGGACGCCGAGGGATCGTTGCACCACGGCGGCCGATCCCTCTAAGACGGCCCTGCGTGTCTCCCTCTCTCATAACACTAGAACTTAAGGTCACCCAGTGAAGCTGATTGTTGGAAGATTCAGGACAGATAAAATAAATGCAGCGTGCAGTTAAACTATGGAACCCAGCCCCACAGGAGTCAGGAATGGCCACCAACTTGGATGGCTTTGGACGAGGATTGGACAAAAGCATTGGGAAGATGGCTTTCAATGGCTACCAAGCCATGGTGGCTCTGCTCTGCCTCCACGGTCAGAAGCAGCAATTCTTCTGAATACCAATTACGGGAAGCCACAAGAGGGGAGAGGGCTCTCGTCCTTGAATTCTGCTTGCGGGTTTCTCACAGGGGATCTAGTTGGTCACTTTGAGAGCAGGATGCTGGACTAGATAGGCCCTCGGCCTGATCTAACAGGCTCCTCCTATGTTCTTATGGCATTAAAATGCCACGAGCATGTACCCACGTGACGGTGGAAACTGACTTTCCCTCTAAGATCAAGTATTAGTCATTGGCTATATTTAATATTACGCCTCTCTGGGTTGCCATCAGCTGTCGTCAGCTCATAATCTTTGCAATCTCGTTTACAGAATCCAGTTCAGTATTTATTTATTGTTATGAAGCATTTATCAGCCAAAATGTCCACAGCATTGCCCAAATTTAAAACAAGCAACTAGCAGAAGCATTAATAAAATAATCTGGCAACGAAAAGAGGGATAAACAGCACAGCAACATTGCCACCAAAAGCAGAATCAACCCGCAAGGATGCTGTGGGACTACAATTTCCAGTAGCCCTGGCAGCTGGCCCCACCCCTACTCCATGCCAGGTAGCCAATCCAGATCTCAACAGCTTTGTGAAATAAAATGTTTAGGTCGCATGTAGCAGTAAGCTGAGAATGAAGCTCTTGATTCATTCCAGTTTCGTGAATGATGGCACAAGGGCATTTGCACAGAGCTCAGAATGTGGGGCATTGCTAGTAAATGCCCGTGCTTCTGACATCTGTTAGCAGTCAGGTCCCACCTATGTTGAAACAACCCAGCTCCTCCCTCCCCCCCGCTTGCCAGCAGGTTCCCCAACTACAGTTTCAAGAAAGGAGATTCTGAATAAACATTAGGAATGACTTTCTGAGGGCAAAGAAATGTTAAACACTGGAAAGTATGCCTTTGGAAAGTGGTGGATTCTCCTTCCTTTTAAGCAGAGGTTGGATGGCCATCTGTCAGGGATTCGTTAGAAGAAGAAGAAGAAGAAGAAGAAGAAGAAGAGGAGGAGGAGGAGGAGGAGTTTGGATTTGATATCCCGCTTTTCACAACCCGAAGGAGTCTCAAAGTGGCTAACATTCTCTTTTCCTCCCCCACAACAAACACTCTGTGGGGTGAGTGGGGCTGAGAGATTTCAAAGAAGTGTGACTAGCCCAAGGTCACCCAGCAGCTGCATGTGGAGGAGCGGAGACGCGAACCCGGTTCACCAGATTATGAGTCTACCACTCTTAACCACTACACCACACTGGCTCTAGCTAGGGGTTAGCTAGGGGTTGGGCTAGAAGACTCTTGGGGTCCCTTTCATAAGAGGGCAGAATCAACAGACACACACCCTCACTTTTTTTAAAAAAATTTTTTTAACCTGACTGGTATTTGAGGTTATTCTTCTCTCAAATATTTACATGCCTTTATTGCTGCCGTATCTGGATATTCTGTTTCCATATCAAATGTAAGCCTCTGCTCTAAACATTCCACATATCATAATTAAAAACAGCTTCTGTATTTACCCAGGCTACTTAGTATCATGACAGGACGATCAAAGGAAAGACTGTCTCCATCAATGCCTGGAGTGAGCAGGATTTAGATATACCTGGTGAGAGAAGGAGGGTGAATTTCACCACTCCACTAGGAGACAAGTGTTGTCGTCCCCTTCCAGACCTACCAGAAAAAAATGCAAATGAAGCCAGCTGGATGCCACCCTGCCTCCTTGGAAGGGGAAGGGCAAAGTCCTCTTTCTGGCATCCTTCCTGGCCAAGACCATTGAATGCTGAGTCAGTGGCTTGAAGTTGAGTGTGAGAAGCAAAGAATCTGCTCCTGAACTGGGATGGGGGGGTGGAGGAAGGGTAGTTTTGCCCCACTTTGCTGACACAAGGTGCCTTTTGCCTGCTCTCGATTCCTGGAGAGGGATGACCAGACCACCGGGGGATCCATGCTCTAGTTACGTGCAGGCTGCGTTGCCATGGTGAGTAATATATGTAGGGCTTTAGAAGTGGTCCAGAAACTTCAACTGGTGCAGAAGATGGCTGCAAGAGCCTTAAGCAGGATCAGGTGTTAACAGATGTATAATGTCAATGCTCACCCATCCAACAAACTTGTTTTGGGGGACGACTGGATGTCACAGGAGGAAGAACAAGGCAGGTCACACACACAATTGGAGCCTGCTGGATCAGGCCAATGACCAATCTAGCCCTGCATCCTCTTCTTGCAGTGGGAAACCTGCAAGCAGGACCTGAGTACAAGAGCCTTCTCCCCTCCTGCGGTTTCCAGCAACTGGAATTCAGAAGCATTGCTGCCTCCAACTGCGAAGGCAGAGCCCAGCCATGGTGTCTAATCCCCATTGACGGCCCTCTCCTCCATGAATATGTCCAACCGTCTTTCAAAGCCATCCAAGTTGGTGGCCATCACTGCCTCCTGTGGGAGTGAGTTCCATAGTTTATCTATGCGTTACATGAAGAAGGACTTCCTTTTTTTGTTGTCGTTCAGTCGTGTCCGACTCTTCGTGACCCCATGGACCAGAGCACGCCAGGCACTCCTGTCTTCCACTGCCTCTCGCAGTTTGGCCAAACTCATGTTAGTAGCTTCGAGAACACTGTCCAACCATCTCATCCTCTGTCGTCCCCTTCTCCTTGTGCCCTCCATCTTTCCCAACATCAGGGTCTTTTCCAGGGAGTCTTCTCTCCTCATGAGGTGGCCAAAGTACTGGAGCCTCAACTTCAGGATCTGTCCTTCTAGTGAGCACTCATGGCTGATTTCTTTAAGAATGGATAGGGTTTGATCTTCTTGCAGTCCATGGGACTCTCAAGAGTCTCCTCCAGCACCATAATTCAAAAGCATCAATTCTTCGGCGATCAGCCTTCTTGATGGTCCAGCTCTCACTTCCGTACATTACTACTGGAGAAGGAACTGGCAAGCCACTCCAGTATCCCTGCCAAGAAAACTCCATGGACAAAGACAACAGGACTTCCTTTTAGCTGTCCTGAATCTTCCAACAGTCAGCGTCGTTGGATGTCCAAGAGTTCTAGTGTTACAAGAGAGGGAGTAAAAACCTTTCTCGATTCACCCGCACAAGGGAGTTTGTGAGACAACCCAGCAGTCAATCATGCGGTTTGGCCCAAAAGCCATATCCTGATCAAAAACTGGCCCGCAGAGCCAAAGACACACTCCGTGCCCTGCTCTGTCCTAGGCACACAGCATATTAAAAAGCTGCACAGATGCGATTTCTCTTGTGAGTGTTTGCTGACCCACAACGCTCTCAGTTGAACATCTCCATGTTTCTCAGGATGGGGGGGGGGGGCTTGGCACTGCCTGTGGGTCTCCTCACTTGCCCCGAGTTCTGGAAACTCAAGGCCCACTGTGCACCCAGCCCATTTCCAAATCATTTTCAAGATACAAGTTTCCAACATACCAGACATGCACAAAACAGTAGTTAAGGAAAGGACATTTTGCTGCCTGAGGCGAAAAACAAGATGGCACCCTCCTCCAAGGCCAGTCCTGAAGCCAACTGGACTGGTAGTTGAAGCCTACTTTAATACTGGTGAAATGACTACCCTCAAGGGCAGAAGGCTAGCATAGGGGCTACAGGGCAGGTCATGTGGCACTCACAGCTCTGTTCACTCCCAGCCCCACCTCAGCATCCGCCGACTGTGGAGCCCGCTTCATTCTGCCTCACTGTAGGGCTGGCCCTGATGGGATCATAGAATCATAGAGTTGGAAGAGACCACAAGGGCCATCCAGTCCAACCCCCTGCCAAGCAGGAAACACCATCAAAGCATTCCTGACAGATAGCTGTCAAGCCTCTGCTTAAAGACCTCCAAAGAAGGAGACTCCACCACACTCCTTGGTAGCAAATTCCACTGCCGAACAGCTCTCACTGTCAGGAAGTTCTTCCTAATGTTTAGGTGGAATCTTCTTTCTTGTAGTTTGAATCCATTGCCCCGCGTCCGCTTCTCTGGAGCACCAGAAAACAACCTTTCTCCCTCCTCTATATGACATCCTTTTATATATTTGAACATGGCTATCATATCACCCCTTAACCTTCTCTTCTCCAGGCTAAACATACCCAGCTCCCTAAGCCATTCCTCATAAGGCATCGTTTCCAGGCCTTTGACCATTTTGGTTGCCCTCCTCTGGACACGTTCCAGCTTGTCAGTATCCTTCTTGAACTGTGGTGCCCAGAACTGGACACAGTATTCCAGGTGAGGCCTGACCAGAGCAGAATATAGTGGTACTATTACCTCCCTTGATCTAGATGCTATACTCCTATTGATGCAGCCCAGAATTGCATTGGCTTTTTTAGCTGCTGCATGAAGCAGCAGATTCGCTTTAAAGTGCCATGTGTACATACACAGACAGCCCTGAACTCCCATGAGAAAGGAGCAAGGAGAAGATGTTGGTTCTCCTGGAGTTCTGCAGTCACCTGATGGAAAACAGCAAATGGAAATGGCCAGGAAGCCTTTTTTTCCCTTGGCCTCTCTTACCTGAGACAATTGAAGCGAGTCTGAATATATCAGTGAGACGAGAGGTGACTGGTTCGTAGGGGGAAGCTTCATAAAACTCTTCTCCTGGAATGAGAAGGAGGAGAAAGAGAGACTCTTAGCAACTCATAATGTCCTTTTGCTTTTGCACGGGGGTGGGAGTGGGGGGGGGCAGAGAGGCACAGATCTCTGGATCCCTGTTATAACTGTGATTTGTTTCTTATAAAAACAAACTCAAAGCAGTTTACCATAAACCTGAATCAATAGCATTGCTAATAAGAAAAAATAACAACAACAATGTAAGGCTTTGGAGAATTTAAGATGACAATAGACTAAGCACAGATTGAAACTCACATCAACTTTCTAAAGATCTGGCAGGCTTGTCTAAACAAGAATGTTTTTTAACAGGCACCAAAAAGAGGACAGTGAAGATGCACGCCTGATGTCCATAGGCAGGGAGTTCCAGAGAGTAGGTACTGCCACACTAAAATACCAACTTCTTGCAAATGTGGAGTGATAATTATGCACCTATAACAGCACCACTTCCACTGATTGAAGTGGATAAGAGGGTGGTGTGGCTCAGCAGCTATCACAGGTTGGCCATAGTTGATCTGTGAAATCAGATTCAGCTCACGAACACTTTTCTCCAGATGAAGAAGAAGAAGAAGAGTTTGGATTTGATATCGCGCTTTTCACTACCCGAAGGAGTCTCAAAGCGGCTAACATTCTCCTTTCCCTTCCTCCCCCACAACAAACACTCTGTGAGGTGAGTGGGGCTGAGGGACTTCAGAGAAGTGTGACTAGCCCAAGGTCACCCAGCAGCTGCATGTGGAGGAGCGGAGACGCGAACCCGGTTCACCAGATTACATGTCTACCGCTCTTAACCACTACACCACACTGGCTCACTTGCCCCTTTTTTTCTTGATATCTGACCTATGAAACAGGACTGACAGCCTCGCAGGGTCGTTGCAAGGATGAAAGAGGCACAGGCTATTTTAACACGGAGAGTCCTAAGCATCAAGAGCCTAAGTAACTTGATTGAACGGCCCCTGAAGCCGCTCAGGCAAGGCATTTCAGATTCATCCAGGAGCCCTTGGCTTCCCAATTCACCTCTGGAGCCCTGGTGTGACTGTGATTCACACACCAGACCAGAGGGCCATGGAAGCAATCCAGAGGAGGGAGGGCCCCTGTTTAAACCATGGATTTCGGCAGCTCTTAGTCCCAATGCCACTTTAAACCATAGAATTTTAGAGTTGGAAGGAACCCCTAGGGCCATCGAGTCCCATCCTCTGCAATGCAGGAATCAAAGCTAAAGAATCCCTGGCCATCCACCATCTGTTTAAAAACCTCCTTCAAAGGAGAGCCTTCTCTGTATCGTTCCAGTTTTAGTATATGTACTGCCGAAGCCGAAGGAGAGTCCGCCACCTTCTGAAGTAGTCTGCTCCACAGGCAAACAGCTCTTGCCGCTGGAAAATTCTTCCTAGTGTTCAGTCGGAATCTCCTTCCCTTAAATTGGATCCATTGGTTCAGGTCCTCCCCTCTGGAGCAGCAGAAAACAAGATTGCTCCATATGACACCCCTTCGGGTACCTGGAGAAGAATATCGTGTCACCTCTCAGCCTTCCCTTCTCCAGGCTAAATAAACTCAACTCAACTCCCTCAACTGTTCCTCCTCCCAAGGCTTCATTTCCAGACCCTTGATCATTCACCATATTTTTCGCTCCATAAGAAGCACTTTTTTCCTCCTAAAAAGTAGGGGGAAATGTCTGTGCGTCTCATGGAGCGAATGCTGCGCGGAGGAGGGACAGGCAGGAGCCATGGCTCCCATCCGTCCTTCCTCCCCAGCTCGCTTTGGGGCAGCGGGGCTGCGCAGGAGTCGCTTACACCCGTGTAGGCGGCTCCGGTCCCTCTGCTGCTTTGGGGCAAGCCGCGAAGGAGGGCTCCGCTTCCTTCCCTCCTTCGTGGCTCGCTTTGGAGAAGCAGAGCTGGGCAGAAGCCGCTTACACCCGTGTAGGCGGCTCCTGTCCCTCTGCTGCTTTGGGGCAAGCCACAAGGGAGGGCTCCGCTTCCTTCCCTCCTTCACGGCTCGCTTTGGAGCAGCAGAGCTGGGCAGGAGTCGCTTACACCCGTGTAGGCGGCTCCCATCCCTCTGCTGCTTTGCACTTTGGCAGTGGGGGTGGGGGAGCCACGCCACTCTGCCGGCAGCCTCCCCTTTCCCCTGAAGCCCTGGGAAGGTTTGGGAGCGGCGGGCAGGCTGTGCGACGTTGCCTCGCGCTCCCGGGCTGCTCTCTTTGAGGAGGGGGAGAAAAAAGTGGGGAAAAGGAGAGCCTCCCAACTCCGCGGGAGGAGAGTGATCCCTGCAGAGGCTTGGGATGGAAGCTGCGCCCCGCCAACTATATGGCCGGTGGGCACGCGGCTTCCCTCCCAAGCCTCCCAGGCCTCTGCAGGGATTGCTCTCCTCCCGAGGAGGCTGTGATTTAGAATATTTTTTTTCTTGTTTTCCTGCTCTAAAAACTACGTGCGTGTTATGGTCAGGTGCGCCTTATGGAGCGAAAAATATGGCACTTCAGGGGTCGGCAAGGTTTGCCTCGCCTGGGCCGGTTCACTCCAGCGGCAATCCCTCCGTGGACCGGATTGCGTGTGTGTGTGTGTGAGTGCGTGCACCCGCGATTTCCGGCATCTGCGTAGACGCAATTTCCGGCAACGCGGAAGTGAGTCCCCGCACTGTGCTGCACCGGTTTAGCGCCGCACGTGGGGACTCGCCGAGCGGGCGGTTTGGTTCGGGGGCGGTTCGTGGGCTGGTTAAACAAACCCCCCCCATGGGCCGCTTGTGGCCCACGGGCCTTAGGTTGCCTACCCCTGATTTACTTGTTCCACCCTTTGCGATCTGGAGTTGTAAAACAAACTCAAAGGGTGGAAAGACTCTGGTGGAGGAGGAGGAGACCTCCCTCCCTTCCTCCAAGGTTCTTCCTGGGCTGCTTACTCACAGAAGATATTTCCAGCCTGGAGGAGGAGGAGGAGGAGGAGGAGGAGGAGGAGGAGGAGGAGGCAGCTGCCCCCCTCCTCTCTTGTAATTAAGAAGCTCTGCTGCTCAAACACAAGGTTATTAGCAAGCCAGGAGATCTCCAAGGAGGGTCAGCCCCCACCACAGGAGCTCCTCGCTGGACAGTTACAAATGCATTTCATTACAGTACTGGGGATTGTTCCCCATTGCCAGGCGAGCTCAGCTGCCCCAATGCACAGAGGCTGCTTCTCAAGGGCACGCTTCTCACACAGGCTGCTTCTCTCCTTTCTCAATAGGGAACGGGAGCCCGGGAAGGGAAAGACAGTGCCTTAAGGGGAGGTTCACGTGAAAATCATAGATTTGTAGAGGCGTCATCAAGCCCAGCCCCCCTGCAATCCGACTTGAAAGGCAGCCAAGTCATTTTCCACCTGCCCACAGAGTTCCAAGATGCATTTGCAGAGGATCGTTCCCATCGGGAAGTGGGGAGGGTTGGGATGCCTGAACCCGACACACGCAGGACCTTCTCAGTTTCCCACCCTGACAATTCCTACTTACGAATCTGTTGCCTGCGCACGCGTGATGGCCAGACGTTCGCACGACCCCTTACTCTGCACCCAGTTCGCTAATCGGATTGAAGCTGGCTTCAGAAACGGCAGCGTTTGTCAAGGAACAGCAGGACCGAAACGGATCGTGGCTAACATCGTGTGAACGCGGCTTCTAAATTTAGCAGTGGGGGTGCACTGGATGTGGAGGAAGCGGTCATGTGAAGGTGCCCAACGAGGCTCTGACTTCCATCTCAGTGTGCAAAGGGGGAGCGAGAGAGGAAAGTCCTGGTGTCTGTTGGCCATAGCTAAATGGTAGAACAGCTGCCTTGCATGTAGAAGGTCCCAGGTCCAATCGCTGGAATGTCCAAGAAGGGTTGGAAGAGGCCTCCTCCCTGAAATCCTGGAGAGCTGCTGCCGGTCAGGGCTTGTCCACGCCCCTGCTTAAAAAGCTCGGGTCCGAGTGGTTTTCCACTTCTCCTGTGATTTCTAGGCACAGGTCCAAACGGTCTTGCATTTGCCCCACAGCTCCCCTGGAAAAACGCTCTTTACAGTTGAATTGGAACAAACAGCAATCCATGGAATGGTCAGTTGCTGTTTGGTCTGATTCAGTGGTAAGAGCCGTTCAGCAGTGGAACAGACTCCCACGAGAGGTGGTAGATTCTCCTTCCCTGCAGGTTTTAAAGCCGAGGTTGAATAGCCATCTGCTAGGGAAACTTTAAATGAGATTCCTGGACTGCAGGGGGGTTGGGCTGGATGACCCTTAGGGTCCCTTCCAACTCTGCAATTCTATGAAATCGATTAAGCCTTGCTTCTGCCTCCAGTGGACTCACATGAAGCTGGCGTGGAACCAAAGCTTTGTCTCTCCATGGGCTGCTCTGACAGGCCACAGCTTTGCATCTCCCCCTCGCTGGGCTTGCAGTGACAAATCACACATTCACAATTCATGTGCCTCAGCTGCTTCTTTTTCTATATCGCCTCGCCAGGGCCATAAGTAATTAGGTATCTGAAAAACTTTGCCCCTCGCTAGGAAAATTGCCTTGCATCAAAAGGGCAATGGACTTCCCCTGAGCTGGAGGAGGCAGAAATAGCCTCTGGGGGGAAAGCACCAAGGTGGAATGGGAGCAGCCTTGGGGGCGGGGGGGGGGGAGAGGGGGGGAGAGGGAGAGGGAGAGGGAGAGGGAGAGGGAGAGGGAGAGGGAGAGGGAGAGGGGGAGAGAGAGAGAGAGAGAGAGAGAGAGAGAGAGAGAGAGAGAGAGAGAGAGCGCTCAGCTGGGCTCCTTCCAGGAGCAAAGAGGACCTTTGGGCAGTTGGTCAGGGGCAACACTTTGGACAGGAGGGCAGATCTTGCCGTTTGCAAACTATCCTTTGCCTGTAGGTGCATAGAAATATGCCCAGAGACTTGCATTTGCTGGACACAGGAAACTGTGCCACAGATCTTGTATGTGTAAAATGGGGTGCATCCATCAACAGAGCACCCCCCCTTTTCACCACTGCTTTCCTCCCCCCTCCTGCTAGTTTACTTATAGTTGCTGCATCTTCCTAGGCTAGTTACAGGTAGGTAGCCGTGTTGGTCTGCCATAGTCAAAACAAAATAAAATAAAAAATTCCTTCCAGTAGCACCTTAGAGACCAACTAAGTTTGTTCTTGGTATGAGCTTTCGTGTGCATGCACACTCCTTCAGATATCTGAAGATGTGTGCATGCACATGAAAGCACATACCAAGAACAAACTTACCGGTAGTTGGTCTCTAAGGTGCTACTGGAAGGAATTTTTTATTTTTATTTTGTTCTTCCTAGGCTAGTTGGTTTGTGACAGATTAGCATAGAAAAACTGAGATAATGAGGTAAATATCACACAAAGGCTAGGTACTGCCTTCTTTTTCATTCACAGGGTCCCTACTTCATGCTAAAAGTTTAAACGGTAACACTTAGAATCACAGAACTGTAAGAGCCAAAAGGTACCCCCTCTCCCTGGATTATCTGATCCAACCCTCTCCGGTGCAGATCACCAAAGAAACAACCACACTACTTAACCAATCTCTCTGTTGTGAGGTATAGGTATGCCTTCATAAAAGCCAGATTTAATGTTTTCCAATCAAATGTTTTGGGCAATAGACTTTCCAATGGTCAAATCTCCCTCCTCTGCGACTGTAATAGTGGTTCCATAGAATTCTTACAGCATATATATTTTTTGCTGTCCAATTCATTCGGCAGCTCGGTCCAAATTTTTGGTTCCACTTTTGAAGAAAACCCAAGATGGAACTCAGGATGCTAAATTAATTTACTTATTAAATGACGAGGAACCAAATAGAACCCATATGGTCGCTAGGTTTTTGACTAATGTGCTATTTACAAAGAAGAGGAATGGTTCTCTTCCCATTTATGACAATGCAGAAAATAATTAAGACCTATTATTGGGGCGATAAAATAGGTGATAAATTAATTTTAACAGATTTTTATTTTAATTTAAAAAAAACTAGTTCAGTTGGACTACTCAGATCTCAGTGTGACTTAGATGGAAGGGTGTAAATGGGTTGTTTTAAAATTGGTTTCGTACTGTATTGTTTAAATTTGTTAAATTGTTTTACTCTGTGTGTATTATGATGAATGTGTTTTGCGATGTGATATGGGCCACATGGCCGAAATAAACCTACCTACCTACCTCTCCGGTGCAGGAATCTTTGTAAGATTCACTGTAAGACCACTGGTCCTATTAGCTAGGGACAATGGGATTTGTAGTCCCAAAACATCTGGAGGGCCAAGTTTGGGGATGCCTGATCTAGATGAAGCACAAGGGCGGCCCCGTGTAGAGTGCATTGCAGCAATCCAGCCCAGTTCTCAAAGCTCAACTCAGTTTCGCACATGCACACCCACCCCACACCCCCGCCAGCCAGGGAGGGTGGCACTTACCGCCCGTCAAGCCAAGGTGGATGCTCCAGTAGATCTGAAGGCACAGGAGCTCCTTCTTCATGCCGCGCTTGCAGTGGCAGTCGTAGAGGGGGCTCTCTTGCAGCACCTCCAGTGCTGCCTGGCACTCCTTGTTGGCCAGCATGGTGTTGCGGTCACGCCCGGCCACGCACTGGCGCAGCGTGCGGTAACGGGAGCTGCAGCTGGGCTCGGCCGCACACAGCTCGTTGGCACGGACACAGTCCACAGGGATCCGCCAGGTGTGGAAGTCCTGGGTGGTCAGCGAGGAAGAAGCAGCCCAGGTGTGCAACATCTTGTCTGCAAGCAAGGAGGAGAACACAGGGAAGCGGCTCAGAGAGGAAGAGAGCAGAGACACAGGGCACCACGTCCCCAAAGCAGGGTTAGAAAGTCAGGTATATAAGCTAGGTGCCAAATGGCTCCTTAAACCAAGGTTGCAGTCACCAAAATGGAATGTCTAGTCACCGTCCAGTGGCAAGGCGGCTCTAGAGTCTTGTTTTTCAAATGATGGACTGGCCGTGATTGATTCTCAGTTTGTAAAGGAAAAATCCCAGGTGTGGAACTGCCCAGGCACCTGGCCCTTAGGGATAAGCCCACTGGTTTCTGCGGAGTTAAATAAAAGAAGTTCAGCCACTGGAGCAAGGACAAGACAGGGTTTATTGCGCAATAGGTTACAGTCAAACTGCACACCCAGAGCAGCGTTACAAGAACTTTTAAAAACTCCTATCATATCCCAGAATACAGTTTGGAAACATCATCACTACATCATCACTACATCACGAAAGGGAAGGGTTATACATGATTGGCATATAGGAAAAACAGGAAAAACAAGATTAGCATATGGGGGAAACAGAGCAATATCAGGGAGATAGCCCTGAGCCAATGTGAATGGGTGTTAAGTATTGGCAAAGATACCTTGAGCACTTATCTGGGAGAGAACAATGGGATTCCAGCTGAGGGATATTAGCCCAGTGGCTTCCTGAAGCACCCAAAGATTACCTGCTGAGGCATCTCCCTGTGTACTGGTCTCTCGCCTACTGGATCATGGCAGAGAGATGGGTCCCCTTAAGGGCATCACTCCATACCCCAAATGAGTTTACTCAGGAGGAGACTTTGCTTAGGTGACCCCCCCCCCATAACAAGTTACAGATCTCGCTAGTTCAGAGCACAATCTCGAGCTAGGTTAAGAGAGCTGAGAACTTAAAGAAGAAAAGTCACTTGATCCAGGGACAGTCCAACAGGCCTGTTCTGACTGACCTCTTTCTCTTAATCCTGAATCACGCTGCACAGAAAAAGCATTTGGGTTGCAGAAATCCACTCCAACTGTGCAGATAAAATAGAACGGATAGAATGCTAAAGGATTAGTCTGTGAAAACTGTGCCGATCCAACAATCCCCAGATGGTGGAGATGTCAGGTGTCATCCTGGTGCCCAGGCAGCTTCACTTGGTTGCAAGTGATTGAAGATAAAAAGGTAAAGGGACCCCTGACCGTTAGGTCCAGTCGCGAACGACTCTGGGGTTGCGGCGCTCATCTCGCTCTATAGGTTGAGGGAGCCGGCGTTTGCCTGCATACAACTTCTGGGTCATGTGGGCAGCACGAGTAAGCCGTTTCTGGCAAACCAGAACAGCGCACAGAAATGCCATTTACCTTCCCGCCAGAGTGGTACCTATTTATCTACTTGCACTTTGACGTGCTTTCGAACTGCTAGGTTGGCAGTGATTGAAAGCCATGTGCAAAATGAGCCTGGCGCCTGGCTAATTTCGAACACTGTGGGTAAGGGGTGGCATGAAAGAAAATCATGCCTGACATGGATAAAGTAAAAACAAAATAAAATAAAAAATTCTTTCCAGTAGCACCTTAGAGACCAACTAAGTTTGTTCTTGGTATGAGCTTTCGTGTGCATGCACACTTCTTCAGATAAGCTCATACCAAGAACAAACTTAGTTGGTCTCTAAGGTGCTACTGGAAAGAATTTTTTATTTTATTTTGTTTTGACTATGGCAGACCAACACAGCTACCCACCTGTAAATGGATAAAGTAGACCGAGAAAAGTTATTCTCCATCTCTAAGGGAGAACTGCTTGTGGGTGTCTAGCTGGGCCCCTGGTCTGATCCAAAATGTTCTTTGGTTCTGACATTTTAATGTTTCTGCGTTACCAGGAATGGCAATGAGAGGATCTAAGTATTCAAAGAGTAGCCCCAAGCTCCTCCTGCCCCACCTGAACGGCTGCCTCTCCATCCACTCAGCAGGGTCGCCAGACCTTCAAAGCCTCCCAGCTGGCGAGTGTTAGCACAAGAAGGCCACCCACCATCCTTTCCCAGACTAGCCCCAGGAGAAGTGAAGAGCACACCACCCAGAACCTGCCATCGCGCAGCACCCAAGGGTGCTTTCCTGAACATGGTACTTCATATGCTTGCTGGGAACTGCCTCAAAGCATTTGTTTGGGCAAAAGACGAGAAGGCATCTAGCAATCAAAGGCATGGACCACACATGAACCAAGGGCCACAAGAAAATGCAAGCTGCTTGTGTCTCATCATCTGCTGAGAGAAACCAGGTGTGCCAGGAGTCGACAACCTTTGACGGACCAGGTGCACATCTGGAGATCTGAAGAAGCGCCCTGGGCACCACAAAATGTGGAAGAAAAACTGGGGGGGGGGTACTCAAGAACCTCCTTGCACACACACAGCAGGAAAGGCACACACACAGAGAGAGAATATTTAGGACAGATAAAAGCAAGTTTTTCTTCACATTAAACTAGGGCACTAAATTACGTCTAAATTATTTGTACAGAAACACAAAAGTGGCTTGCAATCTAAGCTCGGAATATCTAACTTAGGCCTCCTTACAGGTAGGGTTCACATGGTGGAAGTGAGAGAACAAAGCGTTTGGTAACCCTTCCTCTCGAGGTGAGGGGGTGTGACCTATCTAAGTCTGGCAGAACAGCTTACTCTATGGTCTTAACCCCTTTGTGCATTAATTAGGGTGAAGCATGTGGGTTGCATGAGGCTCATTTATCCCACATCGGCTGCCCTGGCAGATGGCAACACCTGTCTCAGCAGCAGCAGAAGCACCTGGGCAGCTCTTTTGCAGGTAATGCGCTTTGTTCCTCTTTCTTTCTTTTTGCCACTTTAAAACGCCCAGCTGCCAGCATGTCTTTGGCAGGAAGGTCACAACTGAATGTCAAATGGAAGTGTTGCTGGAATGTCAGTTCTGGGGGCACAGTGGGGAGGTGGACTGCCCAGCAGTGCCAAGCCTCGCTTTTATATATATATATATATATATATATATATATATATATATATATATATATACTCTCCTAACTGCTCAAGCTGAAGCTGCGTGGAGCAATAAGGGTACAGCAAACTCAGTGTTGTTCATGGAAGGGCAGCTTCCACGTTTGAAGAGAAAGGAGGAGAGAGAGGCCTGCTGTTTCTTCTCCAAAGCCAAGAATACCCCATTGAAATGCTGGGGCTTTAGTCATTCTTGGGATTTAAAGGCCCATCTCCTGCACAGCTGTCCTACAACGCCAGCCCTTTCTAAAGAACCCGGTTGCCTTTTTTATTTTCAGGCACCAAAGAAACATCCCGGCAGACCCCGAGAGCCTCCTAAAACATCCATCAAACCTTACTGCAAGACAAGGGGGGGGGGGGACAATGGCGATTCTTTCATGTGCTGCAGAAGACGGAGGAATCAGAAGTAGCTAAGAAGCAGGAGGAGTCAGGGGTTGTGATGAGCAAAGGCCTTGCCGCCATCTTGCAGGAGGGATATGCCTGGCAGAATCCCAGACTGCATCCCTTGGCCAAATACATGAAGATGCTCTGTACTCAGCAACACTTAAAAAGTACATGCCCGACATCCAGACTTCAATGTGTTGTTTTGTAGTCCAAGTATACCCACAATGTATAAACATATAAACATAACTCACTTATCTGTTTGTGTTTCCTGTTCTAAATGCTGGTCCTTAATTGTTAATACTCAATTAGATAATGTGAAAAGAGTTGTGTGAGTTATGTTTATATGATGTATAAAGAATTTATACAGTGGTACCTCAGGTTACAAGGGGCGCGGGTGGCGCTGTGGGTTAAACCACAGAGCCTAGGGCTTGCTGATCAGAAGGTCGGCGGTTCAAATCCCTGCGACGGGGTGAGCTCCCGTTGCTCGGTCCCTGCTCCTGCCCACCTAGCTGTTCAAAAGCACATCAAAGTGCAAGTAGATAAATAGGTACCACTCCGGTGGGAAGGTAAATGGCGTTTCCATGCGCTGCTCTGGTTCGCCAGAAGCGGCTTTGTCATGCTGGCCACATGACCCGGAAGCTGTACGGCGGCTCCGGCGGCCATTAACACGAGATGAGCGCCGCAACCCCAGAATCGGACACGACTGGACCTAATGGTCAGGGATCCCTTTACCTTTACCTCAGGTTACGGACGCTTCAGGTTACAGACTCTGCTAGCCCAGAAATAGTACCTCAGGTTAAGAACTTTGCTTCAGGATGAGAACAGAAACTGTGTGGCGGCAGCAGGAGGCCCCAATAGCTAAAGTGGTACCTCAGGTTAAGAACAGTTTCATCTTAAGAACGGACCTCCGGAACGAATTAAGTTCATAAACCGAGGTACCACTATATAGTCAAACACAGCCAGTTACATTGTGGGTATATTTGTTAGTTGAATTTACGTAACTATTGGTTTGATAGTGTTGTGTTTTGTAGTCCAGTCAAATGAAGAAGCTGTGCTGTCGTCTCTTACATTTCTGGCTTTGAATCTTGGATCCAACAGGTTTTCAGGAGCATGAATTGGATGTCAACAAAATTATGTTGCTCTGTTCTTTCCCCCAAACCCAGTCCTTTGAGGTTTCATCTAGAAGGCAGAAAGAGACCCACCAACTATGCCAAGAAGAGGAAGGCTGCAAACAAAGAAAGCATTGAATCCTTCTTCCTTCCCTCGACACAATGGCAAGGCCCCCCAAGTGGCAGAAACGTATGTCACTCTTGCATTTGAGCTGTACTCTCAGGGCTTGCTTGTCCTCGGGGCACAGGAATTGTAGTGATCCAATACAGTACATGGTCTTACATAAATGTCTTCCTGTTACACAGCTTTAGAAATCATTTGGAGGGCATAAATATATGAAAACCTGGTCTTAAACATTTTGTTCATGTGGTGTAGTGGTTAAGAGTGGTAGACTCGTAATCTGGGGAACCGGGTTCGTGTCTCCGCTCCTCCACATTCAGCTGCTGGGTGACCTTGGGTTAGTCACACTTCTCTGAAGTCTCTCAGCCCCACTCACCTCACAGAGTGTTTGTTGTGAGGGAGGAAGGGAAAGGAGAATGTTAGCCGCTTTGAGACTCCTTCAGGTAGTGATAAAGCGGGATATCAAATCCAAACTCTTCTTCTTCTTCTTCTTCTTCTTCTTCTTCTTCTTCTTCTTCTTCTTCTAAAAGAAAATATTTCATAATCCAAAAACCTTTCAGGACAGGAAGGACAGAATGGGACAAAAAGAGCTTTGAAGAAATGGGGAAATACCTGCTTTCTCCCTTTTTTCCAGTCCACCCCCATCCAGCCTTCAAAGCTCTACATTTGGGCAAAAATTCCTAACTCAACATATATTCTAACAGGGTTCAAATTGGCAGGACTGACCAGGAACAAGATTTTGAGGCAAAGATGGATTCAATGAAGACATTGACCCAGATAATAATAATAATAATAATAATTTATTATTTATACCCCGCCCATCTGGCTGGGTCTCCCCAGCCACTCTGGGCGGCCTCCAACAAATACCAAAATACAATACAAAGTCACAGTTTAAAAACTTCCCTAAACAGGGCTGCCTTTAGGTATTTTCTGAATGTCAGGTAGTTGTTTATTCCCTTGACTTCTGACGGGAGGGCGTTCCACAGGGCAGGCGCCACTACCGAGAAGGCCCTCTGCCTGGTTCCCTGTAGTTTTGCTTCTCGCAGTGAGGGAACCGCCAGAAGGCCCTCGGCGCTGGATCTCAGTGTCCGGGCTGAACGATGGGGGTGGAGACGCTCCTTCAGGTATACAGGACCGAGGCCGTTTAGGGCTTTAAAGGTCAACATCAACACTTTGAATTGTGCTCGGAAACGCACAGAGTGTGGCTGTGTTGAAAAAAAGTGAATTCCATGCTAGGGATAATTAGGAAAGGATATGGAAAATAAAACTGCCAATACCAGAATGGCATTGTGTAATTATATGGTGTGGCTGTACTTGGAATATTGTGTACAGTTCTGCTTGCTGTGCCTCAAAAAGTCTACTGTTTGGTTCTAAAAGGTTCATAAAAAGTCGACTAAAATGATCAGGGTGGGGTGGGGTGGAGGAAGTCCACTTTGAGGCAAGGTTTGGGGCTTTTAAGTTTAGATAAAAGGCGAAGAGGTTGGGGGACATGATTGAGGTGTTTAAACCTATTATTTACCACTGAATCGGAGCAAACAGCAGTCTGCAGAAAACCTGAATCAGGCATCCCCTAACTGGGCCTTCCAGATGTTTTTAAGACTACAATTCCCATCATCCCTGACCACTGGTCCTGTTAGCTAAGGATGATGGGAGTTGTAGTCCCAAAACATCTGGAGGGCACAGTTTGGGGGTGCCTGACCTGAACTGTTGTTTGCTCCAATTCAGCACCAAAGAGCAGGGTTTTTTTGGGTGGGGGGGGGAGTAGCACTTGGGCACAGACCAGGAAAGTGCCAACCTGTGCCTAGATAGTGCAGGGTGTGGATGAGCCCTGAACGTTGGACGATTTTGGACAGACACATGTCTTCATAGTTCAGCTATGGAACTCACTCCCACAGGAGGCTGTGACAGTCACCAACTTGGAAGGCTTTGAAGGAAGATTTGACATGAATGGAGAACAAGGCTATCGATGGCCGCTAGGGCACCATGTTGGCAGAGCCTGGCTTCCACTGCCCCCAGCCTGGGGGTCTTCTGCATTTCACTGGCCCTCCAGTCATCCAGTCTCAGGAGGGTCCCGTGAGAAAGCGGAGAGAGAATTTCTGCTTCCTCTTCTAAGCCACCATCTGTGAAATGACCTCGGTCTCAGGCTGCTGTCTGCAGGAATTAGATGCTAAAAGTCTGGAAATCCCCGAAGGGGTTATCCCAGCAGCCTTGAAGCAGAGCAGCCCCTCTTCCAAATGCAAAGGGGTCGGGCCCCATCACGTGTCAGGCATGTGGGTGCTGCTCGGAGGTTAGCACAAGGTGACACGAGAGCCACAGTTCACACATTCCTTTGAATTCAGCACCCTCTCAGGGTTCACCTAAGTTCACCCGGTTCCATGCCTGGGACATGTTGTTTTCATTAAAACTGCATGATGCGCTGAGAGAGAAAGCATGACAAGATTTGATGTCTTCATCTGCTTTACAGGATTAAAGTCACGCAGACTCAGGAGAGGAGGGAATTTGGGAGCGGTGAATAAGTTGGTGTGTTCTGATGTCATAGGCTGGAAGGGACCCCAAGAGCCACCATGCCCTGCAGTGCAGGAATCACAGCTTAAGAATTCTTGACGGATAGCCATCAACCTTCTGTTTATAAACCTCCAGTGAAGGAAAGCCCACCATCTTCTCAGGTAATCCATTCAACTTCCTGGTGTTGAGCCAGAATCTCCTTTTTTGTCATTGGAATCCATTGGTTTGGATCCTCCCCTTTGAAGCAGCAGAAGACAAGCTTATTTTGGGTCAGCCCTTTAGATATTTGAAGGTGGCTGTTGTGTCACCTCTCAGTCGTCTCTTCCCCAGGTGAAACGTACCCAGCTCTCTCCATCGTTCCTCATAATCCTTGGTTCCAGACCCTTGATCAGTTTGGCCATCCTGCTTTCCACACCTTCAGCTTGTCAATCTCCTCCTTAAACTGTGTTGACCAGAACTGGTCACAAGACTCCAAGTGGAGTCGGACCAAGACAGAACATACAGGTGAAACTCGAAAAATTAGAATATCATGGAAAAGTCCATTTATGTAAGCAATTGTTTTCATTAGCTACTGGAGTTTAATATATGAGATGGACTCATGACATGCAAAGCGAGATATGTCAAGCCTTTGTTTGTTATAATTGTGATGATTATTGTGTACAGCTGATGAAAATCCCAAAGTTGAAATTGTTAATTTGGGGTTCTCATCAGCTGTACACCATAATCATCACAATTATAACAAATAAAGGCTTGACATATCTCGCTTTGCATGTCATGAGTCTATCTCATATATTAGTTTTAAGTTGAATTACTGAAAGAAATGAACCTTTCCATGATATTCTAATTTTTCGAGTTTCACCTGTAGCAGAACAGTACTATACTTCCCATGATTTAGCTTCCTGGGAACCTCCAACTAGAGCCAACAAAGGCTGCATCTTGAGCTGCTCAATCCTGACATCCATACTCGGCCAAAGCTGTGGTTGCTCAGCTTCGGACACTTGCACTGAGTGCCATATGAGCCACAGAGACCAGCGCCGCACAGAATGAGGCAGAACAGGTTGTCCAAGGTAAGGCCAAGTGTTCCAGGCAACCTAGGAAGCTGGTGGCCAAGGTGGTGTCAACCCTTTGAGTCAAAGCCAAGAACAAGGCTAAAGGAAAAGGAGGGCTGTCAATGGCAGCACAAGAAGATACAATGGAAACTTGAAATGACCAGTTGCCTAAAGTAACTTGACAAAGGCAAACAAGCAACAGAAAAGTTTGGGAAGACAGGAAGCTGGTTCATCCAGCATCAGACCATTGGTCCATCTAGCTCAGCACTGTGAACAGGGGCTGAAAGGGGCACTCTGGGATTTGGGGTATGCTCTCTCCTCCACCACCACCATGGGACGCAGGTGGCGCTGTGGGTTAAACCACAAAGCCTAGGGCTTGCTGATCAGAAGGTCGGCGGTTCGAATCCCCACGACGGGGTGAGCTCCCGTTGCTCGGTCCCAGCTCCTGCCCACCTAGCAGTTCGAAAGCACGTCAAAGCTCAAGTAGATAAATAGGTACTGCTCCAGTGGGAAGGTAAACGGCGTTTCCGTGCGCTGCTCTGGTTCGCCAGAAGCGGCTTAGTCATGCTGGCCACATGACCCGGAAGCTGTACGCCGGCTCCCTCTGCCATTAACGCGAGATGAGCACCGCAACCCCAGAGTCGGACACAACTGGACCTAATGGTCAGGGGTCCCTTTACCTTTACCTTACCTCTCCACCACCACCCCAATTCCAGAGGGAGGTACAGGCCTGGATGGGAGCCGTGGCAGGACAACCCCTTAGCAGTGGGTGAGAAGAAACTGCTAAGAAACCCGAGAAACAGGATCCCGCTGCCACCAGCAGAGATCAAAACTTGAGCCTTCAAAGGGCATCTTCTCCCAAGACTTTGTTGCTTGCCCAGTTGCTCTTTGAAGTGCATCAGTAAAGTTTAAAGGCTTTGTAGATCCCAGCTCAGGGAAAGGATGGCCTGCCTTAGGGGGTTTATTAGAGCATTGCCCATCCCTGCTGGGTGCATGGCATTTTCCCACCCCCATATGCTCCGGACTACGACTCCCATCAGCTCCAGACAGCATAGCAATGCTGAACTCCTAAGATGACTGCACTGGCTAGAGCTGATGGAAATTGTACTCCGGAGCTTGGACCAAAAGGATTGGACCACCATGGGATTAGGATACAGCTATCAATGGTTACTAGCCACGATGCCTCAGAAAAGCAGTGGCCAGGAACTGCAAGTGGGCAGAGTTCTCATGTGCTCATGTCCAGCTTGCAAGCTTCCCAGTGTGAGAACAGGATGCGGGACGAGATGGGTCCATTTTCCTGACCCAGCAGGCTGCTGCTCTTATGTTGGAAGGGAAGGAGAGAAGGCCCTGCCCCACATCCATGGAGCCCAGCAGGCCAGCAGTCCAAACACAACCACCTCCTCTCTTTGCCAGAGTGAGTCTCTCTGTCTCTCCCCATCTTCCTTCTCCTCCCCCCCACCCACCCCCACCCTGAACTGATCCACTTAATCCAGCGTAAACAAGCTCAGGATTTCAGGGCTACAGCTCTCCACCCTGCTCCCCCAGGAGGGAACTTCCATTTCTTTTGTACTTTGTTTGGCTTGGTCTGGCAGGAACGTCCCATTGAATGGGAAAATTCAGCTTCCCCCCTGCTTGGTTCCCCCACCGCCATCCACTTGACTAAGGAGGGAAGGCTGGGAAGGCTTCCAAACAGCTTCTTGGCTGAAAGACAGTGGGGAGGGGGATCAAAAGGGCTTCCTTTCCAAGGCCCCTGCCTCCAAGCACACACAGCCTGGCACTGGCTTGTAATCCGGGGCCCATGGAGCCTTTGCCCTCCCCGCCCCACTGATGCCACCACCATACACAGAAAAGGCTGCCTTGAGCCTTCCCACCAGGCAGAGCCCCTAGGAAGTGAGGCAGCAGCGACACCTACAGGCAGGTGGGGGCTCGGCCCACTCAGTGCTTCCCAAGGCAACACACAGATGGGGCAGTTCGCAGGGTTGCTCCTCCAGATACTTTCCAGCATCCAGCTGGAGCCTGCCTGCTCCATTGCAAGGCCATCTGAAGGCCAGCACCTGGTCCCTGGCAGTAGCCAGCACACGGCCTCTCCATCCCAGAGGCTTATGGGAGACCCTGGACACTGGCCTGGAAGCCTTGCATGGAGACCCCCTGTAATAAACAAAAATCTGCCCTTATTCCCTTACGGGGCACACAAGAGCCCTTTGCAGGTTCTCCATCGGTAGGAGAATATAACAGAGTCCAACCGGAGAAGATTGAGAAGCAAAGTCTTTCTTTTCGCTGTTGCAACAGGGGGTTCCTTCCTCACACACAGGTGAGCAGGGAAGAACCTAGAACAAAGGGCCGCCTTTCCTTATATAGAAATTTGAATTTCCCCCACGCTGGAGTTCAGCCCACCCCCCAGAAACCTCACACATATATCACAACAAAAGAAAATAAAATAAATTCCTTCCAGTAGCACCTTAGAGACCAACTAAGTTAGTTCTTGGTATGAGCTTTCGTGTGCATGCACACTTCTTCAGATACACTGAAGCGGACCCTTAAATATAGTGAGGGAGTGGGGAGGGGTATCACATATATCACAGAAGGGGTGTAGCCCAAGACCACCCCCCAGATACATCATGAAAAGGGAGGTCTGGTAGCAGTAATCTGAGCATTCTGGACCCTGCCCCATGCCTCCTCTTGCCCTCCACCAAAAACCCATCAAGTGAAACCAAAGAGATATTTACATTTCCCTGTTTCCCAGCCAAGTTAATCACACCCTTTTGTCTGGCACTCTGGTATCAGGATGCCAGGGATTATCACCCAGGCAGGGGGCTGCTGAGTAGCTGGAGGGGCAACCCCCCCCCCTTTGTTCCTGAGACAAAGAAATATTTGGTCAGTTGGGAGTCAAAATGGTGAGAGGCCAGTCTTCCTGGACTGCTTCAGACATGTGGCCTTGTTTTGATTGTGATCAAGGCCCCAATCCCTCCTGACCTGGCTCTACAGCACACAGAGGCTCAGGGAGTCCGGGGTGGAGCTGCCTGGGCAAAGGCAGGAGGGTGAAACAGCTGGGGCCATAGGCCCCCCCCTCCCCACTAGCCTGAGGTCTGCAGGCCAAAAACGGAGGGCTCTGTGAGGTAGGCAATATGGAAAGGACTGGGTGGAACGGCTGTTTGTGTGGCACTGCTCACGTCCTGGCCTATCCTTCCTCAGGAAATGAGACGAAAGTGGAGCAGTTGAAATAACACGTGAAGGGTCTGGCTGCTGGATCAGGCCAAAAGGGGGTTCATCTAGCCCAGTATCCCATTTTCACAGTGGCCAAATGCTTCTAAAGAACTTAAGATTCTGGATAGACTGCCTCTGGACCGGGAGGTTCCACAAGAATATAAGAAGAAACTGATGGACCAGGCCAATGGCCCATCTAGTCCAACATCCTGTTCTTACATTGCCCAACCAGATGCCCTAAAGGGAATGCTGCAAGCAGGAGCTGAGCATAACAGCAACTCTCTCGCCACTTGCGATTCTGTACAACTGGAGGATTATTCTCACTTCAATCCCTCCCGCCCCTATTTCCAGGCAGAGGTCTGTTTTCAGAGCAGGGGGTTTGTTTTTGCCCCCAAAACTTTCCCTGCAAATACCCATTCTTTAAAGCTGAATCAGAGAAAAACATCAATTTGGCTTTTCAGCGGATTGACGCTTGCTCTGAATGAGATTTTAAAGGGTGGGTGTTCGCGGGGAAAGCTCTAGAGCCAAAAGAGGGTGGGCACTCGGACACGGAGTTTAAATCGCAGGCTGTGCCTGTTGATAAGGGAAAATAGAATGTGTTGCAATTCACCCCCCCCCCCCTGGTTTTAACACTGGAAAGAGTGGAGGAAAGGTAAGCCCCAAGATTCAGAAGCATGACTGCTTCCAAGTGTGGAGGGAGAGCATAGCTATCATGGCCCATAACCCTTTATAGGTCTCTCCTCCATGAATTGGTCCAATTCTCTCTTAAACCTCCACTGGTGCCTGCAATAAGTAGTGCCATTGGCCTATGACAGTGGTCACTCCCAAGCTCAGTGACTTGAGCCTCAGAGCATTTCCAGACAGAAAAAAAATAAGTCCTTTGCCACCTCTAGAGGGGAGGGGGCAGCCTTTCTGTTTTGGGGGGGCAGGGCAGGAAGAGCAGAAGTATTAACATTTCTCCTTTCCAGTAGCACCTTAGAGACCAACTTAAGTTTGTTCTTGGTATGAGCTTTCGTGTGCATGCACACTTCTTCAGATACACTGAAACAGAAGTCACCAGACCCTTATATATAGTGAGAGAGTGGGGAGGGGTATTACTCAGAAGGGTGGTGGGAATGGGTGATTGGCTGATAGGTGTGGAAAACCTGTTGACGGCTGTTAACGACTGCAATTGGTCTTACAGGAAAAAGCAATGGGTGAGATGGCTAAAGATAGCTTTGTCATGTATAATGAGATAAGAATCCAATGTCTTTGTTCAGACCAGGTCTCTCCATGGTTTTAAGTTTGGTAATGAGTTGCAATTCAGCAACTTCTCTTTCCAGTCTATTTCTGGTACCAGAGCCTGCAATAAACCCAGATGCCAACTTTGCTGCCGCATAAACCCGGACAACACCATTACTGGCCCCAACAACATCAAACATACCATCTGAGGAATATTTAATTGCTCACCTTCTAACATTGTGTATGCCATCAAATGCCAGCAGTGCCCTTCAGCTCTCTATATTGGACAAACAGGCCAAACCTTATGCCAAAGGATAAATGGACATAAATCTGATATCAGGAATCAGAAGATCTCAAAGTAGTTGTCTTACTGCAAAGGAATTTCAGAAATTCCCCCACTCTCTCACTATATCTAAGGGTCTGGTGACTTCTCTTTCAGTGTATCTGAAGAAGTGTGCATGCACACGAAAGCTCATACCAAGAACAAACTTAGTTGGTCTCTAAGGTGCTACTGGAAAGAATTTTTTATTTTGTTTTGACTGTGGCAGACCAACACGGCTACCCACCTGTAACTGGAACATTTCTCCTGTACTCAAGCAACAGCACTGAGTTCCTGGCAAAATTCACCACTGCAGAACTACTCCATCAGCATCTCGCCCTGAAGGAAGGAGAGTTTCTCACGTTCCAGCTGTCCCCCTCCCACACACCCTGTGGCTTTATTGCATCGTTTTAATTGGTGCTTATTGTTTTAATATATGCACACCGTTTTGTAGCGTGTACGAAGTAAACACGTTGTGTAAACAAACAAACCCGTTGCAAAGAAGCAGAGCTCTGCTCCAACAGTGGACAGAGCGGGGGGGGGGCGGTGTACTCTGAGAGACAGTGTGGTGTACTGGTTAGAGTGTTGGACTAGGACAGGCATAGGCAAACTCAGCCTTCCAGATGTTTTTAAGACTACAATTCCCATCATCCCTGACCACTGGTCCTGTTAGCTAGGGATGATGGGAGTTGTAGTCCCAAAACATCTGGAGGGCCGAGTTTGCCTATGCCTGGACTAGGACCTGGGAAAGCAGGATTTGAATCCCCACTCAGCCATGAAGTTCACTGGGTGACTGTTATGTACTGAGTTGAGATTGCAGCAGTCTGACTGGTCCCAGAACAATAGAATTGAGATTGCAGCAGTCTGATTGGTCCCAGAACAATAGGATTGAGATTGCAGCAGTCTGATTGGTCTGCAGGAGCCATCCAATCCAGCTCCAGGTGGAAGTGAATCCGCACTCTGATTGGCATACAGGAGTATCCCGGAATTAGCCAATCACGTGGGGCCCGTTGTGTAAATAGTGTATATAAAGCAAACGTTTTGGGGAAACTGCATTCCTCACTACTATGAGCTGAATAAAGAGCATGAAAGTCACACTGGACTCCGAGTATATTTCAGTGACCTTTGGGGAGAACCACATATTCCACCTTGATGTCCTTGCAGAAAAATGTGGGGTATACCGGTAAATGCAATAAAATACTGGAAAGATTTGTGAAATGATTTTGTGTGGACAACAGTCATTGGACAGGGTGTTGGGTGGGAAGCATGTGAGCCCTACATTGGGGAAGGGGTGACCAGTTTTAAACACCAGCTATTTCAGGAAAGAGTCCCAAAATTGGCTGCACGTTGTTTGTGCAAGAGGAGCTTGCGACCTTTGACCTCACTGCCTCCATGACCACCAATCAACAGCCCACCACTGGCACTTCTATAGCACCAGGTGGATTCGCCTGGTACAGACAGTAAGATCATGAGCACATATAAGAAGAGTTTGCTGGATCAGGCCAATAGGGGCCCATGTAGGGCAGCATTCTGTTCCCACAGTGCCTGACCAGATGCCTCAAAGGGAAACCCGCAAGCAGGATTCGAGCACACACAAGTACTCTCCCCTCCAGTGGTTCCCAGCAACTGGCTAGGAGTCCTCTTTGCCACGAAGTTGTCTAATCCATCACTGCCTCCTGTTCTGTGGGAGGGAATTCTGTAGTTTTAACTATGTGCTGCGTGAAGAAGTGGCTGTTGCCATTCATTTTTGTTGTGTGCAGGAGAAATTTGATCCCCCCTGCTCCTTGCTCCCCTGCCCCCCCCCCACAACACACACACACACACACACACACAAAGCACTTGGAAGAGAGCCATTATCTGAATGGTGTTCAGCAATGGTGTTCCCTCCCCCTTTAGGCAACTTTGGTACCCTTGTCTATCGCAGCTCATCCCTCACCTGGAAAAGCAACACACACACCCCCTTGAGCATAGCAGTCTGTCTTGCGTAACCAGACAATGCATCTCTGATCAAATTGCTGGAAAGGAGTGGAGCCCAGCGCCCAGGGGACATGTGCTGAGAGACAATTTCATCCCATGTAGTAGTACCTGCTCCTTTCCTTGTGTGACTGTCAGCAGAAGGCCAGGACGGAATTCAGAAGCCACTTCAGCCCTAGAGGCCAACATGCTAGCACTGTGTGCTTGTCTAACTACGAGGTTAGCCAGTTTTTCACCAGACACTTATGCAAGGTAGCAAAGAAAAGCTGCAATGGCAAATGGTGGCAGAATATTATTTGTTTGTTTGTTGCATTGATATCCCGACTTTTCCTCCAAGACCTCTGTGAGGCAGGTTAGGCTGAGAGTGAACGACTGGCCCAAGATCACCCAAGATCTGAGTGGGGATTTGAACCCTGATCTTCCAGGCCCCAGTCCGACACTCTAACCACTACACCACACTGGTTGACTTTATCACCACCAAACTGCCACAGGTCCCACTCACAATAATCCAGCCCAGATGAGACCACTATATCCCAAGGTATCAAGACAGAACTAAATCTAGCAACAAAACAGCAGGAACCGTATTTACTCTACTGCAACTGCAATCAAGAGCACCCAGCTCAAGATACTCCACTTAGTTAAGTTTCAGCTTAAACTGTCCTGTTTCAGTTTCACCGTTTCCAAAATATGCTTCCATTCGGGGATAATTTTACCCAAGCCATGGACACAAAGCTCACAGTGCTATAGGAATCCCCAAAGGGTCGTTCCAGGAGACCTAGTCCCTACATCCCATGCCCTGTATCAAGAACATGGGCCTGCAAACCACACACACCCCCAAAAAAACCAGGAAGAGAAGGGCATATTCCCCATTCCCACTGGGATCTCTCTCCTTTCACATGATGCCTGAGCCCATCCCACTTTAAAAAAATTCAGCTTCTTCCTCATTTTGTGACCCTGTTCAGAAGCCAGCCTAAAGACATCTGTGGAATTGATGTCCTGTCAGTTCACAATGAGACACTCTCCATGGATTTTGGACCTGCTCTGCATTGGTGATCCAAGACCCGGCTTGTGCAAAAGACAAAAAAACACAAATGCCTTTCGCTGCCAAATCTTCTGGACACCCAAGTTATCCCAGGCACCTATTGATGCCTGTGGTCAGCCAGCAAACGGAAAGCAGATCTGGAAATCTAATCCTGCAGTTTGTCTGGGTGCCAACCTCCTGTTCCAAAGGTTGCATTTGTAATTGGCTTGCCCCCCTGCCTGGATCACCTGTCCTAGTGCCAGCCCACACTTTGCTGCTGTATCAAGAGAAGAAGAAATCCCACACACACCTCCTGAAGATAGAATATTCCACCCCCCAAAAAGAAAGCCAGAAATGCTCACTGCCAGCTAGTCAGGGCTGTACGCTCTCCCCCAAACCCACAGCACATTCATATAACAGCAGGCCTTTGTCTTTAAAAATCATATGTGAGGCAACACACACAGAGGGCAGCAGATTTGTGGAGCTGGGCTGTTGGTTCTGCTTACAGGTTCCAGCTTCCCTTATCATACAAAGGGAAAGGTTTCAGTTGCACGCCACTCTTGAAGGGTAGAACGAGACAGCCGTGGCTTTGCAACTCAACTTCAACTCCCAGAATCAGCACCACAGAAGCATAAGAGCAGTTTTTTTTCCACCAGCACAGTGACTCTCCTATTCGTTGAAGCATCACACAGCTGTAGGTTAGTTAGGACACCAAGGGAAGTTGCATAGGAACGTGGGAAGCTGTCTTACAGTGAGTCAGACCATTGGTCCATCTTGCTCAGTATTGTCTACACTGACTGGCAGCTGCTCTCCAGGATTTCCAGCAGGGGATCTCTCCCAGCCCCACCTGGAGATGCTATCAAGGATTGAACCCAGGCCCTTCCACATGCAAGGCAGATGTTCTGCCGCTGAGCTACAGCCCTTCCCCCAACACATCAGGAGGGCATCAGGTTGTTGAAGAGTATTCAAGGTGAAAGGAAGGAGGTGGGCAGTCTAGATCCAGCTGGTTGGGTGGGTGGACCCTGGACCTCATCATCAGCCCTGGGCACCTGCTGGTCATTGCTGTTGCCAACGGAACAATCCTGGCCACCATCTCCTTACACTGTGTTGTTTGCATACACACACATTTGTGCAGAGAAAGACAACCCATGAGGACTGGGGTCAGCCTCAGCCTTCGAAAGCATTGCATTTGGCAAGGGCAGTGGAAAGAGAAGAGGCAGAGGTGGGGGAAATGCTGGGGGGCTCAGCAGGCCTGAAATGAGACACACACACACACACCCTTCCTCCATTGAGAATTGAGGCTCTCTTTGACAGCACCAGTCACTCGCCCAAGCGGCAAACGGGGAGTGGCGAGGTTTTGGCAGCAGGGCAGGCGTGAGCTGCATCCCCCAGTGTGTCAAGGATTGCTCTCTCATGCCCACCTATAGCCAGGATGTCCAGAGAGGGCAAAGATTGGCCAGTGGGCTCCTGGGACCCCTGCAGCTGGTCTTCCTGGCACAGACCTTTGCGAGGCTGGACCTTCTCTTGAGGAAGCCCCTTCCTTTCCCTCTCTGGTTCTGCCATCCCTGCACAGACATCTGTCATTCTGGGGGTGGGCGAGTGCCTAGCTCCCACTGAGGTCCAGCAAAGCACTCTAGGCGGTCTCTTCGCGAGGTGCTTCCCCCCCCCCCGCAGCCTGGTGTCAGCAGTCTCATTTGGGGAGAGATGGAGGTATCCTGCTTTTCTCCCCATGTGTGTGTGTGTGGGGGGGGGACAGAAGGCACCCCTCTCTCCGTCGCCCTGGCCTATTTCTCCAACTCGCCCTTCAAGACACCCCTTCCCCGCCCCCCCGCCCGCCCGCTCGCACCTCAACCTAGGACTCGACCTGGGGCAACCCCAGGAGACTGGCCTCTCACTACCCTCCAGCAGGCGAGCGAGGCGCTCTTTTATGCCCCCCCCCCCCCAGCTCGTAAGCCAGGGAGGTTGATTCCTCCGGAGAAAAAGAGAGGACGCGCCCCCACCCCACCCCGCCAACCAAATACACCACCCTCCCACCCCCACCCCCAAAGCTCCGGTTGGCCTGGAAAGACAAAGGTGACAATGCCGCCGGCACCCCCCTCGCTCTCCTTTCAACTAAACTTTCGGCGGGGGCCCTCCAACCCGACCTTGGCGGCGGGGAAGCAGTTCGGATCAGGAGCGCTGCGGTGAAGCAAAGCAGCCGACCCGACCCCCCCAATCTCCCACCAGCCATGTCCCATTTCCTGCCGCGCTCCCAGCTGGCAAAGGCAGCGGTGCCCCCCACCAGCTGAGACGCCCCCTACCAGGCAGATGCGCCCCTCTAACACACACCCGTCCTACCTTCACACAAGAAGACCCATCAGGGCGCCCCCCCTTTCCAGGCTTCCCCCACCCCGCTCAGTCCAGGCTGGGGCGCCCCTCCGCCTCGCCGTCCAGGATCCAACCTTCCCCCAGCGCACCTGCTCGGTCACTCACCCAGGCAGAGGAAGAGGCAGAGCACGCCGGCGGCGATCATGGCAGGCAAATCGTCCCCGGGACCGGCGGCGGCTCCGCCAAGGCAGCAGCAGCAGCAGCAGCTCCCGCGCTCCGTGCGCTCTCCCGGCTCCGTCCGCCCGTCCTGCCGCCGCCGCCGCCGCCCTGCTCCTCAGTCCCCGCGAGGCGGAGGCGCCGTCCGCCGCTCCTCCGGCAGCATCTTGCCTTCCAGCCTCTTCCACGACGACGGAGCGGAGCTCAGAGCGGAGGCTCCATGCTGCGCCGCCTCTCCGCGCTCTCCGCCTGCCCGACGACGACAACGAGGACGGCGCTCGGCTCGCTCTGGCGGCCGCGGGAAGCAGCCGCAAAAGTGGCCGGCAGGAGGCGGAGGAGGCGGAGCTGTCCGCGGTGCTTCGCCCGGCCTCCGCGCCCGCTCCTCGGCAGCCTCTCCGCAGCCCGCCGGAGCCCAGACGTGCACAGCTCTCCCCCGGCGGAGGCGCGGACGGGCGGGGACCTTTTGAGGCAGGGGGGAGGCCCTGGGTGGCTCCGCCAGGGAGGGAGCAAGGGCGGGGCACAGCCTCGCCTGGGCGCGCCGTCCAACTTGGCCCTGCAGACGCGCCGCCCGGGATGCTGCTACCTTCTGCCCCAGCAGCGGCGGCGGCGTGCCTCCCCTCCGAGGCGGCGAGAGACGGGTGCAGCGCGGCGAGGAAGAGTCGGATCGCGCGCCGTCGAGCCTCGCTTTCGCGGGACCTACCTGACCTCCCCCCCGCCCCCACTCCCCGGGACGTCTCCGGGGACGTTGAGCTGCCGCCCCAAACCGAGATCGTGCCTCGCGGTGGCGTCCTGCCGCGCTGGCGCCAAACGGCCCCGAGGGCATCTCTGAGGCGTGTACAAGCGTGCCAAGCAAAGGAACGCCCAAGGACCTCTGTGGGCGTGCAGAGTGCGTTTCCCTCCCAGCCGATTTCACGCAGCCTGCTCCCCAAACCTCTCCACGTTCGTTTTTAGGAATTCTACCTTTGCATTTATATCCCACCCACCCTTTCCTCCACGGAGTTCAATTTGGTGTCCCCAGTTCTCCTCCGCCTCCCCATTTTATCCTCACAACAACCCTGTGGGGTGGGTTAGGCTGCAGGTCGGTGACTGGCCCGATGTCACCCAGTGAGCTTCTTTATGGCTGCGTGGGGATTTGAACCCTGGTCTCTCCTAAGTCCTAGTCCAGCACTCTAACCACCAAGCCGCACTGACGCTCTAGTTTCTGGTTTTGTGCCTTCCTTCCAGGCAGCATTGAGCTCCCTCCCCTGCCCCTGGAAAGCAGCTGGGGGAGACACTTCTGACCCCCAGCAAAGAGGCACTTAAGAGTCTTGGAGTTTGCTTAGACCTTGGAGGTCATCAGTGCAGGATCTCAGAACTGCAGCCTCCACCACCTCATAAGGAACTCTGGCCTGTCCCATCAGTTCAACAACCTTCCTGTTGGAAAGTTTGCCCCAGGTAGAGAATCTTCTATTTTCTAGATCTGACCTGTTGCCTCACTCCTTTGCCCATTCTCTCTAAAGAGAGGGGCGTCTGCATGGAGAAGGAGAGAGAGACAGAGTGCAGATTTGTGCAGTGGGCCTACTGGTGGGGAGGTGGTTCTGTTGTTGTTGTTGTTCAGTAGTTCAGTCGTGTCCGACTCTTCGTGACCCCATGGACCAGAGCACGCCAGGCACGCCTATCCTTCACCGCCTCCCGCAGTTTGGCCAAACTCATGTTAGTAGCTTCGAGAACACTGTCCAACCATCTCATCCTTTGTCGTCCTCTTCTCCTTGTGCCCTCCATCTTTCCCAACATCAGGGTCTTTTCCAGGGAGTCTTCTCTTCTCATGAGGTGGCCAAAGTACTGGAGCCTCAACTTCAGGATCTGTCCTTCTAGTGAGCACTCAGGGCCGATTTCCTTGAGAATGGATAGGTTTGATCTTCTTGCAGTCCATGGGACTCTCAAGAGTCTCCTCCAGCACCATAATTCAAAAGCATCAATTCTTCTGAGATGGTTCTGAGAGAGGCCTTTTCACCCTCCTCTAAGTCACCTGCCACCCCTAGCTGAGAAACCTGGGCTACAGATGCATGAGTGTCTCCCAGTAGACTGGTGAGCAGCTGCTACTGGCCACAGGCTGCTCTGAGGGCTCTCAGGTGGCCAGGCAGCCTCAGCTGAGACAGGGCCATGATTCTGCCCAGCCTGCAAACCACTGGGCCTTTCCTCCTGGCCTTTCTGGGTGGCTCATTTCTCCAGGCATTAGAATCACAGAATGATAAGAGTTGGAAGGGCCACCAAGGGTCAGCTAGCCCAACCCCCTGCAATGCAGGAATCCAGCTGTATTCCTGGGGACATGATGCAACAACCAAAGAGGCTAGTTTTGCCCCGCCATCTCCTTCCTCCTGCGCTTCTTAGGTGGGTCTCCCAGCCACCATCCTTGGAGGGGGGGCTCTGAGCTCCCGCTGCTTCTCTTGCTTCCCCAACCTGCCTGAGTCCGTGTGACATTGAGGCTGATTTTGTCCCTGGGGCCACCCTGCATCTTGCAGCGGATTCTGCTGACTTTCTCCCCACTTCCCATGAGAATTCTTGCCCGGGGCAAAGAGGATGGGGCAGAAACAGATCCCTCCAAGCGACCTCTGTCCCTTCTTGCAACTGGCCAGGACGGGAAGGGGAGGGGGAAGGGCAGAACACCTGCCGTCCATGCAGAAGGTCCCAGGTTCAATCCCTGGCATCACCAGGTAGGGTTCAGAAGAGACCCCTGAATCTGAAACCCTGAAGAGCTGCTGCCTGCCAGTGTAGACAATATTGTTTTTTTATATATATATATGATTTTTATTATTTTTACACTAAAATACTACAATAATCCTTAACAAACATTTTCATATATTTTCCATTTGGCTACCAAGCCGTGACTTCCGTCAGTCCCTTCAAGTGGTTTTCTAAATTTTAACTTGATATTATACTTCTTTAATCAACCATTGCTTACATTTTCAAAAAAAAAAGAATTTCCCTTACTTTACTATCCTACTTACAATAATAGTTCTACACATTCACTACAAAACTTCTTGAAATCCTATTAACGTATTCAAATGTAAATTGTCTTTCAAATAGTTCGTAAACTTTAACCAGTCTTTGATGAATTTCTGGTCCCGCTGCTCTCGGATTCTTCCCGTTAGTTTGTCCATTTCTGCGTATTCACAGTGTAGACAATATTGAGCAAGATGAACCAGTGGTCTGACTCCATATAAGACAGCTTCCTATGTTCTGAGCACAAGGTATTCCATTTGTGTGTGTGTGTGTGTGTGTGTGTGTGTGAGAGAGAGAGAGAGAGAGAGAGAGAGAGGGGGGGGGTGGGTGGGGGGGGTGGGGAGAGATTAATTATTGTAGTTGTTTGTTTGTTTGTTTGTGTTTGTTTATACCCCGCCCATCTGGCTGTGTTTCCCAACAGAATATTAGAAGCACGATAAAACATCAAACATTTAAAACTTCCATAAACAGGGTTGCCTTTAGATGTCTCCTAAAAGTCAGATAGTTTTTTATTTCATTGACTTCTGATGGGAGGGTGTTCCACAGGATGGGCGCCACTACCGAGAAGGCCCTCTGCCTGGTTCCCTGTAACTTGGCTTCTCGCCGTGAGGGAACCGCCAGAAGGCCCTTGGAGCTGGACCTCAGTGTCTGGGCTGGACGATGGGGGGTGGAGACGCTCCTTCAGGTATACTGGGCCGAGGCCGTTTAGGGCTTTAAAGGTCAGCACCAACACTTTGAATTTTGCTTGGAAATGTACTGGGGGCCAATGTAGATCTCTCAGGACCGGTGTTATGTGGTCCCGGCCAGGGGCGTAGCAAGGTAAATTGGTACCCGGGGGCAAAAAAAAATTGTCCCCCCCCCCCCAGGCATGGGAAGGTCAGGTGGTACCTGGTGCGAAAAATTTCTTGTCAACCCCCCCATTGATTCCCACCCCGCAAAAATGGTTTTACGTTGTTTCATATTTTCTTACAAAGGAATAATAACAAGTAATAATAATAATAAACTTTTATTTATATCCTGCCCTCCCAAGCCGAAGTCGGGCTCAGGGTGGCTAACATCAGATACATAACATTGGTATAAAATCAAACAATAATTAAATTACCTAATAAAAACATCTCAAAATCAAATTAAAGTCTAATTAGATGTCTTTCCACAGGGTTAGGGTTGGGAACAGTAAAGGTTCTCTGAACTGAAATTTCAGCCTTCATGACATAGGAAAACAGCCAAGTGAACAGCTATTTTGGTGGAGGAGCGTCAAGATATTAACCGATATGCATGAAATTTCATATATAGCTATATAATCCCTAGTATAGTAAGATAAGACCTTCGGAGAAGGCATTTTCAAAAAAAAAAATTCAAAAAAAAATTCCTTCATAATTTGTGACCCCCTCCATTATGGAACCTGGGGCGGTCGGGCCCCCCCCGCCCCCCCTTTGCTACGCCCCTGGTCCCGGCGGTCCACATCACTGGTTTGCTAATTTGTATATATTTAGGGCTTTAAAGGTCAGCACCAACACTTTGAATTGTGCTCAGAAACATACTGGGAGCCAATATATGTCTTTCAGGACCAGTGTTAAATGGTCCCGGCGGCCACTCCCCGTCAACAGTCTCACTGCTGCATTCTGGATTAATTGCAGTTTCCGGGTCACCTTCAAAGGTAGCCCCACGTAGAGCACATTGCAGTACTCCAAGCAGGAGATAACCAGAGCATGCACCACTCTGGCAAGACAGTCTGCGGGTGGGCAGGGTCTCAGCCTGCGTACCAGATGGAGCTGGTAGACAGCTGCCCTGGACACAAAGTCAGGAGCGTGGGAGGAAATGAATCTAGAGCACAATGCCTGGCTGAAAGGGATAGAGGAGGGCAGAACTGGGGCACCCTTAAAATTAGCCCTGCTCAAGGTAAGTCAGCTCCACATGACCAAGCAGGCTTATGGGGCCACCCACTGGAAAGCTGAAATAGTAGAAGGAGGCACTCATGTCCCCAAGGGAATTCCCAGCAGGGTGAGATTTCTCAACTCTCATGGAGGTAGCATGATGGTGGGTACTTCTTAAAACACACAACACAGTTTTGCAAAATGAAAGTCAAACCAAATGTTGATCTTTCTTTTTTCTTTTTTTTAAAATAATAACAACTTTATTTAGATTTAGATTTAACAATTTCACAACGAATTTAAAAACCTTTCGCAGATACAAATACAAAGGAATAACAACAACTACAAAAGGAAAAAAACAAAAAAGCAACAAAAATAAGAACCACAAAAAGTAGAAAAGGGGGAAGTAAAAAAAGGGGGAAAAGAAAAAAAGAAAAAGTAAGACTAAGTGTATAGTCATGTAAGTAGCTTCTTCCAATGCAAGAGAGATACAAACAAAGGAAACAAAAAGCAGTAATTAATTCTAGTTACACATTATTCAACTTTTTTATCTTTCCTATATTCCTCCCTGCATTACTGCAGCTCCATACAAATAATCTATACAGTTGCATACAAATAGTCTATACAGTGACTTCCACCTTCCATACAGTACTTTACTTCAAATTCATCCTTCCGTCTGTTTTAAATCATTTTCCTATCTTTTATCTTTCTTAATTTTAATTCAAAATAAATCCTCCTACTTTCTTCCCTTTCTTCACAAATTTCTTTCACTCTAAACTTAACCAGATTGTTGATTTTGATCCTTGTTTTTTAAAGTACTTCAAAATGTTGATCTTTCACGTGAGACTTTCTTTTGCACCCTCATGGAATGAGGGAGCTTTCTTCTTTCTCTCTCTACTTTGCAGGGGAAATATAACTAAAGGTTCAGAATTCGTTTTTGTTTTCTTTTGTTTAATTTTCATCAACTGGTTCACAACAACAAAAAGTGCGAAGATAACGAAAAGAAAGAAAACGGAGAATGAAAAGGTTGCGGCGTTTGGGACATTTTTAGTTTAGAGAAAAAAGCAAATACCGGTAAGAGGTGACATGATAGAAGTTTATAAAAGCATGCGTGACATGGAGAAACACTAGAACTCATGAACGTCCAATGAAGCTGAAGGTGGGAAGATTCAGGGCAGATAATAGAAAGTATATTTTCATGCAACACATAAACTATGGAACTTGCCAGCAGTGATGGCAGCATGTGAGCAAATCTTGCTGGTCAGAGTGAGAACAGGATGTTGGACTCAGAGGCGGAGCAAGGGGGTGCGTTGGGGGGCGGTGCGCCCCATGTGCCACCCTGGAGAGGGTGACACTCTGGGCACCACCCCCCCCCCCGCGACACCCAAGCCGAGCCCCAAAGCCCAGTAAAAAGCCACGCTCGGCTGCAGGGCTCGCAAACCTGCTCGGCGCGCCCTTCGCTTTTTCCAGCTTGGGCGGAGGCGAGGGGCGGGCCAGGGAGGGGCATCAGCAGCGGCCGCTAACACCCCTCCCTGGATCCCACCTAAACATTAGGAAGAACTTCCTGACAGTAAGAGCTGTTCGACAATGGAATTTGCTGCCAAGGAGTGTGGTGGAGTCTCCCTCTTTGGAGGTCTTTAAGCGGAGGCTTGTCAGCCATCTGCCAGGAATGCTTTGGTGGTGTTTCCTGCTAGGCAGGGGGTTGGACTGGATGGCCCTTGGGGTCTCTTCCAACTCTATGATTCTATGATTCTATGATTCTATGCCCCTCGCCTCCGGCAGAGCCGGAAATAGCAACGCGCACGGCGAGCAGGTTCACGAGCAAGCCGCCGAGCGTGGCTTGCTCATGGTTTGCTGGCGCCACAGCTCCATAGCGCATATGCGCAGCATCACTACGTAGTGGCGCATGCATCATACGTAGCAACACTGCGCATGCGTGCTATGGAGCGACACCCTGCTCCCGGGTTTGCCGCTCCGGGTGGCCAAGCGGCTTCCTTTGCCACTGTTTGGACTAAAAAGAGGCCGTTGGCCTGATCCAGCAGGCTCTTTCTTATGTTCTTAGGTTCTTGTTTTCTACTTTGGTTCCACCCCATCTGGGGAACAGCACTCTGAAGAACATTACCCTTTGCAGGAAAAGAGCAGCCTGTGTCCAGGGGCGTAGGAAGTGGGGCGGGAGGTGGGCCGCCCCGGGTTCCATATTGGAGGGGTTGACAAATTATCAAGGAACAATTTTTTTTTTGAAAATGCCTGCTTCGAAGGTCTTATCTTACTATACTAGGGATTATATAGCTATATATGAAATTTCATGCATATCAGTTAATATCTTGACCCTCCTCCACCAAAATAGCTGTTCACTTGGCTGTTTTCCTATGTCGCGAAGGCTGAAATTTCCGTTCAGTGGAGCACTTTCTGTTCCCAACCCTAACCCTGTGGAAAGCCATCTAATTAGACTTTAATTTGTTTTTGAGACGTTTTTAGAAGGTAATTTAATTATTGTTTGATTTTATACCAGTGTTATGTATCTGATGTTAGCCACCCTGAGCCCGACTTTGGCCGGGGAGGGCGGGATATAAATAAAAGTTTTTTTATTATTAGTTGTTATTATTCCTTTGTAAGAAAATATGAAATAACGTAAAACCATTTTTGCACCGGGGGGGGGGGGAATCAATGGGGGGGTTGACAAGAAATTTTCCACACCAGGTACCACCTGACCTTCCTACGCCTCGGGGGGGGGGGTGACAAACAAGTTTTTTGCCCCCGGGTACCAGTTTACCTTGCTACGCCCCTGCCTGTGTCAAACTGCGTGCCTGCTTTTCCTCAGTGCTGCTTTGTCCATTGATAAGCCACATGCCTCTTTGACCCTCTCCATAAGGCAGCATGCTCCACTCCTCCAAGGACAGAAATGCACATCCCGTCCCCCCCCCCCGCATTGCAGGGTTTCTTTCCCTGCTTAAAACATTGTGAACAGACTTCCCTCCTCATGATTCCAGAACCACACGCAGCAGGGTTGCATGTTGAGGCAAGAGTTCAACGCTGCCTCCCACCGCCGAGCCGGATTAGGTCAACTGCAAGGGAAGCACTATAAATAAATGTGGTGTTTGTTTTCCTTTCCATCTTTCCAATTAGGAAAGGTCCTAATTTGGCAGCAGCTGCTTCTGCTGTGGTTTCCCCGGCTCTGGCCTTCATGGAAAAGAAATAGAGGGCTTGGAAAAGGGCCCCTTCAGGCTGGAGCTTTTAACTGGTGTGGGCTAAGCCATTGCTGCTGCCTTTGGAAGCCTGCTGAGAGATCCTTCTTTACGCAGAGAAGATCTAGAACAGGGAGGTCAAACTTTTCATGCCAAGTGTGCTGAAAGAACACTTGGACACGGAACCCGTGGGTTGCACACAGGACCGGCGCTAGGGCTTCTTGCACCTAGGCGAACCACCTTCTGCCCCCCGCCGTCGTCGCCAAAGCCTGCTTTAGCGAGAGGTGGGGGTGGTGGAGAGGCAAGCAGCAGTTTTTCTGCTGTAGCGGAGAAACTGCTGCTCGCCCGTCCCACCACCCGCCCCCCACCAAAGCCTGCTTTAGCGGGAGCCAGGGGGTGGTGTAGGGGGCAAGCAGCACCTCTCCTGCTGCTAGCCCCAGGGCCGTCTCAGGCACATGTGCCGCTGTGGCGCGGCGATCCTTCCGGCGCCCCCATGCGTCCGGGGCGTCCGGGGGAGAGCGCGGGCGGTGCAAGCACCCGCCTGCCCGTGGGGGTGGGGGCAGGCCGCCGGCGGGGCCCTGCGGCTCCCCCCGCTCGCTGCGCTTGAAGACGGGGCTGGGCAGCCGGCTCGCAGCCTGCCCGGGAGCAGCATGGGTGGCAGTGGTTGTGCCGCCGGCGTGCGAGCGCCCGCCCGCCCACCCGCCTGTGAGGGCAGGTTGGGGAGTGGGTGCCCGGTATGCCGGCGGGCTCGCCCCTGGGGGGGGCCGGTGTCCTGGCATGCCGCACCATCAGCCCCAATGGACGAGACGGGGCTGGCTAGCCTGTCCCGCCCAACCCTGGCCAGCGCCCCCTCCATTTTGCCACCCTAGGCAATTGCCTAGTTCGCCTAAAAGGACGTGCCGGCCCTGGTTGCACACTGCCTTGCAGTGGGGTGGGAAGTGAGGCCAAAATTTGATGCCCCCCCCCAGCTTTCATTCTGCCTTCCTAAAGCTTCCTTCCCACATCCTTCCCAAAGGTGGGAAAACACTAACTAGGCTTTGGGATGGAGGTGGGAGGACTCTAGGACCCTATCAGTGCCTTGTGTCTCCTTCCCAAAGCCCAGCGCCTCACTTCCCAATATATGTCTTTCAGGACCAGTGTTAAATGGTCCCGGCAGCCCAGCGCCTTGCTTACCTCACTTTGGGAAGGCAGTGCAAGGGTTGCAGGGGGGGGGGTGCATCAAAAGTTGCTGAGGACCACAAAAAAGGCCTTTGAGGGCCACCTATTGGACCACCCTGATCTAGAAGCAGGTTGCACATGGAGAGGTCCCGTTATTTCTGTGTTGCAGGAGAAGGAAATACTTCCTGACTGAGGCCCCAAAGGCCCATCACCATAATAAAGAATGCTGAGCTGGGCAGATCAATGGCCTGACTCAGTACAAAGCAGTTCCCTCTATTCCCAGCACAGAGTGGTTTCTGGCTATTTCGGGGCGACCATGTGAGTCGCCAATTCAATGCTATTCCATACTTGGCTATGTACACATTAGTGACTTAAAACGCAGAAAGTCGTTTCCTGGGCTCAGGGGCGTAGCAAGGTAAATTGGTACCTGGGGGGGGAATTGCCCCCCCCCAGAGGCGTAGGAAGGTCAGGTGGTACCCAGTGTGGAAAATTTCTTGTCACCCCCACCCCATTGATCCCCCCCCTGCAAAAATGGTTTTACGTTATTTCATATTTTCTTACAAAGGAATAATAACTAATAATAATAATAATAAACTTTTATTTATATCCTGCCCTCCCCGGCCGAAGTTGGGTTCAGGGTGGCTAACATCAGATACATAACATTGGTATAAAATCAAATAATAATTAAATTACCTCCTAAAAACATCTCAAAATCAAATTAAAGTCTAATTAGATGGCTTTCCACAGGGTTAGGGTTGGGAACAGTAAGTGCTCCACTGAACTGAAATTTCAGCCTTCATGACATAGGAAAACAGCCAAGTGAACAGCTATTATGGTGGAGGAGGGTCAAGATATTAACCGATATGCATGAAATTTCATATATAGCTATATAATCCCTAGTATAGTAAGATAAGACCTTCGGAGCAGGCATTAAAAAAAAAAATGAACCACCCTAGTAGGGCAGTAATTGTTCCTTGATAATTTGTCACCCCTTCCATTATGGAAAATGGGTCGGACCGCCCCCTATCCCCCCCTTGCTACGCCCCTGCCTGGGCTTCAAGTTGTGTTTTCATGTCGATCTACACATCAGAGAGAGCAGGCGGGAGGAGTCTCCACCCAATGCACACAAACCTTTCTGTATTCCCTGCCTCCGCATTACTCCCCCCACCCCACCTGCGTCATTTGCACATGTTCAACGGCTGCCTCAAATGTACACACCTCAGCTTAACTGCAAAGTGCATGTGGCTCAGGTTTTTCTTTTGGGTTGAAATTGGTTGGAGGGCAAAGAACCAAACAGAAGCATTTCTCAAGAAACAACAGGATAGCTCTTTTATTATTGTGGAAATGTGTGTGTGTGTGGGGGGGTGTTTGCCAAATTTTGTCTTGGCTCAGGGCGCAATATTGCCAAAGTTAAACCCTGCACACACTTTGGCCTGATCCAGCAGTTTCTTCTCATGTACTTACAAGGAATCCAAAGCCAGGGATGGAAGCATGCTGGAGTCATGTGTACACAGCCCGCATCTCAACTCTTTTCCTGGATCTCCTCCACAAAGCTTCCAGGCAGTATTTTTACCTTTCCTTCTAGCTGGGAGGCAACAGAAACTCTGGGGGGGAGAGAGATCCATTATTCATTATTATAACAAAAGCCTTGGACTGATTTCTTTCCTCCACTAACACAGAAAAAAGTGCTCAAAATCTATTATCACGGAGTCTGCTCTAGTGGGTTGTTTAGGCCTGATAAAGACATCACTCTAATAAGGATTTTGGATTATTATTTCCCCCCTTATGGGCCAACATAACTATTTTTAGTTTATGTGTGACCGGAAAACACTGTGTCTGGGATTTATTCTGAAGCAAAGTATGTTTGAATCTGGCCAGAGTGGAAGGACCAAGTTTTCCCATTTGGCAGTGGGAATTTCCAAGGAACACAAGATCCCTTCCTTTCCCACTTCAGACTCCAGAAAGGATGGGCAATGAGTTTTGAGTACAAATGCAAGAGAGGTGGACACCTCCTTGGGGTGGAGGCATGCATGAGATTAAAGAAATGATTGAAGAACGAAGATTGGTTGAAGAACAAAGTTACTGTCTTTTTCGCTGCATAAGACACACTTTTTCCTCCTAAAAATTAAGGGGAAATATCTGTGCGTCTTATGGAGCGAATGGTGGTCCCTGGAGCCGAATTGCCCAGGGGCCAAAAGCAGATAGTGCTTTTTATTTTACAAAGAGAAAAAGGGGTGTTGAAAGGACCCTGCTCAGCAGCTGATCAGCAAGAGATGGAGGAAGATAAGAGTCCCGGCTCCCTTTCAGCCCCGCTCTCTATTGTTGAATGTGCTGCAGAGGGAGGTTGTTTGTTTCCCCAGCGACATGTGACTGGCTGATTAGATTATCTGTCTGGAAACTGTAGAAATGGCTCCCTTTCCTTCAGAAGCTGCAGAAATGTGAGTTGAACCCCATAAAAATGGGGCTTTTCCTCTTTGCTTTTCCCCCTTTGCAAAAGGAGCTTTGCTTTTCTCCCTTTGCAAAAAAGCTGAAAAACTTTTAGCTGATCCTCAAAAAAAAAACCCAGGGCTTTCCCCTTTGCAAAAAAAGCTACAAAACTTTTAGCTAATCCTCAAAAAAACCAGGGCTTTTCCCTTTGCAAAAAAAGCTGCAAAACTTTTAGCTGATCCTCAAAAAAACAGGACTTTTAGAGGAGGAAAACCAGAGAAATATTTTTTTTTCTTGTTTCCTCCTCTAAAAACGAGGTGCGCCCTATGGTCCGGTGCGCCCTATGGAGCGAAAAATACGGTAGCAACCTTGCTCTGGCTGGGATAACACTTGAGTCCTACCTTCACTGCTGAAGTCTGAGCCAGCTACCAGGCTCTTCTCATAACACTGGAATTTGTGGACATGCAATGAAGCTGGATGTTGGGATATTCAGGAGAGCTAAAAGAAAGTCCTTCTCCGTGAAGCACAGAGTTAAACTATGGAACTTGCTCCCATAGGAGGCAATGGTGGCCACCAACTTGGACGGCTTTAAAATACAGTTGGACATATTCATGGAGGAGAAGGCCATCAATGGTCATTAAGCCATGATGGCTATTGTAAGGACGTTCAGTGGTTGCTCATGAGTAATCAGCCAAACGCAGAACTTCTAAAAGCTAATTTCTTTATTGTGAAGATATTTACAGTGGAGCAAAAGTTCAAACGTCCATCTCATCCCTCCGCAGAGTCCGGGAATGACCTCTTCCGGTTCTTGGTCCAGCAAAAGAGGCGCGGGATCCTGAACCCCCGCCTCCCCCTTCCACGTCTTTCCTGCCTGCGAACTCGGAAACTGTCCCTGTTCCCCAGTTCCCCCTTGGTGCTCAGGCTCTGCGATCCCTTCACAGCCCCTGCGCCGACTTCCTACCTCCAACTCACCCTCCCCACTGGATGAATGGTTGCTTCCTCCTGAGGAGGGGGATGACAAACTGCTGAACAAAGGGGGTGGTTCCCTGTACTGCAAACGATCCTGGGATGCCACCAGCCGTGGGGAGGGGGGTTTCCTGACAGCTATGTTCTGTTTCCACAGTTGAAAGCAGCAATGCCAGTCGCTGGAAGCCACAAGGGGGAGAGGGGAGTGCTCTTGTGCTTGGATCCTGCTTGCGGGTTTCCAACTGGGGGATCTGCTTGGTCACTGTGAGAACAGGATTCTGGGCTAGATGGGCCATTGGCCTGATCCAGCAGGTGCTCTTCTTGTGTTCTCATGTCATTATGTCTGGCAGGGGGCACTGCTGCAAACACAGTGAAGCACCACATGTGGACTACAATTCCTGAAGGATGACAGGGCGGCTGGGAGTTATAGTGGAGGGCACCTGGTTGACAAAGACTGGACTAGGAGGGTCTTGCTGTGATGTAGCAGGGAGGCTCTCATTTAGAGGGCTTTTCCTTCTTTATTTTGAATGTTACACACCTGGCTGGTTGCCCACCTAGAGCATCACTTGGCTTATCCTACACCTTCCCGCCTCCTGCTCCCACGGAGCTCAGGGTGCCGTGTGTAGGTGATTCCACCTTCTCACAGCCGCCCTTTTTGAGGTAGGTGAGGCTGACAGAGAGCAGCTGGTTCAAAGCTACACAGAACGTAAAGCGTTGAAATCCCTGGTCCTGAATGGGGTAACTGTGCCCCTGAAGGAGCAGGTGCACAGACTGGCAGTGATTTTGGACTCACAGCTGTCCACGGAGGCGCAGGTCAGTTCTGTATCCAGGGCAGCTGTCTACCAGCTCTATCTGGTACGCAGGCTGAGACCCCACCTGCCCACAGACTGTCTCTCCAGAGTGGTGCATGCTCTAGTTATCTCTGGCTTGGACTACTGCAATGCGCTCTACGTGGGGCTACCTTTGAAGGTGACTCGGAAACTGCAATTAATCCAGAATGCGGCAGCTAGACTGTTGACTGGGAGCGGCTGCCAAGACCATATACCAGTAACACAGGTCTTGAAAGACCTACATTAGCTCCCAGTACATTTCCGAGCAAAATTTAAGGTGTTGGTGCTGACCTTTAAAGCCCTAAACAGCCTCGGTCCAGTATGCCTGAAGGAGCGTCTCCAGCCCCATCGCTCAGCCCGGACACTGAGATCCAGCGCCGAGGGCCTTCTGGTGGTTCCCTCACTGTGAGAAGTGAAGTTTCAGGGAACCAGGAAGAGGGCCTTCTCGGTAGTGGCACCTGCTGTGCTTAATGCCCTCCCAGCCGATGTCAAGGCAATAAGCAACTATTTTACTTTTAAAATAAGGTTACCAGACATCCCCGTTTCCCGGGGACAGTTCCCGGATTTACAAACCAGTCCCCATACAAAATCCATTGAAGTTGAAAAGTGTCCCCAGATTCATTGGGAAAAAATCTGGCAACCTTATTTTAAAAGACATCTGAAGGCAGCCCTGTTTAGGGAAGTTTTTAATGTTTAATGCTGTATTGTGTTTTTAATATTCGGTTGGGAGCCGCCCAGAGTGGCTGGGAAACCCAGGCAGATGGGTGGGGTATTATTAATAATTTGTATTATTATTATTATTATTATTATTATTATTAGCCCGGGTCTGACTGGCCTATGCCTGAAATCTCCAGTCATTTCACCAAAAGCCTTTAACTGGTGATAATCAGATGATACATCGGAGGTTTCGTGGCTGCATCACCATCAAAGTCTAAATTGCCTCCTGAAGTTACCTGCAATATCTGCATAAATCTCACAGCATGCCTGGGTTTAGGCTGACTGTGCTATTGTGCAAGGTATTTGCACCTCACAGTGCAAAACCTTGCAGCTGTCTGTTTCTAAAAATAACTCCAGTTTGTACCTCAAGAGATCCTCCTTGTTCTCAGCATCCTGACATCTTGGTCAGTGGTGGGGAGGGCAGCTCCAGGTCTGGTGGAGAAACACCATTGGAGGGATCCAGCATCAGTTAGACCCATGGGGAGGAAGCAAGTGTCAACGCACGGCGGGGCAGGCAGTTACATGCGGGGAGAGCAGGGGCGGAAGGAAGGGGGGTGCAGGGGGTGAACCATAGAATCCTAGAGTTGGAGGAGACCACAAGGGCCATCCAGTCCAACCCCCTGCCAAGCAGGAAACACCATCAAAGCATTCCTGACAGATGGCTGCCAAGCCTCCGCTTAAAGACCTCCAAAGAAGGAGACTCCACCACACTCCTTGGCAGCAAATTCCACTGTCGAACAGCTCTTACTGTCAGGAAGTTCTTCCTAATGTTTAGGTGGAATCTTCTTTCTTGTAGTTTGAATCCATTGCCCCGTGTCCGCTTCTCTGGAGCAGCAGAAAACAACCTTTCTCCCTCCTCTATGTGACATCCTTTTATATATTTGAACATGGCTACCATGTCACCCCTTAACCTTCTCTTCTCCAGGCTAAACATACCCAGCTCCCTAAACCGCCCCAGGTGTCACCACTGGGGGGTGACAAAATGCTGGGGGGCACTCAACCCAGGGCCTGCAGCGCGCCCGAGCCACACATTTTTCCTAGTAGTGACGCGGTGGCTTGGGCGCCCACGGGCTATGCACTGCCCCAAACGGTCCGCCCACCACCTCCACCTCAGCTGTAGGGCAGCTGAGTGGGAGGAGGCAGGCAGACTCTTAGGAAGCCCCATGGAGCATCCTGCCCCTGCTTGCCCCGCCCCCGCAAACGGCTGGCCCCGCCCTTGGGCGTAGGGCACATGCGCAGCCCCAGGCGCCCAATCGGCTTGCTCCACCGCTGTGGGTGGGAGGGGAAATTCTGTGCTTCTGTGCGTGCATTTATTTATTTACCATTTCAAACCCTGCTTTTCCTCCCCAAAACAGCTTGCAATCTCCAATAAAAGCAACTCCTCCTTGACAATAAACCATAAGAATGAAAAATGCTACACAACTAAACAATAAACCAGCATGAAAAGTGGAGCAGAGAAATGCAATATAGAACATAATGCAGATCACACAATCCTATAAACGGCATCAAGGCAGAGAAACCAGCAGAAAATAAAGGCTGCAGGATTGTGCCCGTGCCTCTGATCCAACACTTGGGGGGGGGGGAGGCAGCATCACGGAGGGTTTGTATTTAACAACCAACTGGATGTTAGTGAGAAAAGCCAGGATGAGAGGAGAAAAGCAAATCGGAAGACAGGAAAAATGTGAAGGTGCAGAGGAATCAATAACAGACTTGCACTCAGCGCTAGTTCCTCACTTTTTCTTTGCTTCATTTTATTTTCACTTCACTTCGAGTTTTGCTAATAGAGCCTTGTTTGCTCTGAGGCCCTTTCGCCTTCTCTTTGCGAGGAGAAGAGATTCCTTGCTTTGAACGTCTCCCTCCTTCTGGCTATTTTATCTGAATCAGCCCTTCTAAGTCTGGATACTTGGCTCATGAATAGTTTTTTATGAGATGCAATTTTCATAGGCTTTTGTTCCCCCTAAAATCCTTCATACAGTATTTTGATTTGTTCGTTCTGTTTATTAACTGCTGAGACTCAGACTGCACTATTCCGATTTTAAATATTTTTCCTGAACTTATTTCCCACCTGGACCTTACTGGATTTTGGATTCCTCTTTCTCAACTTTCCCTTGGAGCTCACAGAAGCCAGTTTCATGGATTCCTTGTGCTGAGATAGATAGTATAATTCTGCACACGCACACACACACATTTAATCTTCAGGCTAAACTATTGTAAGGCTGGGAATCTTGCAAGCTTTTAACTGGTTTTGACTGGGGGAGGTTTGGGGAAGATGCAATCCAGAGCTTAGCAATATGCATGCTTTCATGGTAGCTGTTTGGCAAATAAAAATGATTAAACATTCTCATCCCGTTTTCCATTAATGCATAAATTAATTCATATATTCTCTTTATTCTTATCTTTCCGTTATTGCTGAGTCTGTCCTTTTTCATTCAAATCTTTCCCATTTATGTTATTTTGGTCGGACTGTGATCCCTTTCTCATTACCACCACAAGCTCACTGGAGCGAAAATTCAGAGCCTCTTTTTCACGTGGGGCTTTCCTCTCCCCCCCCTTTTAATTTTTTATTTATGCATTTTTCAAAATTTATCTTTCAATTCTCTTCATTCGTCTCCTTTATCCAGACTTCCCCATCCCCCCGCTCCATGGCTTTCAACTTTGTTCCTTGTTATGCCGCATATCCATTTATATCACCCATTCTATGCAATATCTCAAGTGTTATTAACTGCTGCTCACATATCTATCCCTACTTTGAAATTTATCTGGTTGTTGTACCCCCCCTCCCTTTTTTATTCACACAACAACCCTGTGAGGGTGGTTAGGCTGAGAGAGGTTGACTCCCAAGATCACCCAGTGATCTTCTCGGGGATCTGAAGCCCAGCCTCACAGGAATCAGATCCAAACTGTAGCCAGTCCCTCCCAACCTTTTGCATCCCGATTTTTGTCAGAGAAATGTTTAAAGGCATACCTTTTGGGTATATGGTTTTATTTACACATATACTGTGGGGTGTAATCCTCTGGAGCAGTCAAGTACAACACTTCCTGTTTGCCTAGAGTGGACATGCAGGAGAATGTTGGTCCAGCCAGTTGAACTTTGTGTTACACCTGGTCTGGAGCATCCTTCCTTTGCATGTGACTAGTAGGTGGGCATGACCCTTCCAGACCTGGTAAAAGGCCAAGTCACATAGCCACCTCCTTCTTTTTCACCCTGCCTGCTTCCTGCTTCCCATATGGGGTAAACCTGTTTGTACATATTTGTAACTTTAAGCCTAAAACCTGCCTTCAGGGATCACACTGTGCTCTGCCTGGTTGTGAGTAAAACTTCTTCTCGTTACTTATGAATAAGACTGTTGTGTCTTGATTCTTTTAGGAGGGATTCAAAGGGGTCTTACCAGGAACATCTCAATCTGGGCAAGCCAGAATGAATTGCTTATTGTCTCGAGAGACTCACACGAGCCTGCAACCAGCTTCTTGCTGTGTAAAGGGGGAATCAGCACACGGCCTCTCCATCCTAGAGGCTTATGGGAGACCCTGGACACTGGCCTTGAAGCCTTGCATGGTGACCCCCTGTAATAAACAAAAATCTGCCCTTATTCCCTTACGGGGTACACAAGAGCCCTTTGCAGGTAGGAGAATATAACAGAGGCCAACCAGAGAAGATTGAGAAGCAAAGTCTTTTCGCTGTTGAAACAGGGTCCCTTCCTCACACACAGGTGAGCAGGGAAGAACCTAGAACAAAGGGCCGCCTTTCCTTATATAGAGATTTGAATTTCCCCACGCTGGAGTTCAGCCCACCCCCAGAAACCTCACAGATCTGTCACAACAAAATAAAATAAAAAAATTCCTTCCAGTAGCACCTTAGAGACCAACTAAGTTTGTTCTTGGTATGAGCTTTCGTGTTCATGCACACTTCTTAATTCTGGGTTAGCGGAGTATGTAACCTGAAGCGCATGTAACCCAAGGTACCACTGTATTTAAAATGCATCTCTGGGTTATTTGTGGGGCATAGGAATTTGTTCATGTTTTTTCCCCAAAATGTCCAGCCTCCCACAAGGTCTGGGGGACAGTGGACTGGCCCCCTGTTGAAAATGTTTGCTGACCCCTGGCTTAGGGCATGGGTAGGGAAACTAAGGCCTGGGGGCCGGATCCAGCCCAATCGCCTTCTAAATCCGGCCCGCGGATGGTCCGGGAATCAGCGTGTTTTTACATGAGTAGAATGTGTCCTTTTATTTAAAATCCATGTCTGGGTTATTTGCGGGGCATAGGAATTTGTTCGTGTTTTTTTCCAAAATATAGTCCAGCCCCCCACAAGGGATAGTGGACCGGCCCCCTGCTGAAAAAGTTTGCTGACCCCTGGTGTAGAGCATGTGGCCTGTTGGTATTGCGGGGCGTGGCAACACTCACTCTTCTTCTGATGGGAAATGGGGGAAGGTCAGTTGGTGGGGGAGTGAGAAATGTCCCTATTTTCGTCTGAGGAAAGTTGGAGGGTATGAGGTCATTGTCTTATAAAGAAATTTTTCTGAGCAGTTCAGCAATATAATCTTGTATTAGATTCCAACCTTCACTGGGTACAGGACCCCAAAAAGTGGAAGGGACATCCAGACTGACCCCCCCCCCACAAACCCACCTCATATTTTATTATTTTGCTATTGTGGTTATTTTGCTGGTGTTTTGAGATACCATATATATATATATATATATATATATATAGAGAGAGAGAGAGAGAGAGAGAGAGAGAGAGAGAGAGAGAGAGAAAGAAAACCACCAAGGGTTTCAATAATGAAGGGTGATATGTAAATATTCTAAATAAATACTGTAGAAACCTCTCATTTTCCTGTGAGGTTTTAGGCATCAAGAAAAGGGCCCCTATCCAAGAATGTGGTGCCGTTTTTGGATTTTCCACACAGAGCTCCTCTGTACATAGCCGAGCCCGGAGCAAGAGCCCGCCCCCACCCCCCGGCACCACAGCATCGGGTCAGAACAGAGTTGTCTTCATTATCTGCACAAAATTGATAATTATGACGAAAGGATTTTCCTTTCCATTTAAGCTTCATTAGGATAAGCTGGATCTTCTCCCACTTTCTGAATCTAATTCGGAAAGAATTACCACATTAACCAGCGTCAAGGTTGTTAAAGTGATGGATAGCTCGTTAAGACGCGGTTCTCAAGAGGGAAATGCTGTCTGGACACCACAAAGTGGGCTCTGTCTGCCTTTGCAGGAGTCATTTGGGGCATTTGAAACAGAAGCATATACCCCTTCACACATACACACAGACCATCACTTTTCTTCCTTGTGCACAGAGTGTGATTTGTGTGTCTGACAGTTGCCTGAAGCAACCGACCAGCTTGGCCACTGTGAGAGCAGGATGCTGGGTTAGATGGGTCATTGACCTGATCCAGCAGCCATATATATATATATATATATATATATATATATTATTCCAAACACCACATAACATCTCTTATCTTATACAATGTTTTGGCTATAAGCCTAGGACTTCCATCAACTCCGTCTAATGATTTTCATTCTTCATCACTTAATCCTGCATTTCATTATTTTCACTATTACTTTTAATAGTCCATAACTAGTAATCCTTTTCATATGTTTTCCCTGCAATATTTCATACGGTCCTCCTTACAAAACGTCTTGCAATCCTACTAGCGTGGGCATTTGTTTCTTTACAGTTGGTTTTCAAATAGCCCACATATTTTCTCCAATCTTCTACGAACTTCTGATCCCGCCGGTTTCGAATTCTCCCTATCCTCTTATCCAATTCTGCATAGTCCGATCCAGCAGGCTTTTCTGATGTGCTTATGCTCCCAAAGGAAATCCAGGGCTTCCTAGTTTTGGCTCTGTCACTAGAGCTGTCAAGAAAGGGGCAGGGAGAGGACCCAGGGGACCAGGAGGATCACAGTAAGGCAGCCAGCACAACTCACATATCACAGAGCCCACATCACCACAGAGCTCCCTTCCAAACTGATGTCTATGGACTTCTTGGGCCTTGCAGAGAGGGCTCAGTGTGGGGTGTAAACACAGAGCAGTCAAAACATAACATTGCTAGAGTGGACATAGAAGGGGAAACTCTAGGCCAGCCAGTGGAAACTCGCTGTTTCTCCTGAGCTGTCCTGGACTTCCTGTGTAACTGGAGGTGAGTGTGGTCTCACCTGTGTACAAACCTCTTGAGACCAGACGCCATCTCTCTTTTGGATTCATCTCTTCAAGGAACAACACCTTAGGAGCCTGCTCCCTTATGGAGATTGTTGTTGTTCAGTTGTTCAGTCGTGTCCGACTCTTCGTGACCCCATGGACCAGAGCACGGCAGGCACGCCTATCCTCCACTGCCTCCCGCAGTTTGGCCAAACTCATGCCAGTCGCTTCGAGAACACTGTCCAACCATCTCATCCTCTGTCGTCCCCTTCTCCTTGTGCCCTCCATCTTTCCCAACACCAGGGTCTTTTCCAGGGAGTCTTCTCTTCTCATGAGGTGGCCAAAGTATTGGAGCCTCAACTTCAGGATCTGCCCTTCCAGTGAGCACTCAGGAGATACATGTAGGAAGCTATCTTACATGTAGGAAGCTATCTCATGGAGATAGCTTCCTACATGGAAATACATTTATCTAAGCTAGCCTGCCTTCTGAGATTGTGCTGTAACTCAGGATAAAAAGCTGTGAGTAAACTCTTTATACTTTTAAAGAGCACTGTGTTGTGTCTTTTCTTTTAAGAGGGAAAAGGGGGGATATACCAGGAATATATATTCTTTTAGAGGCTTTAGCAAGCCTGCGCAACCGTTTCTGTTGTGTTTTAAAAGGGGAATGTATGCTGATTTTGGAGCTTGTTAACACAAGCTAGGATAGGATATATCAGACAATATGTCCTCATCCACATTCCTAAACATTCCCACACTAAGGAGGAAGGCAAACCTGTCCAGCTTTTCTCAGGGAAGACTGGCTGGTGGGTAAGAAGCCTGGAAGGGCAGAAGACCAGATTCCCCACCAACCCCACCACCAGCTCCTACCAACTGCCTCATCTTTTGCTCTCAAAATCCTGGGCATGCCTTGCCTGGGTGATACAGTGGTGCCCCGCTAGACGAATGCCTCGCTAGACGAAAAACTCGCTAGACGAAAGGCATTCGCTAGCGGAAGACTGCCCCGTAAGACAAAAAAGTCTATGGGGCTGCCTCGCAGGACGAAAAAAAAATTTTTTTTTGCGCGAAGACCTCCGCGCTCCATTGCCGCTTCGCTAGACGAAAAATTCCCTCTACGAAGACACTCGTAGAACGAATTATTTTCATCTAGCGGGGCACCACTGTAACTTGTTCATTGGCCATCTAATTAATTGTGTGCTAATCACTAATGTGCAATTAGCCAGCATTCTCCATCTGTCTCAAATATTAGTGCCTTTTCAGAGTTCAGGCACTAGCAAGACTCAGCGTGTGGAAATCGAGAGGAAGAGTCCATCCTCTGAAGGCGGTGGGCTCTCTTTCATTGGAGGTTTTTAAACAGAGGGTGGCTGGTGATTCCCAAGAGTTGTGCATTTCAAAGCTTTGCCATAGCTTGTCTTTGAGGACTTAGAGAACATAAGCACTTGAGAAGAGCCTGCTGGATCAGGCCAATGGGGGCCCATCTAGTCCCTAAATGGCCTCGGTCCTGTATACCTGAAGGGGTGTCTCCACCCCCATCATTCAGCCCGGACACTGAGATCCAGCGCCGAGGGCCTTCTGGCGGTTCCCTCACTGCGAGAAGCAAAGCTACAGGGAACCAGGCAGAGGGCCTTCTCGGTAGTGGCGCCCGCCCTTTGGAACGCCCTCCCATCACAGGTCAAGGAAATAAACAACTACCTGACATTCAGAAAATACCTGAAGGCAGCCCTTTTTAGGGAAGTTTTTAATGTGTGATATTTTTGTATTTGATTTCTGTTGGATGCCACACAGAGTGGCTGGGGAAATCCAGCCAGATGGGCGGGGTACAAATAATAAATATTATTATTATTATTATTATTATTATTATTAAGCATTCATTCAAGCACAAGAGCCCTCTTCATTCAAGCACAAGAGCTGCTGTGGTTTCCAGCAACTCATGTTCAGTAGCATTGCTGCCTCCGACTATGGCTAGTAGCGTCCTCCTCCATGAATTTGTCTAATCATCTTTTAAGGTAAAGGTAAAGGGACCCCTGACCATCAGGTCTAGTCGTGTCCGACTCTGGGGTTGTGGCACTCATCTTGCTCTATAGGCCTCGGGAGCTGGCGTTTGTCCGCAGACAGCTTCCGGGTCATGTGGCCAGCATGACAAAGCCACTTCTGGTGAACCAGAGCAGCGCACGGAAACGCCGTTTACCTTCCCACCGCAGCAGTACCTATTTATCTACTTGCACTTTTGACATGCTTTCAAACTGCTAGGTTGGCAGGAGCAGGGCCGGCGCATCCATTTAGGCGAACTAGGCAATTGCCTAGGGCGCCAAAATGGAGGGGGCGCCGGCCAGGCTTGGGCAGGGGGGTGGGATGGGCTAGCAGCAGCTTCTCAGCTACAACGGAGAAACTGCTGCTTGCCTCTCCACCACCCCCCACCTCCCACTAAAGCAGGCTTTAGCGGGGGTGGGTGGCAGGACGGGCGAGCAGCAGCTTCTCAGCTACAGCTGAGAAACTGCTGCTTGCCTCTCTACCACCCCCACCTCCCGCTAAAGCAGGCTTTGGCGGGGGGGGCACCAGAAGGTGGTTCGCCTAGGGCGCAATAAGCCCTAGCACCGGTCCTGGGCAGGAGCTGGGACCGAGAAACGGGAGCTCACTCCATTGCGGGGATTCGAACCGCCGACCTTCTGATCGGCAAGCCCTAGGCTCAGTGGTTTAACCCACAGCGCCACCGGCGTTTTAGAGCCATCCAAATTTGTGGGCATCACGGCCTCCTGTGGGAAGGTTGTGGTCTCCCCGCTTACGAAAGAACAGCAATGGTTTGCCATGAATATGAGATTCGCATTAAACAATTAGCACTGCTGAGAAACATTTCTGAGTGTTTGCGAGGCAGGTGTTTTGAGTTTTCTGTACCTGAATTTGTTGAGGGGAGGCTTGAGTGTTATCTTCTACAATCAAAACACCATTAAAGTGAATAAATGCAGATTATACAAAAGCCTGCATTAAAGCAATAGCAGTGAAGGTGACCTGGAGATGTGTGGGTGGATTTGATTCATCATCTGTGTGTGTGTGTCCCCCCCCCCCCACGGATCGGCCGTGGACAGCAAATGGAGAGGTGCTACAGCTCAGTGGCAAAGCGCAGGCTTGCTGTGCCCAGAGCTACAGGATCAATCCCCAGCATGTCCCATTAAAAGAAGCAGGGAAGTGATGATGGAAACAGCCCCTTTGCCACCACCATCGCAGGAGACCCTGGAGAGCTGCTGCCGTCTGAGCAGAGAATTTGGGGCGAGATGCCTTAGGGCTCTGACTCATCCAGCCTCGGTCAGTTTCATCCATGCAGTGCTGGGGATGAGAATCGGTGCCACCGCACTCCCAGCCCTTAGCACAAAGCTGCGCAGCTTTGCATGGATTTTAGCAGTGAAAGGAGCATGCCTTTTGGGACACAAAATGCACACACTTCAACATTTCTCTGATGAAAATAGGGACACCCTATTCTGTTGTTGTTGTTGTTGTTGTTGTTGTTGTTGTTTTACTATTAATACCCCACCCATAGGTTGCCCCAGCCGCTTTTGGCAGCTTCCAACATATAAAAACATAATTAAACATTAAACATAAAAAACTTCCCTATACAGGGCTGTCTTCAGAAGGCTCCGGGGTGAGAGCCAGTGTGGTGTAGTAGTTAAGAGTGAAAGACTCGTAATCTGGGGAACCGGGTTCGTGTCTCCGCTCCTCCACATGCAGCTGCTGGGTGACCTTGGGCTAGTCACACTTCTCTGAAGTCTCTCAGCCCCACTCACCTCACAGAGTGTTTGTTGTGGGGGAGGAAGGGAAAGGAGAATGTTAGCCGCTTTGAGACTCCTTTGGGTAGTGATAAAGTGGGATATCAAATCCAAACTCTTCTTCTTCTTCAGATAAGTCCATACCCTCCAACATTTCTCCGATGAAAATGAGGGCATCCTAAGGAACAGTGGGACGTTCCCGGATCAAATCGGAAACCAGGAAGGCTTCTGTAAATCTGGAAAATAGGGTCACTTGGAGGATCTGAAAATATTCAGGTCCAGCCCAGGGTGAAGGAGGTGATGGCACCAAGAACGCCCATGGATATGGGACTCAGGCCTGCTTCCTCAGCCCACAGCTCAGCCACCAACTTCAGAAGGGGTGCTTGGTCTGCCTCTGTCATGCAGGGCCTTGCTGGACCTTAGCCTGACCCCCAGGTGCCACATTTCTTGGCCTCTTCAAGTCCTGACCACTGCAAACAGTTGTGCTGTGCACTGACCCCAAATACTGAGAGAGCGTTTGGTGCCTTGTGTGGTGTAGTGGTTAAGAGCAGTGGACTCGTAATCTGGTGAACCGGGTTCGCGTCCCCGCTCCTCCACATGCAGCTGCTGGGTGACCTTGGGCTAGTCACACTTCTCTGAAGTCTCTCAGCCCCACTCACCTCACAGAGTGTTTGTTGTGGGGGAGGAAGGGAAAGGAGAATGTTAGCTGCTTTGAGACTCCTTCGGGTAGTGATAAAGTGGGATATCAAATCCAAACTCTTCTTCTTCTTCTTCTTCTTCTTCTTCTTGTATCAAGCGGCCTTTGCACAATCTTGCAACAGTTGAGAAACACTTTGGTCAGTGACACACGCATCCCTCCTCGCCTCCCTCTCGTCCCGCAATCTACCAGGATGACACATGCATTCAGACCCAGCCAGCTTCATTCCCTGCTCCCAGCCACTTTCTATCTCCTCCCCCCCCCACTCCTTAAGGCAGCCTTCCCCAACCTAGTGCCCTCCTGATGCACAACTCCCATCAACCCCAGCCAGCATGGTTCTGCTCCCAACACACACACCCAGCAAGACAGACCCATGCTGGTTAAGGCTGAGGGGATTTGCAGCCCACACCTTTGGGAGGGTGCCAGGTTGGGGAAGGCTAGCATAGCTGCGATTCATACATTGCACAGAATTAAACTAGATGACCCTGCAATTATTCTACAGTATTATTTTACCTCCAGGCATTCTACAGGATAGGAAATATTATGTTACTCTAAACAAAATATAAAATCAAAAAATCCTTCCAGTAGCGCCTTAGAGACCAACTACCGTAAGTTTGTTCTTGGTATGAGCTTTCGTGTGCATACACACTTCTTCAGATACAGATGTTACTCTGTTGTTGTTGTTGCTGCTGCTGCTGCTGCCACCTCCTCTGGCTGGAGGACCAGCCCTGTAAGTTGTTTTTCTGCATTAGAATTCACAGATATCCAATGAAGCTGAACACTTGAAGATTCAGGCAGAGCCGGCCCACCTATGAGGCAAGGTGGGGAGACAGCCTTGGATGGCAGGATCCACAGGAACAGCAGATCTGCACGTTCATCTTTATTCCTCCCTTGTTCCTGATGTAGATCTTAACTCACTAGTTCTTCCCTGGCAGAGAGGGGGGCGCCGTTTGGTCATTTGCCTCAGGCGTCAAAATTTCTTGGGCCAGCCCTGGATTCAGGAGAGATAAAAGAAAGGACTTCTTCATGCAGCCCATAGTTAAAGTATGGAACTTGCTCCCACAGGTGGCAGAGATGGCCACCAGCCTAGGTGGCTTTGAAAGTTGTTGTTGTTCAGTCGTTCAGTCATGTCCGACTCTTCGTGACCCCATGGACCGGAGCACGCCAGGCACTCCTGTCTTCCACTGCCTCCCGCACTTTGGCCAAACTCATGTTAGTAGCTTCGAGAACACTGTCCAACCATCTCATCCTCTGTCGTCCCCTTCTCCTTGTGCCCTCCATCTTTCCCAACATCAGGGTCTTTTCCAGGGAGTCTTCTCTTCTCATGAGATGGACAAAGTACTGGAGCCTCAACTTCAGGATCTGTCCTTCCAGTGAGCACCCATGGCTGATTTCTTTAAGAATGGATAGGTTTGATCTTCTTGCAGTCCATGGGACTCTCAAGAGTCTCCTCCAGCACCATAATTCAACAGCATCAATTCTTCAGCAATCAGCCTTCTTGATGGTCCAGCTCTCACTTCCGTACATTACTACTGGGAAAACCATAGCTTTAAGTATACGGACCTTTGTCGGCAAGGTGATGTCTTTGCTTTTTAAGATGCTGTCTAGGTTTGTCATTGCTTTTCTCCCAAGAAAGAGGAATATTCGTGGAGAAGGATTACGCTATGGGTGGCTATTAGCCAGGATGGCTCTTCTTAGCCTCCACAACTGGAAACAGCAATGCTTCTGAATACCAGTTGCTGGAAACCACCAGAGGGGAGAGGGCTCTTGTGCTCGGATCCTGCTTGCAGTTTCCCACAACAGGCATAAGAACAGGATGTTGGACCAGAAATGCCCTGGTTGGCCTGATCCAGCAGGCCCTTCTCAAATCCTTGCGTTCCTTTGCTCTGATCCTGCTTGCAGGCTTCCCACCGGGGCATCTAGGTGGTCACTGTGAGAACAGGATGCAGGGGGCTAGATGAGCATTTGGCATGATGGAGCAGAGCTCTCGTGCGCTTACCTGGGGAAATGGCCATTTCTCTTCCACCCACTTTGTTGTCAGTGCAGGGTTTTGTTTTATTGTTTGAGTCCAGGGCAGAAGCAAAATGAGAAAAGTCCCCACCTGGGGAAATTAGATCACCCAGCGGGGACCCCTGTCGGCACAGCATTCATCCTCCTGATTAATCCTGATGTGAGCCTGATGAAGGCCTGGAGGCTGATTGCCAGGGTCTTCCCCCCCCCCTGTGTCACCTTGCTCAGGAAGCCACAACCACCTCCAGCTGATTGAAGCTTCTCACGGGCTCAGGGATTGTTGCTGTCAGAGAAGCTGCCTTGTTGTGATTACAGAAGTGAAGGTGAGCCATCGGCATGGCAGAAAGAGAGTCTCCTGACAGCCGTGACCCCTCTGAATAAATACACCTCTGTTTGTCAAGCCAGAGAGCTTCTTTGGAACAGCGCCCTTGTCTGGGGAATTTGCTCACGGACACATCTGACCAGGACAAGCCCCCATTAAGAGAGCCCTGCTGCTTTGCGTCCTCTCGGAAAGATGGCAATTAAATCCAGGCATTGCCTCTGCAATGCAATGCAGGATCCTGTCACTTGCTCACTGTCGAGGCAGGAGGCGTCACTCACCGAAGGTCACCCTCCTCTTCTCTCCATAGCTCCGCTGTCTTTCCTCTCCCAGCTGCTTGTGGGGCTCGAGCACCAGAGGAGAGGAATCTGTCTGGGGTGCAGGTGATGTAAGTGGGGAAGCAGGGGTAGCACACTTGGGCAGGAGCAACAAGGCCTGTTCTAGAGAAACTAGGCTGGCTCCCTCCTTGCTGTCCTTTGAGAAGTGACTGTGTTTTAAGGAAAGGGATTTAAAAGAGCGCTGTGCTGTTTTTATTAAGGTAAAGGTAAAGGGACCCCTGACCGTTAGGTCCAGTCGCGGATGACTCTGGGGTTGTGGTGCTCATCTCGCTTTATTGGCCGAGGGAGCCGGCATACAGCTTCCGGGTCATGTGGCCAGCATGACTAAGCCGCTTCTGGCGAAACCAGAGCAGCGCACGGAAACGCCGTTTACCTTCCCGCCAGAGCGGTACCTATTTATCTACTTGCACTTTGACGTGCTTTCAAACTGCTAGGTGGGCAGGAGCAGGGACCGAGCAACGGGAGTTCACCCTGTCACGGGGATTCGAACCGCCGACCTTCTGATCGGCAAGCCCTAGGCTCTGTGGTTTAACCCACAGCACCACCCACATCCCCGCTGTTTTTATTACCTGCATTTTAATAATAACCTTCCATGAGTCCTTTTGTCTTTTTTTAACTAGCCTGCCACTGAGGCAAACTATCCCCAGTTCCACCAGTGCTGTCTAGAGACATCTCAAAGGGATTAGGAGGCTCAGCGTCCCCATCATGGGGAATTGTAGCACATGGCACCTTACGCTTCGGAGGGGGGGCAGTTGTGGATTGGGAGAATTGGCCCTGTATTGGAGATGATAAATGGGCCACGTCACTTGAATAGACCAGTCCCCCTTTTCCTGTGGCCTCGTTGGCCTAATCTTCATGCCACATTGTGACACCATGGTAGGGTAATCACATTAATTTTGTGAAACGGCCCTTTGCTGTATTTCCACCGTTATCCAGTCTAGGGAGGAATAAGTGGGACCCTAAATATGGGAACATCACACCAGTAATTAAATGCAAGGAAGCTTTGAAGACTTTTCTTGGCAAAATATACTGCTTTAATTCTATTTGTGTTAATATATCGTTAATATCTTTTTAGCTTTTTGTATTTTATCTGTGCTGTCTTAATTTGTATAAACCACCTGGCATCCTGGTCTGGGAAAAAGATGGGAGAGAGAGAGAGATGGACAGAATGTGGCTGGGATTGCAGCCCTTCACAGACGAAAGAGACACAAGCAGGACCACATCCAAAGAGGGCGAATGTGAGCCATGGTTGCGCTGTGGTCTAAACCACTGAGCCTCTTGGGGTTGCCGATCAGAAGGTCAGCAGTTCAAATCCGCTTGACGGTAGTGAGCTCCCATTCGTCTGTCCCAGCTCCTGCCAACCTAGCCGTTCAAAAGCTTACTAGTGCAAGTAGATAAATAGTTACCACTGTGGCGGGAAGGTAAACAGTGTTTCTGTGCACTCCGACTTCCATCACGGTGTTCCATTGTACCAGATGTGGTTTAGTCCTGCTGGCCACATGACCCAGAAAGCTGTTTGTGGACAAACGCCGGCTCCCTCAGCCTGAAATCAAGATGAGCACTGCAGCCCCATAGTCGCCTTTGAATGGACTTAACCGTCCAGGGGTCCTTTACCTTTACCAACTGTTTAGCAATGTCACAGTGTACCACCAACGGCTCCTTGAACAGTTCCCTGTGAGCCAGCCATGCCAATGGGAAACTCCCAGAAGGCTCTCAGGAATCTATCAGGATCCATCTGTGACCAAGTGGGGAAGTCCGAGAGAAGCCTCTCAAACCCCCTTCCTTGCCCAACAGCAAGGGAAACCACTGGGTCTTACGTTTCAGTACTTGTTCCCCCACCATCCCACTTACTCCTGCAAACCAGGTGGACCTGGGACGCACTAAAGCAATCGCTCTGAGAAAGGTTCGGAGTCAGTGCCCCAGCACTGCTCAGTTCACACCCTTGTGATTCACACTGAGTGTAAAGGCAGCCCTCCCTTTCTCGGAGACCTCAAAAGGGTGCTTTGGTCTCCAATCCTAAACTCCCAGTAGCCTGAATGCCAACAAGCACCTGGGCACGCATGGATTCCAAAACCCCGAGGGTGGCAAACATACACACTTCAGCAGTCAAATTAACTTTGCTGTGAATAAAAGTTAAGGGGGAAACAGGCAGAAGGTCAAAACAGAACACAAAATAAAACGGAGCCCTGTGGCTCTGAAACTGAACTACCAGTCATCCTCATCCACTCACTGCACTGGTGGTTCTGGTTTACTCAGAAAGGCTGGTCAGCTTCATAGAAAGTCGGTCTTGGATCCCTGGTGCTGGAAAGAGAACGGGACCCCCTGGTGTTGGGAGGGGAACAAGCTGCAAGAAGAGCTCAGCTTCTTAAACCCTCTCCCCTGTCTCCAGGGAGGGAGGAAACCTTGGCTCTTTCTGGTCAGGTATCTCACATTTCCCAGGTACGGTAGTACCCTTTTTGCTTATGAAGAGGACTGGCAAGGGATGCCCCTCAGATGGACTGGCAAGGGGATGCCAGCCCAGGGTCCTTCTTCACACCATCAGCCTCCAATGTTGGACCCAGACCCCTAGAATTCATGCTGCTTAAAGTGTAGGATCTGCGGTGTAAGAGACCTGCATGGTCTTCTGAGATCTGAGAGAGACCCAGGGAGTGTGGATTGCCTTTACCCTCTGAGTAACTGACAAGGTTGCCACGGGTCTCAGAGTTCCTGGGTTTTAGGAAGCTGAGAGGGCCGTGCCAGGGAAAGGAGCGAGCTGCTTACCGTATTTTTCACTCCATAGGGCGCACTGGACCATAGGGCGCACCTCATTTTTAGAGGAGGAAACAAGGGGGGAAAAAATATTTTTCTGGTTTTCCTCCTATAAAAGCCCTGTTTTTTTGAGGATCAACTAAAAGTTTTGCAGCTTTTTTTGCAAATGGAAAAGCCCTGGTTTTTTGAGGATCAGCTAAAAGTTTTGCAGCTTTTTTTGCAAAGGGAAAAACCCTGTTTTTTTGAGGATCAGCTAAAAGTTTTGCAGCTCCTTTTCCAAAGAGGGAAAAGCAAAGAGAAAAAGCCCAATTTTTATGGGGTTGAACTCACATTTCTGCAGCTTCTAAAGGAAAGGGAGCCTTTTCTGCAGTTTCCAGACAGATAATCTAATCAGCCAGTCACATGTCGCTGGGGAAACAAACAACCTCCCTCTGCAGCACATTCAACAAAGGAGGGCGGGGCTGAAAGGGAGCCGGGGACTCTTATCTCTCTCCCGATCTCTTGCTGATCAGCTGCTGAGTGGGGTCCTTTCAAACCCCCTTTTCTCTTTGCAAAATAAAAAGCATGATCCTCTTTTGGCCCCTTGGCAATTCAGCTCCGGGGACCACCATTTGCTCCATAAGACGCACAGATATTTCCCCTAACCTTTTAGGCGGAAAAAAGTGTGTCTTATGGAGCGAAAAATGCGGTATATCTTGGACGGGCATAAGGCAGCTGGAAGCTTTCCCCCAGCAATTTGCATGTGGGTTGGACCGAGGAATGCTGGGCACCCATCTGAGGATCCCAGGATAGGGGAGCACGAGTAGTTTGGTTGCACTGGGTGTGGCGCCTCAGGGGCACTGCAAGGGGTGCTACAACTATGATGTAGAATGGAAAGCGAGAGATACCCGTAGCACATGGGGAAAGACCCTTCCTGGAACCTGGAGCCATCCAACATGCCTCCAAGCCGAAGAGTCCACTGGGCTGATCAGAACTGCGCAAACCTGCCTCCCTGGGAACCAGCTGCCCCATCCTTTCTTCTGCATTTCTGACGCAAGCCTACCTGTGCGAGCTGCTCTCCCCAAACCCCGCAGTTGAACGAGGGGCCAATTAACTCCCAAATGCTCTGCATTAGGTCCGCGCAGGAGGAAGATGTCGGGCGTCCTGGTCACAGGCCCATCAGCTTCCACAGCCCCAAATTATATTTGACATTTAATTAAGCCCCCTCGGGCACCTAAGCAAAGAGTGCCAGCTTCGGAAGCAAGATGACTGGGGATTTTCTTCCTAAGGAGCAGATTTGTTTGACTCCGGTCCCTGCTTATCATTTTGATCAGCGACAATCCAGCAGCTTCATGAGGCCGGCACAGCGGCGTTAGGGAGACTTGCTTAATGAGAAAGGGAGATGGGGGCGAAGTGTGGAGGGGGGAGGACAACCAAATCCGGGATTGCCTCTGAAATTGAGCAAAGCTCTTCATCCACTGTTCTCTGGGGCTCCCGTCACCTTCTCCCCCAGAAGCTGCCTACCTTCCCCCCCCCCCCCCGACTTGGGTTGTAGGGCAAGGAAAGGTGACTCGCAGACCCAGAGCTTGAGGCTCAGGCAGCCTGAACATAAGCAGAGGCTGCTGGATCAGGCCAATGGCCCATCTGGTCTAGTCTCCCATTCTCATAGCGGCCCACTAGATGCCCACTAGATGAGGGTGAAAGAGGAGAGTGCAAAATATGGTCTGAAGCTCAACATCAAAAAAACTAAGATCATGGCCACTGGTCCCATCACCTCCTGGCAAATAGAAGGGGAAGAAATGGAGGCAGTGAGAGATTTCACTTTCTTGGGTTCCATGATCACTGCAGATGGTGACAGCAGTCACGAAATTAGAAGACGCCTGCTTCTTGGGAGAAAAGCAATGACAAACCTAGACAGCATCTTAAAAAGCAAAGACATCACCTTGCCGACAAAGGTCCGTATAGTTAAAGGTATGGTTTTCCCAGTAGTAATGTACGGAAGTGAGAGCTGCACCATAAAGAAGGCTGATCGGCGAAGAATTGATGCTTTTGAATTATGGTGCTGGAGGAGACTCTTGAGAGTCCCATGGACTGCAAGAAGATCAAACCTATCCATTCTTAAAGAAATCAGCCCTGAGTGCTCACTGGAAGGACAGATCCTGAAGTTGAAGCTCCAGTACTTTGGCCACCTCATGAGAAAAGAAGACTCCCTGGAAAAGACCCTGATGTTGGGAAAGATGGAGGGGAGATGCACAAGGAGAAGGGGACGACAGAGGATGAGATGGTTGGACACTGTTCTCGAAGCTACTAACACGAGTTTGGCCAAACTGCGAGAGGCAGTGAAGGATAGGCGTGCCTGGCGTGCTCTGGTCCATGGGGTCACGAAGAGTCGGACACGACTGAACGACTGAACAACAACAGATGCCCATGGTGGCAGACCCACAAGCAAGACCCGAGCACAAGAGCCCTCTGCCCTCCTGGGCTTTCCATAAAGGAGATAAGAACCTGCTGCTGGATCAGGCCAACGGCTCATGTTCTTACGTTCCTCCTGGTAACAAAGCCATAGCTGCTCTTTCTGGTTTGTTTTCCTGCAAAACATCTTCCCATTATCATGTCTCCCTGCTGCTGCTCTTCCTTTCTCTCTTTCAAAAATGCTCCCATTTGTTGTTGCATAATTAGACATCAAGTGTTTGCTGGCGCACTGAAGCAAGGCCAGGGGAGGAGTCGTAGTTACAGAAGAATACAGGTACTGTTTTCATCCCCCACCCCCAATAATGCTCAGATTTTTGAAAGTGCAGCGGGGGGAGGAGGGAGGCTTGCTTATATATTTTATTTACATATCTCCCTATACCCACAGCTCTCAGGGCAGTCCACAAGATTCCCCTTCGGGATCCTCTATCAAAAATATGTCCCTCACACTCTAAGACAGTTCAGGAAGTTTGTTTGTTTGTCTGTATTCTTTATTTATTGCATTTATATCCCGCTTTTCCTCCGAGGAGCTCAAGGTGGTGTACTTGGTTCTTCTCCTCGCAACAACCTCACAACAACCCTGTGAGGTAGGTCAGGCCAAGAGACACAAAGTCATCACTCAGTGAGCTTCGTGTCTGAGTAGGGATTTGAACCCTGGTCTCCCAGTCTTAAAGGTAAAGGTACGCCTGACCATTAGGTCCAGTCATGTCCGACTCTGGGGTTGTGGCGCTCATCTCGCATTAATGGCCGAGGGAGCCGGCGTACAGCTTCCGGGTCATGTGGCCAGCATGACTAAGCCACTTCTGGCGAACTAGAGCAGCGCACGGAAACGCCGTTTACCTTCCCACCGGAATGGTACCTATTTATCTACTTGCACTTTGATGTGCTTTCGAACTGCTAGGTGGGCAGGAGCAAGGACTGAGCAATGGGAGCTCACCCTGTCGCGGGGATTCAAGCCGCCGACCTTCTGATCAGCAAGCCCTAGGCTCTGTGGTTTAACCCACAGCGCCACCCGCCAGTACAGCCTTTTCCCTCATTTAATCTTCACAACAACGCTGAGAGACAGGTCTCAGACTTTGACCACTACACCACACTGCCTCACTCTGATAGCAGGGAGTTCCCCAGCTCTTCCTTCCTTATCTCATGTAAAGTCCCTCGAATCCTTTCTTGCTCCTCAGCATCCTCTTCCCCAACCTGGTACCCTGCAGTAGCCCAGAACAGCTGGAGAGGGGCACAGCTGGTTGGCAAAGGCTTACTTTGAGGATGAGCAAGGAAACTCTGCCTCGGCCCCCCTCCCACTCCAAGTAGGGAAGTGTGGGGGCATCTGATGGGTTTTTTGGAGAGCCGCTCCTGGGGAAATGGCTTTGGGGAATGGAGCAAGCAAGGTGCTGAGCTGGGCAAGTTCTGTTTTCATCCACTCAGCCTTGCTCCAGGCCAGGCAGCAAATTGAGTTTCGCTAAAAGCTTGGGAGGCCGGCCTCCGATCCTGCCCAGGCAGTTGAGGGGAATGAGTGCGCCATCCATTAGGGGGATGTAATCAAGAAGGTTCCAACTGGGAGCAGAGACAAGGTAAGTGGATTAGGAGCTCCCTTTGTTGAAAAAAAAGGATGGGCAGACTTGGGCTTCGTGTCAGAAAACAATGTTAAATCTTCCCCGGTCAACATTTCTTTACTCTGGCCAAAGGGCTTTGGAGCTGGTGGAGGGATGGGAGGAGAATCCTGGAGCAGAGAGGCAGAGCGGAGAAACTGGCGTCCCTTCACTTAGTTGTAGCACTCACAACAGAGCACGTTCTTTTGAGATGCCGATGAGGACACTCAAGCAGCCGGCCGAGCTCATTGTCTTACAAAGAAACTGGGCATGGCTAGCTCAGCAATATAATCCTCACCTTGATTCTAACCCGCACTGGGTATAGGACCCCAAGAAGAGACTCGGGGCTGACTGCCCCCAACTACTGGTTACAAAATGGGAGGTTTTAGTCTTCCACTAGATGACTCAATTTAGCAGTTGGGCAAACATCTGGGCCATCCATCACATCTGGGCTTTGCCACAGCCACATCCTTCCTACCCACTGATCTTTGCTTGTTGCCTTTTTATCCCACCTTTTCCACCAATGAGCTCAAGGTGGCATGCATTATTTTCCTGCTTCGTATTTAATCACAACAACAACAACCCTGTGAGGCAAACGAGGCTGAGAGGCAGCAAGTGGCTGAGGGTCCCCCAGTGAGCTTCATGGCTGGGCAGGGATTTGAACCCTGGTCTTCCAGGTCCTCATCTGGCATTCCAAACCACTATGCCACACTGCCTCTTATACCCCGTGGCAAATAGCGTACAAATACGGGCTGCCCAAGGGCTTGATGAACTGAACTGAAATTTCCAGGGCTTTAAGGCAATCTGGCCGCAGAGAGCAAAACATTCACTTGGAATAAAATGAGCATTTACCAAACTGCTGAGAGCTCAGGTCTGCTGTTTTTATCAATTAGACGTGGAGGCACATTTCACTTACACCTGAAAACGTTTATGAAAGTGTGGTTCTTAAGGTGCCCCAGTGGGCGAGGTGCCTGTGTGTGTGTGTGTGTGTGTGTGTGTGAGAGAGAGAGAGAGAGAGAGAGAGAGAGAGAGAGAGAGAAGAGAGCAAAACCTGGGAGCCAACAATTAGCTTGGAAAAATTTATTCTGCATACACCAGCAGAAGACCACTGAATTATTTCAGCTTATAATAACAGTAATATCAGAGACACAAACAGCACATTATATATAAATAAATCTCAGAGAAGAGAGGAATATAATGAACAGTGTAGATAAGTCATGATTACATGGAAAACAAAACAGAATATGAATATGCAATTTAACTTTTAAACATAACTTTATGCAGGACAACACGCAACTTAACTATTGCAAACAATAATTTGGGCATATGGAACTAGTAATTTAAACAATTACTCAACTCGGTATTTATTTATTTATTCCTTTAAGCTTCCAAACCAGCTGAAAGGCTTTGCAGCGTTGCAGCTATATAGGAGCGTATCCTAAATATTAGGAAAAGAGAAAAGAGAAAAAGGGAGGCAATGATAGCAGAGATGCAAAGGAAATGGTTTCTGAGCGCTCAGGGAAGAGCTGAGAGATGAATGGGAAAGGGGAGAAGAAAAGGTTGGGGAAATAAAACGGGGAAGCAAAAACCTCGGCTGGGAATAAGCCAAAATATTAAATCACAAACAGGTGTATAAAGACTACAAAAGCTAAATCTCTTCAAAGTTGTTTACGAGCCAAAAGCCCAGCTCCAAAGGGCCGGTTTGGAGGAGAAGGGCCGGGAAAAGTTTCAGAAAGTGAAGGAGTGACAGGTTCAAAGCAAGGTCTCGGTGCTACTCTCAGTTTCTCTCAGCTGCAAACAGCACGAGCCAAAAAAAGGATCAGAAAAACTTGGAGCTTAGCACAGATCAAATTAAGCAAAGAAGAAGTGAGCTGTAAACCAACCAGTTCAGCAGGGATCAAGGAGACTCGGGAACGTCAACCAGCCCTGGTAGTCGCCCAGAACGACGAATCTTGTACCTTAGTCACATTGATACACTTTGGAACTCCCTGCCTATGGATATCAGGCAGGCACCTTCACTGTACTTTTTTTGGGTGCCTGCTAAAAACATTTTTGTTTAGGCAAGCCACCTCATATATTTAGAAAACTGATGCGAGCTCTAATCTGTTATTAGCCTATTGTTAACTTACATTTTCAAACTTCTTAAATTATTGTTTTTAATTGTTTTATTGATTCATCATTTTTTGTAAACCATTTTGAGGTCATCGTTGCTTTGCAGTCAAGCAGTGTATACATTTTATGAAATAAATACAGAAATAGGTAAAGGTAAAGGGACCCCTGACCATCAGGTCCTGTCGTGTCCGACTCTGGGGTTGCGGCGCTCATCTCGCTCTATAGGCCAAGGGAGCCGACGTTTGTCCGCAGACAGCTTCTGGGTCATGTGGCCAGCATGACAAAGCCGCTTCTGGCGAACCAGAGCAGCGCACGGAAACACCGTTTACCTTCCCGCCGGAGCGGTACCTATTTATCTATTTGCACTTTGACGTGCATTCGAACTGCTAGGTGGGCAGGAGCTGGGACTGAGCAACAGGAGCTCACCCCGTGGCAGGGATTTGAACCGCCGACCTTCTGATCTGCAAGCCCTAGACTCTGTGGTTTAACCCACAGCGCCACCTGGGTCCCTCAAATACAGAAATAGGTAATGGTAAAAGGACCCCTGACCATTAGGTCCAGTCGTGTCCGACTCTAGGGTTGTGGTGCTCATCTCGTGTTACTGGCCAAGGGAGCCGGCGTACAGCTTCCGGGTCATGTGGCCAGCATGGCAAAGCCGCTTATGGCGAACCAGAGCAGCGCACGGAAACGCCGTTTACCTTCCTGCCGGAGCAGTACCTATTTATCTACTTGCACTTTGACGTGCTTTCGAACTGCTAGGTGGGCAGGAGCTGGGACCGAGCAACGGGAGCTCACCCCGTCGCGAGGATTTGAACCGCCGACCTTCTGATCAGCAAGCCCTAGGCTCTGTGGTTTAACCCACAGCGCCACCCGGGTACAGAAATACATATGGCCAAAATGTGAACTTTCAAGGAAGATTTTTTTTTTAGGACTTTTTTTTAAAAAAATTCTCAAACAGAAATGTGGAAAAGTGTAGTTAAATGAAGGTAAGACTGGGGGAAAAGAATGCGGACAGGTTAAGCCCCACAACAACCCTGTGAGGTAGGTTAGGCTGAGAGGCAGTGGCCATGACCCAAGGGCACCTGGTGAGCTTCGTGGCCAGGTGGTTTGAACCCTGGTCCCTCCTAAGTACTGGCCAGACACCTGAAAACTGGAAGGGGGTACAGGTGGAGAGGGAGAGGGTTAACCCCTTGAATTACCAACCAAACCTTAATTATTAAAAGAGATCTTGTGTACACTGCCTTGCTTTCTGAAAAGAAAGAGGGGCGGGAAAGAAGCAGGGAAACTGGACTCTGGTCTCCTGGTTCCCAGACTCTTCAAGCTTTTCTGAGAGCAATCGATATTACGGTATTCTGTATCCAGCATATGAATGAAATCACGTTCTCTTGCCGACTATTTCTCCTAGCAAAGCCCAACACATTCTGCTGCGTCTGGCTTAGACCGTAGCCACCCGTGATCAAAGAGACTGCGATATCTTTCTCCTAGCCAACTTCAACCCCATTGCCCGGGTTCTCCGATATCGTGCAGAAGACATGGCGAATCAAAGGAAGAGTGTGCTGCAAGTGTGTGTGTGTGTGTGTGTGTGTGTGTGTGTGTGTGTGTGTGTGTGAAACAGCGTCCTGTTTATCCTCTTGCAAATGCTTCACTGATACGATCCATCACAAAGCTGGTGATCTTTATATAAGAGCAGCGAGACAGGGAGAAGAAAATCTCTTAGAAAGTTTACGTGGCTAGACAGAGATGATTATCTTAACAGCCACTTTTGATCTTAACTGACTTGGAGAGAAGAGTAATTATGAGAGATTATCTATCTGTCTATCTCTCTCTCTCTCTCTCTATCTATCTATCATCTATCTATCATCTATCTATCTATCTATCTATCTATCTATCTATCTATCTATATTATATCACTGGAGTATATGAAGGATAGAGGAAGGGGGTGCTAAACTTTTGATTCGTTTTGTTTAAATTTAAAAAAAAAACTTGCAAAAACAGAGATACCAGAAATATTGAAAACACCAGATGTCCCAGCAAAAATAGAAATTCTGTGGAGAGTATGTATTGTACAGTCATTAATAAAGCTAACAAGCTGGATTTGGGCCAGAAATGCAAGGAGATTAATGATTTTAAAATAAAATAGGAACAATTCCTCATTTTCTGGTATCAATACAGAATATCAGCCTTGAATTTCATTATCTCTCTGCAGAAAATAATGTGTATCTGTTTGAATTGTTTATTGTATGCTGTATTTCATCGTTCGGATGTTGACTGCCAGAAAATTGACCAGGGTACTCTTTTCATTTAAAAAGTGACACAAATGACATTATACAAATCTACGGGGCAAACCACACACACACACACCCTTGAAATACCACATCGCCTCGCTGCAAAAAGGATATTATACAGTTGGGAAAGATTCAGAAAAGGGCAACCAAAATGATCAAGGGGGTGGAACACGATTCTCCTATGAGGAAAAGTTGCATCAACAGAGCTTTTTAATTTAGAAATAAGGCAAGTGGGATCCCTCTCTTACAGTATTAGGACCCAGTGGAGGCACTCAATGAAGCTGATTGCTGAAAGCTTCTGGACAGGCAAAAGAAAGTCCTCTCTTGCGCAGAGAATAGTTGAAAAGCTCTCTCACAAGCTGTGGTGATGGCCACCAACTTTAAAATAGGATGAGTCAAATTCATGGAGGCTGGCTATGAATACCAGGTGCTGGTAGAGTGCTGTTGCCCTTCCAAGTGGCACCTGGTTGGGTACTCTGAGATGCTGGTTGAGATGAGCCTGATCCAGAAGGACTCTTCTTACGTTTCTATTTTCTTTGAGACGGTCATGTCCACAATGGAAGGGACTCAACATCCCCTTAACCCAGCTGTGGGAATGTTCAGGGAGGCAGGAGAAGATATATTGTTTATTAATACCCTTCCTAACTTGCACTAGCAAGTTCCTTTACTTAGCAGAGTTTTACATTCCCCTTTTAAATGCACAGCAGATAGCTGGTTGCAGACTTGTATAAGCCTCTCACTATTAGGTTCCTGGTAAGTTCCCTTATATTTCTCTTCAAAGAATAAACACGCCACAATCTTGTTTAAAGTCAATAAAAGAAGTTTACTCACACCATCAGTTCACAGTTGGATCCCTGAAGGCAGACTTAGTTACAAAGTATATACATGTGGATCTATCCCATGTAGGGATAATCCCAGTGTCCTCTGTTGGCCAACAGAGCATTTCTAGCTAAAAAGCTGTTCCAGTGATGGAGGAAGTCAAGGAGAGAGAGTATGGCAGCATGCCTTGTCCTTTTGTTACCTGAACAGGTAAGGTCATGCCCACCTCTAATCATATGCAAAAGAAGTATGCTCCAGCCCAGGAGGAACAAGGAAGTTTTGACTGGCTGGACCAAACATTCCCTTGCATGTCCACTCTAGGAAAACAAGGAATGTTGTATTTGACCGCTACTTATGTATCACATCCCACACCAGCTAACTAGCCTGAAATGAGGGCTGAAGACTGTGCAGATCCACTTAGATGCCAGAGTTAGCTCAGTGAAGAAGCACATCCTTCAAGAGCAGGAGAAGCCCTCAGGGGGGTGCTTCTTTCATCTTGGCAGGTGTCCAGAGGATCGAGGTCCTATGTGACCAAATGCTTGCCAGTGCCAGCACATTGCTATTTGCTTTCTCATGCACACTGGTGGACCTACATTTGAACAGTCATGGGGCCCTTCCACAACCAGCAACAAGGGTAACCCCTGTTTTCTTCTTCCATGGGGTTGTTCCACAACAGATCAACATGTCTTTAAATGTCTGCACAACTGACTCTCAAACTTTGGGGTTGTTGTTACAGGTAGGTTAGGTAGCCGTGTTGGTCTGCCATAGTCAAAACAAAATTTTAAAAATTCCTTCCAGTAGCACCTTAGGTAAAGGGTAAAGGGACCCCTGACCATCAGGTCCAGTCGTGTCCGACTCTGGGGTTGCGGCGCTCATCTCACTTTATAGGCCAAGGGAGCCAGCGTTTGTCCGCAGACAGCTTCCGGGTCATGTGGCCAGCATGACAAAGCCGCTTCTGGCGAACCAGAGCAGCACACGGAAACGCCGTTTACCTTCCCGCTGGAGCGGTCCCTATTTATCTACTTGCACTTTGAAGTGCTTTCGAACTGCTAGGTGGGCAGGAGCTGGGACTGAGCAACGGGAGCTCACGCCGTGGCAGGGATTCGAACCGCCGACCTTCTGATCAGCAAGCCCTAGACTCTGTGGTTTAACCCACAGTGCCACCTGGGTCCAACTAAGTTTGTTATTGGTATGAGCTTTTGTGTGTATGAAGAAGTGTGCATGCACACGAAAGCTCATACCAATAACAAACTTAGTTGGTCTTTGGGGGTTGTTGAAACACATACAACAAAAAAATCAATCCATTTGATGGTAGGTTCCAGTGGCAGAGCAGCTGGGGTGCCCACAGGGGTGCCACCACAGGCGTGTCTGCTGCCCAAGGCAGCTGCTTCACCCAGTCTTATGGGTGGGCCGGCCCTGCCTATCAGTGGCCACTAACCATGATGGCTATGCTGTGCCTCCATGCTCGGAGACAGTAAACACTTCTGAATACCATTTTCTGGAAATGCAGAAGGGGAGAGGGCTCTTGTGCTCAAATCCTGCTTGCCGGTTTCCCACAGGCTTCTGCTTTGCCCCTATGGGAAGAGGATGGTGAGCTAGATGGGCCATGGGCCTGATCCAACAGGCTCATCATATGTTCATTGGGAGGGGTGGCTAATACCCCAGAGGACAGGATCACACTTCAAAATGACCTTAACAGATTAGACAACTGGGCCAAAGCAAACAAGATGAATTTTAACAGGGAGAAATGTAAAGTACTACACTTGGGCAAAAAAAATGAAAGGCACAAATACAGGATTGGGTGACACCTGGCTTGAGAGCAGTACATGTGAAAAGGATCTAGGAGTCTTGGTAGACCACAAACTTGACATGAGTCAACAGTGTGATGCAGCAGCTAAAAAAGCCAATGCAATTCTGGGCTGCATCAATAGGAGCATAGCGTCTAGATCAAGGGAAGTAATAGTACCACTATATTCTGCTCTGGTCAGACCTCACCCGGAATACTGTGTCCAGTTCTGGGCACCACAGTTCAAGAAGGATACTGACAAGCTGGAATGTGTTCAGAAGAGGGCAACCAAAATGGTCAAAGGCCTGGAAACAATGCCTAATGAGGAACGGCTTAGGGAGCTGGGTATGTTTAGCCTGGAGAAGAGAAGGTTAAGGGGTGATATGATAGCCATGTTCTGATATATAAAAGGATGTCATATAGAGCAGTGTTTTTCAACCATTGTTCCGCGGCACACTAGTGTGCCGCGAGATGTTGCCTGGTGTGCCGTGGGAAAAATTGAAAAATTATATATAGTCAATATAGGCACAGAGTTAATTTTTTTCAACGTTTTCTAATGGTGGTGTGCCTCGTGATTTTTTTCATAAAACAAGTGTGCTTTTGCCCAAAAAAGGTTGAAAAACACTGATATAGAGGAGGGTGAAAGATTGTTTTCTGCTGCTCCAGAGAAGAGGACACGGAGCAATGGATTCAAACTACAAGAAAGAAGATTCCACCTCAACATTAGGAAGAACTTCCTGACAGTAAGAGCTGTTTGACAGTGGAATTTGCTGCCAAGGAGTGTGGTGGAGTCTCCTTCTTTGGAGGTCTTTAAGCGGAGGCTTGACAGCCATCTGTCAGGAATGCTTTGATGGTGTTTCCTGCTTGGCAGGGGGTTGGACTGGATGGCCCTTGTGGTCCCTTCCAACTCTAGGATTCTATGATTCATAGGTTGCTATGTGGACCCAGCCCCTTTGCAACCCGTTTCCCTTTGGCCTGATCTGCCGCTTTGGCAAGCTAGTCATCGGCAGCAGCTAACTGCCTTGGCTGCTCTTCCAGACAGACAGATGGGCCTGTGTCATCTGAAGCGTGGAGTCGAGGCTCAGCCCGGACAAGTCCAGCCAGCACTGGGCAGGTGTAGCAGCTTCTTGTCATGCACCCAGCTGCAGAGCCCCCAAAGTGATTTCCGCCTCGGGAGGCTGGTGGAGTGAGAAGGCAAGTGGCCGGTCACTCCAGATAGCCTCCTTCTCATCGCCCAGCCTCCACCGAGGCTGATCCCTCCGGCAATATCAAGGACTCTGGGCTTTGGGTTCACCTTCACAGGCAGGCAGCCTCCCCCCTCTCTCCCCCCCCCCATGAATGCCTTTTGCTCTTATGCCAGGAACCATAATGTTGCACTGAGAGGGCCAGTTCCCCAGGTCTCCCGTGCCACCTGCTCAGGATGAAGTCTGGACAGGAAAAGGGCACAGGAGCCAAAGGCAAATGGAGATAGATCTGCTGTTGATGGGAGGGGAAGAGGAGAAAGGATGGCAGCAGGCAAAGGAGGGGGGGGGCGTTCCAAGCAACAGGAAAGAGAAATTTTCTGGCATCAGCGCCGGAGAACCCTTTTTTTCAAGGCAATAAACGCACAGCAGTTTCTTTTCCTTTCTGCTGCATTTTTTCCTACCCCTCACACCGCGATGTTCTGTCATTGGGGGGCGGGGGGAGAGCCGTTTTCTCCACATCACCTGTTCTTTGCTTTTGATGGTAAGGTTGTGCAGAATGTGGTGATGTGGGGGGGGGGTCAAGGGTGCCAGCCGGCTAATGCCCATCAGACATCACAAGTGATGAGTAACCGCCAGGCGTCTTAAGCCGGGCAAGGAGCACCTGGTGACCCTTTAAAAGGAATTACGTCTCATCTCCAGACTTCCGCAGGGACTGAGCAGCCTTCTCTTCGGCCACTTGAGCACACCCAGACCTTCAAAACACGCCTGGAAAGGGCAGCTCTTTTCCCGTGTTCAAATTGAAGTTTGTATTTTATTTCTCTTTGAAGGATAAGCGCTCCTTGCTTTTTCCAGTGCTGAAGGATTCGAGCAGAGCACGGCCATTGCAAATCTCTGCAGCATGGAAAGCTGTGGGAATGTTTTGGGATGCAGGAAAGGATACATTGTTTAAGATATCCTATTCCAACTTTGTAAACAGAAATTAACAGGGTTCTCATTCCCCTTTTAAACACACATGCAGCAGATAGCTTGCTCAAACTCAGCTAGAGTCTCCATAAATATATGTCCTGGTATACACAGTCTTCTATAAAAGCATAAAACATTTACTCACAAGAAAACATCTGTTCACAATTGGGTCCCAGAAGCAGGCTTAAACTTAGCAAAAGTGATTCCTGCATTGCAGGGGGTTGGACTAGATGACCCTTGGGGTCCCTTCCAGCTCTACATGTCTATGATTCTATGGTCTCAGTTCTTCTCAGGGGAAAGGGACAGCTTAGCCATGAGCCATCAAGCTTTCCATCCGCATTTTCCATTAATTGATGGCAAAGTATTAATGACAAGTGAGATCAACTGCAATTGACAGTGGAGAAGAAGGAATATTCATTGCACGGCTCTTGCATTTGCATTCTTATTCATTTTGCATGAATGCAAAAAAAAGTGCACCCCACTCCTGTCCCCACATAGACGTGAACCACACAAGTGCCCCCCGCTTTGGCTTCTGGTTTCCTTTCCTTCTATCATTCTTTCACCTCGCTTTGGAAATGTTGCCAAGCACTAAACCGTCTGTCTGTCACAGCTGGTCAAACATGATGCTACCAGCAGAGGCTTCCAGGAGGCAAAGATAAACATGAGCATAAGGGGGTTTAGGAGAGAACAAGAGGGTAATCAAAGAGGGAGGGTAAACAAGAGGGAGGACAATTTAATTTCCTTATAATTGGAAAAGAAAGTCTCGCTCTTTGAACAGCTGTGTCCTCCTACAGGCTCCAAGATGCTTGGGAGATAGGCGAAGTGTTTCTGCAGATCGATCGGAGTCACCTGTATGTTCCAGTACTGCCACTTCCAGCCGTCAACCAACCTGATGCTCTCAAGATGTTGGGGACTAAGAACTCCCACCAGTGGCAGCTGTTGTAAGAATTCTAAGGTCCCAAATATAAAATGAACGTTCATAAATGTACAAGGCATAAAAGGTTAGGTTAAAATAGTATAGAAGTAGGTAGAATTGTAATTAAAGTTTGTTGATTAAAATAAGATAATGATTATGAGATTTAGTTAATAAGTAAGATAAGTTTAAAGAAGAGTATGATTAGGAGATAGACAATAAGTAAGATAAGTTTTAAAAGAAGTTTGAAAGTTGTTACAAAGTTACTACAGTATATTTGAAATGAACGCAGAAGAGAGGGTGTGAGGAAGTCCACTCAATAAGATTTTGAATAAGTTGAAGTTATCTTGATGAATTTATGCTTTTGTTTTTTGTTTTTGTTAGTTAGTTGTATTTTTGTATTGTATTTTTGTAATTTGTATTTTTGTAGAGTTTGTAGTTGTTGTGTAGTTGTAATCTGTATGTGTATTTTGATTGTTTCTATTTTGAAAATTTCAATAAATTTCTTATTAAAAAAAACATAAATGTACAAGGCAAACACATACATAAGTACCGTATATAAACCACGTGTCTGAAATAGTACAGGAGAGCAATCCTGAAGCCATTTCGACTCTCCCAAATTGACCTCAAATATTCCTCTGCAGTAAGGGAGGAAATGAGGAAAGCCTTTCCATTGTCCTTTTGCTTACAAATCCTGTCTTTAGGGCATATTTGTGTATGAATAGGGTGAGCCTGTGACCTGGGTGGCGCTGTGGTCTAAAGCACGGAGCCTAAGGCTTGCCGATCAGAAGGTCAGCGGTTCGAATCCCCGCCACGGGGTGAGCTTCCGTTGCTCGGTCCCAGCTCCTGCCCACCTAGCAGTTCGAAAGCATGTCAAAGTGCAAGTAGATAAATAGGTACCGCTCCGGCGGGAAGGTAAACGGCGTTTCCGTGCGCTGCTCTGGTTCGCCAGAAGTGGCTTAGTCATGCTGGCCACATGACCAAGAAGCTGTCTGCGGACAAACGCAGGCTCCCTCGGCCTATGGAGCGAGATGAGCGCCACAACCCCAGAGTCGCCTGTGGCTGGACCTAATGGTCAGGGGTACCTTTACCTTTACCTAGGGTGAACGTGTGACCTGGATTTAGGAACTAAAGTATTCACCATCACAAAAAAATGGCCAGGCTGCCCAGGTAAAGCAATCAGTGACCATTATCAGGTTACCTGCCAGACAGGATTTCTGCTGTAGACCGCCTCCTTCTGTGATGTATGTATGATGTTTTTAGGGGCGGTCTTTGTGGGAATGTTTAGGAATGTGGATGAGTATATATTATTTTATATATATCATCCCAGCTTGTGTGAGCAAGCTCCAAACTTAGCAGAGTTACATTCCCTTCCAAAACACAGCGGAAAACGGTTGCATAGGCTTGCTAAAACCTCTATAAGAAATATGTATTCCTGGTATATTCCCCTTGTTCCCTCTTAAAAGCAAAGACACAATACAGCACTGATTATTAGATATAATAGAGTTTACTTACAGTCATCCATGAGTCACAGTACAGGCTAAAAGAGGCAGACAAACTTAGATAAATCTATTTACACGTGATGAAGCTGCTTCCATAAGGGAACAGGCTTCACCCCTGCTTCTCTCAGCAGCAAGCTGAGAGAGAGCATCCTGCTTGTTCAAACGACGAGGCAAAATGGGAAGTCTTCTTTGGGATCTGGTTCCCAGGTAAGACCACACCTACTTCTGGTTCCTGTAACTCAGTCCAGGTAAACAGGAAGTTAAGCCTGGAGGACTGAGTTACCTTCATGTCCTCTCTAGCAGTGTTGGATTTGGCTGCTCTGCGTTTACATCCCACAGTCTTGAGCTACAGAGTGGACAATGCGCATCATTGTTCTGGGTCCCTCCTGCCTCCTGCGTGTGGTGAGTGAGGGCCCTGTTGCAACAGTTTAATAAAGATCAGGCTTACTAGTAACTTTGCTTCTCAATATACTCTGGTTGGCCTCTGTTATTTCCTCCTACCAGTAGGGAACCCACTTAAGGACTCTATCCGGGCTCTTGGACAGAGCCGTCTCATTCATAGGGGCAGGTGGCGCGGTGCACCAGGGCGCCAGGCCCCCCAGGGGCGCCCCCGCGAGCCCGCCGGCATACCGGGCGCCCCCTCCCCAACCTGCCCCCGCCCCTATGGGGCGGGGGATGAGGGGCCTGGCACTGCAAGCCGGCCACCCTCCGGAGCCCCAGCTGGAGTGCTGGGAAGGGCGCGCAAAGCTCCGCGCCGCTCCAGCGCCACGCCCCTCACCCCCCGCTCGCCCGCCTCCCTCCCGCGCTGGCCGCCCCTCGGGGGATGATGGACGTGGCGCTGGAGCAGCGCGGGGCTTTGCGCGCCCTTCCCAGCGCTCCAGCTGGGGCGCCGGAGGGTGGCCGGCTTGCAGTGCCACGCCCCCTCCCCCGCTCGCCCACCCCCCCTCCCGAGGGGCGGCCAGCGCGGGAGGGAGGTGGGCGGAGAGGCAGCCCACCGGGGGCGCCGAGGGATCGTCGCGCCAGGGCGCACGATCCCTTTGAGACGGCCCTGCTCTTGGATATGGAAAAGGGAGCAGTATTTTTCTTATAACACACCCAGTGGGAGCTGTGGTCCAAAACATCTGGAGGTCACCAGACTTTATATAGTTCTTCAGAGTATTTAGAGAATTTGCATTGCTTCAGTAGAAGCTGCTAAGCTTTGGAAACCCCCTTCCTAGAGATGACAGGCTGGCTGCCTCCTTGTCCTTTCACCATCAGCAGAAGACCTTCTTATTGCAACAGGCCTATGGGAACTGGCTCTTTTCTAAGGAAAGGGCTTTTTTATCATCTGCATCCGAATACAATTTGTTCTATGTTGTTTTAATTCTATTAGAGTTCAATTACTTTTCTACTATCACCTTTTATACTGTAATGGAAAAATCCCAGGTGTGGAACTGCCCAGCCACCTGGCCCTTAGGGATAGGCCCACTGGTTTCTGCGGAGTTAAATAAAAGAAGTCCAGCCACTGGAGCAAGGACAAGACAGGGTTTATTGCGCAATAGGTTACAGTCAAACTGCACACCCAGAACAGTGTTACAAGAACTTTTAAAACTCCTATCATATCCCAGAATACAGTTTGGAAACATCATCACTACATCATCACTACCTCACAAAAGGGAAGGGTTATACATGATTTACATATAGGAAAAACAGGAAAGACAAGATTAACATATGGGGAAAACAGAGCAATATCAGGGAGATAGCCCTGAGAAGTGTGAATGGGTGTTAAGTACTGGCAAGGATACCTTGAGCACTTATCTGGGAGAGAACAATGGGATTCTGGTTGAGGGATATTAGCCTGAAACACCCAGAGATTACCTGCTGAGGCATTTCCCTGTATACGTGGTCTCTCGCCTACTGGATCATGGCAGAGAGATGGGTCCCCTTAAGGGCATCACTCCATACCCCAAATGAGTTTACTCAGGAGGAGACTTTGCTTAGGTGACCCCCCCCCCATAATTTCCGTAACAATACGTTCTTCGCTTTCTGTAATATTTGTCCCATGTTCTTTTCATTTGTACAGGCCACCTTGAATCCTGGTCTGGAGAAAAGGCAGGGTATCAATCAATAAATGTAATAATATCGTAATGTTATTTGCACTGATCTGTTCGTTAATTAATTAATTAAACCAACAAACAAACAAACAAACAAATGAAGCAGGTCTTCGAATTGGAAAACTTGGGGGAGCTGCCAACTGTTTTGAATTTTTTTGCCTTTTATTTTACTGACTTCTGCCTACGTGCTTGCATTTCCAAGCCTTCATATTAGCAAACCATATTGGATGCGAGGAAAAATAATAAAGTAGCAAAATAAATAACAGGAATGCAATGAAAATAAATCATCATGAAATCGTTCTGTCATTTCCCCCTGCAAGTTTTTTTTCTTTCTTTTTTTTAAGGGTGGGTGTTGGTTTGTGCTGATAAACCTCTCATCCCACACTTGCTTAGTTTGTGCTCAAAAGTGGAAATAACAAATCAGCAGGCACCCGGCGTTGAATGACACACCATGTGGGGAATGCCCACAAGTACAAATGGAAAGCAGGTAGATTTGCAGAGGATCAGAGCCAGATCCCATTCACCCCAGCAAGCATTACAGAATCTTAGAACTGTAGAGTTGGGAGGGACCCCCAAGGGTCATCTAGTCCAACCCCCTGCCATGCAGGAATAACAGGTGTGCACCTGCGAAAACATGCAAAGGCAACTGTGCGTGACAAGATGAAGCTTCGCTGCCGTGCTGTCAAAGCGCAGAAGCGAATGTTCACAGAGAGTCGGAAATGCTCGGTTCATGTCACAAGCCGCTTTTCAGAACTACGTGCGCATTGGACATGGACTATATATTGGTTAAGAATTACATAAAACATAGGCAAGATAGCCAGGCCCTATGCTCCTTTACAGACTGCTGGACCCCAGTAATTTGTACTGGCTTCCCCTGCTCTCCCAATGGCCCTGGCCGTGGGTCCTGTGTTCCTTAGGCTTTGCCTCTGCAGACCCATCTTCTTATTCTGAACCCAGGATCAAGAGGCTTCCATCTCATGGTCAGGGCTGACCTAGGGAGTATCAAGACATCCCAGTGCCTAAGGCTGCTCAGCCCATCCCAGTCCCCCCAGGCCCATGTCCACTCGACTGTCTGTCTCCACATCAGTTGCCAAACACACACACACACACACCTTCCAGCAATCCTCTCCACCAGGAGGCCGGCCAGTAGGCACAGCTGCTATCTTGTTAGCGCAGGAGCAAGGAGGAAGGATTAAGTCTGATTGGCAGGCTGGCAGGCTGGCTAGCTCCATCTCTTAGCCTTTAGACAAATGGTTTAGATGTTTGCTCAGTTTTTGCCAGGCATTTGGGCTGAGTTTATATATTTCCCATGGCTGCTGTGGATGTTTCTCACGTCGCTGTTTTCCCCCGCCACCACCCCCATTTCTCTGTGTTGCAATAAATGTGATAAATAAATGCAAATGCGATAAATGTTCTTTAATTGTATGGTTTGTTTATATATATATATATATATATATATATATATATATATATATATATATACACACACACACACACACACACACACACACACACAAAATATACAAACCATACAATTTGGGAGGCTTTGATGGTTGAATATCCTAAAGAAGCATACTCACGTTGCATAATGTTGTGGGTTTGGAGGTCAGTCTGGATGATGCCCTGAGCTCTTTCAAGTTTTGGGGGTCCTGTATCCAAGGAGAGTTGGAATCTAATATTGCTGAACTAGTCATGTGTGTTGCTTTGTAAGACCTTCGTTGGCTACTTAAGTGTCTTCGGGGACCGTGGTGAGAAGGGCTGCGCTGAGGTGGAATGGTGGGAGCCTCCCCTTCCCCCGGCTCCTGGTCAGGATTCTGAATCTTCCCAGCAGCAGGAGGACAGTATGGATTTGGAACAGTGGTTTGCAGAGGGACATAGTTCAGAAGGCAGAAGCTGGGAAATACTGGATGGGGAACAGCTAGGAGAAGAAACACTGGGGGAGAGAGGGTTAACGGACTCACTGTATCTGGAAAGCATTCATCCGCTCAGCCCAAGGTCAAGAAGAGCAGAGAAGGTGGCAGCACAGAAAGCACAGTGGTTACGAGATCAGGTTACAAGATGTGGTAGCGACATGGGTGACTAGGGAGGAAGTAGGTGGAACCCTTAATTGGGAGCACCGCCGTTCCTAGGAAATGGATTCTTTGTTCTCTCACTGTGATCATTAAAGGTTTCTAACTGGTAAGAAGACTCCTTTTCCTTTGTTCTGCTTATCTACTTCCAAAGGGGGGAGGAAGCCTGAAGTGTCCTCATCAGCATCCCCAAAGAACGAGCCACGTTGCAAGAGCCTCAGCTAAGTGATGGGGCTCTCCAGGCTAATGGGTCTGCAGCCCCTCACCTAGCTGCTATCCAGCGTGTGAGACAGAGAGCTGAGCTGGAAGCAGACTGGAAGCTGGAGACACAGAGACCAGCTTGCTCTGCACTGGACCCAAAGCTAGTGACTAACGGAGAAGCAAGATCTTTTGGGGGGTGTTAGTGCTGTGAGCCCCTCCCACCTTATTTTCAGGTTGTATGGATGTGCAATAAAACCACATAACCTAAAGATATCACAATCTCCGCTCACCTTCATTCCAAAGTAACCGAATCTGAGTAAACATCTGGAACACCTTGGGCTCGGAAATTGGGGTGGTGTGGCACACTAATATCTTTGCACAGCCTCATGGCACCTGTGAGCTGTTCACGGCGCTTGCAGACACACCTTGATGTGGCAGAGGCAGAGAAGGAGAGGCAGCAAGAAGAAGCAGCTCCCAAGTTCAGCCATCAGCCTCGATGTTAGTGTCCCTCCTTTGCCTGCTCTGATCAAACCGTACAGGAAACCTCTTTTGAGATGTCTGAGCCAATCTCCCAAACTGCTGTCAGCGGCTGCCCCAGAGGTCCCTAGCAACATACCTGAGTCCCTTGATTGCTTTTATTGTCTCTTCCTCTTCGAGGCATCACTGCTGTGTCAGCAGGGATATTTATATACCTCCCCCTCTGCAGGCTCAGGATCCTGCCTGCTGGTTGTTAGCAACCTTGCCTGTCTTTCAGTCCTGCTCAAATTAGGCTTGGGATCCCTTGAACATCATATTCCTTGTGGCAGTCATACACTGACTCACCACAGCAGCGAAACCTTCTCCACAGACTGCAGGGAGCTGCATCTCTATGTCTCCTCCTAGGGTGACTATTTCCAACTCAGTTACAGGTGGGTAGCCGTGTTGGTCTGCCATAGTTGAAACAAAATCAAAAAGAAAATAACAGAACACCACTAGTAATCACATACAACTCCCAAATTAAAACAGTACAACGCATCATCAGAGATCTACAACCTCTCCTAGACAATGACAGTTCTCTTTCTCAAGCTCTGGGAGGAAGACCCTTCATCGCCTACAGACAGCCACCCAATCTCAAACAGCTCCTCACCCGCAATAATACAACAACAGAACTCAACATGGACACTGGTACCAGAGCCTGCAATAAACCCAGATGCCAACTTTGCTGCCACATAAACCCGGACAACACCATTACTGGTCCCAACAACATCAAACATACCATCTCAGGACTATTTAATTGCTCATCTTCCAACATTGTGTATGCAATCAAATGCCAACAGTGCCCTTCAGCTCTCTATATTGGACAAACAGGGCAAACCCTACACCAAAGGATAAATGGACATAAATCTGATATCAGGAATCACAAGACAGAGAAACCAGAAGGAGAACACTTCAATCTCCCAGGACATTCTATCAAAGATCTCAAAGTAGCTGTCTTAATACAAAGAAATTTCAGAAATAGACTGGAAAGAGAAGTGGCTGAATTGCAACTAATCACCAAACTTAAAACCATGGAGAAACCTGGTCTGAACAAAGACATTGGATTATTATCTCATTATACATAACAAAGCTATCTTTAGCCATCTCACCCCTTGCCTTTCCCTGCAAGACTAATTGCAGCCTCGTCAACAGGTTTTCCATACCTATCAGCTGATCACCCATTCCCACCCCCCTTCTGAGTAATACCCCTCCCCACTCCCTCACTATATTTAAGGGTGTGGTGACTTCTGTTTCAGTGTATCTGAAGAAGTGTGCATGCACACGAAAGCTCATACCAAGAACAAACTCAGTTGGTCTCTAAGGTGCTACTGGAAAGAATTTTTGATTTTATTTCCAACTCAGGCTCTCCCAACTACTGGAACTCCCTGCCTATTGACATCAGACAGGCGCCTTCATGGTGCTCTTTTTGGTGCCCGCTAAAAACATTTTTCTTTAGACAAGCCTCTCCGGACATGTGGAAAGTTGCTATATGTTTTAATCTGTTTTTAGTTTATTGCTGATTTTATCTTATGGGTGTTTTAAAGAGTGGTTTATGCTGCTTTTGCTGATAATCTTATTGTATTATTCTCTTTGTAAACCACAGTGTATAAATTTTATGACCTCTCCAGAGACAGACCTGACAAGTCTTTGCCTTCCCAGAGCCTCAGAGCCAGGAGGCCAATCGTGTCAATTTCACAATGCCACACAGCGGCTGGCAGCTGGCTCTTGAAAGCCACAAATCAGTTGGTGTGGGTGAGGCCGGGAAGTCAGTGGGAAAGAGGGTGGCACACGTGATGTGGAGGAAATAGAGGGGATCAGGAAGCAGGGGTGGCTCAGGACATTTGGGTGCTCAGAAAATTGTATCCCCTCCCTGGTAATTCTGTAGTGAAGGCGGTGAAGGTGTGAGTGTCTAGAGGCAGTTGGAGGATGGATGGCAGCTAACAGATTGAGGTTGAATCCTAACAAGAAAGAAGTACTATTTTGGGGGGACAGGGGGCGGGCAGTTGTGGAAGACTCCCTGATCCTGAGTGGGGTAACTGTGACCCAAAAGACCAGGTGCACAGCCTGGGAATCACTTTGGACTCACAGATGTCCATGGAGGCACAGGTTAATTCTGTGTCCAGGGCAGCTGTCTACCAGCTCCATCTGGTACACAGGCTGAGACCCTCCCTGCCCGCAGACTGTCTCGCCAGAGTGGTGCATGCTCTAGTTCTCTCCCGCTTGGACTACTGCAGTGCGCTCTACGTGGGGCTACCTTTGAAGGTGACCCGGAAACTGCAATTAATCCAGAATGCGGCAGCTAGACAGGTGACTGGGAGAGGCCGCCAAGACCATATAACACCGGTCTTGAAAGACCTACATTGGCTCCCAGTATGTTTCTGAGCACAATTCAAAGTGTTGGTGCTGACCTTTAAAGCCCTAAATGACCTTGGCCCATTATAACTGAAAGAGCATCTCCACTCCCATCATTCTGCCCAGACACTGAGGACCAGCTCTGAGGGCCTTCTGGCGGTTCCCTCCCTGAGAGAAGTGAGGTTACAAGGAACCAGGCAGAGGGCCTTCTCGGTAGTGGCGCCCATCCTGTGGAACGCCCTCCCATCAGATGTCAAGGAAATAAACAACTATCTGATTTTTTGAAGACATCTGAAGGCAGCCCTGTTTAGGGGAGATTTTAATGTTTGATGTTTTACCGTGTTTTTAATATTTTGTTGGGAGCCGCCCAGAGTGGCTGGGGAAACCCAGCCAGATGGGCGGGGTATAAATAATAAATGGATGTTGTTGTTGTTGTTGTTGTTGTGTTGGTTTTTTATTTGTTTATGAAGAATAAAGGCAGCAGGACTGAACCAGAGGTGGGGCATCTCAATTTTGTGTGTCCGCCCCCCCCCAAAAAATGAGCCATTATCAGCAGGGTGGAGGTGATTCTGTGGGCCATCAGCTAAGAAAACCAAGGCACAGAAGTGGCTACTGTGGGAGAGAGTTCCACTGTTTAACCGTGTGCTGGAGGAAGAAGGACTTTATTTTATCAGTCCTGAATCTTCTAACATTCAGCTTCTTTGGGTGTTCACGTGTTCCAATGTGGATCTTTTTTTGGGGGGGGGGGCAGCTTGAGCTCACAGTTGCAGTACATCATGGGTCAAAAGAACAGCTACCCCCAGGTGAATTAGTGGCAATATAGACACCAACGGTTAGGGTCAAAGAATTCGCCATGTATTAGGAAACAGAAAAGGATTGATTAGAATGCAGCCTGTTGCAAAAAAATGTAAGATCATTAAGTCCAGGCTCTGCAATTACCTCCCTGTGAGATCTGCAACGTTGATATTCTTCTCTGTTGCTGGTTTTATCCTGTATTTGATTTTAGGGTCATGTGGGTCTGGTTTTAAATTTAATAGTTTCAGATTTTTGCAGTAAGTTCCCCAGAGAATTTTCATTACTGCTTGGCACGTCAATACCATAAAAGAAATAAATGGAGTAAAAGAAATAGTGGCCAGCCTTCGGGAAGCCCAGAGGCAGGGCTTGAGAGCAAACTGTGTCCCCCCTGAGAGCAAACTGTGTCCCCCCCTGCCTTTTAGGGCCCTTTGGACCTGGAGGAGGTTCCATATCTAGCCAGGACTATGGCTGTGTTCTTATCCCAAGTGCAGATTTGCCTTATTCATTATTTCACGTACTTGTGTTTTTTCCCCTCTCTGAAGTAGTTATCTACTTGCCAGTCAATGTGTTGGAGGGACCGTTGCTTTAGGATGTTGAGAGGAGATAAATCATATCCCTGAAGAAAACCTTGGGAAGCCTGTTCCTTGGCAGGCTGGACTATTAAATCTGCTGGAGAGGCGAACGTGTCACGTGTATCGGTCTGAACAGCGTGTGATGTTGAAGCAACATATCACCTCTCAGTCTCCGCTTCAGCAAGCTAAACATCCCCAACTCCCTCAACCATTCCTCACAAGGCTTGGCTTCCGGACCCTTGGTCCTCTCTTGGTCACCCTCCTCTGCACACTTTCCTTCTAAGACTAGGGTGCCCAGAACTGGACTCCAAATGGGGTCTGACCAAGGCAGACCACAGCAGTACAATGACTTCTCTTCAGCCTTCTTCTCCTTTGCATGAGAGCACAGCATTGCAGAAGCCTTCCCCCCCCCACACACACAGTTAAAATCAGGTTTGTTTAAGCAATGAAGCATCTCCTAGCCTGTGAAGAGCACAGCCCTGACACCAGGAGGCAAGGAGTGGGGAGGGGGGACAATGTGGACAGTGAGGGCATGCCTGGGTCCCCCATTGCTTGTCTCCAAGAGCTTGCAGGGTTGACAACATAATGGCCCGGCCACTCGCTCCAACCATCTGTTTTCCCTCCTGTTTGATTTACTGCGTTCATTCTTCTTGGCAACGGAAGCTGAGCTTAATTAAAGGTATTTTTATGTGCATTAATAGCATTCGTTGTTCTGCTAGCCAAGTCAGCAGGATGGGGAGGGAAAGCAAAACCAGCTCTCCCAGTTGTTTCGAATGGCTGGGGTGGAATTTCTCCTTCCTGCTTCCAAGGAAGTGGGTCCTTTAATTCTGGACCTAACCACAGGGTCACAGGATTTATGCACAAAGATTTGATACCCATGCCCGATCCCAGGGCCGGCCCAAGAAATGATGCTGCCTGAGGCCAAGGACAAGATGGTGCCTCCCCTCAACCCAGGAACAAAAGCTAAACAGTCTGGCAATTGCATGCCACTTCAACTTCCTACAGTACCCCAGAGGGCAGGAGACACACCACTGTCTTTAGGATATATGGTTTTATTTACACATCTATACAAACTGAACAAGCATCTTAAAAAGCAGACATCACTATGCCGACAAAGGTCCGTATAGTTAAAGCTATGGCTTTCCCAGTAGTGATGTATGGAAGTGAGAGCTGGACCATAAAGAAGGCTGATCGCCAAAGGATTGATGCTTTTGAATTATGGTGCTGGAGGAGACTCTTGAGAGTCCCATGGACTGCAAGAAGATCAAACTTATCCATCCTTAAAGAAATCAGCCCTGAATGCTCACTGGAAGGGCAGATCCTGAAGTTGAGGCTCCTCATGAGAAGAGAAGACTCCCTGGAAAAGACCCTGATGTTGGGAAAGATGGAGGGCAAAAGGAGAAGGGGACGACAGAGGATGAGATGGTTGGACAGTGTTCTCGAAGCTACTAACATGAGTTTGGCCAAATTGCGGGAGGCAGTGGAGGATAGGGGTACCTGGTGTGCTCTGGTCCATGGGGTCACGAAGAGTCGGACACAACTGAATGACTAAACAACAACAAAACAAACTGAACAAAAGATGGAGGAGCTCACAGCCCTGACACCCCAACAGATCTTGCTTCTCTATTACTCACAACTTTGGATCCAGCACTGAGCATGCAGGTCTCTATGCCTCCAGCTTGCAGCCTGATAACAGCTCACTACCTATAGAACACTACCTATTGTTCTCCTCCCTAGCAGCTAGGTGAGGCCCCCTCCCTGCCCCATAGCCTGGGGGGGCCTTGTCACATAATTGTAGATGTTGCAACCTGACTCATTCCTTTGTGATGCAGATGAGGACACTTAGCGGCCAGCTAAGGCCATTGTCTTCTCAAGAAACCTGTCCTTTCAGCAACTTTCTCTCTTAGATTCCAACCATCCCTGGATACAAGATAGAAGACACCAAGAACTGGAAGGGATTCGGGGCATCGGTCACACTGACACAAACACACGCACCCCAACCCACAACAAAATGTTGAATGCATTTAATGTATCAGTTTTTGTTATTTCAATAGCAGAAGGAGTGGCATGATCAGAACGTAGGAAGCTGCAAATCATATATCAAGTCAAATTGTTGGTCCAGCCAGCTCAGTCAACACCGAGTGGCAGTTGCTTTCTAGGTTTTCAGGGAGGGGAGGGAGGTCTTTCTTTGCCCTACCTGGGGATGTTGGGATCTTCTGCATGGAAAAGAGAACATAAGAAGAACGTGCTGGATCAAGACAACAGCCCATCTAGTCCAGCATCCTGCTCTCACACTAGCTTAGCAGATGCCTGTGGGAAACCAGCAAGCAGGATTTGAGTACCAGCCCTCGCCCCTCCTGTGGTTTCCAGAAGCAAAGTTGCCTCCAACTGTTGAGGCAGAGAATAGGCACCATGGCTAGAAACCATCAGTGACCCTCTCCTCCATGAATCTGTCTAATCTTCTAAAACCATCCAAGTTGATGGCCATCACAGCTCCTTGTGGAAGGGAGTTCCATGGAACAATTATATGATGCATAAAGCCAGTGTGGTGTAGTGGTTAAGAGCGGTAGACTCATAATCTGGGGAACCGGGTTCACGTCTCCGCTCCTCCACATGCAGCTGCTGGGTGACCTTGGGCTAGTCACATTTCTCTGAAGTCTCTCAGCCCCACTCACCTCACAGAGTGTTTGTTGTGGGGAGAGGAAGGGAAAGGAGATTGTTAGCCGCTTTGAGACTCCTTCGGGTAGTGATAAAGCGGGGTATCAAATCCAAACTCTCCTTCTTCTCCTCCTCCTTTTATTGGTCCCATGGTGCTCTGCTACTGAGTTGTGATCCAGGATTGTGGTGCAGAGGGAAGGCAGTTGATCCCCACGCCCCCTTGCCATAGGCATGGCACAAACAGGGAGCCCTTTCAGCAGAGAGGACACAGGAGAAGCCGGCCTGTCCAGGATGCTGCCCCTCTCCACCCTGTTTCTGCCTGATTTGAATCTGTGCTCGAAGGCAGCTGCTGTGATGGCCTGGGAGTCAGACTCTGATGCTGAACCTGAGGGATCCCAGCCTGCACAGGATTCCCCGCCTCCAGAACCAGCCGAGCCGGGGCCAGGGCTTGAGCCTGAAGGATCCCCACCTGTGCTGGATCCCCAGGTGCAGGCATCAGCAGAGTCTGCTCTGGCTCCTGATGGGAGGGAGGACCCATTGCCTGCAGGTGCTCCACTCCCAGCCTCTTCAGAGGAAGCTGAGGCATCCCCTGGGTCCAGTAACCCACCAGCCTCTCCTGAGCTGCAGAGGCTCAGGACAGAGAGGCGAAGGGAGCTAAGTGCCTACAGGAGGAGTGCTCGCCTCCAGGCCCGGAGGAGAGGCGAGTCTCCGGAGGATCGGGGCAGCCCTAAGCATAGGGCCAGATAAAAGCCAGCCAGACCCAGCCCAAGTTGCGTGAGCAACTTAGTTGCAAGCGTGTGCTCAACCTGCAACCTTGTGCCTGAACCTGCCTTGGACCTTGACCTGCTCCCTGCCTCGCTCCCCACCGGACTGACCTCCTTTGGACCCCTAGACCCAGGACTGGACTTGGACCTCGCTTCACGGACAAACCCTTGGGGCCAGCACAGCTGCCATCTGAAGCGGAGTCAGCCGAGCAGTTCAGCACAGGGTTGTCCGCATAACAGCGCTGGCATTGATGTTGCCCAGCAGTCCACCAGCCAGCCAGCCAGCCAGGTGGAAGTCTATTAACTGGCCCCATAAATCTCACCTCCTCCCATTAAGACCCCCGGGTAGCAGGAAGGTCCTGCTCCAGCTGCCTGCCACACCTGCTTCCACGGTTCAGCAGCTCCTTCCTCAAATGGGAAAATATTTCACAGCCTCCGACACTGGGGAGGGGGGTTAATAATGCCAGACCTCATGGAGGCACCTCAATGATGCTGGGCCAAGTAATTCATGGTGCAGGACCGAGGCTGGCTCGTGGCAGGCACTCCATCTCCCCAAACTGCCTGTCTCTTTCACGCTCCCCTGTGAAGTCTCAGGGTGAAGCCGGAGCTGGCAAGTGAGGGGGCGCTGAAGGGCTCATCTCCTGTCACCACTGTAAGGTAACAAAGATCAGGTCCCCTTTGCCTATGAAAGCACGAGAAAGGAGGCACGGCCCAAGTGGTCCCAGTTAAGTGCCTTCACCATAGCTGTCAAGTTTCGGATTTGAAAATAAGGGATCAGCAGTCTCACCTATCCCGGGGACAGTCACATGTCAGTGGTGGGCGGAGCCAGAAGCAAAAGTGGGCGGAGCAGCAATGTAAACTCCAAGCGGGCTCGGGCTCGGAGTGGAGCAAAGAGGAGGGCAGCCAGCAAAGAGGAGGGCAGCCATGTTCTCCGCGCGATGGAGCCCCATCGTCTTCTTGTCTGATCCCATCAAAACAGGACAGGAAGCAGCAGCTGCTCAAAGGCAGCCAGGCTCCGCCCGCCAGCTAACCCTATTGCCTGGCTGAGGGGCTCGGTGGCAACAGATAGGGGCTGATGCAGGGGGAGGAATACACCCCCCTGTAAGCACGGGAAACGGCTCCCACTTGCTTTGAGGGCTGAGGCTTTTCTCTCCAAGTAGGCGAGGTCTTCCCACCCAGTCCCTGGCCAGCAGGGGAGGAGCTGCTTCCATTAAAAACGGGAAATTTAAGGGAAATAAAAAATAAAGGAGAGCAGCCGGAAACTGCTTGAAATAAGGGAGAATCCCGGGGGAAACGGGATACTTGACAGCACTGGCCTTCACTGGAGCAGAGGAAGGAGCAATTGTCAAATATTTGCTGTGCCTGGAGAGGAAAACCTGAGGCTTACCATTCACAAGGATCTGGTGTGAAATGAAAGACCGGCATACTATAGCATCTGTCAAGAGCACTCCTGTGTAAGGAGGAACTAGAGAATGAATCTTCAAAACTGCCTGCAAACCTAGCCTTACGAGGAATGGCGGCAGGAGTTGAGTGTGTTCAAGCTTCGCATGAATCAACAGTGTGATGCAACAGCAAAAAATAAATAAAAATAAAGATTAAGATTAGATGAGAAGGAGGATTTTACAATGTTACAAAGTTACTAAAGAGGATTAGAAATGAACGCAGAAGAGAGGATGTGAGGAGGTCCCAATATAATGTTATGAATAAGTTAAGGATCGTTAGATTTTTGTATTTTTGTAGTTTTGTAGTTTTTTTGTTTGTTTGTTGTTGTTGTTTCGTTGTATTTTGTATTGTAGGTTTTATTGATAAAATTTAATAATTAAAAAAAAAAAATCTAATGCAATTCCAGAGTGCATCAGCCAAACTTGAGTGCTCAGATCAAGGGAAGTATCATAGAATCCTAGAGTTGGAAGAGACCCCAAGGGCCATCCAGTCCAACCCCCTGCCAAGCAGGAAACACCATCAAAGCATTCCTGACAGGTGGCTGTCAAGACTCTGCTTTAAAGACCTCCAAAGCTTTTAACCTCTCTAGCAAGCCTGAGTTCATTCTGTGCTTTAGCTTTCCTGACTTTGTTTCTACACGTGCTGGCTATTTGTTTGAATTCCTCTCTGGTGGTTTCCCCCTTTCCCCATTTTTTGTACATATTTTTGTACATATTTTTGTACATAGTATCAGTCCCTGCCTGGAGTCCCATGTCCAGTTCTGGCCACCACAGTTTAAGAAGGATATCGACCAGCTGGAAGGCTTGCAGAGGAGCTGACCAAGATGATCAAGGGTCTGGAAACCAGGACTTATGAAGAATGGTTGAGGGAGTTGGGTATGTTTAGCCTGGAGAAGAGAAGAATGACAGGGGATATGAGAGCCATCTTCAAGTATCTGAAGGGCTGCCATGTGGAAGACGGAGCAAGTTTGGTTCCTGCTGCTCCAGAGGGTGGGCCTGAACCAATGGATTCATTTTTGAATAATTTTTACTCATTTTATCATATATAACAAGACAAACACACAACAACAAAAGAAAAACATAACATAAACAATTAAACGCTACAGTGAAATATACTATTTTTTATCTAATTTTCATAACATCTTAATGGGACTTCCTCCGATCTTCCCTTCCTGGTTTCCAATTTAACTCCTATTTTAAGCAAATTCATCTTCATATTCAATTTTGCTACCTCTTATTATCCATTTAATCATTTATTCATTTTATAACCCATTTTTGCATATTATCTTAAATATCGTATTTATTTTACTCAATGCTATTTACCTTTTCTTCTTTTTTATCTACTATTACTAATAATTCCAGGAACCGCTAGGTATAGCCTCTGAATTTCTTATCTTAAACCTTAAAATAATACATTCATTAACTTTTATAATTTTACAGTTTTCCAGCTCCCCGTCCCCCTCCCAGTCTCGCAATATCACTGTCAATTCAGCAAATTCCTCTTTTCTACCTTCTCTAACTCCTCCTCTTACCAGCAGGTTCTCCCCCCCCCCCCCGTGTCAGTGAATTCCTTAAAATCTCTTCTTTTAATTCATTCTAATTCATTCATCAACCTTTTATTGGCATCAAACAAACAAAAATACATACAAAACAGAAGCAGATTAATACTTTCACAGTGGCACAGACTATGTTAGAAGAGAAAAGAGACAAGACTCCGCTGTCCACAATCACATCTCTGGGACTCCTGATAACTCAGACGACTGCAGAATATTACAACGAGAAAAGAGCAAATGTAGGTATTGAGCTACCAATTTGGTAAGCTCCTGGTCAGTCCCCGTTAGTAGGAAACGTAAGACTTCCCGCTCTGGCCTTCTCCTAGGGATACACAGCTGGTCCAGGAATTGCTGGCGGAGATCAGCGTAAAGTTTGCAGTGAAAAACCATATGAACAAGGCTTTCCACCTGATGGACATCGCATGGACAAATCCTCTCGCCCTCCACCCTGCCTGAGAACCTTCCCCATAGGAGGTTCGATGGATTTGCATTGAACCTGGCCAACGAAAAAGCCCTTCTTTCTGGGGGGGGGGGGGGTTCAGTAGAAAATCAAGATAATTAATAACATAATAACAAAAGAAAGATGTAACAGCAATCGATCTCCCTATCCCAACATTCCAGTTCTAATGAACCAATGGATTCAAATGACAAGAAAGGAGATTCTGACCAAATGTTAGGAAGAACTTTCCAACCGTAAGAACTGGTCAACAGTGGAACAGACTCCCTTGGAAGATATTGGGCTCTCCTTCATGGAAGATTTTCCAACAGAGCTTGAATGGCCATCTGTCGGGGATTCTTCAGCTGTGATTCCTGCACTGCAGTGGGTTGGACTAGGTGATCCTTGCGATCCCTTCCAGCTTTCCAGTTCTGTGGCTCTATGAAACACTCCGTGTGAAATAGTAAAATCCAGTCTGTATGACGTCCCGGAGGCCATGCTGGAAAGAACAAGCAGCTCACATTCTGTTAGGCAGTGTGTGGGTAGTACATCATCACAGTTTTCGTTTCTAGTCCTCATTAGTGGCAGTGGGGTCCCGGCTGCCCCAGAAGTGGGACGTTGCTTCTTCACAAGATTTGGCACAGGCATGCAAGGGAGATGAGCTTAGCAGCCCAACTTGCTCTTCTTCTGGGAACTCAATATGTGCTGGTAGCCACATTATTTATTTTTAAAATTTTATTCCACCTGCTTAATCAACAAAACCTCTAAGTGGTATATATGAATCGCTATAAAATATTCATCGGAAATACATACAAGGTTGAAAACAAACAGAGAAGGCACCTCCCTTCCCCACTTAGCCCTACGCTGGGCTTCCTGGCACCCTCATCCGAGGAGCAGGAGGCAGGAGGGAAGATTCATTTTTCCATCCCCGCCGTATTAGGCAGTTGGCCCCCTACCTCTCTCGCCCTGATCTGGCCACAGTGATCCATGCGACGGTCACCTCCAGACTTGATTATTGTAAGTCGCTCTACGCGGGGCTGCCCCTGAAGCTGACCCAGAAACTCCAGCGGGTGCAAAATGCCGCGGTGAGGCTCCTCACGGGGTCTTTGCCGCGGGACCACATTCATCCTGTGCTTTACCAGCTGCACAGGCTCCCGGTGGAGTACAGGGTCAGGTTTAAGGTGCTGGTTTTGACCTTTAAAGCCCTATGTGGCTTAGGCCCTCGTATCTAAGGGACCGCCTCTCCTGGTATGTCCCGTGTAGGACCTTAAGGTCCTCAAATAATAATCTTTTGGAGGTCCCGAGCAACAAAGATGCTAGGTTGGCCTCAACCAGGGCCAGGGCCTTCTCAGTATTGGCCCCGATTTGGTGGAACAGCCTATCACAAGAGACCAGGGCCCTGCGGGATTTGGCATCTTTCCGCAGGGCCTGAAAGATGGAGCTGTTCCACCTGGCCTTTGGGTTGGTTTCTGTTTGATATTTATGCTTCATTCTTTTATTGGTGGGTTATTTGAAAATGAGACTGCAGTTTTAATATTGAATTTTTAAATTTGTATTTTAATCTGTTATTTTAAATTGATTGTGTTTATGTTTTTGCTGTGATTTTAATTAGTGTTAGCCGCCCTGAGCCCAGTTTTTGGCTGGGAAGGGCGGGGTATAAATAAAAATTTATTATTATTATTATTATTATTATTATTATTATTATTATTATTATTATTCTGCTCCCAGAAGAGGCTCATTGGGCTTTCCTGGGCAGTGGCAGACATGCCAGCTTGGCTGTGGCCCTGCCTTTTCATTAGCAGACTGAAGCCCACCTGCCTTCCTAGGCCTCTTGTTCACATCCGGGCATCACCAAGGGATGCTGAGCTGGCACTGCAGTCTGGGAATCTAGTCCATCTGCCACACAACCCTCTTGCCAGGGAGGTGGTGGGTTCTCCTTCACTGGAGGTTTTTAAATGGAGGAGTTCTTTAGCTGGGGTCCCTGCATTGCAGGAAGTTGAACTAGTTGACCCTCCGGGCCTCTTCCTGCTCCACAATTCTATAATACTATGTTGCGCTGGAGGGTTTTAAACAGAGGTCAGATGGCCACCGGTCAGGGATTCTTCAGCTGTGCTTCCTACATTGCAGCGGGTTAGACTAGATGGCCCTAGGCGTCCATTCCAAATCTACAGTTATATGGGAAAGTTATTTGGGGTGATTCAATAGAAAGTCTGCATGGGGCACTAGGGCCATTAAGGGGGTGGGCAGTGTTTGGCCATTGGAGGGCCCCCTGGAGCCAGAAAGCTCCTTGCTTTGCCTGCTCAGATGTGTTGCTGGTGGACTCCAGCAGCCTTGGCCTGGAAAAGGGGAGCACCATGCAGCTGGAGGTAAGAAGAGTCCAGCCTGCTTGACCTTTTCTGGTTAGCAGAGGCAGGCCTTGCTCACATTTCAGCAGTGGCGTAGCATAGGTTGCCAGTGCCCAGAGGTGGGGAGGGAAACGGATGGAGTATGCATGTGTCCATGTCACCTAGGAGATAGCAGCTGCAGAGATAAGAAAAGAAGAGTCATTCCGTTGTCTGCAGAGGTCAGGGGTGCCAACTATAGAGGGCGGAAGGGGCTTTGGCAACCTCAATATTTGTGGGCAGGGCAGCCGAGCCCCCCAATATTGAGGGGCCCCCCATACAAACAGGAAATCCACAAGTAGGACCCGAATGCAAGAGCACTCCACCTACTCTGTGGTTTCCAGCAACTGGTCTGCAGAAGCATTGCTGCCTCCAGCTGGGGAGCCAGGGCAGAGCAGAGCCATCCTGGCTAGGAGCCCTCGATAGCCCTCTCCTCCGTGAATTCGTCCAATCCTCTTCTAAAGCCAACTAGGCGGGTGGCCATCACTCGATCAAGATGCTATTTTCAGACACAAAACGCCAGCTGAGGAAAAGGTGCAATTCCACACTAAGAACCATCACAGTACAGTGGTACCTGTGGTTACGTACTTAATTCGTTCTGGAGGTCCGTTCTTAACCTGAAACTGTTCTTAACCTGAAGCACCACTTTAGCTAATGGGACCTCTTCCTGCTGCTGTGCTGCCAGAGCACGATTTCTGTTCTTAAGTGGAGTTCTTAACCTGAAGCATACTTAACCCGAGGTACCACTGTATACCTGAAGGAGCGTCTCCACCCTCATCGTTCTGCCCAGACACTGAGGTCCAGCTCTGAGGGCCTTCTGGCCAGGGGCGTAGCAAGGGGCTTTTTTGCCACTGCGCTCCCTGAGGCAGCGGGAAATGGAGAGGGGCGGGCCAGCGAGGAGGGGTGTCACCCCTCTCGCTGGCCCAACCCCTCTCCATGCCCCGGGACGGCTCCGCTCAGGGAGCACAGCAGCAGAAAAACCCAAGAAGTGAGGTTACAGGGAACCAGGCAGAGGGCCTTCTCGGTAGTGGCACCCGTCCTGTGGGACGCCCTCCAATCAGATGTCAAGGAAAGAAGCAACTACCTGACTTTTAGAAGACATCTGAAGGCAGACCTGTTTAGGGAAGTTTTTAATGTTTGATGTTTTATTCTGTTTTAATATTCTGTTGGGAGCTGCCCAGAGCGGCTGGGGAAACCCAGCTAGATGCGTGGGGTATAAATACTGGGTAAATGATGATGATGATGATGATGATGATGATGATGATCACAAAGGTGATCAAAAGTGGAAACTTCCACTACCAGAATAGTTTCATTCCAATCTGTGTTGTGACCCCCACATGGAATGCCGTGTTCAGTTCTCTTCACTGTAGAGCTGGAAAGGGTTCAGGAATGGGCAAGCAATGTTATCAAGGGGATGTAGAAAGACCTCTGTGAAGCAAGTCGACAGCATTTGGGGCATTTTAGTTTAGAGCAATGGTTCCCAGTGGGAGTAGTACCACCCCCTGGAGGGCAGTGGGATTGCCTAGGAGGGCGGTAGAAGGCAAGTGGGTAGCCGGGGGGGGGGCACTGGAGGTGTAAATGACTATCAGAGTTTCAAAAACCTGGTACCACTGGATCAAGTCCATCCATCATGTTGAATTAATTGGACTCAATGGTTTTAATCGGATTTTGAATAAACGTGTGTGGGAATATGTTTTGAAAGGTGCTTTTGCACCTGTTTGTTTGGGTTTATTTTAGGTATCCTTCCGCTTTTGGGAGAAAGGGTAAAAGATCCTGCAGAGACTTTCACTGCATGGATCCCTCCGCATTTGGTTAAAGCGCGGTAATTAGCCACTGCAACGGTCAGCAGTTAGTTTTCCCGCCCAAATGCTAGCGCAGTAACAAGGTTGTGATTGGTTATTGCACTTGTTATGACGTTGTTTGAGTATTCAATAAATAGCCCTAGCTCCTTGCAGCGTGTGTGGAGAAAGCGCGAGACAAGCTAGAGAGAACATCGTTGCGGACAAGCCAAGATAGAAGTTGAAAGTGAAACCCGCCACTCAGGGCAGTCAAGAGCTTCTTCTTCACCTGACTGCAGTCTCCTTGTGTTTATTTCTTTTACTTCTAAAGCCTTTATTTGGCCGTCTAATTTTTGGCCATCACTTAGCTTAGCCTATCTTTTCACCCGGAGACCTCCGGAATCTCCGGAACCTACAGACCACTGCAGAAACCTTTGGAATCATCAAGCAACCTTCAGAACTCACGACGAACTACCTTCAGACCGTAGCCAGCGGACCTTTTCACGGCGCAGTGGGAGCGGGATCTCCAGGATTACTGGCCATCCCATCTGCTGGCTACCCCCACAAACGTGTGATTAATTGTTATTGTTTCGAATTTTGTTGTGTTATTATCTTCATTAGTTGGCTGTGCAAACCACTACAGGTATCTCCCCACCTGTGCATGATCATCACACACGTTCCCACTGACACGTGTGACGCAGAGCTGTCAACCTTCCTTTTTTTTGCATTGGGAAACATCCATAGCTGTCAACTTTTCCTCTTTTTTTTGCAATGGGAAACGGCGCTGGAATAAGGGAATTTCCCGCAAAAAAGGGGGAAAGTTGACAGCTATGGTGTGATGAAAATGGCGCCAATGGGGGGCGGGGTGGGTCCCCACTTGCAACACACGAAGCGGCCTGGGAGGGAACCCCTGCATAAGTGGGGACCCCCCTGTATTCGGAATAATGCATTTTATAGGGTAGGGGGCACTGAAGGTGAGTTTATGGAAACAGAGATGGGTTGTGGCCCAGAAAAGTTTGGGAACCACTGGTTCAGGAAAAAAAGGCAAGAAAGAGGAGGCATGATAGAGGAGGCATGATAAAATTAGGGAAAGCAGCAAGGCATTCACCTATTTGGAATCCGGCAGGAAACAACATTTTGGCACATAGGGCTCCATTAGCCACCGGCTGTTCTCTCCTCCACAGCACTCAAGAGCAAACACACTTTGGACTGAGGCTAGTTTTTGAGATCGACACTAAAAGACGAATCGACAAAGTCATGGAGGAGAAGGCTAGCCATGGCTACTAGCCAGGAGGGCTATGCTCCGTCTCCACAGTTGGAGGCAGAGATTCTTCTGCATACCAGTTGCTGGAAACCGCAGGAGGGGAGAGAGGGGCTCTTGTGCTCAGATGCTGCCAGCCTGTGCACTCCTTTCCCAACTCTACGATTCTATGTGCTATGCATTTGTGAAGTCTATATCATTTTTACTTGAACTGGCCATTTCACTCCTCTGTCATTGTTGCATTCTGACAATTTAAAGCTCGCAAACACCTTGCCCCTTAATGCCATTCTGCCACTACTAAAAATAAACAAATGATTTTTGGACTTATGTGGCTAAAAGGTTCTTGTTAATTCCTCCATGTAATCAGGAGCAAAGGGCAACTTCACCCAGCCTGTGTCTCAGCCCAGGATTGCTGCGTTTGTAAGAACTTGGTCTTTTAGTGTGGCAGCCCCTACACTTTGGAACTCCCTGCCCATTGACATAAGGCAGGTGTCTTCACTGTCCTCTTTTCGGCACCTGCTGAAAACATTCTTGCTTGGGCAAGCTTACCCAGACATTTGGAATGTTGATGTATTTTTTTTTAAATCTGCTTTTAGTTCACCACGGGTTTTATTTTTTTTGAATGTTTTAAAGAATTGGCTTTCCTGTTTTTACTTATAAACGTACTAATAGACCCGGCCACGCATTGCTGTGGCACATTTTGTGGAAACAGCCCTGAGACTTCCCCGTCACCTGTTGTTTTCCCCTCTCCTGTTCCCCCCTCCCTGTCCTCTCTCGTCGTGGACTCTCTCTCTTTAGTTTGTGCGTGGCTTCCCTCTGACGACCCCCCCCCCGCCTCCCTCTCCTCTCTCCTCCTGGGCTGCCTGACCCCCCCCCCGAAAGGAGACCTCGTTTTCGCTTCCCTCCCCACAGTTTTTCCATTTAAAATGCTGCCTGCCTGCGGTAAAAATGCTAGCTCCGTCCCCCGTGCACACGACCCCGCTTTCGCCTACCAAACTTGGGTTGGTTCTCCAGAACCAGCAATGGTGTCCAGCATGCTTTCAGGTTTGCTACGTTCCCCTCCCAGTTTCTGGGCTGTTATCAGAGCGATAGAAGAAGAAGAAGAAGAAGAAGAAGAAGAAGAAGAAGAAGAAGAAGAAGAGGAGTTTGGATTTGATATCCCGCTTTTCACTACCTGAAGGAGTCTCAAAGCGGCTAACATTCTCCTTTCCCTTCCTCCCCCACAACAAACACTCTGTGAGGTGAGTGGGGCTGAGAGACTTCAGAGAAGTGTGACTAGCCCAAGGTCACCCAGCAGCGGCATGTGGAGGAGCGGAGACGCAAACCCGGTTCCCCAGATTATGAGTCTACCGCTCTTAACCACTACACCACACTGGCTTTATGCATCATATAATTGTTCCATGGAACTCCCTTCCACAATGAGCTGTGATGGCCGTCAACTTGGATGGTTTTAGAAGATGATTAGACAGATTCATGGAGGAGAGGGTCACTGATGGTTTCTAGCCATGGTGCCTATTCTCTGCCTCAACAGCTGGAGGCAACTTTGCTTCTAGAAACCACAGGAGGGGCGAGGGCTGGTACTCAAATCCTGCTTGCGGCTCACATTCTCCTTTCCCTTCCTCCCCCACAACAAACACTCTGTGAGGTGAGTGGGGCTGAGAGACTTCAAAGAAGTGTGACTAGCCCAAGGTCACCCAGCAGCTGCATGTGGAGGAGCGGAGACGCGAACCCGGTTCCCCAGATTATGAGTCTACCACTCTTAACCACTACACCACACTGGCTCTTTTAGCTATTTCAGAGTCACTCACATAGCAGGAAGATGGTCTGTGTGTAAAGGAGCTGCAGCAATAAATCTCTCAGGAGCCGGCTTCTTCCTTATGCAGAAGTTTTACTATTTACAGTTACCAGTTACCCGGCATGGCTAACTCCTGGCACAGCAGAACAGAAAGAGAAAGCGTCCCAAACGCTGACTCACAGAAAAACAGCACGTCATATGATCAGAGCAGTTTTCACCCTGTAAGCTCTGAAATATATCACAGCATGTGGGCTTTGACGTCCACTGGAGGGCGCTTTTTTTGCACAAATTCACGAATTTACCTGGGAAAGGTGTGATATTTTTGCAATCTAGGTACCTAAGATCCTTCCCATATGGCCAAGGAATGTTGTGTCCAAATTTGAAGGCAATTGGTCGAGCGGTTACGGAGCATTGCGGATACATCAAAAGACCCATTTTGGACATTTATATATATATATAGATTCTCTTTGTTAACTGCTTTGAGTTTGGTTTTTTTTTTTACAATCTAGCTGTATACTGATGTCATGAAATAAATGAATTAATAAATAAGATTTCAAAATATCCTATCTGTGTGGTTACATAGGTGTAGAGGCCTGGTAACAAACGCAAAACGAATTCAGAAGGAAACAATGAATCAACGTAAATTAGCAAAGACATCACATGCAGTTTTGAGCCATAAGCTCCTTTTAAAGATAAGGTAAACAGTGATATATAACCACATAACATTTGTGCTTTTCCAAAAAGATTAATGGGCCAAGTGGGGGCTTAGGGGGGCGGGAAATTGGTTATGATTAATATATGATATAAATAGATAGCAAACAACATATAAAGCATCACGTTTGACCAAGCCTCTGGAGAGGCAAGCCTTCAGAAGAGAAACCTACCATATAGGTCCTTGATCAATAGTAATGGTTTGGTGAATAATGTCCTAGCGATTTCCTAGAGAATTTGTAAGCAGACGCCAGCCGGAACATCGCAAATCCTCCACTCATTCCGTCTATGCCTGTATCCTCCATCACAATATAGAGGGTGAACCACTCCTATGGCTGGTGGACAGCCCAGAAGGAAGGTACCAAGGATGCGGGGATCTTAAAGAGGATGAATGAAGCTGAATGTTCTAAAATTCAGGACAGAGAAAAGAAAGGACTTCTTCACACAGTGCATAGTTAAATTGTGAAACTCCCTCCTGCTGGGGGCAGTAACGGCCACCAACGTGGACGGATTTCAAACCTAGATGGCTTTAAAAGAAGATTGGACAAATTCATGGAGGAGACGCTATCAATGGCTACTAGCCACAATGTCTATTCTGTGCTTCCGTGGTCAGAGGCAACAATGCTCTTCCCAATAGAGGCATCTGGTCGGCCACAGCGAGAAAAGCAGATTCTGGATTAGATGGGCCATAGGGCTGGTGTTATGTTCTTGTGTTCATTGGTTCCATAGTTCACAAAGAGGACTCCCCACATCCCCAGGACTCTGGCAGTGATCATAAAGAAGGCTGATCGCCGAAGAATTGATGCATTTGAATTATGGTGCTGAAGGAGACTCTTGAGAGTCCCATGGACTGCAAGAAGATCAAACCTATCCATTCTTAAAGAAATCAGCCCTGAGTGCTCACTGGAAGGACAGATCCTGAAGCTGAGGCTCTAATACTTTGGCCACCTCATGAGCAGAGAAGACTCCCTGGAAAAGACCCTGATGCTGGGAAAGATTGAGGGCACAAGGAGAAGGGGACAACAGAAGACGAGATGGTTGGACAGTGTTCTCGAGGCTACCAACATGAGTCTGACCTAACTGCGGGAGGCAGTGGAAGACAGGAGTGCCTGGCATGCTCTGGTCCATGGGGTCACGAAGTTGGACACGACTGAATGACGAAGAAGAAGAAGAAGAAGAAGAAGAAGAAGAAGAAGAAGAGGAGGAGGAGGAGGAGGAGGAGGAGTTTGGATTTGATATCCCGCTTTTCATTACCCGAAGGAGTTTCAAAGCGGCTAACATTCCCCTTTCCCTTCCTCCCCCACAACAAACACTCTGTGAGGTGAGTGGGGCTGAGAGACTTCAAAGAAGTGTGACTAGCCCAAGGTCACCCAGCAGCTGCCTGTGGAGGAGCGGAGACACAAACCCGGTTCCCCAGATTACGAGTCTGCCGCTCTTAACCACTACTCCACCCTGGCTCTGAGCAACAACCACCTCTGGTTACGAACTTAATTCGTTCCGGAGGTCTGTTCATAAGCTGAAACCGTTCTTATCCTGAGGCACGCTTTTGCTAATGGGTCCTCCCACTGCATGCGCGCCTCTGGAGCACGCATCCGGGGCAAAGTTCGCAACCAGGAGCAGCTACTTCCAGGTTAGCGGAGCTCATAACCTAAAGTGTTTGTAACCAGAGGTACCACTGTATCTGATCTTTCAAATGAGCTTGGGTAGTTAACACCAGCCTCTCAGGGCCACCATGAGGGAGTAATTCCTGCTGAGTGACAGTTAGGGTTTTTTTTTTTATAAGATGTTGGATGGCACAGCCCAAGCCAATGAACCTTAACAGTTTGGATGCACTCCAGTGGAATGATAAATCACACATGCAACAGATAAATCAGATACTGCTCTGGGCCTCTGAATAGCAGTTTTGTTTTTTATTTTTACATGCTTCCAAGGAGGTCCAGAAAAGGAAGGAAGTGAAGGGGAGAGCAAAGGGGGGAGTCAGCATGCAGACCCTTTCTCTGAACAAAGAAGGGCTCATAGAATCATAATATTGTAGAGTTGGAGCAAATCTCAATGGCCTTCTAGCCCAACCCTCTGCAATGCCGGCATCACAACTGAAGAATCCCAGGTAGGCAGGCAGCCACCCAACCTCTGCTTAAAAACCTCCAATGAAAGAGAGTCCACCGCCTTCTCAATCTTCTCCTGTGGGAACCTGCTCCCACAGGAGGCTGGAATGGCCACCGACTTTGCTTTAAAAGGGAATTCAACAGATTCATGGAAGAGCAGGCTATCAATGGCGACCAGCTATGATGGCTCCACTCTGCCTCCACAGTCAGAGGCAACGATGCTTCTGAATACCAGTTGCTGGAAATGGCAGGAGGGGAGAAGCAGGGGTGTCTTACCCATAGAGGCTAAGTGGCGTGGGGCCCTGGGGCGCCAAGTTCTGGAGAGCATCAGGGAAGAGGCGGAGGAAGTGCCGTGCCCGGAGCCTCCGTCTGCCGTGGCCACTGTGGCACGAAGCAGCCAGCTGAGCCAGGAGGCGCTGCGTCCAGCCTCCGCCTCTTCCCCACCAGAGGAGCCACCCTCCAGCCGCTGCCTGCCTCCTCCAGCCCCACCGGCAGTGCCGTCCTCCCTAAAAAAACTCTGGGAAACCGGGGGGGGGGAGCGCCGGAGGGAGCTTTGCACCACGGCGCTGAATATGCTTAAGGCCGGCCCTGGGGAGAGGGCTCTTGTGCTCAAGTTCTACTTTTGGCTTCCCAGAAGAGGCATCTGGTTGGCCACTGCAGGAACTGGATGCTGAAGTAGATAGGTCCAGTGGCCTGATCCAGCAGGCTCTTCTGATGTTCTTATTTTCTTATGACTTACACAGAAACCCTCTAAGTACCTTCTTCTCTGAACAGGCTCAGAACCACCAGCTTAAACAGGACGTGTAATGCTTTTTCTGTGGTTTACTGTCAGGGACTGGGCAGAGGAGGAATTATGGAGACCGCCTCCCCAGCCTGACACTTCCAGAGAAGGAGACAGTTCAGAATTACAACCGGGGTTTGAGGAAGGTCACAGCTCAGAGGAAGATGAGGGGGGAAACTGGGAAATAATTGGAGAGGAGGAGGGGGAAAAGAAGCACCAGGGGAGCGACGGCTGATAGACTCAGTGTCTTTAGAGAGCATTCCAGACCCTCCCTCCCAGAACATGGCAGGCCTTGAAAGTAGGAGAGCAAAGAGCTCAAAGGCACAGGGCACATCCCAGCACCTGTAGTGATGACTCATGAGGAAGTGGGAGGGAGTGGAGATTCACTCAGAGCAATGCCATTATTCCGAGAGGCCACATTCCCAAGCCTCTCTCTGCGAATATTGAATAAAAGCAGGCGGTAAGACTTTCCCTTGTCTTGTCCATTCCTGGCAACCTGCCATGGGGGTTGGTTCCTCTGCTGCCTGACATTTACTGTCCAGGGTTCATTTTGGGTTGAGAGGTTCCTACGGGGAAATAGAAAGCCTCTGCTCCTCTTGAAGTATAGGGAAGGGGGTGTTGTTCCCCTCCCCCCCAAATCTTTTATTTTGCATCGCCATCCCATCCCAGCAGCATCCAGCTCACTTTGTTTTTGCTGGAGACACAGCCTCAGCCTCTCTTGCCACAGCCACCCGCCTCTACCCTGCCCACCTAGTTAGGGGTCTTGTTACCCACCTCCTGATGGAGGGCTTCCCTCGGCTCCTCAGTGTCAGGATCCAGGCTCCCTGGAGCCACCGAGATCATCTGCATAATCTTATCCAGGCAATTTGTGCAGGCCACCTTCGGGTCATAGCGATCAGTTGAAACCACTTATCTGCCCATTTTCTCCCCCATAATATTAGGCTAATTTGATTACTCTGCAACCTGGCTGTGCTGTGGCAGAATAATTGGGAGGCTTTTCACCCAAGGCAGGTCAGTGGCATTTGGATTCCCAGACTCTGCTCTGTCTATCAATGCCAACTTCCAGGCCCACTGAGAATGGAGTGAGCACATCTGTGGGCTCGATTTGGCTTGTCTCCTTCTCACCGACCCTCTGCAGAGTTACAGGGAAGGAGCAGGACTATTTTGGACAGCTTTCAGCCAGCCTGGGCTGATGTCTTTCAGGCTGATGCTGAGGCCTACCTTGCAAAACTGTAGGTAAAATGGAGGAAGCAAGGAGGTCTCCCTCTCCTCCTTCAAATTAGCTTCCTTCACAGCTATATAGAACAGTCAGTGGTGCCTATTGGATGTTGTTGTTGTTGTTGTTCAGTCGTTCAGTCGTGTCCAACTCTTCGTGACCCCATGGACCAGAGCATGCCAGGCACTCCTGTCTTCCACTGCCTCCCACAGTTTGGCCAAACTCATGCCAGTCGCTTCAAGAACACTGTCCAACCATCTCATCCTTTGTCGTCCCCTTCTCCTTGTGCCCTCCATCTTTCCCAACATCAGGGTCTTTTCCAGGGAGTCTTCTCTTCTCATGAGGTGGCCAAAGTACTGGAGCCTCAACTTCAGGATCTGTCCTTCCAGTGAGCACTCAGGGCTGATTTCTTTAAGAATGGATAGGTTTGATCTTCTTGCAGTCCATGGAACTCTCAAGAGTCTCCTCCAGCACCAGAATTCAAAAGCATCAATTCTTCGGCAATCAGCCTTCTTTATGGTCCAGCTCTCACTTCCGTACATTACTACTGGGAAAACCATAGCTTTAACTATACGGACCTTTGTCGGCAAGGTGATGTCTTTGCTTTTTAAGATGCTATCCAGGTTTGTCATTGCTTTTCTCCCAAGAAGCAGGCAAAGGTGCAAATGTTGGGATACGGCATATGTGCTGGTTGTTGTTCAGTCGTTCAGTCGTGTCCGACTCTTCGTGACCCCATGGACCAGAGCATGCCAGGCACCCCTATCCTCCACTGCCTCCTGCAGTTTGGCCAAACTCATGCCAATCGCTTCGAGAACACTGTATGTGCTGGACAGGACTCCAAATCTTCCACAAGCATCTCAAGAAATTTGGGATAAGTAACATCTAACTGGTTGAACAAAAACTATCACTGCATTACAAAGCCTTTTATTCTTGGTACTCCTTGTGCTTCTGATGGTTTCAGTTACAGCTTAATGTCTCCGTATATCTTGCAAGTCATGTGCACAACATCCTTTGTTCTCTTTATTTCTTATGACAGTACTCTCCCCTTACCTGCCTGTATCTTATCACAAATATCAGGATTGACTTATTTCTTTTAAAAAGGAAAACTGAGGAAAAGAAGAAAATTATGGGAAGATACAGCAATGGAAACTGAAGTAATAACTGACTGCACTGTTCCCACGTATCTAATTTTTACCATTTAGCTACAGTAAAGAAACTGAACTATCAGAGGCAGGGAATTAATGTAACACCTTTCAACTGCTGCCAGAATTATTATTTTTCAAAACTGGGGGGGGGGGGATAAGAAGACCATACACGACAGATGAAGAAGAAGAAGAAGAAGAAGAAGAAGAAGAAGAAGAAGAAGAAGAAGAAGAAGAAGAAGAGGAGGAGTTTGGATTTGATATCCCGCTTTATCACTACCCGAAGGAGTCTCAAAGCGGCTCACATTCTCCTTTCCCTTCCTCCCCCACAACAAACACTTTGTGAGGTGAGTGGGGCTGAGAGACTTCAGAGAAGTGTGACTAGCCCAAGGTCACCCAGCAGCTGCATGTGGAAGAGCAGAGACGCGAATCCGGTTCCCCAGATTACAAGTCCACCGCTCTTAACCACTATACCACACTAAAACCTGGGACACAGAATGCATGGTTAAGTTTACATGCATAGTGAGAACCAGAGAAGGGGGGAAAGGGGGGGGGAAATGTATTGGATTGTATTGTTTGATAATCTGTATGGATTGAAAATTTTCTCAATAAAGTTTTTTTAAAAAAGAGAGAGAGAGAGAGAGAAATGGGGCCCTTTTTTAAAACATACAGGAGGATATAAAATACAGATAATGTTAACCCATTTTTTTGTTATTTGGAACCCTGTAATATTTATTTATTATGTTTGATTTTTTGGTACAGAAACCTATTCCTATATATTTAGTTCTATATAAAAAGGTAAAGGTAAAGGACCCCTGATGGTCCAGTCCAGTCGCAGATGACTCTGGGGTTGCGGCGCTCATCTCACTTTACAGGCTGAGGGAGCCGGCGTTTGTCTGCAGACAGTTTTTTCTGCGTCATGTGGCCAGCATGACTAAGCCGTTTCTGCCAAACCAGAGCAGTACACGGAAACGCCGTTTACCTTCCTGCCGGAGCAGTTCCTATTTATCTACTTGCACTGTGACATTCTTTCGAACTGCTGGGTGGGCAGGAGCTGGGACCAAACAATGGGAGATCACCCCGTCGCAGGGATTCGAACCGCCTGTTGTGTATTGCTCCCAGAACCCAAGACATAACACCGCCGACCTTCTGATCGGCAAGCCCAAGAGGCTCAGTGGTTTAGACCACAGCACCACCCACGTCCCTAGTTCTATATACCCCCTACTAAATTTTATTTAGCATCTGTTATTATAGTTCATTATGTTCCGAGAGAGAGAGAGAGAGAGAGAGAGAGAGAGAGAGAGAGAGAGAGAGAGGGAGAGGGAGAGAGAGAAGCTCTGGCAGAGGGCAGCCAGCAAGCTGCCTCTGCTCTGCTGTGGGTGCCATCCTCAAAATGAATCTGGTTGTCTCCCTGTGACCTTTGCTTCTTAATAACCTGCTTCAACCACCACATCAGTCATCTTGCCCTTCTCGCCACCTTTGCAGTGGAAACATGGATTTTTCTCCTTCCTGATGTAATGATTACACGAGAAATATTTCTTCGACGCTGGGGAAATCACCAAGGAGAGGACCGTCAGTTCAGGCCAAACCCTGGGAACCAGAAACATGCCTTAGTTAGAATCTTAGAATCATAGATCTGGTCCGGCCCCCTGCAATGCAGGAGTTGCAGCAAAAGCATCCATGACAGATGGCCACCCAACCTCTGTTGAGAAACCTCCAAGGAAGGTTTTGATTTAAGGCCTTGCATTAAGTCATTCCAGAAAGAGAGAGAGCAAGGAGAGAAGGAGGTCTCTCCCCACCCCCTCCAGTATGCCCACTTGCCCCACTGATGAGCAGACAGCGAGGCCCAACTCTGCTCCAGCCTCAAGGGGAAATGTCCCATGTTTCCTGTATGTGTGTGTCTCAAGTTAGACAAGGCAGGTATTCCCCTCCATACCTTCCAACATTTCTCCAATGAAAATAGAGACGTCCCATTCCATAATGATATTTTTTACTATTTATACCCCCCCAACTGACTGGGTTGTCTCAGCCCCTCTGAGCAGCTTCCAACATATATAAAGGTAAAGGTAAGGTAAAGGGACCCCTGACCATCAGGTCCAGTCGTGTCCGACTCTGGGGTTGCCTTCCCGCCGGAGCAGTACCTATTTATCTACTTGCACTTTGACGTGCTTTCGAACTGCTAGGTGGGCAGGAGCTGGGACCAAGCAACGAGAGCTCACCCCGTGGCAGGGATTCGAACCGCCAACCTTCTGATCAGCAAGCCCTAGGCTCTGTGGTTTAACCCACGGGGCCACCTGGGTCCCTCCCAACATATATAGAAACATATAATTAAACGTTAAACATTAAAACAGTTCCCTATACAGGATTGCCTTCAGACGGCTTGAATGTTTCAGTGTATCTGAAGAAGTGTGCATGCACACAAAAGCTCATACCAACAACAAACTTAGTTGGTCTCTAAGGTGCTACTGGAAGTAAAAAAAAATATTTTTTAATTTGTTTTAACATATATAGAAACATTAAACATTAAATGTTAAAACAATTCCCAATACAGGATTGCCTTCAGACGGCTCAGGGGTTGGAGAACTACATTCCGGGATCAAATCAGAAACTGGGGCAGCTTCTCTAAATCAGGGGCGTCCCTGGAAAATAGGGACACTTGGGGGGTCTGCCCTTCCATAGGGATAGCATTCACTGTCCATCTTGCTCCTCAGCAATGGGAGAACAGCCTGCCTCTTGGGGATCAAGGGCAAGACAGACAGTAAAATCAGCATATCTGGGCCTCAGGTAGATGCTTCAATGAAATCTAACTGTGGGATTTCTCCACATGTAAAGGTAAAGGTACCCCCTGACCGTGAGGTACAGTCGTGGACGACTCTGGGGTTGCGCACTCATCTCGTTTTATTGGCCGAGGAATCCGGCGTACAGCTTCTGGGTCATGTGGCCAGCATGACTATGCTGCTTCTGGCGAACCAGAGCAGTGCACATAAACGCTGTTTACCTTCCCACTGGAGTGGTACCTATTTATCTACTTGCACTTTGATGTGCTTTCGAATTGCTAGGTGGGCAGGAGCTGGGACCGAGCAACGGGAGCTCACCCTGTCGCGCAGATTCGAACCGGCGACCTTCTGATCGGCAAGCCCTAGGCTCTGTGGTTTAGACCACAGCGCCACCCACATCCCTTCTCCACATGCAGATTTGTGAAAATTCTAGTTATGCCTCCGACACTCATCACTTATTGGCTTCCAGCAGTAGGAAAACAGGCCATGTGCTACCACAACCCAGCACAAAGTTAAGGGTGCTGTGCTGCACAGTGGTTAGAGTGTCGGACTAGGACTTGGGATATCAGGGCTTGAATCTCTACTCAGTCATGAAACTCAGTGGGTGACTTTGGGGGCCATTCACTGTGTCCCAGTCTAACCTACCTCGCAAGGCTGTTGTGAGGATAAAATTAGGAGAGGAGAACCATGTACAGACCCTTGAGCTCCTTGAAGTAAAAAGGGCAGGGTATAATTGAAACAACTAAATAAATAAATTGCAATCCAAGGGTTTAAGTGATGACAAACCCATGACAATTGCGTGGCCAGACCATAAAAGGTGAAAATAACAGGAAGTCACCCGGTGACTGGAGGTCGACAGAATAACCAAAAAGCTCATTTGCGCTTGTATCGTGACTTCCCTATGAAACGACGGTAAAAAGTAGAAAAATACAAGTGGAAAAGCTGCCACAAATAAAATATTTTCCCTGATGTTTAGGGAAGCAGCACTTGAAGGAAATAGTCTTTGACATTCTACTAAATGTCAATTTTATGTGGGACCCAACTCTGAAGATGAATCCTCCAAACGTTAATTGGAGACATGAGGTTCCCATTAGCTGGGGCAAAACGTTGTATCCTCCTGCTTCAGATGCCTTGATTGATAAAATTATTCTTTTATGGTCTAATTAATCAGAATGTCATTCTGCCTGCTGGAATTTGTTCAGGGAGTGCCAAGGTTCACTCAGCTGCAGGAGGAGGAGGAGGGGGGGGTGGGACTTCCTCTGCAAAGGGGGCAGAAGGAAGGGTAGACCCACAAAAGGCAGAGCCAGTTGGCATGCAGACACACACAGAGAGAGAGAGAGAGAGAGAGAGAGAGAGAGAGAGAGAGAGAGAGAACGCAAACCAGGTTTTCTGGTGCTTTTCAACTTTCTGAAAGCTCTGAATGCTAGGTCGATTTTCTAGTTCAGGCAACAGTATTTCAGAGGAGGCATCAATATAGAATCATAGACTAGAGTCACAGAATTGTAGAGTGGAAAGAGATCCCAAGGGTCATCCATTACAACCCCCTGAAAAGCAGGAATCACAGCTGAAGTTTCACCCAAAGATGGCCACCCAATCTCTGCTTTAAAAAAAACTTCCAAGAAAGGAGAGTCCACCAGCTTCCAAGGGAGTCCATTCCACTGGCAAGCAGCTCTTACTGTCAGAAGGTTCTTCCTAATGTTTGGTCAGAATCTCCTCTCCTGCAATTCAAATCCTTTGGTTTAGGCCCTACCCTATGGGACAGCAGGAAACCAACTTGCTCCATCTTCCACGTGACAGCATTCCAGGTATTTGAAGAAGGCTTTCCTATCACCTCTCAGTCTTCTCTTATCCAGGATAAATACTGTTCTCCCCCTCCTCGTTTAATCCCCACAACAATCCTGTGAGGTAGGTTAGGCTGTGGTCTTCTCCAGGTCATAGCCCAACGCTCTAACCACTACACCACACTTGTTTTCTATACCACACTTGCATTAAAAGAAGCAAAGAGGTTGAGTTTCCCACCTTGCCTTTCTTTCGAGACAGCCGGAGGTCATCCAGCCATGTCAAGCACTGGACAGCTCCCTTGGAGTGTCTTTTTGGGGGTGTCTCTGGAGCAGAGGTGCCCCAAGACAAGATGATGCCTCCTTTCCATGTTTAGAAGCGCAGAAGAAGAGAAGAAGAGGAGGAGGAGGAGGAGGAGGAGGAGGAGGAGGAGGAGGAGGAGGAGGAGGAGGAGTTTGGATTTGATATCCTGCTTTATCACTACCTTAAGGAGTCTCAAAGCGGCTAACATTCTCCTTTCCCTTCCTCCCCCACAACAAACACTCTGTGAGGTGAGTGGGGCTGAGAGACTTCAGAGAAGTGTGACTAGCCCAAGGTCACCCAGCAGCTGCATGTGGAGGAGCGGAGACACAAACCCGGTTCCCCAGATTACGAGTCTACTGCTCTTAACCACTACACCACACTGGCTCTCAGCAGACTGGCGTCAGAGCTGACTCAAACCTCAGTGTGGGCAACAGGATAGCACAGTGTTTTTCAACCACTGTTCCGCGGCACACTAGTGTGCCGCGAGATGTTGCCTGGTGTGCCGTGGGAAAAATTCCAGCCAGAATATCAGCTTTGTGTTCAGCCAAACAGGCCCTGGTTGCGCACTGAATAAAGTATTTTATAATTTTTCATATTTCTGTTTACTTACTATTTCATAATAAAGTAATTATAAAATACTTTCTTTGTGTTTATTTGATTCCTATTCAAGAGAATTACTTTATATATAGTCAATATAGGCACAGAGTTAAATTTTTTAACATTTTCTAATGGTGGTGTGCCTCGTGATTTTCTTCATGAAACAAGTGTGCCTTTGCCCAAAAAAGGTTGAAAAACACTGGGATAGCAGCATCCTCAAGCTCACCTGAGGGCTACTGGCTAGAGTAGGGGGTGCAGGGCACTAGCCCCTCTGCACTCCAACAAGGGGGAGCAGCCAAGGAGACATTGCTGCTGTTGCCCCTCAGCTTCTGCCACCCGAAGCAGGTGCCACCCTCTGCCCAATAGTCAGGCCGGCCCTCTGCTTGAGTGCTGTTGGGGTGGTAGCTGAGCTGAGTCTTCCCCCTGCATCTTTCTAGGAGCCTCCCCATCTCCCTTCTCCGCCTTGCCCAGAGACACAGGACCCCAAAAGTACCCTCAAGGCACAAGGTATAATAAAACAGCAAGTGCCTTCATTTCCTTTCAAAAGAACTTTCTTAAAGTATTCTGAAACACCATAAACAAGCAAAGCCACCCATCCGGCTAAGTGCGCTGGGATTAGATGTGGGGAGAAATGGCCATTATTACCGCTGGCTAATGGTCCCTATTTTGTTTACACTTTCCACTTTCCCCTCTAATAGCTGCTCCAGGTCTCCCTGTCATTTTTCTCTCCTCGTTGCTATTGCTGGCAATTACTCCCCAAGTATTTGCATTTAATGATAATGCCAGGGTCCTGCTTGCCAGGCGCTCTGAATGTGCATGCGTGGCTCTAACTAGGAATGCCGTGATTGGGAAGTGAAAAGAAGGAAGGGGGGGTTGAACCAAAAGTCCCTTCCTGGCAACACCTAGAAACTGAAAAGCCCTTTTGGCTGCCATTGAAATTTGAATTTCAGCAGTAAATATGAACTGGGATTTTGTACATGTTATGCAAACAAGGAACCAGAAAATGTAGCTTTTCAGAGATGTGGTAGACTGTGGGGGGAGGGAGGCATATATGGATTCACTATGAGACAGGAAATCCTAATAGCCTCCCCACCCTGCAGATGATGGTTAAAAAAGAGAGGTGATGATTTAAAAAAAAAAAAATACCAAACCATAATCAAGACATGGTGATTTTAAAAAGGAATCATTTCCCCGTTGGCTGAGGATACATGACTGTTGCATGCCTCTGTGTCTCGGGAATTAAGCCCTTTCTGGACACAATTGCTTAAGAATATTGGCCGGATCAGGCCAATGGGGACCCATCTAATCCAGCATCCTCTTCTCACAGTTGCCAGCAGTATGCCTGTGTGGAAACTGAGCACAAGAGCAGAACGCTCACCTTCTGTGGTTTCCAGCAACTGGTGTTCAGAAGAACTCCTGCTTCCAGCAGGAAAAGCAGAGCAGAGCCATTGATATCCCTCTGCTCCATGAATTTGTCTGAATGGTAGTCGGTGACCATCACAGCCTCCTGTGGGAGAGAGTTCCAAAGTTTAACTGTCTGCTGCGTAAAGAAGGACTTTCTTTTATCTGTCCTGAATCTTCCAACATTCGGCTTTATTGGATGTCCACAAATTATGAGAGAAAGGAAAACTTTTCTCTCTCCATTTTCTTCCTCCCAGGCATTACTTGACTCAAATGATGTGCAAGGGAGGAAATCTTCTCATTGTAATCCTGACCCTTTTCTACAAGAAGACAGACTAATGTCCATCCAATGGGGTCATAGAATCATAGAATCATAGAGTTGGAAGAGACCACAAGGGCCATCCAGTCCAACCCCCTGCCAAGCAGGAAACACCATCAAAGCATTCCTGACAGATGGCTGTCAAGCCTCCGCTTAAAGACCTCCAAAGAAGGAGACTCCACCACACTCCTTGGCAGCAAATTCCACTGCCGAACAGCTCTTACTGTCAGGAAGTTCTTCCTTATGTTTAAGTGGAATCTTCTTTCTTGTAGTTTGAATCCATTGCCCCGTGTCCGCTTCTCTGGAGCAGCAGAAAACAACCTTTCTCCCTCCTCTATATGACATCCTTTTACCGGTATATATTTGAACATGGCTATCATATCACCCCTTAACCTTCTCTTCTCCAGGCTAAACATACCCAGCTGCCTAAGCCGTTCCTCATAAGGTGTCGTTTCCAGGCCTTTGACCATTTTGGTTGCCCTCCTCTGGACATGTTCCAGCTTGTCAGTATCCTTCTTGAACTCTGGTGCCCAGAACTGGACACAGTATTCCAGGTGAGGTCGGACCAGAGCGGAATACAGTGGTACTGGGCCTAATAGGATGCTAGCAAATAATACAAAGGATCATGGGTTCGAGCCCCAAGTTGGTCAAAAGAATCCTGCATTGCAGGGGTTTGGACAAGATGATCCTCGTGGTCCTTTCCAACTCTAAAGTCCTATTTCTCCCAGCCAGACCCAGTTATGAGCTTTGGCATCAGAAGCCAGTAGCAACTTTGTCCCAAGAACTGAGTATGTTCTGGGTGAGCTGTTGCACCATGATGGTTGTGTTGGCCTGTTAGCAGGACAAGGAGGCACAGCAGGCTCCTCCGTTGCCCATGGGGCCTTTGCTCTGCCCCTCCTCTCTGGCCTCTTTGTGTCGCAGAGTTTCTGTCCTCTCTATTTGCTCTGAACATCCAGACAGATCAGATTTACAGCCTGAAGGCTCGAAACCTTTCAAAGGTCAGCGTAGCTTCCTCTTGCTTAATGTGAGAAAAGCCAAGGGCCGTCCTCAGATACATCATCCCAAGTGCTGTCCATCACAGATCCAGAGAGGACAAAGGCATGGGACTCACATTCCAAGGGATCTCCAACCTGCACGTTCCCCAAAAGGATATTATTGTCTCCAGTTGAATAGAGCAGATGATGTGTTAAGAGCAAGGATATTATTGCCTCCAGTTGAACAGAGCAGATTATGTGTAAAGAGCAGAAATATTAAGATGTTGTGGACCACAAGTCCCATCAGCCACAGCCAGGATGTCCCATGATCAGAAACGTTGAGGTTGAACAACCTTGAGAGGGTGCCACAGTGACTGGCTGCCCCTCTGTCAGAGCCTGGTTTTCCTTCCTCGGCAGATTCATTCAGCTTGGATCACCCTAGACCTGAGAGCAAAGGAAGGTATCTGCTGCTACAACAAAAGGGCCATCTAGTCTAACCAGATGCCCCAGTGGGAAGCAGTGTTTCAATGCAATAATCTGGAGTAAGTCAGTGGTGGGGCAAGCAGGAAGGAGAGCTTTTCCCCAGATGGAAAGGGGAAATTCTAGCACATAGAATCATAGAATTGTGGAGTTGGACAGTACCCCAAGGGTCATCTGGTCCAACCCCTTGCAATGCAGGAATCACAGCTAAAGAATCCCTGAAAAAGAGCCATCCAACATCTGTTCAGAAACATCTGTTCAGAAACCTCCAGTGAAGGAGAGTCCACCACCTTCCGGTGGAGCCTGCTACACTGTCAAACAGTTCTTACCATCATAACGTTCTTCGTAAGGTTTAGATGGAATCTCAACCAGTTTGGTGTAGTGGTTAAGAGCGGCAGACTCGTAATCTGGGGAACCGGGTTCGTGTCTGCACTCCTCCACATGCAGCTGATGGGTGACCTTGGGCTAGTCACACTTCTCTGAAGTCTCTCAGCCCCACTCACCTCACAGAGTGTTTGTTGTGGGGGAGGAAGGGAAAGGAGAATGTTAGCCGCTTTGAGACTCCTTCGGGTAGTAAAAAGCGGGATATCAAATCCAAACTCTTCTTCTTCTTCTTCCTTGTCATTTGAATCTATTGCTTTGGGTCCTCCCCTCTGGATCAGCAAAAAACAAGCTTGATCCATCTTCTATGTGACAGTGCTTCGATATTTGAAGACAGTTCTCATATCACCTCTCCGTTTCCTAGTCTCCAGGCTAAATATCTCCAGAGCCTTCAACCGTTCCTCATAAGGCTTCTTTTCCAGACCCCAGATCAGCTTGTTTTTCCTCCTCTGTGCATCTTCCAGCTTGTCTCTATCCTTCTTAAACTGTGGTGTCCAGAACTGGACACAGGACTCCAGTACAAGAATGGCAGAAGATCGACATTTCGCAGAGGGAGGATGAGCCTTCGATTGCCACTGGCCCAGCCCTTGTGGGAAACCTGCGGTCAGACACAATGAGCTCCCCGACATTCTCAAAGGGCATATAAAGAGGAAACATTGCAAGAGGCAGAGAATCGGCATCACCAACCAGCATGTTCGCACAGTGTAGTTATCATGGATCACTTTCCTAAGCTGAAGGGTAGACCAAATCAAGGCATGAGGATTAATTTTCTAGTCAGAGCTGGTAGGTCTCATGGGGAAAGCTGTTGCGAGTTGTTACATTTTAAACATCTGCCTTGCAAGCACCAAGTCTCATGTTCAATCCCTGCTGGCGTCTCCAATGGGGTTGGGAAAGACTCCTGCCCGAAACCCTGGAGAGTTGCTGCCAGTCAGTGTAGACAACACTGAGATAGTTGGACAAAGAGTCTGATTTGGTATAAGGCAGCTTCCTATGTTCCTATATTCAAGGTGAAGGAAAAGCCTCTACAGAGGAAGGAGAGGTGCTGGGGAGGAGATCTCCAGCCTCTCAAAAAGTCTTTTCCTCTGCTGCTCTTTGCAGCTGCAATGAACATACAGAAAGCCACATGAGATTCCAGAATTTGGGAAGGGGGATTTTCCAGATCATATGTCAAATATTTCTGGGGCAATAAGTTTTGCCCACAATGCATCCCAGGAAGGAGCTGGTAATGGGAGGTCATGGTAAAGGTGAGAGGAAGACAGTAATTGCAGCTTTTCCAAGAAGAGATTCACTCTGTCTGTCTGTGTGGGAACTGGGCTGGTCTTCCCTCACAGTGGGGTCAGTCTCACTTGGTATTCAGAGAGTGGAGTTCACAGAGAACAAGAAAAATTGATTCGTCTGGTTCAAGGAAAGCCCTTCCTAGGCACTGCATTCCTGGAGGCTGAAGAATTCGCCATACTGGAGCTCTCTCTCCCTCACTCTGATTTCATAAAATCGTAGAATTTTAGAATTGCAAGAGTCCTCCAAGGGGAATCACAGGAGTTGTGAAGTTGGGCATCTGCCAACTCAAAGTTGCAAAGGCCAGCACTCTCCTTCATGCGGCTGCAGGAATAGGAAGGACCCAAACTCTCTGTGCAGATGACTTAAATACCATGATGGGTCCCCATTCATCCATAGTGCTGACTGGCCAGGAAGGACCTTACAAAAGCCAGCCTTCTCCAACCTGGTGCCCATGCAGGGGGTTTGGAGTACAATTTCCACAGTCAGCACAGGGACAGATGGGAGTTGTCGTTCAAAGCACACGGGGTTGTTGAAGGGAGATATAGAATCAGAAAACTATAGAGTTGGAAAGGATCCCAAGGGTCATCTTATTATTATTATTATTATTATTATTATTATTATTATTATTATTTGTACCCCGCCCATCTGGCTGGATTTCCCCAGCCACTCTGGGCGGCTTCCAACAAAAATCAGATACAAAAACCCTGCAATGCAGGAATCACAGCTAAAGAATCCCTGACAGGTGACCACCCAAGCCCTGTTGAAACACCTCCAATGATGCAGAATCCATCACTTTCCAAGGGAGTCTGTTCCGCTGCAATCTTTGAAGTGTTGTTTCCTGTTGCAGACTTGGCGTTCAGCTTTGAAGCTGCCTGTATTCTGAACGCTTGCTGCTGAGCACTCTTTAACCCTAAAGCAATCACACTGAGACTCTTGGTACAGAAGATGAGAAAGCTACGTTCATTATAGGAAATGCGTGCTTAGGTAGATAGGACCCTTTGCTAACTAAGCTGGAGAAGCAAGGAGCCAGCACTTGCTCTTTCATCTCTGCAGGAGAGAGAGAGAGAGAGAGAGAGAGAGAGAGAGAGAGAGAGAGAGAGAAGGTGTCTCCTCGCCTTTGCAGCTTCATAAAGGAGAAAGAGAAGGAGCAGGGAGCTAGGTCAGCAGCCCTAAGAATATCAGTTCAGCATTTTAGGAGAGGTCATAGAATCATAGAATCATAGAATCACAGAGTTGGAAGAGACAACAAAGGCCATCCAGTCCAACCCCCTGCCAAGCAGGAAACACCATCAAAGCATTCCTGACAGATGGCTGTCAAACCTCCGCTTAAAGACCTCCAAAGAAGGAGAATCCACCACACTCCTTGGTAGCAAATTCCACTGCCGAACAGCTCTCACTGTCAGGAAGTTCTTCCTAATGTTTAGGTGGAATCTTCTTTCTTGTAGTTTGAATCCATTGCTCCGTGTCCGCTTCTCTGGAGCAGCAGAAAACAACCTTTCACCCTCCTCTATATGACATCCTTTTATATATTTGAAGATGGCTATCATATCACCCCTTAACCTTCTCTTCTCCAGGCTAAACATACCCTGCTCCCTAAGCCGTTCCTCATAAGGCATCGTTTCCAGGCCTTGGACCATTTTGGTTGCCCTCTTCTGGACACGTTCCAGCTTGTCAGTATCCTTCTTGAACTGTGGTGCCCAGAACTGGACACAGTATTCCAGGTGAGGTCTGACCAGAGCGGAATACAGTCTTACTATTACTTCCCTTGATCTAGATGCTATACTCCTATTGATGCAGCCCAGAATTGCATTGGCTTTTTTAGCTGCTGCATCACACTGTTGACTCATGTCAAGGTCAGCATAACACAGCCTAGGAAGATTGGAAGTCCCCCCCCCCTCGCTCAGTCTCTCCCTCTCTCTCTCTCTCTCTCTCTCTCTCTCTCTCTCCTCTCTCCTTGCTCCTGTGAAATCCCATCAGCCTTAACACAAGCTGAGTTGCACCCCAACATTTCCCATGTGTAGAGAATTCTTGATGCACATTACAGAGGACTGTGCTGGATTAGAAGAAGTTGGGTCCAACCAACAAAGAGAGATTTAAAAAATAATAATAATCCTGCTCTTCAGCCAAAGGAGGATTGGGAGGGAGGAAGAAATAACTAAACCCCTTTAGTTTTGGGGAAATATCAAAATGGGCAGGCACTGTGGCATGAAGCAATAATGAATGGTCAGAATCAACTTTCTAGCAGAATCCAGCCAGCTACCTCTAGGAAGCCCATAATGAGGGTATACACACACACACACACACACACACACACACACACCCCTTGTCCTTCCTCATCAGTGGTCTCCTGCCTCTCCTGCTTGGGTTCTGTCACCAAAATGAAGCAAGAAGAACCTCTGAACAAGATGGGGGCATCCAGGGGCGTAGGGAGCTGCTTTGCTGCCTGGGGAGGCAAACGCGGGGGCACCCCCCTGGGGGCGGGGCACCACTCCCTAGTGCATGCGTGCCCCATGACATCACGGTGCACGCGCAGCATCCCAGGTGGACTGCACATGTGCAGACATGCGCAGTCCACCCAAGATGGCAGTCGCAAGTGGCTGGCACCCCTCCCAACCATGCGGTGGTGCAGCAACTTTTAAGGCTGCAGCACGCGAACAGCTGCACAGCGGCTGTGCTGCTGTTCATGCGCTGCAGCCTTAAATGTTGCACCCCACGCGCCGTCAGCGCCGATCGCGGAGGCGGGGCACCGCCCTGAGCGTCACCCCCCAGGGCAGGACCCGGGCCAACCCGCCCCCCCCCGCCCCCTTGCTCCGCCCCTGGGGGCATCCCAAGGGACAGCTGGTCCTCTCCATGCTCTGCAGCCATCTGGATTGGGTCAGGGAAACAAGGTCCAAATGCAATAGCTTGCTGCACACAATGGTTCACCCTTCATCAATGAATGAACTGCGTGGAAAGAAAAGGTTAATCCGGCTGTCCCCTGCCAGCATGTTTGTCAGACTTGCTGTCTACAAGAATCAGCCCTGCCTCATGCAGACCTGCATCAGATCTGAGCTGGCCTTGTTGCCGGGGGGGGGGCAGGTCCACAGAGGAGATGTAAGAAGCCAGCTTCCCCTGCCCCCCCCCAACACCCCTCCTGCCCTCCAAGGGTGACTGAAGGCAGCAGACAGGCCACCTGGAGGCAGCTTTTGACTTTGTAGTGCAGCACATGGTGTGTCTCTCCTCTCCAGGGATTGGGAGTCCCTGTCTCTGTACACAGCCTGGTTTGGGTTGTAGTTTTGCAAGCACAAGGAGAGAAGCTGGCCAGCAGTGGGGAGTTTGGGGGCAAAGGTGAACTTCCCCCAGATATGTGTGCATGTAGATAAAAAGGAATTATGTTTGAGTGGCAGCCAGTGGGGGAAGCTGAGAATAAAAATTCTCACCTGTCAATTTGTGTAAATACTGCAAAATTAGAATATACATTTATGTAAAGATTTAAACAAAACCATAATAAGAGCTCTTCTTCTTCTTCCTTTGGCGATCACTCGTAACTGAGTAAGATTGTCTTCCATAAACACGGTTTTAACAGTGAGTCCGTAAATGACTGTGGAGGCCAATTCTGGATCCTCATGTCCTTCCACAGCAATAACATTGGTTTCCAGGCAGGAGTTGATCACAGTGTGGATTTGCCAAGCGTGCCTTCCTCTTAGCACGTTTCTCCCTTGCATCCTGAGTTCGAGTTTCTTCAAAGCCTATGACACCATTGGTAAAGGCTGTTCTCCAATTGGAGTGCTCACAAGCCAGTGTTTCCCAGTTGTTGGTGTTTATACCGTATTTTTTTTAGATTTCCCTTGAGAGAGTCTTTAAACCTCTTTTGTTGACCACCAGCATTACGCTTTCCATTTTCAAGTTCGGAATAGAGTAGTTGCTTTGGAAGACGATAATCAGGCATCCGCACAAAATGACCAGTCCAACAAAGTTGACGTTGAAGAATCATTGCTTCAACGCTGGTGATCTTTGCTTCTTCCAGTACACTGGCATTAGTTCGCTTGTCTTCCCAAGTGATGTGTAAATATTTTCGGAGACACCGTTAATGGAATAAGAGTCTGCTGTATCAGGCAGTGGCCCTTTTTGTCCAGCATTCTGTACTCACACTGCCCAAGCAGATGCTGCAAAAAACCCACAAGCAGGAGCCCAAGAGCCTTCTCCCTTCCTGCTGTTTCCAGCAATTGATTTTCAGAAACTTTGCTGCCTCCAACTGTGGAGGGAGGAGGGCACAGCTTACAAGGCCAGTACCCATTGGTAGTCCACTCCTCCATAAATTTGTCTAATCCTCTTTTAGTGATAGCACTGTAAAATTGTAAGGGACGCTGAGGGTCATGACATCCAACCGCCCGCAATGCAGGAATCCCAACTAAAGCATCCATGGCAGATGGCCATCCAACCTCTGCTATAGAATCTCCAAGGAAGGAGAGTCCATCACCTTCTGAGGGAGTCTGTTCCACTGTGAAACAGCTCTTACTGTCAGAATTATATTCCTGGTGTTTAGTCAGAATCTCCTTTCTTGCACATTATATCCATTGGTTTGGGTCCTACCCTCTTGAGCAGGAGAAAACAAGCTTGTTCCATCTGCTACATGGCAGCCCTAGAGATATTTGAAGATGGCTAATCATATCTCCTCTCAGTCTCCTCAGGTTCCTGTGTATCAATGAAGCTAGTAACCCCAGTGCCGGGTGTTCCCCTGTTGCCTGCAGTATTGTCTCCCTCACCCTCAGGATTTAGTTTGAAAGCCATCTGGGTTGGTGGCCAACACTGCCTCCTGTGGGAGAGAGTGTTTGAAGAAGGAATTTCTTTTATCCATCTTCCAGCATTCAACAAGGGGGGGGGTGGAATCTAAGAATTGAAATTCTCTCTTGTAAATTTGTATAAATGCAAAATTAGGATGTATGTTTTTGTAAAAATCGAAACATACATTTATTTAAAAAGGGATTCTACTGTGCGGTTTTACATCTGCTGTAATGCTCACTCAGAGCCAAGAAGGCTCTACTGGCAGTTGTACAGAGGCATTTTGTCAGCTGCCAGGGTGCCAAGACCCATTAGAATCATGGAATCATAGAATTGTAGAGTTGGAAGAGACCCCCGTGCAATACAGGAACCCATGACAGATTCTGATTCCAATCTCTGTGTAAAAGGAATGAGAGTCCACCACCTCCAAGGAATGAGAGTCCACCACCTTCTGAGGGAGTCCATCCAGCTATCGAACAGCTGGATGAGCCAGTGTGGTGTAGTGATTAAGAGTGGTAGACTCATAATCTGAGGTTTGAGTCAGCTCTGATGCCAGTCTGCTGAGAGCCAGTGTGGTGTAGTGGTTAAGAGCGGTAGACTTGTAATCTGGGGAACTGGGTTCGCGTCCCCGCTCCTCCACATGCAGCTGCTGGGTGACCTTGGGCTAGTCACACTTCTCTGAAGTCTCTCAGCCCCACTCACCTCACAGAGTGTTTGTTGTGGGGGAGGAAGGGAAAGGAGAATGTTAGCTGCTTTGAGACTCCTTCGGGTAGTGATAAAGCAGGATATCAAATCCAAACTCTTCTTCTTCTTCTCTTACCACCAGAAAGTTCTTCCTAAAATTTAGTAGGAATCTCCTTTCTTGTCATTGCAATCCAGCAGTTTGGGCCCTACCCTCTGGAGCAGCAGAAAACAAGCTATTTTGGATCACCACTCCCATCAATCCCAACATCATATGGAAACTCCGCATGAGTTGAAGCTTCATAGATTTCATAACGGAAGCCTGCCAAAATAAAAACTATCAAAAGATGCCATGAAACTTTAGATAACTGAAGTTGGAGATTAGCATTGGAAGCGTTAGTTGATATTCCTGCAATGCAGGGGGTTGAACTAGATGACTCCTGGGGTCCCTTTGAACTCTACAATTCTATGATTCTGTGAAATATTCACCTTCAGAAGTAGTCTTTTGCTCATTCAGGAACCAGGTGGACCTGTCCATGGTCCTGAAAATCTCTACACTTCCCTACAGAGCTGCTTCAAACACCGGACCACCACTTTCCCAGAAAATGCCTAGAGTTTCAAACACACACACACCTCAGCCAGTGTGATATAGTGGTTAGAGTGTCAGACCATGACCTGGGAGACCAGGGTTCGAATCCCAACTCAGCCATAAACCTCTCTGGGCTACTGCTTCTGAGCCTAACGCACCTCACAGAGTTGTTTGGCGGCTTAAATGAGGAGAGGGAGGACCACATATGGCACCCTGATCTCCTTGGGGTGTAACTAAACAAACTATGAACAAACGAAATGAAGGAAAAGCCATGAATAGCTCAGAAAGCCTGGCTTGTGGACCTAAGCAGCACCTTTTCCTTTAAAGCAGGCTTACCATAAAATAATCTCAATCATCGCATGAGCTTTTTCCAAGGAGAAAGTGAATGAATGCAGGATGGAGAAAAGGGAGGTTTTTCGGGAGGCCAGCTGGCCCCAAAAGAGCCCTTTTAGGGCCAGTAAGGCTGAGTGGGGAGATGGTGTGAGAAATGAGGGAGAAGCTGGTCAGCATCTGCCCCACTTGTCTCCCATGATTAAGGGCCTGCATGTTTCAGTGGGAAGCATGGCTTGCATTTGTGACAGTTCCATGCGAGATGAGTTATATAAGCTGTACAAAACCGGAGTCAGCAATAATGAGGCTCCAGCAAAATCTTGCGCTGATCTGTGCCGGTGTCCTAATCGCAGCCGACAGCCAGGCTCTGTGGCTGGCTGACAATGATAATATTAACGTCAGGGCAGGGGAATATCAGGCAGGGAAAGCACTGTTCAAGCAGGGATTACTCTCCTGGTGGATAATAACCAGGCCTTATCGCTGTGTCCCTAAAACCCAAGGACATGTAGGGCTGGGTGAGACATGCAGCTGGAGCCAGCAAGACTCATCTCTGGATGCCTCGTCCTTCCTGCATGCGCCCATCTCTAAGTAGACTTGTCCTTGAAAGAGAGAGAGAGAACCACCACAATGCACAATACACAAACGCTCACAACCATTCACTGCCAGGCTTCTGCAAACACACCAAGGAAAAGCATGCAAACAAATAAATTCCTCCTGACTCAGAGTTCTGGGGGCCACTGCCTCACAGTGATGCCTAAGAGGGACTCTGGTTATCTAGGTGAATAAAAGAAGACTTTATACTGGTGGGGAGGGGGGGTTGAAACATTTTGCTCTTGGCCTGCATGGGATACTAACAGGTTGAGTTGCGACCAGCATGGGATTTTCATTTTCCTTTGTAATTTTCCTTGTTACATTTTCTGTCACTTATCCTCAAGCATAGTTCAGGGTCAGGATAAAAAATGCTCTTGCTCGTGATGCACAGTTTCCATTACATAGCAGCAAAAAGAAGCTGCCTTTTACTGAGTAAGACTAATTCGTCCCTCTAGCTCCATACTGTCTACACTGACTGGCAGCAGTGGCTCTCCAGGTTTCAGGCAGGGAACGCTCCCAACCCTACCTGGAGTTGCCGCCAGTGGGAATTCAACCTGGTGAACTCTCTTTCATGGGAGATCACTGCCAGCGATTCTTGAGCCATGGTTTACAGAGGGGTTGGACTAAATGACCCTCAGGATCCCATCCAAACTTGACAATTATATAATTCAAACAGAGCTGGAGCAGTGATGAATGCCAGCAGCAACTGAGAGAGACATCTCCATATCCTCAAGGAAGGAGATCATGAAAAGACACAGTGTCAAATGTATAGCAGTGAACAGATAGACAGAAACACAAATATTTTTGCTGTTTTGCAGTCATGAGCCTGTGATGTACCCCAACTCCAGACAGACAAGTCCCTCTGACACATAAATGCATATTCAGTCCCCCCCCCCAAGGACACAGAGAGAGAGAGAGAGAGAGAAAGAGAGAGAGAGAGAGACCTCTACGCACAGCTAGAGAATTCAGGGCCTCTGCACCAACATTTCAGCCATTTCTTTTTCCAGGGTGGCTGGAAGTAAGTCAGAGCATTGCCAAGATCACAGGAAAGGTGAAGGATTTCCTGCAGTATCCCCCCAAATCTTCATTGAGTTGTGGGGGCTACAGCTTAGGAATCCCATGCTACCAGTAGGGACAATAAGAAGCATCCACACTTATCTTTGGCCCCATGCTTTCTAGGCACATGTCTGCACTTTAAAGTGCCATGTCTTTAAACATTTTTTCAAACGTGTTTAAAGGGTGTTTAAAGAATATTTAATGAGTAATGGTATAAGCAGAATCCTAATGTCAGATTTAGACAGAACCTATATACAAACAAGATGTGATAAGAAGAAGTAATTGAGTAATAAATAGAACTACATAACTGTACATTATAATAATACAATAATATAAAATACAGTGAGAATAATTGGAAGTTGTTTTTAACAAATTAATATTTTCATTTATTTGTTCTATTAGTTTTGTTTGTGTTAATTTCTAGTGCATGTTGTAGAATGTATGTGATATATATGTTTCGATTATTTTTAATCAATAAAGAATTTAAATCTCAAAAAAGTGCCATGTCCAAGTGTGTGTGTGTTTGTGTGTGTGGTGTTGTTGTTGTTGTCGTTGTTGTTGTTGTTGTTGTTTTGCCTGAATGCTTTCACCAGGAAAACACTGCCCTTTAACACTGAATCAGAGCAAACAGTGAGTTTTCCCTGGGAAGGAAGTGGGGGCAGAGCCATGCATTCTAGGCACAGAACAAGCAGAAGTGTGGACAAGTTCGTTGTGTCGATCCCACAGCTATTAATATGGCCCAGGCATCCCTCCAGAAGACCTCTGGCTAGAAAACTGCCCTTCTTCTGTCCTCATGATGCCTCAGATAGAAAAAAAATGCAAATGCTCCACATGGAGGCCAGTGAAAACCAGCTGTACACTGGTGGGCTGTGGAATTACCAGGGGGGGGGGGGCGCATAATATCTGGAAGATGGTGCAAGCTTGTTTTCTACTGCTCCAAAGGGAGGACCTAAACCAACATTGTTTACCTTCCCACTGCAGTGGTACCTATTTATTTACTTGCACTGGCGTGCTTTCGAATTGCTAGGTTGGCAGGAACTGGGACAGAGGAATGGGAGCTCACCCCATCATGGGGATTCAAACCACTGACCTTCTGATCAGCGAGCCCAAGAGGTTCAGTGGTTTAGACCTGCCACCTGCATTCATATTACAAGAAAGGAGATCCCTGTTAGGAAAAACTTTATGATGGTAAGAGCAGTTGAACAGTGGAATTGATTCCCTTGGAAGCTGGTGCCTTCCCCTTAACTGGAGATTTTTAAGCAGAAGTTGGGTGACTCTCTGTCAGGGATTATTTAGCTGTGATTTCTGCATTCCAGGGGCATGGACTTGGTGACCCACGGGAGTCCCTTCCAACTTTACAAGTCTTTTTGAGTGGGAGCACCGAGCTCTGAATCTGCCACAAATGCTTGAGGCCTGTCAGCACTTTGCCTCCAGACCTCCCACAGGAGGTGCCAGCAGAAGGGCTTCATCAAATGGGCGTTCACCAGCAGTGACTATTTTTCCAATTGAAAAAGTTGGCCCAGTAAAATATGCCATCTTGCACTCTGCCTTTAACACTTGCAGATGCCTGGCTGCAAGACGCCATCCCCTCCTTCACCCCCAGTCCAGGTCACAGGAGAGCAGTGCAAAGACTAAGCCAGGCTGTGGGGTGGGGTGCCGCAGGTCTTGGGCCCAGTCTTATTCAACATCATTATCAATGAAGAAGAATTGATGCTTTTGAATTATGGTGCTGGAGGAGACTCTTGAGAGTCCCATGGACTGCAAGAAGATCAAACTTATCCATTCTCAAAGAAATCAGCCCTGAGTGCTCACTAGAAGGACAGATCCTGAAGTTGAGGCTCCAGTACTTTGGCCACCTCATGAGAAGAGAAGACTCCCTGGAAAAGACCCTGATGTTGGGAAAGATGGAGGGCACAAGGAGAAGGGGACAACAGAGGATGAGATGGTTGGACAGTGTTCTCGAAGCGACTGGCATGAGTTTGGCCAAACTGCGAGAGGCAGTGAAGGATAGGCGTGCCTGGCGTGCTCTGGTCCATGGGGTCACAAAGAGTCGGACACGACTGAACGACTGAACAACAACAAATCAATGACTTGGATGATGGGCTTGAGGGCATCCTGATCAAGTTTGCAGATGACACCAAATTGGGAGAGGTGGCTAATACTCCAGAGGACAGGATCACACTTCAAAATGACCTTAACAGATTAGAGAACTGGGCCAAAGCAAACAAGATGAATTTTAACAGGGAGAAATGTAAAGTACCACAACTCCCATTGGCCTCAGCCAGGATAAGTGTAGTTGTCACGATCCGGGCTGGCAGCAAAGAACGTCAGGACCAGAGGCGAGTGGATAGGGCAGAGGGTCCGAGGAGCTGGGAGCCGGGGGCCGGGAAGCACGCGGTACAAGTCTCAGTCCGAGGTTCAAGGCACGAAGTCTCAGTCCAAGAGGCAAGGTCATGGTCCAAGAGTCAAGGCACAAGGTCACAACCAATGAACAAGGAGGCACGCAGCAAGGCAGGGAATGTGTTGCTGTGGCAAAGAGCTGAGGGAAAAAGCTGACCTTATATCCAGGGCCGTCTCGTCATAGGGGCTGGGTGGCGCGGTGCACCAGGGTGCCAGGCCCCCCAGGGGCGCCCCCGCGAGCCCGCTGGCATACCAGGCGCCCCTCCCCAACCTGCGCCCGCCCCCATGGGCGGGTGGGCGGGCGCTCGCGCGCCTGCAGGCGAGCTGCAAGCCAGCTGCCCTCCGGAGCCCCAGCTGGAGCGCTGGGAAGGGCGCGCAAAGCCCTGCGCCGCTCCAGCGCCACGCCCCTCATCCCCTGCTCGCCCACCTCCCTCCCACGCTGGCCACCCCTCGGGGGATGAGGGGCGTGGCGCTGGAGCGGCACGGGGCTTTGCGCGCCCTTCCCAGAGCTCCAGCTGGGGCTCCGGAGGGCAGCCGGCTTGCAGCGCCACGCCCCTCATCTCCCGCTCGCCCACCCCCCCTCCCGAGGGGCGGCCAGCATGGGAGGGAGGTGGGCGGAGAGGCGGCCCACCGGGGGCGCAGAGGGATCGTCGCGCCAGGGCGGCTGATCCCTTTAAGACGGCCCTGCTTATATCCCTGCTGGCTCCTGCCACCAGGTGCAGTGAGTTACTAAGCAGCCTCACCTGTGCAGCCACAGTGAGTTATCCAGCAGCCTCACCTGTGCAGCTGTGCCCTGCCTCCCTAGAACAAGCCGAATAGGCCCTAGTCCTGCCAAGCCCTGCTGGTCCCAGGGCCTGGATGCAGCACGCACTCCTGAAAGTAGTATTCTGCGGCTGATGGGATAGTCCAAAGTATCTAGAGGGCGCCGGGTTGAGGAAGGTCTCTTCTCTGCATTCCTGCATTGGCATTGTATCTCAAGCTCTTCCCAGAAGGAAGGGGTGAAACCAAAGAATGGGGTGGAGCAAGCAGGGCCTGCCAACTGGAGAGACACCAGCCTGCTCATTTCAGAGCCAGTTCCCGAAGGGAGGCTGCAAACTCAGAAGTGGTTTTCCTGCTGACCCTGCCAGGAAATCTGATTCATGGTTTCATCAATATAGTGCATTTATACATCAGGAGGGAGTAATGGGGATGATGCAAAAGGGCCTCTTGCAAAACCAGCTTGCACAGGCTCAGCAGCCAGCTACGTCCAGCCCCACGGGGCTCTTGGTTGCATGTGCTGGCCAGCCCATCCCTGCCCATGCACCCTTCATGAGTCAGAAGTCACCAAATTGCTCAGGCAGCAGATCTGAGCCTCCTTTTCATGGCTTGTGCCCGGCCACTTCCCCTCGCAGCAGCCACTCAAAGCACTCCTTGCGCATTGGAATCAGCAAAAGCATGAAACGTCTCCTAGAGCTTTGAACAAAGGCACCAGGGGGGTAGTACCAGCTGTCAGGGCATAAGCAGTGGGGGATCCTGCTAGCAGTCTAGGCAGCTTTCAGAAATCTATCTCTGCCGCAGGGTAACTTGAAAGGGGCTGGGTGAGCAAGCAAGTGGAAGGCTGCCTGGTCCAAGCCCAGTTTAAAGGGAAAGACCCCTAAGAAAGGTGAGTTTTGGAGCTCCCCATCCACAGACAGGAGAGCGCAAAATATGGTCTGAAGCTCAACATCAAAAAAACTAAGATCATGGCCACTGGTCCCATCACCTCCTGGCAAATAGAAGGGGAAGAAATGTAGGCAGTGAGAGATTTCACTTTCTTGGGTTCCATGATCACTGCAGATGGTGACAGCAGTCACGAAATTAGAAGACCCCTGCTTCTTGGGAGAAAAGCAATGTCAAACCTAGACAGCATCTTAAAAAGCAAAGACATCACCTTGCCGACAAAGGTCCGTATAGTTAAAGCTATGGTTTTCCCAGTAGTAATGTACGGAAGTGAGAGCTGGACCATAAAGAAGGCTGATCGCCGAAGAATTGATGCTTTTGAATTATGGTGCTGGAGGAGGCTCTTGAGAGTCCCATGGACTGCAAGAAGATCAAACCTATCCATTCTTAAAGAAATCAGCCCCAAGTGCTCACTGGAAGGGCAGATCCTGAAGTTGAGGCTCCAGTACTTTGGCCACCTCATGAGAAGAGAAGACTCCTTAGAAAAGACCCTGATGTTGGGAAAGATGGAGGGCACAAGGAGAAGGGGACGACAGAGGATGAGATGGTTGGACAGTGTTCTTGAAGCGACTGGTATGAGTTTGGCCAAACTGTGGGAGGCAGTGGAGGATAGGGGTGCCTGGCGTGCTCTGGTCCATGGGGTCATGGAGAGTCGGACATGACTGAACGACTGAACAACAACAAATCCACAGACAGGCAGCAGTGATAGGAGAGTAAACTGAACAGGCCTCCCAGTCACAATCTGTCTCGAGATGCCTCTAGCTAAATTGTAGTAAATATTTCCCAATTTGCATATTATTAGCACACACAGATTTTATGCAAACCACTGCCTTCTATGCATTTCCTTAGGATGCCTTCAGTGGCCTCCCCAAAGATTCACCTTCAGGGAGGAGAGATTGATGGCCGGAGGGGGAAGGAACGCCACACGCGGCAATCTTTTCAGCAGCTGCAAGCTTCAGCCTCTGCTATATTTTAATGCACCAATATTTCTCCAGGATTATGCTCAGTCACTTCTTGGCCTGTTATCACTCAGCTGGGTATTTTTTATGTGGCTGCAACAAAGGCAGGCCGTTCCCATCACTTGGGCAGCCAAGAGCAGAAGGCATCTGGGCAGCGTTGGAAATAGGCTTCCAGCAATGAAGAAATAAGGCACGCTGCTTGCAGAGAATGTGTGAGGCTCGCCACCCAACTGGGCAAATTTCCTGCACCGGAGTGAACAGTCCTCACACATCATGTTCCTCCTCCCATGGAAGCATAGCTGTCAACTTTTCCTCTTTTTTTTAAGGGAAATTCCCTTATCCCGAATAGGATTCCTCGCAAGAAAAGGGAAAAGTTGACAGCTATGCATGGAAGTTTGTTTGGCCATCCATGGATCCTCTTCAGGGAAAGGCAATCTGAAGCTAGATGGACCAATGGTCAGATTTGGTATAAGTCATACCCTCCAACATTTCTACCATGAAAATTGGGATCTCCTATTCAACAGCAGCAACAACAACAACAACAACAACAACAACCCCAGTCATTCTGGGCGGCTTCCAACATATATAAAAACATAATAAAACATTAAACACTAAAACCTTCCCCATACAGGACTGCCTTCAGTTGTCTTCTAAAGGTTGTATACTTGTATACTGTGGTGTAGTGGTTAAGAGCGGTGGACCTGTAATCTGGTGAACCGGGTTCGCGTCCCCGCTCCTCCACATGCAGCTGCTGGGTGACCTTGGGCTAGTCACACTTCTCTGAAGTCTCTCAGCCCCACTCACCTCACAGAGTGTTTGTTGTGGGGGAGGAAGGGAAAGGAGAATGTTAGCCGCTTTGAGACTCCTTCGGGTAGTGATAAAGCGGGATATCAAATCCAAACTCTTCTTCTTCTTCTCTTATCTCCTTGTCACAGGGGTTGCATGACTCCATACCCTCCAACATTTCTCTGATGAAAATGTGGGATGTAAAAAGAACAGGGGCAGTCAAACCCAACTTTTTCTAGAAGGTTGTCTCAGTCCTCAAGCCGGAACTTCCTGTCTTCCTGGACTGAGACAAAACTTCCTTATATGGAACTCTACAGTTGGGAGCGAACTCCACAGTTGGGAGAGGCCAATTGTAGCTCAGGCCGGGCTCCATTTTGTCGCTTGTCAGTTGTCGTGTTGATCTCTCTCTCTGACAGTTTAAAAGCAGCATTACTAAAAATGTACCGTTGGCACTAGGCCAAGAGTAGAAAAAGGGGGACTTTCTCTCATAAGGAGAAAGTCACCACACGTATATTGTTTAGTAACTTTTAAGCCTGCCTCTAGGATCCTGTATGTGACTAGATGATTACTTGTGAGTAAACGTTTTTCACTTGACCGAAGACTGTGAAGTGTCTTATTGAAAGAGGGATAAAAAGGGGAAGACACCAGGATAACATTTTATGACTCTAGCGAGTCTATGCAAACTATCCGCTGTGCATGTGAGGTAAAAAGGGAATGTTAGCTCTGCTGATATTATCGAGCTTGTAAACGCAAGTTGGGATAGGATATCTAAAACAATATATCCTCTCCCACATCCCTCAACATTCCCACAGAAAATATGGATGTCCTAAGGAAAACCGGGACATTCCAAGAACAAATCAGAAACCGGGATGGCTTCTGTAAATCCAGGGCTGTCCCTGGAAAATAAGGACCCTTGGAGGGTCTCATAAGGCAGAGCCTATGCTCCTGTTCCTTTAGTGTGGATTTCTTACAAGGTGACACAAAGCACCTCTTGGAAGACACCAAAACAAAGTCCCACAGAAGGTCTGGTTGGGGGTCCCCAAATCCCTAGGCAAGTTGACATGGGTTTGCTTGAGGATATGTACACACTTGTGCGTACACACACACACACACACACACACACACACACACAGGCTTCTGGACTCTGCAATACCTTCTTGAAATATGAATCTAACCTCCTCTCCCCTTTTTTAAATTAAAGAGCTCCAACCCTTTCAAGGTGTTTGTCATTAAGCAGACTGATTTTCCATCTGCCTAGTTACAGACTGGTCCAGGCAAGCTGATAAATTCGGCTTTAATACTAGGCCATGAAAAACGTCAAACTTTGCCAACATTTAAATAAATGATCAATGGCCAGCTTTTTGCTCCCTTGGAAAGGACGGCAACCGCACCAGACGAAGCTCTTCCAGCTGGGCCTGGACTCTACCTCGGAGTGAGGAACCAGGAATTGATGTCACTCATCTCCAGCTAATGGCATATTCAGCCCCCGTTTCTGAAGAGGTTCCAGGTCTGAACTGTGATCTGCTGCGCTCATGCCGAAGTAATCCTTATTTAATGCACCCGGATTCACTCGCTGGAAAATTCAGCTGGTGTTCAGCTCAGCGTGTAAAATGGTGTGCAAATCACACGGCCAGAGAGGATGTGTGTCTTTGAGGACCCAAAGGATGCCGTGTTCAGATGGGCATCCCTTGAAGGGGGCCCAAGAGAGAAATCCACAGATGCACCCAGCACAAAAAAATAATACGCACCTGCCACAGCTGTGACAAGCATCCTCGAGCCTCGCCGGGGAAGTCGCTTCAAGGGGCACTTGGACAAAGCTGAGAGGGGAGGCAGATTTGCGTTTTGTCCCCCAGTGGCGGGTTGGCACCAGCAATCAAAGCACCCCCTCCACCAGCAGATGCTTCAGGGGGAGTATTGAGGAGCTACTATGTGTGATGGGCTGGGACTCGGGCTCAGAACCGGAGGAGGCTCAGTCCGCATCGGATCCTCTGCCGCAGGCTTCAGCTGAACCTAGTCTGGGGCCTGTTCCTGAAGAGCCTCTTGGGCTGAGTCAGGGGCCTGAGTCTGTCCTGGCTCCAGGTGCTGAGGATATTTCATTGCCGTCAGCTGGGCCATCAGAGACTGAGGCGGCCCCTGGGTCTAGTAACCCTCCGGCGTCTCCCGAGCTGCAGAGACTCAGGGCTGAGAGAAGGAGGGACCTGAGTACTCGCAGGAGGAGTGCTCACCTTCAGGCAAGACTGGGTGGTGAGTCATCGGGGGGATCGGGACCGGCCATTACCTTGCCAGATATAAAAGGGCAGTCAGATCCCGCCCCAGGTTGCGGGAGCAACATTGCTGCTTGCCTGACCCTGACCCTGACCCTGACCCTGACCCTGACCCTGACCCTGACCCTGACCCTGACCCTGACCCGACTTCATCGGACTGACCCCTCGTTGATGCCTTGGACTTTGGACAGGACTTGAACCTTGCCTCTTGCATTACTCTTTGGACCAGCACACTATAGAGCCTGACACCCCCTGACCCCAAGGGCTCTGCTGTTGCGCTTGGGCTGAGGTACCTCAGGGACAGGCGTAGGCCTCAGGTGGCCAAGCACCAGACTCCTCTCCCCTGCCAAGCCTGTACCTGGTTGCCTCCGGCCTGGAGGGCAGGGGGGACTCTGCAGAGACACCTGGAACCGAGGGCAGCTGCTAGAGAGAGCCAGCCCTCCTCTCCTCAGAGCTGCCTTGGGCTCCTTCTCAGGACCATCTTAAGCATATCCGGCGCCGTGGTGCAAAGCTCCCTCCGGCACACACACACACACACACCCATTTCCCAGAGTTGTCCATTTTTTTTTTTAGGGAGGATGCCACTGCTGGTGGGGCTTGAGGAGGCAGGCAGCAGCTGGAGGGTGGCTCTTCCGGAGCAGAAGAGGTGGAGGCTGGACGCGGCACCTCCTGGCTCAGCTGGCCGCTTCGTGCCGTGGTGGTCATGGCAGACGGAGGCTCCGGGTGTGGCGCTGCTTCGGCACGGCATGCAGAGGCAGGTGAGGGCAGTGAACTGATGCCGGGGGGTGCCGCATCCAGCTTCCGCCTCTTCCCTGGTGCCCTCCAGAACTTGGCACCCTGGCGCCCCGTGCCACTATCCTCTATGGGTAAGACGCCCCTGCTCCTTCTCTTACAGTGGGCCAGCCTGCAAGTCCAAAGTAAGAAGCCCAACCCATCCTGACCTCCACCCTCTCAGCCCCCTGATGGGGCAGGCAGGTCAGTGGGCGGGCAGGCAGGCTCTTTGGCTTTCCTCCATAAAGTGAGCACAGCAGGGTGGAGGTCACAAGGAGGGGGGCATGCTCTCATCCCACACGTGAAGCTGGGGCAGGCAGAACCCTCCAATTGTCCTTATTTCCCAGGGACATCTCTGATTTAGAAAAACCGTCCCAGTTTCTGGTTTGATCCCAGAATGTCCCACGTTTCCTTAGGATGTCCCTATTTTCATTGGAGAAATGTTGGCAGGTATGGAGTTATCTAACCCCTGAGCCGTCTGAAGGAAATCCTGTATAGGGAAGGTTTTTTAAAAAAATGTTTTATTATGTTTCTATACGTGTTGGAAGTTGCCCAGAGTGGCTAGGGCAACCCAATAAGATGTGTGGGGTAGAAATAGTAAAATTATCATTATGGAATGGGATGTCCCAGTTTTCATCGGAGAAATGTTGGAGGGTATAGACAGGCAAGAGGCTGCAAGGCAGGGGGCACCATCTTCCAGCTCACCTCAAAATGTCTTGGATCAGCCCTGGATAAGTGGTTGCACAGCACTGACATGCTCCAGCCTCCTCTGGACAGAGCCTTTCCTGGGACAGGCGTGACCCACAAGCTCCCCTGCCTCCTTGCAACCCCTTCCCACTCAACAGCAGCGGTGCTGGGGCACGTTCATCCTTCCCCCTTCCACGTGGAGCCATCTGGATGAGGCTGGCCCTCCTGCCACACCACGGAGGATTGTTAACACAAAGCATATGCCGCCTTTGAAATTAATAATAATTTTCACCCTCGCCAGCTGCTAGTAATTGGCTTCACTTTCACACAGATAACGGAGAGCAGCAGCGTGGAAATCCAGCATCTCCTCTCATGACGCAACAGCCGATTCAGGGGAAGGCTGAGGCGCTCTTCCAAGGGAGTCGCAGCTGAGGCAGGGCTATCCCTGGGCCACAACACAGGCAGAAGCATCAGTCACTCAGGCAGCACACAAGCCACAAGCCACAAGCCCCCCGACAAGCATGCAAACCTCCTCTGGCTTCCATTCCTGCACTCAGATTTACCGAATTTATTTATTGCATTTCTATCTCACCTTTTCCTCCAAGGAGCTCACAATGGCTTCCTCTTCATTTAATTCCCATAACAACCCTGTGAAGGGGGTATAGATGGAGAGAGACAGTGACTGGCCCAAGGAGCTTCATGGGCGAGTGGAGATTTGAACCCAGTGGTCTCCCAGGTCCTAGTCTGACACTCTGACCTCTACGCTGTGGGGTGTAATCCACTGGGAGCAGTCAAGTACAACATTCCTTGCAATGCTAGAGAAGACATGCGAGGGAATGTTTGGTGCAGCCAGTCGAAACTTCCTGTTCCTGTTCCTCCTGGCTGGAGCATCCTTCCTCTTGCATGTGACTAGAAGGTGGGCGTGAGCTAACCTGTCCAGGTAACAAAGGGATGAGTCACCTCCCTTTCCTTTCCTCTTTTCCATCTTCCTTTCGCCGTGTGAACTGCAGGACTGCTAGCCTGCAGTCACTAGGTAAATCTCCCTTATGGGGTAAACCTGTTTGTATATGTTTGAAACTTTAAGCCTGATCGTGCTCTGCCTGATCATGCGTAAACTTTATTTTTGTTACTTATGAACTATGGTGTCTTTATTCTTTTAGGAGGGATTCAAGGGAACTTACCAGGAACGTATAATTCAATCTGAGACAGACTGAATTATATAATAGTCAGAGGCTCACACGAGCCTGCAACCAGCTATCTGCTGTGCATGTAAAAAGGCGAATGTGAACTCTGCTAAGTAAAGGAAGGATATAAACAAACAATATATCCTCTCCTGCCTCCCTGAACATTCCCACATACGTTACCACTGGCTCTCTGCTTTGGGGGCAGCCTGAAAGGACTATGGCTTCTGACCATGCGCCCTTGTCAGCGTCAGAGAATTATAGAAATCAGAGGCTGAAAAATTAAATGTGTGCAAGAAGGGTTGAGCACGTGAAGCTTGGAATGTGAAGGTTGTGTTTGCAAGAGAACCACGAGAGGCACTTTTAGGCTGGGGAAGGGCAGCCTCTGGATGCAAACGATGCTAGGCACCCAGTATGGAAGCGGCAGAGACAGCCAAGGCTCTTTTGGGCTGCCCGGCTCCTGCTTCTGCCTACTTTGGATTTGGGGCCATCCTGGTTTAACTGGTTGCTTTAGGGCCAAGGAAGAATGTCTGGCCTTGCAAGCAGTTTTTTTTTTTTTTTGCCAGGAGGTAGCAGGGGGATTATCTATTAAAGGTGTGAGGAACCTCAGGCAGGGATGGACCTCGGTCTTTGACATTTCAGTGGTTCCCTGTGCGAGGCCAACATTTGGTGCCCCCTGCCTCTCGCCTTCTGTTCTGTGTGTGCACCACATCATCGTTTCAGCACCCCAAGGTGCCCCCTCGACTCGGCACCCAGTGCAGGGGAACCAGTCACCCTGCCCTAAATCCACCTCTCTCTCTATTTAATTTATTCATTGCATTTAACCCCCTTTCCCCCCCCTCCAAGGATCTCCAAGGTGGCAAACGTGGTTCTCCGCCTCCTCCCCACAACAAACCTGTGAGGTTTCTGGCACTGGGCTTGTGGGTTCCTCTTTGAAAACTCTGCAGGAATTCACAAATGCACCACGCACATAATAGCTTTTATTATAAAGGAGATTATAAAACAACATGCAAAGATCTACATTGCCTTGACATTTTGCAATTTCAACTGCTGTAGCAATAGACGTTCCCAAGTGACGGCCAAAGGATGACATTTGAGTATGACATACCTTGTTATCTGTCATACATTCTGCAATACTAGCTTCCAAGACTGTGGGGATATCTCCCCCCACCCGCCCCCTAAAAATATGCACCAATAGCTGCTTTAGATCACCCCCACCCTGCCAAATCTCATTTCCAGATATTGACAGGAGTATTCCTTCCAAGATCTTCCTTCTATGTCTTTTAGAAAGATTTGCTAGTGTTGCTTAGTAAATGATTCTGCTCCTCCTTCTTCATCCCACCTCCATCTTTTGATATACACCTCTTCAGGTTATCTCCATCGCTTTCTGTTGTTTGCTTCCTGCTTTCACATCAGCCCTGTTGTTAGTTTCCCAGTCAACCCACTGCAATTGGTGGTTGTCCCCTTGGACTTTTGAAACTGTGGAGTCTCCACACTAAGGGCTCATCCACACTTAGCTTTGCTCCACATTTCTAGGCACAGGTCCATGTTTTCCCATTCTTTTTTCTTCTTTTTTTAGCCCTGCAGTTTCTCAGCGGAAAACCCAAATCTCTGTTTGTTCCGATTCAGCATGAAAGAGCAGGTTTCCTGGGGGAAGCAGTGGAGCAAACAAATGTGTTTGGACACGGATCAGGAAAGAGAAGACCTGTGCCTAGAATGTGTAGACCAAAGGGTATTTGTGAATAAGCCCTAACATTGCTTTATTCTATCAATTTGAGTCGTCTATTGCTACATATCCTGCATCTTTCTGTTTTAACTTTGCAGCCTTTTCCACTATATCCACACTCAGGCTGTGGACAAACACGATTTCATTCATATATATATATAATTTCATTTCTGCAACAGCGTTACATAAAACTGGTAGCAAGAACCACAAAGCTAAATGAAAGGCAGAAACAAAACCATTCTTCCGTCGCAAGATTGGATGGAATGCGTCCATAGGATGTTGTAGAAACCAGTAAGATTTGGAGGGTGACAAATTCCTCCAAACAGATTTGTATTCAGGTGTCAGAAGCAAACAAAATGGCTGTGTATTTGCAGGACACTCATAAAGAAGGATGAGTGGAAAGCCATGCCACCCCGTCTACATGGGTGTGGAGCAGCACTCTCAGAGGAAGGGAAAAACCATCCCAAGCAGAAATTGGAAAGTTAATAATTATAGGGGATTGGTGGTGGGGAGGGGGGATGTACCAGCTAATTCTTTACTTGACACAGAGAAGACATGAACAATTGCTTAAGGACAACGCAACATGCCATGGGAAGTGCTTGCTGGTTTGCCACTGGGGCATCTGGCTGGCCACTGCAAGAACAGGATGCTGGACTAGATGGGCCATTGGCCGGATTCAGCAGGCTCTTCTGATGTTCTTAGAGTGTTGGACTAGGACCTGGGAGACCGGGGTTCAAATCCCCTCTCAGCCATGAAGCTCTTTGGGTGACCTTGCGCCAGACACTCACTCTCAGCCTAACCAACCTCGCAGGGGTGTTGTGGGGATTGAAGAAGGACGGGGAGAACCATATACACCACCTTCAGTTCCTCAGAGGAAAATGGCTGGAGAAGAAGAAGAAGAAGAGGAGGAGGAGGAGGAGGAGGAGGAGGAGGAGGAGGAGGAGGAGGAGGAGTTTGGATTTGATATCCCGCTTTTCACTACCCGAAGGAGTCTCAAAGCAGCTAACATTCTCCTTTCCCTTCCTCCCCCACAACAAACACTCTGTGAGGTGAGTGGGGCTGAGAGACTTCAGAGAAGTGTGACTAGCCCAAGGTCACCCAGCAGCTGCATGTGGAGGAGTGGAGACACGAACCCGGTTCACCAGATTACGAATCCACCGCTCTTAACCACTACACCACACTGGCTCTCATAAATACCCGGTAATAAATTTATGAGACACTGGCAATAAATAAATGAATATTAATCCATTGTCAACATTTCAACGAGTTGATTTAGTTACACAACCATAGCACCGGTTCTTGTGAAGCTCTGTTCAGGCAAAGGGATGCTCCCCTTTGCAAAAAGCTGCTATGAGTTGTAGCCCAGATCTTACCTTCTGTGGCAGATGAGCCCCGAGGGGGAGCACACGGAATGTCTCCATGCAACCACATCGCAGACTGTGGAGGTGGGTGTGAGTGGAGGCTGCTCAGAGACAATTGCATGATGTGGCTGACAGATTAGATAGAAGAGGAATCTCTTCAATTTGCATAATTTGCCTTAGTTTTGTAAAACAGCACAAAGCATGAGAGCGGAAACAAGCAACCCATACCAGGTACTACAGAAACAGGCCAGGGGTGCAGGGCTGCCATGTGGCTGCAGCTGTCTGCAGGGGCGGAGGAAGGTTGGTGTGGTGGGTGCGGTCTGCCCCGGGTGTCACCACTGAGGGGGGGTGACAAAATGCCGGGTGGCACTCACCACAGGGCCTGCAGTGTGCCTGAGCCACGCGTCTCTCCTGGGAGAGACGAAGTGGCTTAAGCATGTGCAGGCTCCACGCTGCCCAAACGGTCAGCCCGCTGCCTCCCCCCCCCCCAGCTGTAGGGTGTGAGGGATCCTATTCCCTCCCCTTCAATACTTCCCCAACAGTGACTCTCCCTAAATTTTACTGACAACTAGGATGAATCCTTCAGTGTTCATATGGGAGTTGTCTCTGGGGTACCTCAGGGCTCTACGGTTGAAAACCTCTTGCCACCTATGGGATCTCCCCACCAGGTTTCCCAGCTACTGCAGTTTGCCTTCCCTTTAGGCAAATAAGTGGCACACTTGGCTTCACTGTCCAGCCCTCTGTATGACAGGAGAATAAGCAAACGGTTTCCTCTTCCACAGGAAAGCTTTGTTCTCTCCTCTTAGTCAAACCTCTTAAGGTACTGATACACTGCCAGAGTCAACGAACGTTTAAGCACATTTAACTTTATTAGGTAACGTGAAAACATGGATGTCTCGGGTTATTACTGGTACAAATCTTCTTCTCATGTAATTCAGCTTTGTTATAATATTTCCTGCATCCCTTTAGCAATGGTAATGACCTTTCCTCCCATTCCCCAAAGCCTAACCTCGCATTTTCTCTCTCTAATCCTCCACCCCCAACTGCCAACCCCCCAACTGCCTTTTTACGGTTGTTCCCCCCTCCTTTTAGAATGCCAACTAGCTCCGCCTCCCAGGGAACATCTACCTAAAATGGGAGTGATGGGTTAGCCCATGATGAACCTGAATCATCAGCAGGCATTATTCCGCCACATAGGGCGGCTGAGTGGGAGGAGGCAGGCAGACTCCGGAGGCCCTGCAGTGCGCCCTGCCCCTATGGGCAGCTCGCCTCGCCCCGCCCTCACCCTGCCCCTATGGGTGGCTCGTGCCGCCCCTGGGTGCGCTGCCCCAGGCGCCCAAGCGGCTTCCTCCATCACTTAGGACCCATTTATGCCCAACATTTCCAGAATTTTGAAGGATTCCTTGATTGCAGAGTAGGGCCCCATCCTCCTGCTACATTCTTAAAGAGTGTTGTAAGTTTGGGGAGGTGTCAGCCTGGATGACGGCACAAGTCCCTCCCAGACCGGGTAATTTGCATGAGCTGAGCTCAGAAGCAAACTGGAAGCTGGAAACGTAGAGACCTGCTTGGTCTGTGCTAGATCCAAAGCTATGACTAACGGAGGACACGGATGGCGCTGTGGTCTAAACCAAAGAGCCTAGGGTGTCGGGGTTTGGGTGCTGGAGCTCCTCGTGCACGGCCTTGGACTGGTTATGCACGAGGTACCAGTTGCGGGGAAAGCGGCCAGCGTTCCGCGTGCTTTTGAGCACGGTCGCCGGCCAAGCCTCACAGTCTGAAGGATGTTGAGTAAGCCAATTGACGACTCCGAAAGTTTGTGAGTTCCTAGTTGCCTTCTTAGTGAAAAGTTGCCTCGTGAAATAAAATATATACCCTGACTCTGAATAGGCGGACCAGTTTAAAGAAATTAAAATTTTTTACTCTACTCCCCCCTTTAACCCCAAAGGAAGACAGACACCGGTTGTATCTTTAGTGGCTTCGGCAGAACCAGCATAGGCTCGTCCCCTAAGCTAAGTTCTCCTAAGCTTAAAGTCCCTGCGCGCCCAATCTTCCGCGAGGCTAACTAAATAAACTAAAACCGAAATATCTTCCGCGGGCCTAACCCTAGGCTAACCTAAAAGAACCTATCTAAAACTAAAACCGAATGATCTTCCGCGATCTAACTCTAACTAAAGAAAAACCCATCCAACCCATCCAGCCCGCTCCTAGTCCCTTAAACTAAACTTGACTTCAACTAAAACCCAACTAAAAGAACGTAAGAAGAACGTGCGGTCTCGGTCTCGGTCTCATGCCTAAGCGGGGTGCCTCTGCCTTTTATTAGGGAACAAACGTGACATCATCATTAGTACTTTAACCAATAAAATCACTGTTGCTGCCCTCCAAAAAGGCGGGAAGCAAGTTTAACGCTCATTAACAACTTTGAACATGACCGGATCTATAAAATAAAGGCGGATTAATCTCATAAGTGAACCACACTATTCATTCATGCTTTCACTTTCACTTTTGCGCGCAATTATACCAAAAGTAGACCTCGAAAAACTCATAAAATAACCAAATAAATATGAATCCATGGCGGATCCGTGAAACGTATTCCGACATATCATCTTTCTTTTTTTGTTTTAAATTAAATTATTTTTGATTTAGTTATATAAAAAAAAGAAGGTTAGAGATATCATAAGCATTTATCTGACACAAACATTACCATTTGTATTGATATAGACCTCGACATGAAAAAGCGAACGTCGACAATGTCGACAGTGTCCACACCAAAGTCTACATCAAAACTGAGATATACCAGTAAATACCAGCAAAACCATCAACATCCACCCCTTTCATAGGAGGAAATACTTGTACAGTAAAGTAGCAATAAAGTCATGAAAATAACAAACCACTAGCCGAACATAAAAAGTGATCGATCCGATACACTGTAAACCTTCTAGGCATATATAAATACTTCAGTATGTAGTGTAACACAACAAATCACCTCATAAGCATGTATACTTTCGCGTGCAGCGTAAAACAACAAATTACTCCCCAAACACAAGAGAGGACCTGATACAGGTCCAAAATTAAAAATAACGGATAACGACTGCCCAAACATAAGAGAGGTCCCGATCCGGGACCCAAAATTAAAGTATAACTAGAGCTGGGGCTACATAGCCTACCCAGACCCCTCCCCCATTTTTTTTTAATTTTTATTTGGAAAACTGAAGAAAAATGGATAAGGTAACAGAAAAGGGGTGTGGCACTGAGGCTACAGAATCGAGGGAACTTTCAGGAAGGTAGATTCTGGACTTACCACAGCGACCACAGGTAACGGGGAACTAGGGTCCGATTCCAGAGAGGGGATTTAAGCCACCTATGTACAAGTGGTTTTCGCCACAAGAGGGGATTTAAGCTACCTACATAAAGGTGTCCCAGCCAGGATGAGGATTTAAACCATCTACGCAAGGGTTTCCAGCGAAACGAGATGGGATTTAAACCAGCTACATAAGGGTCTCCCATCAACAGCAGGAAACAGAGTGAAGGGAAAAGCTGGGAACCTGGTTTACTGCCAAAAGGTAGCATATAGAGGGGGATTTTTCAAAAGAAAATAGGGGTACCAAAAGGGTAGGATGCCACCAGACTTGACATATATATCTTGAACAAATCCGAGAATGACCAATTTTTTGACCAAGGAAAATATTTCAAATAAGGTATATAAATGTTACCACATTTTGAACTACAACTTTTGTAAGCACAACGAGGAGATTTAAGATTATTGAAATAAAACATATATGCAGGAATATGTCTATGACTAGAACTGCACAAAGACAATGCTTTGACCTTACATAAACATTTCCATATCATCAAAATTGTGACGCTCTAAATGGAAACCATTTCAGAAAAGTTTCATGTATATAAGCATCCATATCATTAATTACCAAGCTATATTGAAAACACATGTAATATGCGAGGCGGATATTTCAAGAAGCATACAAAGGTAAATATGCAATTTTTACAAGTACAATATAAAGTACAAAACAGGTTTAGAACTGCAAAATGGTGTTGGAGAGGAGGATGAAGACGATGAATGAGTTGCCGGTCGTCTTCTTCTCCGACTACACACGACCATGTAGAAGAAATAGTCCTGGAACTCAGGAAAAGTTCATGGGGCTCAGGAAAGTACTGAAACATCGAGTTCTGAAGAAACAACGATACCTGTAGAAGAAAGGAGGTTAAGCAAGCAAATCAAGGTGATCTGCTAGTGAATGCAGGTATGGGAGTAACTGGAACAAATCCAGGCAGCCAGGAATCAGAGGGCTGCCCAGAGGCAAACAAAAGGCCTAGGCAGTAGGAGGGTAATGCAAACTGCCCAGAACTCAACTGGTGCTGTTAGTTGAGCACTTTTGAAGAGTTGCTGCATTTGACACTGGAAACTAGTGCAGTCAAACAACGAGGTGGATATTCTTAACTTGGTTCCTTAGCTCTCCAAGGGCGCACACATCTGGCAGGCACCCAAACAGCCTTTTCTTCAAGGGCAACGGCAGCATATCCACGACCCCAAGTGATGAGTGGAACTGGTCCTCGCCATTCAATGTCAGGCAAAAGGCGATAAGAGACCAAAGGTCGAGGAAGTTGTTCTTCTTTCTTGAAGTGGAGATCCACTGGGGAATGAGGCTTGTTATGTGGAAAGAGAAGAAAATTTAAGGTGAACAGCACCTTTGCAACTGCCAAAGGGATCTCCGAGGCTGGAAGGTGACGTCCTGCGGTCTGTTTGTGGAGCAGAGTTTTGAAAGTGAGGTGTGTCCTTTCAATGAGAGCTTGGCCTGTCGAATTAAACGGAATCCCGTGGGATAGGGAAATATTCCATTGCACACAAAAGTCATTAAAGGCCTGAGAAGCATAGGCCGGGCCATTATCTGTTTTAATGGCTTGAGGTTTTCCCATAACTGAAAAGGTTCTCATGCAGTGCTGTATGACGTGCCTCGTAGTTTCTCCCTTCAGTGCTGTAGCCCAAATGAAACCTGAAAAGGTGTCCACTGTGACATGCAACTTAGACATAGGAGCAAGGGCTGGGACATGTGTCACATCCATCTGCCACAGCTGATTCGCCTCCGTGCCTCGAGGATTTACAGCATCAAATGGCAAGCAGATAGGAGACTTGGAGCACGAAGGGCAGCATGAAATAATGTCCCTCGCTTGTGACATTGGAATGTTGAAGGTCTTGTGTAGAACCTTTGCTGATTGGTGGAAAGTTTCATGGCTTGTCACAGGATTGTCGAACAAGGAGAAAGCTAGAGTCCTGAGGGCAGCGTCTGCTACTGCATTTCCTTCCACCAGGAATCCTGGAAGGTTAGAATGAGAGCGCAAGTGTGCAGCAAAAAAGGGAAATGAACGTCTCTGTAATAGTTCTTGAAGCTGCGCGAACAAATTAAAGAGATTTTCATCCATGGACGGAGACAGATAAGCAACTGGAAGCGCTGATAACAGTCTATATACATACTGAGAATCTACAACGAGGTTGAATGCTTCTGCAGTGAAAGTCTGAAAAGCAAGAATCACTGCTGCCAGTTCTGATCTTTGTGCTGAAAGTTGTTTCTCTGTAAACACAGTCTTCCATTGTCCATCCTCCCGCCATGCAAGGACACCATAGGAAGAGGAGCCATCTGTGAACAGAGTTTTTGCAGTGGGAATAGGCTGAAGCACCAACATGGATGAAAGGTGATAGTTTACTTGCTGCAACAAAGTGAATCTTTTGTCCTTAGGGGGATTATACAAGAATGAACCAACAAAATCTGCAATAGCAATCTGGAAACTATCTGAAAACTGAATCAAAATTAGCACTTGTTCTTGAGAAAAAGGAAGGTAGATGGAAAGCAGATCATTTCCACTCAGGCGAATTGCACGGCCTCTGCACTTAACAAGGAGATCAGCAACAGCGTCCATACTGGGGTACACATTCCTTTGAGGCGTGTGTGAAAGATGAACCCACTCCACGATTGCCACTTTTGAGGAAGTATCCGGAACGTATAAAGCTGCTGTGGGCAATCTTGGTGTAGTGAAGATGGCACATGAAAGAGTGCAGTTAGCTGTTGGCACACGATCTACAGCTATTTGATGTAGTTTTGTGTTTACCCCTTGTAAAGCACGACGCATCTCAGAGGTGCACGGAATAACATCCGAAGGAGATGTATGTCCCTTAAGAGCAGAAAACAATGGTGAGAGTTCAGATGTTGGAACTGCTAGAGACTTTCGAGCCCAATTTATCTGTCCCAAGAGATGCTGCAGTTGTGTCAAGGTAAAGGACTCTGGGATGACTATGCTTGGCATCTCTGGCAGGGCTGTATCTTGAAGCAGTTTGTGACCCAAGTAATGAAATGGAGCAGTGCGCTGTACCTTTTCTGGGGCAATACAAAGCCCAAAAGAGTTCAGGATGCGCGTAAGATGCTCGATATGATGCTCTGAGACCTTTTCTCCATGGATCAAGATGTCATCCATGTAATGGCAAACCTCTAAGGCTGGATATTGTGCTCTGAAAGGCTGCAATGCTTTATCCACAAAGTTCTGGCAGAGAGTCGGTGAATTCACCATTCCTTGAGGGAGTACTTTCCAAGAGTATCTGGAAGCTGGTCTGGTGTTATTGAGCACAGGTAGAGTGAAAGCGAACTTTTCTTGATCTGCAGGTGCTAGCGGGATAGTAAAGAAACAATCTTTGAGATCGATGATTGCGAGCTGATGGTTTCTAGGAATGAGGTTAGGGTTAGGAAGTCCACATTGAAGGGGACCCATTGGAACAATTCTCTCGTTGATCTTTCTCAGGTCTTGAAGTAAACGCCATTTTCCACTTTTCTTCTTGATGACGAAGATTGGAGTGTTCCAAGGGCTATTAGAGGGTTGCACACGATCCTGGAGTAGTAGCTCTTTGATTAGGGCCTCTGCTGCAGCGAGCTTTTCTGACGTCAGCGCCCATTGGTCGACCCATACAGGGGGTCCTTCCTTCCATGTGAGTGGAAGAGCATGTACTGGCGCTGATGCAAAGGCCCACATCAAAAATGTGTATGGACAACAGTTCTTGCTTTAGACAATAAGTCTCTACCCCAAAGGGTGATAGGCACATCCATAACGAGTGGACGGAGCTGCACCATGGAGCCTGAGTCTGACTGGAAGGTAATCGGATGCACGCTCTGGTGGGCGGGTTCGAAACCTCCGACTCCGAAGACTTCCTGGGTGACAGTCGTTGCCCACTGGTCAGGCCAATCCTTTCTGGCGATCACTGTGACATCTGCGCCTGTATCAAGAAGACCCTTGATCTTTCGTCCACCCATTTCTAAGACGAGATGAGGGCGTTCTTCTGTAATCTTGATTAGCGCCATTGCTGCCTGAGGAGGCAAAGAGTCTACAGGAGCTGTAGGCGTAGAAGTAAGCAAATAGAGTCTGGCAATTTCCAAGCCTTTTGTTAGGACACAAGGAACAGTTGAAAATCCTGGAATCAGCAACTGCGATGAATCCGTAATTCGAACTAGGCCTGCAGTCAGTGTGACTGTGGCAGGGAGGCGATCCATCCTAGGCAGGATAAGGCAAATCGAGGTGTCTGGGAATGGACCACGAATGGATGTTGGCAATTGCTGAGCAAACCATGGATTTGAAAAGTAACAGTCCTCTGTTAAGAAGAGTGGTATACCTGGGACAGAAGATTCTTCTTGTTCTTCGTTGGCAGTGTCTGAAGACATCTTTTTGGCTTCGGGTTTTTTGCACTGCTGAAGTTGGCAACTCTGAAGCTGCTTGGCGTTGAGTTGGCAAACCTGAGGTTCTTCCGTTGGTAAGAGTTGCTGATGCTGTTGAACCTGCTGGCATTCAGTCAGTTGTGTATCGAAGTGACAGGATGGAACTTCTTCTTTGACACAAGGCAGTCGAAGTTGTTGTTCCTGATAGTTGCTTGATTGTGGCGGGCTGAGCTTAAAAGCTGGAGGTGACACAAAGGTGTGGGCATTGTTAACCGGAGTGATGTTGAAGCTTCCATAAGAGGGAGCTGGCTCACTCACTTGTATTCTCTGGCCACATGGAAAGTGATCATCAGCTGGGTTGCAACTTGAACACTGCTGTTTCACCAAGGGCAAATGTCCTTCAACGATAGGCTGACCTTGATTTGAAGGTGAGTAAAGCTCAGGTGTTGCAAGGTTGACTTCAGTAGGATGTCTTCTCAACGTTGAAGGCAATTCTGCAATCAGAGACTTGACTGTGATTGCTTGCTGTGAAGCGGGGGTGACATCAGCAGGAACTGAAGGGCGGTCAGCAGAAGGTGAACTGAATGCTGTATTCTCTACTGGAACCCTTTGAATAGGTAAGGCAGATGATGAAACCTCTGGAACCTGAATGTTTGATGAGGTCACATCTTTTCTCTGGACATCTGGAGAGTAGGTATCTCTCTGGATCACTCCTTTTTTCTGATGACCTGGATAAGGAGTAGCGTTGTTCACCTTTCTGGGATGATTGACCTTCATGATGTTCTTGAACTTGCACCCTATTGTTTTACCGGGGCCGGGGCGCGGCCCGCAGAACCGTTTCCCTGAACTGGAGATGAGGTAGGTGATGTATTTTGTGGATTCAAACGACAATCATTCGCCCAATGAAATCCTTTCTGACAGATGGGACATCTCTCTGGCGGCTTGGCAGAAGGCCTTGGCGTTGTTGTGCACTGCGACCTGAAATGCCCATCGCCTCCACACCCATAGCACTTCTTGACTGGCGTAGAGCTGTCTTGACGTGGCATCTGTACCGCAGCTGCCAAGAGTTGTGCTTTGTAGGAGTGGGTACCAACATTCTGGCAGACGCGTAGCATCTCAGTCAATGTGGCGTCTGGACGAGCTGCAACTGCTGTTAGGGCATTCTTGCAGTCATCATTGGCATTTTCAAAGGCAAGTTGTTTTGTCAGCATGTTTCTGGCATGACGATCTTCTATCTGGCGTTCCACTGCAACAATCAGGCGATCCACGAAGTCCCCATAAGGCTCCTTTGGACCTTGCCTAACTGCAGCGAATCCTGATACTGAGCTAGCATCTGTGCGATTGGGTAATCTGCGCCAAGCTTTGACCACGATGTCTGCTATGGTGACAAGTGCAGCATCAGGTATGGCTAGCTGTTGATTGAGATTGGAGTAATGTCCTGATCCTGTGAGCATATCTTCTGTGGCGAGTGGCGTTGCACGTCTGGCTGCTACTTCTTTCCACTCTTGCAGGCACAGGAGAGCATCTGTAGGCGACAGGAAGGTGCGAAGAATCAACTTCCAATCAGATGGCAGAAGTCTACTAGTGGACAGTCCTTCAAGTAAGCTTCTAGTATAAGGAGCTTGAAGTCCATTTTCGCGTATGGCTTTTCGTAGTTCACGTAGTGTTTCAAAAGGAATAGCTTGATATCTTGCAGGTTGTCCTCCATTGGCACGAATCACTGGAAAGATGTGCATTGGATCAGCACTAAAGTCTATTTGTCCTAAAGCTGCTTCCAAAGCTTGGGTTCTGCAGATGGGTTGCATTGCTGTTGGATCTGTAGGTGGCATCAGTGAGTTTAAATCTTCTTGATGCTTTCCAAATGATGAGCCACTAGATGGTGCTAAAGAGTCTTTGACATCTGGATGCCTTGAAGATGGCTGACTATGAAGACAAGATGGCTGACTTGAAGTTGGATGAAGACAAGATGGCTGACTTGAAGTTGGAGCATAAGGTTGTTGGCCCTGTACTGCAAGTCCTGGCATCTGGATCATCATTGTTTGGCTTTGCTCTTGTCTTGGAATCTGCATTGGCATTGGAGGTGCTGAAGGGTTGGTAAATTGCTGTTGTGCTGCTTGCATTGAAGCTTGGATTGCTGTTGATTGGAAATCAGCTTGCTGCAAAACTGGAGCTGCTGGCTTGAGCGCGGCCTGCAGGGCAGCAGGGTTTGCTGGCAAAAAGGCTGCTTGCTGCTGCTGCTGCTGGATCGCTGGCAAAAGCGCGGCTTGCGATGGAGGAAGCGGGACCGTTGCTTGGAGCGAGGTCCGCGGCTGCTGCTGACTTGAGATCGCTGGCTGGTAAAAGGCCTGCGATGACTGCTGAGCGACTGGCGGTGGGGCAGTCCGCGGCGGGGCTTGAAAGGCCGACGGCGTCTGCTGCACCGGCACAGGCGGCAATGAATCTGGCAATGACAAATTGGACAAGGGCGAGTGCGTGTACGACAACGGGGCCTGAACTGGCTGCTGCGAGGGGGCCGAAAATGGCACAACCGCAAGCGGCAGCACAGGGGCACTATTAAAAGCAGTATTTCCCAAATTCACTGTTCCATTAAGCAAAACATTTCTTGGAGCGATTTGTTGAAAGCAGTTTCTTACTTTGCTCCATACTAATTGTACAGGAATTCCGATTTTCGGGTTGGCCATAAATTCTAACCCGATCCTTTCCCATGAAGCTAAATCTTTCGTTCCCTCCTTAGGGACCCAAGGGCAAACTTCCCCAATAGTTTTAACTAAAAGCTCTACTTCTGATTCAGAGACAGGGTGACCATTTCTTTTCAAAAGGTACAATAAATCTTCGCAAAATTTAACTTGAGCAGTTGAGAGTGAGGAGCCCATTTTTAACACTTTCCAAAAACTTTTCCTCCCCCACCCGTAGGCTTCTACTAGGGGACACCGGTTCTACCCGTAGGCTTTAACCGAAAAACCTGGCACCCGTAGGCTTTAGCCAGAAAACCTCCGCCCCCACCCGTGGGCTTCTACTAGGGGCTACCGGCCCTACCCGTAGGCTTTGACCGAAAAACCTGGCACCCGTAGGCTTTAGCCAGAAAACCTTTCTCTCCCACCCGTAGGCTTTTTCGGGAGACACCGGCCCTACCCGTAGGCTTTGACCGAAAACCCTGGCACCCGTAGGCTTTTGCCAGAAAACCTTTCCCTCCCACCCGTAGGCTTTTTCGGGAGACACCGGCCCTACCCGTAGGCTTACACTAAACTCCTTGCCGCTCTACCCGGGGACCCCTTGGGGCAAAATACACGCGCGCAATTTCTATTTACACTACTTTGGGCAAGCGGTGGATTCGCGCTACTGCAGCGAAATCCTGGATAAACCGGGCCGTTATACCTCACCTCTCAATGTCTGTTTCCGAGCCACTTCCGATATGTTGCCTTTAACCGGAGTCTTCGTGGAAGCGATTTTCAACTACGCTTCGCCTCAGAGAGGGGCACCACTTGTCGGGGTTTGGGTGCTGGAGCTCCTCGTGCACGGCCTTGGACTGGTTATGCACGAGGTACCAGTTGCGGGGAAAGCGGCCAGCGTTCCGCGTGCTTTTGAGCACGGTCGCCGGCCAAGCCTCACAGTCTGAAGGATGTTGAGTAAGCCAATTGACGACTCCGAAAGTTTGTGAGTTCCTAGTTGCCTTCTTAGTGAAAAGTTGCCTCGTGAAATAAAATATATACCCTGACTCTGAATAGGCGGACCAGTTTAAAGAAATTAAAAAATTTTACTCTACTCCCCCCTTTAACCCCAAAGGAAGACAGACACCGGTTGTATCTTTAGTGGCTTCGGCAGAACCAGCATAGGCTCGTCCCCTAAGCTAAGTTCTCCTAAGCTTAAAGTCCCTGCGCGCCCAATCTTCCGCGAGGCTAACTAAATAAACTAAAACCGAAATATCTTCCGCGGGCCTAACCCTAGGCTAACCTAAAAGAACCTATCTAAAACTAAAACCGAATGATCTTCCGCGATCTAACTCTAACTAAAGAAAAACCCATCCAACCCATCCAGCCCGCTCCTAGTCCCTTAAACTAAACTTGACTTCAACTAAAACCCAACTAAAAGAACGTAAGAAGAACGTGCGGTCTCGGTCTCGGTCTCATGCCTAAGCGGGGTGCCTCTGCCTTTTATTAGGGAACAAACGTGACATCATCATTAGTACTTTAACCAATAAAATCACTGTTGCTGCCCTCCAAAAAGGCGGGAAGCAAGTTTAACGCTCATTAACAACTTTGAACATGACCGGATCTATAAAATAAAGGCAGATTAATCTCATAAGTGAACCACACTATTCATTCATGCTTTCACTTTCACTTTTGCGCGCAATTATACCAAAAGTAGACCTCGAAAAACTCATAAAATAACCAAATAAATATGAATCCATGGCGGATCCGTGAAACGTATTCCGACACTAGGGCTTGCCGATCAGAAGGTTGGCGGTTCAAATCCCTGCGAGGGGGTGAGCTCCCGTTGTTTGGTCCCTGCTCCTGCCAACCTAGCAGTTCAAAAGCACATAAAAGTGCAAGTAGATAATAGGTACCGCTCCATTGGGAAGGTAAACGGTGTTTCTGTGCGCTGCTCTGGTTCACCAGAAGTGGCTTAGTCATGCTGGCCACATGACCCGGAAGCTGTTTGGGGACAAACGCCGTCTCCCTTGGCCAGTAAAGTGAGATGAGCGCCACAACCCCAGAGTCATCCACAACTGGACTTTATGGTCAGGGGTCCCTTTACCTTTTAAGATCTGTGGGGTATTAATGCTATCAGGTTTATGCTCTGTCTTATGCTCAGGTTTCTAGATTCCACTCGCCTTCATTCCAAGGAAACCAGAACTTGGTAAAGTGCCTGGAACCACTGGAATCTCATACTGCTCAGAGATTGGGGTGACGTGGAACAAAGAGACTCTGTTTGCAGAGGAGGGAAACATGTCCTTTTGCCTGTCTCTTCCCCACCCCCCTGGTCTCCTCATTCCTCAGCATCCTCCCCCAGCCCTCCTCCCCCCCACCCACTCAATCTTTTTCAGCAGTTCTTGTCTTTCCCTCTTAGTCATCATTAGGGTCAGGCTGATCCCGTTAATGGTATTTCCATAATTGAACAAGGAGGATGGCTGTGCAATATCTCGAGAGCTGAAATACTCTCCAGGGCTCCATCAGCTCAGCTTTAATGCAGTTTATTGTTATTTTAGCCTTCGTCAAGTATTCAGCAGGAGCTGGGGGGAAATATGCCAGGCTGACGGGCAGCGAAACGCGGAAACAATTAGCCAAAGAGCTCTTGCACTCGTGCAAGAGGGCAGCGGCGCAGCTGAACTGCCAGTCCAAGGACTAGCTCCCTGCCCCTGATATGACCAAACAGCTCCGAGGCGCATGACCTCCCAGGCTCTGCGCAAGGATGCACCTGCCACTCACCTGCAAGGGCTCCCTTGTCACACTCTATCTTGCAAGGCCATCTCTGCTCAGATTCAAGGAATCCGGCACCAAGCTGATCCAAGAGGAGACCACAATCAATCCAGATGCCAAAAGCATATTCTCTGCATCATTTCAGTCATCTTGCAAAACACAGAGCCAGTGTGGTGTAGTGGTTAGGAGCGGTAGACTAGTAATCTGGTGAACTGGGTTCGCGTCTCCGCTCCTCCACATGCAGCTGCTGGGTGACCTTGGGCAAGTCACACTTCTCTGAAGTCTCTCAGCCCCACTCGCCTCACAGAGTGTTTGTTGTGGGGGAGGAAGGGAAAGGAGAACGTTAGCCGCTTTGAGACTCCTTCGGGTAGTGATAAAGCAGGATATATCAAATCCAAATCCAGACCCAGGGTCAGTTTTGCAGGGACCCCCGGGAAGGTTTATGGGGCCTAGAGCAGGTGTGATGCTTAAGGCCCTACAAGGACCCAGGCAGGTGTGTGGCTTATTCGCAATTGACCAGAGCCTCGAGCGAAATGAGTCAGCATTTCACTATTCGGAACACAGGGGTAGCAAAGGCTGCAGGTGACCCCGAACTTGAATTCCCAGTTTCAGTGGGCTGTTTTGAGCCTCTCCCTGGGCAGAAGAAGCCAGAGTCCACCAGCAAAATTGCCAGGGTTTAACAATAGCAGAGATTGGGTGGCGGCAGGAGGTCACCCGCCCACCCACCCTCAAAACGAAAGGGGTAGCAATAAAGGCAGGGGTCCTTTCTCTTTCTGTGGTTATTTCTTCTGAAAAAGCGTTTAGATGTTTAAAGTGCAACACATCTGCAGGTAAGACGAATGGGGGTGGGGTGGGGTGATTGCTTCAACAGGGGTCAACTCATAGCTGTCAAGTTTCGGATTTGAAAATAAGGGATCAGCACCCTCACCTGTCCCAGGGACAGTCTACGGTTCTCAGGGACAGTCCATGCCGCGGTAATCCCCCCACCCCAGGCTACAAATTAATTTACACCAGGAAAGAGCTCCCAGGAAAGAGAAATCAGGGCAGAGAAAAGAAAGCACTTATTCACGCAGCACATGGTTAACCTCTGGAACTCCCTGCCACAGGGAGCAGCGATGGCCACCAACTTGGATGCCTTTAGAAAAGGATTAGGCAAATTCATGTAGGAGGAGAGGACCACTGATGGCTTCTGGCCAGGTTGGCTCTGCTCTGCCTCCAGTTAGGGGCACCAATGCTTAATCTGAGAACCTGTTGCCGAGAAACATCCGTCTATTTTCTCTTGTTCTTTATATGTCTGTCTGTTTGTTATTAGGTATTTATATTCCACCTTTTTCTCCAAGGAGCTCCCTGGTCCTAGTCCTCATTTAATCCCCACAACAGTCCTGTGAGGTAGGCAGGCAGGCAGGGCTGAGAAAGGCAGGGACCCAAGGAGTCCCTGGACTCCAACTCTCCTTCCCAGAAATAAGGGAAATTTAAGGGATATCAACAATAAGGGATAGCTGCAGGAAACGGCTTGGAATAAGGGAGTTTCCCGCAAATAAAGGGATACTTGACAGCTATGGGTCAGCTGAGTGCTGGAACTGGGCTGGGGTGATGACTGAAGGGGCTCCAGCCTGAGGGGGTTTGTGGTGAGGAGCTGAATTATCAAAACCAGATTCAGCCCAGGGTTCGGTGGCAGGCAGTTCTGAGGCTTGAAAGGCCCTTGCCAGAGAGGAGGGATAAGAGATCTTAAGATCCCCCTGGAAGAAGGCTGGGGAGGGTTGGGGGTTGTTGCTCAGGAGCAACTCCTGGGTAGGAATGAGCTCTGGGGGTGATGAACCCCAAAGCAGCAGAGGGCGAGAATGGCAAGTGTCCATCTATTATGGGGCGGCTTCCACGAAACCCCAGTGGCCAGGAGACCTCCTTGGATCAATAGGTGTTTGGGGTGACCGACTAATGAGCTAAGAGGTGTTAAATGAGCAGAGGAGGCCAAGGGGATCGATGGCGAATGTGAAGGAAACGCAGCTGGGCCTTGGCAGCTCTCACAGGAAACACTTGTCTGGGTGTTTACGAAGCTCCAGTAATTGCCAATTAATTTCACTCAAGCAACGATAAAGAAGGGGCAGGAAATGGCTGCTTTCGGCAAGGACATGGGCAGGAGCCCCAGAGGCGAGCGGACATCAGTGAGGTTTCTCTCCATCCCCTGACTCTGGAGAGGCCTGGGTTTCATGAAAATGGGAATAAGAAGGAGGGAGGGAGGGAGGGAAGAAATTGTCCCCTGCCAGTGACTGGCACAGAAAGCAGGACCCTCTGGGAGGGATGAGGGGGTGTCTGGCCAACTGGCCCTTCTGCATATGATTTTTGCATTAGCTGGGATTCTTGCATTACAAAGGGTTGGACTGGATGCCCTTTGGAGGTCCCTTCGAAAAACAACAATTCTAGGAGTCAGGTGGCCATCTGTTGGGGATTCTTTAGCTGATTCCTGCATGGGACAAGGTGGTCCTTGGAGGTCCCTTCCAACTCTGCAATTCTATGATATTCTCTCTCTCTCTCTCTCTCTCTCTCTCTCTCTCTCACACACACACACACACACACACACACACACCAAGCCATACAGTGGGGGGGGGGGAGGCAGGGTAACCACTCAATGTAATTTTATATTGCAGTGGTACCTTGGTTCTCAAACTTAATCAGTCCCGGGAGTCCGTTCCAAAACCAAAGCGTTCCAAAACCAAGGCACGCTTTCCCATAGAAAGTAATGTAAAAACGGGTTAATCTGTTCCATGCTTTTAAAAACAACCCCTAAAACAGCAATTTAACACCTATTTTACAATCTTAACGAGACCATTGATGCATAAAATGAAAGCAATAATCAATGTACTGTACTGTAAAATAAACAAGACAGTATTGTAGATGATAAAAAGTTCTTCTTCTGTAGGTTCTCTGTTGGCAGGAGAATATAACAGAGGCCAACCAGAGAATATTGAGAAGCAAAGCAGCTAGTAAGCCTATTAAACTGTTGCATCAGGGTCCCCTGCTCACCCCACGCAGGGAGGGAGGAGAGGAACCCAGAACATGGGTGAGCAAGCCCTTATATAGACTTTTGAAATTGCCCACCCTATAGCTCAAGAACCACCCCCAATACATCATAAATACATCACAGAAGGGGTGGTCTACAGCAGAATCCTGTCTGGCAGGAAACTGGCCATTCTTTTGTGATGAAAAATACTTTAGTTCCTGAGTCCAGGTCACAGGCTCACCCTATTCATACACAAATGTGCCCTTAAGGCAGGATTTGTGAGCACAGAGACAATGCCGCGGCTTTCCCCATTTCCATCCAAACTGCAGAGGAATATTTGAGGTCACTGAAAAGAGTCAAAATGGCTTCAGGACTGTTTTCCTGTACTGTTTCAGGCATGTGGTTTATATATTTACAGTATGTAACACATGGAATGGACAAAGCGCCCAGAGAAAAGCCCTTTTCTCCCTCTTCCGTAACATCCAATGAAGCCGAATGTCAGAAGATTCAGGACAGATAAAAGAAAGAACTTCTTCATGCAGCGCAGAGTCGAACTGTGGGACTCACTGCTGCAGGAGCCACCAGACGGGATGGCTTTAAAAGATTAGACAAATTCATTTGCTGGAATACCAGTTGCTGGAAACTGCTGGAGGGAAAAGGGCTCTTGTGCTCGAATCCTGATTGCAGGACAGCCATCTGTTTGGCCACTGTGAGAACAGGATGCTGGACCAGATGGGCCCCCATTTGGCCTGATCCAGCAAGCTCTTCTTATGTTCTTATGCTACGTTCTTAGATGAAATTATTATTATTTTTTGTGGGAAATTAATCTCGGCTTTCAGAAATGGCCCTTGTTCCTTGTTGATGAACGTTCACAATTATTATGGCCTCTAAGAAAAGAAAGAGACACTTTGTCTCTTGCAAGAAAGAAGTAAGATCCTGCCTGGGGAAAGTGTTTCGCAGATGCTCAGAGATTAAATACGTAAAGAAGAATCTTAGCTCCTTTGCTAAGATAGGAGGTGGAGCGGGAGGCAGCCCCACAAATCTTTTTCCAAATGGTGATGAAGAAGAAAACTTGTTTTGCTTGTTTCGTTTGCTGGGGGGGGGGTCACCTTTTTAATTGACTCCTGCAGGGAAATATTTCAGCAAGCCATCAGCAGCATGCCCCCTTGTAACCTTAGGAGCACATGACGGTAACCACAGTAAATTGTGGTCCCAAACATTTTTTTACATGTTGTTGTTGTTGTTGTTCAGTTGTTCAGTCGTGTCCGACTCTTCGTGACCCAATGGACCAGAGCACGCCAGGCACGCCTATCCTTCACTGCCTCTCGCAGTTTGGCCAAACTCATGTTAGTAGCTTTGAGAACACTGTCCAACCATCTCATCCTCTGTCGTCCCCTTCTTCTTGTGCCCTCCAACTTTCCCAACATCAGGGTCTTTTCCAGGGAGTCTTCCCTTCTCATGAGGTGGCCAAAGTACTGGAGCCTCAACTTCAGGATCTTTTTACATACAGGCTTGCTAATAAAGTCTAACACAGTGGTTCCCAATTAGGGGTCCGGGGACCCCTGGCGGTCTGCAGAATGCACCCAGGGGATCCACGGCCCTATCCCTTGCCTACCGCTCCGCAGCTAAATTTCTGCCATTATTGCATGGTAATATCACAAATTTTATGGTCTGTTTTAGTGCAGTGTGATTTTCCAACATACAGTATTGGCCAAAATCTGTTTTGAAATCGCACCAATATTGCACAGTGATCTCAGCCAGTGTCGGAATTACATATAAGCTAAACAAGCTATAGCTTAGGGCCCCACTCTCTTGGGGGCCACCAAAAAAATGTAAAGGAAAAAAATCTGGATGTACATTTCCAAAATCTATATATATAAAAATGTCCCCATTGTGTGCGCGGCGGACACCGATGTTCTCCGTAACCGCTGTACCAAAGCGCATCAAATTTAGGACACAGCGTAACATGACCATGAAGGAAGGGTCTGGCATCATAAAAATTGAAAAAAACCACACCTGTCATGCCTAAAATATAGAATAAAGGCAAAAAACAATGGCGCGTCTATTATACCTCACCAGCAAAAGGAATGAAGACTCCAACAGCATCCAATAGAAAGGCAGATCGCCCATCGACATCATCAGACCTGGCCAGAGCAACAATGCCTGTGCCCTCACCTAAAATGGCCGCCGAAGCTTTGCATGCTCCAAGAAAAGAAGAAAAAAACACAGAGCAGGAGGCATGCCTGAGAGGTCGCACTGAGTAAGACCAGCTCTGAGGGGATTGTGTCGCTGGGGTGCGCAATTTTGGGACTGGATAATTTTGGGACTGGGGTGGGGGAGAATGCTCTTTAAGGTTGTCAGTGCCCTCACCTAAAATGGCCACCGCAGCTTCGCATGCGCAAAAAAAAAAAAAGACGGAGCAGGAGGCATGCCTGAGAGATCACACTGAGTAAGACCGGCTCTGAGGGGATTGTGTCGCTGGGGTGCGTGATTTTGGGACTGGCGTGGGGGAGAATGCTCTTTAAGGTCGCCAGTGCCCTCACTTAAAATGGTGCTATTTTTACATGAGTAGAATGTGTCCTTTTATGTAAAATGCATCTCTGGGTTATTTGTGGGGCATAGGAATTACCGTAGTTCATTTTTTTACCCAAAATAAAGTCCGGCCTACCACATGGTCTGAGGGTAAGTGGACCGGCCCACGGCTGGAAAAGGTTGCTGACCCCTGCTCTAAAGGGACAGGGAAGAATGAAAACAGGAGCTTCCAGAATACTCTCGGGGTCAGGAGAATTTTTAAAAGCAAAAAAAAAAAAAAACCAAAAAAACCCCACAGCAACGCGTGGCCGGGCCAGCTAGTATAAGATAAAAAAACAAATCAAATAAAACCTACATGCAGCAACAGTGTTTTGTTTTGTGTTGTGTTGTGTAGGCTCCTATGATGTAAGCAATGGGCCCCGCCCGCTATCCTGCTCCTAATAATAATAATAATAATAATAATAATAATAATAATTTGTTATTTGTACCTCGCCCATCTGGCTGGGTCTCCCCAGCCACTCTGGGTGGCTTCCAACAAATATTAAAGTACATTAAAAAACTTCCCTAAACAGGGCTGCCTTCAGGTATTTTCTGAATGTCAGGTAGTTGTTTATTTCCTTGACCTGTGATGGGAGGGCGTTCCACAGGGCGGGTGCCACTACCGAGAAGGCCCTCCTCCTGGTTCCCTGTAGCTTTGCTTCTCGCAGTGAGGGAACCGACAGAAGGCCCTGATTGATGGGGGTGGAGACGCTCCTTCAGGTATACAGGACCGAGGCCGTTTAGGGCTTTAAAGGTCAGCACCAACACTTTGAATTGTGCTCGGAAACGTACTGGGAGCCAATGTAGATCTCTCAGGACTGCTATTATGTGGTCCCGGCGGTCCACATCACTGGTTTGCTCATTTCTATATATAGGGTGCCTACGTTCTGCATGGACAGGTTGCATGGCAACATGTGCAAATGGCTTTAGATACGTACCAATAGTGGAACCTCGAGTTGTGGATGTAATCCGTCCCGGAGGCACGTCCACAACTTGAAGCGTTCACATCCAGAAGCGCCACACCTGTGCACATGTGCGGTGCGAGTTAGTGGTTTTGCGCATGCGCGAGCGCCGAAACCCAGAAGTAACCGTTCTGCTACTTCTGGGTTGCCGCAGGACGCAACTTGAAAAGATGTAACCTGAAGCAGACGCAACATGAGGTATTGCTGCATTAGGTCCATAAATTACCATATAGCATATATTCAACAACAACAAAAACCAGTGGCAATTTGTTGTTGACAAAGGACTGCTGGACATATAGAGGGCCCCATTACCTTCAGTAGCTTAGGGCCTCATGACACCTAAATCTGGCCCTGATCTCAGCCAATAATGCAGCTAGTCTGAGCTGCCTTCCTTCACGCTGAGGGAAAACAGGGCAGCTGATCACTCTCAATTCAAGGCACCCTGGCGCTACCTTCTCCTGGCACGGAGGCAGTGCAGCTTTCCTCAGTTAGCAGGAAAGCAGCAGCAGCCACAGCGGAGATCCATCTTCGCTGGCTGCCCCACTGATGCACTCCACATCCCCATCCTTTCCCACTCAACATGCAGTGGAAAATGACTCTGCTTCTTCTCCTCTCCCCTCCCCCACCCTATCTTCATGGCTACTCTTTCCCTCAGGGACCCGGGTGGCGGTGTGGTCTAAACCACTGAGCCTAGGGCTTGCCGATCGGAAGGTCGGCAGTTTGAATCCCCGTGACGGGGTGAGCTCCCGTTGCTCGGTCCCAGCTCCTGCCCACCTAGCAGTTTGAAAGCAGGTCAAAGCGCAATTAGATAAATAGGTACCACTCTGGCGGGAAGGTAAACGGCGTTTCCGTGCGCTGCTCTGGTTCGCCAGAAGCTGCTTAGTCATGCTGGCCACATGACCCGGAAGCTGTCTGCGGACAAACGCCAGCTCCCTCGGCCTATAGAGTGAGATGAGCGCCGCAACCCCACAGTCGTCTGTGACTGGACCTAACATTCAGTGGTCCCTTTACCTTTACCTTACTCTTACTCTTTCCCTCATCCCCACACCTGATCTCTAATTTCAGGTGTTGTGTTATATCGGAATATCACAATGTTTAGCTACAGGTATATCACGATGTTGAAAACCAGATATCGCTCAGCCTTAGTCTGTTTTTAAGCGTACAGTGGTACCTTGGGTTAGGTACACTTCAGGTTAAGTATGCTTCAGGTTAAGAACTCCGCTTAAGAACAGAAATCGTGCTCTGGATGCGCAGCAACAGCGGGAGGCTCCATTAGCTAAAGTGGAGCTTCAGGTTAAGTACGCTTCAGGTTAAGAACGGACCTCCGGAACAAATTAAATACTTAACCCGAGGTACCACTGTACCTGAAATCCTTTGCTTGTTAGGGGCTGCCCCACATTTTGTTCAAAAATCTGCTTTGCAGAGGTAACTACCACAGAGTTATCAAAATTTTCAAAAGAAGGGGGTCCATGGCTTGGCTTTTGAGAAACGGGGTTCTCTGCAATTAGCTGATTATTTTACTTCCTAGTGCCACAAATGCAAAAATATTTGGGAGGAAAAATATACCAGATGTTTCCATCTTATTTTGGAACATAGGAAGCTGCCTTGAGCTGAGCCAGACCCCCTGGGGGCTCCAGCTCAGTAATGTCTACCATGCCGGGGGTGGGGCTCAGTAGGCCTGGCACAGGCCCCAATTGGCCCCAGCACCTTATTTATTTATTTCATAACAATTATACACCACTTGATTGTTTTTATATAAAAAAAACTTCTCAAACGGTTTACAAAAAGAAAATAAAAATGAAGTTATCAATAAGAAAAATTAACAATAATTTAAGACTTTCAAAAAGATAAAATAGCAATAAGCAACAGCAGCCAGTGTATTGATAGCCAGAAATTGGAAAAAAAGATATTACCTAATATAAGAGATCAGCAGACTTTAATGGTGGAATATTTGCAACTAGCGGAGATTACCGGAAGGATACGAGGACAAACAAAACAAACTGTCCGTAAAGAATGGAGAAGCTTTAAGGAATATTTGGTGACTAATGGTGTAAAGGGAATTCTCACGGCAGAACTAGACTGAACCGGGTATAAAATAAAATTAAAAAACGAAAAAGATAAATAGAAAACAATACAGAAATGTATAACTGTGCAATACAAAAGGTTTAATGTGTAAAGTACGGTGAGACTAATTGGAAGTCATTTTTAACAAACAAACAAAACTTCTCGAAGTGGTTTACAAAAAGAAATTAAAAATGAAATTATCAATAAGAAAAATTAACAATAATTTAAGACTTTCAAAAAGTTAAAATAGCACTAAACAAACAATAGATTTTAAATGCTTTTAAGGTAAAGGTAATGGGGGACCCCAGATCGTAAGGTCCAGTCGTGGACGACTCTGGGGTTGTGGCGCTCATCTCGCTTTACTGGCTGAGGGAGCCGGCGTTTGTCCGCAGACAGCTTCCGGGTCATGTGGCCAGCATGACTAAGCCACTTCTGGCGAAACCAGAGCAGTGCACGGAAACACCATTTACCTTCCCGCCAGAGCGGTACCTATTTATCTACTTGCACTTGATGTGCTTTTGAACTGCTAGGTTGACAGGAGCTGGGACCGAACAATGGAAGGTCACCCCGTCACAGGGATTCAAACCGCCGACCTTCTGATCGGCAAGCCCTAGGCTCTGAGGTTTAACCCACAGCGCCACCCGCTTGGGTTTTAGTGGGTGGCAAAAACAGTACAGCAAAGGTGTCTCCCTGATGTCAATAGCACACCCTCCAACATTTCTCTGATGAAAATAGGGATTTCTTACCATACCCTCCAACATTTTGGGATCAAAGTAGCAAGCGGCGATAGCGACGCCGAAGAGGATCTTCTTCACCACCTCTATTGCACCTGCAGAAAACAGCCGCAGGAGACACTTTCAGGTGGTTCGCACTTTAGCGGAACCACATGCAGCATTGGGGCCTGGTAAGGCCCCCAAGATCTCCTGTGATGATTTTGCAAAAGTTTTTTTTTTGCAGATGAGGTCGCTCAGATTCGGAAAGAGGTAGACTCCACCGTGGGAGCAGGGCCGGGGCGGGAGAGTGCTAGAGTCCTGTCTAGTCAAGTTGCGTGGGATCAATTCCAATCTGCTACCTCCGAGGATGTGGACAGGCTCCTTGGACGAGTGAAACCAACCACCTGTCTCCTTGATCCTTGCCCATCCTGGCTAATAAAAGGGAGACGGGAAGGGCTGGGCGATGGGCTCTGCGGGGTGGTGAAATGCTTCTCTCTGCGAGGGAGCCCTCCCAGACCCGCTGAAAGAGGCAGTCATCAAACCGCTTCTTAAAAAAATCATCCCGATTGTTGCTTGGCAAGGGAGGCTCACTGGCCAGGACGCTCACTGCTGTCAGCGAGCCGCACCTTTCCCATTCACAGGTGTGCTTTGATTTGGGATCATGCTACTAGCCGTGACTGAGGCTCGCTCTGCCTCCACAGTTGAAAGAACCAATGCTTCTGAGTTCCAAGATCCGGAAACCACAGGAGGGGAGGGAGCTCTTCTTGTGCTCAAATCCTGCTTGCTGGTTTCCCACCGGTATCTGGTTGGCAGGGCCGGCGCGTCCATTTAGGCGAACTAGGCAATCGCCTAGGGCGCCAAAATGGAGGGGGCGCTGGCCAGGCTTGGGCAGGGGGGGCGGGGCGGGCTAGCAGCAGCTTCTCCACTGTAGCGGAGAGGCGCTGCTTGCCCCCTACACCACCCCCCACCTCCCGCTAAAGCAGGCTTTGGCGGGGGGCGGGCGGTGGGACGGGTGAGCAGCAGCTTCTCCACTACAGCGGAGAAACTGCTGCTTGCCTCTCCACCACCCCCCACCTCCCGCTAAAGCAGGCTTTGGCGGGGGAGCAGGGGGCACCAGAAGAAGCCCTAGCACCGGTCCTGCTGGTTGACGGCTGTGAGAACAGGATGCTCCCTTTGGTCTGATCCGGCGGGTTCTTTTGAGGTCCCTTGGGTTGCAGTGCTCTCGCCCTCCTTTTCCACCTGTGGCTGCAGCGCCCATCGAGTTCTTCCTCCTGCTAGGAGTTCTTCCTCCTCCTCCTCCCTCCGCAGCAACAGACAAAACCCGCGTGTCAGGGAGGCAGAGCAAGAGGAAAACCAGGCCTCCCCAATTATGCAATTCTGTGAGTGGAGGCCTCTGTATTGCCTCGCCCTGTCAGTTTGACTGACATAAATCCCAGCATCAGGGATGGGGATTGTCATTTAGCACCTCTAATACCTCCCGGGTAATGTCATTACAGCCTCCTCCTCCAGCCACTAATGCGGTTTGGAGCTGCACCGTGGCGGCACCCGGGACTCGGCGCCCGCCCAGAGAGAGCATGTGGTAACAGAGTAGCTGCCTAATCTGAGGAGACAGTCGAGAAGGAGGGGGTGGGAAAGAGCAGTGACCGTGCACAGGCAGAACGAAACCCACCAGTTCACACTCTTGTTTGCAAACCACTGCCCCATAGGTTAGCTCCCAGGTGCAAATACAAAGCACTCCCTCCCTTCTTCTCCTTCTTGGGATCACAAATGGTGATGGGGTTGGGGGGTTGGAAACCAAGCCTTATGAGGAATCATGTTTGAGGGAGTTGGTTAGGCTTAGCCTGGAGAGATGATACGAGAGCCATCTTCAAACACCTGAAGGGCTCTCACCTGGAGGAGAGGCTCTGAACCAATGGGTTCAAATTACAGGAGAGGAGATTCTGACGAAACATTAGGAAGAATGGGCTTCCTCGGGAGGTGGTGGACTCTCCTTCTTAACAGAGGTTGGATAGCCACCTTGGGGAGGGGGATCCTTTAGCTGTGATTCCGGCATTTCACGGGGTTAGACTAGATCAGGCACCCCCAAACTTGGCCCTCCAGGTGTTTTGGGACTACAACTCCCATCATCCCTAGCTAACAGGACCAGTGGTCAGGGATGATGGGAATTGTAGTCCCTAAATATCTGGAGGGCCGTGTTTGGGGGTGCCTGAACTAGATGACTGGCAAGCCCAATTAGCTCAGTTGGTTGGAGGGTGGTGCTGACAACGCAAGGTTGTGGGTTCGATCCCTGTAAGGGCCAGCTGCACATTCCTGCATTGCAGTGGGTTGGTCTAGATGGTCCTTAGGATCCCTTCCAACTCAATGACTCTTAGGGTCCCTTCCAACTCTACAATTATATGATTCTAGGACTTCTGGTCTGCTTCTTAGATTGCGGGTTAACACCCATCATTGCCACCCTTCCCTTCATTCATATGCCAGAGTAACTTGCTATGTCCTCCTCCTCCTCTGTCATTGGGGTTAGCTAAGTTTGATAGTAGTGCCAAGGCAAAATCTCTCCAAGATTTCTAGGCAGGGCCTTGACATGCCCACAACTGACAAATCTGAGGTGGTTTGGAACCCTGTACGGTAAAGGTAAAGGGACCCCTGACCATTAGGTCCAGTCGCAGACGACTCTGGGGTTGCGGCGCTCATCTCGCTTTACTGGTCGAGGGAGCCGGTGTACAGCTTCCGGGTCATGTGGCCAGCATGACTAAGCCGCTCCTGGCAAACCAGAGCAGCGCATGGAAACGCCGTTTACCTTCCCGCTGGAGTGGTACCTACTTATCTACTTGCACTTGACATGCTTTTGAACTGCTAGGTGGGCAGGAGCAGGGACCAAGCAGCTCACCCCATCACGGGAATTCGAACCACCGACCTTCTGATCGACAAGCCCTAGGCTCTGTGCTTTCCTCTAAATGGTTGTTCGGCTTATCATTCACTCGCAAACCCAACTGTATTGTTTCCAAAACAATGAAAAATAGAAGAGGAAACTTATGGAGCACCTGTTGTTGTCGTTCCACACACACACACACCCCACAAAACAAAACATAGCAAACTATGGAACTCACTCCCACAAGAAGCAGTGGTGCCCACAAGTCTGGGTGGCTTTTAAAGAGGATCGGACAAATACATGGATGACTACCAGCCAGAATGACTTTGCTCTGCCGCCAAGGTCAGAGACAGCAATGCTTCTCAATTCCAGTTGCTGGAAACTGCAGGAGGGGAGATTGTTGCTTTTGTGCTTGGGCCCTGCTTCCGAGTTTCCCACAGGCATCTGGTTAGCAACCATGAGAACAGGATGCTCCCCCAGATGGACCATTGGCCTGATCCAACAGGCGCTTTGTATGTTCCAATGCTCTCAACCCCTGTCGTCCTCCTTCTCCCTGCCTGGGATCGTTTTCTGCCCTTTCGATGGAAGAGGTGGTTCTCATTCAAGAGCAGCAGCGACAGCAGCCCTCACTCTCCCCACAATCTGATCCAAGCCCTGGGCTTTGCTGTCTCTCTCTCACACACACATACACATTTGTTCCCCAGCTGAGCAGCTCCTGCCAAACAGCAGCCTCTGGATGTTGCAGAGCTGGGCTAAGTCTCTGTTTTGATGAGCCAAGCTCTGAAATGCATTAGGCTCAGTGTAACACAATCCGAGTGGCAACTCTCTAATCAGGTTAGGTTCCTCACCTGATGACAGGCAGGGCCTCTCTGAGTGCCATTTCATTTGCAGGCTCCTGTTTGCTCTTCTGCCAGCCCCCCCCCCCCCGTCCTTGCCTCTGCCTCATAGCTTCCAGGGGTGTCTCAGCAACACTTAGCATCCTGGGGCCCTTCCAGGCTGCTGCTCTTTTGCATTCAGTGACATTATTAGGCAGAAAGTGAGGAGGAATTGAAGAACCTTTTAATGAGGGTGAAAGAGGAGAGCGCAAAATATGGTCTGAAGCTCAACATCAAAAAAACTAAGATCATGGCCACTGGTCCCATCACCTCCTGGCAAATAGAAGGGGAAGAAATGGAGGCAGTGAGAGATTTCACTTTCTTGGGTTCCATGATCACTGCAGATGGTGACAGCAGTCACGAAATTAGAAGACGCCTGCTTCTTGGGAGGAAAGCGATGACAAACCTAGACAGCATCTTAAAAAGCAGAGACATCACCTTGCCGACAAAGGTCCGTATAGTTAAAGCTATGGTTTTCCCAGTAGTAATGTACGGAAGTGAGAGCTGGACCATCAAGAAGGCTGATCGGCGAAGAATTGATGCTTTTGAATTATGGTGCTGGAGGAGACTCTTGAGAGTCCCATGGACTGCAAGAAGATCAAACCTATCCATTCTCAAAGAAATCAGCCCTGAGTGCTCACTAGAAGGACAGATCCTGAAGTTGAGGCTCCAGTACTTTGGCCACCTCATGAGAAGAGAAGACTACCTAGAAAAGACCCTGATGTTGGGGAAGATGAAGGGCACAAGGAGAAGGGGACGACAGAGGATGAGATGGTTGGACGGTGTTCTCGAAGCTACTAACCTGAGTTTGGCCAAAATGCGAGAGGCAGTGAAGGATAGGCGTGCCTGGCGTGCTCTGGTCCATGGGGTCACGAAGAGTCGGACACGACTGAACGACTGAACAACAACGATATTATTAGCAGCAAAGTGGATTTGGCGCTTTTGCACAGCAAAACTGCTCCCCCCCCAAAAAAAAAAATAACCCCATGCTTTTTCTAAGAAAGAAAGTGGTAGGAAAATGTACTGGGAAGTGGGTGTGGGTGTGTGCGTAACAATTGCTTGACATAGCACAATAAGACCTCCCCTCTAACAAACCAGAATGAGTGCTCCACAAACAGCCACCCTGAACACCGTTCAGGATGATGGCTCCAGGCTCCGTAAAGATCCTTCATATGAACCTGCCCAGGTTTTGAGGTCTTCAGGAGAGTCCCTTCTCTCGGTCCTGACACCCTCCCAGGCACACTTGGTGGGGACGCGAGAGAGGGCCTTCTCGGTGGCTTCTCCGAGACTTGGAACTCCCTCCCTAGATAAGCCAGACTGGCCCCCTCCTTGCTGTCCTTCCGCCAGCAAATGAAGACTTGCTTTTTCCAACAGGCTTTGGGAAGCGACTGCGTTAAATGAAAGGGCTGGCGCTGTGCTGTTTTTATTGCAATTATTTGTATGTTTTTAATAGATCATACACACACACACAAACACATATAATTATATTAATGTTTAATTGTTTTTAAATGAAGGGAGGACATTGATATCCCCCCCTGCACACTCCACAGTTGGCTCAGAGTACTCTTGGGAGACAAGACTGAGCAACACCCTACAGGAGACACCAGGATGCATTAATGAGAATGAATAGCTGCAAATAATGAACGTGAATGAATAGCAGCACATGGTGGATATTAATTAACTGCTGATGGCTTTTGACTGGCAGATTCTCATTTTGAAATGTTTTCATCTGCCACGTTTGTTTCCATTATTTTTTGCTCTCGCATTGGTTTTCTTTTTATGGGATTCTTGCAGACCACACTTAGCGGTGTGAATGCATCAGAAGGGCGGGCTGAAAGTTCTCTGCAGTAATGAACACATGATGAACAACAGCACCACAGGTTGGCTTGGTTAAGAATTGTTGATTAATTGTTAACCATGAACACCTGCTCTCCTCCAAGTCAGCCAGACTTTCAGTGTTGACGGGGGGAGGGAGGAATGAGGAGGGCCTGGTCCTTTCTGCGGCTTGTACTTCCTGTAATGTCCGCCCCCCCCCCAGCACGCTTTGAGTACAGGCAGCCCAATTCCACCCCGTCACCCACCTAAATGGCTTTAAAAGAACATTAGACACACTCGTGGAAGAGAGGGCGACTGATGGCATAAGGTAAAGGTAAAGGGACCCCTGACAGTTAGGTCCAGTCGCAGACGACTCTGGGGTTGTGGCGCTCATCTCACTTTACTGGCTGAAGGAGCCGGCGTACAGCTTCCGGGCCATGTGGCCAGCATGACTAAGCCGCTTCTGGCGAACCAGAGCAACACATAGAAACGCCGTTTACCTTCCCGCCGTAGTGGTACCTATTTATCTACTTGCACTGGTGTGCTTTCAAACTGCTAGGTTGGCAGGAGCTGGGACCGAGCAATGGGAGCTCACCCCATCGTGGGGATTCGAACCGCCGACCTTCTGTTCGGCAAGCCCTAGGCTCTGTGGTTTAACCCACAGCGCCACCCGTGTCCCCATTAGCTGTTAGCTGACGGCATTAGCTGTTAGCTTATGCTCTGCCTGGACTGAGGCAGCAACGCTTCTGAATACCAGTTGTTGGAAACCACAGGAGGGGAGAGGGCTGTTCTTGTGCTTGCATCCTGCTTCCTGGTTTCCCACAGGCATCTGGTTGGCCCCTGCGAGAATTGGATGCTGCACTAGATGGCTTGATCTAGCAGGCTCTTCTTGTAAATGATGGAACATGTTCGCACAGGAAGCAGGGATGGCCAACAACACACCCTGAACAGCAATAGCCTCTTCACCCATCTTCACTTGGAGTGTTTACCTCTTTTGTGTGGCCCAGGCACCTACTGGATTTAAATTTCTCCCTGCAATATACTGAGTCCACAAAATAAGCCAGGGGAAGCAATTAACATAGTTTATCCATGTTGTGGGATAACATGTTGTTGTTGTTGTTGTCCCGCTGCTTTCCCAGAGGAAATTTGTGTTTTACCACTTTGGGTTTATCCAGACTTCCCCATCTCCCGACGCTTCTGACTCAGTCGGAATAAACAGCAATTCAGGTGAGCTCCCATTGCTCGGATCCAGCTCCTGCCAACCTAGCAGTTCAAAAGCACGTCAAAGTGCAAGTACAGTAGATAAATAGGTACCGCTCTGGCGGGAAGGTAAACGGCGTTTCCATGCGCTGTTCTGGTTCACCAGAAGCGACTTAGTCATGCTGGCCACATGACCCGGAAGCTGTCTGCGGACAAACGCCGGTTCCCTCGGCCTATAGAGCGAGATGAGCACCGCAACCCCAGAGTCATCCACGACTGGACCTAACGGTCAGGGGTCCCTTTACCTTTACCTTACTCTTTCCCTCATCCCCACACCTGATCTCTAATTTCAGACATTATGATATATCAGAATATCATGATGTTTAGCTGCTGATATATCACAATGTTGAAAACCAGATATCGCTCAGCCCTAGTCTGTTTTTAAGCGTACAGTGGCACCTCGGGTTAAGTACGCCATTTCTGTTCTCATCCTGAAGCAAAGTTCTTACCCCGAGGTGCTATTTCTGGCTTAGCAGAAATAACTTGAAGCGTCTGTAACCTGAAGCGTCTGTAACTTGAAGAGTCTGTAACCTGAAGCGTCTGTAACTAGAAGTGTCTGTAACTTGAAGCGTCTGTAACCTGAAACGTCTGTAACTTGAAGCGTCTGTAACCAGAAGCATCTGTAACCTGAAACGTCTGTAACTTGAAGCGTCTGTAACCAGAAGCATCTGTAACCAGAAACGTCTGTAACTTGAAGCATCTGTAACCAGAAGCATCTGTAACCAGAAACGTCTGTAACCCAAAGCGTCTGTAACTTGAAGCGTCTGTAACCTGAAACGTCTGTAACTTGAAGCGTCTGTAACCAGAAGTGTCTGTAACTTGAAGCATCTGTAACCAGAAGCATCTGTAACCAGAAACGTCTGTAACCCAAAGCGTCTGTAACTTGAAGCGTCTGTAACCTGAAACGTCTGTAACTTGAAGTGTCTGTAACCAGAAGCGTCTGTAACTTGAAGCGTCTGTAACCCAAAGCGCCTGTAACCCAAAGCGTCTGTAACCCGAAGCGTCTGTAACCTGAAGCGCCTGTAACCTGAAGCGTCTGTGACTTGAAGCGCCTGTAACCTGAAGCGCCTGTAACCTGAAGCGTCTGTAACCCGAGGTACCACTGTAATTGCCATCACCTTTATTTTACTAGCCCTTGAAAGCCTTGGCAATTTTCGATGAAAGTTTCAATGTAACATTTCCAGTATAAAATTTCTAGTACATAAGTTGCAGTGAAATAATTAAGTTAAAATAATTTGCTTATTTCCCAGTACCATAGAATCCCAAATGTGATCAGTGCTTTTTTCCTAGAAAAAAAGGTGCTGCTACTGCGTACCAGTGAGTAACAGCAGAAAAAAACACTGCCTTTTAGACGTCTGCAGCAGTTTCTGCCCCGATCTTTTCTGTTTCTTTCACAGTAAGTTTCCTTGCGGTTAAACTGATGCATTATAGGTCACAAAAGGACAAAATGCCTTTAACAAAAAACAGATGACTTCTTGATCAGAACAAAATGTTAATCTAGACAAAACGTTTCCCTCTCCCTGATTTCCCCCCCATTTGGCCCATCATATAAGGGACATTTTTAATGCATAATATACATTCTCCGTCTGATTCAAGTTACAGATACAAAGCTGTATGGAGACAGGGACCTGCTTGCGCCTGCCGTCCAACATGGCAGAAATTCAAGAGAAGAGCTGTGCATGATGAAGAACATTGAATTGTCAAAGTCCCAAGTTCTTTGATGGGTTTTGTTTTGTTTTTTAAAAAAATCCAATGCTATGGAGAAAATTTAAATGCTTGCCACAGCCATTTGGGATTGTGGCTCCTTTGCGATTGCAGGCTGCATCTAACTAGCTTCTATTCAGAGTAGAACTACTGACGTTGTTGTTATTCAGTCGTTCAGTCGTGTCCAACTCTTTGTGAACCCATGGACCAGAGCACGCCAGGCACCCCTATCCTCCACTGCCTCCCGCAGTTTGGCCAAACTCATGCCAGTCGCTTCGAGAACACTGTCCAACCATCTCATCCTCTGTCGTCCCCTTCTCCTTGTGCCCTCCATCTTTCCCAACATCAGGGTCTTTTCTAGGGAGTCTTCTCTTCTCATGAGGTGGCCAAAGTACTGGAGCCTCAACTTCAGAGAGCCAGTGTGGTGTAGTGGTTAAGAGTGGTAGACTCGTAATCTGGGGAACCAGGTTCACGTCTCCGCTCCTCCACATGCAGCTGCTGGGTGACCTTGGGCTAGTCACACTTCTCTGAAGTCTCTCAGCCCCACTCACCTCACAGAGTGTTAGTTGTGGGGGAGGAAGGGAAAGGAGAATGTGAGCCGCTTTGAGACTCCTTCGGGTAGCGAAAAGCGGGATATCAAATCCAAACTCTTCTTCTTCTTCTTCAGGTTTTTCCTTCCAGTGAGCACTACTGACATTAATGAAACCTAAATGAGCCACATCTATTCACTTCAGTGGGTCAACTCTGAGTATGACTAGCGATATAGGGAAGGAGGGGAGATTGCAGGAGCTATGAGGCTTAACCAGTTAGGAAGGTTTGGAACCCAAGGTCCATTGATGGCATGCAGATACGTATTTGTTTAGCTTTCCAGGTGGACACATTTTGCCCTCTTTCTCCGAGGGCTAGAGACTTACTTTTTAAAAAATGAAAGCTCTGAGTCTGGAGCTCATGTTCACAGGAAACAGTAAAAGCCTTCATGGGTGCCATAGTGCCCATAGGGGCCAGGTTAGTGCCGCCTGGCCTAAATTGTTGGTGCATCATGAATGCACCACAGTAGTAAGCAAACGAGATGTGCAAAGTGAAACGATAAGGATTGTGTGGGTGGAGAAATCAGTTGAAGAAGGGAGGGAAATGGCATGGAACAAGAGAGGTCGAAAACTGACGAGGATGACGGACAAGGGAAAAAGAGGTAGCGGTGATGCTCCAATCATTTGATTGTATAGCTCAGCTTTCCCCAACCTGATGGCCGTCTGGAGATTTTGAAGTACAATTCCCATCAGCCCCGGCCAGCAGAGCCGCATCAAGCTGAGGCTTATGGGAGTTGTATTTTTTTTAATATAAAAATTTATTGATTTTTCAAGAAAATTAACAAACAAATAAAAACAATGCAAACATACAAATTACAAAAACAGATATACAAACTACAAAAAATAAAACAAAAAAACTCATACAAAACATCAAAAATTACATAAAACACCTAATTAACTATCTTAATCTTATTTTGAATCTTAATTGGGGGGACTTCCTCACGCCCTCCCTTCTGCGTTCATTTCAAATATAGTTTAGTAACTTTTTAGCTACTTTGAATCTTCTTTACAAGTTATCTTAAACCTTATCTATCAACTTGTATATAATACCTTATTCTTACCAAAATACAGAAAAAAAATCAAATATATCACTAACTTAACTTCTTATATACTCTATAAACTGAAATTGTAATGCTATTGCCTATAATATCCACTGATTTCAATTTCAAATATCTAACTTTTCACATTGTTTCAAATATTCTTTAAATTTCTTCCAATCTTCTTGCACCTTCTCCTCCCTCTGATCTCGGAGTTTCGCGGTCAGTTCAGCAAGTTCCATATAGTCAATCAACTTCATCTGCCATTCTTCCACTGTAGGTAGTTCTTCTGCTTTCCAGTTTTTAGCTATTAAAATTCTAGCAGCTGTTGTGGCATACATAAAAAGTGTTCTATCTTTGTTGGGAGAGGCTTATCGGAGTTGTAGTCCAAGCCATTTGGAAGGCACCAGGATGGGGGAAGGCTGGTTTAGGCAGTCTGAAACAAACACAACACATTGATTCTGCTCTGTGTTTGTTTCTCTTGCCGGTGATCTCCTAGAAGCACTGGGGTGCTATTTGTTTGTTTGTGGTGTTTTCTGGGTAACAAACACATTGATGGAAAGAGATGCTGCAATATGGAACCTCCAGCTCCCTCCCAGGCTAGAAACCCCTATGCTGTCTTCGGATGGTAGCACGGCCCCCTTGGCACATCTCCATTCTGGAAGTGGCTGGATGTGAAGAGGCAATTTCACCTGCCCTGCCTGACTTGTGAGGGGCCATCTCAGTACTTCTTCACCCCCTCTGCATTAATGGTGCCCCCGTGCCAAGATACACCATGAACACAATATAACCTCAGCCCCCGGTGACTCTCCACAAACGTCCAACCAAACAAAGGGCCCTCATTTGACTGTGAAATGAGAAAAAGAAATGAGAACATCATTTCAGACCAGAGCCTCTGAGGATTATTATCGCCGCATTTTTTTTTTCAAAAAGTGACCAGCAGCAACAGACCTCCGGTTTAGACCAGAAAATACCTTTCTCTAATTTGTAGTCCCTGGAAGAGAGCTGCAAGCTCTGTCCTCGCCAGCACAGGGACGGGGAGAAGCCCAGGGCTCCACAAAATGGACATTGGCTGCCACCTGCCCTCCTTTCTCCTCTAATCTTGGAGTGAGGACCATTCACTGGGGGGTGGGGTGTTAATTTTGGTTCTGGGGCGGAGGTAGCATCAAGCCCATCCCTCTCACATTCCTCAGAAGAGCAAGTGGACTTCTTTTCCCATTCAAAATCCCACTGACACACACACAGCAGAGTAAATATTGATACTGTAATAAAAATTAGGTTCGGCCCCAGAAGGGAGTCCACGAACCCGAGGGAGAGCCTCAACAGGGCTCCCTTCCTGTCAAGAGCACCTAAGAACAAATAGAGACGATACAGAATCTCCCAAAGCAAGGCGATAGCCCTTTATTAGAAAACTGCTGCAGCAGGGTGTTTTGCAAGCAAAAAGACCCCTAACAATGGCGCGCAAGCTCCTATATAGACTTTTGAAATTGCCCCCCCCTCCAGCTCAAGACCACCCCTCCATACATCACAAATTGGGAGGGTCCGTTAGCAGTGATCTGAGCATCATGGATCCTGCCCCCATGTCTCCTCTTGCCCTCCACCAAAAACCCATCAAGTGAAGTAAAAGATATTTACATTTCCCTATTTCCCAAGTTAATCACACCCTTTTGTCTGGCACTCAGGTATCAGGATGCCAGAGATTATCACTCAGGCAGGGGGCTGCTGAGTAGCTGGAGGGGCAACCCCCCCTTTGTTCCTGAGACAAAGAAATACTTGGTCAGTTGGGAGTCAAAATGGAGTGAGGCCTGTCTTCCTGTGCTGTTTTTCAGACATGTGGCCTTATTTGTTTTGGTACATTAATAACAATTATTATATATAAATAAAATACCTTAAAATTCTTACAACAGATACACACACACACACACACACACACACACGTGTGTGTGTGTAGCACGAAGCCAAACAGTCTGGACACATAAGCAGGAAATGTCCATATGAGTCTCGCACAAACACACACACAAGGACCCCAACCACCGTTTTAAGAAATTTTATGTAAAGGAAGGCTTCAGCCGGCAGGAATGGGGAAGGTGCGTGGATGTTTTTCTTGCTAAGTTCAGAAAAAGGCCAAAGAGCTTCACACCTTCACAGAAGTCCATTCCCTTCTGGGTGCACCTGAATGTTCTTTGGCCTCCCACAGGAAGGTGCCACCCATCCACATGGAATCTATCCCACCTAAGTTCTGAGTAGTTAAACTGGGAATGCGACGACAAAATCTGCATCAATGATTTGGTTTCCCGTAGCATTCTTTTTCTTAAAAAAAAAAACCATCTGTTTCTCTTGCAACATCTCCTTTTGTGGCAGTGTGTCAATCAACTCAGCATAATTGTCCCAACCTAATGTTGCATATAGAGTTGAAATTCCGATTTGAGAAAGCAACAGCCTCGTTCTCTTATCAACACCTCTCTCTCTCTTTGGTACATTGTCTTCGGCTAAATGTAATTTTCAAAGCAAATGTTTGTTCTGTTCTCCTTTTCCTTTTCCTCGTTCGGCCACTGAATAAATCTGCGCAGGCTTGGAGACCCTCTGGATACGGACGTCTCAGGATTCTGAACACACACACACCCCTTGTCTCCATGCACACGCCCAGATGTACACAGGAACCCAGCTGGCAAGCACTTGGGTCCTTCACTCAGAGTCTTGCTGCATAATTGGGCAAATGCCACTTACAACAGGGAAATTAACAATCAAGCAGCATACCAGGGCTTAGAGGAAAAGAGGGTGCAGTTTATTACAAGAGCAGAAGAATCCATTAATTACCTAGGCTGTACTCAGACTGCACTGACAATTGCTTGTTTATTTCTAAGGGGAGGTAAAAAAAAGAGCAAATAAAGAGAAGGGGAGGGAGAGTCAAAGGGAGAACAGAAATAGGCGTCAGATTCCAAACAAGCCTTGGCAGCAGCAAAGTGGCTCTTTGCTTGAAGTAGGTAAAAGTGTAGACTTTGTCATAAAAATAAAATAAAAATTTCTTTCCAGTAGCACCTTAGAGACCGATTAAGTTTGTTCTTGGTATGAGCTTTCGTGTGCATGCACACTTCTTCAGATACACTGAAACAGAAGTCACCAGATCCTTAAATATAGTGAGGGAGTGAGGAGGGGTATTACTCAGAAGGGTGGTGGGAATGGGTGATCAGCTGATAGGTGTGGAAAACCTGTTGAATTGCAACTAATCACCAAACTTAAAACCATGGAGAAACCTGGTCTGAACAAAGACACTGGAAAAGAGAAGTGGCTGAATTGCAACTAATCATCAAACTTAAAACCATGGAGAAACCTGGTCTGAACAAAGACATTGGATTCTTATCTCATTATACATAACAAAGCTATCTTTAGCCATCTCACCCCTTGCCTTCCCTGCAAGACTAATTGCAGCCGTTAAGAGTCGTCAAAAGGTTTTCCACACCTATCAGCTGATCACCCATTCCCACCACCCTCTGAGTAATACCCCTCCCCACTCCCTCACTATATTTAAGGATCTGGTGACTTCTGTTTCAGTGTATCTGAAGAAGTGTGCATGCACAAGAAAGCTCATACCAAGAACAAACTCTAAGGTGCTGTTTGGTCTCTAAGGTGCTACTGGAAAGAAATTTTTGTTTTGTTTTGACTATGGCAGACCAACACGGCTACCCACCTGTATCATAAAAATGTTAGAAAGGCCTGCTGGATCAGGCCAGTGGTCCATCTGGTCCAGCATCCTGTTCGCACAGTGGCCAACCAGATGCCTGAGCAAGATTCAGGGACAAGAGCCCTCTCTCTCCCCTCCTGCGGTTTCCAGCAAGTGATATGCAGAAGCATTGCTGCCTCCAGCTGTGGAGACAGAGCAAAACCATCTTCCTCCATGAATTTGTGCAATCCCCTTTTAAAGCGGTCTAGGTTGATGACCATCATCGCCTCCTGTGGAAGTGAGTTCCATAGTTTAACTCCGCACTGCGAGGACTTTCTTTTATCTGTCCCGAGTCCTCCAACATTCATCTTCTCAGGAGTTCTAGTGTCATGAGAGTCGGAGAAAATTCTCTATCCCCTCTCTCCGCGCCATGCATAATTTTATCAGCTTGTGTCATGTTGTGTCTTATGCACCTTTCCCACCCTAAACTAAAATGTCCCAAACACTGCAGCCTTACTTCTTTGGGAATAAACATTTTTAAAATTCAGTTCTATTAAAATATGCCACTCTCATCCATGTGATGTGCAACCACCCGGAGATGGCTTTCTTTGAATAAGCTGCCAGCAGGTGCTCTTTTGAGCCACACCCACCAGGGAAATAATCATTCCTGGCTAGAAAATGTCCCCAAGTTGGCTGTGAAGGTGCTGAACTCACTGGGGTAAACGGGCCAATCACTTTAATAACATACATATATGTATAAATGTATACACACATTGTTATGGGGGTTAGACCCTCCTAAATGTGTTATGAGTTGGGGAGCAGATCTTAGATTTAGTGCAAGGGTCGGCAAGGCTTACCAACCATGGGCCGAATCACTCCGGCGGAGATCATCTGTGGGCCGGACCAGCACAACGTGATGCGGGAAATTGCGTCTGCACATGTCCGCAGCACCGGAAATCACTTCTGCACATGCCTAGATGCCGAAAACCGCCCTTGCGCAGAAGCAATTTCTGGTATCTGCGTGTGCACAGGCGCGATTTCCGGGGCCGTTCGGAGAGTCCCCGTGCCGTGCTGCACCGGTTTAGCGCAGCGCGCGGGAGACTCGCCGAGTGGGCGGCTTGGTTCGGGGGAGGCTCATGGGCTGGTAAAACGGTCTTCATGGGCCGCATCTGGCCCATGGGCCGCACGTTGCCGATCCCTAATTTAGTGAATGTCAGGAATAAACCAGTGCTTGCAGTATTAAGGGAAGTTGCTAAATGCTGAGTCTAGCAGGGTCAAAAAAAGGCAGGCCAAACCTGTATGGCTGGCTGGAAAGGGGTGGAGCCCTGCCCACCACATACACACACCCTGAGTGAGTAGCAGAGGCAAAGGCCAATGGCAGCAGACGATGGGCAGGTTCAGGATTTCAAGTTTGAGTGACGTAGGCTGGTGGGAGGCCCTTGGAGTGGGTTAGAAGCAGGGGCAGAACTCCGTGTGAGTTGGGGGTGACGGGATGGAGGAAATAAATTACAGAGGGTGGCTTTTTGCTGTCCTTGGAGTCCAATGCTGCGCTCCCGCAGGAAGCCAACCCCTCTTGAGTTGTGAATGCTCTGAACTCTCTCCATCTAGGCGCGGGTTGTAAATATGTGTAAATAAACCATATTTCATAAAGACACTGCAGTCTCCGTTGAGACTCATCGTCTCAAAAGGGAAAACAAACCCTGGTAAGCGCTTCTGCAACCCCTGGAATCTCACACCTCCCAGCAGAGATGGGGGGGCATGTAACAATATATAAAGCCCCCATTTGAATGCTTTTCAGTCATGCTTGTGCATTACTTAAGAAACCATAACCATTACTCAAAAGCATCCAAATAGGTGGCTGATATATAGAACTACACATTGTCGCAGGGTGTGTGTGTATGTGTTTTAAGTTACATTGAAAGTCACGAAATTGCAGAGAGATGATCACTTGCAACAGTAGAATGGGAGGGAGAAAGCTCCCTTCAAATAATTTTGCCCTCCTGTGCAGAACAAGCAAGAAAAAATGGCCAGCTTAACTTCTAGATTGTTGCATCAGCAATTGGGCCCATATGGCATAAGAGAGTCTGACTGTTCTACTTACTTTATTTCATAAAATTTATACACTGCGTGATTGTTAAAAATCCCCAAAACCTCAAAGCGGTTTACAAAGAGAATAAAACAATAAAATTGTCAGCAAAGAAACCCCATCAATAACTTTTTTAATCATTCAAAACATAAAATCAACAATAAGCCAAAAACAGATGCATCCACATTCTACGTGTCTGGGTAGGCTTGTCTAAACAAAAATGTTTTTAGCAGGCGTCCAAAAGAGTACAGCAAAGGCGTTTGCCTGATGTCAATAGGCAGGGAGTTCCAGAGTTCAGGTGCCGCCACATTAAAAGATTGAGTTCTTAGAAATGTGCAGCGGGTTATTATGTGACACCTGTAGCAGTTCCACTTCCACCAATTGAAGCAGTTGAGTGGGTGTATATGTTGTTGTTGTTGTTGTTGTTGTTGCTACTGCTGTTCAGTCGTTCAGTCGTGTCCGACTCTTCATGACCCCATGGACCAGAGCACGCCAGGCACCCCTATCCTTCACTGCCTCTCGCAGTTTGGCCAAACTCATGCCAGTCGCTTCGAAAACACTGTCCAACCATCTCATCCTCTGTCGTTCCCCTTCTCCTTGTGCCCTCCATCTTTCCCAACATCAGGGTCTTTTCCAGGGAGTCTTCTCTTCTCATGAGGTGGCTAAAGTACTGGAGCCAAAGTACTGGAGTATATACGGTACTAATAGTATGACTTGGCCCAGTAGCAAATTGGCAACCAGTGCAGTTTGTCAACCGCAATGAGATACACGTTTACCATCATAATGCTGGAACTTCTGCTAATTAACCTGCCAGCAGTCCGGTACACACTTAAGTGACCTCTAGCTCAATGGGAAACATTTCTGAGAAGAAGAAGAAGAAGAAGAAGAAGAAGAAGAAGAAGAAGAAGAAGAAGAAGAAGAAGAAGAAGAAGAAGAAGAAGAGTTTGGATTTGATATCCCCAAAGGAGTCTCAAAGCGGCTAACATTCTCCTTTCCCTTCCTCCCCCACAACAAACACTCTGTGAGGTGAGTGGGGCTGAGAGACTTCAAAGAAGTGTGACTAGCCCAAGGTCACCCAGCAGCTGCATGTGGAGGAGCGGAGACGCGAACCCGGTTCCCCAGATTACGAGTCTACCGCTCTTAACCACTACACCACACTGGCTCTGTGTATAGATGCGTATAGAACTGTGCTGTAATTAAAGCAGCAGAGCCAGGGGTGATAATTTCCCAGGCCATCCAAAAGCGTTGCGTTCCTCTCGCTGACAGTCACATATCCGCACACCGGAGCCCTTCGGAGTTGGGAATGTGTCCATTTCTTCTCCCCTGCGCTGCCGCCCCGCCGGCACCCGACATTTCAGGAGAGCAGAGTCTGGATCTCGCCGGCAGCCAACGAGGCCCATGGGTGGCGCGGGACTGCCGATACCTGCCTCTTTCCCCCGCTGCAGCAAAACCCCAAGTCCCCAGAGGGTTGTTTCGTTTTTATGGTGAAAGCTTTCGGCTCCAGCAGCATCCAGGAAGGAAATTCAAGCTCTCAGCACGACAGGAGCCCCCGCTTCAATACTGCTGCGTTAATTGCTTAAAACAAAAAAAATCCCCTCAAAACTATAACCTGAACTTAAAAGCGAGCTTGGGGGCGGGCGGAGAGGGGGTGCGCGGTTTGAATCCTTCTCCTTCTGCGAAAGAGGCCTGGCTGGTCCACAGCGAGGCTCCCTGCTGCTCTACTCTGCCAAGGAAGCCACTGGAATCAGGATGACAATAAAGCAAAGTGTTTCATTTATAATTCAGAGGCAGCTGGAAAGTGGTTTTTAAAAACGGGCTGAGGCAGTCGAAACTCTGGTCTCTTGACATGCTTTCCAGAAGAGGCCCCTTGGGGGGGGGACGGTGACTTTCAAAAGAGTCGCTCGGCCCCCTACACGAGCCATCGCCAAGGCCTTGGCCCTTGAGAGGTTCTCCCCCAGGACAGGCCCTCCTGGGGTCAAAATGCCAAGCAGCGCTCTGGTCTGGGCTTGCCAGAGGTCAGGGGCATAGCTGTCAAGTTTCGGATTTGAAAATAAGGGATCAGCAGTCTCGCCTATCCCGGGGACAGTCACATGTCAGTGGTGGGTGGAGCCAGAAGCAAAAGTGGGCGGAGCTGCAATGTAAACTCCAAGCGGCCTCGGGCTCGGAGCGGAGCAAAGAGGAGGGCAGCCAGCAAAGAGGAGGGCAGCCATGTGCTCCGCGCAATGGAGCCCCATCGTCTTCTTGTCTGATCCCATCAAAACAGGACAGGAAGCAGCAGCTGCTCAAAGGCAGCCAGGCTCCGCCCGCCAGCTAACCCTATTGACCGGCTGAGGGGCTCGACGGCAACGGATAGGGGCTGATGCAGGTGGAGGAATACACCCCCCTGTAAGCACGGGAAACGGCTCCCACTTGCTTTGAGGGCTGAGGCTTTTCTCTCCAAGTAGGCGAGGTCTTCCCACCCAGTCCCTGGCCAGCAGGGGAGAAGCTGCTTCCATTAAAAACGGGAAATTTAAGGGAAATAAAAAATAAGGGAGAGCAGCGGGAAACTGCTTGAAATAAGGGAGAATCCCGGGGAAAACGGGATACTTGACAGCACTGGTCAGGGGCAGCTGGTCCTTTGGGGTGAATGGGGCGCTGGCCCACTAGCCACAGGCAACCCTCAGCCAGCTGCCTGCCCGTCAGAGATGGAGACAGGTACGCAGGTCAGCACAAAACAATGAATCACCCAGTGAAGGTAACTCTTCATTCAAGGAAGTCAACCACAGCTCAGGCCTAGTGAGGTCAGCAATTCTTTCTAGGAGGTCTCGCCCCAATGAAGCAGATGCAAGGACCAAAGGTTGTCACACACACCCCTTCCCGGTGTCTACTAGGACTCCTCCTCTCCAGGGTCTTTCCCACGCAGTCTGAGGCTGCGTCTGCATGCAACCACCCTCTGCTGTGCCCATTTCATTTCTCTGTGCGTTCCAGGAGAAAGGAGGGGAGGGGAGCTGGTCGCAACAGGGTGGGGAGACTCCCTGGATTCTTCAGCAGCCTGTCCCCACCTCCTCTCCAGCCCCAACTTCCACCTGGGAGTCTGAACTGTGCTCTGCCGCTGCCTCTTCCTGTTCACTAAACCCTGTTACCTCTTCTTTTTCCTCCTCCTCCTCCCAGTCTGCTCCTTCTTCTCCCTCTGACCTCTCATTGTTGTCCGACCACCAATCCCTTGGCTCAAAGCCTTCTTCCCGTGGGGGTTCCCTAGGGGGTTCCCAGGCCAGTGCCTTCTTCCCAGAGGCGGCGGTTCCTGGAGGAGAATGAAGGGGTCGACGCTGCACTGTGCATGCCAACATCATGTGCATGGTGTCAGGACATCGGAGGAGCCAGAGGAGAAGCCACTGAGGCCTCTGGTTGGCCACTGTTAAAATAGGATGCTGGATGGTGCCCATTGGCCCGATTCATCAGGCTCATGTTCTTCCATTCTTAAAAGAGTACAGGGTGGCATAACTCGAGGGCGGGCACTATAAGACAGGGCAGCTCTTCCTGGGCCACTCTGGGTGCCCCCCTGATGGGAGTTAACTCTAGCTTGCCCCTTCTCTCTGGTCAGATCACACCCAGGAACTCAGCTCAGTCCCAGCTGGGTGGGCACAGCCTCCTCTGGCAGTGCCCGAGGCAGGGGAATCCGACATGGACGGCCCAGCTTTCCAGGATGCTCTGGGGCTCCTCTTTCTTGCTCGGCTCCTAGGATCAAAGATTCCTGCTTGGGCGAGCGCTTCGTTCAGGAGCAGCTTCTGAGCTGGCAGTGGGGCAATGCTGCCCTCCCGTGGCAGGACTGCTGCACTCCACCAGCCTCCCGGCACACACCTTTCTCAGCTGAAACTGGCGATGGAGCAGACCTGCCTGCCTGCCTGCTCAGAGGTCACTTGGGGCTGGGATATGTGGCACTTACATTTGCCAATGGCCAACCAGTTGTTGAAAAGATAAACCTATGCTGCCAATACTCGTAGTAGACCAGTATACAGTAAGCAGCACATAAACGGCGCGCATAAATCTACCAAACCATTCCACGTTCCGAATCCTATATTAGTAATCCAAAAATCGAGAGGACAATGTGAAAAATCTAATAAAGAAGCCACAAACAGAAAACTCATTCAAGTTAATGCAACAGGAAAATTTCAGTCTTTAAAGTTCCTTTAGCCAGGCTCCTGTGGATATTGACGAAGATAAGTCCAGTCAGATGAAATATCGAAGATGTTACGCACAAATGTTAGACAGGGTGCCGCCGTTTGTCCCCTGTTTCGCCCATGGACAGTTTCGGGCTTCTTCAGTAAATTCTTTCCCAGGGTTTACTGTATTTTCATACATTCACTGGTGGTAGAAGCCAAACTTTATTAGTATTTAAACATTCAATACAAAAGGTATCAAAATTTCTAAATAATGTCTGAACAGACAAGTACAAAAGTCAATACAATTTACATGTTATATTTCATCTTTACACATTCATTGTATGAATAATCAAGGATTTCTACATCATTTCTGAGAAAATAAATAAATAAATAAATAAATAAATAAATACAATGGCCAACCAGTGCCAAGGCAGAGGGGAAACAGAACGAGACCCTGTTTTGTTTTTCTCTTTTAATCTTTAATATTATTACATTCAGTTGAATCTTGACATAAGAACATAAGTAGATTCTGCTGGAACAAGCCAAGGGCCTGTTCCAGCCAGTTGCACAAGGGCACTCTGCTCTCCTTCAGTGGTTTCCAGCAGAAGGACATTCAGAATCACTTCTGCCTCCAACCGTGAAGGTAGAGCATAGCCATCATGCCTAGTGGTCATCGGTAGCCTTCTCCTCTGCGTGAATTTGTCCAATCCCCTTTAAAAGTCATCTCAGTTAGTGACCATCACTGCCACCTTTGGCAGCGGGTTCCATTAACTCTGTGCTGCACAAATAAACACTTCCTTTTCCCTGCCCTGAATCTTCCAGCATTCAGCTTCAATGGATGTCCAGTTCTAGTGTTATGTGAGAGGAAGAGAGGGGGGGGGAATCTCTTCACTTTCTCCATGTCATACATGATTTTTTTTTTTAATCTATCATGTCACTTCTTTCTGCCAGAGTGGTGCATGCTCTGGTTATCTCCCGCTTGGACTACTGCAATGCGCTCTACGTGGGGCTCCCTTTGAAGGTGACTCGGAAAGTGCAACTAATCCAGAATGCAGCACCGAGACTGGTGACTGGGAGTGGCCGCCGAGACCATATAACACCGGTCCTGAGAGACCTGCATTGGCTCCCAGTATGTTTCCAAGCACAATTCCAAGTGTTGGTGCTGACCTTTAAAGCCCTAAATGGCCTCGGCCCACTATCCCTGAAGGAGCGTCTCCACCCCTATCGTTCAGCCCAGAAACTGAGGTCCATCTCTGAGGGCCTCCTGGCAGTTTCCTCCCTGCGAGAAGCGAGATTACAGGGAACCAGGCAGAGGGCCTTCTTGGTAGTGGCACCCGCCCTGTGGAATACCCTCCCATCAAATGTCAAGGCAATAAGAAACTATTTTACTTTTAAAAGACATCTGAAGGCAGCCCTGTTTAGGGAAGTTTTTAATGTTTAATGCTGTATTGTGTTTTTAATATTCGATTGGGAGCCGCCCAGAGTGTCTGGGGAAACCCAGCCAGATGGGTGGGGTATAAATAATAAATATTATTATTATTATTATTATTATTATTATTATTATTATTATTATTATTATTATTATCATTGCCTTATCTCTAAACTAAAAAGTCCCAAATGAGGGGACTCACTCCATCCATATCACTCCAAAATTTAACCCTCTCAGGCTCCAGGTATTTTGGTTCTGGATGTTCCGCGACAACCCCTGGTCCATTTGACACCCCTTCACCAAGCATATTTGGCTACCACCAACCGTGTCCGAGCAGTTTTCTTTTTGGTCCTGCCACTTTCCCTGGGAAAACTCAGTTTACTGCCAAATCTGAACCAACGGCGATTGGGTTTTCTGTGGAGTGCTATTCATTCTGATTCAGCGGTGGGCAGTGGATATTCCCAGGGAAGGTAGCAGGACACACAGAAAAAGGGGAGACCTGGAAATTGTGGGACTTTGCCTGGAAAGAGTGGGGCAAAGGGTCAGTTTGGATAAGCCCTAGATGAGCCCCGAAAGCTTTCTGCTTCTCCATGAAACGGCCCAATCCCCTTTTAAAGCCATCCAAATTGTTGGCCATCGCTACTGCCAGTGAAAGCAAATCCCAGAGTTTGTGCACTGTGGAAGCTCAGTTTGAATGGCAGCACAGAAGATACCCAACAACGTAAGAACATAATTTTAACTGCTCTGGTCTGCCACAAATATTTTTCCTCGAGTCTGCTTAGTTAACGAACCATGATAATTTCCCCAAGAAATATGTCACTGTATTGGGGGCGGATGCTTATATATGCTTCCTTTAATTTGCACTGAAATTGCCAAGTTCTAGGACTCCCAGATTTTATCCAACCTAGTTTTTTGTTTGGTTTTGTTTTCATTTGGCTGCGATTGAACATTCCCTGCCACCATCAGCGGGTGTGAGACTAGTTCTCTCCAGGTTTGTGGGACACCTTTGATGAACAAGCTCCCAACTGGGTCCCAGGGCCAGATTTAGGTTTGATGAGGCCCTAAGCTACCGAATTGATGCTTTTGAATTATGGTGCTGGAGGAGACTCTTGAGAGTCCCATGGACTGCAAGAAGATCAAACCTATTAAAGAAATCGGCCCTGAGTGCTCACTGGAAGGGCAGATCCTGAAGTTGAGGCTCCAGTACTTTGGCCACCTCATGAGAAGAGAAGACTCCCTGGAAAAGACCCTGATGTTGGGAAAGATGGAGGGCACAAGGAGAAGGGGACGGCAGAGGATGAGATGGTTGGACAGTGTTCTCGAAGCTACTAACATGAGTTTGGCCAAACTGCGGGAGGCAGTGAAGGATAGGCGTGCCTGGCGTGCTCTGGTCCATGGGGTCACGAAGAGTCGGACACAACTGAACGACTGAACAACAACAAAGCTACTGAAGGTAATGGGGCCCTTTATATGTCCAGCTGTCCTTTGTCAACAACAAATTGTCGCTGTTTTTGTGTTGAATATATGCCATATGGTAATTTATGGACCTAATAGGTATCTAAAGCCATTTGCACATAACAAAATATGTATTTTATCAAAGTAATTGTTGAACTGAAATACAATTAAGAAGAAGTATATTAATAGTGAATTGGGGAGGGGGGCAAGAGAGTGGGGCCCTAAGCTATAGATTGTTTAAAGGTGAAGGTAAAGGTACCCCTGACCATTAGGTCCAGTCGCAGACGTCTGTGTGGTTGCGGCGCTCATCTCGCTCTATAGGCCGAGGGAACCGGCATTTGTCCACAGACAGCTTCTGGGTCATGTGGCCAGCATGACTAAACAGCTTCTGGCGAACCAGAGCAGTGCACGGAAATGCCGTTTACCTTCCTGCCGGAGTGGTACCTATTTATATACTTGCACCTGATGTGCTTTCAAACTGCTAGGTGGGCAGGAGCTGGGACTGAACAACGGGAGCTCACCCCGTCGCAGGGATTCAAACTGCCGACCTTCCGATCGGCAAGCCCTAGGCTCTGTGGTTTAGACCACAGCACCACCCGCGCTGTTTAGCTTATACGTAAATCCGGCACTGCTGGGTCCAATGGTGCTGAATGTTTAAGTCCTATTTCCACAAATGGCTGACAAAACATGGGGTGCTCAGCCCCATTATCAAGGCTGAGCCATAGGCAGTAGGCTGAGGCTCCTTCACTGCCTTGGATGGTAAATGCAGCATTCTGCAGACCTGCAGCTCACCACCAGGGGCACACATATCCCAAGGCTATGGGTTCGAGTCCCACTAGCTCCTGACAGCCACCTGGCCGTAATCTTGAAAAGTACTTTCCATGGAAAGAACTGGGGTTGGAACTCAAATTTAATATGCAATAACTAAAGTGTGCAACGATACAAGACGATATCATAATATATATGAAACAATAAATGCAACTTTAATTAACACAACGAGAAACAATATTAGAATCATAGAATCCTAGAGTTGGAAGAGACCACAAGGGCCATCCAGTCCAACCCCCTGCCAAGCAGGAAACACCATCAAAGCATTCCTGACAGATGGCTGTCAAGCCTCCGCTTAAAGACCTCCAAAGAAGGAGACTCCACCACACTCCTTGGCAGCAAATTCCACGGTCAAACAGCTCTCACTGTCAGGAAGTTCTTCCTAATGATTAGGTGGAATCTTCTTATGTAGAGAAGATCGCACATGGGTGAAGGGAAGCAATGGATCGGGCGCAGGGAGGCATAGGGCAATACTTGGAAAATTGTTAAGGATACATGGGTGATTTAAGAGGCAAAGAACAAGGAGTTAAAAGAAGAAGACTAACATTAAAGAGCAGATAAACAAGGGAATTTGAGAAGAATTTGGTACAAATGAAAATACATGAGTCATGTTTTTTGCTTGTATTCTGGTTTATTTTGGATGTAAAGTCTTCTGTTGAAAGGACTTTACATAAAATAAAATAAAATAAAATAAAATAAAATAAAATAAAATAAAATAATAAAATAATAATCTTGAAAAGTATTTCCTGAATTGTTAGGTTTATGGAAGAGGAAGTGGAAGTGGCAAAAACTGTCAGACGTGAGCCCAAGTTTGCAAAGTGGTTGTTACCCAAGGTCAGGAGTCACCAGTAGAATACTCCGTGGCTGGGATGTGTATGCTGAGCCCCTCCCTGGTGCCCTTGGGGCCTCCTTCCCTCTTGAAATGAGGCTTTAAAGAACCATTCTACTGTAGATGTAGTGAGTTTGCAATATTAATTTTCTCGTTAATCATTTAGTACTTATTGATGTTTTAAACTATGTTTTATGGGCGCTTTTTGCCGATTTGTATATCTATGTATACTGCCTTGATTTTGTTTTTTTTAAAATGAATGTGTGAATTATGAATGCGTAAATAAATAAACGATGACATCGGGGGATTGGGTGCTTTGAAGACCCAAAGTCGGAACTTCAAAGCACCTCGCAGGCCCTGCTAAAACAGAGGAAGGAAACCTTTGTTTTAGCAACTGTTTAAACCTGTTGTGATCAGGAAGGAGTTTGCTTTGAATCCTGCCAAACTGAGTAGGATTTATCCCCTGGATGGGCAATCACTGAGTGCAGCCAACAGATAATTGAGCCCCACTCATCAGCTGATATCCTTGACCCATCAAAGTGACATGAGCTGAATGACAGCTGGATGTTGGCTTTCAGAAAATGGTCTCATGTGCCTAATTTAAGGTTACCAGGCGTCCCCGTTTCCCAGGGACAGTCCCCGGTTTTACAAACCAGTCCCCATACAAAAGTCCCCGGATTCATTGAAAAAAAATCTGGTAACCTTAGCCTAATTTGAGTCCCACTTACTTCTTCATTAGTTGTTCTCCACAAGATCCTCTTTAAAGCTCCAGGTGGTTTGGGACCCAAATTTCTGAACCAACACAAGGGGCTTCTCTTTGAATTTGACTGTTACAGGATGATTGTTGACATGGGACGGAGCCTTTTTTGTGGCAGCCCCTGTTTGGGGAATGCCAACGTGGCTGTCCTTTCAGCAACAAGTGAAGACATACCTGCTTACTTCAAGACTTCTTGTAGGTGTTTAATAGAGTTTTAGCTTTCTCTGCTCTTTTCAGCAGTCTCTTTCAAGAGTTAGGAACCCCACAGAGATCCCCGGAAACACCACTCCAAAGGGGGAGAAAGAGGAAGAGCTACAGGCTAAGCCATCAGAGTGGGAGAAGCTCAGAAGACTGGAAGAGAGACCGAGGCCACAAGTGGAAGGCAAGCGCGGCCAAGGAAGGGCCTGCAGAATGAAAAACACCTTATGCATGTTTGCAGAGCAGCTATACAGGTGAAACTCGAAAAATTAGAATATCGTGGAAAGGTTCGTTTTTTTCAGTAATTCAACTTAAAAGGTGAAACTAATATATGAGATAGACACATGACATGCAAAGTGAGATATGTCAAGCCTTTATTTGTCATACCGTATTTTTTGCTCCATAAGATGCACTTTTTTCCTCCTGAAAAGTAAGGGGAAATATCTGTGCATCTTATGGAGCGAATGGTGGTCCCTGGAGCTGAATCGCCCAGGGGCCAAAAGAGGACCATGCTTTTTATTTTACAAAGAGAAAAGGGGGTGTTGAAAGGACCCCGCTCAGCAGCTGAGCAGCAAGAGATTGGGAGAGAGATAAGAGTCCCCGGCTCCCTTTCAGCCCCGCCCCCTTGCCCAGGTCTCCATTGTTGAATGTGCTGCAGAGGGAGGTTGTTTGTTTCCCCAGCAACAAGTGTCTGGAAACTGTAGAAAAGGCTCCCTTTCCTTTAGAAGCTGCAGAAATGTGAGTTGAACCCCATAAAAACGGGGCTTTTCCTCTTTGCTTTTCCCCCTTTGCAAAAAGAGCTTTGCTTTTCCCCCTTTGCAAAAAAAAAACCCTGCAAAACTTTTAGCTGATCCTGAAAAAACCAGGGCTTTTCCCTTTACAAAAAAGCTGCAAAACTTTTAGCTGACCCTCAAAAAAAACAGGGCTTTTCCCTTTGCAAAAGAAGCTGCAAAACTTTTAGCTGATCCTCAAAAAAAACAGGGCTCTTAGAGGAAAACCAGAAAAATATTTCTTTTCTTGTTTCCTCCTCTAAAAACGAGGTGCACCCTATGGTCCGGTGCGCCCTATGGAGCGAAAAATACGTTAATTGTGGTGATTATGGCGTACAGCTGATAAGAACCCCAAATTAACAATTTCAACTTAGGGGTTTTCATCAGCTGTACGCCATAATCATCACAATTATAACATACAAAGGCTTGACATATCACACTTTGCATGTCATGAGTCTATCTCATATATTAAACTCCAGTAGCTAATGAAAACAATTGCTTACATAAATTGACTTTTCCACGATATTCTAATTTTTCGAGTTTCACCTGTATATTATAGCCTTCACCCTTTAATGTATTTCATGTAGGAAAGCCGTACTGGCGCATAATGCATCACATTGCACACAGCCTTCAAAACTGCAACAGGCCTGCTCTCTCCTGCTCAGTTGAATCTACTCCCCCTTGCAATAATGATAGCCAGAATACTTCCTCTATAAACATACTTGAGCTTTGAGAGGAGGGCAGGGAGGGAGGTTACACCCTGGGCTCATCTCCCAACCAATTAAACAAAGCGATCCTCTCATTTCCCATCCACCCCCTTCATTCATTCATTCATTCATTCATTCATTCCACCCACCCATCCTCTCCTTTCACTGTGCATTTTTCTTGTTCTTGAGGCTCAAGATCACCTGATCATATGCACTTTCTCCAAGCCCATTTTGATCTTGCACGGGGGCATACGCTGCCACCATCTTAGGCACAGAGTAGTCGTCCAAGCTTGGGTTGTAGGGGTATTCGTGGCCGACAGGGTCCTCGGGAGTGGCCTGCACCTTCCAGGCGTCCCCTGTGAACTCCTGGGGCTCGTCGTACACCAGGTGGGCCAGACCTTCTGGGTCATCATAGATGTGGTGCAGCCCCAGAGAGGCAGGTGACAAGCCCAACCCTCTGGTCCTGGCATGCAAGCCCGCTGCCCCCGGTGGCTCCTCGGTGCTAGGCAGGGGGAAACAGCTGCCACCTGAGCTTCCCGGCGACTTGGAGATGGCGTCAAATGGCTCTGCGTACTCAGACATTGATCCCTGCTGGGGTTCTCGCCTGGGATGGGCATCAGACCCCTCCGTGTAGGGGCAGTTGGTGCTGGAGAGGGGGCAGCTGGCTGTGGGCTTGACTAACCTGCCCTTCGCTGGCCTTCCTTGCCAAGTGGACTCGAAGGAGAGGGATTTGGTGCCTGCAGCACGGAACGACTGCCCTTCCACCAGCACTGTGGCTTCCCCCCCCTGGGAACCGTCGTCAGGCTTGGCTGGACTGGCGGCCCCGGCAAGAAGGGCGGCGCCTGAAGATGCACTGGTGGAGTTCCTCTGAGCATTGATGGCAGCTTCAATGACCTGGATGATCTCGCTGCCCTGCTTGGTGGCAAATTCAAAGCTGCCTTCGCCAGAGGCACACCTCCGCCCAGCTTCAAATGAGAAGATGGCCTAGGAGAAGAAACACAAGGTCTCCTGGGGTCAGTCTGTAGGGAGGGACAAGTGGACCAGCAGCTTGAAATGCTCCTCTCTGCTGGGCAAAGTCAGGTGAGACCTAGGCCCATCAAGGTGAGCAGAGAGTGAATGGGACCAGGAGGCTGGGAGCTCCCATAACAATTCTCCATCTTCTAAGGACATAGGAAGGGCCTGCTGGATCAGGCCAGGGACCCATCTAGTCCAGCATCCCGTTCTCGCGGTGGCCAACCAGATGCCTCTACTGGGAAACCTTCAAGCAGGATTTGAGCACAAGACCACTCTCCCCGTCCTGTGGTTTCTGGCAACTAGTATTCATCAGCATTTCTGCCTCCAATTGTGGAGGCAGAAAAGAGCCACCCATGGCTGGTAGCCATCAATAGCCCTCTCCTCCATGAACTTATCCAATCCTCTTTAAAAGCTATCTAAGTTGGTGGCCCTCACTGCCTCCCGTGGGACTTAAAATGCTCCTCTCTGCTAGGTGAGACTTAGGACCCCCAAGGTTGGTTGGCAGTTATTAGGTAGGACCAGGAAACTGTGAGGTGGGAGTTCCCATCACAGCCCTCCATCTTCACATCTGGTTCAGCCCCAAGACATCACCCTAGAGAACTGAAACATAAAGGTAAAGGTAAAGGTACCCCTGACCGTTAGGTCCAGTTGTGTCCAACTCTGGGGTTGCAGAGCTCATCTCGCTTTACTGGCCGAGGGAGCCGGCGTACAGCTTCCGGGTCATGTGGCCAGCATGACTAAACCGCTTCTGGCGAACCAGAGTAGCGCACGGAAATGCCGTTTACCTTCCCGCTGGAGCGGTTCCTATTTATCTACTTGCACTTTGACGTGCTTTCGAACTGCTAGGTTGGCAGGAGCAGGGACCGAGCAACGGGAGCTCACCCCATCGCGGGGATTCGAACCGCCGACCTTTTGATCGGCAAGCCCTAGGCTCAGTGGTTCAGACCACAGCGCCACCACCCGCGTCCCCATAGAACTGTAGAATTGTAGAGCTGGAAGGGATCCAACGGGTCATCTAATCCAAACCCCTGCAAGGCAAGACTCACTTCCTCTGCATGGTTCCTTCCCTGAGATTTGGGAAGAGAAGGACTCTGGGCATTCTGCAGGGGACAGAGTGGAGGGGGGCCAGAAAGCCCCACCCAGCTCACACAAAACTTCTACCAAAGACAGGAAATGGCTCTGCAAAATCATGATTTCCCCACTACCACTCATTTCCCAGGCTTGACTCCCATCTCAGCTGCCTCCTCCCTTTACCCAGGGGCGTAGCATCTCCTACTGCCGCCCGAGGCAGGTGCACACTGTCAGTGGAAAAGCAGGTGAGCAGGACAACCCTCCCCTCCAAAAAAAAACAGCCAGGAAGGGGCAGCGAGGACACAGGCAGTGGAAACACATCTGGACAGGAGGCACATCTGGAAGGTGTGGTCAGTGAAAAGGAGGCAGCAGCAGACCATTGGCGACTTCCTATCCACACCACCAGGTCTGCTTAGGAACAGCAACTGTCTGGCATTGCACACCTGAAATGTGCTGTGCCGGAGACAAACACCCCACAGCCATTACCTTGTCATGGCCGAATCTCCGCAGGAACTTGTACGGCCAGGTGTAGATCACTTCCCCCGCTTGCGTGTCACGCAGCTCCAAGGCATCCGCTTTGGCACAGAGAAGGAAGATGCCCCAGATCTGACAGCGCTCAGAGGCCTCTGTTGCCCTCACGGCCACGGGAAACTGCCTCTCAGCGGCTGGAAGGAAACGTAAGAACCTAAGGAGATCCTGGCTGCGGTATCAGGCCAATGGCCCATCTAGTCCAGCATCCTGTTTGGCCAACCAGATGCCCTAATGGGACACATGCAAGTAGGAGCTGAGGGCAAGAGCCCTCTCCGCCCCGCCCCCCCGGCCCCCTGCAGTTTCCAGCAACTGGTACTCAGAAACACTACTGCCTCGGACAAGGGAGGTAGGCATAGCCATCGTGGCAAGTGGCCCCCATTCTTTTCCTGTGGCAGCAGCACCCACACTTTGGAACTCCCTGCCTATTGACATGGGGCGGGTGCCTAGTCTGTGCTCCTTTTGGCAACTGCTATGGCTGCTTCTTGGGAGAAAAGCAATGACAAACTTAGACAGCATCTTAAAAAGCAAAGACATCACCTTGCCGACAAAGGTCCGTATAGTTAAAGCTATGGTTTTCCCAGTAGTAATGTACGGAAGTGAGAGCTGGACCATAAAGAAGACTGATCACCGAAGAATTGATGCTTTTGAATTCTGGTGCTGGAGGAGACTCTTGAGAGTCCCATGGACTGCAAGAAGATCAAACCTATCCATTCTTAAAGAAATCAGCCCTGAATGCTCACTAGAAGGACAGATCCTGAAGTTGAGGCTCCAGTACTTTGGTCACCTCATGAGAAGACTCCCTAGAAAAGACCCTGATGTTGGGAAAGATGGAGGGCACAAGGAGAAGGGGACGACAGAGGATGAGATGGTTGGACAGTGTTCTCGAAGCAACTAACATGAGTTTGGCCAAACTGCGAGAGGCAGTGAAGGATAGGCGTGCCTGGCGTGCTCTGGTCCATGGGGTCACGAAGAGTCGGACACGACTGAATGACTGAACAACAACAACAACAAAAACATTTTTGCTTAGAGAAGCCTGCCCAGGCATGTAGAATTCTGCTGTATGTTTTAGTTTACTGCTGAGTTTATCTTCTGAATGTTTTAAAGAGGGATTTGTTTGTTTGTTTGTTGCTTTATTCTCTTTGCAAATTTAATGAAATAAAACGGCAATCCGTGTCATCACAGGCTTCTTTCCAATGTCCTGCCCCCAGCCCGCTTTCTCGGGTGCAGGTTCCCCCCAAGGACACTGAAGGTGTTGTAAACAAAATCTGCCCTTATTCCCTTATGGGGTACCCAAGAGCCCTTATAGAGTCCTTTGTAGGTTCTCCATCAGTAGGAGAAAATAACAGAGGCCAAACAGAGAATATTGAGAAGCAAAGCAGCTAGTAAGCCTGATCTTTATTAAAGCTGTTGCAACCGGGTGCTCCCCCCACACACAGGAGAGAGGAGGAGGACCCAGAGCAAATTTGTGCCCGCCCTTTATAGACTTTTGGAATTGCCCACCCTCAAACTCCAGACCACCCCCAGAAACATCATACATACATCACAGAAGGGGTGTAGCCCAGGACCACCTTCCCCAATACATCATACATACATCACAGGGGGTGGTCTAAAACAGAATTCTGAGTGTGTTGTTTATCTCCTGTCTGGCAGATTACCTGACTGCATTATATGGGTATTGGCCACTCTTTTGTTATTAAAATGGTAAAGGTAAAGGACCCCTAACAGTTAAATCCAAAACAAACAAACAAACAAATAATCCTTCCAGTAGCACCTTAGAGACCAACTGAGTTTGTTCTTGGTATGAGCTTTCGTGTGCATGCACACTTCTTCAGATACACTGAAACAGAAGTCACCAGATCCTTAAATATAGTGAGGGAGTGGGGAGGGGTATTACTCAGAGGGTGGTGGGAATGGGTGATCAGCTGATATCTGAAGAAGTGTGCATGCACACGAAAGCTCATACCAAGAACAAACTCAGTTGGTCTCTAAGGTGCTACTGGAAATAATTTTTTATTTTTTTTTCGACTATGGCAGACCAACACGGCTACCCACCTGTAACTGTTGATGACTGTTTATGGCTGCAATTAGTCTTAAAGGAAAAAGATATTTTTGTATTTATGTACGTGTTTGCCTTGTACATTTAATTTATATATTTGAGACCTTAAATTCTTATAACAAGGACAAGTGGTGGGAGGGAGGGAGGGCAGGAAATGGGGAAGAGACGATAAGTGCCTGGGGAGCATCAGGCAGCCGTATCGGAGTGAGCCCTGCACGGCCCACAAAACCACAGTCAGGAAGAGGGCAAGCGAGAGCTACGGCGGAGGCAGATTTTCCATGACGCCGCCTCGGCCAGAGTGAACACTTTGCATGCCTGTTCTTGGAAGACAAGGTCCACTGTGGTACATGCTGCATGCATGCCTAGTCCCCACCATTGAGCACAGAGCCCCAAGGAGAGTGCTGGAGCTCTAAGAGTAGTGTTGGGCAGGGGCATAGCAAGGGAGGGGTGGAGGGGGAGGGGGGCCCCGTGCAGCGCCCCTGCTGGGGGTGACACATCGGGGGCGGCCCCGCCCTTTGAGCTTTTTTTAAACTTTTTTTTAAAAGAATTACTTTTTTTTCTTTTTAGGCCCCCCCTTGCTGGCCACCCCTGTGGCTCCGCCCCGGCAGCGCTGAAAATAGCCCCTCCCCTTCCAGCGGCGGAGCTCGGCATGGAGGCAAGGGGCGGGCCAACGAGGTGGGGTGCCATCCCCTTGCCTCTTTGCCGAGCTCCACTGCTGGCTGTCTTGCGGAGCCGGGGCATGGAGAGGGGCGGGCCAGCGAGGAGGGACACCCCTCCTCGCTGGCCTGTCCCTCTCCCTGCCCCGACTTGCGCTCCATCAAGGGAGCCCGGGCGGCGGATTCGGGAGTCTTTGCATCCCACAAAGACTCCCGAATCCGCCGCCCAGCACCCCTTCGTGCAGCGGCTGCTCACGCAGGCACGAGCAGCCGTGGCACGAAGGGGGCCACGGCTTCGGGAGTCTCATGACGCACGCATGCACACACCGCAATGCCCTGCCCCCAGGGGTGCCTCTTGGCTTCCCGCCCCCGGCAGCCAAGGGGCTAAGAACCCCCCTGGTGTCGGGCGGCTGGAGATGGAGAGCTGGTCCTTTCGATCTCCCCCCCCCCCCGGACACAGAATCATAGAACTGTAAAAGTGGAAGGGACCCCCCCCCACCCACACACAAGGGCCATGTAGTCCAACCTCCTGCATTGCAGGAATCTCATCTAAACATAAATCTGCTCTCAGTTTGCAAGCCCCATCTCTCAATGTTGGCAGCGCCTTCCTCTTTGATCCCTGCCCAACTTGGGGTCTCTTGCTCCCCTCTCCTACCTTTGCAGGTGGTGCTGTACAGGGAATTCTCTGCCATGGAGAGAGCAGGGGGAGACGTGGCCTTGCCCTTCAGGAGTTCCTTCTCCAGCATCACTTTCCAGTCTTCTGTGCTTCTCTAAAACCCAAACAGAACATATTGTTACCAGAAAACAGCGGGGGGGGTGGCTTCTACAGCCCAGCTCCCCATTAAGGGACTCAAGAGACCCACAAGTTCCTTATCGGCCAGAGAAGCATCAGGATCCTATGAAAGCAAGGCAGGTCTTTATTTTCCTGTTGCAACAAAAGTACCTGCATCCTCCCTGCCTTAGGTAGGAGGCGAGGACCCTGAACAAAGGTGTGAAAGAACTTTTAAAGGCTTCGGAAATTTCCCAGCCCCTTAGCCAAGGACCACCCAAAAGCATCATAAGCGGGTCACAGAAAGAGGCAGTCTGCAACAGAAATTTGAGAGAGTGGCTTGTCTCCTGTCTGTCAAAATATCTGATGATGTCTTTTGCTCATTGCCCTACCTGTAACTGCCCTATCTTGTTACAGGTGGGTAGCCGTGTTGGTCTGTCATAGTCAATTTCCCAAGCTCCCTTGCAACGATGAATCCCGGCAAATTCAGAAACTGTTCCTCTCTTGCCAGCACGGTGTAGCGTGGATACAAAAAGCAGGCAGACGAGGAAAGATGAGAACCCAGGATAAGACCATGGTCAGCCCTCGGGATTTGCCCCCCTGACACTGCCCAAGTCTCAGCCTGCATCCCCACTTGACCAAGCAGGGTGCAAGCTAGGATCCGGTCTCTGATAGGCACGCCAGCTCTTTGTCGGCAGGAGGGAGGGGGAAAGAGCCAGCGCAACACACACACAGTGGCCAACTGTGCCTCGGCAAGAGGGCAAGAGCTCAATTGTTATTGAGATTTTGGGAGGGGGAGAAAGACCAGTCGTTGAGCTTTTATTCAGGAGGAGAGCTTTTTTCCCCTTTTAGGCTGCGGATAACCATTTAATTTTTAATTTTTATTTTGCTTCTAGGGGGGGCAGCTGCCCCCCCGGGTACACCCATGAGTAGAGCCCTCTGCTGGATGGGGCCATCGTGGCTAGGAGCTATCCATATTGTTATAAGAATTCTAAGGTCTCAAATATAAAATAAATATTCTTAAATGCACACATATATAAATATATGAACTACGTTTCTGAAATAGTATGGGAGAGCAATCCTGAAGCCATTTTGACTCTCCCAATGACCTCAAATATTCCTTTGCAGTAAGGGAGGCAAATGGGGAAAGCCTTCCCATTGTCCTTTTGCTTGCAAATCCTGTCCTTAGGGCATATTTGTGTATGAACAGGGCAAGCCTGTGACCTGGACTCAGGAACTAAAGTATTCACCATTGCAAAAGAACGGCCAGGCTGCCCAGGTAAAGCAATCAGTGACCATTATCAGGTATCCTGCCAGACAGGATTTCTGCCATAGACCACCTCCTTCTGTGATGTATGTATGATGTTTTGGGGGGTGGTCTTGGGCTACAGGATGGGCAATTTCAAAACTATATAAGGGCTTGGGCACCATTGTTCAGGGTTCTCTTCCCTCTTGCGTGTGGTGAGTGGGAACCCTGTTGCAACAGTTTAATAACGAACAAGATTAGCTGCTTTGCTTCTCAATATACTCTTGTTGGCCTCTGTTATTTTCTCCTACTGATAGGGCTCTATGGATAGTGCTCTTGGATACCCCATAAGGGAAAAGGAGCAGTTTTTTTTCCTTTTAACAATAGCCTCCTCCGTGAATTTGTCCAGTCCTCTGTTAAAGCCATCTCTGGTTTGCAGGTCATCATCACTGCCTCCTGCGGCAAGGCGTTCCACAGTTTAACTATGTGGGAAGAAGGACTTTCATTTCGTCAGTCCTCTGACAGACCATGGGCCAGAGAAAGGCAGTTTCTAAACTGCTACAGGAGACTCTTGAGAGTCCCATGGACTGCAAGAAGATCAAACCTATCCATTCTCAAAGAAATCAGCCCTGAGTGCTCACTGGAAGGGCAGATCCTGAAGTTGAGGCTCCAGTACTTTGGCCACCTCATGAGAAGAGAAGACTCCCTGGAAAAGACCCTGTTGTTGGGAAAGATGGAGGGCACAAGGAGAAGGGGACGACAGAGGATGAGATGGTTGGACAGTGTTCTCGAAGCTACTAACATGAGTTTGGCCAAACTGCGGGAGGCAGTGGAGGATAGGCGTGCCTGGCGTGCTCTGGTCCATGGGGTCACGAAGAGTCGGACACGACTGAACGACTGAACAACAACAACAACAAACTGCTACACACACTGGGTGAGGAGGTGCAGCTTCCCCCACCGCCCTCTGCATGAGACCTGTACTACTGAGCGCCATTTTCCTCACAGTGAAAGCATGCTTGCACAGCTCCAGGATCCAGGCCTCCGCCTCAGCCCTCTCGGCAGCCACCAGGTAGCATTTCTCAGTGGTCTCCAGGAAGAAAGCCGCCGTCTCCTTGGGGCTGCCGGTCTCTCCGCCTGCCTCAGCCACCTGCACACAGTCCTCCAGCTTGATGAGGCGTCGGCTGTTCTCTCCTTTCTTGGCTTTCTCAGCGGACTCCAGGAGCTCAAGGCGGGCCGGGGCACAGGCGCTTTCCCTATACAGGACAGCCCAGAACTTCCGCCATTTCTGAGGGGGAGAAAAAAAAATGCACACGAAGGTTTGTTTCTTTAGTCATAAAAAACCCCTTTGTATACTGCTATATCATAAAAGTGTGTCACAGCAGTTTGCAGCAATTAAGAGCGTTTGTTTGTTTGTTTGAATTGAATGTATATATACAGGTGAAACTCGAAAAATTAGAATATCGTGGAAAAGTCCATTTATGTAAGCAATTGTTTTCATCAGACATATATGAGATAGACTCATGACATGCAAAGCGAGATATGTCAAGCCTTTGCTTGTTATAATTGTGATGATTATGGCGCACCGCTGATGAAAACACCAAAGTTGAAATTGTTAATTTGGGGTTCTCATCAGCTGTACGCCATAATCATCACAATTATAACACATAAAGGCTTCACATATCTCGCTTTGCATGTCATGAGTCTATCTCATATATTAGTTTCACCTTTTAAGTTGAATTACTGAAAGAAATGAACCTTTCCACGATATTCTAATTTTTCGAGTTTCACCTGTATATAGGAAGGGGGCGGAGCACCGCCAGAAAAACACAGCAAAACTTCTTCTAAGGTGAGGCGATACATAACCTTGTACTTCACATGCATACAATTTAATGGAAGAATCGTAACAGTCGTTTTTTCTATGATTTACAGACACTATATCCTTTTAGGAATCAAAGAAACAGACACCATATATATTTTTCATACACTTCCATCATAAAAAACAAGGTAAGGAACCAAATACTATGAAAAGCCACTTTGGTTCATATATAAGCACGAGACTTTAAAACTTCTTGTAATAATAATTTTTCTAGTGTTGTTGAATTATGACCTTTAGTGAATGATACTTTAAAATTCTGTTTAAAACCTTGATACAACTCGTTTTATGTTGTTTAATAATGATTTTGTAAAATGTTAAATTCTGAAACGTGATGTACTCTGTGCTATTTAATATTATTTAATATTATTTGATATTGCCAGCTGAAGAAGGCATCCATGCCGAAACGGGGCCCTGTCCTGGTCTCCCTGGCTTGCATCTGACATGTATTTGAGAAGCCTTGACATCTGTATCTAGAAGACTTCAAAGAAAATTTCCATATGAAACTATTTTATGTTTAAGACTGTAATTCTTTACAGAATTGATATTACATTTGGAATTACTTACGAGTAAACGTATGTTTTTTGGTTAAAACTTTTGGCCAGAGTTCTTATTTGGATTCATTGCAGTGACTCTGGGAGGGGCGACAAGATGCCCCCTGCCTCCCCCCAGGTGTAGAGTGGCTGAGGGTGCGGCATCCATACAGGGTGCCGGACATGCGCCGCCCCGGGTGCCGGAGCGGTTTCTTCCGCCACTGTATATACCGCCCTATACCCAGAGGCCTCAGGGTGGTTCACAGAATAATCTCAGGGCAGTTCACAGAATAAAGATAAAGATCTCGGAATTCAGTGACATGTTTAATGGAGGTACAGATTAGAAACACATTGGTGCAAAAAAAAAAACACACATTGGGGTGGTGGAGACACATACCTATTCACAGTTATTGTACAAGATGCATTTACACACACTAGGCAGTTAAAGTTGAAGTGCAAGGGGACAAAAGTTGTCACACCAAAATTTGCAAGCTATGCACTATTGTAGCCAGTAACAAATAGAGTCAACATTTTGTCCAAGTTGGTCAGCAGCCACAACTGGGTGAGGCGGCATGGAGCCGTCCTGTAAGCTCTGCTGTCAGAAGCAAAAAGTTTTAGAAATGCACTAACTACGTTCATAGAAAACTCAGGTGTTCTCATGTTCTTGACCAGAAGCTCCCATCAGCAATCTTGCCGCCACATTGTACACGAGTTGGAGCTTCTGAACTAGACCCAAGGGCAGCCCCACAAAGAACGCATTACGGTAATCTAGCCTTGAAATTACCAACGCCTGGACAACGTAAGGTTCCGCCTGCCTTCTCTTCAACTAGGCCAGGGGTCGGCAAAGCTTCTGTGGCTTGGGCCGGTTCACAGTCCCGCAGACGCTGCGGTGGGCCGGAGTGCATGCGCTATTTCTGGCATTCCTTCCTGGCGGAGGAGGCATGTGCAGCTTCCCATTGGCTGCAGGAGCTTTCTGCAGCCAATGGGAAACCGGCCAGCGTCACGGAAGGCGGTCCCTGCTGTGCTCCGCGCCGGTTTAGCACGGAAACTGACCGAGAGGGCAGTGGGGGTCCATGGGCCAGTTAAACGACCCCCATGGGCCGCTTGTGGCCCATGGGCCTTAGGTTGCCGACCCCTGACCGAGGCTGTGTTCATACTCTAAGAACAAATGAAGAGCGTGCTGGTTCAGGCCAATAGCCCATCTAGTCCAGCATTCTGTTCTCATGGTGAATGAACAGGTGCCTATTATGGAAAACCTTAGATAAATTGGAGTTCTTGTTATTAATATACCAAAAAAACACACACACACATACACACCAAGAACTCTGGCCAGAAGTTTCAATACTAGGAATAAATCCTACTCATGAGTTACAGTCAAATAAAGGTATATATTCTGGTAAGAGTAACAGGCTTGTAGATTCTAACAGAAAAACAGCTGGTCATTCACACTCTGCCCTTTAGATACATTTAGTTTATGATGTATCTATTCAAGAAGTGCAATTTGCCAAACCAATGAACACCAGCAATCCAAATTCTTAAGATGAAAGTCCTTATAGATACAGGTAGGTAGCCGTGTTGGTCTGCTGTAGTCGAAACAAAATAAAACAAATTCCTTCCAGTAGCACCCTAGAGACCAACTAAGTTTCTATCTGAAGAAGTGTGCATGCACACGAAAGCTCATACCAATAACAAACTTAGTTGGTCTCTAAGGTGCTACTGGAAGGCCTTATAGAGTTTGGCAATTCAGCCCTGAGCTGCTGTTAAGGGAGATGAGAAATCAGCTCTTTGCTTTTCAAATCCTGTTCGGTTTCCATAGACAGGTTCAAAAGAGCCAGGTGCAAAGATGGAACAATAATTTGTTTAAGTATCAAAGAGATCTTGGCAAATACCTTGTTCCAACATTCAGCGAGGAGTAGCCAGTCTTACCTTCCCAAAGGTCTGGTGCTGGAGCAGGTAGAGTAAGCCTTTCTTCACCACTGTCTCTTCCATGGTCAAGGAGGAGGAGTGGTAGCAGCAGGTTGGGACACACAATGTCTCCTTGGCCCCACTCCTGGCCTCTCTGTGGGTGCGCTGCACGCTCAGCACTGCTCAAGAAGGCTCCGTTTTCCTTCCTCCACCACCCTCTCGCTCTCTCTCTCTTTCTAAAAAGCGTTTTCACATGTCAGCTTCCTGTGGTTGCGGTCTCACCAAGAACGGGGCAGAAGCTGAAGACACAGATCACTGTGCCATATGCACACAGAGAAAAGCATTTCTCCCTCTCGCTCAGCAGTAGAACTCGTGGACACCCAATGGAGCTGAAGGTTGGAAAATTCAAGGCAGATGGAAGGCAGTACGTCTTCATGCAGTCCCTAAACTGTGGAACTCACACCCACAGGAGGCAGGGGTGGCTTCCAACTTGAATAGCTTTAAAACTGATACAAGTTTATTAAATTTGTGAGGTCCATGCCTTTACACAAAATACCATAAAACATTATTAAAAAGATAAACAATAAAATTATTAAAATAAGTTAACATTCATGCCGCGTTGTCCCAGCAAAGGAGACTACCCAAAAAACCCCACCATTCAGGAAAGAAGATACAACAACAGGTTAGGAGAGCAATGGGAGGGACCTCACCACTTCATCCAGGAACCATACCCTAGTTTTCATAGCCTTCACCACAAAGACCGCTACCACGTGGGAAATCCATGGGTCAGCGTCCACCAGCAAAAACTTTACTTGGTCCTCAGAGTTGACTTTGGTCTCTTTGGTTCTCATATGACAAGGACATATACTGTGCTCTACCGGGATTTTTGCAAATCTGCCTGACAGATAGGCCGTAAGAATAGTTTGAAAACGGGCCATGGTGAAAGCTCTCCAAAGGGTGGCATCAGTGATATTCGCCAAATAATTGGCGCAGGTTTTGACTGTTTTCAGTTGGGGAAACCAGTGGAAGGACCCTGGGTTCTGTATTTTTGTGATGTCTAACCGGGCGTCTCTCTCCAGGATCCATTGAATAGCTTTAAAAGGTAAAGGTAAAGGGACCCCTGACCATTAGGTCCAGTCGTGTCCAACTCTGGGGTTGCGGCGCTCATCTCGTGTTAAGCTTTAAAAGATGAGGCAAATTCATGGAGGAGACACCTATGGACTCTGTGTCTACAGTTGGAGGCAACAATGCTTCTGAAGGCCAGTTGCTGGAAACCACGGGAAGAGAGATTGTTCTTGTGCTCGAATCCTGCTTGCTGGTTTCCCACAGGCACCTAGTTGTTCAATGTGAGAACAGGATGCTGGACAAGATGGGCCATTAGCCTGATCCAGCTGGCTCTTCTGATGTCCTTCCTTTAGCCCTCTAAAAGACAGGGTGCTGGGCTGTAGGATCCATGAGATCCGTTCCAGCTGTACGATTCTACAATTCTATGACACACGCACTCACCGCTCCTCCTCCGTCCACAGCGCCAAGGGATTCTGGCCGACTCCACAGCCAACGCTGATCTCAGTACCCAGGGAAATTCACACAGGAGTATTTCGGTTGACACAGAAGAGCCCTGCAGCTGCAGCAGATCCAAGGTTTCCTGTTTCCCACGACGGTGAACCAGGAGCCACAATGGGAAGCCCACCAGTGGGTCCTAAGCACAAGACCCCTCTCTGACAGTTGCTCCAAAGCGACTGGTATGCAGGGGCAGAATGTCTCAAGCAATTAAGACATAAAAGTAGCCATCATGGCTGGTAGCCACCAGCAGCCTTGAAATTGTCGAATTCCCCTTTAAATCCATCACCGCATAATAATAATAATAATAATAATAATAATAATAATAATAATAATAATATACCCCAGCCAGCCACTCTGAGCAGCTTCCAAGTTCCAACCTAATATAGAAACACAACTTTGTGAACAGGAGGGCTGTACACTTTTTCAAAAAACACAAAACACCAGTCCCTGCCCCCAGCTCAGCATCTAAAAGACACAACACAAAAAGGAAAGGGAGTGGGATGGAAAGCAAGCGAAATCAGCCCCTCAGATAACAAAGATATGGAGTTCTTCTCCTGTCCTTGAAGCTTTTAGAAGGGAAACAGAGGAGGGAGGGGAGAGTGACAAATGGGATTGTTCTCAGACCTCTCCCTCTACTGGCCCTCACTCTAAATAGTTTTATTTGAATTCATGATGCCTGTCTGGCTACTACGCTCAATGCTGTCAAATTCCCCAAATATTCTTTTCTGCAGGCTTCTATATCCGTGGACTGCTGCCTTGCCTTGGTAATGGACTGGATGAGAGCCAAAAAACTGAAGCTCAATCCAGATAAGACGGAGGCACTGTTAGCGGGCGGTTCCCTAGACCTGATGGGTGGGAGGTTGCCTTGATATGGTTCCGCTGCCTTTGAAGGAATGGGCACGCAGCTTGTGAGAACTTCTGGATCCTTTGCTGTCAGTTTGAGTTCCCGTAGCTAAAAAGAGAGTGAACAATAAATTTAATAAATAATAATAATCATGTTGTTGTTGTTCAGTCGTTCAGTCGTGTCCGACTCTTCGTGACCCCATGGTTCAGAGCACGCCAGGCACGCCTATCCTTCACTGCCTCTCGCAGTTTGGCCAAACTCATGCCAGTCGCTTCGAGAACACTGTCCAACCATCTCATCCTCTGTCGTCCCCTTCTCCTTGTGCCCTCCATCTTCCCCAACATCAGGGTCTTTTCCAGGGAGTCTTCTCTTCTCATGAGGTGGCCAAAGTACTGGAGCCTCAACTTCAGGATCTCTCCTTCCAGTGAGCACTCAGGGCTGATTTCTTTGAGAATGGATAAGTCTGATCTGTTTGCAGTCCATGGGACTCTCAAGAGTCTCCTCCAGCACCATAATTCAAAAGCATCCATTCTTCGACGATCAGCCTTCTTGATGGTCCAGCTCTCACTTCCGTACATTACTACTGGGAAAACCATAGCTTTAACTATATGGACCTTTGTCGGCAAGGGGATGTCTCTGCTTTTTAAGATGCTGTCTAGGTTTGTCATTGCTTTCCTCCCAAGAAGCAGGCGTCTTTTAATTTCGTGACTGCTGTCACCATCTGCAGTGATCATGGAGACCAAGAAAGTAAAATCTCTCACTGCCTCCATAATAATAATAAAATAGTAATAATAATAATGATGATGATGATAATAATAATAATAATAATAATAATAATGCTGCACAGGCTATAAGGCAAATTGCAGCAGGCATTGCTCCCTGCGTACAGATGACAAGGGGGCTCTGCATAATTTCCTGAGCTTCACAAAGAGAATTTCTGAATATATATATATTTTTAGACATAAAATCTTAGCAAACTGCTTCTGATGTTAACTGGGGGAGGCGGGAGGCTTGGAGAATGATATGCATACTTGGTTTTCTTCACCAGCTGAACGGAAAACATGTTAAAGGGTGGATTGGCTTTTAGAGCCCTGGGCCTCTGTGATGGCCTGGTGGGAAGCCAGGAGGTCAGAAGAGGATCAACAGAAGCAGCTAGTGGGGACATCTGGAAGGAGGAGTGGGGGGATTCTCTGGGAGAGGGGGTCTCACTCAAGAGTCATAGAATCGTAGAACTGTAGAGTTGGAAGACACCAAAAAAAGTGTCTAGTCCAGCTCCTGCAATGCAGGTATCAAAGCAGGAATCCAGGAAGTACAAAGCTTAGAGGTGGCATTGCCATACCAGAACATCCCCCCAGTGCTGCTCCCTGGCTCTCGCCCCCCCCCCACTCTATCTTTATCCTAGAGGTGGCCAGTATGGTGCAGCTGCCCAATGTTGTTGCACTACAACTCCCAGAATCTGGTGACCAGACTGCCTGGGATGGATGGGAGTTGTTATAAAAATTAGGTTCAACCCCAGAAGGGAGTCCACGAACCCGGGGGAGAGCCTTAGTAGGGCTCCCCTCCTCTCAGGAGCACTTATGAATAAATAGAGACGATACAGAATCTCCCAAAGCAAGGCGATAGCCCTTTATTAGAAAACTGCTGCAGCAGGGTGTTTTGCAAGCAAAAGACCACAAACAAAGGCGCACAAGCTCCTATATAGACTTTTGAAATTGCGCCCCTACAGCTCAAGACCACCCCTCCATACATTAGAATTACATCAAAAATTGGGAGGGCCTGGTAGCAGTGATCTGAGCATCTTGGACCCTGCCCCCATGTCTCCTCTTGCCCTCCACCAAAAACCCATCAAGTGAAACAAAAGATATTTACATTTCCCTATATCCCAGCCAAGTTAATCACACACTTTTGTCTGACACTCAGATATCAGGATGCCAGAGATTATCACTCAGGCAGAGGGCTGCTGTGTAGCTGGAGGGGCAACCCCCCCCCCTTTATTCCTGAGACAAAGAAATACTTGGTCAGTTGGGAGTCAAAATGGAGTGAGGCCTGTCTTCCTGTGCTGTTTTTCAGACATGTGGCCTTATTTGTTTTGGTACATTAATAACAATTATTATATATAAATAAAATACCTTAAAATTCTTACAACAGAGTTGTAGACCTAGGGCATCTGGAGAGCACCAGGCTGGCAAAGGCTTTAGGATCTCCTAGAACACACACAAGATGCTGGCATTTCTCTGCCCAGAAACAGCCTCTTATTTAGACCCGCAAAGTGGATAGGACAGAAAGTGTTACAGGTCTCCCAGGAAGAATATTTAATAGCTGGTTGTTTTCATTCCCTGCTTGCTCATAAAGCAAATGCAGCCCACACTTCACTGGAAAGGCAAGCCTTTCTCCTCCACCCTCCATTGCTCTTGCCCTCCCCTTCCTGCTCTTGCAACTTCACAACCAAGAGAGGTGCCCTGCCAGGAGGGCCCAGAAGGTCAACCCACTTCTGTCATGCTCAGGCCTCAGAAGAAGGGTGGAGCATCCCTAAAGGCAGTGGGTGGCGCTGTGGTCTAAACCACTGAGCCTCTTGGGCTTGCCAATCGGAAGGTCAGCAGTTCAAATCCGTCAGCAGTTCAAATCCGCACGATGGGGTGAGCTCCTGTTGCACTGTCCCAGCTTCTGCCTACCTAGCAGTTCGAAAGCATACCAGTGCAGGTGGATAAACAGATACCGCTGTGGCGGAAAGGTAAACAGTGTTTCCATGCGCTCTGGCACTCATCACGGTGTCCCGTCGCGCCAGAAGCGGTTCAATCATGCTGACCACATGACCCAGAAAGCTTTCTGTCTACAAATGCCGGCTCCCTCGGCCTGAAGCGAGATGAGTGCCACACCCCATAGTTGCCTTTGACTGGAATTAACCGTCCAGGGGTCTTTTACCTTTTCCCTTTTCTAGAGCATCCCTCCTCTGTCCCATAGCCAATAGGTTAGGCATAAGCAAACTCAGCCCTCCAGATGTTTTGAGACTACAACTCCCATCATCCCTAGCTAACAGGACCAGTGGTCAGGGATGATGGGAACTGTAGTCTCAAGAACATCTGGAAAGCCAAGTATGCCTTTGCCTGCAATAGGTGCTTTATAGCTATAGTTTGGAGGGTAGGGATCCCCCATATATAATGCAGATTTGTAACATGATAGTCCAGACCAAAATGAGAGGGGGGTGGACATTTATTTTACACTGGGACAATTTTTTGAAACTGTGTGTGGCATGGAGAAAGTGGATAGAGAAAAATTCCCACCCACCCCCTTCTCTCACAGCAATCGAACTTGTGGGTGTTTGATGAAGCTAAAATTAAGTACAAGAGTAAAGTCTTGTTGTCTGGGCAGCCCAAGACCTTCATACACACTGCCCAGGCTTGCGCCCCAGGGAGGTCGCTTAGGTGCTGCTAATGCAGCAGCTGGATTTCACTTCTGGAGGCGCACTCTATTGTCTTTTGAGACAGATGGATGTCAACCAGCACATAGTGAAACTTAACTCGCTCTGCAGGAGGCAGTGATGGGCACCAACCTAGACAGCTTTAAAAGGGGTTTAGACAAATTCATAGGGAGGGCTACTCAGCATGATGGCAATGCTCTGCCTCCACAGCTGAAGCCAGCAAAGTTTCCAAATACAGTACCAGAAACAACTACTGCTTGCAGGTTTCCCAATGGGGCAGCTGGTTAGAAACTATGAGAACAAGATGCTGGAATAAATTGACCTGATCCAGCAGGCTCTTCTCATGTTCTTATACACACTAAAAGGTTATTTAATTCCTCTTCACTTTCTGCCATCAAGGTTGTGTCATCAGCATATCTGAGGTTGTTGACATTTCTTCCAGCAATCTTAATTCCGGTTTGGGATTCATCCAGTCCAGCCTTTCGCATGATGAATTCTGCATATAAGTTACCGTAAATAAGCAGGGAGACAATATACGGCCTTGTCGTGATCCTTTCCCAATTTTGAACCAATCAGTTGTTCCATATCCAGTTCTCACTGTAGCTTCTTGTCCCACATAAGAGATTTCTCAGAACTTTTGTAATATGGCCCCCCCAAAATGGATCTTCTCAATTATGGATCTTCTCAATTTTGTACCCCCTCGGTTCAGTGCACCCTGCGCACAGGAACCACTCACGCTGCCCTAAATCTGGCACTGACGTACTCCACTTTGAACTCCTTAGGGTGTGGTATAAATGCAATAAATAAATAAATAATAAAAGCGACTTGGGGTACAGTGGAAAATGCCCTTGGCACAAACAAGAACAAGCCAAGGGTAAGAGGTAAAATGAAAAGCGATGTTTCTGAATACCAGTTGCTGGCAACCACAGGGGGGGGGAGGCGAGTTCTCTTGGGATCAGATCCTGCTTTGTGGGTTTCCAACAAGAGGCATATATCTGGTCCGCCCCTGTGAAAAAGAGGCTGCCTGGTCTGACCCGCTTATGGACTACAACTCCCATCAGCCCCTGCCAGCGCGGCCGCACGACGCTGAGGGTGATGGGAGATGTAGTCCAAAAATACCTGAAGGGCGCCCGGTTGGAGAAGGCTCCCTCAGACGCTTCCTTCCTGTCCCCACACCGCCTGCCCCTCAGAGGCCGGCTGTTTCAGACTAGCTCCCTACCCCCCCCCGCCCTCCATGGAGGAGCCCTGCCCCGCGCAACGACGCGCGGCCCCTTTAAGAAGCCATGTAAACAAAGTCCGATTCCACCCCGCACATTCCCCAGCCCCATCCGTCCCCGCGCGCGCGCGCGCGCAACAGTTCCCCCCCCGCTCCTGCGCGGTGACGTCACTGCGGCGCGACCGGCGGCTCCCTCCTCTACGCCGCCGCAGAGCAGCCGAGCCATTCCGAAAGCCCGCGCGGCGGCCGCAGCGGCGGCGGCGTCCCTGGTTCGTTCGCAGCCCTTAGAGGCCCCGCTTTACGCCGAGTGCGTGAGGAGGGCCGGCGCCAGTGCGCAGGCGCGGCAGCCCTGGCTGGGTCGCCTGCGGTGGGAGGGGGCGAGAAGCGGCGGCGGCGGCGGCGGCGGCGAGAGCGGCGGCGGGAGCGGAACATGAATGGAGCAAAATGGCGGATCATGTGCAGGTGAGGGGATGCGCGAGGGAGCGGGGAACCCGCTTCGCCTGGCCCTGAGCGGGGCTCGGGGGACAGGCCGCGCCGCCGGGCTAGAGACCTGAGGGGCTCTCGGGGCCTAGCCTGGCAGGGGCCACCCGGGGGCCGGGCCTAGCCGGCCGGGGGCCATGAGAAAATGCGCGCGGGGGCCGAGCTCGGCGGGCGCTTCCTGGGCCTGCGCCGGAATGGAGGAGGAGGAGGAGGGGCGCCCGGGAGAAGTTCGAGGCCGGCCCTTCAGGACCCGCTTCTGCCCGGCCGGTGGGAGGGTGGCCCCGGGGCCGGCTGCGGTTCGAGGCGCGTGGCTCCCCCGGTCACGGCCAGAACCCTGGGCCCGTGTAGCTCAGGACCGCCTGCACTGGCTGGCAGGCAGCGGCTCTCCAGGGTTTCCAGGAGGGCTCCCCACTTGGAGATGCCGGCGGGGGCTGAGCCTGGGAGCTTCCCGCATGCAAGGAGCGCCATGGCCCGTGGCCAGGCGGAGGAAGAGGCGCGGGCGGGAGAAGCGGGGTCGGATCCGGTCATGGGTTACTTCAGCGGGGTTTGATGCTGAGGAGTCGGAAGGGGTTCCGGCCCTCTCTGATCCAGCTTTCTGGGTTTGGGAAGGGGGACAAAAGATAGAGCACAGCAGAGTTAGGGAGCCCAAAACCCCAACAACTAGCCTCGGCCCACTTCTTAAGTCACTTGCCTCGGCTGTACTGTACTCGCTTCCACGGGAGGGATAGCAAAAACAACCTTCTGCCCTCTCTCTAGTCCCAGGTAGCGCAGCGTTATGCCGGGATTTTTATTCCTCTCAGTTGCTCTTTTGCAAACTCTGCTTTGGTCAGTCCAGCCTCCTTGGTGGCCTTTTTTGCCAGGACTGTGCTGTGGTTTAGAAAGAATGGAGAACTTGCAGGAGTTGTGCGGAGGGGGATGTGGGCCTTGGGCTCCTCCAGGGCAGTGGCTCTGGGCATAACATCCCCCAGCCTGCTCCTTCTGGATTTGGTTACCTCCAAGTGCCACAAGGGTGAGCTGTTCATTTGCTGGTAACTTAGCTGTGCAAGTTCTTGGAGATGAAATGCTTTGGAGTCACTTCACACATTGCAAAGAAAAATGGCTCCCTGCTCCTCCACCACCCATCATAGGTTGACATGTCTTTTCTGAAAGGCATTTGTGTAACTCCTTATAATTATACCCCCAGGAACAGCAGCAGACTGAGCCTCCTCTGGGGAGGTAGGTGTGTACCATCTCCCCTCAGATTTACAAGTGGCTGTTGTTGACACCAAGCGGGAATGCGAGGGCCTGTCTGTTGGAATGCATGAAGTGCCCCAAGTGTTTCCCAGATATTTTTCTTTTTCTTTTTTTAATTTTCCTTAGTTTTGCCATTAATATGAATTAGTAATGGTCTGATAAAATGTGAATTTCGGCTGTAGATCATTCTTTCTAGCAGAATAGTTAAGCTATAGAACTCACTCCCACAGGAGACGATGATGGCCACCAACCTGGATGGCTTTAAAAGAAGATAAGGTGAGACAGCTATTGATGGCCACTGGCTATGAGGTCTATACTGTGCCTTCACAGTTGGCGCAGCAATTCTTCAGAATACACTACAAGAGGCAAGAGTGCTCCCTATGCTTGGGTCCTGCTTGCAGGCTTTCCTTTGGAGCATCTGATTGTCCACTGTGAGAACGGGACACAATGGACAATTGGCCTGATCCAGCAGGCTCTTTATATGTTCTTACGTTAATCTTTGGATATATTCACTAGTCATTTGTTTTAATACCCCATATGCGCAAATGTAAAATAAGTTTCTCAAGTTTCATCGTGGCAAAACATCTGGTTTTCTGTTAAGTTTGTTCAGGCTGCCTTTATACCAGGTGAGCTTTCTTGTCCATTGAGCCCAGGATTGTCTACTCTAGCTTGCTGCTGCTCTCTAGTCTTCAGTGAATGCCTTTTCCACCGCCTGATTCCCTAACTAGAGATTGAACTTTGCTCTACTACCAAAAGTTTCAAGTTACCATCAACTGGGATGATAATTTAAATTGATTCCAATGAATGCATTTATTTATTGCATATATATCATACCTTTTCTCAAAGGAGCTCAAGGTGATGTACATGTTTCTCCCCTTCCTCATTTAATTCCCACAACATCCCAGTAAGGTAGGTTAGACTGAGTGGCAGCGACTGGCTCAAGGTCACCTACTGAGCTTTGTGTCCAAGTAGAGATTTGAATCCTGTTCTTCTAGGTTCTAGTCCAGCCCTCTAACCACTATACCACACTGGCACGAGTAGAATAATAGAATTTCAGAATGGGAAGGGACCACAAGAGTAATCTAGTCCAACCCTCTGCAATGCAGGGATCTTTTGCCCAATGTGGGGCTTGAACCCACAACCCTAAAATTAATTCACTAGAGAATTCCCTTCTCTAGTGAAGTCTGGTGTATACCAAATGTGAAAAAGCCCACTGTTTCACTGAGAAACTGCAGGTTCTGGTTGGCTTCCAAGCAGCTTGGATTTAACACATCTTGATCAATTCAGAACTTTATTGCTTGGATCATATTGACTATATGTGGTGGTCTTGTGAATAAATGAAGATGGCTTATCAGCTTTAAAAAGAAAAAATACTAGCCCTCCTTGCATAAAGATATTCTTGGTCATTTGTCCTGAAAGAAGAGCCAGCTCTTACTATTTACCAAAGCTTCCATATTCATCGAAAAGTTTTGTGGGCTACATGTGACCTGGCAAGCAGTTATTAACAGGTCTAGTGTATGATCCCCACACCAATGCTTGGGTGAATATATTTCATTGCAGGGTGTATGGGAGTCCAAATGCAGAGAGGTAATCTGGATTTTCTGATAGATCTCTGGATTGTTTGCAGCAAACTGGCACGGAGTTCTGTCTCCTAGTTTAAGAGTAGCAACAACAAAATTACCCTCCTCCCAAAACACACAAACAAAACTAACCTAATTTGTGCTTCTAAAAAGGAGAAAGCTTGGGGTAACTAGGAGTCCTTTTAGTGGAAGAACTGTGAGCTCTAGAATTCAAAGCACATTCCTGGGTTCAGGAGTTCTTCAGTGTATGGTTTTTGCACCAGCTTTGATTGATAGATCTTGGGGTTCTAGTAAAAATTGTAAGTAAATCCAGCAAGCAATAAGCCTGTCTGCATCTCCTAAGGGCATCCTTCAATCAGATAATAGGAAGTTCCATAGAGGAAGTTCAATAGAGAGAGATCTGTGTTTGCCAGGTGTTACCTGTCAGTTTAATATTGAAAAAGGAGTAATGAACAAATAATGTATGTGTACATGAGAATGGAAGTTACCTAGCAGGTAAGAGCCTGCTGGATCATTCCAGTGTTACATCCAGTCCAGCATCCTGTTCTCACAGTGGCCAACCAGATGCCTATGGGAAACCAGGAAGCATGACCTGAACATGACCATTTTTCTTTCACTCCTGCGGTTTCCAGCAACTGGTATTCGGAAGCATTTCTGCCCTCCTGACTAATAGCCATTGATAGCCCTCTCCTCCACGAATGTGTAACCTTTCATCACATTCTAAAACCCAAGAAGGTATCTGTAAAAAATAAATAAAGCCCCCCCCCTTTGTTTTGTTTGGGCAGCCCTTCAAAAATACTGCCACAGGTGCAGAGATTTGCAGTTTTCTTCCTGCAGATAGGTTAGCCATTTTCTCTTGTTTTTTAGTCTATAGGCCCTTGTTGCTTTCAGTCCATTGCTGTCTGAATGTAGCACACGGTAGATGCCTCTGAACTCAGCTGCATATCAGGAGCAGTAGCTGCTTGAACCACCTGACTGTTTCTCTCCGCCGTCCTGCTGTTTGTCCTCCGTTCTGGGATTTAATGGTGAAACTGGTTGGGTGGTTTTGGAAATTGTTCTAGGAGAGATTTCTTTACTGTCACAGCAGGATGTTGTTGGCTGGTGTGGATTGCATTTGAATAGAACTTTTCTGGAAGCAGGCCTTGTTCGGTATCACATTTGGGCTTTGAAATAATTCGTCGTAGGTAACATTGGATAGTTAGTTACCTTGGAGGGTTTTTGCCTCACTCTGTAGCACAGGGGTCCCCAAACTAAGGCCTGGGGGCCAGATGCGGCCCAATCGCTTTCTCAATGCGGCCCGCGGACGGTCTGGGAATCAGCGTGTTTTTACATGAGTAGAATGTGTGCTTTTATTTAAAATGCATCTCAGATGGGTTATTTGTGGGGCATAGGAATTCATATATTTTTTCAAAATATAGTCCTGCCCCCCACAAGGTCTGAGGGACAGTGGACTGGCCCCCTGCTGAAAAAGTTTGCTGACCCCTGCTGTAGTATATGGCATGTTGTCTAGAGTTGTTGTTTTGCACTTGTCTGACAGCCCTGTACTTGCTCTTAGTTTGTGGTACACTGCTGTCATCTGGATTCGGTAGATAGCCAGATCAGAGTGGAGGTGGTGAATGGCATGAGATTGGACAAGATGGCACTTGGGCTCTTTTAGTTCTGATCTTATGTAAATGTTCACTTCCCCTTGTAAGTCATCGAGGCAAGCACAGTCCAATAGAGATTATGGCCTGCTGGGGTCTTGATCAGTCTTCTTGTTTTGCAATCCTTGGGAATTGGAAAAAGGTGGTCTGTTTAGGCCATGAAGCTCCACAACTTAGAATCATAGAATTGAAGAGTTGGAAGGGATCCTGAGGGTCATCTAGTCCAGCCCCCTGCAGTGCGGGAATAATTTGTGCAGTTTTATGCAAGACTTCCTCAGCCTAGTTTCGTCTCTCTGTATGTTTCAGACTGCAACTCCTTTCAGCCCCAACCAACTTGGCCATATGATGCTAAGGCTGAGGGGAGTTGACTCTAAAACATCTGGAGGGCACTGGGTTGGGGATGGTTGGTTTGGATACAGTAGCAGATCAGTGCTTATTCTCTAGCCCTGTAATGGCTTGAAAAACAAGGCTGCCACTGTCAGTTGAGGGAGAAAGTTGGTGTGTTTTTGCTCGCTGCTCATGACTTTTGCTTTGGACTTGAAGGGCTGTTATTGTGCGTATCCATTGCAGAAGATGCTCAGAGTGGCTTGATGCTGCCATTCTGGGAAATTATGGTGAAGCCATCATCTGCTCCAGTCCCATTTGAAAGTTTTTCCAAAGAGCAGGTTCTGCGATAGTCAAAAAAGTACAGTGGTGCCCCGCTAGACGAATGCCTCGCTAGACGAAAAACTCGCTAGACGAAGGCATTCGTCTAGCGGAAGGCTGCCCCGCAAGACGAATTTGTCTATGGGGCTGCCTCGCAAGCGGTTTGCATTGCCGCTTCGCTAGACGAAAATATTCGCAGAACGAATTATTTCCGTCTAGCGGGGCACCACTGTACTGCAAAGTTGGTCTTTCCCTCACCCTATTCCTGCCCCACTTGTACTACTTTTGAGTTTTCTTCTCTTCAGTATTGCTGCCTGTTGAATGTGTGTCTGTCTGTGTTGCTGTTGTGGGACTGCTTGTGATGTCAGCACCATAAAACAACTGACTTGGTGTATATTTCTTTCATTCAGTCATTTGGGAAGAGAATCTACATAACACAAAGTAGCACTTTTTCAGTCCTTTCTGTAGCATTCCCCCTGCCCCCAGAGTATAAAGTGACTTTAATAATAATAATAATAATAATAATAATAATAAACAACTCCATTAAAGCAAAAGGTGCCTAGATAATCAGTTGCGGCAACTGTAACCGAGGTTTAAGGTGCCATTCGGTGATTAGGTTATACATCTGAGTTTCTAACGCTCCTTGTTGATAACTGACTTGTACTATGGCAGTACTGACATCTGTTACACTCTTCACTACACTGCCTGACATTTTATGAGTACCAATGCCCACTTAACTGTTCAGCATGCTACCAGTACCTGCCATCTTTTTAAACCGGTCACCTGACCAATATAGTGTTTCCCATTTGGTTCTGACTTCAACTTCTGGAGTGGCTTTAGACTCCACCCTGGCCTCAGTTAAGGTTACTAAGGGACTTTTGGGAACCCTTTGGTCCTCGGGAATTGGCCATCAAAAGTTTTGCTGTCAGCACTCCCATCACTAGCAGACGGGCTTTTCCTGATGTTTCACGTCTCCCAAGAAGTGCAGTCCTCTCTCCAGGCCACTTCCTGACATCCAGTTGCTGCAAGACACCTGAGGCATTTAAGCATCAGCTTTGACTTCACATATGCCCCTGTTCCACTAGCATTTTACATTTTGGTGGCAAACTCCACCGTTCCATTCATACTTGGTGTGTGAGCCCCGTGGGTTGTTGGTTGCCACCAGGCTTCCAAATTAAGCAGGGCGCATTTCAAACTTAAAGATTCTCCCTTTGCAAGCACCTCAAAAAGTCTGCGTGCCATTTTCTGCGCCTGGCTGATACTCGAGGATTACCGAAATGTATATATTTTGAAGCCTCGAAATATATGTTAAGGATAGACAGTATGCTGAGGACTTTAACAATAAAGAGTAGAGTGTTTTGAAAATTGAAGCATGGTACCAATATTTTTATTGTAAACACCAAATTAAACATGTATTAACAATTTCTCTTTAAAATGTGATATTAACAGTGTTTCACTTTTGTGAATTGTGTATTAGTTCATGCTTATCAAAATAATAAACAGAAAGTGTTGCCGACCCCTTCCCCCAAATGGTGACTAGACATTCTGTTTTGGCACCCACAACCCAGGTTCCAGGAGCCATTTGGCTCTTAGCTTTTCTATCCCAGTTTCTAACACTGGTTGCTGTACAGTACTGGGTATGCAGTAGAGCAGGGGTCAGCAAACCTTTTCAGCAGGGGGCTGGTCCACTGTCCCTCAGACCTTGTGGGGGGCCAGACTATATTGGGGGGGGGGAATGAACCAATTCCTATGCCCCACAAATAACCCAGAGATGCATTTTAAATAAAAGCTCACACTCTACTCATGTAAAAACACCATGCAGGCACCACAAATAAGCCAGAGATGCATTTTAAATAAAAGGACACATTCTACTCATGTAAAAACACGCTGATTCCCGGACCGTCCGCAGGCCACATTTATTTATTTATTTATTTTTTAAATAAATTTTTATTATTATTTTTCAAATATACAACAAATTAATTCAGCATCTAATACAAATTATATCCCATAACTCCGCCGAGTTTGACTTCCCTCCCCCACGTCAGTCGGTTTTGTAGTCCAATCTTATCGCACAGTTTTTTATTCCTCCATATTAGTCTATGTCAAAGGTTTATTCCAATCCTACCAGTGTCTTCAAACTTCCTCTATTCAATCTTAAGTACTCCACAAATTTACTCCAATCTTTTTGAAACCTCGAGTCATCCTGGTTTCTGACCCTGCCAGTCAGTTTTGCAAGTTCAGCGTATTCCGCCATCTTCGTCTGCCACTCATCAATCGTTGGTAATTCCTGTAATTTCCATTTTTGGGCAAGCAATATTCCGCAGGCCACATTTAGAAGGCGATTGGGCCGCATCTGGCCCCCAGGCCTTAGTTTGGGGACCCTTGCAGTAGAGTTTGTCTCACTTCCCATGGCACCATCAGTTAAACCCTCCATCTTCTCCTTTTAAAAGAGGCGATCAAAGCCCTGCTTTGAAAGGCTGCCGTGGGATCTACCAGCTTCATGGGTTCCGTTCAAAGTATTTCGCCGTTGCCAGAAAGACGGAGACTTCTTGCCCATATTAGACAAAAAGAATAGGGTTTTTTTATAAAAAAAATCTATATTTAACTTCATGAAGTAATCAAAATACTTTACAACAAAACAAAGAGTCATGTGGTGAGTTTCTGTTATAAATCCATAGTGCATGGTTGGACATGACATTGGGACATGAAGAGATTCAATCCAAAGTCAGACTAGAAAATAAGATCATTGTTCTCACAGGAACAGAGAGAGCCAGTAATAGTGGATATTGGTATGTTGTCAGTACCAAATAAAAAATTGATGGGAACCTACCAGACCTGAGATTGTTTCTTAATAGACATCAGAAACATGCACCATGGGGTGGTGTAATCCATTGGCTTGGTGCCTTGAGAAGCATGCGCCCAAATGGGTCAACTTTTCTGAAATTACAATATGTATAGGGCCTTCAGAAACCAAAGGCGAGTGGGAGGTGACATTATAGAAGTTCATAAAATGGCTCGGCTCTGCCTCCACAGTTGGAGAAAGCAATGCTTCTGAATACCAGTTGCTGGAAACCATAGGAGTGGAGATGGCTCTGGTGCTCCAATTCTGCTTGCAGGTTTCCCACAGGCATCTAGTTAGCCACTGTGTGAACAGGTCAAGATGCTGGACTAGATTGGCCCCCTTTAGCCTGATCCAGCAGACTTTTGTAGTGTTATTATGTAAGAGGAGGTGCAGTAATTGCTAGATCTTGTTTTGAGATTTACACCTTGGAAAAAACTCCAGCTAGTGCTTCTTCAGTGCTCTCCTGCTCGCTGTCTCATGCTTCCATCCTTATCTAGTGTGCACAGGGCTCCTTCACTGCATTGCTGCTATGCTCAATACTACTTTATCTAGGTTTGATATTGTCCAGCCATAGTAAGGAATAATCCCCACCCTTGGGTTGGCCAAACACATGCCTTCATTGGCTGGCAGCTGGGAAGTGAGCATTTGGCAGGTCTGAACAGGATGGTGTACAGTCTTCTGTAGCTGGAGGGGCAGACACAGAATGGGGCACCAAGGGGGTTGAAATGTTCTGCACTCTTGTCATTTGAAAAGGAAAACAGTCATCCCTAAGAATCTCCAAATAACACCTTAGAGTGTGTTTGAATGAATCAGGTTTTTTTAAGTGGCCACATACTGAGTTTTTCTGTGGCTCTCAACCTTGCAGTCTGTTCTGTATGGTTTCATTGCGTTTTTTATAGTGTGATCTGGCCATGTAGCGTTAAGTAGTTTATTTTATGACTTTTTGTGTAGATGTACATAAGATGGACACGGGTGGCGCTGTGGGTTAAATCACAGAGCCTAGGGCTTGCTGATCAGAAGGTCGGCGGTTCTAATCCCCGCGACGGGGCGATCTCCCATTGCTCGGTCCCAGCTCCTGCCCACCTAGCAGTTCGAAAGCACATCAAAGTGCAAGTAGATAAATAGGTACCGCTCCGGCAGGAAGGTAAACGGCGTTTCCGTGTGCTGCTCTGGTTCGCCAGAAGCGGCTTTGTCATGCTGGCCACATGACCCAGAAGCTGTACGCCGGCTCCCTCGGCCAGTAATGTGAGATGAGCGCTGCAACCCCAGAGTCGGAAACAACTGGACCTAATGGTCAGGGGTCCCTTTACCTTTACCTTACGTAAGCCACATTGTGATGGTTTTACTGAAAAGGCAGTCTAAGAATTCCTCACTAATACAATGGTACCTTGGGTTACAGACGCTTCAGGTTACAGACTCCGCTAACCCAGAAATAGTACCTCGGGTTAAGAAATTTGCTTCAGGATGAGAACAGAAATCGTGTGACGGCAGTGGGACGCCCCATTAGCTAAAGTGGTACCTCAGGTTAAGAACAGTTTCAGGTTAAGAACAGACCTCCAGAATGAATTAAGTTCGTAACCAGAGGTACCACTGTAATAAAAAATAGAGTTCCATATCCGCTTCCCTCATTCTTCAAATAATGAATGCAAGAAGATGGAGAGGGTTTTTGCAACTAAGAGATTTATTCAACTTAGGAAATACAGGAAGACTCCAAGAAGCTGGGCTGCGTTAGCACAACCTGCGCTTTACCTACACTGCTGTCTAGTCTTCCAAGCTTGAAGTTGCACCTTCCAGACAGGAAGGTGAAAGAGCAGAGCTGTTATTTGTTGCTACTCACTCTGTTGTCTGCTGGCTTCCTAGACCAGGATGAGGTTGCATCGCTCTCTGTCCTTTTTGCCTCCAGCTCAGTCCACGCTGGCGGTTTCAGGTACCAGTTATTCCATCCCCTTATAAGAGCATACGAAGAGTCCTGCCAAATAACTCCCATCTAGTCCAGCCTCCTGTTCTCACAGTGTCCAACCACATGCCCCAATGGGAAATTTGCAAGCAGGACCTGGCCACAAGAGCACCCTCTTGCTGTTGCGGTTTCCAGCAGCTGGTGTGCAGAAGTATAGTTGCCCCCAACTGTTGTTCTGGATCACAGGCCCCAAGGAGTGGTTTGATGCAGGGACACCAAAGAAGGATGTCAAAAACACCAGGATGGCCAGTTCTAGTTCTTTGTAAACTTACAACACAATGTGCAAAGCCTCACAGTGAGAGTTCGTCATGACTTGTTTGCACCCAAGCAAACATGTATACATCTTTTATTCACAAAGCAGCTTACATCAATTTACCCAGAACCTCCAATCACACCTGGTCCGTGAGGCCATAGGTGGCTGCTATCCAGTGCTTCTCCCCTTCTGGGCCTAGAGCCCAGCATCCCAAGTCCTACAGATAAGTACAGCATCAAAGTAAGCCAATTAGCATATATCAAAGCAAATGAATATAAACATATATGAGCTCATTCTTGCAACAACTACCAATTAGTTTGGGGTTATCTTGACTACCAAGATGGCGCTTGCAGGCCTTCTGGAACATTTCGCCTTTGGTTCAGCATAGCTGCGGAGGCAAAACGTAGCCACTATGACCAGCTCTCTTCTCCAATATGAGTCTCTGCCCATTCCTTGTTCCTACACCCCAATTTGATCCTTCTCATGCTCTCCATCTCTTCTTCTGGCCTTTAGAAAAGAGGAGAGCCTGCTAGATCTGCCCAATGGCTCATCTTGTCCAGGATCCTGTTCTCACAGTGGCTGGCCAGACACCCGTGGGAAGCCACAAGCAGGATTCTCACACAAGAGCACTCTCCCCTCCTGTGGTTGCCGGCAGCTGGTATTCAGAAGCGTTGCTGCCTCCAACTGTTGAACATCTGGAGGCAGCAATGCTTCTGAATACCAGTGGCATGCCATCTGAAGCCATTTACTAACTTATTAATTGGCTAGTAGCAGTATCTGCATAGTCCCTCTCCCACTGTTTTCCTTCCATGTCTTGCTCTGCCTCTAGACCTGGCTTCTAGCTGACTATCTCAGCTCACATCTGGTGGAATACCAGAGTTCACTTTGCTGCCTGTGTGGAGATTCCACATACAAACGCACATGCAGTCTTGAAGGCTTCTCCAGCCTTCCTTCCCAGTATGAAGCATTGACCTTTTTCTGTGCTGCTAATTCCTCAAAATCCTCCTGAGCACGGCCACTTGTCTCAAGATGTGACAGACCTGCTGAGTCTGCCACGTTTTGGGATGTCAGTGCAAAATAAATAGTGGGCAAGGCACAGGGGAGTCTTCTAGCCCTGCTTGTTGCTGCCTTGGAACAAAAACTGGTTGACATCTGCATAAAACCCCAGACAATACAAGGCACTTGGTGTTTCATCCCCTGGCTTTCAGAACCAGCATTTCAGAAATAAATGTATGCTGTGCAGCTTCGAGAATTGAGCGCTTTTTGAAAAAATGTCTAGACTTTTAAAGTGTCAGGCTCCTGGGAATTAACTTTGAGGATTGCTGTTACAAATGAAATGTAAGCACATAATGAGGATGGATGTTAGAGAGTGAAATAGACCCAAATGCTGGTGCATATATAGAAACAACATACGCCCTTTTTCTCTAGCAGACAACCCTGTATAATGTACCAATCATTCTTGGCACTCTTGATGTTTAATGTACAGAACCAGCGTTTGTTGGAAATTCTCATATGTTGATATATCAACTGATGTTATAATTCCTCCGTCATAGTAAATCTTGGTAGTTTTGAAGTACTTTTTCATTCCAGGCTGGTGATCTTCAGATATCTTAGATCAGTGGTGTCCAAACGTTTTTAGGATTGAAGTTGTTGAGGTTTTTTAGGATTTTACCCCAGGAAATAAACTGTCGCAGGGGCCAGATTAAACCGGCGGCGGGCTGGATTAGGCCCCCGAAGCGGACTTTGGACATGCCTGTGTTAGATGATTTATTTCCTCATGGGCAGGAAGTTTATAAATAGTTTTGTGCAACATAATGTGAATAAGATTTTGGGAAGTATACATAACAGGTTTTCACTAAGGAAACTGTGTCCCACAGCACACATGGAGAAGAGAACCACGTTGATTCCATTGCCAAAAAATTCCTTAAAGGTAGAGAACTTTTCTCTTTTATACACTCTGTTGTTTTCTCCCATCTATTCTTTTAAACCTGTTTGGGGGACAGATCTTAGAAGAGTAGTGGATAATAGTGCAGCGAAACCATGCCTCGTTCCCCCATTTAAATCTGCCTCTGCAAATATCCAAGAAAAATCTTTTAAAAATAGACCATCAGTGGTTCTTTACATATAACTGGAGTCAGTTCACCTGTGTGTTGGAGAAGATGTAACGAAAGAAGACCCTGTTCTTACAGATGTGTGCACAACTTTTGGGTAGAGGTCATGAAAGACATTTCTGAAATAATAGGTGTACTGCCTTTAGACCTCAAACTGTGTCTTCTATCAATTTCTGAGAAATCAAATATGGACTTAATACATAAAGCACTTTTTTTTTTGTTCATAACTGCTTGTTTGACCATATTGCAGGGCTGGAAGGACTCCCGTTTTTCTTTAATCATTTGATTCAACAAAGTAATGTTTATTCTCATTTCTGAGTAATGAAGTTATAAATTGAGGGTATCTTGGAGTTCAACTAAGCCTATGGATTTTGCCTCCGTTTGGTGGCCATTTGTTACTTATATGATAGGCCAATCATGGCGCGGTGGCAAGTCCTGATGAAATGTTGCTTTGCTTGGTATTCATAAGATTTGTCTTGTACTCTCTGTATGAGGTTGGCTTTTGGTGCAACATCTAAATCAATGTGTGCTTAAGAATGTGCCTTAATTTATGAGGTAATGGCTGTGAACCCTGGATCTGTGGGGAGGTTGGTACTTTCCTCCCTTTTATTTAAGTTCATATTTTCTACTGGATTGTTGCTTCACTGTCATGATAAAGTCTTGAAAAATTAAATGGTAAATGGCTATCTAAAAATGGTCAAATGCAGTGATTTAGTAGAATGAGAACTGTGAAGCCTCAGTAGTTAGAAACGATTCTCCCATTTTTTAAATAACTTGCACAAATTAAATACAGTATTTGGCTTATTCAGGTTCAGATTGTGTGCCCAGGCCTACAAGCATGGTTGGCAGCACTACCAAAAGGAGCCCACTGAACTGGAGGCCTTGGAAGTCCTGATTCCAGGACGGAGCTGGTATTTAATGTGGTGGTGGTATTTAGAAGAGCCTCTGGACTATGGGTGCTTGGAAACAGTGTTCCTTCCAGGTTTCCCTTTGAATTGCTATTACTTCCAAAGGGCCAGAATAGGAGAATGAAAATCTGGGTTTTTGCTTCGTATAAGGTGGCAGCACAGTTCTTTTAGGAGTGTAGTTTTCACACCCAAGCAAAATGTCAGGGTTTCAAGATTTGTGTTCAGCTTCCCCATGGATGCATTTTTTCCTAGCAGTTGCCCTTAAAGGAAGTCTACCAAAAATATAAAATAAAATAATCAAGCTCTCCTCTTTGGTTTGTTGCAGAGTCTAGCCCAGCTAGAGAACCTGTGCAAGCAACTGTATGAGACAACCGACACCACAACACGGCTCCAGGCAGAGAAAGCCTTGGTTGAGTTTACCAACAGTCCGGACTGCTTGAACAAGTGCCAGCTTCTCCTTGAAAGAGGGAGTGTACGTAGGCAGAGAAACCCACCACCCTGCTTTCAAACCACCTAAAGTGTTCTCTGGGTATTTGCCTGTGCTCATGGCTTGGGTACAGAAAAGCACTGCAGAGGTCCTGCTGGTGTAGTCTCTCCTCTGCTCTGCTTACAGCCATGAACTTGAGAACTGATCACTATTGGGTCTCCTTCTGCTTTCTTTTGGAGTAATTTACACAGAACATCTTGGCCCTTTCTCAATGCTTTCTATTTAAAAATACTTCTAAAGCACTATAAAGGAAGTTGAGTGGAACTATTTCAGAATTAATGTGGTCCACTCTTGGATCTGCATGAATAATAGTTCATAAGATTCATTGCAAACCAGCATGAGAATTCAGACACCTCCGGCAGACTTCCACAGTTCCTAGCCTTGAACACCTCCTGTGATAAATCCTTGTGCTCTTCTTACACACTCTTTCCTCCAGTATACACTACAGTCTTTCCTGTGAATGCATTTGAGGATCAGGCCCTCCTGTCTGTCATGGACTGGCTGTGAATGCAGAGGAATGGTGGAAGCCACCAGCTGGGGTACACAGAAGGAAAGAGGGGGCTCAGAGACACAGGATTGGTGGTGGGACGAGATTGAATGGTCAGAGGGAGAAGAAGTAGCAGACTAGGAAGAGGAGGTGTCGGAAGCTGAAGAGGTAATGGTTTAGTGAACAGGAAGAAGCTGTGGCAGAGAGCAGTCCAGAATCGGGCAGAAGCGGAGGCTGGAGAGGAGGGAGACTAAGACACACAGATGAGGCAGAGGGAGTCTTCCGCCCTGGTCTCCTAGAACCAATAGAGCAGGGGTGGCCAACTCCCAAGAGACTACGATCTACTCACAGAGTTAAAAACTGGCAATGATCTACCCCCTTTGGGGGGGGGGGTTCAGGTCAAAGTTCCTGAGCTTTTTTTTTAGGAAGGAAAGCCCTGTTTTGGGGGGTTCAGATCAAGGTCAAAATTGTTGAGCCTTTTTTTAGGGAGGAGGAAAGCAGGGCTAAAATCATGAGCTTTTTTAGGGGGGCCAAAGTTATTGAGCTTTTTTGGGGGGAGCCAGAGATGTCCAGTGATATACCGGTAGATCACAATCTGCCTATTGGACGTGCCTGCCATAGAGGTATGAAGAGGGTGGAGCAAAGATGGATAAGGCAAAAAAGTCTCAAGTTGCTTGGGAAGGACCGGGGGTGGGGGAGAAAGATTTAGAGAGCTGTGGGAAGGTGGGGACCTGCAGTCCTCACTTCTGCCTCATTGGAGCAAAACCTAATGGGAAGAGTTGCTGTGTTCATTAGGCCTGAGCTGCTTTCATTTCTTTGAATATAGAGTTTACTTCACTGACATATTGTAAGTTATTGCTGAGCGGCTCCCAGTTCATGCCTTAACACTGCCTCACCAGTGTGAACATACTTACATCCTTCACCTTTGACAATCACTTGGAAAGCTTTGTACCTTTTTCCTACAATTTAACCATTTGCTTTCTGTTTGCCTTTTACAGTCGTCTTACTCCCAGTTATTGGCTGCTACATGCCTTACGAAACTGGTGTCACGCACAAACAACCCTTTGCCCTTGGAACAGCGAATAGATATACGTAAGTAGAAGAAGAGAGCCAGCATACGCAAGATCGAAATCAATTACATGAGGAGTTTACAAGATGCCCACGATATTAAAAGAGGACGCCAAAATCTTCAGTTGGGCAAACCAAAATATCACAAAAGTGCAGGAGGCTTTTGAGTTCTCCCGAGCTTTTCATCAAACAGTGTTACACAGGGGAGAAAAGTGAGGAGAAAAAAGGTACAAGCACAAGGCTGATGTTGTAACATTGAGATCAGCTTGTAGGCCCAGGTCCAAGATAGTGTTGACTAGCTGAATAAGTCTCTCCCTGGTGTTGCAGATACTAGGTTGCACACCTAGGATTCTGGGATAAAGAAACTGGCTGCTCCTCATCTCTGAGAAACTGACGTTGGGCGTGTAATCCAAACCAGTGATGATAAACTGTGGCCCTCCAAATGTTCTTGTACTACAGTTCCCATCGACTCCTTTGATCCCAAATGGTCAGGGATGGTGGGGTTTGTTGTAGTATAGCAGCATCTGGAAAGCCGCAGGTTCCCCCTCCCAAATCTTAAATGAAGCACGCAGGTTCCCGAGCAGAACATCTAATCTTCAATTTATCAGAGAGAGGGGTCAGCCAATGTTACGTCATCCCCAAATCTGAAGTGTGTAACCTGCTAAGTGTAGCACTTGGGGGGGGCTTATTCAGCCTTAATTTCCATCTTGGGGCTGAGAAAGCAAGCTGACATTGGTGTCTCAACATAAGCCTGATTTTTGCATCTTATTTTTCTTGTCCCCCCTTATCTCGTGATCTGTGTAGCATCTTACCTGATGAAGAGTTCTGGAGAATTGTTCATGGAGTTCAGTCGATTATGCTTGGCACAGTCCTAATAACAGTATTGCCAAACTGGATTTTGGAGTTTCTCTTACAGACCAATGCAGCTACCTTTCACTTTTTGAACTTTTGAGGGTGCTCCGTACCTTTCTTGAATGCTAGCCTTCAGTAATTGTAAAAACTATTCAGTCATTTAGTGGCAGAGTGCTTAATCACCATGCTGCTAGTATGTGACTTTTTTGGCAATGTTTTTTTTTAAAATTTAATTTTATAATGTATATTAAACAGAGAGAACAATTATAACAACAGATAAAAATTAAAAGATGAAAAACAAAGTTATAAAATAGGCACATAGAATGTGTACAGTAGCACATGGGTTAAATAACAAAGTAAGTAAAGACTATCAGCCTTCTCAGTATTATCAAGTATAGTTCCACATATGTTAGGCTTGTGACAGGCGTTGTCTTGAAAATGACAATTCCCCTGTATATGTCACAAAAGAATGCCAAATTATATAATAAGTGTCTGGAGGTTCTAGTCCTTATCGAAATCTCAAATTATGCATAATTTTCTCCTATTATAGCTATATTCCAGAGTGAGTGTTCACTGAAAAAAATTGGGCTGTTTTCCATTGAGTTGCAATCACCATTTGTGCTGCCAAGATAATATACAAGGCCAATTCTTTTAAATCTTCCATTCTTCAGGACACATTTTGTCAAAACTACAACTGCACATGGCATGTTTTTCCAGGGGAGTTATGGGCTGGCTTTGTCTTATTACATAATTATTTAAAACATATTTACCTTTCCTATCCTTAAGGAGCCCAGTGCAACCTACTAATGTAAACTGAAGCAATCGCTTCTCAAACTTTTTAAAATGGTTAACTATTTGTTGTTGTTGTTCAGTCGTTCAGTCGTGTCCGACTCTTCGTGACCCCATGGACCAGAGTACGCCAGGCACGCCTATCCACTGCCTCCCGCAGTTTGGCCAAACTCATGTTAGGTTAACTATTATTAAGTCCAATAAGCACTGTGGGTTAAACCACTGAGCCTAGGGCTTGCTGATCAGAAGGTTGGCGGTTCGAATCCCCACAACGGGGTGAGCTCCCATTGCTCGGTCCCAGCTCCTGCCCACCTAGCAGTTCGAAAGCACGTCAAAGTGCAAGTAGATAAATAGGTAAGTTTCTGTGCGCTGCTCTGGTTCACCAGAAGCGGCTTTGTCATGCTGGCCACATGACCCAGAAGCTGTATGCTGGCTCCCTCAGCCACTAAAGCGAGATGAGCGCCGCAACCCCAGAGTCAGACACAACTGGACCTAAGCCACCCATAAAGTGTTAAAGCAGCCTAGAAACACATCAGCCATTCAAAAATAAATTAACTGAAACAATTATGTACAGTACAATTGCATCTTACGTGGAGGCTCAATTCCTAGGGTTCCACAGATACTCAAAAATGGTATATACCCAAACCTTTGGAACCCTTACCCTCACAAGCACAAAGTGACCCAAATGGACCTGGCATAAAATAACTTTTAAACTCTCTTCCTTGCTTAGAGGGCAAGGCCTACTCCAGCAGGCTAAAGATGCTTGCACAAAATCTCATAGGAACTCTGGTGTCCCCACAAGATCTCGCAGGAGCATCCCAGAAGCAATGTGCCAAGTGGGCCTTACCCCACAAGCAAGGGGGAGAGCTTAAAATCTGTGCTTGGAAACCCCAAATGGACCCAGCACAAGGCAGCCTTCAACTACGTGAGGTTAGAATCACACAAGTTAAATGTGCACAAGTACAGTCATATCTTGGTTTTCGAACAGCTTAGTTCTCGAACGTTTTGGCTTCCGAACGCCACAAACCAGAAGTGACTTCCAGTTTGCGAACTATTTTTGGAAGCTGAACGTCCGACGGGACTTCCGATTGGCTGCAGGAGCTTCCTGAAGCCAATCAGAAGCTGTGCTTTGGTTTCTAAACGTTTTGGAAGCCGAGCGGACTTCTGGAACGGATTCCGTTCGACTTCCAAGGTACAACTGTGCTTCAAAAAGGAACCAACCCTTTATAGCCCAAAAGCTTTCCTGAAAAGGAAGATTATGTTCATCCCATGGAAGGCCACTAGAGGGGGCAAGATGCGTGTCCCTTGTGTAGGAATTTGCAGAGCCACTCGCAGAGAAGCAACCAAGGAGAAGCCCCACTCTCCTTGGTCCCAACTAAACATATCTCTGGGGCAGTTGATACTCACAGCAGGGCCTCTGACACTCGTCAGCAGGTGGGCAGGTCCACACAGGAAAAGGTGATTCTGGTCCCAAATCATAAAAGGCTTTCAAAGTCGTAGCCAACGCTTTGAATTAGGCCCAGAAGCAACTTGGGAATCCAGCTTGGCTGTGTCAGTAAGGGGGTGGCACACTTTGTCTAGGCAGCCCCTCTTCAGCATCCTGGCCACAGCATTGTCGAGCAATTGTAGCCTCTGAGCACTTTTCAAAGGCAACCGTATGTAGGGAACTCTTTGTAGTAATCTAAACATAAATGGGTGGTATTCAACTAAGTTTTACTCAAGTGTTTTACTCAACTAAGTTTTACTCAATCCACTGAAATTAATGAACATGATTAAGGGAGGTCCATGAATGTCGGTGGGTCGGAGGTTAGTTGACTACTAACCAATGTATTTATGTGTCACCCTGAGAAACTTGCTCTGAGGTTACTGTAGGTAGATAGAGTAACTTCTGGCTAATGACAGAGAAGTGGACGTTTGACCTCAGAAGGGTTCTGATCTTTCCAGAGTCACATGTTTTCTCCCCCCCATACCATATGGTGTGGGGTCCTCAACATATAGCAAGTAGCATGTGCCTGCCTGTGTAGAAATTACAATAAATGTTCCACTTCTGAGTTTGATACCGTGGTACCTCTAGTTACGTACTTAATTTGTTCTGGAGGTCCGTTCTTAACCTGAAACTGTTCTTAACCTGAAGCACCACTTTAGCTAATGGGACCTCCCGCTTCCGCTGTGCCGCCAGAGCACGATTTCTGTTCTCATCCTGAAGCAAAGTTCTTAACCTGAAGTGTTATTTCTGGGTTAGCGGAGTCTGTAACCTGAAGCGTATGTAACCCGAGGTACCACTGTGTTATGTAATTGCCAGGGACACCCTACAGGCACAACTATAGAAGCATTGAATTGCGGAGTGGGGATGGACATCAAGGGCCATCTAGTCCAAGCCCCTGTGGTGGCTTTTCTGTGTTGCTGCTGCAGGGGAGGGAAGTTGTTTCAAAAGGTCAGCTTCAGGAGATGCTTTATTTATCATTTTTCAGCTCCTATCTTTGCTATTCTTCTTCATCTGGATGTTTCCGTGTCTTCCAGGGAACTACGTGCTCAACTACCTTGCCACCAGACCCAAGCTGGCAACTTTTGTTACGCAGGCACTAATTCAGCTCTACGCCAGGATCACAAAGCTGGGCTGGTTTGACTGTCAGAAAGATGAATATGTTTTCAGAAACGTCATCACTGATGTCACAAGGTTTTTACAGGTTGGCCGTTTCCTCCACCCCACCCGCCCCACTTGGCGCATGTAGTGCTTTCACCAAGAGGCTTCTTCTCGGGATGCCATCAGACAGTTGCCACCAACCTAATGCTGTCTAGCTGTTTTGGACTGTTAACTCCCAGCCAGCAAGGCCATTTGGCGCTGGGGCTGATGGGAAACCCTTCAAGGTGGTTTGCAACAATAAATTAAAATAATGAATAATAGAGAGTACCCAAAATATTAAAACCAAAAGCCATCAATGCACAGTACAGAATCACTTCTGCCCAAGGGATCTTAATTGTCTCTGTGTGTGCAGTAACATTTGTCCTCTTGCTGCTTGACCTCCCTTGTCATTCAATCTGACACTGCCTGTTCCTTCTCCAGGACAGTGTAGAACACTGCATCATAGGAGTGACAATCCTGTCTCAGCTAACAAATGAAATTAATCAAGTAAGTGCCTCAGCCTTCGCCGGTAAACTCAGTGTCAACTCTTCTCCTTTGGATTGCTGCTGTATGTTGTGCACCGATTTCATGTCCTTTGGTGGTAAGAAATTGAGCACTCCCTCCAGAGATCAGTCTCTGCCATCCCAGGCTTCGCTTACACCTCTTCCCTATCCAGAGGGCACTGCTTTCTATGAAAAGCATTATCTGACGGTGACCCAGAGTTCTTTCTCAGCCAAAAGTACTCATTTCTTCAGTAAGAATGGCAAAGCCACTCTTTGCAGAATTGCAAATAATCACGCTCTTCCTCCAGCTTCTCCTTTCCAGGCATTTAGGTGGCTCAGCCTGCACCTCATGCAAAGGAGACAGTCAACCTCAGTCAGGAAACTTGGGCATTGCCTGAATGCTGCCAGGCTGTCACAGTTTTGTTCTGCAGAACTGTAAATCATTGAACAGACTTCTAAATTGTTAGCTGGGATTCCTGCATTGCAGGCTGTTAGACTAGATTGCCTTCAAACCCCCCTAGAGTTCTATGAAATTAGTGCTCTAGGTGGTTAGCATGCTTTATTTACTGGCAGAGGGCAGTATATGGGGTGTTCTGCTGTTTCGTGTTTTTCCTTTATTGGGATGCTTACGTTGACTCTGCACTCTTTAACCTGAGTTCTAATGATCTCTTTCTCTCTCTCCCTTTCTCTCTTTCCCTGCTCCCCACCCCACCCAGGCAGACACTACACACCCACTGACCAAGCACAGGAAAATAGCCTCTTCATTCCGAGATTCATCTTTGTTTGATATTTTCACTCTCTCGTGCAATTTACTAAAACAGGTGATGTGAAAATAACTTTTTTTGGGGGGGGGTATGGAACTTTGGACAGGGTTTTCTTCTAGCTGTGGGTTTAGGACCCTGAAATGGCTTCTGTGAAGAATGTTCTGTCAAGCAAACACCTGTGTGGCTTTAAATGAGCTGAGCTGTATTGACGAGAAATTTAGCTGCCCTGAAAAGGGAACTAAATAAAAGGTGAAACTAATATATGAGATAGACTCATGACATGCAAAGCGAGATATGTCAAGCCTTTATTTGTTACAATTGTGATGATTTTGGCGTACAGCTGATGAGAACCCCAAATTAACAATTTCAACTCTGGGGTTTTCATGAGCTGTGCACCATAATCATCACAATTACAACAAGCAAAGGCTTGACATATCTTGCTTTGCATGTCATGAGTCTGTCTCATATATTAAACTCCAGTAGCTAATGAAGACAATTACTTACATAAATGGACTTTTCCATGATATTCTAATTTTTTGAGTTTCACCTGTATATGTCCTGCCCGAGGGTAGAAGATTCAAGAGGTGCTGGCTGGGGTGTGAATAATAATAATAATAATTATTATTATTATTATTATTATTCGTCACTGAGGATTTTTCTCGCTCTCCTAAGGCAACAACCCCTTGCGATGTCATCTAGCGGGCTCAGGGGACAGCCCATGATATCATGTGCTGTGTTCACCACCCTCTGCAAAGACTTTCTTTCCGTGGCTGTCAAGCCAACGTACCACACTGTGATACAATATGAGAGGAGCAGTGTTGGGTTCAAATCCCCACTCGGCCATGAAGCTCACTGGGTGACTTTTGGCCAGTCACTCACTCTCAGCCTCACCTACCTCACTGGTTTGTTGTGGGGGTTAAATGAGGAAGGGGAGAATCATGAACACCACCTTGAGCTCCTTGGAGAAAAATGTGATGTGTGAATGCAATAAATAACAGAAATAAAGCAGCAGAAAATTGAGGGGAGGGAGACACTGATTAAAAGCCATATCCATTTACATGGTTTTTGTATGCTTTGTTGTATTTTATGCACTGAGACTTGCCGTTATTTTTATTTATTATAGATTAGTAATTCTTTATTGTAATTGATAAGTGTAAACTGTCTATTATTTGCTGGTGTTTAATTTTACTGTTTACTATTAAATTCTAATGAATTGTTGACTATTGCTTTATTTATGTTGTTTATTTTAAAGTTATTGTGACTTTTTATATTGGATCAGATTGTTATTATTAGTGTTCAATGTTTTATTGTGTTTTTATATGTGTTGGATATAAAACCCAACCAGATGGGCAGGGTGTAAATAAATAAAAACATTGTTATTATTTATTAAAACTGAGCTCCACAGGAAAGCAGCTCCACTTTTTCTTTTTTGCTATAAGATTGGGACATTTCAGTGTTTCTGGTAGGGGAGCCCTGAGATGAAACCATTTTGCCTCCCCACTCCAGAATCCCCTTTGCCTTTAGGCTTGGCAGCCGTCTTGAACTCTGCCCATTAACAGATGTGGTTTTCCATTCTATTTTTCTTCTTTTGATAGGCTTCAGGGAAAAACCTGAACCTGAACGATGAAAGCCAGCACGGCCTCCTCATGCAGCTTCTCAAGCTCACACACAACTGCCTGAACTTCGACTTCATTGGTACATCCACAGATGAGTCCTCAGATGACCTCTGCACCGTGCAGATCCCCACCAGCTGGAGATCAGGTAAAGCCCCTTTCTTCCCTGCTCCGGCCCAGCCGTGAGAGGCCTTGGGAAGTGAGCTGTGTGAGGGGAACTTGATCAGTAGCAGGTGTGACTTTGCAAGCTGTGCGCAGTCTTCCCATCCTCTCTTGAGTGACCAGCGTGCTGACAGATCCCCAATTCAAGTATTCCTGTGCTGGGGTTGTTGAGAGTTGTAGTCCAAAACATCCAGAGGGCACCAGGTTGGCACAAGTGAAGTGCTTTGAATGCTCCACACCAGGGGTCCCCAAACTAAGACTCGCGGGCCAGATACAGCCTGAGGGACTCAGTTATCTGCCCCGCGGCGACCCCCGCCACCACCGGCCGCTCTTACCGGCCCAGCGTGGCTGCCCACGTCCGGGTCAGCGGAGCACCGGAAATAGCTTGTGCGCATGCGCAAGCGTCATTTCCGGCGCACTTCCAGGTCTGAGGATGCCCGTGCGCACGCGCACAAGCTATTTCCTGTGCTCCGCCAACCCAAAGTGCGCCGGAAATGACGCTTGCGCATGTGCACAGGCTATTTCCGGTGCTCCGCCGACCCGGAAGTGCGCTGGAAATAGCATGTGTGCACGCATATGGGTGTGGGCTCCCCTACCCTCCGGCCCGCCGCATGGTCGGCGCTGGAGGAACCGGCCCGGTGCCTGGTAAGTTCGCCAACCCCTGCTCCACGCTGTAGTTGTGTAGATAAAGGTGAGTATGAAATTGTGAACTGTTTAGAAATTGGTGCCCGAGTTTTGATTTTGATTTTTTTTAATACTTACTTTCCTCTTTCCTCCCTGTCCCTTGCATGTGGTGGGTGAATGAATGAATGAATGGATAGATGGGTGGATGGATGGATGGATGGATGGATGTTTAGTGCAACCTTTACCATCCTGGTGCCTCCTCTAGCTTTTGGACTGAAACTCGCTTTGACGGCAACTGGCTAGCGGTGTAGTGGGTGTTAGGATTCTTGCTCCTTGTTTGCAGTCATGGGATTGTTGTCTCTCACATGACAGTTTATGTTTTCATTCCACATAGTGGGAAGTGACAGAGACATGATGTTTTGTGCTACTGTGTTGCAGAATGTAGGACTATTGTCCTTTGTTTCCTTCTCTCTTTGCTTTCTGATGAGAAAGAGGAAGGAACTAAGTCAGAATGCTCTGAGTGTATTATATGTAAATAAAGTAGATTAGCCAAAATGCTGAGCTATTGAGTCTGTTACACGAACCGTCAATACTCTGCAGGTTCCTAAGTGTGCTGATGCTTCTTGGTATCGGTCGCTGTGATGTTCGGGCTGAAGAAAGCTTTTGAAGCTCCCGAACGATCGACCAGGAGGGAGAGAACATGCCAGTTGGGCATGTGTCTCTGCCACGATCCTACATGCGAATAGGATGATCCTAACCTAACAGTGGGGGCAGTGTTGGGAGCACAGCCACGCATGCTGGGGTTGATGGGAGTTCTAGTCCAAAACTTACTGAGTGCACCTGGTTGAAGAGGGCTGGTTTAGTAGAAGCTTCGAAAACAAGAAGCATAAGATGGCACTTTTAAACAAGGCTGTACTCGGTAGTTGCTGCTCGGTTCATGCCAGTTAAAAAATTCTCTCCAGAATGACTGCCTCCCTCAATGGGGAACCAGTGTGGGGTGGTGGATCTTTCAGCAGAAACATTCTGCAAATAACATTGGTTTTCTTTTTGTTGTTGTCTTAGAGAGAGAACAGTTTGCTTCTGCATGCTAGTTTCATTCAGCAGCTGCTGCTGAGTATTAAGAGAACTTCCTTAATGTTTGTATTGAAGTCTGAAAGCTCTTTGTTTCCAGTCTCAACTCTGTGCGGGTGGTGATGTTTAAAATTTCTATACTGCCTCCATCCGAGGATCACAGGGCGGTTTACAATATAAAAACACAGAAATACATACCACAGTAACAAACAAAAACACACACAGTTTAAAAGGCCATGGTGTGTTTAATCAGGCAAAGGTTTGGGAGAAGAGGAATGTTTTTGCCTGGCATGTAACATACAAGATATGTAACAAAGGTGGCAGGCGAGCTTCCCTAGGGCAGGGGTCTGCAACCTTTAAGACAAAAAGAGCCACTTGGACCCGTTTCCGAAGGGGGGAAAAAAAACTGGGAGCCGCAAAACCATTGCGAGATTTAAAACAAATATAACACTGCAGAGGAAAAACCCTTATTATTATTATTATTATTATTATTATTATTATGAGCCAATGCAAAGAATAGAAAAGGAAGTATTATATTTATTATTATTAGGACGACGTTAAATCTTATTTTGTGCACATTTAAAGCAGCAGGGAGCCTGCAAGTACTATCTGGCTTCAGGGCAAAGCCTTGTTTAAGCTGCCTGGAAAGGCTGACAATCTTTTGATCTCTCCTCTCAAACCAGCTGAGCTGGGGATCTCTGGGCGTTGCTTCTACCCCCCCCCAAAAACGCACGATCTCTTCTCTACCCCAAAACCAGCTGAGCTGGGGATCTCTGGGCGATGCTTCTACCCCCCCCAAAAGCGCACGATCTCTTCTCTACCCTCAAACCAGCTGTGCTGGGGATCTCTGGGCCATGCTTCTACTCCCCCCCCCCAAAGCGCACGATCTCTTCTCTCTCCTCAAACCAGCTGAGCTGGGGATCTCTGGGCGATGCTTCTACCCCCCCAAAAGCGCATGATCTCTTCCCTCCCCTCCCCCCCCAAAGCACACCATTTCCGCGCCCTAGGCAGCCGCCCCGGAGCCGCGGCAGAGCTGTCAAAGAGCCGCATGCGGCTCCGGAGCCGCAGGTTGCTGACCCCCGCCCTAGGGAAAGCATTCTACAAGCAGTTAACCAGTTCTTATATATGGATAACTGTGCTTTGCTTCCTTGTGACACATCAGCTTTAAGTCGAAGCCTCATTTCACACTGAATTTAAGCCAAGCTATATGTGACATGAGAAGAACCATTCATGGATCCCCTGAGGTCGTTCAGCATCTTTAAAAGCAGTTGAGAGTGGGGATTGGGGCCATGGTGCTGCAGATTGCTCTCCAGTTTTAGAATCATAGAGTTGGAAGGGACCATGAGCGCCATCTAGTCCAATGCCCTGTAATGCAGGAATCTTATATTCATGATGAAAGACCCTTCAGTTCCAAGGGCATCAGTAGGGATGCTGCGCTGAGCAAAGCTGAAGGCCTGAGATAGTAACGAGTGCTGGGTTGAACCACTTTGCCAGAGTCCGGGTATCCACAGTGATGTGTTGTTTGTTTGTTTGTTTCTTCCAGCCTTTCTAGATTCCTCAACTTTACAGCTGTTTTTTGACCTGTACCATTCCATCCCTCCTACGTTTTCACCTCTGGTGAGTGTGGCATTCCTGACTTATTGGGCAGGGGCATACGTCCCCTTGAGAAGATTCACAGGGTGGGTTTGATCACCCTGTTGGAGATCAGGAGGAAGTTTTTCTCTCCCACCCCCACAAAATGGTTACCGTATATTCCGGCGTATAAGGCAACTGGCCGTATAAGACGCCCCCCCCCCCAACTTTTCCACTTAAAATGTAGAGTCAGAGGCGAAGGGCGACACGCTCAAACATACCGTGTTTCCCCTATTTTAAGAGAGAGAGTCTGAGGGAAGGGAGGTGTATGCGTCGCCAGCATTGACTTCCAAGCCCTCTCTCTCTCTGGCCCTAGGATGTTCCGAGGGGAGGGAATGGCGGTTGGCGAGGGAGGGAGGGAGCAAACACTGATAGCAAACAGGCTACCTACTGAGAACAGAGACAACAAAGGCAGAAAATGCTAAGAGATAGAAAACAAAAGAAGCCAGCTGAGCAGCAATTAAGATTGCTGACTTGGTAAATGGTAGCAATTAAGGAGCAACTGAGCCAACAGGAAAGCGGGGTGTATAGCAGCTCGCAAACAGCGAGAAGGAAACCCTCACTGCGTTTTAAAAGGCTGCTTTATGCCTTCGGTAAAAGCAAGGAGCTGATCGGCAGGAGGGGAGGAGGGCATTCTCCAGCGAGTGCGGGGAGAGAAAGAGAGGACGCAGGAACTCTCCTCACGGTATATACACGCCGCGCTCGCCGGGAGAAGAAGCTCTCCGTCGCTGCAGTTGCTGCTGCCGCTGCTCCCATGCACAAAACACAGCCAGCCAGGAGGGCACGGCAAATCCGGAGCGGCAGGGCGGTCACGCTCCGCAGCGCGAAGGCTGTGTTTACAAACTCAGCCAGAGAGAGGGAGGGAGAGGCACGGCCAAAAGACAATGGTGGCGTCTCCTCCGAGCCCTATAAAGACGACACCCGGCGTATAAGACGACCCCCGACTTCAGAGAAGATTTTCCTGGATTAAAAAGCCGCCTTATACGCCAGTATATACGGTACCTGCTTGTTTGCATTGTCTTTCCACAACCCATATGCCAATGCAAGCGTGCATTTGGTTTATATTTTATTCCAGACACCTTACGGTTCTCCCTTTTATTCACCCTCCTACCTTCAGGTCTTATCGTGTCTAGTGCAAATCGCCTCTGTACGTAGGTCCCTATTTAACAATGCAGAAAGAGCAAAGTTCCTGTCTCATCTCGTTGATGGTGTCAAGCGAATACTGGAAAACCCTCAGGTGAGTCTGTGTCAGAACTGTGGGTGAATAAGCACAAAGCTTCATCATACACGTGGTTAACTTTGGGCAGGCAAAATCAGGGGAGAGGAATAAGTGGCTGTAACTGAGAAAATGTCCCATGATTGAGATCCGTCAGTATGTGAATGCTTCATACAGAAACCAGCAACATTATGTGCCAAGATATTTTTTTGGCAAGTCTCTGTGCTGAGCTCTGCAACCTATAGTGTGTGTGTGTGTGTGTGTGTGTGTGTGTGTGTTGCTGTTGCTGTGTGCACTGTCCAGTGTTTTAGTCACTCCTTCCACATCTACTGACCATGCTCTGTTCTCATTGGACTGTTATTCCAGTTGTTGAAAACCACTGGCGAGGAGAGTGCTCTTGCACAGGTTTCTGATTGGAACATCTGGTTGGCCATTGTTAAAAGAGGATGCTGGACTAGATGGGCCTTTGGCCCAATCCAGCAGTCTCTTCTTACGTTTCCTCCCCTCCCCTTGTGGTCCCCCCCCTTTCTTCGGCAAACCTTTCCCCCGAGTTGCTAATTCCTTCTTGTGTGTGGACGGTGCCTTTTGTGGTAGGTAAAGGCAGGAACTTGGAACAAGGTCTCTCTTTGTATAGCTGTTTATTCTGCTAGATAAGAAGAAGCTACAAGGAGATGCAGGTCACAAGAGCCTCAGCCTACTCCAGGATTCATAAATTTCACCCGGCCATTACCTGCCATTCTTGGTGCACAGCAGGTTTGAGCGACTTTGCTGTGCCTCATCTGAAGACAAGGGCAGCTGTTGACTCCACACAGTGTGCCAGGCTGGCTCACAGTGGTAGGACGCCCCCCACCACCATTGCAGAGCGAGCCAGGGGTCTTGGGTGTGTTCAGTTATTTAGTGCCTGAACAAATTAGTGTTTTGGATACTGTACTTGATGGCAGCCCCTACCACCGGCAGTGTTGGGCCGCTGTCGCCTGGACTTTCAGGTAGACCCATTCATTGCAAGCCACAGTGATGAGCCTTCACACCACAGCTGTGAGGGTTATAATAGCTACACATTGGAAAAGCAGATATGTACCCACCAGATTTGATTGGATACAAAAACTAAGGCCTTTTTTGAAGATCAGCTAAAGGTTTTGCAGCTTTTTTGCAAAGGGAAAAGCCCTGGCTGTTTTTTTGTTTTTGTTTTTTTGAGGATCAGCTAAAGGTTTTGCAGCTTTTTTTGCAAAGGGGGAAAAGCAAAGAGGAAAAGCCCCATTTTTATGGGGTTTAACTCACATTTCTGAAAAAATCTTAAGGAAAGGGAGCCATTTCTGCTGTTTCCAGACAGATAATCTAATCAGCCAGTCACATGTCCTGGGGAAACAAACAACCTCCCTCTGCAGCACATTCAACAAAGGAGGGCGGGGCTGACAGGGAGCCGGGGCTCTTATCTCTCTCCCGATCTCTTGCTGATCAGCTGCTGAGCGGGGTCCTTTCAACACCCCCTTTTCTCTTTGTAAAATAAAAAGCACAATCTGCTTTTGGCCCCTGGGCAATTCAGCTCCAGGGACCACCATTCGCTCCATAAGACGCGCAGGTATTTCCCCTTACTTTTTAGGAGGAAAAAGGTGCGTCTTATGGAGCGAAAAATACAGTAGCGGCCTTTGAGTAGTTTCTGTAGATAACAAATTTAAAAGGAAAATTGATAGATAAGAAAATATTATAAATAAAAAGACATTGGACAAATATAGGCAGTAAGTTTATTAGTACAAAATGGAAGAGACGGAAGTCATTCATTTATGAAAAATGTTATTTTAAAATTACATCTTTTTTCTTTTTTGTGTACAGTAATACTTGTCGATCTATGATAATAACAATTACGAACATACTCTGAAAACAAGAATACGTATAATTGTAAGATGTAAAGTCATGATGTAAATATATACTTGTGAGTAATAAAGGAAAAACTAAAAGAAAAAGAGGGACGCGGGTGGCGCTGTAGTCTAAACCGCTGAGCCTAGGGCATGCCGATCAGAAGGTCAGCGGTTCGAATCCCTGCAATGGAGTGAGCTCCTGTTGCTCGGTCCCAGCTCCTGCCCACCTAGCAGTTCGAAAGCACATCAAAGTGCAAGTAGATAAATAGGTACCACTCCAGCAGGAAGGTAAATGGTGTTTATGTGCGCTGCTCTGGTTCGCCAGAAGCGGCTTAGCCATGCTGGCCACATGACCCAGAAGCTGTCTGCGGACAAACGCCGGCTCCCTCAGCCAGTAAAGCGAAATGAGCGCCACAAACCCAGAGTCACCCGCTACTGGACCTAACGGTCAGGGGTACCTTTACCTTTTTAAAAGAAAAAAAATATGAACCTTCACTAGTTGCCAGCTGTGAGGGCAGAAGCTTTTTGTGCTGTGCCACACTTTTATGTTGTGAACTGCCCTGTGATCTTCGGATGGAGGGTGGGATAAAAATTAAACAAATAATCAATCCAGTTTACTGATTCTGGTGCCATGACCCATTTCGAAATTTGTTCCTTTCCCAGAGCTTGTCAGACCCAAACAACTACCATGAGTTCTGTCGACTTCTGGCCCGCCTGAAAAGCAATTACCAGCTCGGGGAGCTGGTGAAAGTGGAAAACTACCCTGAGGTCATCCGCCTCATTGCCAACTTCACAGTGACCAGCTTGCAGGTGAGAAGCTGCGTGGTTTTGGTTTGGCACCGTGTGTGTGTGTGTGTGTGTGTGTGTGTGTTGCGGAGGGAGGGTTTTCAGCGGTGGGGGGGAGCACCCAAAATCACGCTGCAACGTTTGACCTCATTAGGTTGAAACTAAGAGGGAAGTGGTGGGGTGCCCTCTCAGAGTCGCCTTCTGTGGGTGTATAAGGTACACAATAGTCACTACATGCATCACGCAGAATTGCCTTGGTTTGTTCCTCGCTGCACAGCATTTTAGCTCATTAAGAGCAGAAAACACTTCCAACCGTGCAGACCCCAGCAAGGCAAAGCGTACCTTCTGTCTGGGCCACCAGTCTTCAAAACATCTCCTCTCCCCATGTGGTATATTTGGGAAACGTACTGACATTTGGTAGCCTGCATGTGGGGGAATTTAGAAAGTGTGTGAAAGGATATTGTTAGGAGAATCTACTTACTGTATGTTTCTGTAATGTTTCTATGGGGGGAAATCTCAGCCTTGGACCAGTTTGATAGAAAGTAGACACTGAATTCTTCTTGCTTAACCAGGCATCCAGCTCTGATAATGCAGGCATGCTTTTCCTCTGAGAATGTCACATGTGCGCATGTGTAAAGCTAAGGTGAGGGAGTGCCTGTGTATAAGCTACTCTTGTTCTGACCCAATAAAAGCAATCGTAAACGTTGCAACTGGAGTGGTGAATTGAAGAAAATCCGCTACCTTGGCCAGTGTGGCAGAATTTTGTTTAATTTTATAAAAATGGAGGAGCTTCCTTTGTTGTATTCAGGTGCTGAGATGCATGACACACACACCCAAAATAAGGATGTTCAAGGTCCCAAGTACAGACTTTAGGTTCCCCTTTAGAAGCATACAGGTGTCCAAACAGATCTGCACTGTGCTGCTTACTCGACTTACAGATGTTGATGGCTGTTTACTTGAATGGCTCCCATGTCCTTAAGCACAAAGGCTGGGGGTTGGGGTGGAGGGTGCTGGCCAGCCTGCAAGTGGCATTCCGTTTCCTTCCCTTTGTTCCCACAGCACTGGGAATTTGCTCCGAACAGCGTTCACTATCTGCTGAGCCTGTGGCAGCGCCTGGCAGCGTCTGTTCCTTACGTCAAAGCCACAGAGCCGCACATGCTGGAGACTTACACGCCTGAAGTCACCAAAGCTTACATCACTTCCAGGCTGGAGTCTGTGCACATCATACTGAGGTAAAGAGGCCAAGAGAAAAGTGGTACTCAAGGAGTGGAGGGAGAACAGCCTGCACAAACCCTTGTTGGTACCTAAACAGTTCAGAACCCAGTTATCTGAAGGACCCCTGTACTCATATGTACCTACCCAAGCTAAAAGCTTGGCCCTGCGGCTGCTGTCCAGTGCACTGGTAAAAGCTGTTAGGTTGGTGTGTACCAGCCGCAGCGCCTTTTCTGTGGTGGCCCCCTAATCCTACAACATCCTTCCCAGGGAAATACACATGACTTCCCTCCCCCTCTCATTGGCCTTTTTTCATTCTGGTCTGTGTTGGGGTGATTTTAGGGTTACTGTGTTTTAAGAACTTGGTTTTATCTGCATCATCTGTTTCTTTCTTTCTTTCTTTCTTTCTTTCTTTCTTTCTTTCTTTCTTTCTTTCTTTGTTTTTTAAATGCTTTACAACTTGGGGATTTTAATATTGATCTGTTGTCTTGGGAGTTATTACCTACACAAAAATATGCTGTGGTTATTTATTTACTTATCAGTCTTATTTGTAGCCCCCTCTGATTGGAATGTTCTCAGTCCCAGAGTGGGAAGCAAAGTATTTTTTTTATAATAAAAAAACGCATAGAAAAACGATATAGAAAAATTACAAAATCATATAAACAGGACTAATAAACAGCTAAACAATTCTATCATAAGGTAAACAGGTAAAATTGCATCAGCATAAATGAGCGAATGAAAATGAATGAATGAATGAATATTTCCAGTTTAACAAAATGTGGGCCTCAGGCTCAACAGAGCTGCCAGGTAGTGATTTACAGGTGGATTTGCTGGCCTCCTCCAGAGAGTTGCCACAAAACAACCACGTAGTGGGCCTTGCCTTACAGCCTAGAGGTGAGAACTTTGAGAAACAAGCTTGATCCACCTTCTGGGAGCAGCGTTTCACTCTCTCTTCCTGCCTTGCCGCTTGCTCCCCATGCAGAGACGGCTTGGAAGATCCACTGGACGACACGGGACTGGTGCAGCAGCAGCTAGACCAGCTGTCAACTATCGGGCGCTGTGAATATGAGAAGACGTGCGCTCTCCTTGTGCAGCTGTTTGACCAGTCAGCTCAGTCCTACCAGGAGCTATTGCAGAGTGCGACGGCCATCCCTGTGGATGTGGCTGTACAGGAAGGTGAGGGCTCAGAGATAAGCCGCATCACTCCTGTCTATCACAGCACAGAAGATTTCGGGGGAAGGGGTTCTATAGGGTGCTGATACTCCTTCACCCTTTAGCCAACCCAGTGTACTTTAAGATTGTGACCCTTCGCATATTTTAATCAGTTTGTCATGGGTATTTGCTCTGAATTTTTCAGGTTGTAAACTGAAGGGGACTTAAATTGCTTTCCTCCAAAGATTTTGTCCGCAAAGCAGATATGGCATGCAGCAGGAAGGGACTCTGTTTTGGTTGCTGCCCTATCTTGCATCATTTGCTGCAAATTATAGTATGTGTTGCAGTAATGGAGCAATGGAAATGGCAGAGGACTTTGGGACAGTCAAAGAGTAGGTGGCAAGTTTCAGCTTAAGAGAAAAATATCAGAGGAAAGGGGCATTAGAACCTATTAGGTGCTGGTTGAAACTGCTGAGGTTAAAGAAAAAAGAATAGCAGTTGTTCAAGGGTTACCTGTGGTTAGGAGGAGGAAGAAATTAAAGTCCTGACATAATCTGCAATTTAAAGCCACTGCTTTGAACTATAAGAACAGATCAGCAGTGCAAGAGATTGTCAGGAAGACAGTAGAAACTCTTCCCTTTTTTTAGAAGGAGAGTGGTTGAGATATTTTTAGTATGAACTGTAGATGCAAGGGAATCCCACCTTTCCCAGTAGTTGGACCTTGATCTTAGCTTTTCAGGGAAACACTTCTGCGGATCAGGACTCTTGCTCTTCTGGTTTCAGGACGCCTGACATGGCTCGTCTATATCATTGGGGCTGTGATTGGTGGCCGAGTGTCATTTGCCAGCACAGACGAGCAGGACGCAATGGACGGCGAGCTGGTTTGTCGGTAGGAGCCGTTGGATTCCTTAGCAGCCCTGGTTTCTTCATGCTGAAAACACTAGAATATGGAAAGGGCCATAATGAAGAGCTGTTATCTGGGATTGGTGGGTGGCTGGCTGGCTGGGAGAATTAGTGGCACAGCTCTGTGGCTGCTCTTACCTTCAGGGTTATCACGAGGGCTGTGTACTGCACAAGTTTGAACTCCGAGGAACGTCCATCCCAGAATTAGTGGAAGCAGAATAGATTATACAGATCTCCATCTTATTCTGCAGAGACTGCTTGCACATAGAGAGGGTCTAGTCAAATACAAGTTGTGCATTCCGGAGTAAAACATTATTAGGAAAGTGTAGGAAACACTTCTAAAACAGCAGAAAATGTTGGGTGAGAAGCATTTTGAACTACTTAAAATACCACACAGGTCAGGGATCCCTGAGAGTCTTTTAAGCCCTTGTAGTGGATTTTCTTCAATTAATCCACACCAGTTGCGGCATCCATCTCCGATTATGCATGCATGCTTTTCCTCTGAGATTGTGACTTAATTTTTCTGCTTGTGTAAAGTTAATGCACAGGAATGCCTGTGTTTACTTGCAAGCCTGTGTACGCTGCTTTTGTGAGTTCCCAATGGTTGCTGTTGTTCTGACCAAGTAAAAGCTGTTTTAAACATTGCAACTGGAGTGGTTAATCAAAGAAAAACCACTACACCCTCTTTGGCTCAATCCTACCTAAAATTTTGGGCAGCGCATTGAGTCATTTTCAGCCTGCAGAGAGCACAGAAGCCTGCCTGAATATTCCCTCTGCCCACTGATACAACTCGTTCTTGCATGCTGCTAACTGGTGGTTGGACACCAGTGAACAGGAGCAAGTCCTGCGTCTCAGAGACACCTTCCAGTGGTGACTATCATGGCCACAGGCTGCCTAACTGCCCCATGCTTTGCTCTGCTCACCGGTCTATACGGTGGCTGCATCTTTAGCCTGGTGTCCAGTGACGCCAGTGTCTGCCCTACAGTTAGCCCCCTCTCCTTGTGTCGAGAGTGTGTGTAGAGTTCTGCGGCTCATGCTCTTCATGCCTGCGTTCATCTAACATTGGGGTAACAGAGGCACCCTTTCCACATGGCAGGGGCAACCTCAAACTTGCTGGCTAAGTACTGAGCCTTTGTGATGTTGCATGGCCTTCAATTCCCACCCCCTCACTTGTTGCCTCTCTAGGGTTCTTCAGCTCATGAACCTAACCGACTCGCGCCTGGCTCAGGCCGGCAATGAGAAGCTCGAGCTTGCCATGCTGAGCTTCTTTGAGCAGTTCCGGAAGATCTACATCGGAGACCAGGTGCAGAAGTCTTCCAAGGTAAATGCCTCCTCTGCCTCCCAGTGGCTTTTATTTTTTCGGGCCTACCTGCCCTCATGCCATAATGAAAGGCTCCACCTGCGACTGCTTTTTTTTGTGAGTTGCTGGCTGTCGGAAGTTGGCCATGGTTAAGGCTAGCGGCCAAAGCAGAAGTCAAATGTTTTCATCGTGCTGCTTCTCTGTACCCAAATCGAGAGGTGCAGGGTGCTTGGAGGAGTTCCAAATGAATACAGCTGCCTCCAAATGGGGAATACTGAGGTGGGGTGTGGGCTAGACTGAGGGCAGCATGGCTGTGAATCCTGAAAGAGCCTCCCCACAAGCAGCAGGAAAGAAAGCCTGAAGACTTTTGGATTGTTGGAAAGTCTTCAAACCAACCTAGCACACAAATGGAGTCCGGCAAGTTTCTGCTGCGCACGTACCTGCTGTACATTCTCATTTGCTTCTCCTGTGCCATCTGCAGAGTATCGTCTTGCGCGACGGTGTGTGTGCATGCCAGCAATTATAGACGACAGAGTCCAGCTTCTTTTCCTAATCTAGAAGCTTTATTTACAAGGCATAAATTACATTCCAGGAGAGACACACGACATTTTAGCCTTCTCCTTTCTCCGGACAAAAACGAAAGAGGAAAGACACAGAAACAACAAGTATCACATTACACAGAGCCTTCCGACGACGCTTTTCCTCTTGTGGGTGGGACGACCTGGTTGGGCTTGTTAACCATGAAAGCTCCATACCTCTACAAAGCCTGAGCTTTTGTTGACTGCTGGCCACAATAACTATGCTCTGCCTTCACATTTAGGCCAAAACGCTTCTGAATACCAGTTGCTGGAAAGCACTGGAGGGGAGAGTAGCTCTTGTGCTCAAATCCTGCATAACCACAGTGAGAACAGGATGCTGGACTCGGTGGGCCATTGGCCTGTTGCAGCAGGCTATTCTTGTATTCTTAAATGATTCTAGGAGGCAGGTGCCGTACTAAACAGCCATGGAGTGTTGTGTTTTCTTTTTCCTGACCTGCTAGGCTTCTGTTTCCTCCAGGCACCTGTGGTCTTAAAGGAAAAACAACAATTTCTACTGAAGCCTCTTAAGCTTGACTTTGTTTTCCGCTTCTAGCTATATCGGCGGCTCTCGGAGGTCCTTGGGCTGAATGATGAGACCATGGTCCTGAGTGTCTTCATAGGGAAAATGTAAGTGTTCTGACTCCTTGCCAGTTGCGCTTGTCCATCATATATCTCTGAAGCCCTTGGGCCTCTGCCGGGATGCTCAGAGAGTGGAGCAGGAACACCTGGCTACAGGCTGAACCTCTGGCCTGAGTTTGGCTGATGGGCTGCTCCAGAGATGCACCTGTCCTCCTCCTCTACACCTTCCCCCACATGAGATTTCTCCTCCCAGCAGTGGTTTTACCTGGAGAGGAACTCAGCATGCCAGTCACCTGCCTGGGCAGGAGTGAAAAGGCGTGCTCCATTTTGCACGCCAGCCACCTTCCAAGGCAGGACTGTTCTGCCCCCCCACCCCCCGGTATCATTGCTTAGTTTTAAATGGTTGAAGGCTCCTTTCTTAGAAGTGTGGCCTGGGGTGACCCGGTCGAGCTCCAGAGGGGCCAAGGGGGTCAAGCACTTCCCTCCCCAGCCCCCAGGCCGAATCAGCCCTTGGCTGCCCACCTTGAGGCCTGTGGCTGCTGGGTGAGACTCTTCACAAGGGCTTCTGGAATTCTGCAGCCGGTGGTGGAAGGGGCAGGTTGCCTCACGGCAGAGGGGCATGTTGTCACTGCCGCCGGATTCTCTTGCCCTTGCTGCAGAAATCGGCCCAACAGTGCCACAGCATTCCACGGGCCCTGAGTTTGGGCCAGTGTAGCTTTGGGATCCAAGTAGTGAAGATTATCTGAAGGATAATTTTCTAGTCAACCAAATGTAAGTACTGTGACTTTACGCTGGTATTTTCTGGCTTGTGTCGTTGTCTGTGGCTTTAGGGGAGGATGGAGATGGGTGAGAGAAAGGAGGGGCAGTCTTGAATCTGAGTGCGTTTTTCCCCCTCCCCTTCTAGCATCACCAACCTGAAGTACTGGGGGCGGTGTGAGCCGATCACCTCCAAGACACTACAGCTTCTCAACGACCTCTCCATTGGATATCCTTTTCAGCGGACCTCTTCCTTGGGTTTGGGCACCAAATGGGCACTCCCACATGTCATTGCAGGCAGCTGTCGGGCAAAGCCAGACTTACTTGCTTTGATGTCCTTCAGGGCTCACTGTCCCATTTCCAGCCTGGCACTTGATAACTTTGGTCTGCCTCAAAATCAACACCCCATCTCTCATTTTGCCCAGGGAAAAAAATGGCCCCCTACCCCCTGGGCGATTGATTCCAGCTAAGCACTAGGGTTTTGCACTAGAACGGGCTAAGTTCATTTTCTTAACTCGCTTTGTATTTGTAAAGTGCAGATAAATTGGGGAAGAAGCTTAGCCTAGTTGGGTAGGTGCAACTAGGACTTTAAAAAGCAAACTATTAATCAATAATTATGGGCTTGGAAGAGGACCCAGAAGTTGCCGTTTCAACTCCCAGCCCAATGCAGATTAATCTCTGCAGTCCTGACCATAACTAGGGAGCAGATCTACCACATGAATGTACAGGTAAAACTCAAAAAATTTGAATATCGTGGAAAGGTTAGTTTCTTTCAGTAATTCAACTTAAAAGGTGAAACTAATATATGAGATAGACTCATGACATGCAAAGCGAGATATGTCAAGCCTTTATTTGTTATGGCGTACAGCTGATGAGAACCCCAAATTAACAATTTCAACTTGGGGGTTTTCATCCGCCGTGTGCCATAATCATCGCAATTATAACAAGCAAAGGGTTGACATATCTTGCTTTGCATGTCATGAGTCTATATATTAAACTCCAGCAGCTAATGAAAACAATTGCTTACATAAACGGACTTTTCCACGATATTCTAATTTTTCGAGTTGCACCTGTACTTGCAGAGCAGGTAACTTGCACACAGCAGAAGGAAGGTGAAAAATCCCATGGTGGCTGTGTTCTGCCCCCAGAGTTGGAGTGTTTCTGAGAATTCATTACTGGAAACCACAGAAGGGGAGAGGGCTCTTGTGGTCAGATCCTGCTTGCCAAGTTTCCCACAGGCATTTGGTTGGCTGCTGAGAGAGCAAAATGCTGGACTGGATGGACCATTTGCCTGATCCAGCAGGCATTTCTCAAGTTCTTAGGGTCACTAGCCAACCCGACCTATGGGTCAGGGACGGAGTGTGTGAATGCATGAGTCCACGGAACTGCAGGTATTGCAATAGGCATCTTTGACATTAAGGGCCTAACTCAATCAAGTCATGCTGGCTGGGGCTGATGGAAGTTGTAGTCAGAATAATCTGGAGAGTACCAGGTTGAGGAACCGATCTTCCTGGGTTTGCATGAGGGTACCTTGTTGGCAGTCCCAGGAATCATCCCTTCACCCTCCCAGGGCTTTCTAACCAGTTTTTGACTGGTGCCGTTTCCTTAACATTGCTTCTACCTACAGCAGCGTTAGGAAACTGGTGAAACTCAGCGCTGTGCAGTTCATGCTGAACAATCACACGGTAAGCTTTCGGCCAACTCTGGTGCTTCACTGAGGGCGAATGAATTTGCATGGTGAAAGGTGTCCCTGATTAGGATGAAGTCTTCCTGGCCCAGGTAGCTTCTGTTCCCAAGGTCTCTGCTGAATACTTGGCAGCTCTCATGTCTCCTCTAAAGGGTTATTGCTTGTGCTGTGCTGCCCCCTGTGGTAGCTTTTCATGCCGTGCTTCTAGATGGCAAAATTCTCCTACATCCGTGCCTGAATCATCATGGGAGGCCTCTGTGCTGACAACCTGAGAGACAGACAGAGATGGAGAGAGACTGTAACTTGAGGGATTGAGGGCAGCAATACTAGCAGCATCTGTGCACATAGAGTGGGAGAAGCCCTTGATAGGGCCTGGTGGCCCCCTCCAATCCCCATGCTAAACCCCCCAGCATTTTAGGCCTGAGCCTAGTTCCTCAGTAGTCTTTGTAGATATGCCACAAATGAGTTATTCTAGATCAGTGGTCCCCAAACCTTTTGGGGGGGGGCCACCCCTTTGGTTCCATAAGCTCATCTGCAGTGCCCCCACCCTATAAAAAACATACAGAATACAGTGGTACCTCTGGTTGCGAATGGGATCTGTTCTGGATCCCCATTCGCAACATGAGCAGAGCGCAACCTGAAGTGCCATGTCTGCGCATGTGTGTGGTGCTCTTCTGCACATGCGCGACGCGCCAAACCCGGAAGTAACCCATTCCGGTACTTCCGGGTTTGGCGCGTTCGTAACCTGTGCCGAACTCAACCCGCAGTGAACACAACCAGAGGTATGACTGCAGTGGTTTGCACAGCCCAGTAAGGCAGATAATAGCCCAGTAAAATTCAAAACAGTAACCATTAATTGTACATTTTTTCAAAATAAAATAAAAACTATTTAGTTAAATTAATTAAACAAAATTGATGGATTCGATCCAGTGATGCCAGGTTTTCAAAGCCTATCACTCATTTACACCTCCGGTGCCCCTCTGCTGCCCTCCTGCCTCTTAGCACACACACACACCCCAGTCATCCCCCACACTCCGGAAGGGGCCGTACCACCCAATTTGGGAACCACAGATCTAGAGGCTGGGCTATATGTTTGGAACACAGCTGCCCTTCAAGATTGCCAGAAGCCTGCTGTTTTGTTCTTGGGCAGAACCCATTGTCCTTCCTACAAAGCTTTGTCCCCAAATCCACATGGCAACGGAGCTCTGGGATTTCTGCTGTGGCTATTTTGGACCCTCAAATCCCACCGAATTCACTAATGCTACCGGCCTGCAGACCTGCCCTTCTGTTAGTCCCTTGTAGGACAACGACAACCTGAAAAAGAGAGAGAACCCTTTCAGTTTATAAAAGCCTTGTCTTCCTGCTTGCCTGGAAGTGATTATTGCATTCCCAGGTAACTAGACAGGCCCCCTTAGCCCCCTCCCCATGAGTTTCTAGTCTGTCTGTCATCTCCTTTGCACACACCTCCGCAACCCTGAATCTGAGATAGCAAAGCATCCGAAATAGGAGAAGGAAGAGAGAGACCAGTTCCTCTTGCTGTGTAGAGAGTATGCAAAATGTTTTTTTTCTGGAGTGCATGAAAGTTGCTTTGAGCCTGGGATTAAAATATTTTAAATAAACACATGCCCCCAGCCCTTGTGAAGAGAAGCTTGTCAGGATCTTTGCCTCTGGAAGGTGCTAAAGAGGTCTGTTTTCTAGGCTGTTCTAGCCCTTTTGGTCAGGGTTTGCATAGCTTTTTGCGGTTGTTAATTTTCAGGATACAGACCGGTTCAAAGTTGCTTCGCCTGTTACCTTTACAATGCTTGGGCATTTAACTTGAGTCATCCACATTTGTCCACTGTGCCACACAGGCTCATGGCAGCTCTGCCTTGCATGCACAGGTCCAGGTGTTTCTATGGCTGCCAAGCATTGGTGATAGCATTTCAAATGCTAGTAAAAGGAGGATGTTTTGCTATGATTTCCTGTTACTCACGCTTCAAATTGAATTTCAAAACCACGCCTAAAACATGGCACTTGAATAGGCAGATAAGTGAAAAATCCTGTGCATTGTAAGTCACCTAGTGGAGCTTTAGACACTTGACAGCTGGGATTGATTACCAAATTCTAGGCAAGCTGCCTCAACTGCCAAAAGCAGGGTGAGGAAGACGGTGTGCTCTTGACTGGCCAGTGTGGGCCCAAGCCAGGCACAAAACTTGCCCCTTCACGCCATGACCAGCTGCTCCTCAATAACCTAATTTTTGTTCTTCAACAGAGTGAGCACTTTTCGTTCTTGGGTATTAACAATCAGTCCAACCTGAGTGATATGAGATGTCGGACAACTTTCTACACTGCACTTGGGCGCCTCCTCATGGTGGACCTAGGTATTGCACTCTGTTCTTAGGGGCCCAGAAACAGGCCGCTAGACTCTTCTAGTCTTAACTACCTATATACTCGAGTATAAGTCGACCCAAATATAAGCCGAGGCACCTAATTTCCCTACAAAAACCTGGGAAAGCTTATTGACTCAAGTATAAGCCGGTTCACCTTTGCTGCTGTGGTAGAGGAGGAGGAACGAGCAGCCCGAAAGCAGCCCTTTAGGCTGCTCCTTCCTCTTCCTCCTTTGCTGCTGTGGAGCTCACCCCATCGCGGGGTTTCAAACCGCCATTCTTCTGATCAGCAAGCCCTAGGGCTCTGTGGTTTAACCCACAGCGCAATGTTCCCTTGTGTTATACAGAGAAGGCTGGGATCCTGCCCTGTTTAAGCAGGAGCCAGGGAAAGTGAGCACCTGTGGGGTTTTAATACTTCCTTAACTGATAGGCTTTCTGCCTTCTGGGGTCGAAAGTTTGCATTTATGTGAGCAGTTCAGGAATGGAACAAGCTGCCTGGGGAGAGTAAAGAACCGCCGTTCTTGTACACTTCTTAAGGAATGGTTGACTGGGGTGAGCGAGTGGCAGCGGCGGCACAAGCGGAGAGAAAGGGCTTCTTTCTCGCTGGCCCCACCGCCCGCCTCACTTGAATATAAGCCGAGGGCAGCTTTTTCAGCAGAAAAAATGTGCTGAAAAACTAGGCTTATACTCAAATATATACGGTAATTTAATTATTGGTGGGGGCAGTTAAATGAGTTAACTTCCTGTAAAGGAAACAAATCTGCTAGGCTAGGGGGGAAAGATCTGAATGTTGATCTTTATCTTGTACACATTAGCACCCCAAAGTTGACTAGACGGGCCAATTGAGGAGAGAATTGGTTCTGCTGACGGCGACCCCAGATTTGTGGTGTGTGTTGCTGTGTAGAAGATAACAGTCCTTCATGCCTCTCTTCCAGGGGAGGACGAGGATCAGTATGAGCAGTTCATGCTGCCTCTCACGGCTGCCTTCGAGACGGTGGCGCAGATGTTCAGCACCAACACCTTCAATGAGCAGGAGGCAAAGGTAAGGAAGGTCCAGCTCTCGCGCCCCCAAGTCTTCAGCCACCTCCTCGCACAAGCCTTCAAGCCACAGAGAGCTTCTTTCGCCTGCTTGGCAAAAACATTCTGGACTTCAGCTTAATCTATCAGCCAATGGACCTGCTCACTGGGACTGATGCAAACTGTAGTCCAAAACTTCTAGTGGGCGCCTGGTTGGCAAAATCTGGCTTAGAGGCTCTCTCTCAACTTGTGTGTGCGACCTAGAGGGCTCTTCCACATAAGGTCTCTAGTGATGGCCAGCTTCCTTCAGAATCTGAAGCAGGGATTACCTGTCGATGGAGGATGGTATCCTTTGACTTGGGCTCAAGGCAGGTCTTTTATAAATCAAGCATACTGCATCAGGCCCATTAGGAGGAGGCTCTCCCTCAACACACACTCACCCTCAAATTCCTGGTCCTGCCTGCTGTTGAGGCTAGACCAGGGGTCAGCAACCTTTTTTAGCTGTGGGCTGGTTCACCGTCCCTCAGACCATGTGGGGGGAGGCGGACTACAAGGGGGGGAATGAACGAATTCCTATGCCCCACAAATAACCCAGAGATACATTTTAAATAAAAGGACACATTCTACTCATGTAAAAACACACTGATTCCCGGACCGTCCACAGGCTGGATTGAGAAGGCGATTGAGCCGCATCCAGCCCACGGGCCTTAGGTTGCCTACCCCTGGACTAGACGTTTGTCAGAGCTTTTCTGCCTCTCTGAACTTCCTCATTCTCTTTTGGCTACCAGTAATTTTTCCCCCTCCCCTTCCTCCTTCTGCAGTGCTTTGCCTCTGTTTGGCCGCTTAAAATTTTACTCACTGCATACAGACCTCATTGGGCTTTCAGGATGCTAAGCCATCAGGCTCCTCATGCAATCCTGGCCTGAAAAGAGCAATGACCAGCGCTTAATTTCATTCAGCGAGAGGTGGGCAGACAACCACTCAGCAAACAGACTCTCATCATGGATGTTTATTTATTTATTTCCCACCCATTTATACCCCAGTTGGCAACAGAGGGGGGCTGTCTCCCCGGCTTTTTCTCTTATCTGGCCCTGATCATTTCACATTACTCTTGAAACTGTCACAGGCAGCAGATGCTAGCCTGTATGCGATTATTATTATTTTTCTTCTCATCCCACGACAAGATGGTGGTGTGCTTAGAATGAATCTATGGCCTAAACACAGAATCATGGAAACGACCTCTAAAACAAACCTTTCTGTGGTTCCTGGTCAGAGTTGCAAACTATTCTGGGAAGAAGCCCTCAATGACATGCTAATTGAGACATTATTCTTACTCTTATTTTATTTGTACCCCACCCATCTGGGGGCTAGAGGATTGCAGGATCGGGGCGCAGCGTTGATGTCAGATGACACCATCGCTCCTAGAACAAACCAGAGTCCCAGCACCAGCCAAATGTGCCCTTGACAATTCACACCTTCCCTGCTGCCAGAAGGGGAACGGGGGAGGAGGGGATCATCCTAGCAACAGTTTTGGCCGTACATTGACCAGTTAATGTCACCAGTGTCCGCGTCTTCAGAAAAATACACCCTAGCCTCCCTGGCAATGCAATATCTGCTTGATATCCACAGTACAAAACAATTCCAGATTCTCAGAAATGTTTGGGGTGTACAATAGGGGTGTATGTTTGCTTTTTAAAATGAATTTTAAAAAACAAAGTGAAAGAACCCCATTTGCTTTAAGTATAAAAACAAATGGTAATTCAAAAGAATGAGTTTTAAATGAGGGGGGAAAGCCATTTGTTTCTTTTGGGGTGAAAATTTGAAACTGTCTGGAACAGCTTTTATAGGTTGCAGGTAGCGAGAAAAGGGCAGTCTGACTCTGTCTGCACCTTTAAAAGTTTCCTATAAAATGGGCCGTTTGTCTTCTCCACTTGAAATTTAGCAAGTCTGATACCGTCGAAAGAGTTGTAGGATGCTTTTCAGTTTTATGTCATTTGGACGGAAAGCCCTACAATTATACAGCAAAAGACTAGCTAGATTTCCTACCGAAAGAAATGGAAACAAAAATGTGAGATTAACGAAGTCAAATGCACTTGCTCCAGTTCAGTAATGGAAAACAAAAACAAACAAAACAAATGGCATTTTAAATACTGAAAACAAATAGAGTAACTAACTGAGATATGTGTCTTGTTCACCTCTTGATGTATACGCCTGGTATTTTTCTTGCCCAGGAAAAAGGTTAACTTAGAAGTTAATTGTTGTACCTTGAGCACCTTTTCATCTTGTGCAGTAGAGGCACCAGGCAACCACCAGATTTACTCCCTCTGAATGCATCTGAGACACTCTAGACTTCTTGGGAATCTCTGTCGCCAGCTCTGAGCCCACCCTTTCAGGCTCTTGCCTGTGTTGTCTTCACAAAGCTTATCCTTCTCCTGGGACAAACACAGAGACCAGGATAGAAAATTCTTTCCAGTAGCACCTTAGAGACCAACTGAGTTTGTTCTTGGTATGAGCTTTCGTGTGCATGCACACGAAAGCTCATACCAAGAACAAACTCAGTTGGTCTCTAAGGTGCTACTGGAAAGAATTTTCTATTTTGTTTCGACTATGGCAGACCAACACGGCTACCCACCTGTAACTGAAAAACAGAGACCAGGGTTCAGTTGCTGTGATAGCACATCACCAAAGCTGCCTGGCTAAGCCACCAAGACTTGGACACCAGGGTCTGAATCTTTCTGTGTGCAAAGTGATTCAGAAGCATTTTGGCATTTCCAAAGCCACCTGGTGAATGGCAGAGTACACCGTTTATTCGAGGTTCCCAACAAAGTGTGTCAAAGAAGTAGGTCCCCCATCTTTCCCGTCACCTGACCAGAAACCTTGGGAAGTCCTGGTAAGATGGAAGAGATTGCATCGTGGAAGAGATGAGCTGGCTGCCTAGCCCTACTCCACAGCCACCTGTACTCTTTGCTCCAGAGCAGGGGTCAGCAACCTTTTTCAGCTGTGGGCCAGTCCACCGTCCCTCAGACCATGTGGTGGGCCGGACTATATTGGGGGAGGGGGGAATGAATGAATTCCTATGCCCCACAAATAACCCAGAGATGCATTTTAAATAAAAGGACACATTCTACTCAAGTAAAAACACGCTGATTCCCGGACCATCCGCGGGCCGGATTGAGAAGGCGATTGGGCCACATCTGGCTCACGAGCCTTAGGTTGCCTACCCCTGCTCCAGAGGAAGCAGGCTGTTCTCCATCTCTAGCCAACAGAGAGAAGCCTGCCCCATCCCCACTGAGTGACCGAGAACCCACCCAGGCTTAACATCCAGGAGAGTTGGGGCTATATTAGTTCTTGGCTGTCTTGCTGCTGCTGGCATAAGCCAGTTGTGGCTCTTAGGGCTTCTGTAATGTGGATAATCTCTGCTATTGTATCCCTGACCTGTTCTTCTTAGAGTCTGTTGTGTCCCTCTCCTTCCTTCTCTTATCTTGAGGGGTTTAGTTTAATGCCAGTTATTCAGACTTTTTGGTTGGTCTCAGCGGCGTTGTGCCAAGCCCTCCTCCTGATGGATGCTTCAGTTTTCTTGCACAAGCCCTGCCTTGAGAGTGAGCGAGAGGGCAGGAAGAATGAGACAATGGGCCTGTAGATGTAGGTGTCTGGGGACTCAAGGGTGTTCTTTCCACCAGTGAGATGCACGCAATGTGCTCCGTGGCTTCCCACTATGGGGGGAAGATGAGCACTGAGCTGAACTGTGTTCCGATGCTGTTGCTCAGGGAGTACAGTACGATCTCATCTTACGTGCAATTGACTCACAATTTCAACCGTGCGTGGTTGGAAATGGGCTGGTTGAAATTGCACAGTTTAAATGCATACAAGACAGAGAGTTCAAAAGCTCTTTTTGCAGCGTGTTTTCCTGGCACGGAAGGAACTTGCTTAATGGGCAAGTCCTGCTCAGCACGTGGGCTCTGGGTGCTCTCGTGGGAACTCGGATGACCCACAAGAGCATCCCAGAGCCCTTGCCTGGTAAGCAAGGTGGAATGTTTAAAAGCTTTCCACCTTGCTTGGGGGGCAAGGCCTGTTCGGCGCACCAGGTCTGGAAGGCGAGGATACTTGTGCAGGAGTGATTCCAAGGAATGGTTTTAGCGCACATGGTTTTGCATGTACGCACCATCCTCAGAACATAACCCAAGCACAAGGTCTGATCATACTGTATCAATTTCTACATTTCCTTTTGGGTGAACTCTTGCTTCTTTCCCCTAACCCACACCTCTCCCTTCACACAGAGGACGTTGGTTGGCCTGGTGAGAGATTTAAGGGGAATTGCCTTTGCCTTCAACGCCAAGACCAGCTTTATGATGCTCTTCGAGTGGATGTATCCTTAATCCTTATGTATGTCCCTTCCTTCTTCCTGCCACTGCTGAAAACTGCCTTGTGTTGCCTTCAACCCTCCTGATGATAGTGCAGCTCAGGTGATGGGCCATCAGCCGCTTCATTGAGAATTGAGTCCCCTACCAGACCTTGGCCTTAATCTGTTCTTTTTCCATGGAGTAGCAAAACTGTCTGATGTTCCCCGATCAAGAAGCAGGGCATGCGGGCCACGGAGTGCCACCTGTAGAATTCCTCCTGTCGTGACATCTGGGGAGGCTACATGACTGTGGCCAGGGAAGAGAAACCACAAATAAGGTGCAGACATAGTGGTGGCAGTGGGTCCCAGCCGAAGGGATCCAGTAAAGTACTCGTCCACTTTTCAAACTTATTATCTGCACCCTAATCTGGCAACATCAGGTATCTTTTGTGAGTACCCATGCTGTCCTACCTTTAGCCAAATAACGCCCCGAGTTTTAAGAACCTGAACGTTTAAAGTCATCCTGTAAGCACTGTTGCCTCCTTAACGTCTGCCTCACAGCTACCCGTCCTACATGCCAATCCTGCAGCGGGCAGTTGAGCTCTGGTACCACGACCCAGCCTGCACCACACCTGTGCTCAAGTTGATGGCCGAGCTGGTGCACAACAGGTAGGTGGGAAGAGGGTTGGAACTGCCAGGGCTGACTTGCCTAGGAATGCAAGGGGGCCATTCTTATATCTGCAGGGGCCTTGCCGGGATAAGGGGAAGAGAGGGGCTGAGGAGTGGTTCTAACAATCCAGTATTGGCAAGAGAGTTAAACAGGTTGTTATTTTTGTGTCAGAAGTGCTGTTAAACAATTAATAAACACTGCCTTTCAGTTAATAATTTCCAGGGCACCACCATCAACTTACCTACAAGGTCACCTTGCTTCATATATGCCCACTGGGCGGAACTGGCACTACTGCAGGTGCTATGTAATACCTATTCTGCATTTGTAAAGACTCAGTATTTTAGTGTGGTGGCACCTGCACTTTGGAAATCCCTGCCTTTTGACACCAGGCAGGCACCTTCATTATATTATTCTTTTTTGTGCCTGCTTAAAAAAAACATTTTTGTTCAGACAAGCCTTCACAAATGTTTAGAAAGCTGATGTGAGTTTTAATCTGTTTTTGGTTTATTGTTATTTGAACTTTTTGAAAATCTTAAATTACTGTTGTCATTTTTTCTTACTGTTAATAATAATAATAATAATAATATTGTTCTACCTTTTATGTAAACCGCTTGCTTCTTTTCTTTTACAAACAGCGTATAAATTTTATGAAATAAATCTGAATAAGCAGACTTAACAGTAACAAAGAGCAATGCAAGAAACAATCACAGGAGAACATTTAAACATTTGTTTATTTTATTTATTTATTCGGATACCACCCTTCACTCAAAGATCACAGGGCAGTTCACAACATAAAACTCACCAGAAGCTTAAGTGTAACCACAGGAACCAGGTCAGTTCTCCCTGGAAACAGCATAGAAGACCCCCTGCCCTCTGGTTGCCTCTGTTTGCAGGGGCCTCTGAAGATCTGGACAAACCAGGAGTAGTCCTTTGAGCACAAGAATTCCACAAGAGACCATAATGGCTTTATGTTTTCAGTAGCTTTTTAAAAGGATAGCTAAATTAATGGAGGATGGACCTATCATTGGCCATTATATGAGCTCCAGCTCTTTTTCTCCCCATACTTCAGCCAACTCACATCTTTGTTGCTTCCTCTTCCAGATCCCAGAGGCTGCAGTTTGATGTCTCCTCGCCCAATGGCATCCTGCTCTTCCGGGAGACGAGTAAAATGATAACTACCTATGGTGGGTCTCTCGAGGGAACGGGCGTCACTTTTCTCCCTTGGTGGGCTGCACTAGGTTGCAGTGGATGACCAAGAGATGCTCCACTCCTTGACTGGCCTTAAACAGGGTGGGGGGCCAGAGGGAGGAGAAGGTGCAAGAAGATTGGAAGAAATTTAAAGAATATTTGAAATGACGTGAGAAGTTAGATATTTGAAATTGAAATCAGAGGATAGTATAGGCGATAGCATTAAATTGTCAGGTTAAAACAGGATATAAGAAGGTAGAATTGTGATTTTGTGTATTATTGGTTAGGAATAAGATCATAGATATAAGAGGATAGATAAGGATTAAGAATAGTTGAGAAAGAAGAATTTAAAGGTGTTATAAACTTACTACAGTATATTTGAAATGAACGCAGAAGAGAGGACGTGAGGAAGTCCCCAAAATAATGTTATAAATAAGATTAGTTTAGTTAAGTAGATGTTTGTTTGTGAGGTTTTGTTTTTTGCTTTTTTTAGTGGTGGTGTTGTGTATTGTTTGTTTTGTATTTTGTATCTAATTTTGTATTTTTTAAAAAAATCAATAAATTCTTATTAAAAATAAATAAACAGGGTGGGGGGAGGAGGCAGGCTGTCTGAAGACCTGGAGCAGGAGGGAGAAAATACCTTCTTGCCAAAAAAATAAAAAGCCAGGCCATAGCTCTTCCCCCAGAACTTCCTTGCCCTCTGGCACTTTTCCAAAGTCGCTGTTGACAGTCTCACTTTTTCTTCTCTAATTACATTCTGTGCTAGGTTATTCACATGAATTTTTGGATTGTTTTAGAGTAGAACCAAAGGTCATAGCGAGCAGCAACAGAGGGAAAACTATGCTGCGTTATAAAAATAACGTTTAAAAACAGGAGTACATTAAAAAAGCACCTTTCTGTATCGATATAAGGATTGATATCGGCCTCACCCCTTGTGAAGTTGAGAGGGGAAGTAATGGTCTCCTGCACATTCAGTGTGGCTTTTCGACTTCCACTTCTCTGTTGACCTCCTGAGAATAATATACTTTGGGCTGAGGTTAAAGGGGGAATGTACTGAGCAGAGTTGAGATAACTAGCCTTTTTAAAAAAAAAATGCTTTTGCAGGAAATCGCATCCTAACCTTGGGGGAGGTTCCAAAGGATCAAGTGTATGCCTTGAAGCTCAAAGGGATCTCCATCTGCTTCTCCATGTTAAAAGCTGCGCTGAGTGGCAGCTACGTCAATTTCGGTGTCTTCCGTCTGTATGGGGACGATGCGCTTGATAACGCCTTGCAAACCTTCATCAAACTCCTGCTCTCCATCCCCCACAGCGACCTTCTGGTGAGCTTGTCCGCCTGGCACCAGGCCCTCAAACCTTCCCCCACTTTGGGGCACCTTGGGCAGCATTCCACGAACTCAAGTGCAAGGATTGTCACTAGCACAACAATACTTCTCCCCACACAATCCTCAAACCTGCTTGAGGGTTGGAAGAGCCCCTGGAACAGATTTGCAGGCGTGGAGGGGAAGAAGTTAGGTCGCACTAGTGATAATCCTTGCACTGATGGGATCCTGGCTCAGCACTGCTTCGCATATAGCCCCTTGTTTTACTGCGCTTGCCTGTGCACAAATGTCACAGTTGGTTTGCAGTTACCCTGCGCCACAGATGGGCAACCTGCTATCAATATTTTCCTTCTCAGAGCTTTTACAGTTAAGATTCCACCTTTTTCATGCCTTTATGCATTTCCCCCTATGTAGTTTTTGACAACCTGTGCTACAAGGTTTGCATTTAATCCTGCATGTTGCTACTAACGGGTGATTTGGGCAGGAAGGCTAATGCCCCTTGGTAGACAAAACCATGTGGCGTTGTGGGACCCAAATGGGAAGTTGGTCGGTAGATGCTGAAGAACGAGAAAGTGTGCTGTGGAGAATAAAACCACAAATTCCTCCTCTTACTTACCACCTCTCTTTGCAAACACACACCTTGAAATTCTGGTGTTGAGGGTTCACGGTACATGGGCTAGGGCCTTGCACAAGCTCAACAATCAAGCAGGTATATTTCCCCTGTTATGGGAGAGATGCTTTGAAACATACTGCTTCTGACAGCAGGGTTGCAGTGGGGTTGTATAAGCACTGTGCTGTTGCTCCCTGTAGCAGTTTTGGGACGCGCCAGAAAATGACTCTTCACATCTCTCATGCCCACATTCTCCCTTCCTTCGTTTGCAGGACTACCCTAAACTCAGCCAGTCCTATTATTCATTACTGGAAGTACTCACCCAGGACCACATGAATTTTATAGCTAGCCTGGAGCCGCACGTAATCATGTATATTCTTTCTTCCATTTCGGAAGGTCTCACAGCACTAGGTGAGTGTATCCGTGTTCTCTGTGTCTCCCCTTGGATGTGTCAGGGATGGGCAGGAGCCTGAGCAGTCGGGGGATGTATGAGCAGAGGAAGCAGGTGGGGAGGAAGATCCAAGGGGCCAGTGACCTGTGGGGTGGGGTGGGGTGCCTCCCTGTGAGGCAGCTGCCTGTGGTGGTAGAACGGGTCAGGAGGAGGAGACTAGGCAATTGAGACGCATCACAAGCTTGCAGCCATAGGCACCTAGATAGATAATTTAAGAATGATGGTGCCAGGCGAGCCTCCACTGACGGGGAGCCACTGTTGAAAAGGCCCGTTCTCGTGTTGCCGCCCTCTGGACTTCCTGTGGAGGAGGCACACGAAGGAGGGCCTCAGATGATGATCACAGAGTCAGGGTCGGTTCATATGGGGAGAGGTGGTCCTTGAGGTATTGGGAGTCACCCCACTCTGCCCCTTCTTTCCTGTCTTTGTAGACACCATGGTTTGCACTGGCTGCTGCTCCTGTCTGGACCACATCGTCACCTATCTCTTCAAGCAGCTCTCCCGCAGCACCAAGAAGAGGGCTGCCCCCCTGACGCAGGAGAGCGACCGGTTCCTGCACATCATGCAGCAGCACCCAGAGATGATCCAGCAGGTATGGGGGGGGTGCTGGTAGTGGTGGCAGCGGGTGGCCTCCTTGGCTAATCCTATGACACTCATGGAGCTGAATTGCTGAGGCCCAACATTGATTTATTTAGTGCATTTGTACCCAATTCTTCAGGCAAAATGACTCCCAGAGGGGCTTGCATACAATCCAAACAAGACAGTCCCTACCCACAGGTTTACAATCTTCAGGAGCAGGAGGTGCCTGGTGGAGCTGGGCATCCAGCAAAGCAGATGGAATAAGGCCAGCTCCCTGTGTCTCCCACTGAGGCCATCTGATGGAGAATGGCTGCCCCAACAGTTGAGGGGAGAGGAGACCTGATGAGCGAGAGGCCAGTCGGCAAGCACCTGTGACAAGATGCTAATTTGCAGCCTCCCGACTCCTCCCTTTCAGTGCAAGCTTGAGAATTCTTGTGTGGCTATTCGTGTGTGCACCTGCCAAGGGTCAGTTAAGGCTACTGGACAGGGTGAGAGAGAGCCTGTGCCCCAGCCCAGCAAGGGTAGTTACTTAGCTGATGCCTGTCATGCTCATCCAGGTCACACCGAACAGACTGGATGAGTCTTCTGGTGTGCTTAGGGATGCACATTACCATCACCCAGAGTTAAGTTTCCTTGACTGACTGTCTACAAGCAGAGATGCAGCAGACCCTTCCCCCTTTAAATGGTTCCGTTCAGTCATATGTCTATTAAAAAAAAATAATCCCTGTGATCTCTGAAGAGTGTAACAGCTAGCTTGATTTGGTTCATTCCTTCTAGATGCTATCAACAGTGTTGAATATCATCATCTTTGAGGACTGCAGGAATCAGTGGTCCATGTCTCGGCCTCTGCTTGGTTTGATACTGCTCAATGAAAAGGTAAGAAACTTCTTGGAGAGTTGTTCAATGGCTGGGACTCCTTAAAAGGAGCGCTCAGGAGATGCCGACTCCTGTCAGCACAGTCCCTCGGATAGCTTAACCAGCATCTCCTCTTTTCTCCCCCCTTCCAGTATTTCTCAGACCTACGGAACAGTATAGTGAACAGCCAGCCTCCAGAGAAGCAGCAAGCTATGCACCTCTGCTTCGAAAATCTCATGGAAGGCATAGAGCGTAATTTGCTCACCAAGAATCGCGATAGGTCAGTATCTCTCCTGTGCTGCAGAAAGCAGACTGCATAACAGCTGGGGATGGAAATCTCCCCTGAGGCTGCCAGCAACTCAAGGCCCCCCCAGGAGCCACCGCAGGCATCAGGGGAGACTCTTTGCCTCTAGAGCTTCTCTCTGTAACTGGAAAACATATGAGGTCATGATCTCCGTAAGAACTGCTTGGAATTTGCTGGGCAACACTAGCGGCTCAGACACGGGGCGGATATTAGGAATGGGGAATGTTCACAATAACTCTTACTTGAGGGCAGAAGCAAGTACCATGTACTTGCAAGTATTTAAAGCAGTCTTCCCCTCTGCCCCCACGTGCCCTTTTCATTAAGTCCTGGCATTTCCCAATTGGCAAGGCCCTGAGCAGAAGAATATAATACTTTGCAAAGCCTGTTCTGCAGGCTAAACTGTCCTAAACAGATTATTTTAGGGAGGTGGGAGTGGAAAGTTGGAAATGTCCACAGCTTTCGAATGTCAGAAAGGAAATTGGTGAGGGAACGGTTCTTGACCAAAAGTAAGGGAGCAGACTTGGCTTTGGCCATTCCACCCCAACCATTAGGAATGTCTTCCCAACTTGAAGAGCAGTTCAGGGATAGGACAGCCTGCCTAGGGTGGCTGTCGAAACCCATTCCAAGAATATTTTGCAGGTACCAATAGGCCCAGCTTCAGGGAATGTGTGCACACAGCTGCTATCAGCCTAACTTTCTAGCTGATTATTACAGAATTATTGTTCAAACCAAGAGATTTTCAGAGAATGGGGGTGTTAAAGCAATTTTAAGGGAAAGATCAGAGAGGGCTAGAACTTAATGGGAAGAGAGTCCGGGTCTAAAGAACCTCGCAAGAAACCAGGACACAAATTATGACCCCTGCAAGTCTTTACCAAACGCCGACTTGCCGTGCCTCAAGAAAGGGCTATACACTTTTATTTTCAGTTGCTTTTCTTAAAGTGCCTTAAATGAAGTTACCAATTCACATCCCTGCAGCAAAATTGAGAACTGTCCTTATACTTCACTGAGCAGCCTTCCAAGTGATTCTGAGAGTTCAGTTGTCAGTACAGATGTTGAGCATCCTTTCCCAGCCCCCGTGCATGTCAGCAGAGCGCGTTTAAATGCACCCCACCCCATTCTGCCTTCTTCCAAGCCCCAAAAGGCCCACCCGTTTGCGATCGCATGTCAATTGGACATGCCTAAAGTGGTTGCTGCCTGTATTTAATAGGTTGACGAACATCTTGTGATGGTGGATTTTGCCCGCTTTCTCTAACCCAACTTTGGCTTGCCTCCTTGGCAGGTTTACACAGAACCTGTCTGCATTCCGGCGGGAGGTAAATGACTCTATGAAGAACTCCGCCTATGGGGTAAACAGCAACGACATGATGAGCTGACATCTCGCGAGGAACCTCTCTCTGGCCTGGGCCGGGGAGGTTAACTTTTCCGATGGAAAGACAAAAGGGCATTTCTGATCCCTGCTGGTCCCTGGGGCTAGGCTGCAGGAGGAAGGGGTGTTGGAAAAAAAAAAGTTCACCAGGGCAGAGGGGGCTCGTTTCCTTGGGGGGCGGAGCAAGGGGGAGACCAGCGTATTTCCCTGGGTGAATGTTGGAGAGGAACCCCAGCGTCCTGCCGCAGCCTGCCTTGTATAAACATGTACATTTTTTCATAACATTTTGAACAAGGTTTATATTGACTCAAGTTTAAAAAAAAAAAAAGTGTGACTGAAATTTTTACAGAGTTTAGTGCACCAATGCTGAAGTGAGGGTTGTATGTGAGTGAGGAAGCTGTGTCTCCTGGCCGCCTGCCGTGTTCCTGGGCAAGGGGGTGTGAAAATGCAGAGTTATATTTAGTAACCAGTGTAGAGAGAGAGGGGCACAAGAAGTGTAAAATTCCAAATGTATATTTTTCTTATACATCCCTTTTAACTTGCACCATCCTACCCCAATCTTCCTTCTCTCTCTCCCCCCCCCCCCTTGTTAGGAACTCAAAGCCATGCCATGCTCCATGCTGTTCTGTGAGTGTCCATCCCCTCTGCCCCATCAAACTGACACAGCTCTCTTCCCGCCTGGTCCCAGCTGGCCAGCCCAAGGAAGCCTGAGCTGCTCTGTCCGTGCCTCCCCTCCCCACCCCAGAAAGTTGCACCTGGCTTTTTCCCTCCGTGTGTGGACCTCCTCGTTTTCTCAGCTGCTGGAAAATGCATAGAGAATCTGCTTCAGGGCCTGAGCTAGTTTCTCTCCTCCCCAAAAGGCAGCCTTGTAGAGCCTGGCCATGGGTTTCTTGAGGCCATCTCTGCTGCTTGTCTACACCTGTCTACAGTAGGGACTGTGGGGAGTGGGCACAGGCTTGCTACCAAGGCAGGCCCAGCATGACATGTAACAAATCCCCTTGAGAAAAGTCCATTTCCCCCCCACCCAAAAAAAAAAATGCTGCACCAACATCAATGTTTTTCAATATTTAAATTTACTTGGAGAAAATAATGGGGGGGAAATGACCTGTTTGCCTTGTACTTCCCCATTCTTCTTGCTGCTAGTTCTGTGCACCCCCCACCCACCCAAGCCCAGCCCTAACCTGCCCTGGTTTCTCTTCCCAGATAGCACCTCCTCGGTTTTTATTCTTTTTTGTTCTTTCTCCTCTGGCGACTGTGTGTTGGGTCCTTTTTGCGTGAGCAGATTGCTGGATGACTTGTAAGGGTGTTTGCTGCATACAGTGTAAGCATTGTGGCTGCAAATAAACTTCAGTGGTTTCTACTGAGCTGTGTGGAACCAGGCCAGAGTGTTACTCTTGTGTGACGTTAAATGACGGTGGTGTGTGATGACGCACGAGCCAACAGGCAGGTGCCTGGGAACAAGAGCATAACTTCTTGCCGGCAGTAGGCAAAACCCTCTTAGCACCTGCTTGCTTCCTCATCCCTGCTGGAAAAATATAGTGGAGGGGCGAGAGTGGGGACGGGAGGAGAGGTGACGGTACCATAACCATCTCCAAAAGTAGCCAGGTTAAAATGATCTCACACGCAGCATACGGTCGCATTTTACATGCATTCAATTTGTGCAATTTCAACGATACTCAGTTGAAGGCCGCTGACTGAAATCCTGTAACTTCAGATGCAAGTGAGGCAGAGAGCTTCAAAGTTCTTTTTGTGCTGTGAAAACCCAGTGCAAAAAGCTTTTGAGCTCTCTGCCTTTCTTGGGAAGCAAAGCTCTCTAATGTGCACATCAGTTCTGGAAGCCCCGGGATGCTTGTGCTGGAGTGGCTTCAAAGGGCTTGAGTGCACACATTTCTGCATATACACAGAACCCTTGGAACCAAACCCCCACATAAGGTGCAATTGTACAGTACAGGCTTGTTGCCGGTGGGTGAGGGACAGGACTGGACTGCTTCTCCAAACTCCTTTTTATGCTGCAGAGTTCCATCCTCTGATAAGTTAGAGGAGCTGCCAGAGGAGTATCTGTCAATACCCACATTGAGGAAGCCTTTTTTTTCTTTTGGCTCCAGCACATGCAAGGGTGGGTGCCTTAGGTACATGAAAGGCACACTCATTCTAGACAGAGGCATAGAACAACATACCAGCACCCTACAAGATTTTTCTGAGATCACTGGTCCCAACTAGATTTTTTGTAAACATGACAGTATCCTACATAGTGCGGGTGAGTGTGTGACTTGTAGCTTGGTCACCATATTTAACATGGTCGTTGGTGATCATCCCACAGCTTTTAAGTTTGTTGTATTCTGCGAATCAGTGAGAGAGGGTACAAAAACCAGGTCCCAGTTAGGACTCACCTGCTGCTGATTTTCAATTTAGCTTTTAATGTTGAGTTTGTTTCCATAGTATTCGGACTCTTGACATTATCAGAGTCTGTTGCTATGGCTGAGCCCACAAATGCGTCACCGTTATCCATTATTCAGATCATTTTGGCACCTTAAACAACATTCCAGCAGCAGCAGCTGTGGCTTTTACACCTCTGCCTTGAAACAGGAACAGTCTGCAGCTCGGCTAGAGTCGATGCTGGCGCAAAGCCATGATCCCCGTCCATTCTGAATGTGTTGCCCTTTCTGAGAGTAGAACGTCTCACCCGGAGCTAACCTCTTCTGTGGCTGAGCTGGCTTTCTTGGCACTGTTGTAGACCACACTGTTGTAGCCTTCTCGGTTACGGGCTATTTCAATGGCGAAGAATTGGATCCTGGTTGCTAGGAAGAGAACTTTCTTTAGGATGGGCATGACACTTAGGGATCTCAGTCCAGGTTCCAACTAATACACCACACTTCCCCGCAAACACATGCAGAACAAAGGACTTGGAGGGAGGGTGCATGTGCAGTGGGAGGCTCCATTTTCATTCATCAAGGATGCTCTTGGACTGACCAGCAAAGCCATTCTATGCATCAGCCTCATGACCTCATGCAGGGGGTTGTACTAGATGGTTCATGGGATCCCTTCCAACTCCACAGCTATATGACTCTGACCTGGCCAGAGGAAGCACAACTGAAAGCAGAAGAACTGAAACCTTACCAAATACTGTGTTCTCTTCTGTGTAACCTTTACTGCAATCCAGACGTAGAAGTGTGCCATAATTAAAGTCCTCAACTACCCCATCGAACTGCAAGCAGAATGGACGCCATTTCTGTGGAGGAAGAGCATTCAGTTACTTCCTGCCCAGCAAGAGTCTCAAGAGCAACCAGCCTCAAGCCTCACACACCCAGCACAAACCTCTTTAGCAGGTTCGGATTTAAGATCCTCAGAGTCGAGCACGTCAATCTTAAGATGGTTAAAGCCCTTCCTGAATTCAGTGTAGATCTGGTCGTCAGCTTTGGTAAGTTTCAGGAATTTGGGATCAACTGAAGAAATGAGCTACGCATGGGGAAAGTAGGCAAGGTTAAGTGGGAAGAACAGAAAACAGGATTGCTACCACCGCTCTTTCATCCAGGCTGTTAAGTGACTGAAGCAAGGCTTCTGCACGTCAGTTTTGTGATGCAGGGCTCACACTCAAAGCACCTACAAAACATGAGGAAAAGACTTGGTGACAAGACCTGACTCCAAGAATCATAGAGTTGGAAGCAACCAGAAGGGCCATCCAGTCCAACCCCCTGCCAAGCAGGAAACACCATCAAAGCATTCCTGACAGGTGGCTGTCAAGCCTCCGCTTAAAGACCTCCAAAGAAGGAGACTCCACCACACTCCTTGGCAGCAAATTCCACTGTCAAACAGCTCTTACTGTCAGGAAGTTCTTCCTAATGTTTAGGTGGAATCTTCTTTCTTGTAGTTTGAATCCATTGCCCCATGTCCGCTTCTCTGGAGCAGCAGAAAACAACCTTTCTCCCTCCTCTATATGACATCCTTTTATATATTTGAACATGGCTATCATATCACCCCTTAACCTTCTCTTCTCCAGGCTAAACATACCCAGCTCCCTAAGCCGTTTCTCATAAGACTTCGTTTCCAGGCCTTTGACCATTTTGGTTGCCCTCCTCTGGACACGTTTCAGCTTGTCAGTATCCTTCTTGAACTGTGGTGCCCAGAACTGGACACAGTATTCCAGGTGAGGTCTGACCAGAGCGGAATACAGTGGTACTATTATTACTTAGAATCATAGAGTTGGAAGAGACCTCAAGGGCCATCCAGTCCAACCCCCTGCCAAGCAGGAAACACCATCAAAGCATTGATCTAGATGCCCAAGGGGCATAGACAATTATGTGGCCAATCCTGCCAACTGTAATTGACACCAAAGTCATCAAATGGTGAAGCTGTGGGGCTAGGAAAGGGTTGTCCTATATTGCTCCCAACACCCTCTTAAGGTTGGGGGGTGGTTGGCAGCTTTATGCCCAAGGTGTCCAGAGCATGAAGGCTAAACCAGGGGGGAAATATTCCCTTTCCTGCGGAAACAGGAGCTCTTGGCCGCAATGCGGTGGATACCCCACCTACATGCTCCACATCTTTCTGTGGCCAGAGGAAGCTTATATAGCAGTTCCTCAGCCATGGAACTCGGAGCTCCTTTGCTGAGCATCAATTAAGCCCTCAGGGAAGAGAGGAGATATTTTGCAATTGGATTCTATCTAACCCAGTGGGAGGGAAACGTGATCAGAATTAGTGGCTGGGCTCCCAAGGCTATGCAAGCCCTCAGTTTATACAATGAACCAGTCACTGCTGAGGATATTACCCAATGCTAGCTGAAAGGCCAGAAGAAACACCTGCTCCTGAACTACCTGGAGAGCACCGCTGTCATACAAACATCAATTACCTGGATGTGGGGATGCCCTCAAGTGTGTACACTAAATTAAGTGAGCCAAGCAAAGTGTGCTTTGCCGCAGGACTGGGACCTGGGAGACCAGAGTTCAAATCCCTGCTAGCCATGAAGCTCACTGAGAAAGCTCGGGGTGGGCCATCACTGCCTCTCAACCTAACCTACGTGGGGCTTAAGGGGGGGGAAAGAACCATGTACACCACCTTGAGTTTCTTGGAGAAAAAAGGGTGGTTATAAATGTAATAAATCAGTGTGCTTGAGCACACACAGGCACTGTGTATGCAGAAGCACAGCTCCCCCCCCCCCCCAATGCCTAAAACCTGCTATAGGCAAGCAAATGGGGCATTTTTGCCACTCTCCTGCTCTTTCATTTCCTCCACCTGGGAGCCTCTATGTCATCCTCCAGGGCTTGGAGAATGCACCTCTTTGCCTTGTCTTTTGACACTCGAGGCTTATGGCTTATGTTTCTTTGGACTCGCCTTGTTTTTATACTTGGAAGTTGCTTTCATACTGTGTTTGAACCCACCCTGGGACCTTAGGTTGACAAATAAGACGAATTAATACCGAGCGGGGGCGACCGGATTTAGGGGCGATGCAGTGTCGGCTTCGTTGTCACCTCCAAAGGCAGGGCGGGCTCCCCTCCTCCTCCTGTGGCCTAGCAGGACCCCCCCCCCCTGCTGCCCACCCCCTCCCCTCCCCTCCCCCGGCAGGACTCACGTTGAAGTAGACCTCGGCGTGCTGGTGGGCCTTCATGGCCCAGATCATCTCCACGGTGGGCTGCAGAGAGAGAGAGAGAGAGAGGAGGAGGTACCAGGCTGCCCCCCGTGTCCCCGTGAGGGTCCGGCCCGCCACCCGTTCCCCACCCGGCCCCTCGCTCACGTCGTTCCCGTAGGCCTCGGCCGGCAGCGAGAGGGCGGCGGCTGCGGCGGCGGCTTCATGGGCGCCCTGCAAGGTGGGACAGAGAGAGAGAGAGAGAGAGAGACATATAGCCGGTGAGAAAAGGGGGAGGGCGACGTCGCCGCCATGGCAACCCGGCCGCCCCTTCCCCTCTTCCTCACGCTCACCAGCGCGGCCAGGCCGCCTCCTGCGGGCGCCGCCATCTTGGTCGCGGGGCGGGGCTGTGCGCAGGCGCCGCCGGAAGGGGCGGGGCCCTGGAAGCGGGGCGGGGCTTTCCCCCTGGCAGCTGCGCGGGGCAGGGAACTGAGAGCGTCCAGACTCCAGGCGCGTCTCTGGATTCGCGGCCGAAGATGGACACACAGTGGTCACTCAGGCTCGTTTCCAATGGCATTTCAATGGCTGCTGCTTTTGTCCAGTGTTATTCAACATCCGCGCTCAGCTCTCTGGGAAGGGTTCCTGCATTTCAGGGGGTGGACTAGATGGCCCTTGGGATACCTCCTGGCTTGCAATTACAGTATCTATGATCCTTCGCTCCGTGCAACAGGCAGCGCAACTCCCGGGCAGTCAGATCTTTCTCTGAACGTATCTTGCAAGCAGCGTGCTCCCTTATATTGTGTTTTTCCTGCATTACAACCGGTATTCTAAAGTATTCAAACTATAAGAAATAAAATTTAAAGCAAAAATTTAAAAAGCACACCGCATCTTGCACAGTGGTGCTAAGACCCTGAGCAGTTTTCAAGCGGTCCATGGGGGTAGTTTGGGAACCACTGATTTATTGCGAGTGCCGGGGTGTGAGTTTTGTGGCTGCAGAGCTCTTCTGCTGGGACAGAACTAGGGTGGCCTCCTGGCTCTGCGAGTCACTTGAGAGAGACCCGCCCTTGTTGGCTTGGCCTGAAGGGAATTGTGCCCCAGTAACACTAGAAGGGTGAGGACGTACAGAGATGCTGCTGCCGCAGCCCCTCCAAACCCAGAGCAAAGGGCCACAAGCCTTCTGCTACGCAGGGAAGAGCTTCAAGTTGTGGGCCACCTCCCTTTTCTTGTTACACGTGTAGGTATAGTTGAGAACAGGGGGCAGTTGGATGCCTCCAGGAAGCCCACCAGCAGGGCAGAAGTCTTCTGCAGCTTCTGTTCTCTAGCAGCTGGTATTCAGTGGTACACTGCCTCTGATGCTGGAGGTTCCATAAAGCCATCCTGACTGGTTGCCTTTGGTAGCCGCCTCCTCCTCCTCCTCCTCGCATTCGTCCAATCCTCTTTGATAGCCATCTAAGCCGCTAGCCACCACCCCGTCTTGTGACAGTGAGTTCCAAAAGTTCAGCTACATTGGCAAAGAAAAAGCGCTTTACGTGCGTTGTTTATGCATCCTAACACTGTGACACCAGATGGCGCTGTGGAGTTTCGTTTTTGCTAACCCGGTTTCTCATACTGTACAAAGTTTAAAACGCGTTTAACTGAAACATTTCTTTGATGTGTCTAGATCCTGAATCTCCCTGCAGCTTCTATCTAACACGACAGCGAGAGGGGAAAACTTGCTTCTCTCTTTACTGCCTCTTATCGTATCTTACATGCCTTTATCGTATCTTCTGTCATGAGTTCCTTGGAGAAAACGGTGGCAGTATACAAATACTGTAGTAGTAGTAGTACTACTAGTGATGATGATGATGATGATGGACCTGAAATAAAAGTAATCGGTTGCCCTACCATCTGTAGGCCCCAGAGGGCACCAGAGCCCCGCAGTACTGCCCGCTGCTGTGTTGTGCCCGTTTACGCAGCAGGCTCTTTTCAAGGAGGGGATGCGTGGAGGTGGGGGGGGGGCATCTTGGCCAGGGATGAAAGCGGCCCACCGCTTCTGCCAGAACCTCCCGTCGCGTTATAACGGTACACTAATGAGCCTCATGAGGCAATGTGGGGGGTCAAACCACCCCAAAACATCTAGGCGCTTGAGGCTGAAGCTCCGAACTGCGCGGAGACAATCAGGCTAATTCAAAGGACGCGAAATTCCCCGGAGAGGCGCTGGTGGCCCCCCTGCGCTGCCCCCGACTCTTCCAGGGGAGGGCTTGCGCCCAGTGGTGCGTGCGATCAGCCTGTCCCCCACGCGCCAGGCCCGTCCATCTTGCCATGCAGGGCGGCTCCAGCGGCAGCAGGCAACCCTCTGGACGTCCTCGGTACGGGTGGCTGAGTGTGCGCTGGAGCTTCCCCGCCGGATGGGTTGCCCGGGTGGCGCGTCCTGCCGAGGATGCCAAGAAGCCCCTGAGCAAAAGGAGGGAGACGCTTCCACCGCCCCCTTTCCTTCGTCCTCGCTGGGGGGCAGGACAGTCGAGCTCAATGGCGAGTTAATCCTCCCGCTCACGGAGCGTGCGAACCCGCCCTCCCCAGCCTAAATATCATCCGAATGGGGCATGGAGAAGGACGAGAAGGGGCTGTGCTTGACGGGGGCGGGGGTGCAGGTGTGCCTCCAGGCAGTCCGCCCTCTCCCCTCTGTGTTATGGTCAGGCGGCCTGGGCAGATCGCCAGCTCCAATCCTGCCCGGGGTCTGGGCGCCCAGAGCTGCCATCATCCAGTTCCAAGGTGCCGGGCGCGCACGCAGGGGCCGGGGCCGGGCTCAAGGGATTGTCTTGCTGGGAAGGCGCCTTTGGTGGAGGCTAGGCGCTCCGTGCGGCCCCCCAGGACGTCTGCCCGGCGAGAGGAGGAGGGGGCGGCCGTTCGCTCGCTCGCCTCTTCCCCCGCCTTGCGCAGCAGCAGCAGGCGGCTGCTCCTCCTCCCCACGCGGGTTGCTGCGGGAGGCGGCCGGGCGGTCGCGCTGGCAACGCGCAGCGCCAGGCGAGAGATGCGGGAGGCAGGAGCGGCGGCAGCAACAGCAGCAGCAACGAGGATGGCGCCGCCGCCGGGAAGGACCAGCGCCCCGCCCGCCGCCGGGCCCGCGTCGCGCCTCTGAAGGTAGGCGAATGGCTCCAAGGGCGGACAGAGGCCGGTGGGCCAGGCGCGGCGCAGGTGGGGGGGGGGGCGGCTGGGCCCAAGCTCTCCCCGGCTCCAGAGGACGCCTATTGCTGCCTTGCGGGGCGAGGCTGCGCCACCGCCCCGGCCAAGGGCATCCAAGCGCCTGACACCGCTAGGGCGCGCGAGGAGGCGCCCTCGGTAGTGGGAGGCATCGCCCTGGCCCGGCAGGAGCAGCTCCACGTCCAAGGGAAGCCGAGGCTGCCCGCCGGCCCTGCTGCTGCTTTGCGGGGGGGGGGCAAGTTGCATGGGACCCCCCAGAACTGGAGTCGCGTGGAATCAGTCTATGGAAATGGAATCAATCCGAGCTGGGTCGCCGGCTGCTTCTTCGCAGAGGCGCTCGGAGATGCCCTTCCCGGGAGGGTCTGTCCAGCTTGGACTGAAGTCCCCTCCCCCCCCCCTTGGCTTGGGCCTTTTAAATGGGGCTCTCCGATGGTCCGTCCCGTCCCCCAGCTGCCCGCTCTCCACCTGGCCTGGTGGTCCAGCCCTGCTCTCTTTGTGGATGGAGAAGCTCCTCGGGCATGAAGGAAAGACCCTGCAGAGGCAACAGCCCGGGACTGAGCCTGAGCGCGGAAGCGATTGCTGCGTCGGATCCCTCGGCCTTCCCAGCCGGGAGGGTTCCGGCGCAGGGTCCGTAGGGGGCGACACTGAGGCATTTGGGGAAGGGGCAGAGCGTGAGCAGGGTGTAGCTGCGAAAACAGTTGAATGGAGTAGGAGGCGGGCAGGGTGAGCTTTCTTCAAACTACCTGGGGAGGCTCACGAGTGGCAAGTGGGAGCGCAGGAGTGCGCAGGCAGGGCTGGCCTCGAAGGCGGGGGCTCCAAATCTCAGCACCTCTTGTAGGGGGAAATGAAGCACCTTTGGGCGCGGGGTAGGGAAGGTGTCACAATGACTGCCAGCTCGTGGGGATGCGGTGGGGGCAGATAAGTCATGGCCTGGAGGGCGTCAACCTCCGAAACAGGTGCAGCGCTGCACCTGTTGGGCGCCCGTCAAAGACGGGGGCGGTATGTGTGGGACTGAGACGGGGGTCCAAACCCAGCGCGGGCTGGCAGCTCTAGAACCCTCCCCGGCTAGGCGAGGCAAGTGCAGGGCCTGATCCTCAGGCCCAGAGGCGGCCCGGCTCCCGTCTCTCCCCGCAGGCCTCCTCCTCCAGCCGGGCGCGGCCCGCTCGTGCTTCGTCACGACGCTCCGCTTGCTGGCTGGCTGCTTCCCCGGCGGCGGCGGGCGGAGGCTCCCAGGCACACAACGCGCGCGCCCTCGGAGCGGCAGTCTTTGGCGTCGGGTGCTCGGCGCTGCCCGCGCAGTCCCCACAAGCAGCAGCCTCGCTCGCCCGGCCTGGTAAGTGGCGACTTTCTAAGGGGGCAGGAGGCAGTTGGGGGTACACCTGTTGGGTGTTTGTCTGCCGTAGACCTCTCAAAGACAGAGCGGGGGGCAAATAAGCCAGTCTGGCCTGACCCCCCTTTCCTCCCCAAGCTAGCGGGGAATCGCTCCTTCCTTCCGCTGCGCCTCCTGCATACTTGGACTAATTTTTGCGGCCGTCGAGCGGGAGGCGGCTTGGTAAGCAAGCGTCCCCCAGGCCGGGCAGAGCTGAGCTACTCCTTTCCGAGGTGAGTTCCATAAGGCACCCCCGGCCCGGCGGACTCTGCCTTGTTGTTGTTCCTCACAGCCAGGGAAGGGCGAGGCCAAGAGCGCCAGTCTAGGCGTCTAACCAACCAGATTAAGCAGGGTTGCCAACTTTTTTCCGGCGCGGCTCCTGTGCCACATGTCGAGCTCGAACTGCGCACCCGAACACAGATGCCGGGATGGCGGTCTGGACTCCGGGGGATAGGAAGCGCTGCTTGACGGCGTGAATCGGGCCCCGTCGGGCTGTTGTTAAAGGCACGGGAGTCCGGCCAAGAAAAGTTGGCAGCTGAGTTTCCGAGGGAGGGTCGTCCGCTGGGGTTCTCCAGGGTAAAAAGTTGGCTCCGACGACCTTTTCCAAGTTCCAGCCCGAGTCTCCTCGTGAGGCGGCGCCAGGACTGGCCTCGCTCCCGTCCAGCCCCCTCCGCGAGGTGTTTCGGGGTTGGGCCTCCTCCCTGCTCCCTGGTAAAGGCTAAGAAGGGATCGGGAGCAGCCGAACCAACGGCTGGCAGGTTGACAGATCGGCCTCTTGCGGACTGGATGTGCCTGGGGTCCCCGAGAGTTGACGAGCGCTCCGACGGGCGTGGCAGCCTCCGGCGTCTAAAGTTTGAAAAGGAGCTTTTATTGGCGCAGGAGCCGCGGAGCGCGTAATTCGCCTTGCAAAGCCTCCCTCGACGGCTGCGGCGCTTTCGGGCGCCCCTGCCAGCGATTTCCTCCGCGGTTTGCAATTCCACGTATGTAAATATCTGCCCCACTCGTCGTTCTTCCTTTATTTTCAGGGGAGAAGCGGTGCAAAAGGCCCCCGTTTAGTCCCCAACATGAGATGCGTACCTGCAACCCTGGCGAGCTGTTGCTGCCAGTAAGTGTGGGAAAGATTGTGCTTAGGTGGGCCATTGATCTGACTGCCCAAGGCAACTTCCCGTGCGCCCCTGTGTCTATAAACCCCCCCGCTCCGCAAGCTCAGGAGCTGTTTTGTCAGACCCGCAAACAGTGCAAAGAAGAAAAAGAGGGACGCCAAAGAGGTGGGAAGGGAGCCCAGAATGTTTTGAGGCCGGGAGGGCGTGGCAGATGAAGCAAACGGGCTGGGAGGGGGCACCATTGTAGAGCAGCAGTAGCAGTAGAGGTCTCTCGGTCCTTTTTCCTGCTCCAGACTGAAGATCCCACCTGCTCTTTGGTGCGGGAAATTGTCAAGGTGGACAAAGCCGAGGGGGTTGGACTAAATGACCCATGGGGTCCCTTCCAACTCCACAGTTCCATGAATCTATGATTCTGTGCCGTTGGCTGTGATTAAAAGAGAGTGGCAGGCAAGGCCCCACTCACAGTCCCCTAAGGGGCATCCTTAGGGAAGGAATTTTATGACAGGGGTGGGGGGTGGGGGCGGGGAATACCTCCTCTTCCACCCAGGGCTCTTGGATGGAAGTCTCCCTCAAAAAACAGATTGCCATGACATGAGATCCTCTTTATCCTCAAAAGTACGGAAGAAGTGTCCTGCCCAGTGGGACAGGAAGGCGTGGGTGTCCATAGCCCCCTCCCCCACCTACTGGAGGTAGAGCATAGCCATCATGCCTAGTGGTCATCCACAGCCTTCTCCTCCACGAATCTGCCTAAATTCCCTTTAAGGTCAGCCAGGTTGGAAGCCAACATGGCGTCATTGGTTGTGGGAGCAAATTCCTTAAGTTTGTGCCGGGTGGGGAAAAGTCCTGAACCTTGCAACATTCTGCTTCCTTGGGTCCCCTGTTTTCTAAGCAGTTCTTGTGCCGCTGCCATGTGACTCTGCCCCCCTCTCTCTCACAGCCACAGAAGACCACTCCTTTCCAACTTTTTCCTTCAGCAGTATCTACTGTTGGGGGTGGGGAGGAGAGGTAATCACCCTCATCACCGCATGGCAAGGGGGGGGGAAGACTCAGTCTTTTTTTTTTTTTAAGGTTTTTTATTATTTTCCAATAGAACAAGGTAAAAACAAACATAAACACAATAGAAACATAATACATAATAAACAATAAACAAAATAGAAAATAACAAACAAACAAAGAAAGATCACATACAAACCTTACTCAACACCTATCTTTGTTTTTTTCTCTTGTCTTTGACTTCAGGGGACTTCCCCTGTTCCCTCCACTGCCTTTAAAGTCATATATACTCTTTAGGTAACTTTGTTTCTTTTTCCATTAACCTTTACCAAATCTCTTAATAATCTTTAGATTTACTTATCCAATATAAATCATCCCTTATATTCTATATCTTAAAATATTCTTATACCATTAAATCATTCACATCCCAAATTTCTTCTAAACAATTATATCTTACATTAACCTGCTAAAGCCATTTCTTCTAATTAATTCTGCTCAAATACTCAAACATTCAATTTTACACATTTAAGTAAGTAGTCCTTAAATTTCTTCCAATCTTGCGACACCGTCTCCTCCCTCTGGTCTCGGATTCTAGCGGTCAGTTCAGCGAGTTCCATGTAGTCCATTAACTTCATCTGCCATTCTTCCACTGTTGGGATCTCTTCACCCTTCCAGGTTCTTGCCAATAAAATTCTAGCCGCTGTTGTGGCATACATAAAAAATACTCTATCCTGACTGGGTATCTCTTCATTGGTCATGCTCAAAAGGAATGCCTCTGTTGGGGGTGGGGAGGAGAGGTAATCACCCTCATCACCGCATGGCAAGGGGGGGGGAAGACTCAGTCTTTATGGGGTGCCAGCGGAAGACCTCAGGGTGCCATTTCACACCTGCGCAGCATCAGACCACCCTTATCCACGTGTTTACTGACAAGGAGAAGCTCCTTTGGGAGGAAAGGAGTGTTGGGGGCAGCAGGAGTGCCAGCTTGACCCCGTGACCATGGGTGCCCGGGGCAGTGGGTGCCATGCACTGTACATGGCCCTGGCACCAAAAATTGTGGGTGTCCAGAGCCCCTTCATGGGAAATTTTGTGGGTGCTCGGGTACCCAGGGCCCCAGGGAGTTGGCACCTAAGGGAGGCAGCAATGCTGTTGTCTACCAGTTGCTGGAAACCAAAGGAGGGGGGAGGGATCTTGTGCTCAGGTCCTGCTGCTTGTGGGCTTCCCAGAAGGGGCATCTCTTTGCCTTGTGTGAAAACTGGATGCTGGCCTAGGTGGGCCATTGACCTGATCCAGCAGGTTCTTCGTATGTTCTTGTGTTACATTTGGTGCTTTAGGGGGGGAAGGTGACTTAACATATGATGCAGATAATTCTTTTTTATATAAATAATTTTTATTATTTTATACTAAATTACTACAAAAAATAAAAATATACATTCACATACATTCTTTCAGTTTTGGCTAACATAGCCTTGACTTCACTCAGACCTTCCACATGGCATTCAGAATTATATCTTTAATACTATACTTCTTTAATCTATCATTGCTTACATTATCATAAATCTCTTACTCACTCTAACTACCCTACTTACAATAATATTTCTACACTTAACTACAAAGCTTCTTGAAGTCCTATTAGCGTATTCAACTGCAAATTGTTTATCAAGTAATTCGTAAACTTTAACCAGTCTTTGATGAATTTCTGGTCCCGCTGTTCCCGGATTCTTCCCGTCATTTTATCCAGTTCTGCATATTCCATCAATTTCACTGTCCAGTCTTCTTTTGTCGGTGTTTCTTCTTGTTTCCACCTTTGTGCTAGCAAAATCCTAGCTGCAGTCACTGCGTATTGGAAAAGTTTAACGTCCTGTTTTTTTAATGTCTGTACCTATTATACCTAGTAAAAAGGCTTCTGGTTTCTTAACAAAATTATATTTCAACATTTTTCTCAGTTCATGATATATCATGTCCCAATATGCCCTCACCTTCTTACACTCCCACCACATATGATAAAAGGTACCGACACTTTCCTTACATTTCCAATGATGCAGATAATTCATCCATCCTCTCTGCAATTTCCTTTTCAGCCTTTAGCACACCTTCCCCCCCCCATGCCATATAATGGCGCAACTGCCTCCCCCTAGTTGTTCCCCTGGTACTTATGCGCCTTGCAGTTTGTTTTCATGTTGGTCTTGGTGTTTGTTTACTTTGGTGAGAGATGCTCCCCTTTCCAAACGCCTTGAGCTTTCCAGCTACTTGTTTCTGGAGCCCATGGTGCAGTCCATGCTCAGTGAGAGAGCTGGGAGGTTTCCTGTTCTTTCTCCTGGCAAAGGAAAGGCATGTTTTACAAGCCATCTGCACTTGGGAGAGCAGCTCCCTCCTGGGGCTCAGGGTAAGGCCCAAATGCCCGAGGAGGGAGATTAGCTGTCTGGCACCAGTGAGAAGGGAAAGAATAGAAGGAGATGCTTCATACTGAATGGGACGAAGATGCTGAGAGGCAGAAGGGAGCAGGGGAATGCCCCCAAATATGCCTGTCCCAGCTGCTGAAGAATCATAGAAATGTAGATTTGGAAGGGACCCCAAAGGTCATCATGTCCAACCCCCTGCAATGCAAGAAACAGTATGTTGGGACGCACCAAAATAATACCTGATGAAAGGGGGGCTTTCAGAGGAGGGGTTAAGATGGACATGACAATTGCTTGGGGGTCTCCAGGAAAAATGGGCTGGGAGAGGGGGGAGAGTAGGAAGAGAGAATCAGGTAGGCGGCAGAGAGAGCTGAAGGGAATCGTGTCCCCTTTTGGGATATCAGCCACATGGTCATTTTGGTATGCAGTTCACGAGTTTAAGAATGTTTGCCGCACATTTTGAATGAAGTGAAAGCAAATTCCTGTTGACATAGGCAATCCTGTTAAATTAAAATCAGCTTAGCTGTGAGACGAACTGCGAGATCTAGACCTCCAGATTGTTGCGATGGACAGGGGCGCTTTTTTTTGTGACTTGCCCCTCCGGTGATGAGGCAGCTGTGACCCTTTTCCATGTCCGAACAAGCGGCAGCTGTCCATCTTCATGGCGCAGCTTAGGCTACTGCGGTGCGAGGAGCTGCCCTTGAAGGCTGATCAGAGGCTTCTGCTAGTGTGTGTTGTTACAGTCTGTCTCGTGATAGCATTGGGTTGTGGGGTTCTGCTACCCTTGTGTTCCAGTGTCCTGGCTGGCTCACACTTCAAAGGTTCAGTGTTAACCGATAAAGAACAACCACTTGGGGACCAAGACTATAAAAACTGGCTCCTGTCCTCCTATCCTACTTCTCCAGTCTGCTGAGAGCCCCCTTCTTCTTCTTTTTTAAAATATTTTTATTAAAGATTTTCTTGATTTACAAGGTAGTGCAATGTCTCTCTTGTATTTTTCCATATAACATTTTTACAAATCAGTTTTTGTTGTTGAGACATTGGGAAGAAAAGGGGGAGAGAGGTGGGTGGGACAGGGAGATAGGTGGGGTGGGGTGACGATGTTTCTTGTTTACTTGATATGAGTAGGGTTTGGTGTCAGCGTTGTTTGTGTAGGTTCTCTGTTGTTTGCTTGTGCTCCTTTGGCGGTGAGAGAGGTTGGGGTTGGCATGGGGTGATTGTTCATTTGTGGTTGGCGGTGGTGATCTTTGGTTTCCTGTGTGAGTGGGGTTGGTGGGTGTTTTGGGTCAGGTTAGCCATATTGATTTGTATGCTGTCGGTATATTTTTATCATTGTCCTGTTGGGTTGTGTGTGAGATGAAGGGGAACCATACCGGGGTGAAGGTGTCTTCTTCTGTTTGTCCCCATGTCTGTTTCAGCTTACTGGTTAGTTTTTTCTAGTAGGGCTGTTTCCCATACTACTTGGTACCATTGGTCCATGTTTACTCCTGACAGGTCTTTCCAGTGTCTGGTTATGATGTTTCTGGATGCCGAGAGTAGATGGATTATGAGTTCTTTGTGTTGTAAGTGGGCATTATTGTTTTGGAAGATGTTTAGTAAGACCAATTCTGGGGTGGTTTCTAACACTTGCTTGGTTATTTTACATATTTCTTGTGTGGTTGTTGTCCAGAATGTTTGGATTTTGGGGCACTCCCTCCACATATGGAAGTGTGTGCCTGTGGAGGTGCACCCTCTCCAGCATTTTGGTGAGGTTCCTGGGCGTATTAGCGCTAATTTTCTAGGCGTTAGATACCACCTGTAGGTTAGTTTTAGGGTGAGTTCTCTTCTTTTTGTTGATATGGATTTAAAGGGGGGTATAGACCACATTCTGGTCCATTGGGTGGGGTTGATTTTGTATCCTATGTCATCCTCCCATTGCTGAGAGTCCCCTTCTATTCATTTTGTCCCATCCACATAGTGGACCCACCAGACGTTCTGGAAATTTTGGAACTCAAAGCATTTGTAGGAAGCAACATAAGACCTGGCGTTTGATGCCCGGTGTCTGGCTGGAATGGGTGTGATCCTAATTGGAGATGGTATGGATTTGGCATGTGTGTTTTATTCTGTTCTTTTTTTATGAATTTTGTGGGCTAACCCCAGTTTTCAGGATGTGATTTATTTATTTATCTCGTGAAATGTGTACACGCCTTGGTTGTAAAAACACCGCCCCCCACACCCACACACTTCAAAGTGTTTACAAAAAGATGAAACAATAAAAATTCCAATAAGAAGAATTAGCAACAATAATTTAAAACTTTCAGAAAGTTAAATTAAATATAGACTAAATACAGATTAAAACTCGCATCAACTTGCTAAACATCTGGACAGACTTGTCCAAAGAAAAATGTTTTCAGCAGGTGCCTAAAAGAGTGCAGGGAATGTTCTAACTTTATGTCAATAGGAAGGGAGTTTTGCCGCAGTGGAAGACCAGGTTCTTACAAATGCAGAAAAGGTTTGATGTGGCATGTGTAACAGTAGTACATTCAGGATGTCACTGAATGGAGCTCCTCCGAGGAGACCTGTGGAGCACCCAGAGAGCATCATAGAGGCACTCTACCTTCAAGTTCTACTTAGCTGGGACAGGTGGCCATTGGCCTCAAGCCCTGGCTCTGAGTTTCTCAGGTGTATCCAGCTGGCCACTCTTGGCAACACAGAACACTGGACTGAATATGCTCTTGTGGACCTTTAGGAGATGGGTCTAGTCCAGATGGGTCAATTATGTTCTTATATTTATATCTCGCCTTCCTTCCACCATGAAACCCAAGGAGGCATGCATGAGACATTCCCAGGTTGCCCCATCCAGGCACTGGCCAGACCTGCCTATTTTCAGCAAAGTAGTGCCACACATACCTGCAGACCAGACCCCTGGGAATTAGGGAGGGCTAGTGAGGTCAGATCCAGCAGGACAACGCTTAGGTTTCGTTCTGAGGATTGGGAAAACCAGTCCATGCTCATCATGATGAGAGAAGTGCCAAGAGGTATCCAATGCTGACTTCATAAACAGATAAACCAACCAACACAGTCCTGCCTCCTCTCTGGAAAATGTTGGAATGTTTTGGGTAGCAGGAGAGGATATATTGGTTAGCTTTCATCCTTCCTAACTCACACTCATGAGTTTATTCACACAGCAGAGTACATTCCCCTCTTTACACAGCAGGAAGCTAGTTGCAGATTCGTTAGAATCTCTTAAATTAAGCAATCCAATCTGGCATGCCCAGATTGGAGTATATTCCTGGTAAGACCCCTTTGATTCCCTCCCGAAAGAATAAAGACACAACAGTCTTCTTTTAAAAGTAATGAGGAGTTTACTCACATTCAGTTCACAGTTGGATCCCTGAAGGCAGGCTTTAGAGTTACAGAAGAGGGTTTGAGTTCATCCCATGTGGGAACTCATCCCACATGCTGCTAGCTGAGAGCCGGCAGTGCAGTCCAAGAGAAGAAAAGGCATTAAAAGAGGAAGGTGGCTGCGTGACCGGACCTTTTGTGGGGTCTGGAAGGGTCACGCCCACCTACCTGGTCACATGCACAGGAAGGATGCTCCAGACCAGGTGTAACAGGAAGGTCAACTGGCTGGACCAACATTCCCCTGAATGTCCACGCTAGGCAAACAGGAAATGTTGATTTGACTGCTTATGTTACATCCCACAGAAAAGCCTCCCCTTCAGCCGGGAGCTTGCCTTGTGCCAAGCCTAGCCACTGGTCCGTCTAGCTCAGGGACCAGGGTTGTCCACACCAGCAGTGGGAAGCCTCTGAACCCTCCACCCCACCCTCAAGGTGTTGCTGGATCACAAGTCCTTCCCCCCCCCCACGGTCCGTGTTGCTGGCTGAAGGTGAGGGTTGCGGGGAATCCAGCAGCACCTGAAGATGCCACCGGTTGAACAAGGGTGTTTTCCAGCCGTGGGATGGAACTGGGCACCTTTCTGGGTGCAAAACATTTACCCTTCTGGAGAGCAAAAACCCCTGCCCCCTGCCCCGGTATGATGCTCCATCTGGGCACCTGGCCCAGTGGTTCATTGTCTGGCTGGGTTGAGCCAGTGCGGGGGGGGGGGGGGGGGGGCAAGAAGGCATTGGGCAAGACTGCAGTGGATCCTGCCTGCAACAGATCCTGCCCTGGTTGGCTCTCAGCTTAGGAGCACTTTTTTATCCCTAGAGCATTGGGGAGGAGCGCAGGAGGAGCAGACAGTCAGGATGGCACAGAGATTGGGGGGGGGAGTCTCTAGCTGATGGGGAAGGGGGCCCCCTTCCAGCTGCCAGATTTATGCAAGTGCCCTGACCTCTTCTACCCTCCCCCCATTGCCTCACCACAAAGGAACTTAGGAAATGTCACTCGGCTGCTCTCTGCTCTTCCGTGTGTTCCGGACATTCAGATCCAGAGTTTTGGGAGTGCGGCAGTGCCAGGGCTGGGCTGCCAGGAAGCTGCCAGGGAAGGCTGAAAGGTCTGTCTTTTCCCACCAGGCAGCCCTCCCTAATGCACTTGTGGACATCCAGGCACACACATTGGATGCCTGGACAGAACAGGGAAGGCCCTTAGCTGGCTGATAAGGTTTGTGCCAGAAAGACTCTGAGAGAAGGCACTGAGGGGCTGGGGACGGGGAGGAGATTGTCAGCCAGTTTCTTTTTTTATGTTTGCAGGGGACCTGATTGCTGCTTCCGCTGCCTATGTTGCTCCTCTCATTTTTTCTGAGAAGGGGAGGGTGGTGCCATTTCTGTGCCTTAAAAACTCTCTACTTTGTACAAACAAAATAGAAAATTCTTTCCAGTAGCACCTTAGAGACCAACTGAGTTTGTTCTTGGTATGAGCTTTCGTGTGCATGCACCAAACTTAATCACTTAATCACCAAACGTAAAACCATGGAGAAACCTGGTCTGAACAAAGACATTGGATTCTTATCTCATTATACATAACATAGCCATCTTTAGCCATCTCACCCCTTGCCTTTCCCTGCAAGACTAATTGCAGCCGTTAACAGGTTTTCCACACCTATCAGCTGATCACCCATTCCCACCACCCTTCTGAGTAATACCCCTCCCCACTCCCTCACTATATTTAAGGATCTGGTGACTTCTGTTTCAGTGTATCTGAAGAAGTAGAACAAACTCAGTTGATGTCTAAGGTGCTACTGGAAAGAATTTTCTATTTTGTTTCGACTATGGCAGACCAACACGGCTACCCACCTGTAACTCTACTTTGTACAGTTGTGGTCGCCTCGAACTCCAAAAGGATATTGTAGTGCTTGGAAAGGTTAAGAAAAGGGCAGCCAAAATGATCAAAGGGGTGTTGCGACCCCCTCCCCCAAAAAACAAGGTTGTAGAGTTTGGGACTTTTCAGTTTAGAGCAGAGGTCATCAACCTTTTTGAGTCCATGGCTCCCTTGACCAACTACCTGCTTTCTGGGGCACCCCTGTGGGGCTCAGGAGCCCAGTTATGTCACCCCTTGACTGCAGAGCTGGCAGCCCCTCACCCCTTTTCGAACACCCTCCCTTGTGGGGTGTTCCCTCAGCCTCCTCCCCTCTCCTTGGGAGTCCTCCGGGCAGCCACTGCTGCCATCCTGGTCTCTGAGCTGCATCCCCTGCCCCAAAGAGAGGTGCCTCCTCCCACTGCCCCACAGGGGCCTGGGCTAGCCCTAGAGGCACCATTTGCCTGGGGAGCTTATAGCCAGGGCTGCTGCAAAAAACAGCTGTGCAAGCCTTTGGGAGCCAGAGACGTGAGAGGACATCCGAGGAGGGAGGGAAGGAAAGAAAGAGGGACAAGAGGCCAGTGTTGCCCGCAGCACCCCTGACCATTATTCAAGGCACCCCAGGGTACCACGGCACAGTGGTTGAAAACATGGTGGAAGTTTGTAAAATAATGCATGGCTTGGAGGAAGGGGAAAGAGGAAAGTTTTCTTCCCTCTCTCACAGCACTAGAAAACAGGCTTCCTCAACCTCGCCCCTCCAGATGTTTTTGTGTTTTTATATATATATATTTTTTAAAAAATTCCAACATAAAAAGAAACATAAACATAAAAACACTACAAACAATAAAACACTACAAACAACAATAAAAAATACAAAAATACCAATATTTGTTGTTGTTCAGTCGTTCAGTCGTGTCCGACTCTTCGTGACCCCATGGACCAGAGCACGCCAGGCACACCTATCTTTCACTGCCTCTCGCAGTTTGGCCAAACTCATGTTAGTAGCTTCGAGAACACTGTCCAACCATCTCATCCTCTGTCGTCCCCTTCTCCTTGTGCCCTCCATCTTTCCCAACTTCAGGGTCTTTTCTAGGGAGTCTTCTCTTCTCATGAGGTGGCCAAAGTACTGGAGCCTCAACTTCAGGATCTGTCCTTCTAGTGAGCACTCAGGGCTGATTTCTTTGAGAATGGATAGGTTTGATCTTCTTGCAGTCCATGGGACTCTCAAGAGTCTCCTCCAGCACCATAATTCAAAAGCATCAATTCTTTGGCGATCAGCCTTCTTTATGGTCCAGCTCTCACTTCCGTACATTACTACTGGGAAAACCATAGCTTTAACTATACGGACCTTTGTCGGCAAGGTGATGTCTTTGCTTTCTAAGATGCTGTTTAGGTTTGTCATTGCTTTTCTCCCAAGAAGAAAATTTCGTGACTATACCAATATAGTACTAGACATAAAACATCCTTAACACCTTTTGGGTGACTTCCTCACATCCTCACCTTCTGCGTTCACTGAATATCATCATTAGTAATTTCTTAACATTAAATAATCATCATATCTAACTAATCATTATATATCTTGAATCTATTTTTCTTATCCTATCTTCTATCTGCTCTTCTTCCTGTTATTTCTTTTTAATCTGTAGCCTATCCAGTCTACCTGCTCTTTTCTTACATACTAATCTTAACATAAGTTTTTTTAAAATAGTCTTTGAATTTCTTCCATTCTTTCTCCACCACGTCGTCCCTCTGGTCTCGGAGTTTCTGCGAGCTCCATATAGATTTATAATGAACTTTAAAAGGTGTTGAATAACACATTTACTAAAAAAAAAACAAAAACCCAGAGGCCTTCTTGCTGGGCATTGTAAACCATGAAATCCCACTAAAAGATAGATCAATCTTTATGTATGCCACAACAGCTGCAAGAATGTTATTACTTCCAGATGTTTTTGGCCTACAACTCCCATGATCCCTAGCTAGCAGGAGCAGCGGTCAGAGATGATGGGAATTGTAGTCTCAAAACACCTGGAGGGCCGAGGTTGAGGAAGCCTGCTAGGAACTTAAGGATATTCCATGAAGCTGAAGGCTGGAAGATTCAGGACAGAGTGGCTGGGGAGACCCGGCCAGATGGGCGGGGTATAAATAATAAATTATTATTATTATTATTATTATTATTATTATTATTATTATTATTATTATTAAAGGAAGGACTTATCCACACAGTGCAGGGTTAAACTATGGGCGTTGCTTCCAGAAGCAGTGAAGGCCACCCACCAAGTTGGGTTTAAAAGAGGATTAGAGAATTTTTTTGGGGGGGGGGAGCTACTAGCCATAATGGCTCCAGGGTCAGTCAGGGTCAGTCTTCAATTTGGGGCATCTGTTTGTCCACTGTGAGAACAGGAGCAGGGCCGGCGCATCCATTTAGGTGAACTAGGCAATTGCCTAGGGCGCCAAAATGGAGGGGGCGCTGGCCAGATTTGGGTGGGACGGGCTAGCAGCAGCTTCTCCGCTGTAGCGGAGAGGTGCTGCTTGCCCCCTACACCACCCCCTGGCTCCCGCTAAAGCAGGCTTTGGCAGGGTGAAGGGTGGGTAAGCAGCAGCTCTCCGCTACAGCGGAGAAAATGCTGCTTGCTTCTCCACCCCCCCACCTCCCGCTAAAGCAGGCTTTGGCAGGGGGGCGGGGGGCGCCAGAAGGTGGCTCGCCTAGGGCGCAAGAAGCCCTAGCACCGGTCCTGAACAGGAGGTTGGACTGATGGGCCATTGGCCTGATCCAGCAGGCTCTTATGTTATTACAAGGTAAAAATGCTGCTATTTGTTCCTTTGTGGTGAGTCCTCCTCCTGACTCTTCCATCTTCCTGCATTTGTCCGCCTCCCCAACCCCCCCAGGACATTGAGCTTCTGGGTCTCAGGCAGGGAAGGCTCTTTCCTGCTTCCTGATCCTGTTAACTTGAGATGCTGCTGGGGGATTGAACCTGCAGAGTGTCTGTCTGTTCTGCCACAGAGCTTTGCGGGGAATACCAGAGGAGGCAAATCCCTCCTCAGCCAGTGGAAGATTCATTGGGTGAGGCGAGAGCACAGTGTGGCCTGCCAGCTCTGGAGACTGACTGGACAAGTTCCAACATGGGGGAAGAGGGGATCTCGCCACCCAGATTTGAGAGGAGGCACTGAATAGGGAATGTCAGTTTGGCGACATCAGTTGAATGATGGTCTCTTTCGGGGCAAATACAGTGGTACCTCGGGTTTCAGACGCTTCAGGTTACAGACTCCGCTAACCCAGAAATAACGCTTCAGGTTAAGAACTTTGCTTCTGTATAAGAACAGAAATTGTGTTTTGACGGCACAGTGGCAGCGGGAGGCCCCATTAGCTAAAGTGGCGCTTCAGGTTAAGAACAGTTTCAGGTTAAGAATGGACCTCCGGAATGAATTAAGTTCTTAACCCAAGGTAAAGGTAAAGGGACCCCTGACCATCAGGTCCAGTCGTGTCCGACTCTGGGGTTGCGGCGCTCATCTCGCTCTATAGGCTGAGGGAGCCGGCGTTTGTCCACAGACAGCTTCCGGGTCATGTGGCCAGCATGACTAAGCCGCTTCTAGCAAACCAGGGTAGCGCATGGAAACGCCGTTTACCTTCCCGCCGGAGTGGTACCTATTTATCTACTTGCACTTTGACGTGCTTTCAAACTGCTAGGTGGGCAGGAGCTGGGACCGAGCAATGGGAGCTCACCCCGTGGCAGGGATTCGAACCACCGACCTTCTGATCAGCAAGCCCTAGGCTCTGTGGTTTAACCCACAGCGCCACCTGGGTCCCTTAACCCAAGGTACCGCTGTATAAAAATCAATCACGAAGCAGTGGCAAGAGTTTTATGTATGTGGGCAAGGACTGCCAATCTCCTGGGTGTCCTGTGGGTAGCAGAATAGGCCGCTTGGGCAGGCTGCGATGATGTTATTAGTCCATAGGAACATATGTAGAGTCTGCATCCTGTTCTCACAGTGGCCAACCAGGTGCCCACAAGCAGGATTTGAGCACAAGAGCCCTCTCCCCTCCTGCGGTTTCCAGCATTTGGCATTCAGAAGCATTAATGCCCCTAAGCTGTAGTGGCAGAGTACAGCCATCATGACTAGTAGCCAGTCTTTGTGGTCTTGCCCAAGCAAATCCCTGGGTTCCCGTGAAAAGCTTTGCAGAGTCCCTGACTGGCATCAAAACATCCAGTAACTTTTTCTGCTGGGCGAGTTTCCTCTCTCACCAACAGTCCGGGGTGGGTTTCAGATTCCCTGGAGGTCCTTATTGCCAAACTGCGTGCTGTAAGAGAGCCATTTTAGTAGGTTTGTTGCATTTTGTAGAATTATTGAATTGTAGAGTTGGAAGGAACCCCAAGCATCATCTAGTCCAAACCACCACCCCCCTGCAGTGCAGGAATTTATATCCCAGACTTTCCCCCAAGGTGGCGTAGATGGTTCTTCCCCCTCCTCATTTAATCCCCATAACAGGCGAGGCTAAGAGGCAACAACTGGCCCAAAATCACCCAGCGACCTTCATGACTGAGTAAGGACTTGAACCCTGGCCTCACAGGTCCAACACTCTCTTGTAGCTGGTGGGGAATAAATAACCTCTGAGCCCCAAAGCACCATCTGCACCGAGGCCAATGGGACCTGGCCTCTTGCACAAGCACCCACCGGCGCCGTGGTGCAAAGCTCCCTCCGGTGCTGCCCCCCCCAATTTCTCAGGGTTGTTGACCTTTTTTTAGGGAGGACAGTGCTGCTGCCGGTGGGGCTGGAGGCTGGAGGGCGGCTCCTCTGGCAGGGAAGAGGCAGAGGCTGGATGCGGCACCTCCCGGCTCGGCTGGCTGCTTCATGCCGTGGTGGCCACAGCAGACAGAGGCTCCGGGCGCGGCGCTGCTTTGGCATGGTATAGCAGAGGCAGGTGAGGTGGCGACCTGATGCCGGGAGGTGCCGTGTCCAGCCTCCGCCTCTTCCCTGGCGCCCTCCAGAACTTGGCACCCAGGCGCCCCGCACCACTAGCCTCTATGGGGTAAGACGCCCCTGCCCACCTTGCTACAGCCTTCCTCTGCTGAGAACACGTCACTCTGCTCCTGGGCCTGGCTCTGAGGTTCCTGTTTGGTTCCCAGCCCCCCCTCCTCCTCTGCAGCCCCGAGAGGCAGCCTCTCCCTCTCCCACATGCACACCAGAGCACGATGAGTTGGCTAATCCTGCTTTTAATCGCAGATTATGCATCCCATGACTCCCTCCCTGTCTATCAGAACTAGGCAGTGCAGCTTCCCCTTCACAGAGGACCTGAGTTCCAGGACTGCCCCAATATACTTGGGTGCCTAGTGCGAAATTCCCCCCTTTGCTCCCTACCCCATTACACACAGAGAAATTGACATGGGACCCAGTCCATTGGGGATTTCTCTCCATTGCAATGAGCAAGCATGCACTTGTCTCGTGTCTTTCAGCGGACCTCACACAGGAAAACATACAGGTGCAGGTGACTTGTTATATTATGTTGCTGTTTATTTATCTGCCACCTTTCAGCCAGAAAGGTGGCTCCCAAGAATAAAACAAGTATAAACAAATGCAGTGATGTAAATGACAAAATATTGCAGTGCAGCAAACATGCCAGCGTGCCAATACAGTCTAAATTAAACGCCTGACATTGCAAAAGTATTAAAGCCCATTCATTTTCCTGCCAAAAAGGCAGCCGGTTATTCCCCACAAAAACATCGAAAGAGCAAGAATGAGAAATTCAGCAGCAGCTCCTCCTTGTAAGGGTCCCAAGGCAGCCTTCTCCTTGCAGGAGTTGAGAGGCAGCTCAGCCCAGTAGCCATTGGCACAAGCGCCAGAGAGGTCAAGAAGCCGGTTTGCAGCGCCTCCTCTCTCTCCCACCGGACAGCAGTAGCTGCCTGGAATGCTGAGCCCTGTTTGGGGGTGGCTGAGATCCAAGGCAAGGCTGCGATGCAACACGCCCAGCTGTGTAGCTTGCAACAGCAGAGGAAATGTGTGCATCTGGACTTGGTTTTCCCACCTCGTTCTGTTCAGCAGGAAACGTCAGCCCAGCTGCTGACACTTTGTCCCACCAGCTTGAAACACACTCGCCTGCATCTGAAGCTTCTAGCAAACGAGACAGTCAGTGGCTTGTCTCTGGTTGCTTGTTTGCAGGAAGCAGGACTGGTCCATTATATTGTGCCTGCCTGAGGTGGAGGGTGAGACAGGGCACATCCAGAAGCTGGCTGATGGCAGGCACATACGGGTAGACTTCTCCTCTAGGGCATCTTTGCAAATCTCCAGATGGAACCTGCTCTGCTTCCTGCACCTGTGGCTCAGATGCCAGCTTTGGAAATGGAAAATTCTGAGTTTGGGCCGTAGCTGTCAAGTCTCCCTTTTTTTGCGGGAAACTCCCTTATTCCAAGCCATTTCCTGCTGCTATCCCTTATTGTTGATATCCCTTAAATTTCCCTTATTTCCGGGAAGGAGAGTTGGAGTCCGGGGACTCCTTGGGTCCCTGCATTTCTCAGCCCTGCCTGCCTGCCTACCTCACAGGACTGTTGTGGGGATTAAATGAGGACTAGGACCAGGGAGCTCCTTGGAGAAAAAGGTGGAATATAAATACCTAATAACAGACAGACAGATATATAAAGAAGAAGATAAAATAGACGAATGTTTCTCGGCAACAGGTTCTCAGATTAAGCATTGCTGCCCTTAACTGGAGGCAGAGCAGAGCCAGCCTGGCCAGAAGCCATCAGTGGTCCTCTCCTCCTGCATGAATTTGCCTAATCCATTTCTAAAGCCATCCAAGTTGGTGGCCGTCGCTGCTCCCTGTGGCAGGGAGTTCCAGAGGTTAACCGTGTGCTGCGTGAATAAGTGCTTTCTTTTCTCTGCCCTGATTTCTCTTTCCTGGGAGCTCTTTCCTGGTGTAAATTAATTTGTAGCCGGGGGGTGGGGGGATTACCGCGGCGTGGACTGTCCCTGAGAACCGTAGACTGTCCCCGGGACAGGTGAGGGTGCTGATCCCTTATTTTCAAATCCGAAGCTTGACAGCTATGGTTTGGGCTGTGGTGGGGAGATACCCTTTCTGGCAACTAGCATAGAAGCAGCAGCCAGGCCAGTTTTGGGGGTGATGGTTGCAGATCGCCAATGCCAGGAAGGGGCTTCTGCCGTCTGCCTTGTGAAAAGGGCATATGTAGGCCAGGCTGACATGCTATATAGAAAAAGGGTGTGGGGCTGTCTGTGTGTCTGTGTCTGTGTGTGTGTTTTGCTCTTTCCCCGAGCCCGACTGCACTCAGCTCTCTCCTTATGGCAGTTTCCGTGCCATTAACTTGGTGGCTCCTACATTAAGATTTCATTGTCTCTAATGGACTCTGCTGAAAAGGGAGAGGGGGGGAGGGGCACTTCCTTGAGCGCCCCCCACCCCCCACCCCCCCACCCAGAAATCCATGGGAAACTTGTGGCTTTGAGCTGCCAGTCGCTTGTGATTCGATGGAGGCTCTTCAGATGGAACGAGAGAAGTGTACACACCTCCGTTTACTCCAATGCGCTCCCGCTGCTGCTTTGGGGAGTGCCATGTCTGCATATTAGCCACACTCCATTTCTCTCTCCTGTGAGATGCTCTGCTTGACGCAGTTTCTCCCCCAAACCAGCTTCAATCTGATTTGATGGAGGGGGAAAGAACAACCTAACTGCGTTTTAAGGGGGTAGTGTGGTAGTTACAGCCATGTCTACTAGCCAGGATGGGGCTGCTCTGCCTCCTCAGGGGGAGGCAGCAATACTTCTGAGTATCGGTTGTTGGAAACCACAAGAGGAGAGAGTTGCTTTAGTGCTTAGGTCCTGCTTGCAGGTTTCCCAATACGGTACAGTAGAGGCATCTGGTCAGCCACTGTGAGAACAGGATGTTGCACTAGATAGGCCACTGGCCTGATCCAACAGACTTTCTTGTCAAAACAAAATAAAAAATAAAAAAAATCCTTCCAGTAGCACCTTAGAGACCAACTAAGTTTGTTCTTAGTGTGAGCTTTCATGTGCATGCACACTTCTTCAGATACACTGAAACGGAAGTCACCAGACCCTTATATATAGTGAGAGAGTGAGGAGGGGTATTACTCAGAAGGGTGGTGGGAATGGGTGATCAGATGATAGGTGTGGAAGACCTCTTAACAAATGCAATTAGTCCTAAAGGAAAAAGCAAGGGGTGAGATGGCTAAAGATAGCTTTGTCATGTATAATGAGATAAGAATCCAATGTCTTTGTTCAGACCAGGTTTCTCCATGGTTTTGAGTTTGGTAATGAGTTGCAATTCAGCAACTTCTCTTTCCAGTCTGTTTCTGAAATTCCTTTGTATTAAGACAGCTACTTTGAGATCTTGTATAGAATGTCCTGGGAGATTGAAGTGTCCTCCTACTGGTTTCTCTGTCTTGTGATTCCTGATATCAGATTTATGTCCATTTATCCTTTGGCATAGGGTTTGTCCTGTTTGTCCAATATAGAGAGCTGAAGGGCACTGTTGGCATTTGATGGCATACACAATGTTGGAAGATGAGCAATTAAATAGTCCTGAGATGGTATGTTTGATGTCGTTGGGGCCAGTAATGGTGTTGTCCAGCAAAGTTGTCCAGTAATGGTGTATGTGGCAGCAAAGTTGGCATCTGGGTTTATTGCAGGCTCTGGTACCAGTGTCCATGTTGAGTCCTGTTGTTGTATTATTGTGGGTGAGGAGCTGTTTGAGATTGGGTGGCTGTCTGTAGGCGATGAAGGGTCTTCCTCCCAGAGCTTGAGAAAGAGAACTGTCATTGTCTAGGAGAGGTTGTAGATCTCTGATGATGCGTTGTACTGTTTTAACTTGGGAGCTCTATGTGATTACTAGTGGTGGTCTGTTGTTTTCTTTTTTGGGTCTGTCTTGCAGCAAGTTCTCTCTGGGTATCAGTCTGGCTCTTGTGTTTCTGTGCTGTTTCTCTTTTCGGGGAATTGTTTTAAACAGTCTTTAAATGCATTGGATTTAAATTCAGTCACTTTTGCGGTTGCTGCAGAAGATCCTGGCAGTCACTGGTGTAACTTGTGCTCCTGTGTCAAGGTTGTGGCACAACTTCACATTTGTTCCTCTGCCTTGTTGTGTGAGGTGTTTGGTCCCCTGTGAAACTGCATTTTGGCTCGGAAGAGCATGGCTGGAACACCACCTGCACCTCTGGCTTTCATAGAATAACAGAATTGCAGAGCTGGAAGGGACTCCCAAGGGTCATCTAGTTCAACCCCCTGCTATGCAGGAATCACAGCTGAAGATGGGAGGAAAGCTACTTTATGTCCCAGCCAGACCCACAAGCCTTTTTGCTCCTGCCCATGAGTGCCCCCAGAAGCTCCCTGCCAATGCCCTCCCTGGTCATGGGTGCCACACGCACCCTGTAAAAATGCTCTTTTCCACCTCAGAGATGTCTCCATATGCAAGGAAGCCCTTTGTGCCCAGCAGGCATCCTGAAGCCTCAGGCACCCATTTTCAGGGGCTCCTGGGACTCTAGAAGGAGCTGAAGGACAGCGCAACCTGGTGGGTGATGCCAACAGAGGACATGCAGGTGAACTGAGGAGTCACAAGGTGGCAGGTGGCACCCGGCCCAGTTCTACTGGGGACTTAAGGAAATGCACTTCCAAGTTGGCAGCATGCCTGGACCGGCATACCTGTACCATATCCAGGTGGTGAGGGCGGTATAGACAGGGGGAAGTGTGGCGTAATGGTCAGAGTGTCATACTAGGACTGGGAGACCGGGGATTGAATCTCTGCTTGGCCAGGAAGCTCACTGGGTCACCTTGGGGGGGGGGCAGTCACTGCCTCTGAGTCTGACCTACCACACAGGGTTGTTAAGGGGATTACACGAAATGTGGGGAAAGATCCATGGAAATGCCACTTTGATCTCCTTGGAGAAACAGGCAGGATAAAAATACAAAACACTGACCACGAACAATTATATGTTGCAGATATATTTTTTCCACATTTTTATTATGCTATTTTTTGTTATATACATGAGAAAACTTGGTATACTTATTTGTATAACATTCTTGTTTGTAAAACCCAATAAAGAACAAACAAATCAAGAAGCCTTGGCCAGGTGGGAGGGTGGCGTTTTTGGTGCAAGTTCCGCGCTGGGAAGGTGAGGTGAGCCACCTCCTGGGCTGTGGCTGGGGGAGCCCCGGAGCCTCTCCGATCCCCTGGCCCGATGGGCGCCTCCTCTCCCTCCCTGCCTGCCTGCCTGCCTGCGGGCCCCTCGCTGGGCGAGTCCGGCCGGCCCCTCCGGCTGCTTCTGGAACTTGTGACCCGGCCGAGCGCGCTTCTGGCACCGTCAGCGGCTTTTCCATCGCCGCGGCCTCCTGACCCCGCGAGCTCGTGCAGCCGGCAGAGGAAGGCAGCGAGGCGGGGAAGGTCCGGCCCGGCTGCCTCTCTCTCTCCTCGGCTGTCGGAAGCGCCCTCCCCGCGGCTGCCGGTCCACGCCCGTGGGAACTCTGGACGCGCTCAGAGGCACCCTTGGGCCTGGCCGGGCGCCCGCCGCGGCTCCTCCTTATCTGCTCGCAGCCGGCGGGCCGGGCGCGGCGCCGCGAGGTTGGAGGGGGCGCGAGCCGGGCGGGCCCCTGCCTGGGCGCGCCAGATAAGCACCACCGGCCAACGCCGCCGCTTCCCTCGCTGCCCCCCGCGCCAACGCCGCCGGCCTCATTCAGAGGGCGCTCAGCAGCAGCCGAAAGGCAGCCAAAGCGCCATTGCGCGCCTCCGCCCCGCCGGGCGCTCACGGCTCGTTCTGAGTATTTCCTCTGTATGTGCTCCGGGGCAGAGATCTCGACTGCTTCCTTGGAGACCTCTGCGTGCGCCACGAGGACGTTAACAGAAACGCGGCTTGATTGGCGCAAAACCCGTTCACACGGAGGAGCTCCGGCAACCTTCCTCCGCGTGTTTTGGACTACGATTCACACCGCTGCTCCTGGCGCTGCAGGCTGGGACCGATGTTTCCCAAAATATCTGGAAGGGATCTTTGGGTGTGGCAAAGACCAGCGGACCCATGCCTTAGTTTGTGCCAAGGGGCACTTCGTCCACGTCGCTGCAGAGCCACTGGAAATGCAGAAGGACGAGAGGGTCTGTTTAGCAGTTTGAGGAGGAAACGTGTTGAATGAGGGGTTGCTGCCAGTGCCACTGTGCTGATCCTTTTAGTCCAGCTGGGCAAAGATGCAGAGTGACGGGTGCAGCTTTCGCCAACCTGGTGTCCTCCAGGTGTTTCGGACTACAACTCCCACCAGTGACATGTGGCTGTGCCTCATACAGGGCTGATGGTAGTCCAGAACTCTTGGAAGGCACCAGGCTGGTGCAGAGTCACCCTTCCTAGTTTATCGACAGCTTGGGTCCTATACCAGCCCCTTGTGAAAACCACTAGCTGGGCTGGCACCTTGTTAAGCTGTGGAACTCTCTTTCACAGGAGGCAGTGGTGGCCACCAGTTTGGTTGGCTTGCTTTAAATGAGAGCTAGCCTTATATTCCTCTGTGCATTTTTCCACCCATGGCTACCGACCACAATGGCTATGATCTGCCTCCATTCCCCCCCCCCCCATGGTCAGAGGCAGTGATGCTTCTGAATACCGATTGCTGGAAACCGCAAGAGGAGAGTCTGCTCTTGTGCTCAGGTCCTGTTTGTGAGTTTCCCCTTATGGGTGTCTTGTTTGGCCACTGTGAGAACAGGATGCTGGACTAGATGGGCCATTAGAAGATTCAGGGCAGGTAAAATAAACTCCTCCTTCACACAGCAGATGGTTAGCCGGTGGAACTCCCTCCCACAGGAAGTAGTGACGGCCACCGACTTGAATGGCTTTGAAAGAGAATTGGACAAATTCGTGGAGGAGGAGAGGGCTGTGAATGGCTACCGGTCGTTGGAAACCTCTGAAGGGGAAAGGGCCCTTGTGTTCAGATCCTGCTTGCCGGTGTTCCCCAAGTATCTGATCGGCCACTGTGGAGAACAGGATGCTGCCCTAGATTAAGGTTACCAGATGTCCCCGGATTTACAAATCAGTCCCTATACAAAATCTGTTGAAGTTGAAAAGTGTCCCCACAGATTCATTGAAAAAAATCTGGTAACCTTACCATTGGCCTGATCCAGCAGGCTCTGCTTATGTTGTTACGTTTTGTGAGAAAGGGAAGCAGTGCTGGCTGAAGGCGAATGGCTCCCTTTGGCCAGTGACTGTCCCCAGAAGTCTTACCTGAGGAGCCAACTTGCTGATCTGGCTCATGCAGAAGTCCCACGGAGAGCCGCCTCACAAGCCCTCTTGAGAACAAAGGGACGTGTCTTCCTCACCCAGTCCTCCTTTCCCTCCCCTTGACTTTCTGAGCCTATGGAAAATGCCTATGGAAAATCTGAGTGTCTGGATGCTGCCAGGCCTGAGTGGCCGGCCTCTCCGGCACACACAATGTGCCCTTCATGCTCCCTGCCTGAACACAGACCAGGCTTTCAGGCCAGATGAACGGGACATGCCTGGTCCCAGCATCTTCCACGGGGGATTCCAGGCGGCGGCAGAGGCCTCCAACAATCCCCTGCCGTCCAGGAAAAAGCTCTTCTGCAAGGACGTGAGGCAACTAAGGCACAGAGAGAAGGGCGGCGGAAAGAGACACGCTGCCTTTCCCGATTTCACCCAACTTTTTCTAGAGGCCCATCCCTTCTGCAAGCATTGCAAGACAAATTCCAGAGGCAACAGCACCTTAAAAACCTAACAGGTTCATATAATGTGGTTGGGATTTTTGTGGGCCAGAGGCAAAGCCGGCACAATAACTCTGGTAGCCCTTTAGGCATCTATTTGCTGCAGAAGTAGCCACTCAGAAGAGGGGCGTACCCAGGATCAAAACGGGGGGGGGGGGCAAGCCATGGTCGTTCAGGTTGTGACATTTCAGCACGGAAAGGCGAATGAAACCAAAATTTTAGGAAAATTATATATAATTATAGCAGTGCTTTATTACGGTAGTTATTAAAATTATTTGCTTGAATTTTTTTTTTAAATTTTTTATTCTAGTTACATGTCTTATACCAGGGGTGGCCAACTCCCAAGAGACTGTGATCTACTTTCAGCAGTGATCTACCCCCGTTTTTTGGGGTTCAGCTCAAAGTTGTTGACCTTTTTTGGGGATGAGGAATGCCCTGTTTTTTAGGGGTTCAGTTAATTTTTAGATTACTGACCACATTATGTAAACAGCAAACAAAATCAGCTTCAAAAAACAGAAAAACTTCCACCCCCCAAACAGAAGGCCCCAAATGGCTGAAAAACTCAGTTTCCCAGGATCCTCAGCCCTCGCAAAGGAACTACTCACCATGCAAGGGAACTCAGTTTCCAAAGCTCCCTTGCAACGATCAGCCTGTGCAACACACACACACACTGTCGGCCAAGAGCTCAATTGTTATTGAGATTTTGGGAGGGGGAGAAAGACCAGTAATTGAGCTTTTTTAGGAGAGCTTTTTTTTCCCTTTTAGGCTGCCGATAACCATTTAATTATAATTTTTTTGCTTCTAGGGGGTGCAGCTGCCCCCCCTGGGTACGCCCATGATCAGAACAACACTCTCTTTCCTGGTCAGTACCAGCCAGTTCAGACCCCATGAGGCTACGTGACATTATTATTATTATTATTATTATTATTATTAATAATAATAATAATAATTTTGCCCCAACATGCATCACTTTACCCTTGTTGACACTGAATTTCAATTGCCATTTTACAGCCCATTCACGCTGTTTGGAGAGGTCCTTTCGGAGCTCTTTGCAACCTCTCTCTGTTTTAACAGCCCCCCCCCCCCCCGAACAATTCAGCGTCAGCAACCGTATTTGGCAACCTCTTCACTGCTCACTCCTAACTCTGGATCCTTTATGAACAAGCTGTGCATATTTGAGGGAGGGGCAGGGTGAGCATTAGGGCAGCCCTTTGCAACCTGGTGCCCTCCAGTTGTGCTGGTGGGCTGATGATGGGGAGTTACGGTCCAAAACATCTGGAGGGCACCACCAGACACGAAAAGGTTGTGCTAGGATGGGCTCTGTGGTTGCGCCTTTGAAAATTTGCACTTTGAAAAGGTCCTTGTTGCAGCCTTTCCTTTTGTTTCCAAAATGGCTACATGGCTTTTCTATTCAAAAACACACTAATTATACATATACAGGTGAAAATCAAAAAATTAGAATATAATGGAAAAGTCCATTTATGTAAGCAATTGTTTTCATTAGCTACTGGAGTTTAATATATGAGACAGACTCATGACATGCAAAACGAGATATGTCAAGCCTTTGCTTGTTATAATTGTGATGATTATGGTGCACAGCTGATGAAAACCCCAAAGTTGAAATTGTTAATTTGGGGTTCTCATCAGCTGTACGCCATAATCATCACAATTATAGCAAAAAAAAGGCTTGACATCTCTCGCTTTGCATGTCATGAGTCTATCTCATATATTAGTTTCACCTTTTAAGTTTAATTACTGAAAGAAACGAACCTTTCCACGATATTCTAATTTTTCAAGTTTCACCTGTACATATGCCAGCAGAATGATTAAAAAGCAAAGTCATGGAGGCAGGAGTGCCAGCTTGGCCCCACGACTGTGGGTGCCATGTTGCATGGATGATCTTGGCACCAAATTTTGTAGGTGCCCAGCCCCTTCATGGGGGATTTTGTGGGTGCTCGGGCACGCGGGACTCCAGGGAGTTGGCATCTATATGGAGGAGAGGGCTATCAACGGCTGCTAGCCACAATGGCTAGGCTCTGCCTCCACAGCTGGAAGCAGCAGTGCTTCTGAATTCCAGTTGCTGGAAACCACAGAAGGGGAGAGTTACTCTTGTCCTCACTCAGGTCCTGCTCATGGTTTTCCACAGGCATCTGACTGGCCACTGTGAGAACAGGATGCTGGGCTAGATCATGGGCCACTGGCCTCAGGGGTGGTTTTAGGGTGGTGCATCCGATGTGGTCGCACTGAGTGCTGCGATGCGCTGCAGGGGGCACCGCAACAATGCTGTAGAACAGAGCGCAAAGGGGGGGGCACTGAATTTTAGCCTTGCCGAGGGTGCCTCTGAAATTTTAGAGCCCAAAGTCCGCTACTGCTGGCCTCTTATGTTCTTGAGTTCTTAAGGCAGCTGTGGAATACTGTGTCCAGTTCTGGGCACCACAGTTCAAGAAGGATACTGACAAGCTGGAACGTGTCCAGAGGAGGGCAACCAAAATGGTCAAAGGCCTGGAAACGATGCCTTATGAGGAACGGCTTAGGGAGCTGGGTATGTTTAGCCTGGAGAAGAGAAGGTTAAGGGGTGATCTGATAGCCATGTTCAAATATATAAAAGGATGTCATATAGAGGAGGGTGAAAGGTTGTTTTCTGCTGCTCCAGAGAAGCGGACACGGAGCAATGGATTCAAACTACAAGAAAGAAGATTCCACCTAAACATTAGGAAGAACTTCCTGACAGTGAGAGCTGTTCGGCAGTGGAATTTGCTGCCAAGGAGTGTGGTGGAGTCTCCTTCTTTGGAGGTCTTTAAGCAGAGGCTTGACAGCCATCTGTCAGGCATGCTTTGATGGTGTTTCCTGCTTGGCAGGGGGTTGGACTGGATGGCCCTTGTGGTCTCTTCCAACTCCGATTCTATGATACTATGATACTATGATACAGAAATCCCTTTGTTTCATCTGTGGCTAAAGGCTGCATTCTGTTCCTTTGTGTAGCTGTTTGCTATTATGGATATTGTCACTATTCGCTGTTATGAGAGAAGGGACCAAACCAAATTCCACTTCCTCTGGGCCTGGGACTTTCTGTGGGCTCCGCCGTGTGGATCTGAACCATCATGGAGTTTCCTTTGCGCAGATCATGCAACTTGAGAAAGGGTCTGTGTCATTGATTCCTAAATGTTCCTTCTGTTTTTCCTGCGAGATGATCTTCCTCATGGGTCTTTCCAAGTGTCTGCTCTTTCCTCTTCTCCCTCCCTTTCTCTTTGAAGCAAAAAGTTAGGGGCCTAGGAGGCTGCCTTAAAAAGGTAAAGGACCCCTGACATTTAAGTCCAGTCGCAAACAACTCTGGGGTTGTGGTGCTCATCTTGCTTTACTGGCCGAGGCAGCTAACATTTTGACCGCTGACATTTTTTCCGGTTCATGTGGCCAGCATGACTAAGACGCTTCTGGCGAACCACAGCAGCGCACAGAAATGCTGTTTACTTTTCCGCTGGAGCGGTACGTGTTTATCTACTTGCACTTTGACGTGCTTTCGAACTGCTAGGTTGGCAGGAGCTGGGACCGAGCAACAGGAGCTCACCCCGTCGCAGAGATTCGAACCGCTGACCTTCTGATCGGCAAGCCCAAGGCTCAGTGGTTTACACCACAGCGCCAACCCCAAAACCCTTGGCCTAGCTGGCTTGGTATTGGCACTCTAGAATTCCAGACAGGGAATCTTTCCCATCCCAACATGGAAGTTCCAGCCGGGATGGAACCAGGGATCTTCTCCATGCAAAGCAGACGCTCTGCCCCTGAGCTTCGGCACTTCCCCAGGGTTAATGATGCCTGCTCACAACAAGCAAGCACCAGGGTGAGCAAGAACCATCCGCCCACCTCAGCACTGCTGCTGCCTCCTCCTCCCAGGAAGCAGCGGCTGCTCATTAGGGCTGGCTCTGCTTGTCAGCCGAGTGCCTCCGCCCGCCTGGCTGTTGCCAGGGCCTTCCTCTGGAGCCTTCCCTGGGGGCTGCTGCTTTCAACAAAAGGGCTCATTACCTCTTCCTTGGCGGGCAAGTGCCAGGCGGGCACGAGAGGCGGGCATGGATCAGTTGCTGGTCACCAGCCCAGAGACAGGCGTCTTTGGCAGACCCAGACCCAGCGGAGCCGGTTCCCCTCCACAGAGCTAAGAGAGAGACCCCCCCCCACACACATGTCCTCAGGCACTGCTCAGTAGCTCTTTCTGATATTTTGGGTTGCTGTGATTTTACTGAGTTGCATTCATTGCTTGATAAATTAATGGTTCTGGTTTGCTTTATATAGCTAAAAAAAAAACCAATGCAATTCTGGGCTGCATCAATAGGAGTATAAGCAGGCACGTCCAACAGGTAGATTGTGATCTACTGGTAGATCACTGGACGTCTGGTAGATCACTGGCTTTCCTCCTCCCTAAAAAAAGCTACAAAATTTAGACCTGAACCCCTAAAAAATGGGCCTTCCTCTTCCCTAAAAAACTTTGACCTGAAGCCCCCAAAAGGGGGGTAGATCACTGCCAGCTTTTAACATTGAGAGTAGATCACAGTCTCTTGGGAGTTGGCCACCCCTGGAGTATAGCATCTAGATCAAGGGAAGTAATAGTACCACTGTATTCCGCTCTGGTCAGACCTCACCTGGAATACTGTGTCCAGTTCTGGGCACCACAGTTCAAGAAGGATACTGACAAGCTGTCCAGAAGAGGGCAACCAAAATGGTCAAAGGTCTGGAAACGATGCCTTATGAGGAACGGCTTAGGGAGCTGGGTATGTTTAGCCTGGAGAAGAGAAGGTTAAGGGGTGATATGATAGCCATGTTCAAATATATCAAAGGATGTCATATAGAGGAGGGTGAAAGGTTGTTTTCTGCTGCTCGAGAGAAGCGGAAACGGGGCAATGGATTCAAACTACAAGAAAGAAGATTCCACCTAAACATTAGGAAGAACTTCCTGACAGTGAGAGCTGTTCGGCAGTGGAATTTGCTGCCAAGGAGTGTGGTGGAGTCTCCTTCTTTGGAGGTCTTTAAGCGGAGGCTTGACAGCCATCTGTCAGGATTGCTTTGATGGTGTTTCCTGCTTGGCAGGGGGTTGGACTGGATGGCCCTTGTGGTCTCTTCCAACTCTAGGATTCTATGATTCTATGTGCTTGATATTCCATTGTTTACAGCATTTGTTTTCCCTCCCCTCACGCTACTGTGACTGTTGTGAGCCGCTTTGACCTCAGTGTTTGTTGTTGGGGAGGTGGAATAAAAACGTTAAAATTGAATAAAAATCAAATAACACCCATGAAAAGGGGGGTTGTGGGGAAGAGACTGTTAGCTGAACACTGCTGGGAAAAAGGGACTCGGTTTGTAAATAGTTTTGGTGTTGCTGCTGCTGTGATTTGTGCTCAGTTAGGAAGAACTTTCTGACGGTGAGAGCTATTCAGTGGTGGAACGGATTCTCTTGCGAAGTGGTGGACTCTCCTTCCTCGGAGGTTTTTAAACAGAGCTTGGCTGGTCATCTGCCAGGGATTGTTTTGCTGTGATCCCTGCATTTCATGGGGGTTGGATTACATGACCCCCGGGGTCCCTTCCACCTTTACAGTTCTACAATTCTGTCTCCACGGATGGATTTGTGAAGATGGTGTCCCATCAGGCATTCCATTCTCGGCAGGTGAATGAATCCATCCCATCGCCTGGCCTGCCCCAAATTTCCTCTGCTCCGTGTGCTTCAGGCTCTCAGCCTGAAGGCACTTCTGGGACTGGGCAGCTGCTCACCCATTTGTTATCTCTCATTGCAGAAGGAGCCGCTGATCCAAGTCCCAGCCAGCCAGGAGGGATGGGAACAGCCAGGTGAGCAGGTAGGTGGCCCCCCACACCCATCTCCCCATCTCCAGCAGAGGCTGGCTCTTTGGGGCCTCCCTCCATGTGAATCTGTTATAAAAATTAGGTTCAACCCCAGAATGGAGTCCACGAACCCGGGGGAGAGCCTTAGTAGGGCTCCCCTCCTCTCAGGAGCACTTATGAATAAATAGAGACGATACAGAATCTCCCAAAGCAAGGCGATAGCCATTTATTTGTTACTGCTGCAGCAGGGTGTCTTGCAAGCAAAAGACCCTCCAACAAAGGCACGCAAGCTCCTATATAGACTTTTGAAATTGCCCCCCTCCAGCTCAAGACCACCCCTCCATACATCACAAATTGGGAGGGTCTGGTAGCAGTGATCTGAGCATCCTGGATCCCGCCCCCTGCCTCCTCTTGCCCTCCACCAAAAACCCATCAAGTGAAACAAAAGATATTTACATTTCCCTATTTCCCAGCCAAGTTAATCACACCCTTTTGTCTGGCACTCAGGTATCAGGATGCCAGAGATTATCACTCAGGCAGAGGGCTGCTGAGTAGCTGGAGGGGCAACCCCCCCCCCCTTTTGTTCCTGAGACAAAGAAATACTTGGTCAGTTGGGAGTCAAAATGGAGTGAGGCCTGTCCTCCTGTGCTGTTTTTCAGACATGTGGCCTTATTTGTTTTGGTACATTAATAACAATTATTATATATAAATAAAATACCTTAATTTTTTTACAACAAATCTCTTAGCTTCACCTCTGCAATCCTGAGATCATGCTGGCCTGAACCCTCCCCACCCCCAGCCCCCTGACACTGAGCCATGAATCTTTCATGTGCCTGTCATCTGCCCCTCATGTTCCATTAGCTTCAGTTCCCCTCACTCTGCTATCCCGCCACCCCCCCACCTGCCGCCCACATTCCACGCTTGGAAACCTCAGCCCCCTAATAGGGTAGGAAGGCAAAGCCCATAGAGATCTGGATATGGCAGAACTGTGGAGGTGAAAAAGTCCTGTTGGGAGTTGCCTTCACCCGTTTGGTTCCTTCCTTCCTGACCCCCTCATCTGTACGCCTCTTTTCTGTAGTCGAATCATGTTCAAAGTGACTCACAACAGCAACGCTGCCTTCAGCTGTGGAGGCAGAGCATAGCCATCCTGGCTAGTAGCCATCAATAATCTTCTCCCTACTGCCTCCAGTGGGAGGGAGTTCCATAGTTGAACTAGGTGCTGTCACTGCTGTGTGAAGAATCTGTCCTGAACCTTCCGACCTTCAGCTTCTTTGGATCTCCACCAGTTCTAGCATTATGAGAGAGGGAAGAAACCTCTTCTCTACCCACTTTCTCTGTGCCGTGAATCGTTGCCTTTCTTCCAATTTGTCAAGGAGTCAAAGGGCCTGAAAAGAGGAAGCCCATTTAGGGATGGGGGTAAGGAGGGCGGAAGGAGGGAGGGAACACGGCCACTAGAAAACTGGATGCGGCCGGAGCATCCAGCCAGCTTTGCTTTTTGCCCCCTTGTCAAATGATCTGGAGCCTTCAGCCGGACAGTGTCCCTTTAATTCCTCCTGATGGTCAGTAATGCAAAATGCTATATGGTGACCCCTTTTTAGGATGCTTTAACTGTGGGAATGCTTAGGAATGTGGATAAGGATATATTGATTAAGATATCCTATCCCAGCTTTTGTTAACAAGCTCTCCAAACTTAGCAGAGTTGCATTCCCTTTCTAAAGCACAGCAGAAACGGTTGCACAGGCTTGCTAAAGCCTCAAAATAACATATATATTTCAGGTATATTCCCCTTCTTCCCTCTTAAAAGTAAAGACACAACACAGTGCTTCTTTAAAAGTATAAAAAGAATTTACTCACAGTTTTCATCCTGAGTTACAGTACAGTCTCAGAAGGTAGGCTAGCTTAGATAAATGTACAGGTGAAACTCGAAAAATTAGAATATCGTGGAAAAGTCCATTTATGTAAGCAATTGTTTTCATTAGCTACTGGAGTTTAATATATGAGATAGACTCGTGACATGCAAAGCGAGATATGTCAAACCTTTGCTTGTTATAATTGTGATGATTGTGGCGCACAGCTGATGAAAACCCCCAAGCTGAAATTGTTCTCATCAGCTGTACGCCATAATCAACACAATTATAATAAAGGCTTGACATATCTCGCTTTGCAGGTCATGAGTCTATCTCATATATTAGTTTCACCTTTTAAGTTGAATTACTGAAAGAAATGAACCTTTCCACGATAAACTAAGTTTTCGAGTTTCACCTGTATTTACATGTGGGAAGCTATCTCCATAAGGGAGAAGGCTTCACCTGGCCTCTCTTGGCTGGAAGCCAAGAGAGCACCCTGTCCTAAGGTGTTGTTCCTTGAAGAGATGAATCCAAAAAGAGAGAGAGAGATGGCGTCTGGTCTCAAGAGTTTTGTATACAGGTGAGACCACACCCACCTCTAGTTACATAGGAAGTTATCTTTGTACAGGTAAACAGGAAGTTTGGGCTGGAGGACTGAGATACCCTTCATGTCCACTCTAGCAATGGTATGTTTTGACTGCTCTGTGTTTACATCCCATATTAGCAGAGAGAGAGAGAGAGAGAGAGAGGAGGTGCTGCATGTCATTCATAGCTTTTGCATCGCCTTAAATCCACATGGAGCCTTTTATTAATTTGTCATTTATTTATTCCATTTCTACCCTGCCTTTTTCTCCACAAGCTCAAAGTGGTGTACGTGATTCGCTTTTTATCCCATTCATTTTCTCAGTATAATTCTGAATAACCAAGGAAAGTTACTCCCATTCCTTTTTACCGATGGGAAGATGAGGATGAGAGATTGCAGCTGCTGCCTGCTTGGCTGTGATTTCCCAGGATGTGACCTGTCAGTTCGGGGGTGGAAGGTGGAGGCAGACTGCTCCCCTTGGCTGTTCCAAAGTGAGAGAAACCACAACAAACATAACCTGCTGAGTATCATAAACATAATATCTTATTTTATTTCATTACCACCGAACGGGGTATGAAATTCAACTACAGGTGAAACTCGAAAAATTAGAATATCGTGGAAAGGTTCATTTTTTTCAGTAATTCAACTTAAAAGGTGAAACTAATATATGAGATAGACTCATGACATGCAAAGCGAGATATGTCAAGCCTTTATTTGTTACAGCTGATGAGAATCCCAAATTAACAATTTCAACTTTGGGGTTTTCATCAGCTGTGCGCCATAATCATCACAATTATAACAAGCAAAGGCTTGGCATATCTCGCTTTGCATGTCATGAGTCTATCTCATATATTAAACTCCAGTAGCTAATGAAAACAATTGCTTACATAAATGGACTTTTCCACGATATTCTAATTTTTCGAGTTTCACCTGTAAATGCTAAACAAGGATTACAATATAAAATATATACAGGTCTGCTTCACATGTGTAGAAAGCGGCCCATAATAATCAATGCATGGAGGAGTGATAATAATTCATAAAGTTCAGTAATGTTCTATGCATAGGAATACTAGACATGAGCAAAATACGTGGGATATAATAGTTCCATGAGATGATACAAGAAGGAACAAGGATTTCTGGAATATATTCTCCCTGTTTCGCCCTTCGGCTTCTTCAGCAGTACGGAATCAAACACGATATTATGACAATGTACATCACAGGTATTCCAAAAGGTTGAAATAAACTCTTGTGATACAGTAAGGAATATTCTCCCTGTTGCACCCTTCTACTTCTTCAACATTATGGAATCAAACACAATGCTATGGCAGGACACATCACAGGTATTCCAAAAGGCCGCCCTTTGATGTACATTGATAAACTTTATGAATTATTATCACTCCTCCATGCATTGATTATTTGGGGCCTCTTTCTACACATGTGAAGCAGACCTGTATATGCAATCCTTGTTTAGCATTTAGTTAAAACAAAATAAAAATTTCTTTCCAGTAGCACCTTAGAGACCAACTAAGTTTGTTCTTGGTATGAGCTTTCGTGTGCATGCACACTTCTTCAGATACACTGAAACAGAAGTCACCAGATCCTTAAATATAGTGAGGGAGTGGGGAGGGGTGTTACTCAGAGGGTGGTGGGAATGGGTGATCAGCTGATAGGTGTGGAAAACCTGTTGACGACTCTTAACGGCTGCAATTAGTCTTGCAGGGAAAGGCAAGGGGTGAGATGGCTAAAGATAGCTTTCTCATGTATAATGAGATAAGAATCCAATGTCTTTGTTCAGACCAGGTTTCTCCATGGTTTTAAGTTTGGTGATTAGTTGCAATTCAGCCACTTCTCTTTCCAGTCTAGTTGAATTCCAGCATTTAGTTGAATTTCATACCCCGTTCAATGGTAACGACATAAAATAAAATATATTTATGATACTCAGCAGGTTACATTTGTTGTGGTTTGTGCCACCAACGTTTTTTGGTGGTTTGTCTGATTGTTCCAAAGTGATGACAAGAGGAACCTTATAGGACAGACTGTTTTGGACTTCCAACTCCCAACAGCCCCGTACGATGCTGTGGGGCTGATAGCATCAAGGCCCTGCTGTCCGGGGCAGATAAGAGTTGGTTCAAAAAACATCTAGAAGGCACCCAGTTGGGGAAGGCGTTCTCTAGGCATTCCTGCAGAAACTGGCCCTGGGTGAAATCTGCTCTTTCTAATGTAATCTGCCTCCTTCTCTTTGGACAGGACTTGGTGAGTGAGTCGGACCCTCAAGCAGGAGACTGAATGGAGAAACTACAGAAGGTAACTGAACTGGTCTGGTCTGGGCCTGCGGGTTCCATGGGTTCTGCGGGGCTCTCATTATGGGGTGCAGAGGGGGATCTCCAAGAAACCAGGTTGTGCAAAACAACTTTGGTGTAGGCAAAACAACTTTGGTGTAGAAATTGTGATGATGGCTCCCAGGTCCATCGCATGACAAGTTCCTGGCAAGCTGGGTCCCACTGCAGAGACTGTGGGCATGCTTTTCCAAGGGCTCAGGCCAAAAGTAAGATCCAGCAGAATTAAAATGCATTTTCTTGAATTGGCGTGATTTTCACGCAAGTTTCCCTACACCCCGCCCCCTCCTTCATATTAATTTACTATATTTATTCATTTCAAAATAAATAAATGGATTGTTATTTAAATTTTCCTCGGGGCAAACAAAAAACACCTAATACAAATTCCAGGGGGGGGGGGGGTTGGCGGAATTGAAGTAACCAGATGACACAAAAATAGATAGGATGTAGAATTACCAAAAGAGGTAATTCATACGTTTTTAACCTAAAGGCCAAAATTGTTTCAAAATAATAAAGGTAAAGGTAAAGAGACCCCTGACAATTAGGTCCAGTCGTGTCCGACTCTACGGTTGCAGCCCTCATCTCGCATTACTGGCCGAGGGAGCCGGCGTACAGCTTCTGGGTCATGTGGCCAGCATGACTAAGCCACTACTCAGACATGTTTCCTTTTCTGTGGCATGTGGCACCCCATTTGTTCTCCTTCACACCCCCATCTTCTCTCAGGTTCTCCTGTCCTGTCCTCCCCCCTCACTTTCTTGACCTTGCTTTCCTCCCAGAGCCCCCCAGGTCAATCCTCTTCCCTTCCTCCATACCTCATTTTTTTCTGTTTCCCTATTGGCTGCTCCTTCCCCCTATTGCCTCATCTCCTCCCCACCCCTCCAGCATCCTTAACCCAGTAGGCAACTGTGACAAATCAGCCACGGACCCTATTGACTCCTATCCACCTGAGGCCATTTTCAAATCCCCAGACTGCATTGCCAGGGTGCAGGGGCAGACATGCTAGGAAACTAATAGGGAAGTTTAAGCTTCAGGGCCCCTAATCCCAGAGGAGCCCCAGAAGTGACTCTTGTCCACATTGCTTAAAAACGTTGGGTTTAGTAGACCCCGTTTGAGTGACATGACGCAAACGGATTAATTTTTGTTGCTGCATGCATTTCAACAATCCCAAAGCTTGGCAGTCGGTAGCACAGATGTTGTAAAAGTGTGGTGTTCTGTTATGGGACAGCCCCACTGAAGAAGAGGAGGAGGAAGAAGAAGAAGAAGAAGAAGAGGAGGAGGAGTTTGGATTTGATATCCCGCTTTATCACTACCCGAAGGTGTCTCAAAGCGGCTAACATTCTCCTTTCCCTTTCTCCCCCACAACAAACACTCTGTGGGGTGAGTGGGGCTGAGAGACTTCAGAGAAGTGTGACTAAGCCCAAGGTCACCCAGCAGCTGCATGTGGAGGAGCGGAGACGCGAACCCGGTTCCCCAGATTACAAGTCTACCGCTCTTAACCACTACACCACACTGGTTCTCAAGAAGACAGCAGGGGTTATCCAGACCTCAAAGCTGGTTGCGAAGGGGCCCCCATGACAGTGCAAGCTTCAGGGCCCCCAAAATGTAGGTCCACCACTGTCTGGGTGTCAATGTTTTGAGTTTGGCAGGGGGTCTCTAGGCCACTGCCTCAGAAGTCTCCTAAAAGTGACCCGTTTCACCCAGGCACCATGCAATGACACCACTGTGCCGCTGTTAATAAACGAGAGAGGATGGTCTGTGAAGTGGGGTGGAACAGCTAAAAAGTGATGCAGCATTAACAAGCCTGTGTTTGGATTCTCAGGCAAGCCTAAGGCAAGATTCTGCAAGCTATTTTTTTATTTAGTTTAAAATCTATGCCAATGTAAGGAGCAGTTGAGCTCAAGCCCCTTCACTCTTCTTAACGTTTTGAGGCCTCCAGGCTGAGGAAGGACTGTCTTCGCAGGTCTGCAATGGCAGCAACAACTTTTGCCTTTGTGAGGGAAACCTGTGGTTGCAAGGTTGACGGAGGGGAAAGGGGTTACTTGGCTCTGTATTAATCTTCTCTTTAACTTCACTGAATGTAATAATCAGTCCGCCCATCAGGTTCTTTCAGTACCTGCAAATGAGAAGCTGAGTTACAACACTACGGGGAGGGCTGTGATGTGACCAGGGATCTAACTGGAGCTACTCTCCTTCAGGGTTGAATGGGGTGACCCGCAAGGTCCCTTCGGACTCTGTGAAATTTGAAAACCCTGTTGGCAGGATTCATGTCCTTCAAAAGGTTGCTGTAGAATATCTGCAGAGTGATCAGTGGGTTTCTGTTCTGTTCAGCAGAAATATGCAAAATGTGGGGACAGTTCTAGTAAAGCAGATTCCAACACCCATTTGGAAACATTTTTGGGAGAAAGAGCCAACACCCTCTGTTGATATTTTATTAAGTCGATTTTTTTTTTAAGTGGCATGTTAGTGACACCCCAGAAGTCTGTGATTCCACTTGATGAGCTGAATTTGATGAGTCAAAACAAAATAAAAAATTCTTTCCAGTAGCACCTTAGAGAACAAACTTAGTTGGTCTCTAAGGTGCTACTGGAAAGAATTTTTTATTTTGTTTTGACTATGGCAGACCAACATGGCTACCCACCTGTAACTGAATTTGATGAGTGTTCAGTTTTTCCAGCGTCTCTGCTGGGATTAAATTCACTCCAGAATCCACACCCAGGAGGGTGCATTAAAGGGGGGGAGATGGCTGAAGCAGGGAGCTTCCCAGTCTCCAGCCACCCAACACCCCTTGAGGTTTAGCTTGCTCCATCCTTCCCCAACCTGGTGCCCTCCAGATGTTATGAATGGCAACTCCCGTCAGCCCCAGCCAACACAACTGGCAAAGACTGCCGTGTGCTCTCTCGGTAAAGGTAAAGGGACCCCTGACCGTTAAGTCCAGTCGTGGACGAGTCTGGGATTGCGGCACTCATCTCGCTTTATAGGCCAAGGGAGCCGGCGTTCGTCCGCAGACAGCTTCTGGGTCATGTGGCCAGCATGACAAAGCCGCTTCTGGCGAACCAGAGCAGCGCACAGAAACACCGTTTACCTTTCCACTGGAGCGGTACCTATTTATCTACTTGCACTTTGACGTGCTTTCGAACTGCAAGGTGGGCAGGAGCTGGGACCGAGCAACGGGAGCTCACCCCGTTATGGGGATTCGAACCGCCGGCCTTTTGATCGGCAAGCCCAAGGCTCTGTGGCTTAGCTCTCTCGGTAGCTTGGCTAAAAAGATGAAAACGTGAAGAAGAGGTCAGATAAAATACCCCCCGATCAGGTTTCTGTGATCAAGAAGATAGGCTTATTGACAAACACAAAAGGCTGTAGAATTGCAGTGGAGTTAAGGGGAAAAATAAAAATAAATTTCTACCTTGAAATGTTTGCCACGGCTGAGATAATCAGCAAGTAAGTGGCAGAAAACAAAGCATGGAGTCAGGCTGGCTACTAACTCCAGTTTTGGCTGTATATTCATAGGAAGCTTAGCCAGGACATTCGGGTGGGAGCACCGGTTCACGATTTAAAACAGTAGGACAAACACAGCCAGCACGGGGAAAAAATTCCATGTCTGGTGTGAAGCAAATGCAACTCTGTCCCCTTAGAAATGGGGGCAGGTTGTCTCATTCAGGCACAGGCCGACAGGATTACAATAGATGTCACTTCATTCCTGCATCGCAGGGGGTTGGACTAGATCACTTTTTGGATCCCTTCCAGTTCCACCTTTTTATGATTCTGTGGACACTGAAATGCTCAGTCCAGCGGGGACACTTGCTAAGCCTTCTTCCCACTTCTCTGTGACAAACTAGGGGGCAAAGGGAAAATTCTGCAGAATCTTGGAGATGTGAAAGAGGTCGGTATCACTGCAGATGTATTTTTATAAATCAGCCAGACATTGCAAAAAAAAAAAAAAAAAAAACCCCTCCATGATTTTGTAGTGGTCCAGCAGGTGTCCTGTAACGTTACATTGAGGACGCTGTAAGGAGAAAGTGCACAGATCTCGGAGGAAGTTTGATGACTGCCGCAAGATTAATACTTGCAATGATGATAATAATCGCAAACCCCTGGAGTAATAAAGGAACACCTGCTTTAGGGTTGGGAGTGGGAGGTGTGGCTTATATTGTTAGGGAACAGGCTCCAGCATCTGTGGGGACATGCAATTGTGACACAAGCTCTCTTCGGGGAAGAAAAGGCAATTATCTGTTTGTCATATTGGAATAAAATCTGACTGCAGAATGATGTGAGGCAGCAATACAGGGGCTTGTGTGTCCTTTGGGACAGAGGACAGTCCTCTGTTTGAAGGACTGTCGGGTAAAAGCTCAGTTTAAAGATGGCCCAAAGAAGGGAGAGAAGCTGTATGTGTTTGTGGAGCGGGGGAACCAGCCGCGTGAAGTTCCTCATTCATAGGAAGCAGGACTTGGACAGCGGATGGAATTATAAAATGACCAAGGGTCATTTATTCCAACTCTCCTCAATGCAGAAATCACCACCAGGGCCGGATTTAGGTTTGATGAGGCCCTAAGCTACTGAAGGTAATGGGGCCCCTCTATATGTCTAGCTGTCCTTTGTCAACAACAAATGGTCACAGTTTTTTGTGTTGAATATATAGTATATGGTAATTTATGGACCTAATAGGTATCTAAAGCCATTTGCACATGTTGCAATGCAACCCGTCCATGCAGAATGTAGGCACCCTATATATTGTTGTTGTTCAGTCGTGTCTGGCTCTTCGTGACCCCATGGACCAGAGCACGCCAGGCACGCCTATCCTTCACTGCCTCTCGCAGTTTGGTCAGACTCATGATAGTAGCTTCGAGAACACTGTCCAACCATCTCATCCTCTGTCGTCCCCTTCTCCTTGTGCCCTCCATCTTTCCCAACATCAGGGTCTTTTCTAGGGAGTCTTCTCTTCTCATGAGGTGGCCAAAGTACTGGAGCCTCAACTTCAGGATCTGTCCTTCTAGTGAGCACTCAGGGCCGATTTCTTTAAGAATGGATAGGTTTGATCTTCTTGCAGTCCATGGGACTCTCAAGTCTCCTCCAGCACCATAACTCAAAAGCATCAATTCTTCAAACCAATTATGATACACTAAGACCAAAACACCAACACGGCTTGCAAATATAAAGAACAATTTTACTTGAATAAACACACTAAAGTGCAACATGCACGTCAAAGCCTGGAGATACTTATAGACAGTCAACTAATGGCACAACTCTGCCAATAATGTATATAATAATAATGCTGTAAAGGTAAAGGGATCCCTGACCATCAGGTCCAGTCGTGTCCGACTCTGGGGTTGCGGCGCTCATCTAGCTCTATAGGCCGAGGGAACCGGCGTTTGTCTGCAGACAGCTTCCGGGTCATGTGGCCAGCATGACAAAGCCGCTTCTGGCAAACCAGAGCAGCTCACGGAAACGCCGTTTACCTTCCCGCTGGAGCGGTTCCTATTTATCTACTTGCACTTTGACATGCTTTTGAACTGCTAGGTGGGCAGGAGCTGGGACCGAGCAACGGGAGCTCACCCCATCACAGGGATTCGAACCGCCGACTTTCTGATCAGCAAGCCCTAGACTCTGTGGTTTAACCCACAGTGCCACCTGGGTCCCTTTGTCATAGCGCAGTGCAAACACGCTAATTTTCCTGCAGATAGTTCTCTATTAGAAGCGCAAAGTCATGTAAATGGGGAACGGTCACAGGAAAGGATTCTTCACATAGTCATCACAGGCAGGGGTCATGCGGGGGTAGCAGACACAGATGAACACCTCCTCACCGTCCCTCGGCAAAAAGCAGTACAGTAGATCAAAAGACCTGTACTCCAGATGATAACCAGGTTTCGCAACAGCTTCTTCAGTTCACAATACTATATACTTAACATGATACAACAAGAATATAAGATCTTCACAGGCACAGCAAGAAGAAGCTGTTGCTTTCGCCGAGGGACGGAGAGGAGGTGTCCGTCTGCGTCTGCTACTCATGCATGACCCCTGCCTCCACACATGGCTATGTGAAGAACCCTTTCCTGTGACCGTTCCCATTTACACGACTTTGCGCTTCTAATAGAGAACTATCTGCAGGAAAATTTGCGTGTTTGCACTGCGCTGTGACATTATTATTATTATATACATTATTGGCAGAGTTGTGCCATTCATTGACTGTTTGTCTACAAGTATCTCCAGGCTTCGACATGCACGTTGCACTTTAGTGTGTTTAATCAAGTAAAATTGTTCTTTATATTTGCAAGCCGTGTTGGTGTTTTGGTCTTGGTGTGTCATAAACGGCTCTTACAGTCAAAAAGTTGCTCCTGATGTTTAGTTAGAAGACGCCATCCGGCCACAGTGGCAATGCCCCTTCAGTTTTCTCTCAGCCATAGTAATTATTTATAGTTTTGCACTTGTACTTACAAATTAGCCTACATAAATGGGTGTCCTCTTTTCGGGGGTGATGCATAGAATAGTTGTAGAGTCGGAAGGGACCCTGAGGGACATCTAGTCCAACCCGCTGCTACCGTGGGCAGCGAGTCTTGCCCCTGCTGTCAAAGGAGGGAAATAAATGGCCGAGGCTGCATTGAAATGGAAGCCATCGATCAAATGTCAGATGTGGAGGGTTTTATTCTGTTTTGTAATTTGACTGCTACGAAGCATCGCCAGATACCTTGGATCCAAAGAAAGAAATCTATTCCGCAATTCTTTTTGTAGGATTATATTGTAATATATGCAGGCCAAACGAGGTCTTCATTTGAAACGTTTTAGAAAGGCTGCCCCGTCTCGCAGGCTGGCTTTCCAGTGTGCCCCTCCCCACCCTGCCTTTTAACATCCAGCGAAACTTGGCAGCCGTCTCGCTCGCGGCTTTGTGATGTGTAGCCAGTTCTAAGAAAGGTTTTCTGTTTCTGTCCCCGACTGGATAGCCAAGAATCTTATCAGTCAGTCTCCAGTCCCCTTTGGTGGCACATTTGCAAGGGGGGCTGGAATCCCGCAGCACAACAAGTCAGCAGCTCTGCCCAAAAAACAGCACTTTGGGGACACACACAGCAACACATCTGATTGGCAGGAGGGAATACAAATGTATATTTGTGACGAAGCCAGAGTTTACTGTTCCTGCTGGAAGGAAATCCTTGCTGGAAAAGGCTCTTCAATACGCTGCCTACATGGCCAATACAAATTTCCGTTTGGCCCCGTTGAGTGGCATTGACTTTCGTTCCTGCAGCAGCTGCTGCTGTGCATGTATGGAAGACGGAAGAAGATTTTTAAAATAGTAATAATAATAATGCACTCATATGCAGGCCTTTAATCCATTGGTAGCCATGCAGGAAGAAGAAGAAGAAGAAGAAGAGTTTGGATTTGATATCCCGCTTTATCACTACCCGAAGGAGTCTCAAAGCGGCTCACATTCTCCTTTCCCTTCCTCCCCCACAACAAACACTCTGTGAGGTGAGTGGGGCTGAGAGACTTCAGAGAAGTGTGACTAGCCCAAGGTCACCCAGCAGCTGCATGTGGAGGAGCGGAGACGCGAACACGGTTCACCATGAATTTGTCTAATCCTCTTTTAAAGCCATCTAGGCTGGTGGCTTTAGTCAGAAGGTCGGCGGTTCGAATCCCCGCAATGGGGTGAGCTCCCATTGCTCGGTCCTTGCTCCTGCCCACCTAGCAGTTCGAAAGCACGTCAAAGTGCAAGTAGATAAATAGGTACCACTCTGGCAGGAAGGTAAACGGCGTTTCCGTGCGCTGCTCTGGTTCGCCAGAAGCGGCTTAGTCACGCTGGCCACATGCTGGCTGCGGACAAACGCCGGCTCCCTCGGCCAGTAAACCGAGCACCACAACCCCAGAGTCGGACATGACTGGACCTAATGGTCAGGGGGTCCCTTTACCTTTACCTTTAGACTGGTGGCCATCACTGCCTCCAGTGGGAGGGAGTTCCACAGTTTAACCATTCACTGCATGAAGAAGAAGAGTTTGGATTTGATATCCCGCTTTATCACTACCCGAAGGAGTCTCAAAGCAGCTAAGATTCTCGTTTCCCTTCCTCCCCCACAACAAACATGCTGTGGGGTGAGTGGGGCTGAGATACTTCAGAGAAGTGTGACTAGCCCAAGGTCACCCAGCAGCTGCATGTGGAGGAGCGGGGACGCGAACCCGGTTCCCCAGATTACGAGTCTACCGCTCTTAACCACTACACCACACTGGACTTCCTTTTGTGTCACTGAACAGAAACGTTTTATCAAAAGTTCCCTTCTCTGCCATTGTTTTTATTGATTTTCATATTATATATTTATATATTCTTACATTCTTGTTTCCACACTATATTTACACTTTGATTCATATTAGCATACTGCTCATATCTATACATGGTTCTTTCTATAATCTCATATAGAATGCTCCATCAATTATACGTTGTAAGGTTTATCTCAGACCTGCCAATGTTCTCATATGTAAACAGTGTTTCTCAAGGTAGGTTATAAATTTCTTCCAGTCTTTTTGGAACGTCTAGTCGTCCTGCTCACGAATTCGTGTGGGAATGTTCAGGGATGCAGGAGAGGAGATATTGTTTAAGATATCCTATTCCAACTTGTGTTTACAAGTTCAACAATATCAGCAGAGTTAACATTCCCCTTTTAAACACACACAGCAGATGCTTGCTCAGACTCGCTAGAGTTTCTTTATAAAATGTCCTGGTATTTCCCCCTTATTCATCCCTCTCAAAATAAGACACGACACAGTCTTCTATAAAAGCATAAAAAGAGTTTACTTACACATCTGTTCACAAAAGGGTCCCAGAAGGCAGACTTATAGCTTAGAAAATAGTATACATGTGGAGACTATCTCCGTACGGGAGAAAGCCCCTTTGTCCTCTGTTGACTGGAAGCCAAGAGAGCATATTTGCCATAACTAGATGCTGCTGTGCTGAGAAGCCGATCCAAAAGAGGAAGATGGAGTCTGGCCTCTGTGGTTTTGTGTTAACCTGTCCAGGTGAGACCACACCCATCTCCAGTTACACAGAGGAAGTCCATCCCAGCCCAGGAGAAACAGCAAGTTCCGACTGGCTGGCCTAGAGTTCCCTTTCTATGTCCATTCTAGCAATGTTGTGTTTGTCTGCTCCCGTGCCTCACATCCCACAATTCGTCCCATCAGCCTGGCTAATTCTGCATACACTGCCATCTTTGTCTGCCATTCCTCGATAGTCGGCAGATCTTGATGTTTCCATCCTTGAGCTATCAGAACTCTGGCTGCCGTTGTCACATACAGAAATAGTTTTTCGTCTTCTTCTTCTTCTTCTTCTTCTTCTTCTTCTTCTTCTTCTTCTTCTGACTTCTGACAAAAAGACGAGAGTCAGAAGTTCCCTTTTAGCCTGACTCCCGGCATTTTTTCCACAGAGTTCTGCACATTTGGCATGAATTTACACACACACACACAAAATATTAACCTTTCCTCCCCTTGCAAAATTCTCGTTTTGGCCTCTGGTAACAGACACCCTTTCCCTTCTTCCTCCTCTTTCCCCTTCATTATGCATCACAGGAATTTCCTTTGCTGCTCCCACCCTGGTGTCTGTTGTTGGAAGTTGGAGGGAAGCCGAGCAGATTTCGCTTGGCCTGTTTCTTTGTGTGTTGTGATGTCCCCCTGTGCTTGGTGCTTCTGCAGCCGAACAACTGACCTATTTTTAACACCCCATCAGTGAAATTAGCCCACCCCCACCCCCCACCTTGGAAGTTTCATGGGAGTCCAAAGTCTGGAACGGCGAAGAGAATGATCTTCGTTGAATATTTCAACCCCACAGCCCAGAAAAATGAAATGAAGTAACAATAAAAAAATATGAAGGAAAACAATATACAAGCACAAATTGATCAGTAGGTTAACAGTTCCATTTAAAAAAGAACAAAACTCAGCAGCAGTGAGGACAAAAATTAGAATTGCCGAGCAGCTTATGGGGAAGTCAGTACCTCCTGCCGTTACCCAGGGAGGGAACATGAATCGTTGCCCACAATCTTCCACAATAGAAACCTCCCACCCTGCTTTTCCATAAATATGGGTAGAAAAGAGAAAGGAGGCAACCTCTTCATTTGTTTGATCGTTCAGTCGTGTCCGACTCTTCGTGACCCCATGGACCAGAGCACGCCAGGCACGCCTATCTTTCACTGCCTCCCACAGTTTGGCCAAACTCATGCTAGTTGCTTTGAGAACACTGTCCAACCATCTCGTCCTCTGTCGTCCTCTGTCGTCCCCTTCTCCTTGTGCCCTCCATCTTTCCCAACATCAGGGTCTTTTCTAGGGAGTCTTCATAGACACCCCCAAAGTAAAGAGACCCCTCCCTTTTGGCACTGGGGCAGCAGCAGCCTTTAATCAGCAATCTCTGTGCTAAAAGGTGCCCCTCGAGCCACAATCGGGGTTTCCCTTCTCCTCTTCCTCCTCCCAGGCCCCAAGGTTGGTGATAGCCATTAGGAAAGAGGCAGGCAGGTGGATTTGCTGGTAGCCTGGATTGCAATGGGATTTCAGTGGAGACAAATAATGGCCGGAGGTGTTGTTCTCATGTACTAGCATTCCCTGTCTGTCTGTCTCTCTGTGTGTGTCTCTCTCTCTCTCTCTGTGTGTGTGTGTGTAGTGACATTTAAAGGGGAGGAAGAAGCTTCTCGAACGGCCATAAAGCTCTTGCAAATGCAGCGGTTCTAATTTTTTGGCCACACATCCTGGCCTTTAGGGAAGCAGCGCCACCTGGTGGCTGTTGGCTGGCTGCTGCCCTGGAGAAGGCGACTGCCATCAATCTCCACCTGCCCGCCCACACCCACTGCCCCCCTTCCTTAAAATGGCATAGTTTTTAAGAGAGTTTCGGGGCACCTTGCAAGGTACCGTATTTTCCCATGTATAAGACTAGGGTTTCCCTCCCCCCTAAAAAAATAGTGTCAAAAATTAGGGAGCGTCTTATACATGGATAGTGCTGAGGGTGGACTGTCGATTGGTGCGTCTTATAGATGGAAGGGGGCATCTTATACATTGGGGTGTCCTATGGATGGGAAAATACGGTAATTTAGACTGTGCACCAAGGGCTCCACAAAGCTAAGAGGATCCTTTTTCCATCCCTCCACATAAAACACTTCCGCCCCCCGCCCCCCATCTCTTGCAGGGCATCAGGTTGATAACTCCTGCTCTATTATTGCCCCCTTAGTGGAAGAGCCGCCTCTTCCCCATCTGAGTGGGGTCCCTGATTTTTTTTTAAAAAAAATTATTGATTTGTTAGCCAAGAAAACAACAACCCTACAAACCTAACAAAGAGAAAGAAAAAACAAAGAACCAAATATTTAAACCGTAAAGCACCACAGTCTGGAAGGACAGCTCCAAAGGGATAATAGAGTATTAACTCATACAAAGGTTCCCTTTAGAAATAACAAAAGATTTGTTAAAAATATATGCCTTCTCCAACTGTGAGTTCCACCATTCCTTAGAAGAAAGGTCCTTTTTAGTCTTAAGTGAGCCAGACACTTGCATGTATTGATGGCGATGTATAATAAATAACATTATGTGATATATATAGACTGTATATTTTAAAAGGTTATCTGAGATTGGCCCTTTAGGTACGTTTAGTTTAGGGCAGGCATGTCCAAAGTCCGTTTTGGGGGCCTAATCCGGCCCGCCGGTTGGTTTAATCTGGCCCCCATGGCAGTTTATTTCCTGAGGTAAAATCCTAAAAAAAAAACCCTCAACAACCTCAAATCCATAAAAAACCCAAGTACTTCAACCCTTAAAAAGGCTCAACAACTTCAATCCTAAAAAAAAAGTTAACAACTTTGGTTGGCCCTCTCCCCCTTAAACCTTGCAAAAACTCCCCCAGAACTTGGATTCTCTTTCGGTAGCAGCCCACAGATATGCCTTTATAAAGGCAAGATTCAACGTCTTCCCTTCCAATGTAATGGAAAATAGAATCTCTAATGGACAGATATCTCTTTTATGTGACTGTAACTGTGGATCACCTGAATCGCTGCACCACATACTCCTTAGCTGTCCTCATTATTCCTCGCTCAGGAGTAAGTTTCTTGCTCCATATTTAGTGGGATGCACGGGTGATGCCAAAGAAACCAAACTGAGATTTCTACTGAACGACGAAGATCCATCTAGATCACGCACTGTTGCCAAATACTTGAACAGAGTCTTAGCTCTAAAGAAGAAAAAAGGGCTCTGATACCCCGCTAATCCAGGAGCCAAAATGCGAAAATAGATAGTCGGACAGCCTGTGCTTTTATTTAGTAACAAGCAGAGGCGAAGGTTTTAAATATTATAGGTTGTTTTGGAATTGTATTTTTATGTGTTGGGTCAGTGGCCGTAAATAAAAACTTACCGGTACTTACTTACTTGGTCGGCCCTCATGGCCCTTCACTTCATCAAATCTGGCCCTCTTTGAAAAAAGTTTGGACACCCTTGGTTTAGGGGATATCCTTTCAAGAAGGGCGGTTTGCCAAATCCTTGAACACCAGCAATCCAAATTATTAAGATCAAAGGCCTTCCTGGGCTGCCGCTGTTAAGAGACGAGAAAGGAGTTCTTTGCTTTTCACCCCCCATCTGACTCGTGTCTTTCCCCCCTCGTTCCAGCACCAGCTGACATCCCCAGGGAGCCTGTGCTCTTCCCGGGGCTCCAGCGTCCCTGGGTCACCCTCCAGCATTGTGGTGAGTACCATGCAGATGGGACTCTTCGCTTTCAAGTGATACCTCACCTCCATGCGTGGATCTCTCAGCTGATTAAAGCGTGGTGCTGGCAATGCCAAGGTTGCAGGTTCGATCCCCGCATGGGGCAGCTGCAAATTCCTGCTGGGCAGGGGGTTGGATTAGATGATCCTCAGGGTCCCTTCCAACTCTCAGGGGCGTAGCGAGCTGCTTGGCTCCTGGGGGCGGCAAGCCAAGCGGCACCCCCGGTGGCGGGGTGTCGCTCCGTGCGCATGGCGTCATGACTGAAGCAGGGAAACCAGTGTGGCTGCATAAGGAGCTGAGATTTAAGAAGGGCATGGATAAAAAATGGGAGAAAGGGGAAATTATGAAGGAAGGAGGAGTATACATGAGTAGCCAACAGCTGCAGGGAGAAAGGTCAGGCGGGTCAAAGCTCAGGATGAACCAGCAAGTATTAGGTCCTCTGCGTGGAGAAGATAAAGAGATCACCCAATAGCATTTCTCCACCACCCAACAGTGTGATGCAGCAGCAAGCAAAGCTAATGCTATTCAGCAAACGTCTAGTATCCAGATCAAGGGAAGTAATAGTCCTGCTTTATTTTGCTTGGGTCAGACCGCACCTGGAGTACTGTGTCCAGTTCTGGGTACCGACCACAGTTTAAAAAGGATATTGAGAAGCTGGAAGGTGTGCAGAGGAGGGAGTCCATTCCACTGTCAAACAGCTCTTTAACTGTCAGAAAGTCCTTCCTGGTGTTTAATCTCCTTTCTTCTAATTTGAAGCCATTGGTTCGAGTCCTACCCTCCAGAGCAGGAGAAAACAAGCTTGCTCCATCTTCCACGTGGCAGCCCATGAGATATTTGGAGATGGCTATCGTGTCATATTTTCAGCCAATTTGTTATCAAAAAGAGAATGTTTGCGTTGGTCTAGCTGTGTTTCTACCCCATGATATTTTATGTAGGCAATCTTCTATCAAGTCAGGCTCAAAAGTTTGTAGCTTTTAAGTTGGCTCAAATTAATATGTTGTGCAACGAAATACATCATATTTTTCGCTCCATGAGACGCACAGGGGAAATATCTGTGCGTCTTATGGAGCGAATGGTGGTCCCTGGAGCTGAATTGCCCAGGGGCCAAAAGAGGATCATGCTTTTTATTTTACAAAGAGAAAAGGGGGTGTTGAAAGGACCCCGCTCAGCAGCTGATCAGCAAGAGATCGGGAGAGAGATAAGAGTCCCGGCTCCCTTTCAGCCCTGCCCTCTTGCCCAGGCCTCCATTGTTGAATGTGCTGCAGAGGGAGGTTGTTTGTTTCCCCAGCGACATGTGACTGGCTGATTAAATTATCTGTATGGAAACTGTAGAAAAGGCTCCCTTTCCTTTAGAAGCTGCAGAAATGTGAGTTGAACCCCATAAAAACGGGGCTTTTCCTCTCTGCTTTTCCCCCTTTGCAAAAGGAGCTTTGCTTTCCCCCCTTTGCAAAAAAAGCTGCAAAACTTTTAGCTGATCCTCAAAAAAACCAGGGCTTTTCCCTTTACAAAAAGCTGCAAAACCTTTAGCTGATCCTCAAAAAAACCAGGGCTTTTCCCTTTACAAAAAGCTGCAAAACTTTTAGCTGATCCTCAAATACAGAGCTTTTCCCTTTGCAAAAAAAGCTGCAAAACTTTTAGCTGATCCTAAAAAAACCAGGGCTTTTAGAGGAGGAAAACCAGAAAAAAATTTTTTTTCTTGTTTCCTCCTCTAAAAACGAGGTGCGCCCTATGGAGTGAAGAATATGGTAGCTTTAGGTTTGGTTCTGAAAGTGTGTGTGTTTTTGAATGCCTCCTGAATCAAGACCTGGAGTGCTAACGCTTCTGTCTTCCTTCCCAGGCAAAAATGGACAATGAAGTCTACAAGGACTTAGCCGCAATCCCCAAAGACAAGGCGATCCTGGACATAGAGCGCCCCGACTTGATGATCTACGAGCCCCACTTTACCTACTCCCTCCTGGACCAGGTGGAGAGGCCAAGGAGCCGAGAGGTGGGCGAGCCCAACCCCGCTTTTCGGGCCTGGCGTGGGCGGGTCCTTTGCTTTGCCCAGAGTACCATAGCAAAAGCTGTTTTGAGGTTATGATTCTGTAGGGGCTGTTAGGAAACAGTAAGGCCAGTTCTGTAATGGCTGGCTGGCTACTGTGAGGTTTTTATGTTGTTCTCTGAACTTCCACGAGCCCCACTGTGGCTTGCAGTATAGACACGGAATCATAGAAAACTAGGGTGGAAGGGACCCCAAGGGTCATCTAGGCCAACCCCCTGCAATGCCGGAATCGAATCTCAACTAGATCATACATAACCTCTGTTATAAACCTTCCAAGGGAGTCCCTTCCATTGTCGAATGGCTCTTACCCGTCAGAAAGTTCTTCCGATGGTTCTGCCAGAATCTCCTTTCTTGGGATTTGAATCTATCGGTTCGGGTCCTCCTCTCCGGAGAGGCAGAAAACAAGCTTGCTCCATCTTCTGTAAGAGAGCCTTTTAGACGTAATAAATGACTCAGATGTGAGCTGCATCAAATGAAGTTCTCTTTCTCTCTCTCTCTGACTCCCTTCTGCAGCGCTCCCTCTCGCCCAAATCCCTCTCGCCTCCTCCTTCTCCAGAAGTAAGTGTTTCTGCAGGTTGCCTTGGAGATGGGTTTCCAAGATGGGTTACCAAGAGCAGAGAAGAGGCCAGTGGGAGGGAGGGAGGGAGTGGAGAAGGGATGAGCAGGGCTGTCAATGCGATGGGGGGGGGTGGATGTGTGCCTGCATCTGCCTGGGAGCTCCAGAATCCCTGTGGCCAAGAGGCAAGCCGGTTTGCAGGACTCCTTGCCACACGACAGGCCCTCCTCCTCGTCTTCTGCAACGTGAGGGAAAGGGCCGTGTGGCAATTCGGGCAGGGGCCGGCCCACCCATTACTGCTGACGAGGCTGCTGCCTCAGGCTGAAGACAGCTGGGGGGAGCTGCAGATCTGGGGACCCCAGGAACCCGCCGCCCCCTGTGCTTGTAGCTCGCAGCTGCCACCGGGGAAGAGCGGAGCCGCTGTTTCCACCTGCTCCTCTCTGGCCTCCTATTTTCTCCCGTTTTGCCTCAGGCGGCAAAATGTCTTGGGCCGGCCCCGAAACCAGACTGCCGGCCTCCTCTGACCTCCTTTGCTCTGCCCACAGGTCACTCGCGACTGGATGGAGGAGAGCAAGTCTCCAGGGAACGCCTCCCAGTCGGGCAGCCGCCGAGCCAGCAGCACCAGCCGAAGCGGAGTCCACCATTTCCACCGCCCTGGTAGGGCCCCCCCCCCTCTTCCCAAAGTCGCCTTGGGGCTTTCCCTGACACCCCCCCTGCCCATGCTTAGACTGCTCCCCCAGACCCTTCCCCCTTCCATGAGCTCCAGCCTCTCCAGGGGATGTCAGTCATAGAATTGTAGAGAGTTGGAGGGGATCCCCAAGGGTCATCTAGTCCAGCCCCCTGCAATGCAGCTGTCACACTCGTAAGTGGGGCTGCCTTTGAAAAGGGCTCAGAAACGTCAGGTGGCTCAAAGAGCTTCAGCCAGACAGAATATTGACCCCCCTTGTTAGAACAGCTTCGCTAGCACAATTGAAAGTGCTGGTCGTGACCTATAAAACCCTGTGTGACAGGCCCAGGCTCTCTGAAGGACCATATTCCCTTATAAGAACGTGCCCGGGTTTTGAGATCTTCAGGGAGCTCCTTCTCCTAGTTCCACCACCCTCACAGGCCTGCTCGGGGGGGGGGGACACAGGAGAGGGCCTTCTTGGTGGCTGCACCTAGACTTTACAACTCCCTCCCTGGAGAAGCCCGGCTGGCCCCCTCCTTGCGGTCCTTCTGCCAGCAGAGGGAGACCTTCTTATTCCAACAGGCCTTTGGGAACAGACTGTTGATTTTTTTTTTAAGGAAAGGGCTTTTAATAGTGCTGTGCTGTTTTATCATTTGTATTTTAATAGACGGGTTTTTTATTTTTAAAAATTGCTTTAATTCTATTAGAATTGAATTACTTTTTATATTTTTTTTAACTTATTTAATTGGTGCTGTTTTAATTTGTGTAAGCCGCCTTGAGTCCCAGTCTGGGGAAAAGGCAGGATGTAAATGATGATGAAGATGATGATGAGCAGGAGGTTAATACAGTGGTACCTTGGTTTAAGAACAGCTTAGTTTTGTGAACAGCTTCGATTAAGAACGCTGCAAACCCAGAAGTAGGTGTTTTGGTTTGTGAACTATACCTTGGAACAAGAACATGTTCCGCTTCCCGATGAGTATGTTCTATTTGTAAATTAAGTCCCCGCTGCTATGGGAAAGCACGCCTTTAAGAACGCTTTGGTTTAAGAACGGACTTCTGGAATGGATTAGGTTTGTAAACCAAGGTAAAGGTAAAGGGACCTCTGACCATTAGGTCCAGACGTGGACAACTCTGGGGTTGAGGCGCTCATCTCACGTTACTGGCCGAGGTCAGCTTCCGGGTCATGTGGCCAGCATGACTAAGCCGCTTCTGGCGAAACCAGAGCAGCACACGGAAATGCAGTTTACCTTCCCGCCGGAGCGGTACCTATTTATCTACTTGCACTTTTGACGTGCTTTCGAACTGCTAGGTGGACAGGAACAGGGACCGAGCAACAGGAGCTCACCCCATCGCGGGGATTTGAACCGCCGACCTTCCGATCGGCAAGCCCTAGGCTCTGTGGTTTAACCCACAGCGCCACCCGTGTCCCGAAACCAAGGTACCACTGCAATAATAATAAACAACTCTCACCATACCCAGGGTAGCAAAGGCTGCCCCAACGTAGAAAAGTTACAATACCACAGAGGGGATTTCTAAGAAGCTGCTTTAGAGAAGGACTGAAGGGCACAGGCAAAATATTCCCTGCCTGAAACCCTGGAGAGGAGCTGCCAGTCACTGTACTGTAGACAGGGGCGTAGCAAGGTAAATTGGTACCCGGGGGCAAAAAAAAAAAAAATTGTCACACACACCCCCCAGAGGCATAGGAAGGTCAGGTGGTACCCAGTGCAGAAAATTTATTGTCAACCCCCCAATTGATCTCCCCCCCCCCGCAAAAATGGTTTTACGTTATTTCATATTTTCTTACAAAGGAATAATAACAAGTAATAATAATAATAATAAACTTTTATTTCTATCCCGGCCTCCCCGGCCGAAGTCGGGCTCAGGGTGGCTAACATCAGATACATAACATTGGTATAAAAAAAAATACCTCCTAAAAATATCTCAAAATCAAATTAAAGTCTAATTAGATGGCTTTCCACAGGGTTAGGGTTGGGAACAGTAGAGTGTTCTCTGAACTGAAATTTCAGCCTTCATGACATAGGAAAACAGCCAAGTGAACAGCTATTTTGGTGGAGGAGGGTCAAGATATTAACCGATATGCACGACATTTCATATATAGCTATAAAATCCCTAATATAGTAAGATAAGACCTTCGGAGCAGGCATTAAAAAAAAAATGTTCCTTGATGATTTGTCACCCCCTACATTATGGACCCAGGTGGCGCTGTGTGTTAAACCACAGAGTCTAGGGCTTGCTGATCAGAAGGTCGGCGGTTCGAATCCCTGCCACAGGGTGAGCTCCCGTTGCTCGGTCCCAGCTCCTGCCCACCTAGCAGTTCGAAAGCACATCAAAGTGCAAGTAGATAAATAGGGACCACTCCGGCGGGAAGGTAAACGGCGTTTCCGTGCGCTGCTCTGGTTTGCCAGAAGCGGCTTTGTCATGCTAGCCACATGACCCGGAAAAACTGTCTGCGGACAAACGCCGGCTCCCTCGGGCTATAGAGCGAGATGAGCGCCGCAACCCCAGAGGCGGACACGACTGGACCTGATGGTCAGGGGTCCCTTTACCTTCACCTTATGGAACCCGGGGCGAACCGTCCCCCTGCCCCCTTGCTACGCCCCTGACTGTAGACAACAGTGAGCAGGACAGGCCAATGGCCTGACTCTGTACATTTAAGGCAGCTTGTTGGTACGCTCCAGTGTTGAAGGGCCTGGCCCAGGGGAGTTCAAGGTAGGGGGGGAGCAGGGGACCAGAGCAGATCTTGGGCCACGTAGAAGGAGAAATATGGGCAACAGCAGGCTGGAAATCCACCACGGGGGTCCCCCTGAGAGGCGGCCATCAAACCAGTTGCTCCATCCCCTGAGTGCCTCCCTGCTCCTTCCCCAGATACCAACACGGCAGAGATGAACATCTACAAGAAGCCCCCCATCTACAAGCAGAAGGGTAGGTGGTGCTCCCCGATGACCTCTGGGGCGGGCGAAGGTGGGGCTACACACAGCAGAGGCTCAGAGTCACCTGCCCTGCCCCCCCCCTTGCACCTTGCAGAGCAGTCGGTGACGCCAACTCCGCAGAGCAAACACCTGATCGAGGACCTGATCATCGAATCCTCCAAGTTCCCGGCAGCCCAGCCGCCCGACCCCAACCAGCCGGCCAAGATTGAGACGGACTACTGGCCCTGCCCGCCCTCCTTGGCAGTTGTGGGTAGGTGGTCCTTGCTGTGTTTTTCTGTCAGCCAGTGGGGTAGTGGATGGGCAAATGCAGGGGAGCATAGCTGTGGGGCCTTTTTTCCAGAGTTGGAGCAATGATGCCACCTGCCAAGGTGCCAGGGAGATTTGGTCTCCCTTTTTCTGGCAAACGAATGAGGCGATAACAAGGCTTTCAAGTTTGCTTGTGAGAGATTAGCATAGAGGAGGTTGGATAATGAGGAAAAGAATCGAGCAGAGGCTGGATACTGCTCTCCTTTTCTTTGATGGGGTTGCTGCTTTGTACTAGCAGTTTTAAACGGTAGCGATTCCTTACGAGATCCTTTGCATTTCAAAAAACAGCTACCATATTTTTCGCTCTATAAGATGCACCTTTTTTCTCCTAAAAAGTAAGGGGAAATACCTGTGCGTCTTATGGAGCGAATGGTGGTCCCTGGAGCTGAATTGCCCAGGGGCCAAAAGCAGGTTGTGCTTTTTATTTTGCAAAGAGAAAAGGGAGTGTTGAAAGGACCCCGCTCAGCAGCTGATCAGCAAGAGATCGGGAGAGAGATAAGAGCCCCGGCTCCCTGTCAGCCCCGCCCTCCTTTGTTGAATGTGCTGCAGGGGGAGGTTGTTTGTTTCCCCAGGACATGTGACTGGCTGATTAGATTATCTGTCTGGAAACAGTAGAAATGGCTCCCTTTCCTTAAGATTTTTCAGAAATGTGAGTTAAACCCCATAAAAATGGGGCTTTTCCTTTTTGCTTTTCCCCCTTTGCAAAAAAGCTGCAAAACCTTTAGCTGACCCTCAAAAAAAAGGCCTTTTGCCTTTGCAAAAAAGCTGCAAAACATTTAGCTGATCCTAAAAAAAAAACACACACACACAAAAAACAGGGCTTTTAGAGGAGGAAAACCAGAAAAATATTTTTTTTTCTTGTTTCCTCCTCTAAAAATGAGGTGCGCCCTATGGTCCGGTGCGCCCTATGGAGCGAAAAATACGGTATTTACAACATTCAAAATAAATGTATAAAAGCGGATTAAAACATACATCACCATTCTACGTGCCTGGGCAAGCTTGTCTAAACAAGAATGTTTTCAGCAGGGACCCAAAAGAATACAGTGAAGGCGCCCGCCTGATCTCAATAGGCAGGGAGTTCCAAAGTGCAGATGCCGCCACACTAAAGGACCTGTTTCTTACGAATGAAGAACAGGTATTATATGGCCCTGTAATAATGCCAGCTACACAGATTGAGGCGATATCGCAGGCAAACTGGTCCCATGTTGTTAAGGGTGGTTGATAGAAGAACAGAAACCCCTTGAACTTGGCCCAGTAGCAAAGCAGCCAACAGGGCAGATTTACCAGCGCAAGTGTTCTGTGCTGCCCGACTGTCAGCAACCGTGCTGCAGCATTCTGCACTCATTGCAACCTCCGGATCAGGTGCGAGGCAAGCCCCACACAGAGTGCATAGCAGTAATCTAGCAGTGGAGTAATCCATGTGAACGCTCAGTTTGGATTTGATATCCCGCTTTATCACTACCCGAAGGAGTCTCAAAGCGGCTAACATTCTCCTTTCCCTTCCTCCCCCACAACAAACACTCTGTGAGGTGAGTGGGGCTGAGAGACTTCAGAGAAGTGTGACTAGCCCAAGGGCAGGAGATTAAAAAGGTGCTGGCCAGGGTGTGAGTCATCCCTGAGAATGTTTCTCGCTCTTCTGAGGCAGCAGCTGCATGTGGAGGAGCGGAGACGCGAACCCGGTTCACCAGATTGCGAGTCTACCGCTCTTAACCACTACGCCACACTGGCTCCATGTTATTAAGGGTTCTATAGAGTCCTAGCTTCACTTTCTTTGGTCCCTTTCATCTTCCCCTCCCCAAATGGCTACTAAGGTTTCGGCCCTAAGCACACTCACCTGGGAACGTTCTCCTCTGAAATCGGGGTGGTGGGGTGGTGGTGGTGTCATTTTTGAAGGTGAGGAGACCCCCCCCCCCAGCCCAAGAAGCTGCCCGTTTCTTTGTGCGTCTGCCGTGTGCGAGACAACCTCCGGCTTTGTCTTTCCGCAGAGACCGAGTGGCGGCGGCGGATGGCCTCCAGAAGAGGCGAGGACGAGGACGAGGAGACCACGGAGGATGTGGGGAGCCTGCGAGAGCTGCAGAAGCAAGAGCTGAGCAAGGTGGGCAGGGGGCTTGGGGGCAGGCGAAGACCGGGGGGGGGAAGCTCCTGGGTGCCGGTGGCTCCTTGTGTGGCTGAGCTCCCCCCCCCCCCCCGCTGCTCTCTCTCTCCGCCAGGTGGCCTCCAACCTTGGCAAGCTCATTCTCAAGGAGGAGATGGAGAAGTCTCTCCCCATCCGGAGGAAAACCCGTTCCCTTCCAGACCGGACGCCCTTCCACTCCTGTGAGTAAGCAAGCTCCCACCCCAGGGGCTGATTTCCCATGCTTCTCATTCTTTTTGTCTTAAAACAGGAAGGGCCATAGTTGTCAAGTCTCCCTTTTTTGCGGGAAACTCCCTTATTCCAAGCCGTTTCCTGCAGCTATCCCTTATTGTTGATATCCCTTAAATTTCCCTTATTTCTGGGAAGGAGAGTTGGAGTCCAGGGACTCCTTGGGTCCCTGCCTTTCTCAGCCCTGCCTGCCTGCCTGCCTCACAGGACTGTTGTGGGGATTAAATGAGGACTAGGACCAGGGAGCTGCTTGGAGAAAAAGGTGGAATATAAATACCTAATAACAGACAGACAGACCCCCGTTCCCAATGCAGGCTGAATGAATGTATGACTGGGAATGAGAAGAGCCTTGTGGATCAGGCCAAGGGCACATCCGGTCCCAGCGCCCTGTACTCACAGTGGCCAACCAGGTGCCTGTGGGAGACCCGCAAGCAGTTTCCAGCAACTGATATTCAGAAGCACTGCTGCCTCTGTCTGTGAAGGCAGAACCTTCAAAGATAGTAGCTCTCCCCCATGACTTTGTCCACCTCAAGAGACAATGGAGTGTGCCTCCAGGGGTCTTGTGTCCACAGTTCCTGCTGCGGCTGAAGAGACTGGCAACTCGTATCTGCTGCCTCCCCTGTATTGTTTTTGCTGTGTTAGCAGCACCAAAGTGACGGAAGTCTGGGCAGTGTGTCTGGAGGTCCTGCCCCCCCCCTCAGCCTCACTGGAGTGGTCTAAAAGCAGGCATGTCCAACAGGTAGGTCGTGATCTACCGGTAGATCACTGGACACCTGTGGTAGATCAGTGGCTCCCCCCAAAGAAGCTAAAAAACTTTGGCTCCCCTAAAAAAGCTCAACATCTTTGCCCAGCACCCCTAAAATGACCAGAACCACCAAAAACAGGGATTTCCTTCCTAAAAAAAGCTCAGTGTCACTTTCCTCTTCCTTAAAGAAGCTCAACAACTTTTACATGAAACCCCCCCCCCCAAAACAGGGCTTTTCTTCCTAAAAAAAAAAAGCTCAACAACTTTGACCTGAACCCCCAAAAGGGGGGCAGATCACTCCCAGTTTTTAACTCTGTGAGTAGATCGCAAACTCTTGGAAGTTGACCACCCCTGGTCGAAAGGAAAGCAGAGCAATACGTTTGACACCAGCTTTGCTGCAGGAGTTTCTGGAAGGAGGCATTCGAGACGCCACCCAACAGTCTTAGGGACTGGGGATTTGTGTAGGCTTTACACCCTAGCTTTTTCTTCTTCGAAAGATGTCCCACAAGGCAGTGGGTTCATGAATTTGTCTAATCCTCTTTTAAAGCCATCTGGGTTGGTGGCTCTCGTTGCATCCTGTGGCAGAGAGTTCCACAGTTCAACTGTGAAGAAGCAGGTTTGGCCAGAAGAGCCCAGGAGGCACAGAGGCGGCTGCCCTCCTGCAAGTGTGCTTGAGCATTTGGCTCCGTGAGAGCTGTCCCTGGTGCCCTTCCAAGTGTTTTGGCCTACAACTCCCATCAATACTTGCCAGCCTGGCCACGCTCCCATCAGCCCCTGCACCAAAGAGCTGTGCTGCCTGGGGCTGATGGGAGCTGTAGTCCAAAACCAGCTGGAGGGCACCCGGTTGGGGAAGGCTGCTCTAGGTGTGCCCCTTGGCCAGAGCTCCTTGTCTTGCTGCCGCCCTGAGCAGCAGCCCCGCGCGTGGCCTGCCCCTTTTCCAACCTCCCATCCAGCGCTGCCATCTGCCCATGTTCTTGAACTGCTGCCTAACCCAGATTAAAAGGAGCCCTTCCTGCAGCCATATTAATCGCTGGTCTTCCTCTTTTTCCAGCTCTTCACGGCGGAAGCTCCAAATCTTCTTCCCTTCCTGCCTACGGAAGAAGCACCCTCGCCAGGGTAAGGTGCCAGTTAGGGGCCTCTGCCCTGAACCTTCCAACCTTCAGCGTCTATGAGTTGTTGTTTTTTTTAATATATTTTTATTAAGTTTTACATAACAAATTTAAATTCAAACACATCATTCACCTCCTCGTTTAGGATTCTCTGAATCCCTTGACTTCCCTCCGCCCTTCCATGGTTACCATTATCAATCTTTTTTATTTTATTTTGTTTTATCTGCTTATCTTATTTTCTCTAAACAAAATAAAAAATTCTTTCCAGTAGCACCTTAGAGACCAACTAAGTTTGTTCTTGGTATGAGCTTTCGTGTGCACGGACACTTCTTACAAAAGCTCATACCAAGAACAAACTTAGTTGGTCTCTAAGGTGCTACTGGAAAGAATTTTTTATTTTGTTTTGACTATGGCAGACCAACACGGCTACCCACCTGTAACTGGAAGTGTGATATTTTAAATGTATTTTAATGTTTGGTGGAAGCCGCCCAGAGTGGCTGGGGAGACCCAGCCAGATGGGCGGGGTACAAATAAATTATTATTATTATTATTATTATTATTATTATTATTATTATTATTATTATTATTATTATTATTATCTCTAATTTGTTAAAAGAATAACCCATTTCCCCCAGGGTTTTTCATACAAGCATTACTCAAATCCTGCCAAAGTTTAAAAAATTGTTTACAGTGTTCTCTTGAGCACATTATAATTTTTTTTTCTCCTTCCTTCTTAAAATTCTTCTCTTTCCCGGCTTCTGGTTTTCCCAGTCAGTTTCGCCATTTCGGCGTAGTCCATCATAGTCCTTCAGCTTCCCTGAGTTCTAGTGTTGTGACAGAGAAAGACTTTTCTCTTTCCCCTTTCTTCTCTCGGGACTTTCCCCAACCCACGGCCTTACGCTGCGCTCACTGCAGGCGCTTTCACGGGATGGATTGGGCCCATGAAATGCTATAATGCCCCTTGCCTGCCTGCCTGCCTGGAGATGGTGTTTGTGTGTGACTTTTGTGCTGCTGGAATGTATGTCGCCTGCTATGAAATGAGAGCAATGCATTTGCCACTTTGACCTGTTTTGCCGCTCGCACTGAGCTCCGTTGCATGCAGACCCTAGAAGGTTATCCACAATGGGGTGCAGGTCTTGAGCTGAGACACACTGCCCATCTCTCTGCTCTATCCCTTGGATGGAAGTAGAAAACGTGAAGGTGTTTGGAGGGAATGTGCATGTTACGTCGTGGGTGCTGCAGCGCCTATACGATCTCAGCCATGCGTGTAGGCAGCTCTGTGGTAGTGATTCAGCATGCTAGCAAAGATATGCTAGGAGTCAAGTTAACAAAAACAATCTCCTTTATTATAGTATGAACTTGGCTAATTCGAGGGAAAGGCGGACTCCTTCTATACTCTCTGACATAGGAGTTGGGGACAGGATACATTCTGATTGGGCGGGACCCAATCAAAGTAAGGATCCAAATTATGCTAACAAGTTAACCAATAGTCAAAACAAAATAAAAAATAAAAAAATCCTTCCAGTAGCACCAAGACCAACTAAGTTTGTTCTTGGTATGAGCTTTCGTATGCATGCACACTTAGCTCATATCAAAAACAAACTTAGGGACCCAGGTGGCACTGGGGGTTAAACCACAGAGTCTAGGGCTTACTGATCAGAAGGTCGGCGGTTCGAATCCCCGTGACGGGGTGAGCTCCTGTTGCTCGGTCCCAGCTCCTGCCCACCTAGCAGTTCGAAAGCATGTCAAAGTGCAAATAGATAAATAGGTACCGCTCCGGCGGGATGGTAAACGGCGTTTCCGTGCGCTGCTCTGGTTCGCCAGAAGCGGCTTTGTCATGCTGGCCACATGACGCAGAAGCTGTCTGCGGACAAACGCCGGCTCCCTTGGCCTATAGAGCGAGATGAGCGCCGCAACCCCAGAGTTGGACACGACTGGACCTAATGGTCAGGGGTCCCTTTACCTTTAAGGTGCTACTGGATTTTTTATTTTGTTTTGACTATGGCAGACCAACACGGCTACCTACCTGTAAGTTAACCAATAGCAACTGTCCACCGCACCTGTTTGAATCACCCTGAAGCGGGAACGGCAGTTGCAGAACTAGCAGTGAAACTCACCTGTGCATATTAAACCAATACATAACACTGCATATTCCACACGTCTCAAAGTCCTCCGGTTTCCTTTTTATGAAAGCAGTCTTGCCCTTGCTGGTACAGACCGGCTCGAGAACAGTCCAATCTGAGGCGGTGGAAATAATCTCAATGATCAGAAGAAGGGCCACCCTTCCAAATTGTGCCTGTCCCTCTGGCGCCTGCTTCCATTCTGAAACCATAGAATCATCAAATTGTAGAGCTGGGAAGGAACAGCAGGGAGTTGGATCATGTAGCCCATGGGTAGACAACCTAAGGCCCGGATCTGGCCCAATCACCTTCTAAATCTGGCCCGCGGATGGTCCGGGAATCAGCATGTTTTTACATGAGTAGAATGTGTCCTTTTATTTAAAATATATCTCTGGGTTATTTGTGGGGCATATGAATTCGTTCATCCCCCCCAAAAAAAAATATAGTCTGGCCCCCCACAAGGTCTGAGGGACAGTGGACCGGCCCCCTGCTAAAAAAGTTTGCTGGCCCCTGATTAATCCAACAGTTGAAGAATTCCTGACAGATGGACCTCCAAGGAAGGAGGGTCCAACAGTCTTCCGAGGCAGTCCATTCCACTGTCAAACTGTTCTTACTGTCAGAAAGTTCTTCCTAATACAGTCATACCTTGGATCCTGAATGCCCTGGAACTCAGACGTTTTGACTCCTGAACGCCACAAACCTGGAAGTGATTGTTCCAGTTTGCAGACATTCTTTTGGAAGCCGGACATCCGGCAGGGCTTCTGTGGCTTCTGATTGGCCACAGGAGCTTCCAAACGTTTCCAGCGATTTGGCTTCCAAACGTTTTGGAAGTCAAACGGACTTCCAGAACGTATTCCATTCGACTTCCAAGGAACGACACCATTTAGTTGGAAATCTCCTTTCTTGCCCTTTGAATCCCTTGCTTTGGGTCCTAGAAAACAAGCTTGCTCAGTCTTCCATGGGGCAACTCTTCGGGTATTTGAAGGTGGCTGTCAAATTCTGATCCACGCCATCTTTGACCATGAATCGCACAGCTGACATTGGCCCTGCAGAGAGACCTGCTGGCCTGGGGCTGAGGTCCCACAAGTAGCCCAAATCTCCTGCCATTATTGGGAGGTGTGGGGTGTGTGTGTGTGGGAAGAATCCTTCTGCCACAAGCAGAAAACCTGAGTAATAAAGGTTGCCTTCCTCCCACAAAGCTGCAGATCCCAGGAGATTTTGGGGAAAACGATGTGTGCTTTAAATGTGTGGTTGAAAGATTGAAGTGCCCCCCTCTTCATGCCAGAAAGGCACGAAGGTTGGCACGTCTCTGTGGGTACCCCTGACTCTTCTGCTACTTTTCTTTCGCCTTCTACAGCTTCAGTCCACAGAGTTCAGTCCTGCCGGCAGCGAGAAAGGGAGCCCAGGTAAGCGAAGCTACGGGGTTGGGGTTGGGGTTGGGGCAAAGGTAGACTTCTCATCTGCTGACGTCAGACACCTGCCCTAGCTTGGACCCTCTTCTGTTACTTCTGAGCCACTTCTGTCCTCCCTCCTAGTCACAGAATTGTAGAGTGGGCAGTGTTAGAAACTGGGATAGAAAAGCTAGGAGCCAAATGGCTCCTGGGACCTGGGTCTAGTTGCCATGGGATGGGGGGTCGGCAACACTTTTTATTATTTTGATAAGCATGAACTAATATGCAATTCAAAACAATGACAAACCTAGACAGCATCTTAAAAAGCAAAGACATCACCTTGCCGACAAAGGTCCGTATAGTTAAAGCTATGGTTTTCCCAGTAGTAATGTACGGAAGTGAGAGCTGGACCATCAAGAAGGCTGATCGCCGAAGAATTGATGCTTTTGAATTATGGTGCTGGAGGAGACTCTTGAGAGTCCCATGGACTGCAAAAAGATCAAACCTATCCATTCTTAAAGAAATCAGCCCAGAGTGCTCACTAGAAGGACAGATCCTGAAGTTGAGGCTCCAGTACTTTGGCCACCTCATGAGAAGAGAAGACTCCCTGGAAAAGACCCTGATGTTGGGAAAGATGGAGGGCACAAGGAGAAGGGGACGACAGAGGACGAGATGGTTGGACAGTGTTCTCGAAGCTACTAACATGAGTTTGGCCAAACTGCGAGAGGCAGTGAAGGATAGGCGTGCCTGGCGTGCTCTGGTCCATGGGGTCACGAAGAGTTGGACACGACTGAACAACAACAATATGCAATTCACACAAGTGACACATTGTCAATATCACATTTTAAGCAGAAATTGCTAATACGTGTTTGATTTGGTGTTTGCAATTAATAATATTGGTACCGTACTTCAGTTTTCAAAACACGCTACTTTTTATTAACATATTGCCTTTCCTTAACATATACTTTGATGCTTCGAAGCACATTTGTTGTTGTTGTTCAGTCATTCAGTTGTGTCTGACTCTTCGTAACCCCATGGACCAGAGCACGCCAGGCACGCCTATCTTTCACTGCCTCCCGCAGTTTGGCCAAACTCATGCTAGTCGCTTCGAGAACACTGTCCAACCATCTCATCCTTTGTTGTCCCCTTCTCCTTGTGCACATACATTTCGGTAATCCTTGAGTGTCAGCCAGGCGCAAAAATAAAGCACCCAGACTTTTTGAGGTGCTCGCAAACACAGAATCTTTAGGTGCGAAATGCGCCTGGCGCCCTGCTAATTTCGAACCCTGCCAGAGGGTCATCTACTCCAACCCACCACAATGCAGGAATCACATGTGGTCTTGGCCACTCAGCAATGAAGCAACCAAAGATGTCAGGGGGCTGTTCTCTCGTCACCTTCAGCCCCTTTCCTTCTGTCTTGCAGGTCTACAGGTGAGCACATGTGCCCAGCCGCAGGTGGTCCCCCCCCCCCGAGAGGTGATGTATCAGGCCACTTCCCCCCAAGGATACCCGGGAGAGTGACGGCGTCTCACCCAAACCCCAGAGGAAGGCTGAGGAGGGTTTGAGAGGGAGGCCAGGAGGGAATAAGGTGGTGCAACTGGCTGGCTCCTGTGGGTCCTGAGCCATGCCAAGCACTATTTCCATGGGAGAAGGTCCTGCAACTGTGTGGGTTTATTTTCCCTCCACAGAACGGCCAGAGAGGGCGGATGGACAGGGGAAACTCCCTCCCTAGTATGCTGGAGCAAAAGGTGAGAACCGCCCTTGGGGCCATGGGGGAATATCCACCGTCCTTTCACATGTGTGTGTGTGTTGGGGGGGCAGATGTAACGTGTCCTGATGCGCCTACAGAGAAATGCAATCAAGTGGCCCCTTCGTTAGCTTTTCTTTTCTTCCTCCCTGAAGATTTACCCTTACGAGATGCTGATGGTGACGAATCGGGGACGAGTGAAACTGCCTCCAGGCGTAGACAGGACAAGGCTAGAGGTACAAAGAAATAGCACTGGTGCAGATTTACCTTTCTCAATCCTGGCACCCTGCAAATCACTTCCTTGCTATTATCATCATCATCATAAGGGACCGCCTCTCCTGGTATGTCCCGGGTAGGACCTTAAGGTCCTCAAATAATCATTTGTTGGAGGTCCCGAGCCACAAGGATGCTAGGTTGGCCTCAACTAGGGCCAGGGCCTTCTCAGTACTGGCCCCGACTTGGTGGAACAGTCTGGCACAAGAGACCAGGGCCCTGCGGGATTCGGCATCTTTCCGCAGGGCCTGCAAGACGGAGCTGTTCCACCTAGCCTTTGAGTTGGTTTCAGTTTAACCCTGATGTTTCCGTTCTTTTGGTGTGATTGGTGGGCTACTTAAAAATGAGGCTGCAGTTTAGATTTAATTTTAAATTGTATTTTAATGAATTGTTTTATGTTTTTGTTGAGATTTTATTGGTGTTAGCCACTCTGAGCCCGGTTTGGCGGGGAAGGGTGGGGTATATTATCATCATCATCATCATCATCATCATTATTATACCTTGGAACCTGAATGTCTTGCGACTCAGAACATTTTGGCTTCCGAACGCCACAAACTCGGAAGCAAGTGTTCCAGTTTGCAAACATTCTTTGGAACCCAAACATCTGAAACGGCCTCCACAGCTTCCGATGGCGTGCAGGAAGCTCCTGCAGCCAATCGGAAGCCGCGCTTTGGTTGTAGAATGTTTACGGAAGTCGAATGGATTCCGTTCAACAACCATGGTATTATTATTGTTTTAGAAAATGTATAAGCCGCTCGATTGTCAGAAGAACTCAAAAGGGCTTACAAAAAAGATAAAGCAATTAAATTGGCAGTAAGATCTGAAGAAGTGTGCATGCACACAAAAGCTCAAACCGGTAACAAACTTAGTTGGTCTCTAAGGTGCTACTGGAAGGATTTTTTATTTTATTTTTTTAAGAAATAACAAGACATTAGGAGTTAAGATAACCAGAGACTAAAAACATATTAAGACTGGCATCAACTTTCTAAACATCTGGAAAGGCTTAAAGAAAAATGTTTTTAGCAGGTGCTGAAAAGAGTGAAGGTGCCTGCCTGATGTCAATAGGCAGGGAGTTCCAAAGTTTGGGTGCTGCTGCACTAAAACAGAGTTCTTAAAAATGTGAAACAGGTATTATGTGGAACTTGTAACTGCGCCTGTCCTGCTGATTGAAGTAGCAGAGGGGCCACATGTGGGGTAAGAAGGTCCAGATGTTGTTGGGCTTCAACTCCCAGCAGCCTCAACAGCCCACATGGCCAGTGGACAGGGATGATGGGAGCTGTAGTCCAATTTCTGCAAGGCACCAGTTGGTGTACATAATATTGAGCTAACCTTGGGCCCCCAGATGTTCTTGGACTACAACTCCCATCATCCATGACCACTGGTCCTGCTAGCTATGGATGATGGGGGCTGTAGTCCAACAACATCTGGGGACCCAAGGTTGAGAAACACTGAGCTAGACAAACCACTTGTCTTGACTCAAGATAAGGCAGCTTCCCATGTTCTTTGAATCAGACACGAGATACAAACCCCTTTCAAGACAAGCATTTTGCCTTACCCTCTATGTGCCCACTCGACCACTTCGATCGGCAGAACCAGAATTGTTATAAGCTCTTATCTTTCAGCCTGGCAGCACCTACCCTTTGGAACTCCCTGCCGATTGATAACCAAGCAGGCACGTTCACTGTACCCTTTTGCAGCGCCTGCCCAAATGTTTTAGAAAGTTGGTTCAGGTTTTCATTTGCTTCTAAAAAGTTATTTTAACTTTTCGTGTGCCTTGACTGTGTAAACCATTCGAGTGGTTTCATAAATCTTATGAAATGAATGAATGAATGAATGAGCAATCCCCCACGTTCTTCTTTCTCTCCCCATCCCAGCGCCACCTGTCAGCCGAGGATTTCCTGCGTGCATTTGAGATGTCGCCAGAAGAATTTGGCAAGCTGGCCCTATGGAAGCGGAACGAGCTGAAGAAGAAAGCCTTCCTCTTCTGATCCCGGCCCCCGCGCAGAGCCGACATGCCCGGCGTGACGCTCCTTGCGTGTGTGTCGACCCGTCTTTCATCACAGACGCTTTAGGGCTACTCTCGAGCTCGTTCAAAGGGACGTTGCTCCTTTCTCCCCACCACCACCCACCCACCCTCACTGCAGAGGTGGCTGCCATGCCTTGACTCTTGGGGCAGAGAAAAGTGGGTCAGGAATTTGGTGGGAATGAGTGGTGAGCACCCTGTGCTGGATGTGGCGGCGGCGGCGGGGCGGGGTGCCATGTCCCTTCCCCACTCCCACCCCGGTGAAAATCAGAGCAGCCATGTGTGGGGTGGGCAGAGGCCAGGGTGGAGATAAGGTGTTCTGTGTTGCCACCCTTAAGCTCATTCCATTGCTGGCTTTACTCCCAGACAGACCATGCATCCTCTCCCCCCCCCCCTTTGGCACACAGGCCCATCAGGTTTTCTAAACTTGGGCAAGAATGAGCCCCCGACTTGGCGCAGCGGGCAGATCTGAGCATCATGGCACCAGGCAGGCTCCCACCCTGCAGCAGGACCAGATTGAAGAGGGTCTCTCTCTGCCCCAGCACCCTCTTCTCACAGGGGGCAGCATTGCCACACTCTCCCACTGATTTCCGCCCCCTTGTGATTGGTACTCAGCTGCCTGCTGGACGTGCCTAGCCTCCGCTGGAGTGAACGTGGCCTGGGGCTGCTTCTCATCTAAATCGCTACCAAGCAGCAGGGTGATGGCTCCCTCCCCAGTATTTTGTGCCCACTCTCCAACATGTGGAATGCAGCCACTACCACGGTGCCCGCAGGCATGGAGAAGGGCCTAAAGGTGGGCTTCATTTGGAATCGAGGCATGTGTCCAGGCCCCAGTTCTGCAGGGGGTTATTGGACTAGGTGAGCCTTGGAGTCACTTCCAACTCTATGGTTCTAGTTTCTTCCCCACTGCCAAAAGCTCTCTTTCCAGGCCAGCTTCCTCTTCCCCTTTCCTCCCCAGCAATTCCCAACTCTTCCTGCAAACTGGCCCTGGGCCAGCTATATGTGGCACCTGTTTCCTGCTCTCCCTCTGCCCTGCCATCCCACCCATCTAGGCTGTAACATTCTTCTGTGCTGCACCTGCCCACCCACCCCAAAATCTGGGGGGGCCCTGCCACCTAACCTGCAAGCTCTATTCAGCAAGACTTTGAGGATGTGTCTGAAGAGAGGAATGCATTTACCTGTTGCTGTCATGCCCATGGTTCAGGCCCGCCTCTTCAGCCTATGTGCCCCCCCTCCACATACCCTGCACTCATACATACACAGATCTACCTGCCCTGTCGCCACAGCTTCATGCTAGTCCTGTGGAAAGGACTGCAGAGAAGGTCGCTTGATGCAAAGCCTGGGTTTGCCCCTGCTCCTGCACAACCGTAAAAGCCAGAGGAGTGAGAGCTCTTTTTCTGCTTCAGCCACCACAAGGCCCACAACTCTGTGCCACAGCCCCAGGTCTCTCAGAAGCTACTACAGCCAGTTTAAGTCATGCAAGGCAACTGCATTTATGCCAAGGGACAGGAGCCTCCTAGCCAGCCCCTTCTGTCTTGCGCATAGAGGCCAGGCTCTGCAAAGGATCGCCTTGGGAGTGCAGCCACTTCTCGGGCAAGATCCAGGCTGCTCTGTTGCTTTCCGTACCAAGACGGGCTTTCTTTCTTTAGGAGCCAAACAACTGTCAGTCTCAACCCAGACTGAACAGGAAGAGCCAGGACAGGAGGAGACTAGGCTGTCTCTACACTGCCACACATTCTGCACACCAAGAGCTGAGAAGCACCTGCCCACCCCAATCTCCTCCTCCTGGAGGCCAAGGCTCCTTTGAGCCCATCAACCTTCACACTCCCCCTGCCCCAGGGAGCACACAAGTCGTTGTGTGCAATACACGAGCACCCGTGCCTGTTGAACTACCAGGGCCCACAAGTCAGCATGGTTGGACAAAGTGATCCTTTGGGTCCCTTCCATATTGTATGATTCTAGGAACACAAACCAACGTTGCACAGGCTGCTAGACATCAGTAGGGAGTTGGCAAAATGGGTTGGTTTCTGCTGGGGCAGAAAAGCGCTCTCTCTCTCTCTCTCTCTCTCTCTCACACACACACACACACACACACACACACACACAGCAGTGGGGGGGCACTGTCCCAATGAGCACCTTCCTCCACAAAATCTACCGGCCCTTAAGTGGTGGCTTCTCACTGACTGGTAAAATTACTGGTCTAGGGGTACTGTATTTTTCGCTCCATAAGATGCACTTTTTTCCTCCTAAAAATTAAGGGGAAATATCTGTGCGTCTTATGGAGCAAATGGTGGTCCCTGGAGCTGAATTGCCCAGGGGCCAAAAGCAGATACTGCTTTTTATTTTACAAAGAGAAAAAGGGGTGTTGAAAGGACCCCGTTCAGCAGCTGATCAGCAAGAGATCGGGAGAGAGATAAGAGTCCCGGCTCCCTTTCAGCCCCGCCCTCCATTGTTGAATGTGCTGCAGAGGGAGATTGTTTGTTTCCCCAGCGACATGTGACTGGCTGATTAGATTATCTGTCTGGAAACTGTAGAAATGGCTCCCTTTCCTTCAGAAGCTGCAGAAATGTGAGTTGAACCCCATAAAAACGGGGCTTTTCCTCTTTGCTTTTCCCCCTTTGCAAAAGGAGCTTTGCTTTTCTCCCTTTGCAAAAAAGCTACAAAACTTTTAGCTGATCCTAAAAAAAAACCAGGGCTTTTAGAGGAGGAAAACCAGAAAAAAAAATTTTTTCCGTTTCCTCCTCTAAAAACGAGGTGCGCCCTATGGAGCGAAAAATACGGTACTTTTCATCAGGCTATTTGAAGAGGGGGAAGAGTTTGTCAAGGAGGAGAGGGGTGCTTCAAGCCACACTTCCAAGGAACATTCCCCAATCCAGACCAGCCCCAGGCCTACCTGTCTCACTTAGGGGGTCCTGCACTGCACCAGCAAAAAACCTCCCACCCACAATGCTGTCCTGGGCACTCTTTCAGTCTAATAAGGGTGCCGCCATTGCATAGTGGGAGGGAGAGGAGCAGGGCCTGGAAGAGTTTGCTGCCCTTGGTGAGGTGGATCGAAGAGCCCATGTAGCACCAGTTGTTTCTCAAAGCAGCAGCAGTCTAGGCCCTCTTTTGCGTCAGGAAGATGACAAGAGAGGCGCCTTCCAGCTACTTTTGATGGCAGCTCCCACCAACCCCAGCACAATCCCAGCGTGCTGGCTGTAGCTCAAGCGAGCTGCTGCCCCAAACATATGGAAAGCAGCAGGATAGCACCCTGGCCCTGAAATCCAGCCACCGAGACTGCCCAATGAGCCATTCCCCAGGGCTGTGGGAGAAACTGCCTTTCCTGGCTCAGGAGCCCAGCGTTCAGCTCACACCTTTTCCCTCCACACAGCCCCTGCCATGCTGCCTCCCCCCCCCTTACATTTCCTCCCTCCTGGCCACTCCACTTTGTGCAAATGTAAAGAATGTAATTTATTAGAAGTCACCGCCTCTACTTGCTTTTCACTGCTATTCTGTGAGCATATCTATAAATAAGGACCTCCTAGTGCGAAGAGCAGCCTACCCCTTATTCCACCACCCACTTTGGCTGATGTCAGAATCTGTGTGAAAATGATTTCCTCTCTAACCCCCACCCCCTTTTAATTAAATGTGAAGTGGCTTTATTCAAAAAGGTCTTGTCCTTGCTTTGTTATTTGTCAGGACTGATGTATGAGCAGCATCACACTGTTAAATCCTTTCTAGCCTCTCCTCTGTTTATTATTTCATAAAATCTATGCACCGTTTTATCATTTAAAAAACCAAAAACCTCAAAGCGGTTTACAAACAGAAGCTACATATATAAAAATATTCAATATGCGCGGACGCGAAGGCCTTGCTCTGTAACCGCTTGACTGGTTGCCTTCAAATTTGGACACAACATTCCTTGGCCATATGGGAAGGTTCTTAGGTACCTAGATTGCAAAAATATCACACCTTTCCCAGGTAAATCCGTGAATTTGTGCAAAAAAGCGCCCTCCAGTGGACGTCAAAGGAAGAGGAATTTGGATTTGATATCCCGCTTTATCACTACCCGAAAGAGTCTCAAAGCGGCTCACATTCTCCTTTCCCTTCCTCCCCCACAACAAACACTCTGTGACGTGAGTGGGGCTGAGAGACTTCAGAGAAGTGTGACTAGCCCAAAGTCACCCAGCAGCTGCATGTGGAGGAGCAGGGAATCGAACCTGGTTCACCAGATTACGAGCCCACCGCTCTTAACCACTACACCACACTGGCTTTACAACAACAGACTTCAGAAGAGGGTGGGAGGGGGAGCAGAACTTGAGGTTGCCTCAGCCAATAGGCTGTTGGCAGGGGAGGGGCCGAATCAACCTTTAGCTACCACCGCCATAACAACTCCTTGCCTCAGGCTCGGCCAATTCCCATTTTAAAACAGTGAGCAACAGGCATGAGAGTGCGGAGGTGACGGAACAAATCACAGCACAGGAGTTCAACAGAACAAGCTGTGGAGAGCCAGGCAAAACCGGGCGGGGGGCGGAGGAGAGAAGGGAGGCAGGAGATCAACACAGTTTCGGAGTGACCACGGAGAGTGCAGGGGAGGGGAACAAATCATGCCGCGTGAGTGGGAAGAAGACAGAAACCGGGGGGGGGGGGACTGAGAGGAGGCAGGCAGAAGTTCATCAGGATAAGCTGTGGGGAACCAGGCGAAAACGGGGGAGGGAAGACTGAAATGGGGCACACGGAAGTTCGTGGGGATAAGCTGTGGGAAACCAGGCAAGAACGGGGGGGGGGGGGAAGCCACGGGGTGTGTGGCCGGGCCAGCTAGTTATTTCATAAAATCTATGCACCGTTTGATCATTTAAAAAACCAAAAACCTCAAAGCGGTTTACAAACAGAATGGAACAATAAAATCACTGGTAAAAACCCTAAAGCAAAATAAACTGAAAACAATTAAAACATATAGCAATATTCGACATGTCTGTGTAGCCTTGTCTAAACAAAAATCTTCTGGGCACAGAACCACAAAGAGTACAGTGGAAGCGGCTGCCTGGTATCAAAAGGCAGGGAATCCCAGATTGTAGTCGCTGCCACACTAAAAAATCAATTTCTTACAAATACTAAATGAGTATTATATGGAACCTGTAACAGTGCCAGTTATGCCAATCGAAGCAATCAAGTGGGTGTGGTAAGGTGATCTTGCAAGTAGTGCAAACCTCTGAGCCAAGGTGTTCTATGCTGACAAGGCCTCACTCTGCACAATTCCGCACTAACTACAGCTTCCAGATCAAGCGCAAGGGAAGCCCCACACAGAGGGCAATGCAGTGTCCCAGTCTTGAAGTAACCAATGCATGAACTACTGCAGGAGAAAGAGCTCTGGAGTTTGCTGTCACATTTGGATGAGGATAGAGGGAACTGGTCATTTTCCAAGCCCTCCCTGGCACCTTCCTCCTCAAAATAAATAAATAAAGGACACTGCTCAGCCACTTCTAAGACAACAGACCACAGGGACTAGAAGAGAAAAGTAGCAATCCACTCTGAGGCCGCAAATCATTCTTCCTCCGAGCCAGACTGGGCCTTCGGGTAACTGCACATACAACCTGCTGAAAGACCACAGAAGCTGCTGCTGGATTGGGCCAAGGACCCATCTAGTCCAGGAGCCTGTTCTCACAGTGGCCAACCAGATGCCTTTTCTAGGAAACTTGCAAGCAGGATTCAAACACAACCGCATTTCCCCCTCCTGTGGTTCCCACCAGCTGGAATTCAGAAGCATTGCTGCCTCCAACTATGGAGGCCGAGCACAGCCATTGTGGCTGGCTGCCATCGATAGCCCTCTCCTCCATGAATCTGTCTAACTCTCTTTTAAAGCCTTCCAAGTTGGCAGCCAACACCGCTTCCTGTGGGAGCGAGTTCCATAGTTTACCTATGTGCTGTGTGAAGAAAAATGCTCACTAAGAAAACAGCATGAGTAAAGGGTTTTATTTCGTCCAAATCCAGCCAAGCTCCTGGACCAGCCACCATTGTGATGATAGGGCCACATTCCCAGGGCCATGCCTACCTGCGATGCCAAGCACTTCCTAACGGGATTCAGTTGAGAATTACTTTGCATGGAAGGAGATTTAGACTTCTTTCTTTTCAAAGCCATTCTACAATGACCTTGCCGTGTCAGTCCAGCTTCGGGCATCACCCACAAAAGGCAGGTTGATAACAGGAGCTCCACCAGCCCATTATTTCAGCCAGATCCATTTGTCGCCAACCTCAGCGTTGTAGCCTTGGGCGTATTTACGTCCAGGAAGCTGCGGTAGAAAGCACAGAAGATCCATGAGGATAAGGGCACTCCCTGAACACCTGAAAATGTAAGAGCAGGCCTGCTGGATCAGACCAAAGCATCCTGTTCCCACTGTGGCTAGCCAGATGGGAAGGCAGACCTGAGTGCCACAGCAACTTTCTCCCCAACCTTGATTCCCGGGCAAGTGGCCTCCTGCAGGAGAGCCAAAGTTTCAGTGCTGTATGAAGAACTGCAGCTGCAGATCTCCAGGGAATTTTTTTTAAGAAAACTGCAACTTTCAGATTTCTGGGGGGGGGGGGGGATTGGGCAGAAGTTATTGTTTTATAACAGTGCACATTTTTTGCGTGCAAAATACCACCTCTCTCAGGGTACAGATCTAAAAAGTGAGCTGTCTGGGGACCAAATAACCTCATTTAAAAATTGCTAAATTTAAAAAGATGGGTGGTGGGGCAACAGGAGAAGGGGACGACAGAGGACGAGGTGGTTGGACAGTGTTATAGAAGCTACCAACATGAGTTTGACCAAACTGCGGGAGGACAGAGGCAGTGGAAGACAGGAGTGCCTAGTGTGCTGTGGTCGATGGGGTCATGACTAAACGACAACAACAATGTACAAGGCGCCTGAAGTATCCAAGCATAAAACCAGAATAACATTGACAAGATGAAGGTTCACAGCCCATCACCATAAAAAAGTAACAGCATGCTGGACCTTAAACCTTAAATATGCAGGATGCCTCTTGGGCAGGGGCATAGCAAGGGGGGGCGGAGGGGGCGGTGGGCCCGGGCAGCGCCCCTCCTGGGCATTTATTTATTATTTATTTTTATTTTGGGGCTATTTTTGGCACTGCCGTCAACCCCCCTCGCTGGCCGCCCCTGCGGCTCCGCCCCGGCAGCGCCGAAAATAGTCCCCCCCTTCCAGTGGCGGAGCTCGGCATGGAGGCAAGGGGCGGGGCAGCGAGGTGGGGTGCCACCCCCTCCTCGCTGGCCTGCCCCTTGCCTCTATGCCGAGCTCTGCTGCTGGCTGGCTTGCGGAGCCGCGGCATGTAGAGGGGCAGGGGCCAGTGAGGAGGGACACCCCTCCTCGCTGGCCCGTCCCTCTCCCTGCCCCGACTTGCGCTCTGCCAAGGGAGCCCGGGTGGTGGATTCGGGAGTCTCTGCAGCCCGCAGACACTCCCAAATCTGCCTCCCGGCCCCCCTTCGTGCAGCAGCTGCTCACACAGGCACGAGCAACCGCGGCACGAAGGGGTGCCGCTGCCGGGTGGCAGATTCGGGAGTGTCCCGAAGCCGCCGCCTGGCACCCCCAGGGGCGGGGCATCGCATGTGTCATGACGCACGCACGCACCGTGATGCCCCGCCCCCCGGGGTGCCTCTTGGCTTCCCGCCCCAGGCAGCCAAGGGGCTAAGAACGCCCCTGCTCTTAGGAGTTCATCTTCTGCCACCTTCCAAAATTACATCTTACTGTACCACCACTGAATGTTCTCCTCTTACCTCCTTGTATTCATAATATGCTTTGTCAGCATCGAGGCCTCCCACTGTGATTTCAGGTATGTAGAAAGGGAGAGTTGTAGGAAGGATCACACTGTACTTGTCCTGTACCCTAACATGCAAAAAATAACAGCAGCAAATTGGTTACGCATACGGAAAAGGCGGCAGCTTTTGTGATTCATACTGGGGTGGTGGGGTGGGGAAATGACAGGTTTTTTGGGGTGGTGGGGGTAAGGAGAGAAGATGCTCCTTTCAATCTATCAGCATCAGAGTTTACCACCCACCCAAAAGCAGGCCAGAGTTCCACAGAGGGGGATAGAGAAGCAGCTTTTCTCCTTCCTCGGCTTGGGCTTGAATTAAGAACCAGCTTCAAAGGGTGCTTGCTGCCTCTCTGCATGAGTCACCACTCTGTTTTGCCTCTGCACAGGGTGGGCATCTCTACCTAGCAAATGAATGGCCCATTAACTCGGGCACACTAACCAGAAGGCATAAAAAAAACCAGGGTTAGCATCCCCCTGAGGAGAAGCAATCCCCACTGTGAAGCACCTCCAACTTCAATCTTAGATAAAAAAATGAAAATATATCAAGAGTATGCCTTCATAATCCAATTGGCAAAAATTGATAAATCAAAATCAAATACCTGTTGGAGACATAGCTGTCAACTTTCCCTTTTTTGGCAGGAAATTCCCTTATTCCAGCGCCATTTCCCATTGCAAAAAAAGGGAAAGTTGACAGCTATGGCCGTTTCCCAATGCCAAAAAAAAGGAAGGTTGACAGCTCTGGTTAGAGATGCAAGAAAGAAATAGGAACAATGTTTCACATGTGGTGGGTATGCCGACCTATTAAACAATTTTGCAATGAAATATATGAAGAAGTCAGAAAGATGTTTAAAAATATATTTTAGTAAAAAACTGGAGGCATTCCTTTTAAGTATAATTACAAACGATATTCCTGGCAATAAAAGGAAAGTATTCCTCTATGCAACGACGGCTGCCAGGATGATCATAGCAAAAAACTGGAAAGGGGAAGAAATCCCATCAATAAAAGAATGGCAAATTAGACTTTGTGAATATATGAATTTGGCAAGATTCACAGCATTCTTAAGGGGACAATCAGACCACAAATTAGCAAAAGAATGGGATTGTGTTAAAGAATATACGAAAAAACAATGTTCTGGAGTAAGTATATCGGTACGTAACGAATGAAGCTTTGCAGGGTTAAAGAAGAAATTGAAGAATGGTGCAAAAGGTATAAAGATAGACGTACTTTACATTAGACACAACAATTCAGAAAGATTAAAAATTCTGATGTCTCAAAAGAGAGAAAGGAAGTCAATATGTGTATACGTACGTAAAGATTATTATGATGGCATGGTTTTCTTTGTAGGTGGTGTTTTTTTTTAGTTTGTTTTGCTTTTTTCTCTTTCGGATTTTATGTTTGTAATTTTTGTTGCAATTTTGCATTGAAAATAAAATAATAATAATAATAATAATAATAATAATAATAATAATAAAGATAATCCAATATATAGGATCACTGGCGTAGCTAGCCTCAGTGCTGGTGGGGGCGGCGGCAGCGCAGAGGCACCCCCTGGGGGAGGGGCACGACTCGTGCGTCGTGCCATCATCATGACGTCACGATGCACGTGTATGCAGAAAGGGGGAATTCCCCCCTTTCCGAGGTTTTTTTTTCAGCGGGGGGGGTGGCCGGCGAGGAAGGGGTGACAGGTTTGACCCCCCCCCTCGCTGGTCGGCCCCCCCCCCCGCCGAAAAAAAGCTGAGGAAAGGGCAAAAAGAAGCAGAACAAGCGCTTGAATGTGCCTGTTCTGCTTCCTTTCCCCGCCCCCCTGCGGGTTTTTTTTCGGCGGGGGGTGGTGGCCAGCGGGGAAGGGGTGACATGTTTGACACCCCCCCCTCGCTGGTCGCCCCCCCCCGCCGGAAAAAAGCGGAGGAAAGGGCAAAAAGAAGCAGAACAAGTGCTTCAATGCGCCTGTTCTGCTTCCTTTCCCCGCCCCCCCCCGCGGTTTTTCAGCGGGGGGTGGTGGCCAG